>NC_138103.1:100601889-101801889 GCF_964146895.1 Miniopterus schreibersii | reverse complement strand
GGGAGGCACAGCCCCGCGCCTTCGGCCCCTCAGCTCCGGGGAGCTGCCCTAGACCAGATATTTCCACCAAGTCCTCGCTTGAGGTGAGCAAGCGACGGTCACCCATCAGCTTAGCGGCCAAAAGGGGACCAGAGTCAGCCTTCATTTCCCGGGCCTCGTTCCTCCCCAGGTACTCCGTCCACTTGCCACCCCCAGTCTGTAAACCGAAAAGCTGCTTCACGTCCAGGCCACTTGGAGGATGAAAGGCGAGGGTGGGGTGATGAAGCGGGTTGCTTTCTGGCGCCTTCCAGTCCTTACGGTGCCGCTGCAGGGGGGCCTGGAGCTGCCGAGGCGTCCTGCCAGGCTCAGAGCTCGGGGTGCATCCGGGGCCGGCGCTGACCCTGCCCGAGCTCGGGGCGCCGCGCCGGGGCTCCCCGCCGTGTGCTGGACGGGCGCGCCCTGCTCCTGTTCGCCCCGAGGCCCTCTCGCTGCTCTGGGCCGAGGCCTCCGGTGGGCCCGGGCAGCCCAGGGCAGCCGAAGCTCGGTGGGGCTTCAGGTGCCAGCCTAGAAAAAGCACCTGACGGCATCTGCGTCCAGTTTCAGAAAGGCCCGCGGCAAGGCCCGCGGCGAGCCACGCGAGCCACGACCAAATCCACTCCCTGCGACGCGCACCTCTACTATAGAGACCACATTTTACTACTAAAGTCTGTTGTCAAAATAATTGATTTACAAATATAAAATCGGTCGGCTCTATGGCATTGTAGCTACAGCAGTGAAACTGCGTTGTTATTGTTACTCCCCTAGTTGTTGGTGGTAGTGACAGCGATAGCATTAGGGAGCATAGAGCACATATGTCCTTACTGAAGTGGCAGAAGACTTAAGAATGCGAAATACACCACGGATTTAATTGCTAGCTAATAATTTGGTAATGATTCTATTTTTTCTAGCTGTGTAGAAATATATAGCCTTATTCTATAGAGATGCCAGGGAAATGTTTTATCTATACACACAATGGAAATAAATACTAATAACATGTTCGTTAATATTGTGCATAGATTTTATAAGTACTCTCCACGATATAATTGTTACATAGCTTTACAGTGTTGCCTACACACATTACACTATAGTGCCCATCGAGCTGAAGAGGAGCTGATACTTTATACCAAACACAGACCGATTGTCGTAGATATTAATTAGAGTCCCATCTCTGGTTCTCTTGTAAAGTACAAATGAATTACTACAATATTGGTAAAAATGTTAAATTGACCTTGAAAATGCACGTATGCACACACTTGTGACTTCAAGCACGTTACGTGTTCCTAACAAGGACGGTGTTATGAGGCAGCTCAGGGCAGTTCACACAGGGACTGGAGCTTAATCGTGAGCCTGTGGAGAGGAGAACCTACTTTGTAGCTGAATGCCAAGTGCTAGAATTATCATCTTAATGTGCCCACTTAATGAGTTTTATATTTTCACGATCCTTTGATTTGAGGCTTTTTTAAAAATATGCATTCTTTAGAAAACGAAGGCTGCTCTTGTATCTTCGTTTCCGAGAATGTAGGCCTCACATTACTGGGTCCCTATGTGTAGGACTCTTTTTGGCGTTTCCTGGAGCGCTGTGGATGGAGTCACTTGCAGTCCCCTGTGCTCCTTGGTGACACTCACGCGTGAATGAGGAGGGAAGAGGGGTGTATTGTTAAGAGTTGAGGTAGAATCTGCAGCATAACTGAAACCAAGACCAATTTTAATTGATATGAGAAATTGCAAGCCCGCTTGGTGGGGAACTCTGACTTTATTTCTCTAGGACCTTTCATAGAAATCCGCCTGCGCAGCATAAATTAATCTGCGGGGTCTGATATTTGGGAGATGGAGAGACGATTTAATGATTTGCATGAAACACAGTCATTTAACCAACTGGAGGGGACCGGGGGAGGGTTTTTTACATTATGCTATTTTGTTACTTTACCTTAATTTATCTAAATCAAGTGAAGTGTGATGTTTGAGATTTTAGTCCATGTGGAGGAGCTTTTCTTCTGTTGGCAGCTTGGACCCAGCTCTGACTTGGGCATCTGTACATATGGTGTAAAAGAGCCAGATGTGAAGTGACAACTGCATTTCGGATACCAGTCATTTTGGGTGTTAATTTTCTATATTATAGCAAATCTCCACAAGACCAAGTATTTTTGATCAATTCAGATATTGGCATTGCATTGATAGTTTCTAAAAGCCATGGTAATAGCGTCGATAGACTGTAAACGAAACCAGTGTGCTCCTGATGGGCACATACATTTTTAAAATTAAAGTCTGTTTACCATTTCTTCATTCTTGTAATGATCCGTTATATCTAATCGACCTGCAATATTGCAGTGAACTGTGCTACTAAATGAAAAGTGTCTCTATTTGTCTTTCTGCCTTTGTTGCTTAGCTCTAAAAGAGCCTAAACCCATTTTTTGCTCTTTGAAAGTATTTTTTGTAAATGTTATTTTTGTATGTAAATATGAAAAACCACCATAAATGTGGTGGGGTTTTTTTTTGGTTTGTTCAAATGGGGGAGGACTCAGTTTTTCTAAAGTGGGGACTGTTGTTATAACTCAACCGGAAAGAGGAACAAATTAAAATTTTAATAGACTGCTGTACTATCTTAAACTTTGTTATGCTTGGTATTTATTCCTTCGGAGCTCCTCAGGGAAAATAGAGTTATGAAAGAGAGATTCTGTGTTGAATCAGACAATTTACTGGCAACAAAAGGATGGCAAACTCAAAGGGCTTAACTGGAGAATTACTGATGGAGGGGCTCTTTAGGGCAGTGTGAGGGGGAAGGGAGCCCGCAGGGATGGAGAAGCCTTTGGGACTAGCCGCAGTGGGAGCTGGGCCCACCCTGGGCCTGGGGTCCAGGAAGCTGTGAAAGGGAGGGTTCCTGTTATAACTGGGAGCTGCAGGAAAACACCCTCAACAGTCAAAGCTGTGGGTGATACAGGGAGAAATGCTCTAGCCCCCCTCTCTCAGCCTTCCCATGGCCCGCCTGTGTCTCCCACTCATTGGTCTCAGCTATTGGTCTCAGGGCACAGAGTCAGACTCAGAAGGGTGGAAAATGGGTCTGGGGACTCAGAGAGAAGCATTAGTACAGACCCTGTGTTTGTTTCTTATTTCTGCTGTAACAAATTACCACTAATTTAGCGGCTTAAGTTAACCCCAAATTATTATTTTATAGCTCTGAAGGTCAAGGTGTGTGGAGGGCTGAATTCCTCTGGAAGCTCCGGGGGAGAAGCCATTTACCTGCCCTTTCTGGCTTTTAGGAATGACAGGCATCCTCAACTCATGCCCCTTCCTCTACTCACGGCAGCTCCCACTTCTGACACCATCTCTTCTCTACTCTGACCTTCATGCCTCCCTCTCCTAGGACCCCGGGGTCCACCTAGATAATCCAGGATAATCTCTTTTTTTCAAAATCCTTAACTCCATCAGCAATGTAAGGTAATAGGTCCTGAGGATTAGGACTTGGATGTTTCAGGGAGCCATTTGTCCATCTGCAGATCACCACCTCAGCTAGCCGTGACTATGAAAGAAGGCGACATCTCTGCTACAGGGACATTAAACCGAGAGACTGTTTGCTCACTGTACAACTAAGAAAAGAATTTCTTTCTATAATTTGAAAGAATGCAAAAAGTGTCAAAGTAATGTTCTATTTAATGTTAACATCTTTTTATATATTTAGGCCTTTATGTTATTAACGTCCGAAATTTTCAACTTCTCAAGTTACCATTTCCACAGCTCATGGTATGAATACTTTGACATTTTTCTTAAAAATACTGCCTTGGAAAAATAATAATCGGTGAGGTTTATTGAGTTGTTACGATTTTCCAGCCATTTTCATACATTATTTCCACACTCTCCTCCTAAGGAGGAGGCTATTATTAACTGTATGTTAGAAATGATGAGACAGAAACATGGGCTAAGTAATTATGCCACAGATAGTAGAACTAATGAGTGGATACAATGGACATCATTTTCCATTTGCCTCCCTAGATCCGTTTCCCACCCTGCCCTGCTCTGGGAGGCTGAACTATTTAAACAGCTTCATCTAGGCGTCTTTTTCCTCTGGCTTCTGCTTGGCTTCAACTAAGGAAGGTCAGCAGGAGTCTTCAGGGTGAAAGAAAAGTGAAATGGTGTTATCTTCCCTACCCTGCTCCCTTGCTGCAAGGAGGGTCTGTTGCCCTCTCCAGCTGTGGCGCCCCCTGTTGGGGGTTCTTTCTGTGCTCACCAAATTCTGTCATTACCATTCCTTGAGTTCTTGGGGCGTAGTAATGACTTTCCATCTTTTTTACTAGTCCCTGGATTCTTCACCATCCCTTGTTTCTCTCAAGTTTTCCACCTCTGCAAGTAATCCCTTCATTAAATTTGATTTAATTTAATTGATTTTCATTTAAACACCTCAGAATGTGCCATCTTTTGCCTCCTTTGGAAGTTAACTGTAATTTGAGTACAAGGGCATCTCACTTAGAAGCTGAGCCCTTAATCATTTCCATATATCGACTTTGACAGAAACACATACCTCAAGCAAATGAATTTACAACTCCAAATAAATTAGTTGCATTTCGTCAACTGCTTATATACTTGTTTTACTAAATTAAAAAAACAATGACTAACTAAATTAAGCCAGATTATTAATTTTCAGGTGTGGACACAGCATACCTTATGCTGAGTAGAGTGAGTGCATTATGTCATAAATCTATCTGTAAACATAAGGCCAATCTGCTATTATTATTCCGGCATCAGCGAGCACTGTTTAGAACATCTGTGTCATGCTCAGATTTCACGCTTCGCAGCGAGTTTGGGTTTGATTCATTAACATTGGAAACGCATCAAGTTCTGCCTCCGAGAAGGGAACTCTTGCTCCCACAATACACAATATACTTCTGTTCTCTTACCGATTTCATTTCGCCGCTTCCTAAGTGAGGCTGATGTCTGTTTCCTTGACAACAAGGTAGGGAGAGCTCTGAAACGACAGGGAGAGCGTGTCAGATTTTTTCAGAAGGTGAGTTGTGGTTGTTCAGGGGAAATGTATCCGAGCAGCCTTGTCGTCTTCGGTGATGCTGATGGAGGAGCTCCACGTTGCCAGTGATGTCCATGGGGCCAAGGGGCTGGGCACGCATGATATTCACGCCGGCCTGTCACACTGTTGCAGTTGTTTACTGGTACTGGTCACATTTTGTCCCAGTTATTTTTTTAAATGTTTTTGTTGATTTTAGAGAGAGAGGAAGGGAGAAGGAGAGAGAGAAACATTGATACATGATGTGAGAGAGAAGCATTGATCAGTTGCCCCCCACACTCACCTCAACCAGGGGTTGAACCTGCAACCTGGGTATGTGCCCTGACCAGGAATCAAGCTGGTGAACTTTCGGTGCACAGGACGACACTCAACCAGCTGGGCCACACCAGCCAGTTGTCCCATGTACTGACCAACTAGTTTATAACTTGAAAGCTAAACAAATACTCTTTTCCTTTTCAACTGTGTGATGTAGTTAAGGGATGGCGTGATGGTCGCTGGTGGTCTTTGCACCTAGAACATGTTCAAAATATGTTATGATGTAATAATTCTGGAATCCAGAATCCAACAGCAGATGGGTCAGACTCTTTCTTAGCATTTGTCCCTGCAAGTCTAAATGACAGTGTTTATATTGATAAACCTAAAATGACTTTTGAATCATTAAAAAAAAAATAGCCATTGGATTATGTTCATAGTCACCTAGATAGTAAATGACTTTAGCAGACTCTTTGCACCAAAATTAATCTTCTAACCCAAACCTCAAATTGAGTTTATGTATCCCAGTAGATTTTAGGTATATGAGAATGGAGCCTCCTCTCCTGAGGACTGGGATCTCACTGCACAGGCCTGAGACCTATGCTATCAGACTACCTGTGGCAATCAGGTCCATCTGAGAAGTGCCTGGGTGACAGCCGTAGAACAAACCACTAGTTTCCTGCAAGGGGAGACTCACCCGTGCAGGGAGCTCTCCCTGGTACTGCTTAAAAACTTGACATGAGGCTGCTTCCTTTGTTTTTCTTTTGTTTTTTGTTTTCGTTTTTAAATATATTTTTATTGATTTCACAGAGAGAGAGGGAGAGAGAGAGAAACATCAATGATGCGAGAGTCATTGATCGGCTGCCTCCTGCACGCTCCTTGCTGGGGATCGAGCCCGCAACCCGGGCATGTGCCCTGACCGGGAATCGAACCTCGATCTCCTGGATCCTAGGTCGATGCCCAACCGCCGAATCACGCTGGCCAGGCGGGACTGCTTCGTTTAATCTTCGTTTGAATACTGCTCGTCTGATCAGTGTCTAGTATGTCTCGTTTAAAAGGTGATCTATTTTGCTTCCTCCCAGTTCCACCAAATCTCTTGAAAACCCCTGTTGCAACTGTGACCTGATCCGATTTTAAGATATGCCTGGCTTCAGTCATTACCCACACCTACCACCAGTGGCCTGTTCTTCCATCATCCACTCACCCTTTATTATTTTGCCCAGTACCAAAAAAAAGCATCTGTTGAAAACTAAAGTTATATGCATTATTCTTTAGAAAAACATAAAATTCATTTAATTAAAATACAAGGTTAGTCAGTATGGAGATTTGGGCTATCAAATCTAAAGATCAAAATGCCCTTTAAGTTAAATTATCAGCATTTTACACAGAAGGAACAAAAGGCATTTAGCAAACCAAGTGAATAAAAATAAAAATCTGTTAGGAGACTCTCTCTTTCTTCACATATCAACTTTTTTTTAATGCCACTCATTACCAGTATGGATTTAGCTACCTAGTGGGTCATTACTCCATGGGTATCCCTTTACTGTCCCTTGCACTAGCTTTTCACATTGACGAGCACTGTTTCTCTGTCAAAGGTTTTCAAGTTTGCTGCACTCCACTGCAAAATGTTCAGCTACTCAGCAGGGATTTTGACATCCAGATAGGGTGTGAGGGCAGGCCAGGGAGAGGGAGTGTGACCTGAGGCGCAGACGTGGGCAAGTGTTAGAGCATATTGGGGACATAGTGGGTAGAGAGTACAGTTGGGACATCAGATATTCAGCCTGCGGCTGGGAGAGAACACAAGAAACCTGTAGACAATGATAAGAGTATTGGAGGCCATAATTCCTAAGACAATTGTTAACCAAGTGAACTGATTAACAAGGGAAAAGATGCAATATTAGCAACAGCAGCGGGGAGAGAGGAGACACTGGAATCATAGATCTGGTCCTAAGACTGTCAGAACGGCGAGGCGTGAAATTTTGAAGACATAATCTAGGATTTTGTCAGTAGAGATAAGAGGATACATGGGAAAGACATTTAAGAATTAGAACCAACAGAACCTGGTGACTAACTTTAAGGTGGAGTAGATTTTCACCAGAGAATAGGTCAAAGAAGGCCAACATTTTACCTTGGGTGGCTGAGCACTGTATGAGTGTCCACTAATTTTAATAGAACTATTATGAAGAATTTGGTTTGGAAGTTATGGTAATTTAAGGGGCAGCAAAGCACCAGGTGGGAAGGTGAACCAACCAGTTGGAAAGATGGGACTAGTGTTGAAGAGAGAGGCTGGGTTACTAAGTTGTGAGTGACAGGGAAATAATAGTCAATCTCAATGAAATGAAAATGAAATAGGTTCATCATCTCCTGCTCTGTTCCTTGAATCCATCTGGGCCTTAGGATCATGTGTCTATAGTGTGAAGGAATTTCCACACGGGGGTGATGCATTCTTATTTGGTAGCATAGACTTGAGATTTCAAAATAAGCCCGTGCCCTGTGGTTGTGGGATGCCATCAAGAGCCATGTTACAGCAGAAAGCACTGCACATCTTCAAACATTCAAAGAAAAGGAAAATGGAGGAGAGAGATAGTCACCAAAGACCTTACTTAGGTCCAGGAAGCTTCAGAAGACTTAAAAATTCTGCATGACCCTGTAATATGAAGGTCACAGGTGAAGCACCAGCTGCTAATCCTGAAACTAGTGATTCTTCCCAGTAAATCACAGAAGACCATTGATGAGCATAATTATTCTGCAAAGCACATTTCAACATCAATGGAACTGGACGTCTTTGGAGATGAATGTCACCGTGCAGGTTTATTTCAGGTATCTAGGGGAACAGTGCCCCACACCGGAAGCATCTAAATTTGGGCTAACATTGCTTTTAGGTGGAAATTATGAGGCTCTGCTAAGCTAAGAATTTGTTGGTTTATCACTGTCCACACCGCATGGCCCTTGAGGGACTGTTGAAGAGAGCTTTGCTAAGCAAGTGTGTAATGATCACAGGACGAGTTATCTTCATGATTATTCATAATGAAATGTGTGAAGGAGAAAACTCTTAAAAACAAGGCTCTTTTGATAACAGAAAATGTTCCCAGACGTTCTTCTATTGCTACTGGTTAGGAGCATCCTCTCAGTAAAATGTTCTCTGCCTGTGGTGTTATTGATTAGAAAGATCCCACCTAACTGGTCTTTCTTGTCTCTCAAGTAGTATGTGTACTATCTGGTGTGACACTACTTCATTAGAAGATGTATGGAATAGCTTGAATGTTAAAAGAAGGCCCTTAAAACTTATCAATCAGGCTTTGACAAAACGTATCACAACATATAAAGAACAAAGTATGGGAGACACTTGTCTCACAATCTATTATTCTTTTCCAAAGTTTAAGGAAATGATTGATGCAAAGTAAAAAATCTTAGAGCTTGCAAAGGAGATTAGACTTATTGAAGTAAATGGTGAAAATGTTGACGTGTTGGCTTCAAGTAGCACAGAACCTTCCAACCAAGAAATCCACTTAACTTGTTATTCAACATTAGACAGAAGAGAAGGCCACACGTACTTGGCACCGCATTTTGAAGATAAATTTAGCATCTTGTGGACAAAATGATTACTGTTGCAGGTGAGCCTGTCATGGAGTAATATGCATGGAAATCAGGTCATCCACTTTGGTTCCGTGAGATACTATCTTTTCTAGTTATAACTGTGCGTGGACATGTATAGCAACCTTGGCCTGAGAGCCATACAGTTACCAAGAGCTCAGCCCCTCAGGGAATTAGGTTTGGGTTGCACCCCCAGGTTAGTCACTGTGCTGGTTAATTTTATGTGTCAACTTGACTGGGTCACAGATACTTAGATATTTGGTGAAACATTATTCTGGGCTTGTCTGTGAAGGTGTTTCGGCATGAGATTAACACTTGAATCAGTAGACTGAGTAAAGCAGATTGCCCTCCCTATTGTGGGTGGGCCTGATGCAATCCGCTGAAGGTCTGGATTTAACAAAAGGCCCACCCTGCCTGGAGTAGGAAGGAACTCCCCTTCCGTGACTACCTGAGCTGTGGCATTGGTCTTTTCCAGCCTTTGGAGTCAGCCTTTCAAGCTCTTGGGGCTTGAGCCTGCTGGGTTTCAGACTGGTTCTCAGACCTTTGAGCTGGGACTAGAATGACACACGGCCTCTACTGGTCTCCAGCTTGCCAACTGCAAATCTTGGGAGTTCTCAGCCTTTATAGTCAATCACACGAGCCAATTCCTTGTAACAAATGCCCCCTGCCCCGTCTCTTGCTCTCTTTGCACACACACACAGACACACACAGAGTCATCAAGACCTACAGAGGTGAGAGAAGAATAGATATAATAGACAGTGGAGGAGGGACATAAGGAATACCAGTTGTGATCCTGACAACAACTTAACTGCACTGATGGGGACTGTACTTTGTCTCACAGTCTCCATTTTTTAAGAGGAGAACCTGTGGCCAGTTTCTGAGGGGAACCCTTATTTAAAAGGTTATGCGGAGAAAGGTGAATCGCTCAAGGAGACGAGGCAGTGGCCGGAGGAAATCGGCGTGAGGCACCAGCAGGACCAGTAAGGGACACTTTAAGCAGGGAGGTCCTCCAGCAGGTGAAGTCCGTGGGAAGTGTGTGGGGCTGCTTCCCAAACACGCTCAGAGAGGGGGACCTCTGCAGGGAAAGGAGACTGTGGAGGCCACAGCTGGACCCCGCGGTGGGGAACAGAGCCTTCGGTCGCCACGCCCCTGAATCTACCTGCAGCGCTCACGGCCAAGGTCGCCCTCGCCCAGGTCCCGCAGGGCCCGCGGCCAGCGAGGCAGGAGCGGAGCCCTGGGCGCGGGGCCCCTCTGGGCCCGCCTTGCAGAGGGGCTGCCGCCAGCTCAGCCGGCTGTTCTGCTTTTCAGCAGCGCCGCGGGGCCCGGGGCTCCCTTGGCCCAGGGCTCCTTTGCTTCCCCCGTCCTCGGGGGCCGCAGACGCCGGCACAGCCCCGCCTGCCCTCCTGTGCTGCGCGCCCTTTTCCACCCGATCGCGACACCCTCCCGTCAGAAACGCCTTGGGGACAGCGTCTCATCCCGCGTGGCCTCAGCGGAGCGACCTCAAGGCCGGGACAGAATCACCTGGAGACGGACTCGCGTTTCTGACCCGGGAAGGCGCAGCTCCCAAGGGCCTGGCTGGCGGTTCCCGGGGCGAGGCCCGCGGCCTGTCCCCCCCGGTCCTGGGCCCGAGGCCGAGAGAAAGAGCCTGGACGCAGCTCTGTGGCCCTGGGATCCCACGCCGGCCCCCCCACTGCGTCCTGCCGGCCACATACAGGGCCCGCTCTGATCGAACTTGGGGGACAGTCGCCCACGAGCATCATTACCACGGAGTGTGAGCCACTGGGGGCATCCTGGGAGCCGGCTGCCTCCGTCTAAGTGTAACAGAAACACTTCTAGATCTTGAAAATATTGTTATAATAAAACAAAGTAAGTAGCAGCAGGAGCTGTAGAGCAAACTATTTTCATAAATTTAAAATACATAAACATAAAACCACGATATGCACCTTACAGGAATGTGTACAAATGCAAGCTTATGCATCAAACGTGTTAGCGTGCCGGGCTATGAAGAGGGAGGCAGGGAGAAGGTGGGAAGGATGATAAAAAATTTAAGAAGAAAATATATTTTATTATTCTTAGCAAATGTTTAATTTGAATATACTTTCCCATTTACATGAAAAAATTCGTATCTCAAAACGATGTTTATATGGTAATATGCAAAATACTGTTGGAAGATGGGGGTAAATGACAACATTATTACTTTCCTAGGAGCCAGAATTTCAAGCAACATGAAATTCTCCCAATGGGAGCTTCACTTTAATTTCTATTCAAACAGTTAATTGGTGGTCTGGAGCTTTTGCAAATGGCCCTTGATTAAAGTTTCTTATTTGTTGAAGACTGGCCAGCATCTAGGTTCATAATCAGCATTAAACCCTTAGTAATGATGATTTTCTGTGTGTTGAATTCAATTACTTGTATTATGTACATGTAAAACTTGAAGATAATAAATGAAAATGACACTTTGCATGTGAGAGATTCCTGCATTTAGCCTAAAATTAATTTAGATACCATTATTTATCATTTATGTATTTAATTTATTGATTCATCATTTGTTTATTTGAATAAACAAATAGACATTTAAGAATAAACTAGGAAAAATTTGTGGGTTGTAAAGACATGAATCTTTTTTTTTACATGAATCTTTAAAATTGAGTATTTTCTTAGTTGTAGCTATTTCCCTTAAAACAGAAAAAAGAAGTGATGATTATGTAAAAGAATAATATATTTTCTCATCTTGAACAGATTTAAATGCACATTTTCCCATTTGCACTGTGCGTCCCTTTCATTATAAAGGTATAGTTTCACAGAGAGTTATAGTAAGTTTTTTATACATGTATATATTACCTTAATACCTGTACCTTTTAAACCTCTGCCTGCGAGTCCCTTTAAAAATTCCTTAGCTTAACAGTTGGCAACTAGTCAATGTGGAACCAGCTTCCTGCAGAGGGACACTATTTTGCATGTCCTCAGAGACTGGATAATTAATGTGCAATGTTTTACTTAAAACTCTAATTAAGTTTAAATTAAAATTCTTCGGGGTTTTAATAGAGGAGGAAGCATTTTGGTGCCTTTTTCATTTAAATGTTATATTTGCCAGCCTGTCTGGGCCAAACCACCACCATTTACATACACTTAATATTGTTTTAAAGTTGGCACTTGGTCTGGAAACTTTATGAAACTTCGTTGGCCTCCAAGATGGTAGCAGCGTCCCCAGGGCCCGGTCTTCAGCGTGTTACAAAGCCTGCAAGTAGAAATTTCTAGGAAGGATCTGAGTGGATGACTTTCTTCATTGTTTAAAGGGGACACTGGAGTGTAAGCTGTGACCTCATGCCTTGCATAGTCAAAAGGGTTTGGGTTTTTTGTTGTTCTTGACAGGGTTGTTTCTGTTTTTATTTAGAACTTTTCTCTGACTTTTCTTTTTTTTTTTTAAAAAAATGTGTTCATTGATTTCAGAGAGGAAGGGAGAGAGGGAGAGAGAAACATCAATGATGAGAGTCATGGATCAGCTGCCTCCTGCACCCCCCTGCTGGGGATGGAGCCCCCAACCCGGACGTGCCCTGACCGGGAATCGAACCGTGACCTCCTGGTTCATAGGTCAACATTCAACCACTGAGCCACCTTGGCTGGGCTCTTTGTCTTTCCTTTTCTTTGTCTTTTCACGTAGACCAGATATTTGAAAGGGCAGATGATAGCTAACGGTGTCGTCTCCGTCTTGTTTATACATTATTTTGGGGAAGCTTTTACCTTGGGTGGGAAATGGAATCGTGGATTCGCCAGGCCCCGGGGCACACTCACCCTTCGCCCTTTCCCTCCTGTTCAGTGCCTATTGTTTCTCCTTTCAAATATGTGATTGTACTAGCTCTTTTCATGTGAAAGAATTCTTCTATTTAAATTAAAAAAGTAAAAGAAAATCTGAAGTATCTGGTGATTTGTGATATCTAAAGGGCAGGCCAAGTCCACGTAAAGCCATAAACATGAACACTTGTTGAATAGGAACTGGCCGTTCAGTACCTCTTCAAGGAGGGCGGGCGTGTATAGCAGCCTTGGCCTGAGACTGATGTAATTACCAAGCGCTCAGCCCCTCGGGAAAGAAGGTTTGGGTTGTGCCACCAGGTTAGTCAGTAAACAGGAGGGAAAGAAAGGCAGGGAGGGAGAGAGAGGTGGGTAGGTAGAGAGGGAGACACAGAGGGCCGGGGAGGGCCATGTTCATCTTAACTTTGGGCTTGGAGTTTTTGGATTCTGAGAATATAACAATTTTGGTGCCAGGCCTAAATGGGGACTTGTTGGAAGGCATTTTCTGGGAAGAAATTTTGTTATTTTGCTTCTACCTAGAGCCAAGATCAGACAAAGTGTCCTTCGGTTTCCTTGCGGCCGGAGTTTTTCTGGCTTTCCCACTGGCGGTATTACTTTTGGGCCGCTGGCTTTGGGTGGAGGTTTTTGTTTTACTCTCTCTCTCCCTACTGGGTCCCTGGTTTGTCCTCTGACCACTGTGATGCCTATTAAAGTGGGAGTCCAGGGACACGCGATCATCACGTGTCCCCACAAGATGTTCTGGCTCCCGAACTGATTGGGCCCTTGGAATCGTAGCATTCTCATTGCTTCTGATCTCGGAAGACATTCCCCATTTTCCTATCATCTGAGCAATGCTTTCTAAATAACTGAAAAATATATAGTTTATCCAGAATTTTGGGACACCTGTACTGATCTGCATTTTGTTAAAAATGGGAAGACCTGAGACAAATATTTCACAATAATTCATTGACTGTTTTCACTAACTCAGAAACAAATCTTGCAGCATAAACAATCATGACGGAGAAGCCAGTAATATTCGGCACAGACTTCCTTAGTACATCAGAAGTAACTTTTCTAGGCTGGAAGCGCTGTTATTATTACATCTTTTGTCAATCGCGTTTAGATAAACTGGTGGCATTAAATGAAAAAAATGACTGTGAGTTCTAAATATTGTTTAAAGAATTCTCTTTTCTGTTATCTGAGCATAAATCATGCCTGTCATGATTTTTACCTTGTCTTCCAAGTAAAAGAAGACAACGATTTCTTCATGAGGATTCCCACACGAGCCCCACAGCTTCAGCCCCCCGAAATCAGCTCTGTTTAACGCTTTCCCCCCCTGCCATCGCCACACCCCACGGAGCGAGCCCCGTCCGTGTCTACTCACTACGCTCTGAGAAGCAGCGAAATCGGGCTTTCGCGTAACCATGGCACCGGAGCATTCCATAAATTGCGAATTAGAAATGTGTATTACAGCACTAAATATCCAATAATCTCTTGGCAGCCTCCTTGGAACAGAAAACCTTTCTGCAAGTCGGGGTTGCTGGGGGCCTTTGCTTTAGGGAGGGATGAGAAGAGTTTCGAAGACATTTTTCAGGATCCTCGATTTATTGCCCCCTTTCTTTGCCAGATTGCCCATGTAATCTTTAATCTCTGGAAAACTTTGATTTAACATGTCATCCCAAAGATATTACTTTATGATTCCAGTGCTGCAGCCAGAATGCCAGGCATTTTGTGGTGCCTGGAAAATTGCAAATATCTCCGTGTATTTAGGTGAGAGGTTCCTTTCATTTCTGTTTGCCTCTTTTTTTTTTAACTCAATACATTAAAACGTTAGAAAATATGATGGCATTTTTTTAGCAACTTAAAATTATATTGAATTATATATCAATGCTAAACATCAAATGTCTGCTTTTCTCTTTATAATTAGATATGTCTCTTTTTAGGTTAGTTTCTTGCTATTAACTATGTCTTCTTGAAAATGAGAATTCTGATTAATTCAGAGATTATTGCATTTTGGCTTTTTCCCAATGACTTGAATTTGCTTGTCTTTGCTTGTATGACACATAAGAGAGTTTACGTGCTACACATGTTGGGTAACATTAGAATCAATTTCACAATGTTTGCTAATTTTCTTCTAAGAATTGGGCTTGGAATTCTAAACCCCCAACTGCCTTTGGTATGAAATAAAACCCCCAGGGTAAAGGAATGCTAGAGCGTTGTGAGATTCTATTTCATGTTATAATGTCAAAAGAGCCATAGAAAAACTGCGCATAACAGAGTAGAAGTATGACCTTGAAATTAGTCACATGAAATTCTAGGCAGAAAATGAAAATCATCTGAGGGCCAAGCTTTCCTGCACAAAAGCAATGCCGCCGTCCAATTTCCAGAGCTGGCCAGTGCCGAAGCCTTTGAGAGAACCGGTCGTCCACATCCTCTCCGGAAAGCGATTGGAGAAGAGAAGGGCGCTGCGGCCTTTTGAGTTAAGGGTTGCTGATGGAACGTTCTGGTCGTGATCCCTGACTGTGGCACCATTGGGATGTTCTGTAAGATGCTTCCCTAGTAGTGGCCATGACTGAGAACCACAACCTTCTGTCATTTCTTGCTTGGTTTTCCTTGTTACCAAAAGGAATTTTGAAGCTGGCAGGTGAAGATGAAAAGTTCAGTATTAAACTGCTGAAAGCTGAATGAGAAGACGGGCCCAGCTACGCTCCTGTCATGAGACCATCAAAGGACACATTTACAGATTTCCCGAACGAAAACACCTCGCTTACCCAGATGCTACTTCAAAACCACCGACGCTGACTGTCCCGACGGATTTGCACCCCATGAGCTCCAGATACCCAAGCGCGAGCCCCGTGCTCCCTCGGGGAATCTCACTTCTCCGCGTGGGTGCGAGGACGTGCTGGGCGCGTTTCACCAAGGGCAGTCATCGCCAGCCTGCTTGACTTTCTACTTGAAGTGATTATTCCACGCAGTTGGCCTGTCATCATGAGGACACTGTTCAAAATGTTGAGTTCTGTTGACTCACGTGGCATTTTTATTCTCAACAATTGGTAGCCCTTTGTCTGAAGGTGGCTTGGCCGTAACGCAGGAGTGAGCAGGGTCCCACAACTCCCTGTGGCGTCACCGGTCCAGCATGTCTGCTTTCCAGCAGGATGTCCGTAAGCTGTTTGTATGGGGTGTTGCCTGGAAGTAACAGTTCTGTCTGTGGCCTTGACCTGATTTGGGAGGGGGGAGGCTAAGCGAATGAGAGAAGGTAGATGCGCTAAGATACACGTTATAACCCGACGAGAAAGCTGCCTTGGTCGTCCGTGGGAGGTGACCAAGAGCCTCGTTATTAATCCCTGTTGACCTGGTAGGACCCGTCCAGGTTTGGATAGTATTCTTGTATAAATTTGTTAGAGTTTCTTTCTAACCTAATTGAAATAGGCCTGTGTTAATATTTCAGTTAATATTTCTAATTGAAATAGGCCTGTGTTAATATTTCAGTTTTGACATCTGTTAGCTCGGTGACATTGGACAGGCTCCCCAACCTTTCTAAATTCAGTTTCCTTATTTGAAGACTAGAAAGAAAATACCCACCTCACAGGAGAATGAGAATGAAAAAGTAATGTAATATATCTAAAATTCTGAGCATACTGAGATGTTCATTGGATGGTATTCATGAAATGATCTTTGGCATCTAGGAAAAGTTTTGGAAGGAATGCTATCAACTTAATTCACATATCACAGCCTCTTAGGATATAATTCTTCCAGTTGTTTCTTCTTTCTAATTACTTTTAAGATTCTCTCTCTCTCTCTTTTTCCCTCTCCCCCATGCACACACACACACACACACATATAATTTTATAATTTTTCATTTGGACTCCAGCTTTCAGCTCGGGGGGAGAGGTGTAACAGCCTCCTCATGTCATCCATTGCCTTTCCAACTGTCCCTTCTCTCAAATCCATCTTCCACTCCTTCAGGGATTCCAAAAACACAATTCTCATCTCCTATTTTAAAAACTCACTCCTCATTGATTAGCACTTGGCACAAACCTTTCCCCCGCGATCTCCCCACTTTCTCAACAATACAGTCACGCTCTCCTGTTGCCAGGGATCACCATGGTCAGCGGTAGTCCTTGTGGCTGCAGAGTCAACAATTTCTCCACTTGCTGACTCTTCCTCCCACAAAGCAAAACTTTCTCCGCTTCATCACGCTGTGCTCTGTCTTGCTCAGGACACTTGTACCAACTCTTCATACTGCCCAGAATGTTCTCTCGCATTTTGTAATTATTGTCTCCTCTGAATTCTTGCTGTGTTATTAAGAAAGTTGAAGTCCAGGTTTGTCTGTTCCACGCTCTTACAGGCTGAGTTCATCCAAAGCCAACTCTGACTTGAGGTTGAACATGCAGAATGTATGCAGAAGTCCCCTTGGGATCCAAACCTGTAAACCGGAGGCAAAGAAGCCGGATTGGGCCAAGGCAAGAATCGAGGCACCAAGCAGGCCCCAAAACAACATCAACTCACCTCATTGGGAGCCTGGAGCGAAAATGACCCAGCGCACGGTCCTGACTTAGGTTGAAGAGGCCTGGCCTTTATCATCTTGCTTTGATCTATCAGCGAACATGGTCCTGTCCCTGCCAGGTGTGAATTTGGCCCAGGTGGCTCTCTGCAGTGAGGCAGACTCGGAGGAGCGGGCGGGTGAAGGCTGACAGCACCCTCAGAAGCTGGGACTACAGGTTCTTTATTGAAGGACGGTCCCAGCAGTGTGTCCCCTTGTATATAACGTGCCCAGTAAACCAAAGCTATCTAACTGAGCTAAACAGCAACCCTGAGGGGCTGCCTATCTTTCACCGACCAGAAGCACTTTACGATGCCAGGGCCAGGGCCTGTGCTCCATGCCGGAGGACAGAGCGCCCAGCGCGAGCGACCCGTGCGACGAAGCGTGAACAGAAGAGCGACTTTCATTCCCGAAAAGGGCCCTTTTTCTATCTCATGGACGGGCGAGGAAGCAGCAGGGTTATCAAGGAATAACAAAGAGCTTCTGTTCGGAGCCGTGCATTTCAGTGCTTATTTAAACGCCAAAACAAACTCCACAAAGTTTAGGGACATAAATCAGACATGTATTTTTGGTATGAATTTTGCATTTGCCCTAAGAGACCCCAGATAAGACAACTTATCACCTCAAGACATCACACAGTCACATTGCTCCCTGCAGAATACTGTTGCTCATAACAATTTTAAATAGCTTTTTGAGAGCCTTAGCCTTTTCAAGGATATTCATCACATTGATTCCTCATAGTCTGAATCTCTGTTATCTCTCTGAGTTCCAATAGTTTATGGTGACATTTTCTGTCAGACAATTAAGTGTATTTATCTGAAGCTGAATTCATGCGTAGAGAACATCAGCCCTCTACTCAAAAATTCCGCTGGCTGTTCACTTATTTTAACATCTCTTTCAAAGTGTATTTTCAAATATATTTTTTAAAAACCCTCAAACCTCATATATTACACTTCTCCTTCTATAATCAAATACTGCTATGTGGTTATAGTTGGTGCAATTGATTTATCCTGTTTTGTCATCATGACCTCAATTCGACAAATTCAATAAACATTTATTTATTATAAGGCACTGTGCTAGGCACATAGTGTATGCAAATATAAACAGAACACAGGCCCTGGGCATTTATTGAATTAATTTGTGAGAGCAGTTTCTGAGTGTGAGGGAAGGAAGGCATGTATTAAACAGCGGTCATTCAAATGAGTCGCCTTCGCTGCCGGCCGAGGGCCTGGGGAAAGCTCCGTGGAGCAGACAGTGTCAGTGCTTGGCCTTAAAGACTGGTTGGTGATTTACTTATTCACTCATTTAAAGTGTACATGTAAATAATATTCATTATAACAAAATTAGGAAATACAGAAAAGCTAAAATAATAATAAAAGTATGCGCAATCTCAGTATTCACATTTTGTTGAATCTTTTACTTGATCTCTGCTTGTCTGTCAAAATTATGTTAAAATGTTTACTCAGGTCAGGGGACCTTCACCAACTTTACTAATGATTTGGTACTAAACAAGATTCAGAGACACTGTATTTTTACTTTTTCTTATTGTGATCATGACGGTCCCACACGTGTTTGGATTCTATACACAAGGAGGCATTTTCACGTCTAGACATAAGTCTCAAGCCAGAAGTGAGTGTTGTGCTGAGGTTATCAACCCCTCAGCCAAGGAGCTCAAGTATGTGACTCTCTAGGACCCTGAACTCAACTCACTGGCAAGTGGTTGTCGCTTCACAAAGTACTGTAAGATTTTTCAGAAAAAACTGAGGCAATAATAACATGAAATTTTCATATTGCATTCTGGGTTGACGGGCTGCACACAACAAAGAACATTAATAGCTCATTTTCTAAAATGCAACCACAGAATGAAAAAGGAGCTGAGTAACAATTAACCAGTGATAACTCTTTTGCCACCTTTCTTGATTTATAGATTTTAATTTTTTAAACGTCTAAATTGGAATAATATTAATATTTGAGATATGCTCAGTGCCTTCAAATGTTAGAACGATTCTGCAAGGAGCATCTCACTAGCCTCATAATGAGTAGATTAAGCGATGGTAAAAAATCTCTTAATTGTACATATTAGGAAAGGGAGATGTTGGAAGGTCATGGGAAAATTTATTGTAGTAGCAAGTTACGTGTGAAGCTGACACTAGAAATCAGGTCTTCCTTTTCAGGGGCTCCAGGAGTTTTTAGGTGCAAAATCAACCAATTTTCTTCTCACGTTTGCATAATAATATCTGGTGAATCATCTCAGAAGAGGAGCATTTTCATAACTCACCTGAATGAACTATTGTGTAAATGCTATTAGTTCCTGGCAATAGGCCTGGACCGCAGCGCTGACAAGTGGGACTAGAAAACCTTTTTGCTCCTCGCAGGAAACATTTGTTTTTCCTGGCAGCATGTCTTCAAGGTAGCTGCTGGATGGTGTTAATAAGCTCTGGAGGAAGGACCTAGGAGGGTGGCAGGCGTAAGTGTGAAATTCAGCAGCGTCTGATGTAAAATAAAACCCACAGGTGGCAGAGGGCCCTGCAGCGAGAGAGAACGTGTGACCCACGGACTTGAATAAAACAACCGGACGCTACCTTGGGGGGTTAGGTGACACACGCCAGTTCAGCCTCAACAGTTTTCAATGTAATTTTTTCTTGTTTTAAAGTAAAAACACAAAAAAGTCATCGAGTTCACAAATGAACTTTCTGGCCATATTTTTGATAATTCCTCATGAAAAAAATATTACATTAAAACCCCAAAGTTATTATAAAGCATTCAGTGTGTCCAGGAGAACTGCGTGGAGAGAGTATGTTACAAAGGAAAGAGAACTGGAGCTTGGTTAAAATGGTCTGAAGTAGCCCAAAATCTATTCCTGATAGGGTAACCTGCTAGTGCAATGTTACAATAGGGAGGTGGTAACGAAGATGACTGGAGAACTAGTAGGTAGAAGTACATGGAAAAGTATTTGAATAATTTAATTAGAAAAAGACATGGCTAAGGGTGACAGCGACCTTCAGGTGGGTTGACTATGTTCAGATGACCCTAATCATTCATTTCTCAGCTTTCCTGAACCAAGAATAAATTATACAAACTTAAGTGACAGTGTGAGGATTTCAGTAGAATGTAGGAAAGAGCATTTATTTAGCTAGCATGTATTTGAGTGCCTGGAATTTTGTAGATTTTCTAATAAATATTTGGATTTTAAATGTGTTATGGGTTGATCTGTGTCCCCTAGAAAGATATGTCCAAGTCCTAACCTTCAGTACCTGTGGATGTGACCTTATTTTGGAACAGGGTCTTTGCAGGTCTAGTCAAGTTAAGATGTGGTCATTAATTCACTATAGATGACATCCTCTTAAGTAGAGGGACATCTGGACATGGACGCACAGAAAGAGGAGTGTGTGTGTGACAAGTGACATGCACAAAGGGGAGGTGGCCACATGAAGACAGAGGCAGAGACTGGGGTCATGGCTACCAGAAGCTGGGGGGAGCAAGGAAGGATCCCCCTAGACACTTGGCCTGCCCCAAACCTTGATTCTGGACTCCTGGCTGCAGAGCTACGAGGCAATACGTCCCTGTTGCTGTCACCCCGAGTGTGGTACCTGGCCATGGGAGCCCCAGGAGCCCCGCCCCGGGCCCCGGGAACGCAAAGCCTCCTGAGGAAAACCGAGGCGGTGCAAGGCCTTGCGACCTGCCCATGCCACCTCCACGCTCCCCTGGCGCCTCTGCCTGCAAGAACCTTTTCCTCCAGACTCATCTCCAACGCCACCTTCTCTCCGAGAGCCTTTTGATTCTCAGGTGGTAAAGATTGATTTATTCAAATAGCATGAATCCTTCTGAATTGTAAATTTGAATTTTAATATTTATTTCTCAAGTTCCCCCCGTGAACCACACCTATTGCCCAGAACAATGCTTGGCACACTTCTGTTGAGTAATGAATGAATGGAAAGGAGAAGGAGTATTTCATGTGGATCCTAGTGAAGGAATGGAATTCCTTTAGACTCAGTGTGTGGGACTGCCTGAAGTGGATAAGCTACATGCTTAAACGTTCTGTGATTAAATCCAATGTGCTAAGTGCTATAATTAACATATGTGCAAGAGACCACGGGGACACAGAGGTGTGCATAATCAGCTTTGACTAGAGAAGTCAGGAGGGAGGCTTCTGATGTTTCTGACGTTCTGCTCTGAGAAGTATTATAAATGCTGCTTGTACAAGTGAGATATATACGATGACCCCAGAATTTCCTTTCTGCCTCAATGAATATAAATTTTGTTAATGTTTCAACTACGACTTCTGGGGTTAGCAACGCAGAGAGAACCTGCGGCTTAAAGAATCCTTTAGGTACCACTTTTCTTCGCCAGCCTCAACGTGTGCGTCCACGCCTTGCACTTCTTCACTTGCATCTGAAGGGCTCTGGCCGTTGCACACTCTACGTGAGGAACATGCTGACTTGCAGGGCTGGGCGCTTTCCTAAGCAAGTCTACATTCACAACAAGCTCCACACCCCAAACGTCACCTGACCCGAGGAAGACTGCGACTGCTCTTAGGTAGCCAGCTGTGGACATCCGCTGCCAACTGTCCTTTCCGAATCGCAGAGAATTTCTTTAGGTTATTTACGGAAGAAGAGTCCCCTTTTAAATAGCTTTTCTGCTGGCCAGCAACGAAAATCCAAAATTTTCCTCTAATTCCCACTGTAAGGAGAGAAGGCCCAGGGTGCTCACTGGTCCCCACAGCTGCGTCCTCTCCACGGCAGCCCGGCGAGGTCACCAACAGCCACCCACGAGGCCCTCTGGAGCTTTCCCTGTCGCTGGCTAGGCGTGTGCCTCAGGATGCGACGGACATCTTGTGTCTCAGTTTTCTTTCCCCACCTGCCGGGAACAGTTTCCCCTCTTCCAGAGCTCAGACCTGGTCCTCCGGACACCTGTTTCCCGGAATCTAACTGCTTCTTGTCGTGGGCATCCTGTGGCCATGGTGGCCACTGCTGACGCCTGTGAGAAGCGAACGGTCCACCCTCTGCCCCTCAGCTTTGTACTTTCCTACCTGTTCTGTCCCTGGAAGCAGACAAACAGCACAGACATACCCGGAAGGTGGAGGTGACCATCCGGAGCCAGGGGAGATGAAGAGGTGACAACTGAGGACGTGTGTGTGGAGCGTTGCGGCGACCAAGGACTTCCTTGCTGGGCAACGGTCAGCCACTGTAGACACTGAGCAGGTTATGACCTTGGGACTCCCCCAGGCCCTCCTGAGCTTCGGGCCCTAGTTAACTTTCTGCTATTTCAGTTTGCTCAGCGCCTCCCACAACTTAAAGAGCAGTTACCCCTGACTTCCTGCCTATATGCTGGTTTACAGTCACTTTCACCCCTTGTTTTATTCTAAAACTACTGTTAAAAATGAGTTTTAACTTGAGAAATTAGAAATTGATGGGAATGGATGGGGGTGGAACAAATGGCCCAAACGTATGACAGGTGTCAGGGAAAAGCCAAACTAAAACTGCAAATAGGCTACAGATAAACAAGAAACTGGGACTAAGAGAAACAGTCTCGGAAAACATTTCAGGGTTCCAGGAAAGATATTAATACGATCTTACCGGTGCAGAATTCGCAGCGAATTTTCCATGATTATCTCATCTGACGCTCAGGATAAAACTGTAGGCAGTTCTTATTGCCATTTAATTATGAGGACATCAAGGGTAAGAGAGGCTGAGTGATTTGACAAAACCCACAGGACTGAAAATGTCCAAGGACAGTAACTTACACTGGAGTCATGTGACTTCAAGGACGCACCACAACAGCCCAAGGATGAAATAAGCAACATGTGATCCAACCTAGACTCTTGGACCTGGAGTGAAGATGCTCTCTGGCTTCCTTGTAACTCAGAGTAATTACCTGAGATTTCAATGCTGCACACTCTCTACTCCTGATGTTTTAGAAAATCAAGTCCGCTGAGGATTGTTAAAAGGTGAACATGCCAAAAGCCCCATAAATGAACCAGTTCTCTGTATCTAGGCTTTGAATGTTCTCTGCCGTGCTGTCCATATTCCAACTGCCACAACCATGTTTTAAATCAATCCTGATAGAAAGGAAAGTTATGGCAAAGGTGAGAAATTGATGGGAGGTAGTGCACCCTAGCTGGCTACCCACGAGTGCTGTTGATCTCAGCTCTGATGGACTGTGTGCGCGCATGGTTGTGTACATGTCTGTATGTCCATGCAAATGTGAAGTTGAGGGAATCACTTTGTTCAAGAATATTTCCTGGTTTTATAGAGTCTCTGATTTGGAAGAAACCTTAGAGGTTATGAAAGAATACATTTTAGAAACATTGATCCCTTCTTAAGCTTTATTATTGGAAATAGCTTTCTTAGGCAGTTAAAAACCCACCTCTATTCCAGTTTGGCTCTAGAGGGATACATTCTCTGTTGACAGCTCTTCAAATATTTAAGGATCGTTATCATTCATTGTCTCTCATAAGTCTTGTCTTCTTCAAGGAAAATATGCATAGTTCTTTTAATCATTGCAAATATGGAATAGTTGTCCTTATATATGTGCTCCATGTTGTTGAAGCTCCCTTCAGATGTGGCATTTATCTTAGTGGCAATGACACAAATGTGTTCAATTTGATGGAACACTCAGGAGTCTCATTACTTGCCTTTTTAAAAATAGATTTGGCTCTTGGGGCAGCTCTGCCTCTCTATACCAATATTATTTGGATTATGCTTAAGTGAACTTTTACATCCTTAGTACATGAACTGCCAAGTAATTCTATATGTGTACAGTGTTTTGAGCTTGAAGTCACTCTTCATGTAATATTTAATTCTCATTTCTTAAATTTCAGCTCATTATTTTAGCCTGCCCAGGTTTTATGAAATTTGGATTCCATAGTCTTGTAAACTAGCTTTTCTACTCACATTTATGTCATCTTCAAGGTGGATGGTAAGACATTCTCTGTCTTTGTGTTTTGTGGTGGAAGAGATAACTCCCAAGTGACGTGTTTCTTGACTTACCTCTAGAGATAACCATGCAGGTTGCAATCAACATAGTAATCAAAACTCTCTGGGTGATACAGTTTAACCAACATCAAGTCCACTTAATGGGACTGACCTCAGGACCAAATTCCTACCCATTTTACGAAAATCGTGTGGTAGTGCCTGCATTAGACTAACACTGACTGCTTTCCTTTTCTTTGATAATGGAATGTCCACATTTTTTAAAGCATGGCAGTTTTATCTAGGAATATGTTTGCTTAGCTAGAGAGTCTATTTCCTGGCCTTCTTTGCAATTTGCATGGCCATCTGACCATGTTCCAGTCAATGAAATGGGAGTAAAAATAATCATTATCTGTCCCTTTTTAGTTCCATTTACTGAGAGATGGCAACAAATGGAGCGGTTGACTTGGCTTTGTTGAAACCACATATCAATGATGGCAGTGTTTTCCTATCAGCCCTGCATTATCATCTATTATTATATTTTCAGGTTATTTTAATACAGCTGCGTAACTAATCCATAAAACAAGAGAGGGTGGAAAATTATCAGATCTCTTATAGAGCTACTTTTTCTTCATCTTCCAATCTCATAATTTATTATTCAAGAATAATTTATGCTAAGAAGATCCAAGATGGCAGCAAATTGAGTGGAAGCTATAGTGACACTCTCCCAGGACCAAACTGGAATTACAACTAAAATATAGAAAAAACATCCTGAATAATCAACTGCAACTGAAGACGAGCTGGAGAGCACCCTCACAGCCAAGGACTTAAAGCAGAGACCTCATAGAGTCTGGTAGGAATTGTGGAGGCGAGAGGGCTGGCTGGGCTCCCACAGGCAGCAGCTGAAGGTCTGGAGGGAGATCTCAGCTTTGGGGGTTTCTACTGAGGACTCTTGGGCCTAAACCCCAGGCTGGGCTTCACAGCCCAGAGCACCAAAACTGAGAAAGGTGCCCACATAACATCTGGCTGTGAAAAGCAGCCGGGTTTCTGTCTGCCAGGGAGACGACTGGAAATGCAGGCCCCCCTCTTAAAGAGCCAACACACAAAGTTTCATGTGCAACCACTCACCTTGGGCCCCAGCAGAGGGAGGGCAGAGTGGACTAGAGGTGTGTGAGGAGAATCTAGGATTGTGGGCTCTGAAAATAGAGTTCAGATTGCAGCCCTCTGGATTCCTGTGCTGAGTCACTCCCCCATACTGAAGAGGACATCTTCCTCAGGCAGACATTTACCTTCTAAGCAGCTTTTGCCTGGGGAAAGTAATTGCCCCACCCTGCTGGAAAACCTCTCGCCCCACCTGATGGAGTTTCTACAGCCTAAGGCTCATTAAGAGACTGATAACAACCTCTGGGTGCTTTGAGTCTTTGCCTGATTTGCTTCTGGACCCAGGGCTTGGAAAAGCAGACATTGGTGCACATTTTGGTCGTGTCCAAACACACCTAACTTTAGCAGAGGGAACCACAAGCTGTGGAGTGGGAAAAACTTCAAATGGGTTACTCAAGGCCAGTCACAGTGTCTGACATTGGCCTGCACCAGACACCATCCAAAAGACTGAAGTCCTAGCAGATATACCTAATATATAGAAACAAAACAAACCCAAATAGGCAGCCAAAATGGGGAGACAAAAAAAAAAAAAAAAGCCCCAAATGAAAGAACAAAAGAATTCTCCAGAAGAGCTAAATGAAATGGAGGGAAGCAATCTATCATATATAGAGTTCAGAATACTGATTATAAGGATTCTCAACAGCATGAGAAAAGAAATGGAAACTATGAAGGAAATTAAGAGTGACATAGTAGAAACAAAATAAATCATTGGAAGGAATACACAGCAGACTAGGGGACGCTGAGGATGGGATCAGCAAATTAGAAAACAGGGTAGAAAAAAAATCACTCAATCAGAGAGCAAAAAGAAAAACAATTAAAAAACTGGAGGACAGTTTAAGGGAGCTGTGGGACAACATGAAACATAATAATATTTACATCATAGGAGTGCCAGAGGAGATTGAAAGTAAGCAAGGGTTAGAGAACCTGTTTGAAGAAATAATGGCAGAAAACTTCCCTAACCTGGTGAAGGAAAAAGTCCCACAAGTTCAGGAGGCATAGAGAGTCCCAAGCAAGAAAAACCCAAAGAGGCCCATGCACAGACACATCATAATTAAAATGCTGAGAATTCAAGCCAAAGAGAATATTAAAGGCAGCAAGAGAAAAGCAATCTGTTACCTACAAAGGAGCTCCCATAAGGCTGTCAGCTGATTTGTCATCAGAAACTCTACAGGCCAGAAGGGAATGGTATGAAGTATTCAATGTAATGAAAAGTAAAGATCTGAAACCAAGACTACTCTATCCAGCAAGGCTATCATTCAAAATAGATGGTGAAATAAAGAGCTTTCCAGACCAAAAAAAAAAAGACTAAAGGAGTTTATCACCACCAAACCAGCACAGCAGGAAATGTTAAAGGGACTGCCTCAATTAGAATTTGAAATGGAGAGAAGAAGAAACATAGGCATAAAGAAATAAAATGGCAATAAATAAGTACCTATCAATAATAACCTTAAATATAAATGGAGTAATGCTCCAATCAAAGGACATAGGGTAGCTGAATGGATAAGAAAACATGACCCAAATATATGCTCTTGTAGAAGAGACCCACTCAGAAGAAAACTCTCACACAGGCTGGAAAAAACAAAAACAAAAACAAAAAAACTTCTGGAGGACTTTAAAGGAGAGAGCAATAGCAATACAGTCACATTAGGGGATTTTAACACCCACTGATTTTACTGGCTAGATCGTCCAGACAAAAAATCAACAAGGAAACAGTGACTCTAAAGGATACACTAGATCAGATGGATGTAACTGACATTTATCGAACATTTCACCCCAAAGCTACAGAATACACATTCTCCTCAGGTGCACATTGGACATTCTCAAAGACAGACCACATGTTAGGACACAAAACAAGTCTCTACAAGTTCAAAAAGACTGAAATCATATCAGCATCTTCTTGGACATTTACACCATGGAATACTACGCAGCTGTAAAAAAGAAGGATCCCTTACCCTTTGAGACAGCATGGAGGGACCCGGAGAGTATGATGCTGAGTGAAATAAGCCAGTCAGGGAAAAAACAAGTGTCACATGATCTTACTCATATGTGTGATCTAATGAACAAAGTAAACCGATGAACAAAATAGATTCAGAGACAGAGGCATGGAACAGACTGAGGGATCTCAGAGGGAAGGAGGGGTGGGTGGGTGCGTGGGGAGTGATTAACCTAAGAACTTATATGCATATGTGCATAACCCATGGACACAGACAATAGTAGGGTAAAGGCCTGGGGGAAGGATACAGGGTGGAGGGGTCAATGGGGCAAAAAAGGGGACATTTGTAATCCTTTCAACAACAAAGATAAATTTTTAAAAAGAACAATTTATGCTACTAGGCAGCTGTTTTACATGTGAGTACTTCATAAAGCGTTGCCTATCAGTCATTCACAACTTGATATCTATTAATATAATCAGAGATCCAAATAAATACATTCTAAGCATTTGCAGAGCTCAGAGAACAATAAGAATGTAGACGGCAGGTGAGTTGGGTGAGCACCAGGGACTTAGTTTTGGAGTGTGGAGCACTTGATTCCAGACGGCCCTGCGTGGAGTTGGTGGGTTTGGACGGCTAAACATAGGCCCCTCTCAGGGATCTGTGTGGCTGAGAGTCAGCCAAGCAAGCGTTCAGAAAAAAACAGAATGGGTGGGGTGGAAAGCTAACTCTGGCTCCCTTACGATTTTGACAAGTGAGCTACTTGCGTGCATTGCGCTCTGGGAACATGTGTCAAACGCAGGGCAACACAGGTCACCTGCAGACCTTGGAGGCTGGAAACTTCGCCCTGCCCAGCTCAGCCTGGCCCTATGTCTAGCAGACATGCAGTGCTGTGTCCCCCCTGCCAGCCAGTCTACTTCGAATGTAAAGGGGGCTAAGGACAGAGAAAGAGCAGAAACAGCAGCAAAAACGGCGAACAGAAGGCAGAGATGTGCACCAGCCGCCTGCCGCCGCGGGGCCTTCCCAGTCCCTTGCTTTCCTCTGTACCTTCTTTCCATTTCAGAAAGGCCGCCTTCCAATGTTCCTTTAGTGACGACCTAAGAAACCTCCTGATGAATGCTAAGGAAACTCACTGCCTGTGGGTGAAATTACTTCTGCACACTTCTGACAACGCTACGGAGATAGAATGCTCAGCTGTACGCCGGGGAAGAGAAAGCCGACGACACTAGTCCACCCCCTCAGTGACGTGTAGTGCGTCCCCGCGGTGGAAGTCCCCAATATCAGCGCAGCGTTTGGAAGGAATGCGGGTGCGTCGTTGAAGTAGAAGCAAAATGAATTTCACCTGAAACGTAGGATGCTCCACCCCCAGTCCTGGCTCACGCTCTCTTTTCTGGAAGCATCTGCTATTGAAAGTTCTTGCCAAAAATGTCGCTGCCGGATTCTGCTGGACGTGGGTTCTGGGCATTTCCAAATGACAGAAAATCAGCTGCAGGGGTTTATGCTCTAAGCAATCATTAGTCATGGGCCCTGCATTGACTGGGGGGGAAATATAATGTTCTTAATCTGCCTGATCTGCAAGGCCAAGCTGTGCCTCAAGCTGCCCACTCCTGAGGACTCAGCGCCAGCCCCCGTGACTGCAGCAAAAACACAGGTTTGCCCGGAACGGAGCACATTCCTCTCCCAAGGGTTAAAACAACGAGCACCCATGGGGATTCCCTCCGTGTTAGACTCAGGGCATCCACAGTGCTTTCTCCATATACATGAAAATCATGCGGAAAGACTCAGACGTTAGCCTATGGAACAGCAGAAACGCGTGTGCCAACATCATTAGTCAGTACAGAGGTTACCATCTGCTTCACTCGCTCTTCTAATTGAACGTCTACTTTTATGATACATTCATAGTATTCTCACTAGGGGAAAACATCTCACAAATTCCCCTCACGACGTTCTTCAAGCATCTGTTAAACTAATGCAATTCAAAGATTAGAAGTTTCCTAAAATTCCTACTTGAATCGCTGTCAGCAGCAAGCACCTCAGCATTCCATTCTTCGGCTGGGATTCAGACGGTAACCACGAAAGGCCTCAGGAACGGGCTCCGGCTTCCCGTCGGCGTGAGAGGGACCTGGCAGAGGCCGCCCCAGCCTCACGACGAGAGAGGAACCGAGCAAACAGAAATCAGCAACTCTTGACATCGATTAGAGAAGGGCCATCTCTGTCCCCAAAAATGGAGAGACATGGACAGACGGACCCGGGGAAGCACAAGCACTGAGCAGAAACCTCCGTGGGGCTGAGGGCTCCCTGTGGCCCAGTCTCAGGGTTCAAAGCTCCAGTGGGACCCAGTCCTGGGAGGCCCCACTTTAGGGGGTTTACCTCAGGGCTCTACAGGTTCCAGGCTGAATAAGAGAAACAGCCCCCGTGCCTCCGGTTGGATTCCCTGTCACGGGCGCATACCTGGGACGCAGGTCCTGTCCCCACCCGCAGTCAGGGGTGTGTGTGGGAGGCAACCGATCAACGTGTCTACATTTCTCTCCCCCCTTCCGCTCTCTAGGATCATTGGAAAAGATATCCACACTCCTCCAGTGAGGATTAAAAGGGAAAAAAAGTCCAATTAAAACCACAAAAGGCAGAAAAGGTGTGGGAGACAAAAATAGGAACAAAGAACAAGGGCAAATAAAAAGCGGTAAATAGGATAGGTATTTTATTATCCAGCTGTGTTAATAACCATTTTAAATATCAGTTGTCTAAATGCACCAGTTCAAAGACAGAGATGCATTCGTAAAAACGCAGCTGATGGGATCCCCAAGTATCAATGGGAGGGAGGGGCCAGCACAAGGACCAGAAACAGACCCCCCGACGTATCCAACAGGGTCCACTCGGCTGAAGGAAACCGAGAAACCAGCACAGCCCGTCTGTACAGCAGAGCGATCCGTAGCCTCTCTGACAGGTGGGAATGTGGGGATAAGTCCTGTGGTAAAGATGGGGTTGAATGAATTCCTCTGCCTTGAATGTGGACTGGCCGGAACGACTTCCTTCGTTTCCAGTGCCGCGTGACAGGGCTTCCCAGGCAAGGTCCTAAGGGGCCTTTGGACACTCGCTCTCAGCGCTCCGCTCGCACGCCTGTGAGAAACCCCAGCCTCCCCCCCGCTGCGCCCCCCTGGCAGCCACGTGCCGCCTGCCCCCCGGGTGCCTGAGCCGGTTCAGAAACGGGTCCCCCAGCCCCTCTCAGGCCCTTCCAGCCGATGCTCCCGGAGAGGGGCCGAGCCGCCCGCAGGGTCCTGCCCTGGCTGCCGATTCCCGGGCGGAGGACGCTCGTGCCGCTCTGAGCCCCCAGGCTGTGGAACGGCGGCTGCTGAGCCTTGAAGAACTGAGTCCTTGCCAAGCGAGGCCTCCTGCGAACAGAGCCTGCTCCCGGGACCCTCTGCCCGCGGGGCGGGAGCAGCGCCGGGCCCAGCCTCGCCAGCACAAACGCTGCAAGCACCGTCCCCGGGTCCCCTCGTCACCTCACAGTCATCTGAACAGTGCGACACAGGCTGCAGAAGGGAGCTGATGCCGGTGATCAGCGAGCCCTGGGGTCCAGCAGCGGGCACAGTTCCCGTCGGGCGTCGCCGGGGAGCTTCGCGTAAGAAGAGCGGTCGCGGCCAGTCTGCCTTCAGTGAGGCGAAGCCCTGAAGCCCCACTCGCTCTGATGCTCAAGTCTGCACCTTGTGTTCGGCCATCACTTTAGGTCCTTTCATAACCATTTTAAATGCTGGGCATTTGACGTCCCGCCGTTCGGTCCACGCCAAGCCTTTCGCGGGGACACTGAGAAACGGCACAAGGATGAGGCAATAACGCATCATTTTAGCACCAGACTATCTCACTTAATAATTAGCCTTTTCCCTGGACACTGTGCCGCTGGGACGCATCATATTCTTACGTGTTCAACGTCAGCTCTTCACTCCAGCTGTTCCAAACACAGACGTCCAGGAGAAGCGATCATGCGAAGCTACATAAAATCAAACCGCGGAAAGGAATTGCAAAGCTCTCTGCAGCCCAGATAAGTTTATTTCATTACCTCAGTTGTTCTCGCCTGACCAGCATCCTTTCCGGTAAAGAAGCAAAGGTTGGGATTCGGCCCCCTTCCGTCAAGAAGACCTAGCTTTTCTAGTTAGGTTCTCGTCTCGGTGATCACTGCCGCTGACGGCCTCGAGTTGAGACTGGACGCTTGGGAAATGCGACCTGATTTGATGATCCGGGTAGGAAAACGCAGCATCTTAGCTAAGTCTCTTCTTAACAATAATAGCAGACAGTGTCAACACACTCCTCGTACGCCAGGAATTCTTTTACATGGTTTGCGTGGGGGTAGTTTCTATTATTATGACCGTGTTACAGAGGAGGAAACGTGACACAGAGATACTAGCAAAACACCAGTCATGCAGCTGTGGGAGCTGGTAGAGGAACTGAGGAGTTTAGCTTCAGATTGTACGCTTTTAACCTCTGTTCTTAGGATCCCGCTGAAAGATGAAACTCTGTGCGTGTGTGTGTTGTGTGTGCATGAAAGAGGAGAGGAGGTTTTATGTGATTATTGAAAAAAGAAGGGAGCCCGGCCAGCATGGCTCAGTGGTTGAGCACCGACCTGTAAACCAGGAGGTCACAGTTGAATTCCCTGTCGGGGCACATGCCCGGGTTGCGGGCTCGATCCCCAATAGGGGCCGTGTGGGAGGCAGCCGATTGATGATGTTTCTCTCTCATCAATGTTTCTCTCTTTCTCTCTCCCTCTCCCTTCCTTTGTCTGAAATCAATAAAAATATATTTTTTAAAAAAGGAAAGAAGAAAATACTGTGCTTGCGGATTGTAGGCCACACACCTGAACCTACGAGCTCAAGCTCTTTCTGGATGGCACAGAATCTTATTTAAAAACTGCATGTGTTGCTTCCTGAACGGGAGACAGGGAAGTGCTGTTACCATTGAACAATACTCCTCAGAGCCCACTACATCCTCGGCGCTACAGGTGAAAGGAAATTTGCAAGCTTCCTCCCAAAAAGCGCTCATGAACACCATGCAAACTAAACCACGGCCTGAATGCCAAAGCCACCCCTAACCTGGGTCCCTGGGGTGCAAACCAAACCATGGTCTGAACGCCAAAGCCACCCGAAACCCGAGCGCCCGGGGAGAGGCAGACTTTGGGTGCTGCAATCTGCAGCGACTTAGGACAGCCGTGGAGGGAGTGGGTCAGGCGGAGGCAACAGAGCCGGGGAGGCCCGTGGGATGCCGATCCACCGGCCCTGTGCGGGCGGCCCCTCCGCGGCCTGGCCTGTGAAACAGCCCGAGAGGCACGTGGAAGCAGCCGGCACCAAGGAGAGAGCCAGCCAGACGGGCGGGCCATCCAAAGGTGTCCCTCGCCCCAAGGCGCCTTGGCAGGGACCCATGAACAACACTGGGCTACCGCCAGGAAAAGGCTCCGGAAAGCCGGCCAGACCCCTGGGGAAGACAGTGGCCTCTTTCCAAGAAGGCTCGGGACGCAGTTCCTATTGCCCCCTACGTGAGAAACACGAATTCTCCTCGACGGGAACGGCCTCCGGCCTTCCTGCCTGCAACTTCAGACTGCTGAGGGAGAAGCGGCTGTCTCCAGCCTGTCCGCGAACGTAAAGCAGCGGGGACACCGGTTCCCGCGAGGCTGTTGGGTACAGCCGTCCTTCCCGCCAGGGGTGCGGCTTGCTCGGACTTCAGGCTTCCTGCTGTAGCCAGCCTTTTTTTTTTTTTTTTAATTCCTTTCCAGTGGGACGAATGAAAAATGCAGGATAAAAGTGTAAAATAAAAATATACATTTTAAAATTAATGTTGAAATAAGACATGTGAAAAAGATGAGCTAAAGGAGAGAAGACAGGCCTGACTGAAGCTACACACACACACACACACACACACACCCAGCGGCGCCTTGATCACCACACACCCAAAGAAAACCATACAAATTATACTATCATATTAAGACGTTTTGCTAGATTTGCAGATTTTGTCATAAATGTAGAGTGGATAAAGTGAGAAAGGGCCATAGGCGAGTTCAGTGAGCTTGGTGCGAATTCAGCGGTCATCTCAAAAGCAGCAACATGGGTAGAAACCGTGAAAAGTAGGACAGGGAAGGAGAAGACGTTCGATTCGCTCATATGCTCTCGTTCGCGACGGCGGGGACTCCCTCACCTCTCGGGGGGCTTGGCGGCCCCGGCCCGCACACCCAGCGTGCAAATGCGGGGACTCCCTCACCTCTTGGGGGCTCGGCGGCCCCGGCCTGCACACCCAGCGTGCAAACATCATCTGATTCTCACTGCAGGAGGGATGGCGCCCAGAGGGTAAGATTTCCCCACTAGCACGCACATCGGCGGTTTTTAACGGGTTCACGCACCCCCCAGCTCCTTCGCTTGTAGGGAACGGGCATAGTTCATGCACTACGCTGGTGCCAGCTCCACTAACGAAGCTGCGGAACTGCAGCTGCATTTGGACCCTCAGCTACTCGTTTTTCCAGGGCCGGGAAGACCGAGTCTGCCCGGCAGCCTGGCCTCTGGGAGTTGCCCTGTGAACGAAGAAGGCAGACCAGCCTGGGCACGTGAGCACTTCACAGTCCTAACGGGCGCTTTCTCTTCTTCTGGCGCCTGTTTGGAGAACAGCGGGCAGGTGGGAAACCGTGGCACCTGCTAAGAACTCACCTGCTCACACGCACCAGATTTGTACAAGAACAGTAATTGCTCCTTCAGGTTGGCAGGCTCTACCTGAGTTCTCGAAAGGATGGGAAATCTTGGCTAAGAGTCTCTTTCTGATATATATTAAATACCAGTGCAAATGCTAGAAAGTTTTAACTTAAAACATTTTTAAAAAATTAATTCATCAAATTACATTTTTATTAGCACTATCCATCCCATACCAGGGGTCAAATGAAATATATCCTAGTGCACTAAGTAGGCCTCTCTAAATCCTGGTCTGGGGAATTGCCCAAATCTCTTGTTCTCTTTGTCCAGAGATAGTTAGAAATGAATCACTTCTGATTCTAAAGTAATCTCCAGGTATAGAAACAGAATCCAGCTCTCCTGTCTTGAGTAAATCATTCTTTCAGCCAGCTTCCTCAGTGTCCCTTCTCCACCTGAGTGTCTTCACCCCAGGCACTGCCCAGCGAGGCACACGGGATCTCGGGTGGTACACCGAGGGGTGCAGCCCTCAGGGATGAGACGCGCTCTCGTCCACAGGGTCAAAGGAGGCACTCACAGGAGGCAAAGGTGGTATTTTTATTTTGTGAGGCCAGATGCATACAACGCCAACCACCTGAGTTGTGCTGCTCTCAGTGTCAGATTGATATGAATCACATGCTGTTGTGTCTGACCACAAAGAGCAAACTGGCTCCAGCTTCTCGGGCCACACTGTGTGGACATTCTCGGTTTTCCCCACGGTTGTGACAGATAAAAAATTACAATGTTATGACTGACTGTGCCTCGTGATAGGATGCTGTAATCACAATCTAATACACTGGTCACCTTCAGCAGCCAGAAATGCCCACCACAGAAAAGCGACTGGCCAGAGTTATTATCTAAACCGTCTCAGTAGTTATGTGCGAGCCCGGGATTGAACACAACGGCCCTGTCTAGACTCGGCCCTGGCATATGGTTTATTGCTGTCTTTTCTACTAGCTGGTCAAGCAAGTAGTTAACAACGCCCTTAATGGGCACCCCCATGACATAACCAGAACCAGACAGATCTTGGCATTCTTAAAATGTGAGATCTGAGAGATCTTTCTTTTTAGCCGTTTGGAATAGTTTGATTTGCATTTGCCAAGGGTAGCTTCTTGGATGGAAGTCATTAGATAAACACTGCTTCATAGTCTCCTGCCAATGTCCGAGGAAATGCAACAGTAAGTCAACAGTCATAGCCCCCACTATATTATGAGGTGCTCTGGCCGAAGAACAATAAAAGTGGAGTAAAAAGTTGATGAGCTTAGTGCCTGATTAGACCTGGGCTGGAATCTTGGTTCAGCCATTTGCTAAACTGTGTGACCTCAGAGCCACATTCTCATCATCTGAAAAGTAAAGAAAACGCCTTCATCCTAATATTGTGGGACGGACGAAATGCCACAAGAGATGTAAAGATGCTAGAACAACAACAATCACAGGTAAGACTTCAGTAAATGGCAGCTAGTGCTGCTACGAAAAGGATCACATATTAATTTTTTCTCCTTTTAAGTTTGACATGACGACAATTTTGGAAAAGCAAATTTGGAATTTCCGCGGTGGCCTAGTTGCTCTTATCATACCCAGGGCTTAGCGTCTTGAAAGGAAACGACAGCGTGTTTGCAGTAAATGCTAGTTCACCTTGTCTTTTAGGGTAGACTGTCTTGGGTTGGGTTCCCTAGAGTTACACTCTGGGAAGATGATTCATGTACAAGAGGATCAAGTGCTCCCAGGAGAAAGTGGTAGGAAGCTGTGAGATGCAGGACACGGAAGGAGAGAGCAACTAAGAAGGGTGCCACGTCAGGCAAAATCCTGCGTGGGGTCATGTCGGGCACATTCCCCAGGAGAGCTCTGAAGCATGTCAGGCCTCAGAGTTGCCCCACCTCAGGCGAGGAGCCGGGCTCTCCTGCTCCTCCCCAGTCAGTCACTGGCTGAGTCAGCAGCGGGCCGTGGTGCAAGGCACCCAAGGGGATCTGGAAGCATGCCTGCAGTGTTGGGTGCAAACACATCCTGCAAAATTCAGCAGAAAACACTTTCTGTGTGTTTATATTACGTATACATTGAAGGAATGCCTAGGGTATACTTATAAACACACATACAGATGGGGACTTCAATTCTTCAATTTCTATGACTTCTTCAACTTCTACAATTTCTCCAACTTCTATTTCTACATCAGCGAGGAGAAAAATGGAGCATGAGGTCATCTATTTCCTGGTGTCAGATCTGCACAAAGAAGCCAGAGTTCCCACTCAAACAAATCTCCTAACTGCTCTTAAATGGCTCTTTTATCTTCAGCAGGAACTATAATATCATCAGCCACTAGGGTCCTGGATAAGATGACAGACAGTCCCTAAAACTGCAAAGCCAACTCGGGCCATTTATTAAACGTATGTAAGGACAATACTCAACTTCTGTCATCTTAACGTCATTTCCCCCTTAATTAAATTTAAACAGAAACAACTTGCTGAATTGTCTATTATTTCTAAGTCGTATAATTTATAGGAAACATAAACTTAAAGCAACAATTAAAGTCAAGAAAAATGTTACATTTAATAAATCCTTATAACCCATTTATTTTTGGCAAAAAAGTTAAATTTATGAGGGCCTTTGTTCAAATCCTTGTGTAAACTTGATCTTTGCGCAATGTAGCCTCTTAGTTTATGAACATAACTGATTCTTATTTCTCTTGTGTTCTGCTCCAAAAAAGAGAACTACTTCATAATTAAGATGAGAGAATTGCCAAAACTGATGTTTTTAAATGTTGCAACAGTCTAGCTCTCCCAAAACAAGACCAGAACAGAGGATATTAAAACCACACACGCAGAGCTAGTCGAACTTTAGGCATGGTGTGCAGGACTTGGTTATCTCCGTAAGTGTGGGTCCTGTATTTCCCCTTTTATTTATTATTGTCTCTTTAGCTCAGAATTACTTCATGGACCCCCCCATGTTACAGTAATAAACTCTACATGCTCTCGACTCCCAGCATTCATTCCCTTCTCCAACTTGTTCCTGATTAAGCACCAGGTTAATCTTTCTCAAGCCGGGCTTCAGACACAGCCTTTCTCTGCCTGGAAGCCTTCCGCAGCTCCCCACTGCTCACCGAGCCCTCGCACTTAAGGCGTTCTGTGATCAGGTCCTCTAATCCCCACTTTCAGACTGACCTTCACATCTTCCCGTGCAGTTATTTAAATGGTGCATGAATATATCTTGTCTCCTCCCAACTCCCTGCACATCTCCCCAAATCATCTCTGCTCTGATCACCGCCTGCTGAAACTGGGCCAGCAGGTAACACCCCAAGATGGAATGATTTCTGAGTGTGGTGATTTTTATTGTCATTTTAAAAATGATTTTATGTAGTTTATAAGATTTCTACAATGAGTATGTGGTTTTTTTAAATTCAGAATAGAATACTAGGCCCTGGCCAAGTAGCTCAGTGGCTTAGAGCATCCTCCCGATGGTCAAGTTGCAGGTTGGATCCCCGGTCAGGGCACATACAAGAATCAACCCATGAATGCATAAGTAAGTGAAACAACAAACCCATCTCTCCCTCCCTCTCTCTCTCTCCCCTTTCCTCTCTGTCTCTAAAATAAAAATAAATAAGAAAGAATAGAATGATGAAACATAAATAACACCAGCCTTTCGGGACCATGGCCTGCGTGGCTGCCTCCCTGAAGCCTTCACGCGTCCTCCGCAGCCTCCCCTCCGCACTGTGACCTCGGAGCCCGCCCGGCCTGCCCGGCCCCGGGTCTCTCCTCCCGGGGCTGCAGCGGGTGGGCAGCAGCCACGATCCATCCGCACCGCGGGAAGGGAGCTGCTTCCCCGCTTCTCTTCGGCTGCGGGGCTTGATTTCATCTTAAATGTGCATCATTTAGCTACATGCTGGTTTTCAGATAAATGTGCATAAAAGAGAAGATTCTCAGAAGCCTCTTGATGTATATAATTTCCAGAAAATAGATTTGCAAATGGAATTTTTTTCCCTTTAGTGAAAGCATAAATCAAGCAAGGGGCCTCAAGTCTTCCAGGAGGAAAGGTGCTGGTGCTGGGCTGGGGGATGCAGCCGAGCTCTCTCCCTCGGCTCTCCTGCTGACTGGCTCTGCAGCGCTGGGCCAATTTCCGAAACTTCCCATACCCCAGATTCTTCCTCCGTAAGAGCAGGGCGACCTGTTCTTCAGCCTTTAGTGAGGATTCAGTGAGTTGATGCCCTGAAGCTTAGTCCAGTGCCCGCCACGCGGTCGGTTTCCATGGCTACTGGCTGTTATTGGAAGGAATAACCCGCCCCTGTCGCTGTGGCACGTGTTAGGGACCATGCAACAGCGGGAACGCTGCCCCGGGGAGCTCCCAAGCTTAGCGTCAGGGCATCCACTGGGCCTGCACCCTGCCCAAAACAGCCTGCAAAACTTAGTACGAACATTATTGCATAGAATGAAGAGCTGAGGGAAAAACTTGTGTTTTATGGAACGTGACGATATGACTCCCACCACACCCACTTTTAAAACATCGACAGTTATGTGCATAGTTTTTTGTCTTTTAAAATCAGAATGCCTTTATTATCTTTATTGACTATGAATATAATAAAAGCTCATTGTCAAAATAATTTAACAACACAAAGTGCATAAAGCGGTATATAAAAGTATTCCATGCCCAACTACATGTATCTATATGTTACATATCTATATCTATATATCTGCACACACACACAAACAAAACCGTTCTAAACATTTTTTTTTTTTTTGTAGCCCATTCCCTGTTTTTCTTTCCTTTTAATTAATTATATATCATTAACATCTTTCTCTGTCAATGCAAATGGGTCTACCTCATTTTTTTAATGGCTGTCTATTTATTAAATGAATGACCAATGTTGTATTGATAGACATTTAGGACACTTTCCAGCTGTTTGTTGTTAGAAGCAATGCAATAAACATCATTTCACTTAGATTTTTTTTAGTGCAATTTTCAATTAATTCCTTGGGATAGCGTCTAGCATTGGACTTGATGGATCAAAGGGCATGCACATTTAAAATGTTAATAGACAAGCCAAATTGCCTTCCAGAAAATTGAGCCAATTTGCACCTCTAGCCACAATGTATGGATGCCTCCATTTTCCCACTTTTGAACACATTGGATATTATTATTATTATTATTATCCATTTGGAAAATCTGATTATTAGGTAATCTTCTATTTTAATGGATCATCTGCATTTTTTCTTTTGTGAAAGGCCTAATAAGACCTCTGTTCCTTTATCAGAATATTAATCCCCAAAGAGCACAGATTGAATTTATTAATTGATCTGGATATGTTGATTTTAGTAATTATTTTAATTCCCGTAAACACAGATGCATTTGAGGGAGTATTTGCATTTATTTTCCACTTAATATTCTTAAAAATGTACTCGAGCATGGTGTTGTCTTTTCGCTTCTGCATGTCCATCTCCAGGTCCCTCCCCCTGTCAGGATAATGATACTCTTGATGATGCCAAAGAAATCTGAAGAACACTGCATTTGCATCTCAGCTAGAATATTGCTAATGCAAAAGAACTGTTATCTCCTTTCAGTAACGGCCCTGGACATGGGAGGCTGGGAGGCTGCTAAGGAAATTCTCATTGAGCTTAATATTTAGAGCCTATTCCTGTTTCTATTTGTCATGAGCTACACAAACACAAATTATGTTGGGATACAAGCTGGAAGGGTTAGTGATGTTTTAAAAACAGTTGTCAGACTCATGTGAAACACCTGGTGAGATGTGGATTTTTGGGGGGCCTGAATAGTACTAGCCTTAGTAATGCACACATATTAGGAACTATTATTTTTGTCTAAAAATTCACCCTCTGTAGAAGCAAGATAATCATAGATGATCTGTTCTTAAGTTTAAGAATACAGTTTTAGTTAATTCCCCTAGATTTGTTTCTTGAATTGGGGAATAAGGTTTTTGTTGGGAAAGCGAGAGCTGTGAATTGTATTAGTGGCTCTATTAGCTATAGAGCTCAGGCTAGTTACACACTCTCCCCATCTCCAAACTGCCTTCATGTCCACAGTGAGAGGGTTGAGCCAGATACTGCTGAAGGCCTGCCCAGTTTTATCAGGTAACCACGTCTGGTGCCGTAATAACGTGATGGTTTTAGAAGATGCGTAGCGTCCAGGGATACAATTTAATGTAACCTAGATTGAAAGTAAGGAGCTTGAGCCATCACAGAGCAGTTATATATTTATACCTAGAGGAAGTGTTTCTCACACTTGAATCTTTAACATCATAAGCGGAAATCCTTCCTTTCGATCTCACCGCAGTGGAGAGTCAAGTTCTCATGGGCTTATTTTGTGCTTCCCTGAACAGCTTTATTTTTTCTAACTATGCCCATATATTACTTATTAAAAAATGTCAACTGAGATTATATAGGGGGTAAAAGTATAGTTTTTTTGTTTTGTTCTTTATATATTTCTGTATCCCCAAAACTAATGAAACTTTTAAATCTCTTTATGGAGAGATTTATACGCATATAAAGAGTGGGCACGTTCACGGGAGGGCTGCAGTGCCCGGGCTCCTGGAATGAAACCGGAGAACCTGGGATTCTTGTCTCCTCCCCTCCCCTCTGCCCTCAGGAAGGGCCGGGGCCTCCTCCCTCCTGGAACTCGGCAGCATTAGCGCAGCACATGGACTGTGAGCGTTCGGGGTTCACATTCTTGTGGGGCGCTGCAGAGAACAGATTAGGATGATATGATAAACCAGCACTTTAGGTTTTAGCAACTGCCTTTTACTAAATCCGTGACCACAGATGGCATTACTGATCCTTTTACTGACTTTTTTTTTTGCGGTCTGATAGATGAAAAATATTTTCTTATTTCATTGGATGTTTGTTTGATTCTTAATAACACTGAGGTGGAACATCTTTCTCCTAAGTTTATTGTTCATCTACTGTGTGCATGTGCACGAGAGTCTCGTGGTTACGCCCTTTGCTGCCCACAGAAGCACATGAGCAAGAGAAGGGGGGCTCACCCAGCCCCTCTCAGGGGTCAGGGAGGGATCTGCTCGAGGGCCTTGAGGGGTGAGTAGAGATGGCAGCTGTGGACAAGGTGAGAGGGGCTCCTATCTCTCAGCTCGCAGCCCGCCTTCTATACTCTGCTTTGTGAGGCTGGGGCGAGAACTCTGAAAACAACCTGTTTTTCGCCGGCTGTCCCCTGCTGGGGTCCCCACTGGGGAGACTGGAAGGACACTGAAGGCAGAGAAGGGTTGGTGCCTTCCTAGGAGCTTGCTCTTGCTGTTACTGCTGGCGTCTCCCCAGCGAAATCCTCTCACCCTGGCAGCGGCGTCTATTTTATTTTATTTTATTTTATTTTATTTTATTTTATTTTATTTTATTTTATTTTATTTTATTTTATTTTATTTTATTATTTTTTATTTTTTTATTTTATTATTTTATTTCATTAATTTAATTTTAATTTTACTTTATATTTTATTTTATTATTTATTATTATTTTTATTTTATTGTATTATTTTATTATTTTATTTTATTATTTTATTTTATTTATATTCCAAGAACCGGCTTCACCCTGACTGCTCAGAAACCAGCCCCTCAGGGCCCTGCCTCTCCTGGCCCCAGCGCTAGCGAGTGGCCTCTCTGCCCCCATCCGAGCCCAGGGGTCCCCCCTGCAAACTGCCAGGCTCTGGGAAGCCCGCTCACCTCCAGCCTCTCCCCTTGGTCTGCCGGACGCCGCTTCCTCTAGCTTCCACCGCCGCTTTCCACCAGCGCCCACGCCACCATTTCTGCGCAGTCCTCTCGGTGGCAACGCAGTGACAGCTTTCCCTGCCGGGCCGAGTGACCCCGTGCGGAAAGCCGGGGCTCAGCCTCTCCCTGTTGAGGCGGAGGCGCAGCAGGGAGACTGGGGGGCGTCGGCAGGCAGCTGGAAGCGCTAGACGGGCCTCGGGAGCCTGGGGACTAAAACTATCAGAAGGGCGGCCTCCTCACGCCCGTGGGGCTGGGCTTGGTATAAGCGCTCGCTTCCAGCTTTCAATTGTCCGACAGAGAAATGCAGACATATTTTCGTTATGAAGATGGGTTTTGCCACAAGAGTAGCTGAACAGATGGCTTTTGGAAATCTTAAGCTGTGAAGCAACAGGAAAGGTAAAAACCCCAGAGAGGAATCTGAGAGCTTTCTGCTGTCAGTTAAACCGAATGGTACGTGCCAGTGCGGCCTCCAGCGTTTCCAGAGCGGTGGTGGGGGTGCAGGCGTCCCAGGACCTTGAGTAGCTGGAGTGAACGAGTGAGTGAAGATGCAGACAGGACCCCACATCAGAAGAGCCCAGAGCCGCGAGCAGGGCCCATTATCTCCCTGGAGAGCCCATCGCCTTCCCCCGCCGTTCCCACAGAAGGAGGTGTAGATGCGCTCGAGAGCCCGAGACGGTCGCCGAGCTCTTTCAGATTCTGAGAATGCCAGACCACGAGAAAGGCTGGAAAAACAAAACACTACAAAAGCCATATCAGCAAATGATTAAGTCATCAGGAACTTTCCAGTGTACTTGAGACCTCCATTCCCTGCGCGTTGCCAGCCAACTGAAGTGGCGGTCGTCGCGCCTACGACGCGAGCTGGTTCTTTTGAAAAGAGACGCCGCCTTTGGGAAGGGCCCCCGTGCGCCTCTGCGGGGTAATAAGTTCAAGGGAAGCCGAGCTGAGGCTCTCCACTGGCTGCCAGGCGGTTTAAATGTAATAAAATAGGCGTGAAATGCTCTAATAAGTGCTCGCGCCAGGCTCCCTCGGCCTCATGTTTAGAGGGTTAAAGTAGAAAAACCTTTTGCAAATACAACAGAACACGAGGCGGGATGGGAGGAGTGGATGTGAAAGCAGCCCGAGGACTGTTTTAAAGCCTTAATGCGCTGCGGCGGCGACGGGGCACACTCCGCCCAGGCGGGCCTTTTCATTTCCCCTTTCAGCCCGACCCTCGCCTCCCTCCTTCCAGGCTCCTCCATCGTTTCTTACTCCTCTGCTGGGCAGTATTATTTCAAGGATTTTATTTTGTTAGGAGAAGAAGTCTCTCGGTTTTCCTTTGAGATTCTGAATTCATGCTTTAGTTTTCACTGGTTCTGTGTCTTTTTTTTGTTTTCGTTAATCTTCATCTGAGGATATTTTTTCCATTTATTTATTTTATTTATTTTTTTAGAGAGAGTAGAAGAGGGAGACAGAGGGGCAAACATTAATGTGAGAGAGACACTTCGATTGGTTGCTTCCTGCGTGCGCCCCGACCACAGTCAGGGATCGAACCTGCAACCCAGGTCCAGGTCCTGGACCGAGAATGGAACCCAGGACCCTTCGGTGCTCGGGTGATGCTCTAACCACTGAGAACACCGGCCAGGGTTGTTCTGTTTCTTAGTGTGTGATTAATTCTATCACATATCAGAACAAAAATGTTCAGCTATAGACAAACCTATAAATCAAATCTTGCAGTGGTTTGAACTTAAGTTCTGAGGTGCTATAAAGTGTTTTCATTTTACATAATTGTGAATTTAGTACTATGAACTTCTGTTTTCCTATTTTAAAAAATTTTATTGACAAAGTAAAAGAATAGAAGCATTAGTAAAAAGTGAGTCAGTATGTGGTGAAATGAGAGCTTACAGGCTCCTAGACTTTCTCCAGTAGCTAATCACTATTTTCCATTTTTAATTCTTGGCTCAGAAGGAATGTTTTTAAAAGGACTCCCCCACTCATTTAAAAATATACAAATGTATTGATTTGCTCTGATGTCCAGGTTTTGTTGTTGGACTGAATGAAATTATGATGGACGAAGGGCCTCAGCAATGAACAGCTTGGCAGAAATAGATTATCCCAGAGCCACAGTTACCAGAAGTCCTTCTCTTTCCAGGTCAGATCAGTGTATCTGTGTGGGGGCCTGGACGGGAGAGCATTAAAGAATGGGTGAGGGTTAGCAATGAAAAAGGTGACAATGAGGGACAGGTTTGGAAAGTGCTGATCATACATGGTCGTTCTTGTATTTACTGATGAACTTACCTGGACAACTGGAAGGAAAGACTAGCTCGGAGAGATCTCGTCGGGCACGGACTGCGTAAGTAACACTACTTACTTCAAGCCTAAATACAAGGAACTTGTCGGAGATAACTTCAAAGGCATGTTTCATGGAGTGAGACAGGGCTGGGCATTTGGAGAACTGACCTAAATTGTTCGTAGCTCCCAGCCAGCTCCCAGCAATATGACCGGAGGAAAGTCATTCTCGCTCTTTGCGACTCGATTTTTTGCCTCCATTTGATGGGAATTTAACTTTCTAAAAATGTGCTATGTTTATTGTTTAAGCTCTTTGTGAAAAAGCATTTTAAAAGTTTTGAGAAGTTAAAAGCTCTATATCGACTCAAAGCCTTCTTAACAAAGCAGTCAGCGCTGGCCGTTGAATAAGCCTGTGCCCGTCAGTAACTGGTGAGAACAGGGGCACTCGTGCCCGTCTTCATGACGAAAACGAGAGAACCTTAAAGAACAACACGGCTGTGTAAAAACATGGGGTCAAGGGTACGTGATCACAGAAACAACGATTTCCGAGAACTAAAGGCGAACTCTGTGCGTGTAAGGTGACCCTGATCGCCAACCCGTGAAGCCGTCCAGCGCCATTCACCCTGTTTCAGTGGCCACTGGAGTTGGCGAGACGGAGGCCACCTTGACCTCTTCCTGTATGAAAATCAGATTTTAAAGACTCGGTGGACTCTTGATCCGCTGAAGGGGAGATAAAGGAATGGAGAGGGCACTCTTGCATGTGTGACTTGCGAGTCCGATGTCTCCTTGAAGCCCTGCTTTGAATATCGGATACTGAGGGGTCGCTGTTCCCTTTTCTTTGCGTTTCTGCGGGGACCCCAGCCTCACCCCTCCGTCTCACACCCACACCGACGCCGTTGGCTGGCCATGTACACGGGAAGATAACACAGAAAAAGACATTGCTTTTCAAACTAGTAGCTGGATTTCTACATATTATTCATCACCTCTCTCTCTCTTAATTTATATTATCTATCCATTTATCTATCATCTTTTTGATCATCAGAGAATCTACGTGGCCGTAATACATAAAATACCTTCTGTTTGTATATATGCAAAAAAGATGTCTGGGATACTTTTCAGCAAACAGGAATATCCTTTTATTTTTTCCTATGTGGGGAGATTTTGGAGATATTTTGCTTTCTTCTTAGCACTTTTATGAATAGCTTGATTTTCTTTTTACACAAAAAAACCCCATAATTTTTTAGAAAAATATTTTCTTAAAAATGAATGAAAAACTAAAAATAATTTTTTATTAGTAACATGGGATAATCACAATGGACTTCGTCTCACGATGGTGCGATGAGGACTGCAAGAGACTATAGATGCCTGGTGTGTCCCGGGCCTGTGTGGGACACTGCCCACACTCGCATGTATTATTACTTCAGTCCTTTTTTCTAAATCATATTTAATAATTATGGACATTGTGCCTTTTTTGGTGTTTACATAAAAAAATCTCAGTGTATTTTCTGAAATTCCTGGAAAACATCTTTCATAAAACAAATTTTGACTGTGGTTTGAAAAGTTGTATCTAAAATAAATTAGTGGTAACCTTAGCAACCCAAATGGGACGAAAAGAGCCATTTAATAGAGGATAAGCTAATGTTTACAGAGACTAATAATAATTCACAGATTAAGAGACAGTTCAAAGAAATGTTTAAATCCAATCATAAAAGAAAAAAATCTAACATAAGTACAACTATTTTCTTTCTGCTCCATCTACAGCTGTACTAAATAATACAGAATGAAGACTATGAGCTCAGCACACATAGTTTCTGGCAAAATCTAAGACAATTTAATCATTTCAATATAAATTTGCTAATACACCAGACAAAACAAAGCTACGTGTGCTCAAGGCTAAAGTATTGCAGTGCGATGGGGATTCTGCCAGAAAAAGTTCCACTAATTTTTTTTTTTTTTTTAGTTACAATAATGATTCCCAGGAGGAAGTCACACAAATATGTGTGAACTGATTCTTGGCCATAAGCTTTTTGACTCCTACGACTCCAGGTACAATTTAAAAATTCTCATTCTTTTATTTGCTTTACCTAGTGTGTTTGTTGTGGGGTTTTTTTCAATTACTCTCATTCTGACTTATTTTCATGATGGTTGGGTAACTTCCTCTACTGTAAAATTTCTCTACAGATATTGATTCCTTTCTTAACTCCATTCTTAAAGACTGAGCTGCTCTAACATGCAGTGTTTATGACCAAAGGGTTTGCAAACTCAAGTCAAGTATTAGAGCTACATTCCAGCTAAGGCAGAGCTCTGCCTCCGTCACTTGCCTTTGGATACGAGCATGAAACACAGTAGTCTCCGGGTGGGAAATGAGACCTTCAGTTACGCTCAGATTCTCAGATCCGTTGGCAATGGTCTACTCTTAGAAGGGGGCATCTGGTGGACCCCCACCCCGTGAGGCCTTCCTTTTCAGTATCTTGGATCCCTAATCAATTATGAAGTTTCCTGTGAGGAAAACAGGAATTACTGGTCACAAAAAAGTGTGTTTCTTGAACTAAAAATTTTTATAGTGATTTTACTCTGATTATTGAAAGATGGTTTCTAATTTTCTATCTTTGTAATGTCTTACGAGATGAAAGCACCTTCTGAAAGCACATTGACTAGTACCCGGGACTGGACAGACATTCAAAAGTTGTGAGTTTTCTTACCTTTTTCTTAGACGGAGAAAATTAACACACACTGCTCACTTTGTTAATGTAAATGTAATGAATTTTCTGGGTCATGCTCTTGAAAAGAGCTAAATATATATATACTCAGTCATTCAGGGGAAAAAGGAAGCTGTCTAATTCCAGAGCCATGAATTTGCCATTAAAGTTTTAATTCTTTAATCCATAGAGGAAGCCGTGGCCGACTAATAATATAACAGAAAGTTTACCTATAAATCTTCTTAAAATACATTGCATATATAATTAAGGTATAGTCATATTTTAAAAGTAAAATGAGAACTTGTTTTATGCATAACATCCTGTAGTGACATGAGGCTTTGAAAATGAACAGTTATTTTTATTACTCCCTTATTAAGGTGGACCTCTGGGTTAAAATAGTCAGATATGGTCAACAGGACCCTCATGAAAAACAAAAGGGTAGAGCTCATGTTGTCACTTTCGCTATTTCAGTAACCAGCAGAATTTCAAAGGTTTATTAGTTAAACCTCCTTGGTTTTGTTTTCACAAAGTAGCAATGTTTTATCTGAAAAGCAATAAAAATCACTGTTTCTATTTGGCCATTTGTGTTCTGAATATAAATGATTGAAAGAATGCTCTTTCCCTGGTTCCTTAGACACCGGCTTATGCTTTGAGGATTAAGAAGGTCCTAATATGTGCAAATGAAGGGAATATTGTTGGAAATTTCCTTGGAGCATGAAGTTTATTGAAATAGCAAAAATATGAGAGAAGAGAGATTTCCGTAAAAGTTGGCTTTCGGTAGCATTGCTGTTAAAGGGAAATCTCATTCCTAGGTCTCAGCCCACAGCAGGCATAAAATTAACAGTTAGAGGGGAGAACTCAGAGTGAAAAATACGTTAAATATATCATCACAAAATGTTCTCATTCCCCCGGGGAGCTTCTCAGGCAGCCGCGGAACCGCCCCGCGCCCCCCCGAGAGCAGGCCGGCCGCTCCCCGCAGCCTCCCACGGGCCTGTCTCCTTAACTCGCCTTCACCCACATCTTGTCCCCCGGCCGACCTTCTCTCCTGTGCTCACCTGGCAGCGAAGGCCATCGTCAGAAACGAAGTGAGCGGACAAAGAGAGCATGGAGAGAGCACAGTGCGCGCCTGAGAGAGTGACAGTAATGTCTACTGTAATCCTGGGTGAGTCTCTGCATTTACATTGTCCCCTGACCGTATCTTGGATCCTCTTGCTGCTCAGAGTGTGGTCCTTGGACCAGAAATCTTACATCACCCGGGAGCTTGCTAGACAGGCAACATCTTGGGCCCTACACAGACCTACTAGACTGAAATGTGCATTTTCACCCAATCTCTTGGTGTTTCGTATACTCGCTGAAATTTGGGGAGAAAAAAGTCCTGTTCGGCCTATCCAGAAAATGATATTGAAAGTTCTCACCCTTCTGTTACTTGAGCTTAAGATTGAAACTAAAATGATTCTGGGTAATATAACCTGGTGGACCAAATCATTCCATTTTTAATTAATTTTCCACTTTACGATGCTATCCGATTTCCTGATTTCCATGAGCCATTAGCCACTGAAGTCTGAGAAGATGTCCCCTACTAGACTGTGTCATTCATGTTCCTCACACCATGCTGTGGGGCTGGAACATCCAGGTCCTGTTCATTTTCCCACCTCTCCGTTCGTGACAGGCAGTGACGTTTTTAGATGATCTCCGATTCTCCTTTGCCTTTACATTTCTCCAGCCGCCAGGCGCGTCTCGTCCCTACCAAAGCTCCTGGCCTCCTTCCAGTCTCTACCCCTTTCACAGCGCTTCCTAAAACAACATTTCCTAAAGTATGTTTGTAGGAAACTATTTCTATACTATATTAATGAGAACGACTTCCCCGCAGCGTTCAGCGGAAAATGTGTTTAGGAAATGCTCGGTCAGACGCAAGCAGGCTCTCGGCCAGCAGGTGGGCCACACTTGAAGCAGCGCGGCACTCCAGGCAACGTAGTCGTCAACCTGGAAAAGATGGGGAATGAGACAGCCAAAGCCGGTCCTGGAGCCAGCTCCACGGGCCCATGGTCACTTGGGAATCATTAATGGGCGAGAACTTGATTTGACCAGAGAATCTTTTTTTCACCTGGCATCTACAGAGACTCGGCTCTGGCTGTGTTGTAAAAACCGCAATTAGGAAAACCTCCTTTCCTCATGCTCTTCTGCTTAGGGACTCAAACAGAGTCTCTTTAACATCAAGTTCAAGTTTCCCTGGGTTTTTTCTCCGCCACAATTTACCTGCTCTGATTCTGCCCTATTGCCCTACCTACCCTGACTCATTCCCCTTGGCTTTACACCCAGTTAGTGTCAGGAAGGGTTTTTCCCCTGCTCCGGCCTCTGCATAAAGAATACAAAACCCCACCTCCCCGGGCCTTTGCTCAGGACACTCTCCCTCCCTGGAATGAACCTTTCAACACAGCTCATCTGAAGCGTCTTTAAATTTCACTTCTCTGTCCTAGGTTAAGTTCCCCTGAAGGAGACCCAGAAGAGAGGGGTTGTCTGAAAGTGATTTATGAGAAAGGTCCAAGAAAAATTACCTAAGTGAAGAGCAAATGGGGTCAGGATGAAAAGGGGCCAAGCAAAGGAGCCCTGTGGAATGAAGTCCCCCGGACGGTCACGGGCTCAGCCTCACGGGAGCTCTAGGGACAGTGTCACGATACCTCCTGAACTGTCTCATTCCTGGCTCAGGATCCAGGGGGCCGGAAGGCATTGATTAAGGGCTATGAGATGGGGTTGGGCAAAAATTGATGGGCAATCGGAGCCTTCCTCGGGCAGACACCTGGGCCCACGCAGGCTCTGGGAGCGCAAAACTGGCCCAGGGATGGGGTGCGTGCAGCACCAGGCCTCAGCCACGGCTGCCCTGCGCCCTCCAGCAACGCGGCCGTCTGCTGAGCCTCGGCTCACTGGGCTCCTCACTGCATTGCCTGGCTCTCTACCTACTTGCTCTCTACGTCCTTGGGTACATTTTTTCTAGATTCAGCAAGATTTTAAGCTCTTCCTGAACCATATTCATGCATGATAGTTCTCTTGTAACTTGTGCATTTCCAAGCAAACTCATTTGTTTATTTAGGAAACATATTACTGAACAAAAATTAAACTTTGCCCAATAATATTGTCCATATGAGTGCTTTGGATATGGTCCTATGATTATTTCATGATAATTATTACCTCAGTAATTTTCTATTTATTCTGTAAGAGATGAACAGTGCTGATGTTTCAAAAAAAATAAATTTACAATCCAGCTGGAGAGATTACACTTCATGCATGAAGAGTCACCAGAACACAAGTAATTGCTGACTCTCTAATGGGAGGTGCACGCCCCAAACTAAGGAACTTGAGGGGGAAAAGACAAAACAAAACGCATCACTCGGGGGGCATGAGGAAGAATTTCGGGGGAGGCCTGACCCAGGCTTGACGGCTGACTGCGGTTTGATACCGAGGTTGTAAAGTCGGGCCTGAGGGGCATTATAACTGTCGATCAAATGAACTCACACACACTAACGGCTTTTCTCTTCTTGCCCCAGATTCCATTCTGAATTAATTGCACTTCCATCTGGCATCTGCTTATTAGGCCTGATCTCTTGCGCGGAATGGCCTCTGGTTGTCCTTTCCTTGTCTCGTCCTAGCCTCCTAGTTGCTTGACTTCTGTCATTGTGGGTGGGTCTGGAAATCCTCTGTGTCCCAAGTCGCCTGCTTGTCCTAAGACGGCTTCTCCCTTTCCTTCCGTTACCGGCCACAGAGACAGTCGACGTGTAGAAAAGGGAGCCTCACAAGGGAAAGGAACATCACAGCGACCCTCCCTGGCTCAGGAAAGGACATCTGTTGGCAGCGATCTTTCGGAGTCCCATTCCCAGCAGTTACCCTGACGGGTGTCCTTCCATTTCACTGTATTTTGGTTTAAAATAAAGTCGGAGCAAAATAAAGGGACAAATAAGTTTTACTGCTCTGACAGTCAGGAAGCACAGCTTAGGAGGAGGGAGGTGACTATGGAAGTCAGTCTGAGAAAAAAACGACCAGACAGGATACACTGGGGGTTCCATATAAAGGAAAAAATGAATTAAAATGGTAGGAAGTGCAGAAGGCCTGGAATTCCACGTCATGGAGCTGAAAGGCAGGCCCTGGTGTAGGTAGGAGCGGCCGTGACTTTTCTAAAAGAGCTCAGGGCGCCTCTCAGGGTTAGGTTGTGTCAGGAACTCGCTTTAAACAGTGATTGACTGTCATTCATTTATTCAACATATTCATGGAGTCTGGGTGACACAGTGGTCACCTCAAAACGGACATGAAGAGCTGAATTCCTGCCGTTGAACAGTTGGTGGTCTAGGATGGAGACAGACGTTGGCACCGACCACGACCGTGGAATATGGTCATTAACGGGGCAGCTCCAGGGTGGGGTCCTAACAACCCCCCTCGAGGACGACTTCAGCAACTGTTGGCATCTTTTCCTTTTACATTACAACTTAAATTTCAAAGCTAGATTCATTGGATTCGTTGACCCTCAAACCTTTTAATTTTCTCCTTTCTTCACTCTCCCGGGTTCCTCTGCTCCTTCTACCCTGCCCTGCACGTCACTCCCACACTCAAATCTTGCACCTCCTATGTCCTGGGCTCTATGTCCTGGGAGCGGACACGGTGTGGACCGCGTGTCCGTGTCGCCGCTCTCCTGTCCCCAGCGTCTGCCCAGTGGGAGGCTCTGCTCGGAGAGGCTTGTTGAACAGAAGGCAAAGTGTCCACGACCACCCGAGACAGGGTGCGGTTGCGATGCCACCTTCCTATGGATTTCAGAAAGAAATCAAGCCACCTGGTTAAACAGCAACTGTATTTTTACTGTGAAATCACCCCCCTGAGAACCAATGGGAGGCAAATTACAGGCAGGAAGCCTGCTGGGAAAGTTGCTGCCGACCAGACGTCACTGCCACTGACCACTCCAAGGGGAGCCCAGGGCTCAAGCAGGGCTCAAGCCCGGGGCTCTGTGATTTTGTTTTCACTTATTTTTTTGTTCAGATCACAAGTTAGAACTAGACATTTAACTATACTAGTACAACGTATGCCGCTTTAGACTGAATAAATTCAAATTTAAAGCAGGGTTGCCTAGGCTGAATTCTTTATTCGGGCGGACCAGTTTTCAAAGAAGCGAATGAGTCTCAAATGGGGAATTCATCTGGTGTTTGGTGTTTGAAATAACTTAAAGTATGAACAGAGGATGATTTAGCATGGAGCTTGATACAGAGTAAGTCCTCCATAAATACTACTTCAATTGTATGCAATTAATTTCTCGTAGCTTGCCGTTACAAGTGAATGGTAGAGTTCTCTCAGTTAATGCATCTACATATTGTAAGACATCCTCCAAAGATCTGAGTCTGTCTTATTCTATCAACCAGTCTACAAATACTCACTGACTGCTCACCAGGGTCAGTCAACAGACTCACCCACTATGGCGAGTCGTTTCCATGCCTGGAGTCTGGGAGATGGGGAGTCATTCTCCAATCAATAATAAGATCAATTATAATAAACTGTTACGCCTGTAGAATGCTTGGCCCTTTGCAAGACACCTTCACATTCCTCATTCCATTTAATCTTCCAGCGGCTTTGGGATGGGCGTCAGCCCCACGGCACAGCGGGGAAGGGAGCCTCTGGCAGCGATTGAGCAGCCCCAGGCGCTGAGCACGGGGGAGGGAAAGGTGAGACAAACGGCCCTGCTTCAGATTCGGGGATGCTCTGGTACATTTTTTCTTGTACAAAAAGTTACTGCCCTATAGGACAAGCCCACTTTTAAAAAATTAATTCACATCTGGGGAGCTATTTATCTAGAGTAAGAAAGAGGGTCTCTGTTGGCATAGAAAATGATTTCGTACATTATGAGGACACCTGCGCGTTCACTCTGTGGCCTAGTCTACACCACTGGTTCTCAATAGGTGGCCCCCTGACCAGCAGCACCAGCACCGGCATCGGCACACCTGGAAACGCCAGGAGAGCAAGGCCCCGCCCTGGACCAGCTGAGTCGGGCACACCAGGCTGTGCTGGGGCCCACGACCTGGTTTTAATAAACCCTCCAGGCTATTCCAATGCACATTAAAACTTGAGAGCCATAGTTCTGCCCAGTGAAATGGCAGAAGATAAGTAACCTGTTATTCAAATCTAAGCAACTACCTGTTAGAACCTTCCTGCTGAAACATATTCCTATCGAGGTCCAGAGATGCTCCTTTTACAGGGATCAAAACCAGCCTTTTCACTTGGAATAAAAGCAGCTGCTCTCTGTTTGGTCCGGGTCGGGGCTGGTTGCTTCCAGGTACAGGAGTAAGATTTTGCTCGCTTCCCTTAATGCAGTCTCCGGATTTCTTGCTCTTGTGAAAATTATTTTTAAAAGCCTCTCCATATATTTCTTGCTCTCTATATAAATGAAGTTAACATTTCTCATATAGGAATATGAAATAATTTTATGCTTTGTACTGATTCATGAAACACTCGAAGCTAAAAAAAATAGACAACAAACAAACGGAACAGAAATGAACTTCCCTCAACCTCAAGTACGACTGGGTTATAACAGTGACAAGGAGGATGGTTATTTTCTGGGAACTTCTGGGGACAGTTTGTGTACCCTTCAAGTTCGTATGTAGAAACCCTGTCCCACAATGTGATAGCAGCAGGAGGTGAGACCTGGGAAGGTCCCCCAAACGCAACCAGTGCCCTGATGACGGTCACCCGGTCACCCGAGAGCTCGCTTCCTCTCCGCTCCCTGCCACGGGGGACAGGGGAGGCCCCGGCCTGCCACCTGGAAGAGGGTCCTCACCAGAACGTGACCGCGCTGCCCCCCTCCTGACGGCCAGCCCCCGGAACTGTGAGAAGTACATTTCTGTTCTGTGTAAGTCACCGGCCTATGCTAATTTGTCACAGCAGCCCGAGTGACTGAGGCAGTGACCGATACACTGATACTTCAGGTGGGTGGGGAGGGGCATAGAAAACAGAGGCTCGGAACCAAGGTTACTGTTCATAACCTTCCTCCCCTCACGCGATGATTGGAACGGACCTTTGGCGTGGTTGACACCCCAAGGAAGGCCTGAGGCTTCACTCAGGTCGTCTTCCTTTGCCTTAGCACCTGCCTCACGGACCTCGCGGGCGAGGGGGTCTCCTAGGGCATGTCATCATCAGCCTCATGGGGGAATAACGTTGGGGAAAGAGTTCAGCGACAGCTCTTTCTATTAAGTGAGAGGGGTTTTGACTTGCACGTAAAGATCGTCACCCAAAGACAATACGAATTGCTGAGTGAACGGAACAAATCTGTAAGAAGCAGGTTTTGAGCACCATGCGTATTTCTTCTATGGAAATAAACCAGCCAGATATGCATGGTCTGTAAAAACTCTGATGTGCTTTAAAAAAATAATAAACTTTATTTTATATATCAGTTTTAGGTTCACGGCAAAATTGAGCAGAAAGCACAGAGCGATCCCACATCCCTCCTGTCCCCGCGCACACACACGGCCCCCCTGCTGACAGTTGCACCCGTGGTGCATTTGTTACAACCGCTGGCCCTCAGAGCCTGTAGTTCACCTGAGGATTCACTCCTGGCCTGCATTCTGCGAGTCAGGACAAATGTGCGACAGGTACGCGATATTGTAGTATCCTGCAGAATAGTTTTTCACCCTAAACCCCTGTGCTCTGCCCAGTCATCCCTCTCCCAACCCCTGGAAACCACTCGTCTTTTCACTGTCCTCATAGTTTTACCTTTTCCGGAATGTCATATATATGAGTAAAATGACAATAATCGAAAATCTGTACCATATAACACAGCATAATATAACCATGTTGTTATTTGGAAAAAGATTAATCACTAAGCACAGTACCATTTTTAATTAAAAAGAAGGTGGGAACTAGATGGAAAAAAATAGGGATGTTCAGTAAGCTCGTGATCAAAGCCAAAGATTAAATTAAAATGTTTTCTATGAAAATATGAATCTGCTTATGCAGATTATCCCACTGAATTATTCCACCATCTGCAGAGTTCATGCCTTTCCGTTTGACTTATCAACAATAGCACCCACTATTAACACAAAGGAGAGATTCTTAAACGACAATAGGAAGAGATGACTGGAAAGTCATAGCCTGTTAGAAAAACTAAAGAAACTAGCACTGTGTTTCCATGCCATGTACTCCAACATCAATGGGACTATGCCCGTAAGACATTCAGCTGTATTTCAAAAAGAAAAGCGATGTTAATTGTATCATAGAGAAGGTTGAAACATCTGAAGATGCTCTTCTTCCTGGATCTAGTTATAATTTTCATGCACAAATATGCACAAAAATGGAGGCCTGATCAATGAGGAATCTGTACTTCTGGCTGTGGTCAGATATATACTGACAGAGAAAATATAAAAATCACATTTTTATTTAAAACCTATTACAAAGCCTGTCTTTAAAGACTTAATAGTCACAATATGCTGCCTGTATTGTGCATCAGCAGACACTAGTTTTCAGCTTCTATTTACTTGATAATGAATTAGTGAAGTTTCCATACACAGAACACCCAGTGTTGATCCCTGTGATCTGCCTCTTTAATTTGAGGAAATAATATGAGTACAGAAGAGGCATCCAAAGGATTTTTATCTCTGTATCTCTTTAAGCATCCATTTAGCTGTCCAACTATCTATCTAGCATCTATCTTTGTATTCATATTTGAGACTTGAGAAATGAAAAATCCTCTTTAAGATTCCAAACGTCCTTCCACTAGGAGTGAATCTATGAGTTGACCCTTTCATGTAAATTACCTTCGGGGAAGTCAGCATGGGGGCCCTACCGGGGACGTCAGAGCCAGAATTCCACACACGGCCATAAGAAGCTAGGGAGCAGGAGAAGAGATGGCCACGCATAGAAGCGATGTGGAAAAGAATTTGGAGTGTATTAATAATGACGTTATTCTAAATTTGCATTTTTTGCAGGTACCTGAAAGAAACGAGTTCCTCCTTGGGAGCACTAGCGTCTCTCCCTGAGCTGCTTTCAGTGTGATTGCTGTGGACAGGTGGCTGCTCTCTCTTCTAGATCAACAGGCGGGATGGTGGACTGTAGTTTCTGATGGAAAAATTTGCATTTAAAAATGCCTAACAGTTGTGGATGTTGCCAGAGGGAGAGCTAGAAATTATGGTTACTAGAGAATGGAGACACTTCTAAACGTTCAATGGAAGGTCCCAGTCAGAGGTCATCGTAGAGACTAAGCAAGTGCTTTGGACACTCACTATGACCCTCTCCTATAGTTAGTGTGTCCAAGGTTTCTCGAAGAATCCTAAATTTGCAAAGCTCTGGTGCGCTCCCATTATCAGAAGTGGGGAGCGGTAGAAAGTTTGTGTGACGCTTACATCTGCTGTTACTGACACATTTAATCTATAAATGTGTTTCATTAATAGCAACAGACAGAAATGACTTCACATAATGAAGACTCGGGGAAGAGACGTCAAGCATGGACATAAAATTGTATTCCGTACAGCTGGGTTCAGCAGAGTTCATCACATCCGAAAAAAATGCCAAACAACACAGATTACACAGGATGGGGGGACATAAGGCAGGAAAAATTAAGCTAAGAATAGTGAGGGTTTGTCAGCCCCATCCAGAGATCAAATCAAGTAGGGAACAAATCAAACTATTTTTTAAAATCGAATTAAAATAATACCATTAATTAGCTCTAGTGTTATTGTGGTTTTTAATTCCAAATATTTGGTTGTCAAATCTAACTTAGTGTCCCTTTCACTCCTGAAGTCCCCAGGAGAATGGTGAAGAGCACAGGCAGATGAGCCAGAGGCCAGAAGGTTTGGAAGTCAGGATGGTCTGGACCGCAGCTCACATATGGTGACATGGGACTGTCCCGCACGCAGAAAGACCGTGTCAGCAGCCCTGCTCTTGGAAGCGCGGGATTACCAGCCCAGCGCAAAGGGAAGAGTTTTGCTTCCATTACAGAAGGCTGGAGAACAGGCGGCAGGCGAGATGAGCAAAGAGCTAAATTAACGCCTCAGCTCAAGACAAGAGAGTTGTGGCTGTGGAGGGCTGAAGGCGGGCTCGGGGTCCGACACGCGATCTCCCCAGAAGCCGAGGGCCCGCGAGGCTGCACCGCACTGCGATGCTCGGCCCGCGGGAGCCGACACCGACGCCTTAGGGGCCTGGACGCGGGAAGGAGAGCGCGCCTTTGCCTTTAAAGCGGACTCTGCAAGTGCGCAGACACCCAATTTTCATGAGCAGAGCTTAGAAAATAACATTTTCCTTCTCTGAGCTAGACTGTAGGACTTTTTTCTTTTTTTACTCTTTTTAATGTAACTACCAGAAAAATGTTAATTACACATGCAGTTTGCATGGTTTCTCTTTGTTGTTGTTCTTGAAAATGTTACGGCTCCCCCTTTCCTCCGCGCTGGCCCTCCACCCCCACTCGCCCCCATCCCCAGTCCCTCACCACAGTACTGACTGCATCCTTGGGTTATGCATACAGAACATTAATATTTAAACAGTGACTACTTCCAACTGTAATAATACATAGTATTGTATATCCTCTAATATTCCAGACATTAACAATTTTATTGCTCAATTTTGAACATCCTGAAGTTCTTAAGAAACAATCTAAGATCAATACTTGAGTCTGGGTAAGGGAGTCATCAATTTTCAGAATTCAGTGACCCAAACACCTAGTTGGTAAAACCAGAGCCAGGACAGAAATCCCTTGACTTTCTGTGAACTTGCGTGATGCGGGCTCTTCGAAGGGAAGGTTTGTCGTTATGACGACTAGGAAGTGGAATTGAAATGTGCAAAATTTCAAGAGATCGTGACGTCAGCACTGCTTCAAGCGTTGTCAACTAATATTTTTTTGGAGGGAGATTATAGTGGATACATATTTACAGCAGCGAAAAAGAAATGTAAATGAGACACAATTCCCGTCATGGAGAAGCACGGAGTCTACGGGGGCCTCGGACCCATAAAGGGGTCACTGCCGTTCTTGCCCTAAGCGGGGTGAGCGAGGGGCGCGCCGCGTGCTGCTGGGGGACATGCGAAGCCTCCCGACTTTCACTAATGCAGAGAACAAGCTCTCACGGGAGGCGGCTTCAGACGTGCTGTTTAATGACAGGGTTGGGGAGATGAAGGGAACGGGGAGAGAACAAAAGAGCAGCCAGGAGACAGCTGCGACCGCAGAGCCTGGACGGCGTGGAGGAGGGAGAGCGACTCGGTGACCCGGAGACTCGGAGACGGGGACACTTCCACGCCACCTGAGCGCAGTGTGAAATGGGAGCACTAGGGCGAGACTGAGGTCGCAGCCGAGCGCTGGGGAACCTGGGCCTGCTCTCAGAAGCTGTAACAATCCGTTGAACGAGTTAAAGATGCGGGCCTTGCTTACACGGAAAAGAAACACATTCCCTAATAAGATTTTCACCATTAATCATGCTGAGGGCAGTTGCTGAATTTAATACAGGTCGCCAAACACCAAGGTCTTTTGAATTCCTACATAACACTGTCATTTTGCAGTTGGCAGTTATTAGACTATTTCTGCTCCCAGATGCACATGTAACTGCAATTAATGCGAACAGGCCGTCGATGCAAGATAAAAGAAATATCATGTTCTCTCTTCCTCACTTTTCATTCAAATGCAAACAAATCTCATAGCTGTTAAATTTAGAGTTTAGAGAATTTTGTCTTCTGTATTTGAAACAGTTGCATTGCCGTATAAGGTTTATTATTCCCTAGCTAAAAAAAAGCCCTTGGGATTAACAAAATAAATTAGAAATCAGGGGAAATCTTTGGTTCTATTGCAAGAGAACTCAATATTTAGTTGAACTTTGACTTTAGAAATGAATAAATGCCTTAATCATTATATTCCAAAAAATACAGGACTAAAACAGTGGTTTGTAATATTCGTAATTAATTCCACACATTTAAATGCTCCTAATAAGTTTATTCATATCACAATTTAGCATCCCTGTAGTGTAAGAGCATACCTTCTTAGAATTCACATGAAAATCTCTTATACCTGTCTCACCACCATTTTAATGTGACTAAAATGCATGTGATATGTCTACAGGGTAAAAATTGGACAATTAAGAATACATTATGTATTATGATTTTTAAATCTGACACTAAAAGCAAAAGTAAAAAAGCAAAAATAAGTGGGACAACATCACACTAAAAAGCTTCTGCACAGCAAAGGAAACCATCAACAAAATGAAAAGGCAACCTACTGAATGGGAGAAAATATTTGCAAATCATAAAATCATATACCTGATAAGGGGTTAAAATCTAAGATGTATAAAGAACTTGTACAACTCAATAGCAATAAAAACAAACAATCCAATTAAAAATGGGCAGAAGATCTGATTAGATAGTTCTCCAAAGAAGACATACAGATGGCCAATAAGTAATAGAAAAGGTGCTCAGCATCACCAGTCCTCAGAGAGATGCAAGTCAAAACCACAATAAGACATCACCTCACACCTGTCAGAATGGCTAGCATCAAAAAGACAAGAAATAAGTGTTGGTGAGTATATGGAAAAAAGGGAACCCTTGTGCACTGTTGGTGGGAATGTAAACTGGTTCAGCCGCTATGGAAAACAGTATGGAGTTTCCTCAAAAAATTAAAAATAGAACTACCATATGATCCAGCAGCTCCACGTTTAGGTATTTATCCAAAGAAAACAAAAACACTAACTAGAAAAAAATATTCATGACAGCATTATTTATAATAGCCAAGATATAGAAACAGCATAATGCATGTGAGGTGAATGAATAAAGATGTGGTATATATATATAAAATGGAATATTATTCAGCCTAAACAAAGAATGAAATCTTGCCATTTGCGACACCAGGGATGGACCTCAAGGGCATTATACTGAGAGAAAATAAGTTAGACAAAGAAACATAAATACCATACAGTCGCTCTTAGGTGCAGAATCTAAAAAATACCAAAAAAACAAACAAAACCAAGCTCACAGGTACAGGAAACAGACTGGTGATTGCCAGAAGCCGGGGGTGGGTCAGTGAAGAGGAAGTAGGGAGGGGGGACAAAGAGTGAAAGGGTATAAGTTGTTTTAAAAAAGAAGAATCTAACTGTTACAGATGTATGGCATAATTTCATTGAAGGGGCTTGGAGGGAGAATCCATTATGTAATATTTATTTATTAGTATTTCAGAACAATACAGACTCAGAGCATACGACTCAAACTTTTCCTCAATAAATTACTTCTCATGTCCTAGCAAATAAAAAACAAGCAGCGTTAGAACTCGAGAAGACAGTGTAGACAAAACAGATGGGTCAGTGTGCTGAAGAACCAGAGCTGGGGGGGTGGTGATGGTTGGATTTTTTTTTTTAAAAAACACTGAGAGAAAAATTCATGGTAAGGTATAAAGATAATCATTAATAAAAAAGAAATCGTATATATAACTTCTAAATTATTGGAGAGCCTGGCCGGGCATGGCTCAGCGGTTGAGTGTCGACCTAGGATCCAGGCGATCAGGGTTCGATTCCCGGTCAGGGCACTTGCCCGGGTTGTGGGCTCGATCAATGACTCTCTCATCATTGATGTTTCTATCTCTCTCTCTCCCTCTCCTTTCCTCTCTCTGAAATCAATCAAGATATATTTAAAAGAAAAGAAAAAGATTTAAATAAATAAATAAATTATTGGAGAAAGAGGAGAAGAAATTGGATTCTATAGCAGATGACCAAAAAAAATTAAAGACAAAAGGAACCAGCATAAACACATAAAATATGTATAGCAGAACTAGTAGAAAAAATTGGCCAAATATCAGTTATTTCAATAAATATTAATAGATTAAACTCTGATGTGAAATTTTCAATATAAAATCGTGTTAAGAAAAATAAATAGCTATGGGTTGTTAAAAGAGACACACTGAAAACTAAATGGCGCAGGAAAGTTGAAGATATAGGGGTAAGAAAGAAGATATAAAGGACAAATATTTTTAAATCACGTACGCCTACCCACAAAAGAATATGAGAAACATTAAAATCCAAAGCAAAAAGAAATCAACAAGGCCGATATTTACGTAATTTATAAAATGAGCATGTAAGTCATACAATTTTACACGCCAAGGCCCTAGGAAGCGCTATGCGAATGGCAGCCTTGGCGACCCAGGCGGCCTGCGAACAGCACTCGGATTAAAGGCGCTCTGGGCGCTGGGCGCCAGCCCCGGGCCGGGGCAGCCGCGCTAGGGAGTCGCGGGATCACACCTTCTGAGGCCTTTGCTCCAGTTCCCTTGTTTTCTTCTTTTTCTGCCTTCGAACCCAATAAGCTGGAGCTGGCCCTGCACCCAGGGGAGGGCGGGTAACTTTAAGCGCGTTGGGTGCTAAATGCAGAACAACGGCAAGAACAACTAAGGTGATGAATGAAAAACCGAAAGAAAACAAGAAGCGAAGCGCATGAAAAGCACAAATCGGTGACTCTGAAGAGAGGTTAACGATGGATTGGAAACGGAATCCTCGCTGCTTTCTATTCTCTAGCAAATGTAATAAGACGCTTTTTTTCCCCCCAAAACAGTGCTTTAATAATTCTAGAGTGTCCATGATTTTCTCGCGGGAGTAAGCTGAGCTGGGCACCTCTCTTTGGTCAAAGCGAAGGCACCAGGAGGGAGAGCCCGGGGAGCTGGCCAGCCGCGGGTGGCCCGGGGTCCCGGGAGCTGGCTGGGCTGGGTGCAGCTGGGGTGCAGCTGGGGCTCAGGAGGTGATCTGCAGGCCCAGCCGCCTCTCCCCCACGGCCCGCAGCATAAAACACATTTCTGTATAAGCAATGAGATATGACCACACCCAGATATTACAAACAACATTATTCTAGTAATTTAAAAAATCCCAAATGAGGAAAATTGGAATTATCAAATTGTTTTAAGAAGGGATAGACAATTTGAGTAGGCTAAAAACCATTAAAAATCGATAAACCTTAAAAAAAAATCTCTTTCCACCCAAAATTATTATACGACGATTTTACAGGCACGTTCTTATATCTTTTAAAGGAAAAGTTAATTCCCATGGTACTAAACCATCTTAGGGGATTATAATGTAATTAACATTTTTAGTTTAGTTGAATGGTGTGTGCTTTATCTTGATGCCAAAGCCCGATCCCAACGTGCCCCATAGTCCCATTCCTTGTCCCGGGTCAGTTGTGCGCCCAGCTGGCCGGTCCTGGCCGTGGAGTCACCTCGGAGTCCGCTTCTCGCGACTCTCTTTCAGTGGCTCGTTAAGGCCCAAGAACCCTGCCTTCAAAATGCCACTAGGTCAGTCTGCTTCTCTCCGTCACTGTGGCCTCCGCCTAGCCTAGCCATTGCCACCTTCATCCTGGTCCACTCAGCACTGTGCCGCTGACGTCACCATGCGTGTTCCTGGCCGCGTCCACCCGTGTTCCAGGCTGCAGGGGGGGGGCTCTTTGACACCCAGACACGGTCGCGCTGCCTCCACTAGTGTTTATCAGTCGGCTCCTGCTATTATTTGGACACAGCCAGGCTCGGGTATGAGGCTCCTTCTCAGAACCCACAAGACCCTCCGTGACCTGGCCCCTGCCTAGGTTTTGTCGCGGAGATGACCAGTCCGTCCCCATGCACTGGGAGCACTGGGAGCTGAATTCCTAGCATCTGGGGTGCTTCTGGACAGCTAATGTCAGGAGTCGACACTGGAAACCTGGCGTGAGGTCTTGTCCCAGAGAAGGAAGGTTAAGCACATAAAATCTTCGTGCTATTGAAGGATGTGTCACAGCCCCATTCCTCTCCCCTGCCACGCTGTCCTTCGCCCCAGCAGCGAGGGGGTGCTTGGCGAGCGGTGCCCCGAGTAGACGCGACGAAGGGCAGGCGCCCGTGGGGCGTGTTCAGGCTTCACGGGGAGCCTGGGGCCCGCACAGCGCGCACTCCACTCAGCTCCCCGACAGCTGCTCCCCACGAAAATCACCACCCCAGCCCAGCTGGTCAACCAATGCTACGAATACATTAAATAATTCTACCATCCCCTTAATTGTGTGTAATGGAATATACCAGAAGGTCACGTATCTGTGAAACTGTAAAATCGAATAATCCTACAGACCATTGTTGAGCAGTTCACTGGCGAGGACGCTGAGGTAGGGTTTTGTGATCCTATCCAGCAAAACTCAGCTTCTTAACTTTGGGGAATCTGCATTTTGAGAGAAAGACTTTACACAGAGAATTAGTGTGAAGAAGAATATAGGGTGTGAGTGTCCCTGTCTCAGAAAAGATTTTAAATAGTTTCAATAGATTTCCCCTGTGGCCTTTTTTCAACAGAAAGTGATTCATCAAATGTGGTACGATGACCAGTAAATTGATTCCCACGCTGCAGGACCTTTGGGGGGGGGGGCGGATATTTTCTATTTGTCCCTTCAGATCTATTTTCCAGTCCGTTCTGCACCCCGGAGGGTGAACTCTAGAACCCTCATTACTTTGGGTCTTTCTGGCCCTAGATGGAGGGTGGGAAGAGAAAGGTCAGGAAAGTTAATCTCCCAGCTTGGCCTCACCATGGCAGTGGCCTTGTGCCTACGGGCCACGGCTCCCAGGAGGCGGCCCCTCCTGCGCTCCAGCCTCAGCTAAAGCTCTTTGCCAGGTCACGGTGACTGCTCCCGCCCTTGCCCCTCCAGGTTCGGATGTGGGGGAGGCTCTCTGATACCTCTGGGGTGCTGTACTGTTCCTTGTTGGGTTTCCTGTAAACCTCAGATCTTTGCAAACAGACTCTTTTTAATTTTTATAAAAGAATATTATTGATTTTTAGAGAGAAAGAAAGAGAGAAACATCGATGTGTGAGAGCAAAACATCAATCAGCTGCCTCCTGCACGTCCCCACTGGGGATGAGCCAGTAACCTGGACAAGTGCCCTGACGGGGAACTGAACCCGCACCCTTTCAGTGCACAGCCTGATGCTCAACCAGCTGAGCCGCAACGGCCAGGGTGAAAATAGGCTATTAAATCTCCTCAATAACCTCCCTTGAGCTGCTATTAAATTGCAAGAAATATCTCACCCCATCATGAAGTACTGTACCTCTCTACTCTGTCTCAGTGAATCCATGCGATGATCAGCCATAAACCCCAAACCATTTTTGGTTCTCAGGACAAAGCTTGGCATTTTCCACTGAGATTTGCTGGAGTAAAATGTTGCTGTTTGTGTAAGTTGCTTATGAAAGGATTTAACTTTAAGACTTTTTGAATATCTTTATGGATTCCTTCGAGTTCTGAAAAAGATCTTTGGAGGATTTTCTTGGCTTTCCATTTGTTTGTATCAAAATAAGAACCAGGGAAACAACCTTTAATCGCTCAGCTGTGGGGCAGTCAGGGCCCATTTCAACATGTCTGTGATCAGCTGTAGACTGAGAGAGAATATCTCATGTGTCCTCTCTGCCTCAACTGCCTTAAACACTGTTTTTGCCATCAAATTAATTCTAAGGCTCAGGGACATCAATACAGATACCTCTCAAGAGCAATAATACCTTTAAACTTTTTCTAGGACAGTTAGAGATTCCAATGAGCACATAGGACTGTTATAGGCATTAGATGCTTAAAGGGAGTTTGGGGAAGAAAAGACTACCACTGGTTGAGAATATGACAGAACTCTTCATAACACAGGCAACATTTGAGTTAAATTATTAAAGGTGTATGTTCTACTATTATGACTATTATTATTTTTATTATTTTACAGGGGAAAAGGCATTGAAAAAGCAGCTGTCCCTTAAGGGCATCAGAATGCGTAAATGTACGGAGCACTCAGGTGATGGAAGTTGAATAGACCAGTTGAGGTAGAAACTTAATTTTAAAGATTTGACAAAGATATTTGATAAGATAGACCGGAATAAAATCACCAGTAAAGTAATTGAATATGCTTGAGTCAGTGTGACAAGAACATTGTTGTGGAGTTTGCTCTGGAAGTGTTGTGCAATACAGGCTGAGGTAGCCAAGGCTGGGGCTGGTGCAGTAGGCTGTGCAGGAGGCAGTGTGGGTCTGGACTGGTCTAGCTTCAGCAAGGGGTTGAGTGAGAAGAGGTCACAAATAAAGCACAGGTTATCAAAGAGTTAATGAAATTCAGGCAGATGCAGATGGTTTTCATTCCAACCCTCTCAATATTTGAGTTAAGCCACTTTTCACTACTACGCCGATTTATTTTCAGTATAGATTATTTTACTCTTTCCTAAACTACATTGTGTGAATGTAATATTCTGGAACCATTTCCAAATTCTGTAAGATATTAGAAAAAAAATCAACAGAAAATGATTTCGTAATTTGTTTTGCCTGCAATCTCCGCTTGGCTTCTTTCCGGAAGAGTATAAGCTAATGACATTTTCCATATCGTAATGATTGTTCAGTTGTGTGGACAAAAGCTGCAGTTACAATAGGGCTACAAAGAGACCAAAATTACATCACTAAACTCAGTGGGGTGATAATGACCTTACCCCCCTTTTAACCCTATGACGTGAACATACTTACTTTATTAGGCCTTACTGGTAAGAACATAACGAAAGTAATAATAAGAGTACAGGGTGATTTTAGAGAAAGAAATCAAAATTCTTACTTAAGAAATTTTTTTATCATTACTCAAGGATATGTTTATTGATTTTTAGTGAGGAAAGAAGAAGGGGAGGGAGAGAGAGAGAGAGAAAAACGCTGATGGGTTGCCTCTCCTACTCCTCACTGGGGATCAAAACCACAGCCTTTTGGTGTGTGGGGCGCTGCTCCCAACTGAGTCACCTGGCCAGGGCTCAAAATTCTTTCCTAAAGTGGAAGAGATGTGTATATTTTGAGGACAAGAGTCTATATTACTAACATTTTTTTTGTTCCCCAAATACAATGAACAAGATCCAATGAATGCAAGATATTCATAAGCTTTTGAAAATTAATAAAGTAATTTAATTTTGAACTAGAGAAGCTAACATCTGATAAAACCGCACTGTATTCATTTACTTTAAATTTTAGTCAAGGATACTTCCCCAAAGCCCGTGAAGAGCTGGTTGAAACTAGATTTGTTATAATACCTCATATTCCAACCGCACCGTTGAAATTAAAACAAGTCAGCACATCTATTAGACTTCTCTGGGTGAGATCGTGTGCCAGGAATGCCTTCGTTTTCCTAAGAACCCCCCATTTTATACTTGACAGAAGACTATTCACCCCCAGAGAAAAGCAGTTCACTGGCCTTGGGCTAAGGTCATATCTCAATTTGCAGATTTAAAATTTCGCATCATCTGCCGCTACTCAGACCTTCTCGGAGAGGCTGGCGATGCGGGGCTGAAACAACACAAGCCCCGGTGCCGTGCTGAGGGCTCCCGTCCCCGCTTCCTCCCCGTCAGGTGGGCCGGGAAGGCTCCCGCACGGGGCCTCCGCGCTTCACCCGTGACGGCTGCTGGTGGGACCACACGGCGGATTCACCGCAAGCTGGGCCTGAGCTCTCCCTGCCGTTCCTCTCCTCTCAGCGCTGATCAGTCACCTGTAAGTTACTGCTGAGCATCTCATTTTAAAGATAAACCTAGAATTTTACACAGTGGCTGATCCTCTGTTGGAAGGCTTAGTAGAGGACCGGTGAGAAACCATACAGGGTGTGGCCAAAGGAGGGTTACAGTTGGTCATATGGAAAAAATGCAATATTTAATAAATAATACAAGAGTAAACTGTTTCACATACTCAACTGTAAACCTACTTTTGCCCACTCTTGTATTTATTTTAAAATAAATAGCTTTCTTTATCATTTTTCTGGGAAACATTCATGGGCAATGTCCCTAGAATGGTAGTTTCTCGATGACAATGTGTCTACTAAATGGAAGGGCCCTTTAATGGCGTCATGTGTCTGGACAACTAAGACATTTTTCAAATAACATGTTACTGGATTATTTACAGCAATCACTTTTTAAAATTACCTTTTAAAATATCTATTCCTAAGTTGTTTAATTCTAAGTTGTTTTATACCCCCTTTTTTTGCAACAAGAACAATAATTCATCCTTTACTTGTATAATTGAAAGAACATTACGGAAGAATCTTAAGAGATTATAAGTACATTGTTTGGCATATCTGTTTATTCTGCAGTGAGTGAACAGGGACTGTATCAGTTATTATATGTTCTAGGAGGGTTAAGCTTGTGGGTGAGGCATGGCAGTGAAGGACATAACCGAGTGCTATATTTTGGAAAAAAAGTTAGCGTTGACTCAGTAGAACTGCCCACGTTCCTGTAGGGTCCCCTTGGCAAAACATCGACAATGGAATCCAGAATGGGAGTCTGGCAGGACTCCACGGTGCTCAAGAATTTCCAGAGTCAGTAAAGGGCAACACTTAGGTCCTAAGGAGGATGGAGGAATTCTGGGACATTATGGACTGGGTCACCGCAGCCCAAACCAACACCCAAAGCTGTGAGTTAGAGCCATCTGCGCACGCTCAACCCCAGGTCTGGTTGGCAGACAGTGGACTTAGAGAAGCTGGAGAACCTGGATCTGGGGTTGGAGTAACAGGACTGAAAGTCAAGTGCTAACCCATGGTTGGTGTCAGTTTGCTGATATATTTTGGGTAGACCTCATCCGGCTTAGCCACTGAGGCCTCTGATAAGAAGTAGCTGTACACAGCTAAGAAAAGCAAAGAGAACAGAAAAAGAAAAGATGAAACAACAAACATGAATACCCACTTTTTTATTTAATGGCTACTATATTAGGGTGGGGTCAAAACAATAAATAGATGTCATTTCCTTCCTTTAGAATATTGTTGTAGAATCCAACACCTAAATAAATCAATTCATCTAAAAGAGGTAAAGCATTTCAAATAGTAACAACCAACTTTACACACTGGAGATGCATATTTAAAGAACAAGCTTTAAAAATTGTGTTTAGAATTTTATGTGATTTTGGTTCTTGTCATTGCCACTTTCAACCTCAAAACAACATGGCTTTGTAAAAGTCGCATGGACTTGAGAACAATTACTAGCTTCAGCCTTCTACAAGTGCCTACTTTGGTCAGAGTTTTGAAAATTTTCTGGGGAAGGGTTTTAAGATGGATCTGAAAGAGTATGAGGTACAGTAGCTACACAGAATGGATGGTCTAGTGAAAGGAAAGAGTGTTTGTAAAGTCCAAAATACTTCTGAGGCTGTTTTCTGAGGAAGAGGAACATGATATTGGCAATATTGATGAGGGGCGTCTTTGATTAACCTTACCAGACTATAATTATTGCCAGGGAGTTTTAAAATAAATGATTATTTTCCAAAGTGGTTACTAATATTGTCAAAAATACAAATTGGACATATGGCATATAGTCTGGTTATATTCTGTAGTCTCCAAGCTTAAATGTCACCCCCTTGTTCTCAAAAGTTGATACAGCATTTTACAAGAGCATCTTCAGGGAATCATCAAATCATGTTTTAAATTTTGAAATGTATCCACATGCAAAAATTAACTCATTAGATTCAAATAACAATGTCCAACTCTTAGTCTGTGCTGACAATTATTAATAATTAGAACTTTATCAAAATTTGATTTTAAAAAAATTGGCCTCAATAAATAATCTATCACTGAATCGTAATGCTTGAATTAACTACCTGTATAACTACAGCTAAAAGGAGGCCTAAAAATATTTATCTAGTCCTTTAATTTTACAAGTAAAGGAAGGAAGACCAGAGAAGCAAGCTCCCAGAATCACTGTGCAGAAAGCAGCAGAATCAGGAGTAGAATGGGGCCTGGCTGGTGTGGCTCAGCCGGTTGAGCATCAACCTAGGATCCAGGAGGTCCAGGTTCGATTCCTGGTCAGGGCACAGACCCGGGTTGCGGGCTCCATCCCCAGTCGGGGGCGTGCAGGAGGCAGCCGATCAATGACTCATCATTGATGTTTCTCTCTCTCTCCCTCTCCCTTTCTCTCTCTGAAATCAATAAAGATTTTTTTTTTTTTTTTAAAGAGTAGAATGCGGACCCAATTTCTAGCCCAGAGCTCTTTCTTCTTCATCAAGCACATCATTTTTCTTCTTTCTAGAAAAGCTCCACGTCCCAGAAAATGGCCTCAGTGTGGTGCTGAGGCGAGCGCGGGCCCTGGGCGCTTCTCTCTACCTCGCTTCCCACGGCGCTCACACCGTGGCCTCTGTTTCCTCTTGTCTTCTCCAAACACAGCGGATCATCGAAGCAAATTCCCCCAAGGCCGCTGTGTGCAGAGCAGGGGCTGGCGAAAATGTTTTACAACCCCCTGGAGTACCAGGCCGAGAAAATTAAATTGCAATGGTCCTTACACAAGAGGCAAGGAAGGAAAGTGTTCTCAGTTATTTTAAAACATCTTTATTGTAGAATATGCAGTTTCACATTTGCCATGTTAAGCCTTTTACGCGTGCGATTCGGTGGCAGTGATTGCATTCAGGGCTTGTGCAGGCAGCCCCACTACTTCTAAAACTCTTTCACGGCCCCACATGAAACTCTGAACATGCCAAGTAGTGACTCCCGATCCCCGGCCCAGCCTCCGGGAGCCTCTGACCTGCTCGGTATCTCTGTGGCTTTGCCTGCTCTGCACACTGTGAACGTGGACTCAAAACCGGTGTCCTTTGGGGTCTGGCTTGCTTCTCTGAGCACAACGTCTTCAAACTTCACTGATGCCATAGCATGTATCACAGCTTCATTCCATTTTATGACTGACTGATGTTTTGTTTTAGCTATATACATTTTGCGTATCTGTTCATTTTTTGATGGACTTGATTAGTTTTTCAACTTAGAAATGTCATTCTTCAATATTACATCCTTCCAAAGTCCATACCGAATGTAATGCCTACTTGCTATAGCTTTGTATCTCAACTTTGGGAAGGTATGTGCTTAAAAATGAAGTTCTTGCATGGTTTACCACTATCAAATGATATTAAAATTTTTTCAACATTATGCAATTAGATATTATTATCTATTAAATAAGTCACAAAATGTGGCTGCTATCAATTCATTGATACTGTCTAAATCGATTCTATTTTGAATGCTATAATTTATGCTATTTAAATGAATTTTCATACTAGTTTAGAATTATAACCACATAAAGACAATATCCACTCTCTTTAAACATGTTAGGGTCACAGATACCTGTGAATATGTCATAAAACCCACTAACACAAAGGCGCACACACAGAAATTTGCAGATGATATTGTGACTCATAGAACCCCACCAACCTTCCGAGGCTTGACTTCCAGGTAAAGAATTCTAATTTTGATGGATGGATAGTTGACCAAAAGTTCTAGGGGCAGAGGTAGGAGTTGCAAATGATCCCTCACCCGATTCTTTTTTTTTAATGCGTATTCCCATCCTTATAGCTCCAACAGAATCCTCATATGCTTAAAATTCATGACTCGTTATGTTTTGACTAATTACCCTGTAAACTGTAGGTTTTGTTTTCCTTTCTAAATTGTAATCATTTATGGTAAACAGCCATGGCTTGTATTTCTGCTAAAATTTTCATGCTTTCTAGCACACATTATATTTTCAGTAAAAATTATTATGTATATTTTATTATGTTTACTAGAAAGTTTCAAACAGGGATGTAATACCTCTTCTGAGTTCTCATAAATGCCTTTGCTCTTTTAACAATGATACTCTAGCACCATCTTTTATGCATAAAAGATATTCCATAACTAATTATTACTGTGATTTGATTTTGTTTTAGATTCTTCCTCCTTAAAATCATTTTTGCTGCTGCGACTGGATGGCCTCTTATAACTGGAAAGGGAGTGGGAGGTCACGTGCCACGTACTGTATCTTTCAGAAGAACCACACTTGAACCATTAAGAATAACTTAGCTGATATTTTCCAATATGGGTCCAGTAAATATTTCTAATATTGTTAAACACTTTAAAGCACTTCCAGAGAGAACAAGAAAGTGGCTTCAATACTTTCAGAGGAAAGTTAATTCACAAAGGAAGCTTGTATTTTACGAGGCTTTCCTGAATTACAGAAATTAAAGATGGAAGGACCTATTAGGTCATCCAGTTCATTCCCTTAAGAGTGCAGAATGGCTCCCTAAAGAATATGCACTGGGCTTTTCTGGAAAGGAAACATTAAAACTCCACTGCAATTGAGATAGTAAATTTGTAATTTATGCACAATAAAGGGTTTTCTCCTCAGATATTAATCCTACTGCACATTTTAAAATCTGGCTAAAGCATTAATAAAATGATTAGCAAAAGTCAAGGAGGCCATTCCTTAGTGTACTTCCTAATGAAATAAAAAGCTCCTAGGCAATTTGTTTGGAAGGAAATGAAAATGAACCCCTAATTCTTCCTCCATATGCCACCCATCTAAGGCCTTTCCTCTCTGTTCCCCAAAATACAATTTTAATGCTCTGTAATTAGGGGGTAAAGATTCCCGCTGGAGAAACGTAAGGGGTAGAAGTTTTCTTATTAACTTCTTCTGTTCAAGTATGGAGTCCGTGCAAACCTTCTAGAAAGGCGGCATTCAACATGCTCATTTGAAAGTCCATAAGGTCACCTTTGGAAGGACTGAAGTCGTTCGGTCTCATAGGATCTCAAAGACAGTTCTTAGCCTCAAAACTACTTTCCCATCAAATTACTATGGCACCTTGGAATGTAGCCACAGAATTTATTTCTTAGGTTTGCTCTTTCCATGATATTTTTCATAGAACAATGAAGACAGCAACAGCTCTATGGGCAAATGTCAGCAACGATGACTATTTCATTTCCTGTCCTAGGACATCCGTGACTTAAAGACCGAAAAACCCTCAGGAAAGAAAGCTGCTTAAGTTTGAGAAGCCAAATATTTAACTCAGCAAGTTTAACATTTCATGACCATCTAGTAATGACCATGACATACACTTCTGAAAATGCTGTGCTAGAATTATCAAGATTATTCCTTTAAATTATAAATACCTTGGGTAGGGAGATACCAGTTTGTCCGGCAGAGATTTAACCTGTAGGATGAATCGGCATCTCTTTGAGTTTTTTACAGGTGGTTTTCTAGAAGAAAGAACTGAAGGAACAGCAAAGACTAGCAACCACAGGACTAGCTTCGGAGCATGAGCGTGGTCTGCAAATTTCCTAGTCACTTGTTCAACTTCCATCTGTTCTCGACCTTCTAGTGTGGTTAGCTTGGCCTTTCCTTGGGGAGCTATTGATTATCTTAGGCAATGCCGCTGATAGTTGATCTGTTTTTTGCAAGCCCGTATTGACGCTGTAACTCCCTGATTCTCGTAGGCTAAGTGGGCTCATGGGGTTTCTCTTTACAAGGCAGGTTGCTCGTTTTTGTTTTCGTCTTTGAACTGTGGCTAAACCAGAATCGGCACAGTGGGCCTCTCTCCATGGCCCGCCTCTGGTGTCCAGCTTTCTGTTTAGGGTGGATCAAGAGCCAGAAGGAGGAAGCAACTGGCAGTCAAATCAGACTTCTTTGCCCCGGTTCATACGAGCCTCTGGTGTCCACACAACGTGACAGTCTCTCTGGCTCTCAGTTTCATTATGTAAAAATGAAGAAGTAGGAGTGGGAAAAGATGACCTTCATGATTACTTTTAAATTTATCAATGACTAAAACATATACAGATAAGTTCTAGGACATAGGTATAGAAAGACATAAAATTTTGATATTATAAGGTAATGATAACAATAGCAACATAACTAGTTGTATGATATTATAAGAACAACTCAATTTCTTGTGCATTAATGTCTTCAACTATATGATTAGGATATTTCTATTTTCTAGAATCAGTACATTTCTCTGTCTGGTTTAGAAATTGAGTTTTACCTGTTCCTGGCCAAGATGGAGAAACAGTGACTGGATATACCTTCCAAAATGAAACAGTAGTAACAAAAAGAGAAAACGTATGAAATAAAACAGTGGTTTTCAAGACACTGGACATTACACAAGAGATGGTAAACCCTAAGAGACAGGGAGTGAGGTGGACCTTATGACTGTCTCAGCTTTCTACCTTGACAGAGTCTCTAGGCTGCACCACAGGAAAAGAAAAACCACTTGGAGTCTGGGAATCTCCCTGAATTCAGGAGACAGAGTAGAGGATCTGGGAAGACCTAGGGGTCTAGAGTTCACAGGGCAATGCTGACAAGAACGCTACACAGAAAAGGAAACTCAGACATCTATAGAGGCCACCTTAGTATTCAGCATAGTACAGATTAGCACATGCATGTGAGGCTAAGGAAAGAACCACCTAAAATGATTCAAGGGAACAGCAACCACAGCTCACCCAGGGCCTGGGAGAAAGCCTGTTTCTACCATCCAGCCTGGAAAGGCTCATAATTCCAAGGGCACTGGGTAGAGTACTCAGTAAAATCTTGCTTAGAAGTGAAGGATAATTAGCCCTCCAATGAGCACTGATCGAGACCCACCCAAAAAATCTTAAAACAAGACCCCAAATAATTGAACTATGTCAAGTAACTTAACACCCCAGAGCAAAGTTCAAAAGCATTCATTGGTATACAAAATATTGCTTCCTTAACAATGTCTGGCATTCAATCAGAGATATTCAGAGATGCAAAGAAGCAGGAAAAAAAAACCCATAATGAGAATAATCAGTCTATTACTGACCCAGATATGCTGGGGAGGCTACAATTAGCAGATAAAGACATCAAAACAGCTATTTTTAACTGTATTTTATATGTTCAAAAGTTAATTAGAAATTATGGAAGATATAAAAAGACCCAAATCAAATTTTTGAGATGAAAGCTACAATGTGTGAGATAAAAAATAAACTGGATGCCATTAACAGCAGGTTAGGTATCACAGAAGAAAAGATTAGTGAACTTGAAAACATGGCAATAGATACTATCCAAAATGAACACAGAGGGAGAGAGAATAAACTTTTAAATAAACAGTCTTGGTGTCCTGGAGGATAACTTCAAACCACTTAGCGCACACATGCTGGTGGTCCCTATAACAGAGGGGTGGGACGCAGAGAAAATTTTGAAAAAACAAAGGGCAAAGCTATTTTATATTTAATGAAAACAACAAATCCATATATTTAAGATGCTCAATGAACTCCATGCACAAGAAACATGAAGAAAACTATACCAAGACACCTCATAAGCAAATTACTCATAAACTGATAAAGAGAGAACATCTTAAAAGCAGCCAAAGCAGCCAGAGGGAGGGAAAACATTATACACAGAGAAACAAAAAGCAGGATAAGAGCAGATTTCTCACTGGAAATAATACAAATGAGGAGACAGCAGAGAAACATCTTTATTGGGGAAAAAACACCCTGTCATCCTAGAATTCTATACTTTGTAAAAATATATTTCAAATACCAAGACAAAATAAATACATATAAAAGCCAAAGACTTAATCACCAGCAAACTTGTACTACAAAGAATGTTCAAGGAAGTCCTTCAGACCAAAGAAAAATGATATAAGATGAAATACACTAGAGGAATAACACTAGGTGAAATTCTTTCTGTATCGACACAAAGGAATGAAGGATATTGGAAATGATAACTAGATACATATAACATAAGACTGTTTTCTTATTATTGAAATCACTTTAAAATATAATTGACTGGTTAACCAAAGATGATAATACATCCTGGAGTTTATAATACAGATACAATATATGACAGCAAAACCATACAGGTTGGGAAAAGAGAAAGGTAAGTAGGCTACACATTAAGTGGGATGATATCACTTGAAGGCAGACTGTGATACCTTAAATATGTCCTATACAGCCTAACAAAATAAACAAAATAGATTTTTATAAACCAACAAATGAGATAAAATGGCACCATCAAAATACCCAATCTAAAAGAAGCCAGAAAAAGAAAAAAAGGGAATAAAGAAGAGATGAGACATATCGAAAATTAATAGGACCATAACATATATAAGCCTAACTATATTAGTTAACTACGTTAACTGTAAATGGCCTAAACAATTGAGCAGTAGATGTTGTCAGATTGGATAAAAAAATATCAAGACCCAACCATATGCTACCTATATGAAATACACTTAAATTATTTAAAAAAATAGGTAAAAGATGGAAAAAATTATACACATGCCCATACTAATAAAATGAAAGCCAGAGTGGCTATATATTGATTCTTTGGTTTCAGACCAAAGAATCTTTCCAGAATTAAGATGGTCATTTCATAATGAAAAGGGAATTAATTCATAACAATCTTCAACAAGTGTGCACCTAATAAAAGTTTCAAAATATTACTGACACAACTGCAAAAACTGACACAACTGCAAGAAGATATAGATAAATTCAAAATTATAATAATAGATTATAACGCCCATCTCCCAATAATTGATACAACAAGCAGAAAGAAAGACAAGTATATGGCAAATTTACTCAACACTACACACAAACTTAGCCTAATTAATATATATATAAAGCACCCCACCCAATTGTAGAATACACGTATTTTCAAGTGCACACAGAATATTTATCAAGAAACTGAATTTTAAACAATTCAGATTTAGATCCCACTTATTACTAAGATGTTTTGAACTTCACTTTAAAATTCTTATAACATTTATTTTAAAAATTAATTTACAAGGATTTATTCTGCTTTGTTTCCTATGAAAATGAATTCTTCTACACAACATTTTCTTTGGCAACTTTAAATGTAGCATCTATAAAATATAGAAATATACCTAGTTATAAAGATACATTTGGTATTTCAAATATGTGCCTAGCCTAAAGGAAAAATACACTTTCATGCTATATTAAAACCAAAGTCAAAGAACAATTAATATAAGATATTATCACCCAGTAAAATCACTCCTTCCCATTGGGACAATTCTTATCTTTATCAAACATGAAAGATATTAATAACTTGGGGATTAGGAGCACCCCCCGAAAGATGCTATTTTTGTAAATGTCCTAAATTTATGTTTTAATCAATGTTTTTTGCTTTAAAAAAAAACTGCTTAGAATATCGCTGTACATTCTTGTGTCAAATGCTGACTGCTGTTTTCAAGAGGGTTACTCAGTAGTCTAAGATTTAATAGCATCTGCTTATCTACCGCTAAGTTTAAACAGGGATAAAACTGGCAATAGCTTGAAAGAAACAAGCCATGTAGGGGAGTGAACAAATTTAGTACAGGGCTGGCTTTATTGTCACAAATCAACTTGAAAGCAAACTTTCGATATTGGTCAGAAGCAGCCTCCTTCAGTAAATTCTGCCTGGGCCTGCAGTTCAGCCCGGAGCTGGGGGATGACCTGCATTTTCTCTCTCCCCCTCCCGCCCACGTTCAAAATAGAAAGTCACCTTGGCACTCAGAATTCTCTCTAGAACAGGATACGGTTCAGGACTCACAGGGGGACTTTGGTGGCATGCTGCAGACCTCAGCCAATGGTGACATGACCCTTCCCGCATCTTCCTCACTGCGGTCGCCAGCGTTATCCCGGGCCCCCCAAAAGCTAAATGATGTCACTTATCTCATCCTATTTAAAGGGGGGAACATTTAGGCCCATGGAAATTCCGCAAGTGCGGCAGTTCAGAAACGGGGAGGTGGCAGAGTCACTTTCCAGCCCGGATCCCCAGTTAACAAATGCAAGGTTCTTTCACCCCTAGACCTCTGTCTTCTTTGGGGGGGGGGTGCTCTGTTGTCCCCACATTGAGCTCCACTCTCAACGGGCTTTGAGTCAACCAGTCCTGGGTTAGACTCTGCATCTATTTCTCACCGTTTACTTGAGCTTCATTGTTTTTTATCTGAAAAGTAGGGATCATAAAAGGGTATAAATAAGAGAACATCCTAAAGTACCTATGAGACTACACGGACCGCAGAAGACATTCTAAGAATATTAGTTCTTAGATCTGCAAACTACAGACTCTTAAATCCTTGATTTTGGTAGCTTTGGGTTAAATAAAACTATAGAAGTAGCCGTTGCAAGGCCTCTAAGTGGGCCAATGAACAGAATAGGTGGGAAGAAGTAAAAACAACACCTGTAGGTAATGTGGAGCCATGCCTCGCGGGATAGTTCTGAGATTCAATGCTAGTTATTAGAATATTTTACGCAGTAAGTTTTTCGGTTGCGGTTGGAGTTCCACCGCACGTCCATCAATAAAGTAAGACTCAGCCTTGATTTTCTTATCTCCGTGTGACTATGGGATAGCTGAGCATTGATTATTTCCAATCTTTCAAGCCAGACTCGGGGGTTTTTATGACCGTATGTTAAGGACACAGCAGCGCTCTCACGTCGGTCACTCGCCGTCCAGCGCGGCTCATCCAGCAGCCGGTGACCCAGGGAAGCGCGTGCGCGCAGGTGAGGCTGTTCCCCACTTGGGCAGCAAGTCTCATTCCCTCCCCGAACAAACTTATCATCAATTTATCAGGAAAATTAATAACGATGTCCCAGGGGGGTAAAAAAAAGCTTCCCGTAAGCAGGCGCTCTTCCAACACCAACCAACGACTTGGGCGTTTCCCGTGTTCACAGCCCACCGCGGTCAGAGCAGCGCTTTCTCAGCCCCGATGGCGCGCCCGCCGCCCGCAGGCGCGTTAGATGCCCCGGGTGGGTCACCGATCCCTGCCCCGGGGGCGCTTCATTCCGCCCGCGAGCGGCCCGTGGCCCTGCCGCCCCCGAGCAGCGCTGCGAGGCCGGGGGCTGCGGGCCCCGGGCGCCCAGGCGGGGCTCCGACGGCTCGGCGGGGACGGGGGGCCTCGGGTTACGCGCGGATCAGCTCGCAGAGACCCCGCCGCCCAACAGCGCCCAGCGCGCCCCCCGCGCGGCGTCGCCCCACCCGCGCCTCGCCCCGCGCACGGGCCGGGCATTCCGCGCGCGCCCCCGGCTCTCCGCGCGCGCGGGGCTGCGGCCGACGCGGGGCTCCAGGGCCGCGGGCGCCCCTGCGCGGTGCTGCGCGGTGCGGGGACGGGGCGCGGCGCGCTGCCAGGCCCCGCCCTTCCCGCGGCTGGCGGCGTGCGGGCCGCGCTCCCCCCTGCGGGGCTGCCCCGCGCCCTGAGCGTGAGCGCGGCGGCCTCCAGGGATCTGCGAGGCCGGTGCGGTCGCCTTGTCCCCTCCCCTCCGCCCTGACCTCCAGGCTCACCACCCTGCGCCCCTCTGCTTCCCCTCCCGACGCTGCGCCGTGACAAACACCTTTACACTCAGAGCGGGGGACGGGGGTACCGGGGGCACAAAGCCCAGCGCCTGGCACCGCAGAGAAACAGGCGCGCACCCCCTGGAACAGCGGGGCGCGGATTTCCCGGGGCCGCGCCAGGCGCAGTGAGCGCGCCCCGGCCCCGGCTCAGGCCGTTCATGCAATAATGAGCCTCGCCGAGGGTCTGCAGGCCAGGCAAGGTCTGCAGTCAGGAGGCGTGGGGTTGCTGAGCACCTTCTCCTAATTCAGCATTCACACCACCCCCAAAGGAGATGAGTCGCTCCAGCCAGTGGGCTTTCAAAGATGAGGGACTTCTCTTCCCCAAACTGCAATCAACAGCTTTTAAGGGCCAGGCTGCGCCAGACTTCTCGGCGTGGGAAGGACTCGGAGGACTTTTCTCATCTTGCTCCGCAGGCAGCGAACCAGACTCAGGGAACGCGGGACCAGCGGGGAGATGAGCTGTGCGTGAACAAGCCCACACCTCGAATCGGGTTGCAGCCCCTGAGCAGCATCCTGCCTGCAGAAGACCTCTCCCGTGTGTCGCATAGCAAATAGCAGCACCCTCTTCGGGGACGCAGCTTGCGGGGTGCAGGCTGCAGGGTGCAGACCGCCTTTCGCAGGTGCAAACTTATCCTGGTGGTCACACTGTGACCCAGGCCCTAGTGACAAGCACATCTTCTAAGTACAAACATTCACGTCACAGTTGCCTTCAGAAGCTTCGAAGAGTTCTGCCAGTCCTACAACTGTGTGCCAGTCAAGCTTTTATTTCTAATTTTTAGTTACAAAAGCAAAGATTAAATCTTCAACCCTGCATCTGAATACACAAATTGAGGACCTGTGCTCCCTCAGGTGTCACTGGGAGTTCTAGAATAGTAGCCAGACACGTGCTAAGTGGGTTCTTACACTATTTATTTATTGTTTATTATTTTCTTATTCATTCCTTATTTATTTATTGTTACGGGCAAAACCACAAGCTGTTTCTTTCCTGAAAGTTCTCTGATTGACTGTTTTCAAAAAGGGACATGTGAAAATCAAAGGTGGGGGGGGTTGCAGGTATGACATGGGGCTCAAAGGGACAGCAATAAGGATGCTTCCCTCATCGCACATTTTTGTTCTTAGAGTCTGTCTCCTCTGCCTCAGGGAGCAATTTCACCTGTGAACCAGCTTCATCGGGCTCTAGAGCTGCAAGGGTTCGATTCCGGTCAGGGCCCATACCGGTCAGGTTTCAGGTTTGATCCCCGGTCAGGGGTGTATGGGAGGCAACCGATCGATGTTTCTCTCTCACATCAATGTTTCTCTTTCTCTCCCTTCCTCTCTCTCTGAAAATCAATGAAAACATATTCTTGATTGAGAATTTTTTTTAAAAAAGTGTATTAACATTGAAACTGGACATACCAGGGTTGCTTGACCTAAATGAGCATGTTCCCTCATCTTTACAGGAGGGTAGTGATACCTACTTCAAAAGGTTAATCACTGTTAATTATATTATTGAAAGATGGCATAGATTGGTAGAGTTTTAAAATGCCTACTACACTAGGATCTCACCTCATAGTTGCTGTCCAAACAATCTACTTTTAAGTGTGATAATCATAATTTGACTGTTAACACAGCTTAACAGATCTAATTAAAATTAAGAACATTTTACCAGGCTTTTATTTTTATGGCAATCCTCTTATTAGAGAACTGTATTAGCCTAATAAATCAGAGTCAACAAAATGCCAGGTGATTCTTTCTGTGAAATACTAATCAAACTGAATTACAGATGTTAACAGAGTCTCCTATGATTTCAAGGGTAGGAGAGTCCATAAGATGAAATATTAAACACACACAATTGAATAACATTTTTTCAGTGAGAAAATGATCATCCCGTACAGATAACATTAACTAGTCCAGGTTCTGACAAATGTTATGAGAAAATGGGTGGTAGATGCCTGTTTTAGAAGAAAAGGCCTATGTGTCCTCTGGACGGTCAATCATTAATATTCGCCGGGACCCTCCCTCAGCATGAATGGTTCTTACCCTCAGACTGAAAGTGGTTCATGATCTTTTTTTTTAATCCGTGGGCTAAAACACATACTTCTATAGTTCACCTAACGGTTGAAATGCCTGCACTTCAGAAATGCAGACTCTATCATAGGTTTAATTTCCCGCAGGATTTTGCTTACACCAATAATCTCATTTTCTGTTCCCAGTATGTTCCAAATGTTGAACATTCTTCAGCTGTGTTTCCTCTTGTTCTAAACTATTTTCTAGAATTTGTAGGTATCCTGCATTTTTCATCATTAAAATAATATTACCACATTATAGGAAATTCAGAAAATGCATTCGCAATTCTACCACTCTAAAGCGACAGTTCCGATCTTGCTATTTTACATTTCTGTGTTTTATTTATATAAATATGTTATTTAACTTAATTTTAATCACAGTTTTGTATGATTAAAACGATACTGTCTTTCCAACCAATCGTAATGCCTTTTAAAGTTTCAATGAAATACATTGAACATTTAAAATTATTCCTATGGAGAGTAGTGTTAGCATACCTCAGCTAGGGGTAGGCTAAGGCGATCTAAGGCGTCCCCCCCTCATGGAGTAAGAGATTCATTTGCCGGGAAAGAATTCTGCCGGACTTTGTGGACTGAGCTTGAATTCTGGCTCAGCCACTGCGCAAATCTGGACAAGTCGTTTAAACTCTTGTAACTCTCAGTGCCCTCCCCTGTAAGGCAGGAAATACTTTCTCCTAGAGTTGTTGTGGGAATTAACTAAATTAATTAATGTAAAAGCACTTAGTGCAATGCCTCAGATGTAGTGAGCTCTCAGTCGATGTGAACAGACCAGCGGTCAGGTCTCCCTTGCCCGGCCCAGTGCTCCTCCCTCAGCGTCACCCTGAGAACCGGGAGCCCACACAAAGATGACTGTGCGCCTCAGTTTCCACAGCTCCTGGACATCATTTGTTGGGCTGTGGATGATCACAATCAATAGCTCACGATACCTGACAAACTCACATTCTCTCGGAAATGCGTGGGCAGCCTTCACTGTGCAGGGTTACGTTTTTTCCTCATGCTAAACGTGATTGACAAGGAAATGTAAGAGGCCTACTCAATGCAATCCCAACACAAAGTGTTCACATTTGAAATGCTAAGAGCCCCCAAATGCTGAGCCCCGTCATTTACAGACATCCAAGTGGTTTCAAAATACATAATTTGCTTCTTACCCTGGGAGACTAAGTTGACACCCACACCTCTCCCCGTCCCCCAACCCTGCGTCATACACAGAGACGTACGTGCTGGTGTCAAGTAAACACCGCAGGCTCCGCACCGCTATGGCGAGACGGGCTTCTGGAGGCTCCTCGGTATTTCGGTTTGTATGTGAAATAGAGGATGGGATTTGTGAAATGGAGGGAGATTATGATGCATTAATCTTATTCCAAATGTTAATTTATGGGTTTCATAAGATCCGCTTTGCTTTAGAGCTCAGAAAATGTTTTTTCTCAGTAGCTCAATGGCTCGATTTCCATGGCAGTGCCACTCCAAGAAAATTGAGTTGTTATTAGAATGAGGAGTTTTGTTCCACAGTGTCTGAGTATCTAGTGATAAATTTCATCCTGCCCCAGTCAGAGCACTGCCATTTACACACACACACACACACACACACACACGGAGAGAGAGCATTTGTGAAATAAAACCAAAAATCCCTATGTTAGCATTCCAGATCTTTCTTTCAAAAGAATATATTTTTGTTATCAGCCGAGGACTTTGTATATACATTACAGATATAAATGTGAAAATAAATCCCAGCACATTTATTATTCTAAAAAGAGGGACTTTATAATCCTAATAAGAGCAAACTGTAACGAGAGGTGCGCTGGGTTGGAATTCTCCTGCTCGGGGCATGGGTTTGCCCCTCTCACCACTCTGCTGTGAAATTAGAGTTGAGTTGCAGGATTGTTCAGCCCACAGGTAGGGCTATCAGCTCATCTTGGATTGACTGGTCTGTCCTAATTTTGAAATGGAGAGCCCTGGATCTGAGGAACCAGTCCCCGCCACTCTGGAACAGTGGGTCCCCCTTTGAAGGAAGGGGGCTTGGAGAGAGCCCCGTGCTTTAGCTTGGGGGTGGGAGAAAGGGATGACTTCAACAGTAACGGACTGCCACACTGGGAACATGTGTGTCACGGGAATTTCGGAGGACTCCCGAGTTCCCCACGGAGAAAGAGCTGCCTAAGGGCCTCGCTGGGCAGAGGCCGTGCACCCTCTGCGGCTCGGGGCCCGGACCTGCCCGACTGCAGGTCGCTCAGAACCAGCCTCCCCGGAGATGCCGGCTTGTGCAAAGTCACCCGCCCGCCAGCTCAGCTCTCTGCCGCGGGGTTGCAGGGTTCCACGTCCCCTTCTGTGCCTCGCCTGTCCCTTTGGCCTCTGCCTCCCCTGCGCCTGCCCTCGGTGCGCGCCCGTCTGGGATCCCGTTGCCTCTGCGCAGCCTGGCGGGCGGCCGGCCGGCCTGAGCGCCTTGGAGCTGAGTTTCCCACCCGAGCAGCCCCTGCCCTGCCCGCCTTCTGCATAAGCCCGGGGATGGCTCCTAATTGCTCTGGCTGACGTTCGCTTTCAGGATTCTCATGTGGAAGATTCAGGCTCTGGCCTCACTCACGTTTTGAAAGAGCAAACACATTTATTGAAAAGGGCGGGGTCAGACAGTCATGTTCCTTTTACATTATTTTTTCTTCAGAGGGTAAATTGCTCTAAATGGCTTCAGTGTGGGCCTTCATTAGGTTTTGTTTTCCCAGGGCAGGAAAATCCTTCCTGGTATCATACAGAGTGTCAGGTATGAACCCAGCTCGCATGCCTGGGTTGTTTCGGTTGCTCTCGGTAAATTATTTTTCTGTCTCCTAAACAGCGCGCTCCAACTTGTGTACGTTCCAGGCACACAACACTTAGATCTGCGGGTGCTAATTAAGAAAAAAGTCAACAAGTTCTACCTGGTTCTGAGCTCAAGCGTTCCTGTCCTTACAAAAATGTTTTATTGGGATGCTCTTGGTTTCTACAACAGAAACTGCTAGCTACCCAAATAACCTGATTTCTAGAAAATTAAAAATAGATTTAGACCAGCAATTAAGAGGACTCATCACACTTTCCTGGCATCTGAAAGAGATACGTGTGTGGATTGAGAAGAAAATCCTTGTTAGCGTCTCAAGTATCCTGGCCATTGGGATGGCTGTTGCTGGGAGCGCGCTTTCTTGTGGTCGTGAAAAAATTTTATAGTTTCACCCATTCTTCTAACAGGGGTTTAAAGAGATCGGTGAAGCCAAATGGAAAAGAAGATAAAAGAGAGAGGCTTTACTCGCTCCCGACACTACAGGTTTATGAAGTTATTAGCCATGTGCGCTGTGCATGCTTCCTGTAATCTCTCGCTGGACGTTTTGTGACAGGTTTAATATGGCAAAATTAGACACGCCGCGCAGTCCCCTGACAGCTACCTGGTCGCCCCACGCTAATGCCACTGGCTCCTCGCCCAACACAAATACACTTGAAAGGGAGGCCGGGGAGCACATGGGTGAAACCGGGGCGCATAAAACAAGGCGTGGCTTCAACATGCCGACGCCACATGCCTCGGAGCAGCCCCGGCCGGCTCAGCGCTGACGGCCTTGAAGGAGGGGGTGACCGGTGCTGGGCGCAGGCACCCGGGCTGCCCACGAAAGGGAGGCCGTCTGGACGGGCCTAAATGGAAGACGGCGCTGCGCAGCTTTCTCACTTCATACCCGGTGAGAGCCCTTGGAATACACTCAGATGAAATAGTTTCATCATCAGTCCGTTGTTTCTATGTAAGTCGACTTAGAAAAAGGTGCATATGGAAGAAATGGATGAAGTAATTTCTTTTCATCATCAAAACAGTTTAATCATTTTGTAGGCTACACTCGATAATTCATGTAGCGTAATTACTCAAGACAAACAGATTTAAAACCACTGCTCAATCCCTGATTCACTCTATTTGGGATAACTGTATGTATAAAATATTGGTAAACGCCAAGTATGAACATAGTAGAGAAGAGTGAATATAGAATAAAAATGATAGAAAAAAGAAACTCTTGACAATTTATCCAGTTGTACTGCTGTTTAAAAAGCTGAGGCCATATTCTCATCCGACAAGGCAATGGGGGAAAGGGGAAAATAAAACCACACCCCATAAAGCCCAACATTCGGGGGTTCTGGTTCCTGTTAGTAAGTTTCCTCCCTCTTGTCCACTCACGTAAATCGTTACATGTTGGGTTTACTTGCTCCATCATATGCTGAGTCATATTCTGTAGTCGTGCTAGCTATCTGTTCTCTATTTGTATTTTCAATGTTAGCTTTAAATAGTATTTTTGTTACGATTTTTGGTGTCACTTTATCTTCCAGTAAACCATTTTTGAGCCATTGATTTATGCTAATGAACTGAGAAACTAAAACAAGTCAATAACAAAAACAAAATTAGCGGATTTGACAAAATGTTTACAACAACAAACAAATGACATAAAAATATATTAGTTTAAGCAACTGTTCCTCATTTTATTATATTAGCCAAGATGAACTTATCTGAATAGTTTTAAAACAAAAACACAATCTTCAGGAACAAAATAATTATTAAGACTGTAACATAACTTGGGGAAAACTTATAATAAAATATATGAGACATCAGAAAATGTAAAAGTCTGGCAAATGTTGCTGAGATTGGGGGAAATGGGAAATATATGCTTGCCGGGAATGCCCGTTTCTAGAAAAGCTATAATGTGTGGGATCCATTTACCCAGGGATTCTGCTGGAGGTGTACTCGTTCTAAATGATCACACGTGAGCACAAGCAGACATATGGTGAGAGGATGCAGTTACCCAAAGCCCAGTGAATGGAAAAGCACAAGACACAAGTATCTATAATCCCCATATTTGAAGTTATCATATATAAATTTAAAATAATTATGATTAATATGCTTAAGAAAATAGGTGTGCCAAAATGGAAAACTTTTACCAGAGCCCTGGAATCTATTTTTAAAAAAATAAAAAGAAATTCTAGATATTTGGGGGGGAAAATCTACAATTGAGAACTCAATGGTTGGGCGTCACAGTAAATTAGATAGAACAGAAAAGAAGCTCAATAAACAGAAAGATAGGCCAGCTGAATTTATAAAGGATCAAACTGGAGAAAAAAATGATGAAAAATGTAGAAAGGAGCATATAAGATACGTGAGGCTCGGTGAAAAATTATACTGTACAAATAATTGGAGATCTAGAAAAAGGAAGAAAAAGAGAATGGAGCAGAGCCTTCCAGGGCCGATGCATTATGAAACCAAAGATCTCAGAAGCCTTGCGGCCCTTCTCATCACATCTGCACTCCTGGGCCTCCGCCTGCGACGTTCACAGCGAAGCTGGTTCAGCTGCAGACAGAGGACCAGGTTCAGGAGGCCGAGGGACGTGCAGGACCCAGGTCACTTCAGCTTTGGTCTCCTCCGAATCATAGCACACCGTGCGGGGTGTCTTATTTTTCAGTAAGCTATTTAAAACATTTTTAAGTGAGCCAGAGTTAGATGATATGGTTTTCAAAGAGGAATTATCAACGTGACTATCTTGGAGATCCCCTCAATATGAAAATATGTGCAAAATGTGAAGGTCCCGCTTACAACAATCTTAGAGCCCCAGTTTTATCAGTAAGTTAGGACAAGGGGAATCATGCTCCTGAAACTCAGAGCTGATGCTTTTTTATGTAGACGGGTATCCAAAAGTTGGAATTGCAAACCAAAGTAATGTTAACATTCATAGATCTTTGTGGAAATGCTTCAGTGGCCAGAGACTTCACATTCTCCTCCAACAATGCTTGTCTCTCTCTGACTTCCTCAGACGACTCCCCTATAAATCTTAAATATGCCTGGTTTTTTTTCACTGGACCCTGAGCTCCTTTAGGCAAGGACTTGGTCTTTTCATTCATTTCCATCCCTGGTGCTTAGCATTATGTCTGGCACCGGCTAAGGGATTAAATTAATAAACTTAGTCTTTATTTTAAAAAATAATAGAGATCTTTGGATTCAATTACAAATTATCCTGAGCTATATGTACGAGTAAGATATTTAAATCACTACTGTCCAGAATGTTCATGCAGTCACGTGTTCCTTCGACAAACGCTCTCAGAACTTATATATGTAAGAGACTTGCCAAAAAGCCAGTCAGGCCACATAAGACAGAGTTGGGTTGACTTAATCTAAATAACCATCATTAAAATGTGATCAAACTCTCTTGCGCATGCAGTATCTTTGGACATGCCAGAATTCCTGTCTGTGAATTATGTGAGTAGTACTTTTAGATTAATTTTCAGCTTAAAGTCAATTTTCAATTTGTGGTCTCTATGGACAAACCGTGTCACAGCACATCAGTGCAACTACTCAGATGTGACCTTCACACCAGACTTCTGCCTCTCTCCATCTCATTTTGAATATTAAAAATATGCATACTGTTTTCTTGTTTATTTACTTTAGTCAATTTAGCATCTAAATTTAGAAAGAAGGCACACATTTGCAAGTAGCTTTAATAAAATTATTAGTTTGCTCAGAAAATGTGTGTGTGTGTGTTGTTTGCCTCCAGTGTCCCAAATCAAATGAAAATGCACTACACACTTCCATATTTTATGTTTATTAATAGCAGTAAATGGCCTCCAAGACATTTCTACAAAGCCGTGAAGTAATACATTAGCCATGTCTTTTTGACATTGACTCAACTGGCTGAAGAGCTAAATGTTCAATCACTCCCCCAAAAAAACTGTGAACTATTTTTTCACACTAAACTGATTTTTATTTTAACTCAGACTCAATTGATTGTAAACCTTGAGGAGTACAACAGATGATCTTGTAGACTTAGAGAACAAATTATACTTAATTCATTAATTCTTGTTCAATTCATCAAATAGTTATTGAGAAATTGATTCAGTAGAATTTCAACAAGTCCAAATGGCAGAAAGGAAGGAACATAAGCAAAGGAAAGAAAACACTGAGAATATCTGAGGGCAGCTCATGGTCCAGTTTGGCTCTAAGTATAGGAAGCTATGGGGAGGAGGCGGCAGTTGTGGTTGGTTGTATTGTAGAGGGCCATAAATTGGTAAGAATTTGTCTTCATTTCTTTTTTTTAATTTTATTTTTGTTTAAAATATTACAGATGTCTGCCCAGCCGGGCGTGGCTCAGCGGTTGAGCGCTGACCTAGGATCCAGACGATCAGGGTTCGATTCCCAGTCAGGGCACATGCCCGGGTTGCGGGCTGCAGCCGATCAATGACTCTCTCATCATTGATGTTTCTGTCTCTCTCTCTCCCTCTCCCTTCCTCTCTCTGAAATCAATAAAGATATATTAAAAAAAAAAAGAGAGATTTTAAAATATTACAGATGTCCCTTTTTCTCCCCAGTGACCCACTCCATGTCTTAGAAGGTTTTTATATAGAGGAGTGACACACTTAGGGACATTGTTTAAGAAAATGAATCTGCATATAGTAAGAAGATTATTGGTGTTGGAGCAAGAAGCTCTATAACAGGCCATTATCTTTGGACTCAATACATTTTATTCAAATTCTATTGGATTTCTGCCTAAATTTCTGATGAGCCAAAGTAACGTGTTTCTCCTCAAAACAGAAATATTTCAGATTCATAAGTTCACATGTACTTGGCTTCTATAATGTGTCCACAGATATTAGCTCATTAAACTCTTATAAGAGATTTTGCTGATGAGGAAACTGAGATTCAGGAAGGGTCACTTTTTGAAGATCACATCACTCATGAATGTTCAGAGCAGAAGAATGAAATTCAAGCAGCACTTCCTGGGAAGAGGCTGCATAGATAGGGGCAGGGAATGACCACAAATCACGCGGAGGCCGCTGCGGTCGTAGTTATCGATCACAGACACGAATTCACGTATCGTCGCTGGCCTGGTTAGAGCGCTCAGCTGGACTTTCAACTCTCTTCGTGGGATAGAACTCTAACAACACATTCCACACCTTTCAACCATCCCGCTTTCTGGGTGTTTGTTCCTATTGCTGTGTGTTCATTTGCTTGTTGTACGTCAGTTTCTGGTGAGGGGAGAAGGGAGCCCATAAAGGATCTAAGTGGCTGACTTAGACCAGCCTATTGCTTATTTCAAGTGTTCTTTAGAATAACATAGCGACGCCCTCCCCTCCCTTTTATAACACGCAGAAATTCACACGTGCTATTTGTCTCTAGCGTATAAATGACTCTCTTAGAGCCATGCTTTTAAAATGGTTTCCATAAATTAAAAAAAAAAAAAATGAATCCAGGTGAAATATTAGGAAGTCGGATATTCCAGCCACACTGCGAAGTTTTGTGTTACACCACTGGAAGTCAGTTAAAGTTTTACCTTTAAAAACAGAAGAGAGGATGCTGAATTATTACCCTTCTAAATCAAGCAGGTAGAGCTTAAACGCTTTGCCATTCATTGCGTAGGTGAGGGTTTTTTTTCCACCACCGCTTATTACAAGTTTTGATAAACTAAACCTACACATTTTTCTTACCTTGGGTTAAGTCATACTTCTACTTGGCTTTCAACAAGCATGCTTGTTTATAAATCAGAACTAATCCGGGGAAAACGATGACATAAATAACTGTTGGTGGGAGGGAGCTGACTGTGTGCCACAGCGTAGGAAACGGCGCTCTGAGGCCTGCAGCCCTTTGGAATATGAAGGATGGAGCCAGCGCGATATTTATACTCAGCCTCTGGGCCCCTAAATCACATTTCCCCTGCAAGAGCTCCCATTGGCCGGGGGAAGGTGAGGGAATCGGGCCCTAAATTACGGCACTCCGTAATTGTTGACATGTGTGTACTTTACAGCGCTAATTTATTTCACCATGAACCCAGTGTTTACGAACACACAAACGCAGATTTATAGTTTGTGAGATTAGGAACATTTTTATTCTTTATTTTAGATGTTTAGGTTTGATAGAGTTAAAAGTCTAAAATGCATTTGAAACTGATGTGAGTCGGCCCAATACGAAGTGCAGTGAACTGGAATATTCTCGAGTAACTAAGAAAGAAAAGAATTTCATCTAAAAGACATTACAGCGTGTTTGAAATTCTACGATGATTTGAGGATCTTAGATCCAAGGTCAGTTAACAGATAAGACCTGGAGGGGTCAGGGGATTAAGTTCTGGTCTCAGTAAGAGGCTGCCTAGCGTTTCCTGGCCCGCATGCTGGCCTGGCACTGTCCCAGGCCCTTCACACCCATCACCTCGTCTACAGCCATCTCTACCAGGCACCGCTGACAGTCCCTCAAAGCAGACGACACATCCCGAGGCAGAGAAGTTAACTGACTCCCCCACTCCCGCACAGTCCAGGATTCAAATCCCGACAGTTTGTCTCCAGAGACCGACTGTTGCCACCAGCCTCCATTGCTGGAGTCGGGGCTGCTCTTTCCAGTGAGTATATAAGAAATGATCGCTTCTTTCTTGCTTGGTATTTCTCAGAAAATAGTAACTTATTTCAGCATCCACAAGTACAGGCTGAGACAGGGGAAAATGGAAGCTAATTAGATTGAATTACAAGACAGATGCAGCTTACATGAACAAAGATCATGGAAAAAAATTTAGTAAACTTGTTGCAAAGCCTATTTTCTCTGGATTTTATCATTTTCTTCCTTACTGCTCTTCACCCTTTGTCTTCTTCTCTCTCTAAAGAAGCAAGTCACTAAAATAATAAGAATTTAATGAATATTTCCTGTCTATGTTGGCCTGTATGTGTATATATGCTGGTTTGTATATTCTGGTCTGTATGTGTGTATATGCTGGTTTGTATATTCTGGTCTGTATGTGTGTATATGCTGGTTTGTATATTCTGGTCTGTATGTGTGTATATGCTGGTTTGTATGTGCTGGTCTGTGTGTATATGCTGGTTTGAATATACTAGTCTGTATGTGTGTATATGCTGGTTTGTATATGCTGGTCTGCATATGTGTATATGCTGGTTTGTATATGCTGGTCTGCATATGTGTATATGCTGGTTTGTACATGCTGGTCTGTATGTGTATATGTTGGTTTGTACATGCTGGTCTGCATGTGTGTATATGCTGGTTTGTACATGCTGGTCTGTATGTGTATATGCTGGTTTGTACATGCTGGTCTCTATGTGTATATGCTGGTTTGTATATGCTGGTCCGTATACTGCATAAACTCCCAGAGGATCATAGAGCTGAAGAATGAAGCCTGGCAGCTCTGACCCTCCAGAACATACCATCTATATGATAAGCAAGACCTAAAGCAGCAGAAGACAGCGGGCGATGGCTCAATGCCCAATTATGTGGCAGACATACGAATGCACAAAAGTTCAGCTTTTGTTTTAAATTGTTTTAGAAAAGGCATTTACCCAACGATCAGAGGGTGTAAAACACTTGGATAGATAGCAAGGAAATGTACAGGAAAGAAGGAGCGGCTGGAGGTTGGAAGAGCAGGAGACGTGGCGCTGCGGTGTTGAATCCAGCCCTGCCCCGCCGAGACACTGAGGAGAGCCACCTGCCCGGAAAGGGCCTGTTTGGAGGGAGGTTTTGAAAACTGATTCAAATGGGGTTAAACTGAAGAAGGACTTGAAATCTATTTTAAAAAGTGATTTACTTTTAGCTAAAAAGCACATGTGATTATAGAACAGGTAAAAGTCTTGTATTACAGACTCCCCTAATATTTTGGCCGATCTTTTCCTTTGAACCAACATTTCCGTGAGGATTTAACAGATATGTGGAGATAAACTTCTGCTATTTTGGGCTGGATGACGTTGCCAGTGGGGCTGTCCTGTGCGTTGCAGGATGCTCAGCAGCATCTCTGGCCTCTCCCACTAGATACCAGCAGGACCCCTCTCCCCAGGAGCGACAACCAAAACATCTCCAGATGTTACCAAATGTCACCAGAGGAGCAAAATCACCTGCACTGAGAACCCCTGGGATAAACCTGACCTCTTTGGACTCAGGTGTACATAAATTATGCCATTTATATACATTTTCAAGGTACATAAATGGCATAATTTCCTTGGCAATGTGGAACTACATTAAAATGATCTTATTTGGATTTCAAATTGCAGTGAAATATTGACTGGGCAGTTTGGCATCATAATTCTGAAACTTTCTCTTAAGGAAAGAATAGACATTATATGGTTTTTGCTGTTGCTGGAAATCCCTTAATCACAAATAAGTCAGCAAATTCAGCTGCCCCCACTACTTCCTCATCTTAAATAAACTTGATATTACCTGTACTAATTTTCTCCTATTCTGCTCCTGATGACAAGCTCATGGTTGGGCTCTTTGTATGTGTTGTCTTTCACTCCACCAAACGGTAAACCACCCGAGAACATTTTTGCTTAGAAACATGTTTCCTGAAAGCATGCTTCATGAAGGCCAATAAAGGATATTTGATTAAAATAAAATGAGGATATTTTATGACAGCATTTCTAGTCATATCTATCTGTAGCATACACACATTTAAAATATGAAATAATACAGGATATTTAAAACTATTTTAAATGTATGGAAAAGTGTTGCTTATAATATCTTTAGTACTAGATAGACGACAATGATCTATTTAATTAAAAATTATTAGTAATTTAAAAATAATTTCTCAAATTTTCTTTGATTCTCAGCTCAAACTGTATTTTTAGTAAATATAGAGAATTGAAGTACAAAAATGAGGTTTTGTTTCTTTGTTCTTGGAAATTTTTCTTGTTCCTGGAAATTTTGTTTGCATTCTCTTAGATACTCAAACTAAAACATTATGTCATTCAAAAACCTGGACAGCCTATGCAAACAATACAGAAATTATAACTTTAAAAAATGTTTAAATAAAAATAGAATCATCGCGATTAAGTGAAAACAACAGTGTTTTGTCATATATATGAGTGTTGAGAATTAATTTTATACATGTGGGAAGACCAACTTGGCTCTCTATAATTTATGAGAGTAAATAAAACCCATAAACTTCATCTATTTCATTTGCGAACTGGCACTGCCATCCGTGAACCCGGGCATGTGGGCAGTGTGGGTAAGACCCCGGGAGCACCCTCTCAGGCACCCACCTGCCTGCTTGCCCACCAGCATCCCGGGTCCCCACCAGCCCCCAGCCCCCGTCAGAGCCAGCCTCTGGGCCCCTGCTGCCTGGACAGGTGGGATCTCCCGCAGAGGTGCCATGATTTCCTTCCCCCTCCGTGAGCTTCCCCCTGGGCTAGGAGTGTCACATCCCAGACTTCCATCTCAGGCCGCGGTGTCCCCTGCCTTGTTCTCGCTGCCTCTTTAATTAAAGGTTCCTTGAATTCTCGTCTAACTGTCAGAACAAAGCTGGAGTTCTTCCCCTTCCTTGGACTCTTTTTGTAGATGAGAAAATGCATTATCTCTAAAACGGATACAAAACCCTAACCGAAGTGTCCCTAACATGGAAGTTCCCTGACTTGCCTGCCAACGGGAGACCGCGTCCCCCTGCCAGGGTCCCCCATAACCGAGCGCGCGGAGCTTGGGCTTCTCCGCATCCTGCGCAGGAGGCCGGGCTGCGAAAGCCTTTTAATCCGGTCATTGGACCTTTTCTCTCATCAATACCGGGAGCAAATTGTTGGCATCGGTGACTTTTCTTAACAGACGTGTTATCAACCCTTTTTGCCAAGAATATGTCCATCTGCAAAAGCTCCTTGTATGGACATTTTAATGGATTTTCCTACAATTTACCCACTTCGGGGAAGCCTGTCTCTGCCTGCACACCTTGACCCTGAGCCCTGGTGGGTTTAACACTGCCCGCGGTGTCGCTCTGCACCCAGCTGCCACCAGGCAGCCGCCCCGCCTCCCCTGCTTCTGGAACGATCGATCGATCGCAGGCCGCAGTGCAGCGAGCCCCTCTGCTCCCTGAGGAAGAGCGGCAACACCTTGGGCTGCCTGCGGTTCAGCTCTTCCACGGAACCAGAGGGGGAGCGTTTTAAGCAAACGAGGCGACTGGTTCTCGTTCCCCGGGTCCCGGTGGTGTTCATCAGCGACATATAAGGTGTGGTTCAGCCCCCAAGTTCCCACTTGTTCACGCACAGCTCTCTAAATAGCATCGTTGCACCAAAGCGACTGTCACAGGCAAGTTACATGGACAAGGGAGGAAGGGAGACATTCCAGGGGCCTCCACAGCCTCTGTTTCTGGGAAGTAGGGACAACTGCAAGGCGGAGGGAAATCCAAATAGCCACTACTGGGGAAGCAGGAAGGCAGAGTGTGAGAAAGTCACAAAATAGTGTTATGTCGTCTTTTTAAATTACGGGTACAAAGATCATGTCATGGGGCGATGCTTATGGTATAAACTAGTTTTTAAATGCAGGGTAGAGCCACCCTGGCCGGTTTGGCTCAGTGATTACAGCGTCGGCCCATGGACTGACGAGTCGCAGGTTCTATTCCTGCCAAGGACACGTATACCTTGGTTGTAGGCTTGATTCCCGGCCCCCGTCGGGGTGCATGTGGGGGGCAACCAATCGATGTGTCTCTCTCACATCAGTGTTTTTCTCTCTCTCTTTCTCTCTCCTTTCCATTCTCTCTGAAAAGTAATGGAAAAAATACCCTCAGGCGAGGATTTTTTTTAAAAAAGCAGGGTGTAATCTATTTGCCTAGATTGATCTGAAGGGTTTAAAAGTGTAGGCCTAGGAAAATGGAAAGCAAACTCAACACAGTGTTATCAGGGGCCCTCTCTGGATGTTAGGATTATGTGTGTGATCCCACTATTTCCTTTTATCTCAGTGTCTTTCAAGTTTCCTACCAATGATTATGCATTAATTTCGATTTTCAGAAAGGAAAAGCAAAACTTTACTAGAAGAAATTTGGATAAAGAAATACTGTGAATAATACAATGTCCTGTAATGTTAAATAGAGAACATATTAAAGATAAAAGTGTTTTTTGAGTAGAAGGATAATGTTCTTGACGAAGTGTATAACCACTGAGTAACCAACCATAGGAATTTCTGACATCTGCCTTTAACTCCTGTAAGCAGAAAGATCCAGCTGAAACATAAAATGAATTCCCTTACAGAAGAAAGGTATAGCAAAGACATGGAGATTTGAGCACAGGTGTTTATCAATCTTTTCAAAAAAAAAACACATCAAATTCCCTTTTGATCAAAATAAATTTTTTTTCTGTGTGGCTCTGGCCATATATTTAACTTAAATTTATGTAATTAAGTTTGTTTTAGTTCAATTTAACAAATTTTTTATTGAAAAACATATCTGCCTGGCTCAGTACAAGGTCCCAGGAATATCAGGACAGCAAAGGGAAAAAAGGTCTTCGTAGAGCTACGCCCGGACATGCACGCAACCTCGACGGAACGTGGTGGTGTCAGGAGGAAGTGCGGGAGGTGTGCTGGGCACTCAGGGTTGCGTGCCCTGGAAGCAGCTTGCCCCCCACACGAGCTCTTGCAGGAAGTGAAGCTGGAAGTAGATACGCTCACGTGTGCACGTGTGTGCGAGCGTGCCCCACTTATACGTGTGTTGGGTTCCAGGAGGCTTGGGAACTGGGTTGAAGTGAACAATCATGTGCAAAGAGCAGATAGGAGCATCCGGAAGGGAAACAGGTTTGGTTTGGCTCAAACTTAGAGTCTGAATTAGGGACTAAAAAGAAGAAATTAAAGAGATGGGAATGACGGCCTGATGCAATTCAAGAAGTGGAATTTATCTTTCAAGATGCCTGAAGGTATTTAAGGGTTTAAGATGGAAGCGAATCTCTTCAAATCCTTTTTAAGAAGCCTGCTAGGACTGTAGGAGCTTTGCTTTCTGTATTTTACTTTATGAAAATAAAGCTTTTTCCTAAACATGGAATTATGTCGAATGTCTTGTGCTTTTCAAACCTCTCCCACCTTCTGACGCCCTGCCCTAGGGCTTGGGTTTGCACCCCTAAAGTGGAATGTAGAGTGAGAAAAGTGGCCTTGAATGAGAAACACGAGGGACACCTCAAGTCTCACTGCACCCGGGCCTAAGGGAGCAGAGCGCCCAGGATGAGTGACAGTGGGTGAATTGCAGCATCCCTGAGCCAGCTGGAATCACTTCCCTTTACAGGGGAGTTAGGGAAGCATTTTACTCCTGAACCACAGAAAAATATGCTATGAGGGACTAGTCCTCCCCCATCGCCTTCCCCTCCTTTCTCCTTCCCTTTCTTTTTAAATTTTTCCTCTTTTTTTCTTTGTTTTTTCTCCTTTTGTCTCCCTACCTCCCTTCTTGTCTCCTTCCCTTCCTTCTTTCCTTCTCAGATATTTACCAAACATTTATCATTGGAAGAGATATTCACGATACGATGCTCATAACCTAACTGGGAAGATGTGAAAAACAAATGGAAAATACTTCGTTAAGGAAAAATGAGCATTAAGTGTCAAAATGAATGATGTAAATTTAAGTTCTCTAGTTGTTCTAAGTGAAAAAGATGTTTGTGAGCCGGAGTTGTTGGGAAAGGCAAGATTTGACTTGACTTGACTTGACTCGACTGGAACTAGAATTGAACCAAGAAAAATTGTAATAGATTTGGAATTTGAAAAAGCCTTCCCAAGTGAGAAACAACCGTTAGCGATGGCTGTTATTATTGTAAATAATAAAAGCATAATATTAAAATTGAAAGGCTTATAGATAGGAGCTGTACAAACCTCTCAAATTGTGATTTGCAATGGTCAGGAGAAGCCGCTCTCTTTGGAGTCTAGTTTCTGCTAAACAGAACCTTCGAGTAATAAAAAGATGAGCAGTTTGGTTTGAAAATATTTTAGTCAATTAGAAAATAAAATTAAAACATTTTTGTCCCATGCACAATTTTAACTTCAGCCAAGTTTAGTCAATGCAGGTATTTATTCCATTAACTTGTGATATTTAATAATATAGTGCGTGAGAAGGGTTTTTAATCTCTTTTTAAAATTCTGTTCATAATCTCAGTGTTATTAAAACACAAACTATTTTTTCTGGCACTAAATAATGTTTTTAAATAGTATATGATCTTAGAAGTCCCAGATATTCAAATTCAAAACCTATGTCTGGAACGCAATTCAATGTAGTCTGTGTTCTATTTTCGGGGCCCTTTAATATCTTGAGTCTGTTTAATGACACCTTTTGAGAGCGTTAGTGGTTTCATGCTGACATCTCCAGTTTCCAGGGTATTCTTGTATCCTTAACTGGTCACTACCGCCTCTTGTAATAACCGATCAGCAGGCCTCACCCTTCGTTCATAGATAAGATGCTCAACATTCCTAAGTTTACTTGTAGACTCCAAATAAATTTAAGTCGATGCATTCTGTGCGGGCAGGGCTGCTGGACCTCAGCATGACCGGCTTGGGGGCGCCCCGCAGCGGGCAGCCCTCTCCTGCTCCCGACCGTCGGCGGTGTCTCTGGACACTGGAGAAGGGCCCCCTGAGAAGCACTGGTTTCGGGCTCCCCTTGCAGGACCATTAGCGACTCCAGCCTGGCGACTCCAAGACAGCGGCTTTGATCTAGCATATGGGTTTCAGGGGGCGCGGGGCACCCAGGCATTAAAGCCTGAGATTAAGTTTCCATTTCTTGATGGCTTGAGCAATAAAAATTTATGCACTTAGATTTAGTCAGTTTTGCATTTCCTTTCTTTTGTGCGATCATTAGAATAAAGAAAACCCACAGCAAACAATCTAATCCCTCCAAGCATGAGCTTTGCGTCACCAGAGAAGTGAGGAGCACCCTTTAAATTGTCCAGATTTTTGCAGCCTTCCTGACACCATGTTTGCTATGCTGTTAATGATAACTTAGTTCTTACGGATATTTTAATTAATTAACTTTGTATTCATTTGGTAGAACTGCTTGATTAGGAGCTTATTATTTGGTTCTCTCTTTCACTCGCAGTAAAAAGACGCATTTTTATCCGGAGGCCTTAAAACCAAGTCTACGTAAAAGTCCTATTTGCACGTGTTTAGTAAAACACATTTAGAAAATGTGACTGGGATGGATGGAATACCACAAAGATAATTAAAGCTGAACTTATTGATACGTCTCATAATGGTTCTAGATACTTTAGGGAAGGTTCAATTTCAGTGTCGCATAGTTTTAAATTATGTGCCAAAATAGCTCCATGAAGCTTTTTAGTTTTGAGACTCAGATACTTATAATACTTCATTTATATACACCAAGAGCAATTTATGTGCTAATGTGCTCACTTCTGATTAGGCACACTTCAGAATATTTCTAATTTAATTGCTAATATATCAATGATGTCTCTTTCTCCCCCAAGCAGAATCTCTCTTTATTCCAGAATCACAACCACCAGGCAACCGACACACTGGTAATTTCTTAATGCAATGGGAATATTTGGGGGGGGGGGAAGAATTTTTATGTCGTCTTCACTCTGTAAGAAAGTTCTATGTCTCTAAGCACAGGGTAAAGAGGAAAAGATATGCTCTCATAGTTTCCTTTCCATAATGGACACAGAGTTTAATCTAATTCTGTTCTTCTTAAATGTTTATGTACAATTTCTTTCTAATGCAAGGAATTTCAATATGTCCAAATATCCAACACTATATACATCTATATTTATATATCCAACATAAACCAAGCTATCAAAAGATAATTAGGTGAGACATGCATGTTTTGTCATAATTAATATTCTGTCAATAGGCTAGATAAGAAAACTCCAAGGGTTAATGTTTTCCTGGGCTGCCAGATACTGTTGCCAGTGAATTTTTCTAGCTCACTCCATTAATCCAGTCAGCACAATGGATCCGGCTAGAGATGTGTCTCCATAAATCACTCTGAAGTGCTGGGGGTAGGAGTGTCTAATTAATCAGCACTGTCATTATGTTTGACTTCTAGCTGCCTCACTGTGTTTGGGATGGAGATTCAGTGTGTTTAACCCACATGCTCTTAAACAGATCTCCAGTGGTGTGTAAATTTTAACCCATTTACAGAAAAAGTCAACCAGTGTGATTCAACCATATTTTTCAACAGCAATATGTCTTTTAAAGATATGACCCCTCATTACTTTTAGTTAATTTTCCATCCACCACAGTAGATCTCTTTTGTAGTGTGGAAAACAAGACATAGTTGACTGTTATATTGTATGTTAATATCACAAACTATCAGGACAAAAAATATAGCTTAAAATATTTTCTTAACCAATAGGTTGGCACACTTTTCAAGTGGAAAGGGCTTGGATTTTTGTGTATTGTCACCAATCAGTGAAAAGTTGTTCCTGTTTTTGAGTTTTTCCCTCTTGAATTTCACTATAGTTAGATCATATATTTTCATATAGTGCTTTTTCTTCATAAAAATGTTCATTAATAAAACAATTACTCTATACTTAAAAACCATATAACTAAATATTGGTCATTTTGATTTTAATTTTTTTATTGATTGGTTGATTTTAGAAAAAAGAGAGGAAGAGACAAAGACAGAGAAAGAGAGAGAAAGATTTGTTGTTCCACTTATCAATCCATTTATTGGTTGAATCTTGTATGTACCCTGACCAGGAACTGAACCCACAACCGTGGCATATGGGCATGATGCTCTAACCAGCTGAGCTCCCTGGCAAGGGCCAAACATCACCCATTTTGCAAATGAATATACTGCCTCAAAGACCTACCAAGCTCATGCAGCTCATATAAAACTGAACTCAGTCTCAATCACGTTTCATATCACTCAGATTGCGAAAAAGTATGAGGAGAAATAGATTGTAAAGTAAACAGATTCTTACACGTGACTTAATGAATCCACCACTATTTCACGACAGTTCCCACGATCTTTTGTGACAGCTCATAATGAGAAAATGATGGAAAATTGAAACTTTCCCCTATAAAAACTCAAAATGTAGTTAGTACTATTAATCTTATAAAAAATAGTCTTGTGTTTCTTCTATGAATATATACATCCATATACATCACACACACGCACACACTCTCGGCGGATGATCCCAGTAAACACGCCCATCTTGACAAGGATGTGGGAGGGGTTGATCTTGGGAAGACACACACCTATTCCAATAGTGACACCATCTGTCCTCAAATATTTCTGGATTCCTTCTTTTGATGACTCAATAATGGTGACACTTGATTCTCCAAGGATGAATTTTAGTGTTCGTAAGAGCCACATACCCTTGAGAGCAGACACGCGACGTGGCATGTGAACCTACCATGCGATGCCAAAATAGAATAAAACTGACGGGAGGAGCTGCGGAACAGTAACCAATTTACCTTGTAAAGTTTTACTCACGAGGCAAATTATATAGTCAATGTGCCAGAGAGGTAAGGTCATGCCTCTTAACAAAAGTATATTGGCTTGAATCCTAAATAAAAAATAACTCATGCTCGGATTGCCTGTGTTGGTATTTCAGCCCGATAATGGGGAGTTATGATAGGTATAGTCACATAGAGATACACATATACATAGATTACATATCGTATTTTCACATATACAAAAATATGCCTACCTGGGTTACATTTTACCTCATAGTAGTCATAAAACATATAATGTATAATTATATATAGTGTTGTACATAATAGTTATTTGATATTTTCACTTAAATCATATTTAACAAAGTCCAGAATGTAACTATGGAGCTTGCTTACTAATTTTACTACATATATATGTATTTATTTACTTTACTTTTTATTGCTGTGTTCCCTATAACAAAGCAGGCGCTGGCGCCCCTCATTAAAGGGCTGGAGTTCCAGGGCGCGGCCTACTAGTGAGCCTTCGCCCTGTTGCGAGGGGCAGCGCTCCTTGTGCCTTCAGCGCTGGACGAGTTTCCCCGTGATCGGGCAGCAGGAGCCCGTCTGCCACGCGGGGCATCGAGCTGCTCGTTTTGCTCCTACACTAACTCACTGCTCCACTGGCCTCCGGGGAGATTTTAGAGATTGAGGGGGAACTACAGAAACACACCCACTGGTGTCACAACTCCCCAGGGACCGAGTGATCAGTTTCGTAAACTGACTTGCCCAAGTCACGGGAAGAAATGCACTGTCCCTGGTGCTCCTGCTTCTCGAAGGTAAACTGTCCGGCGACTTTCTACTGAATGATGAGACTTCTCAGCACAGGTCTGCAAAGGGAGCTGGCACACCTTGGACTTTGAAGGGTCCTCACAAATGTCAAGGAAAACAACCCAAAATATATACACTCTACTGTGGCTGCTAAGTCTGGGGTAGAAGAAGCTGTGGGAAATGAGGATTCTTGTAGAGTGGCACACACAGAAGCAAATGTAATATTTAGACTTTTTAATTTATTATGATATTATGTTGGGATGGCTTTTCATGTACTCTGGTTTTGGAGGGAGCTGAGTTACTCAGCCATCGCAGACCTGGACCAGCTCTGACTACAGGCGCGATCTTGTCGTTTATATTCTGCTCTGTTTCCAGATACGTATTATTTCGCATTTACATTATGTTCAGGATACTCCACTAGTGTCTGAGTAAAACATATGAATAACATTCACCTGGGTTGCTTTTAATTTTCACATATATGTAAATATATTTTTAAAAATGTCTCTGCTGTCTAATAACATGATTATTCATGAGAAACATTTTGATTGGGGTTAAACTGCAGTTGTCCTGAGTTTTACTGAAGCTTCATGTCCTCAACATTGAAGGAAACATATTTTCTAAGAATATCTAGTCATTTCTTCTGCGTTAGAGCAGCTTCCCTCGGTGGGGAGCAAGCCTCTCTGGGCGAGTGGGCTGGGGCTCTGCCCGCGTGCGCCCACTGCGGGAGGAGAGGCCCTTGTCCCTTGTCCCTTGTCCGAAAGGCCCTGAGACCGAAGCGCGGAACCAGAAGCATGGTGACAATGCAGAGAAATGCAGCCCCGGGCCAGGTGGGCCTGAGAAGCGGGACAGCAGGGCAGAGGGGGACGGGCGTCAGGGGGGCGAGGAAGGCTGGCCCAGGCAGGCTCCCCGGTGGCAGGGAGCGTGATTTCCAGACTAGGGAGCAGTGACAGTGCCGGCAGAAAGGACGCAGCAGGGACGTTCCCAGCACCGCAGCGCCGCGCAGAGCAGCCTGGCCGGTGATGAGGGGCGATGCGGGGACTGGGGCGAGGGGGGCGACTGGGGCGAGGGGGCCTGGCTCACGAGAGCCCCGCATTCCAGCAAAGCGGTTTGCAATGAGCCCATTAGCCATGGGCGGCCATGGAATAACTCTGATGAAATTAGTAAGAAAAAGCAATTTTTAAAGAGAGTCACCCAGAATCGGTGCATAGGGCCTGAGTGTGGGAGGTAGGAACTAGAGGGGACATTTGGGGGCAGCTGACGGAGGGCTTTAGGGGGAAGGGATAGGCCCTGGAAGAGCGCAGTGACAGCTTACGCTCAGCAGCACTGCGCATTGGTTCCGTGCACAGCCGAGTGGTCAGACAATCACCGACTTCACAAAGCGCTGCCCGATGCTCGCAGCTCCACCGCCCCTACAGTTATCACAGTATTTCTGGCTATACCCCCTGTGCTGGGCTTTCCATCCTGTTTGCTACTCTGTAGAAAGAGCCGCAGGTTTTGTTTTAGCCACAGGGATATAAAGTGATATTGGGGATTCAAGAACTTTCTTTACCGTAGTCATGTCAAAACATATGCACAAAGCAAAGTGAATTGGGGATAATTACCTCACTATGCTGACCAATGTAATAATCTTCTATGAATTTCAATTTCTAATTATATTTTTTGAATTAAATTATTTAATTTGCCATCTCCAGCAGAAACCCTAATTCTGTTATTTATCCACATGCTTTCCTATGCAGAAGCAAGCTATGTGTGTGTGTATAACTTTTGTATTGAAAGTAAAAGTTTAATGGGCATAAGTAGATGTTTTCCATTATTTTTAACATGTATGATGACTGAAAATAAACATAGTACATAGTCAATATCATAAAACACCACTTTTGCTGATATATTACATTGTTTTTAACTTTGCAGAACATTTATTGGCTCAAGGTTAAAACCATTTTAAATTTGTACTTACAAGAAAGGATTAGTATGTAAGATGTATTATTACAATAACAAATTTAGATTCATGACCCTAGAAAAGTCCCTTCTTACGTGCGGAACAAGACAAATTGGCATTAGCTTGTGTGTTGCTTTTACCAAGAAGATGACCGTGATGAACCCTGATTATACAAATAAAGGTTCCAGAGCTAAAGACTTGTAAACACACACAGACACACATAGACACACGGACACACGGACACACACAGACACAACGACACATAGATCTCATCAGGATCATGCATCTTACTGGACTAACTTGTTCAGAAAGCTTTGGAAATGATTTTCAAATGATTTATTTCATAACCGTGTGAACTGCCAGACAGAGAGGGCCCTTATATTTCACAGGTACTATGTGCTTTAGGCAAACAACCCACTAACTTCACAGGCTGTTAGCATTTGTAGCAGGGAAAGCTCTTGGGTGGTCCTCAGGGGAAACCTTAGGCCAAAAGTATCGCTGTAACCCAATCCCTCCAGCAAATCGCCATAGAACCAGGCAGGGAGGAACGGGGGCCTTTGTCACCGAGGCCAAGGGGTGGAAGAAAGCTAGGAACACGGCTAGAAGCAGAGCAGCTGCTGTGGGACTCTACCTCACGGTATTCGTCTCAGTGAAAACGCCATTTTCTTCCACATTCTATGTTTCAGCTGAAGTGGCGTTTCCTAGGTACAATGAGAGGAGGTTGGTGGGATCCGAGGCCTGGGCCTACCTAAGGCTGCAGAGGACACAGGAGGCGACACAGTGTTCCAAGCGCTGTGAGCCCCCCACCATCAGGCAGGACTGACAACCCTCAGGTCAGGCTGTTCAATGCTTGTATTTCAAGTACTAAAAATCTCCTATAATTCCGTAGTTTCATAGATTCATTCATCCACTCATACATTAATTCGTTCAACCAATATTCACTATACTCTTACAACGAACTGGGCATTTTCTTAGGCGCAGTGGATAAAAAGGTGAGTGAAAAGAGGACATGAGTCCTCTCATGGAGCTTACAGAAGAAAACAATAATTAATAAGTAATCTCAATAAGAACAGAGAATCGATGGCCGAAATCATGGAAGTCAGCTGTCGAAAACGTAGACACGTCATGACTGTTTCACTAAGAGTTATTTTAGTTGCTGATATAGTTCATGAAGTTATATTTATACCACATGAGAAGTGAATATATTTTATATATATGTATACAATTTATATTGGTTTATTGAGAGAGAACAATTACATAGACAATACAAATTTTCTTAAGTTGTGTTTGTGTATATATATTTACTGTTGAGCTTTAATACAAATTTGACCCTTATGAAAAACAATTCAATATAAACTTGGGAAAAGAAATTATTTTTTCTCATTGAGAGAACATTACTATTAATAAAAGTTGTTATTTTAAAAAAATATCCACTTGAGAGTAGTTTCTTTCCAAATCCTTAGAGATAACTTGCTATTATGAATAATTTTCCTTAAGCTTTATAAATTCCGAGGACCAGGTAGAACACGGAAAGAACCGAGGGCCGAATGAAGAGAGGCAGTGCCATCTGCTCCCTCGGGCACAGCGACACGGTCGGTGCTCGCGCTTGGCCAGGGCTCTGGGCTGGGCTCCATCAGGGACAGTTGCCCCCGCACCGCGGCTCCCTGGCTCCCTGGCTCCCTGGCCCGCTGGCTCCCTGGCTCCCTGGCTCCCTGGCTCCCTGGCCCCCTGGCTCCCTGGCCCGCTGGCCCGCTGGCTCCCTGGCTCCCTGGCTCGCTGGCCCCCTGGCCCCCTGGCCCGCTGGCCCCCTGGCCCCCTGGCCCCCTGGCTCGCTGGCCCCCTGGCTCCCTGGCCCCCTGGCTCCCTGGCTCCCTGGCCCCCTGGCCCCCTGGCCCCCTGGCCCCCTGGCCCCCTGGCCCGCTGGCCCCCTGGCCCCCTGGCTCCCTGGCTTGCTGGGCCCTGGCTCCCTGGCCCCCTGGCCCCCTGGCTCCCTGGCTCCCTGGCCCCCTGGCCCCCTGGCCCGCTGGCCCCCTGGCTCCCTGGCTCGCTGGCCCCCTGGCTCCCTGGCCCCCTGGCCCCCTGGCCCGCTGGCCCCCTGGCCCCCTGGCCCCCTGGCTCCCTGGCTCCCTGGCTCGCTGGCCCCCTGGCCCCCTGGCCCGCTGGCCCCCTGGCCCCCTGGCCCCCTGGCCCCCTGGCCCCCTGGCTCCCTGGCCCCCTGGCCCCCTGGCCCGCTGGCCCCCTGGCCCCCTGGCCCCCTGGCCCCCTGGCCCCCTGGCCCGCTGGCCCCCTGGCCCCCTGGCCCCCTGGCCCCCTGGCCCCCTGGCCCCCTGGCTCCCTGGCTCGCTGGCCCCCTGGCTCCCTGGCCCCCTGGCCCCCTGGCCCCCTGGCCCCCTGGCTCCCTGGCCCCCTGGCTCCCTGGCTCGCTGGCCCCCTGGCTCCCTGGCCCCCTGGCCCCCTGGCCCGCTGGCCCCCTGGCCCCCTGGCCCCCTGGCCCCCTGGCTCCCTGGCCCCCTGGCCCCCTGGCCCCCTGGCCCCCTGGCTCCCTGGCTCCCTGGCTCCCTGGCTCCCTGGCTCCCTGGCTCCCTGGCTCTCTCGCGCAGCACCGAGCTCCTCGCCACCAGCCCCAAGCTCTTCAGAGGAAAAGGCAGCAGCAGCGTCACCTCTCCCCTGACATCTGGACACTCGCGGCAGGGGCAGGCCCACCAGCCATAAGGACATAAAACCGGGCTCGCGGTCTGGGCGCATCATCTGGTACCTGCTATAAGTCACCAGGCCCTGTGCTAAGTGGGCCCCCAGATTGCTCCAGCCAGGGGCGAGCCCCAGGAGAGAGCGGGAGCAATAGAGCTGGAAGGGCCGGAGGACTGTGGCAGGGGCTCCCTCGGTGACGCTGAAGGTTCTGGGGACAATGAGGAGAAAGGCTTTAGAATGTGAATGGCGACAATTCAGCTGCCACCGGCTCCGTCAGCAGACGGTTGCCTGAGGGGAAGGGACCCTGCTGTCCTTTGTTTCCCTGCTCCCACTGGAAGACCGAGGGGAGAAAAGGGCCGTTTATAAAATTCATAACAAACATCTTAAGCAAAAAAAAAAAAAAAAAAAAAGGTGATGAAAAAAATGTTGAAGAATTTAAAGTGGTCATTTTTTTAAAAAAAGGGAGCTGGTTGCTGTCCCTAGTTTGCATCCATGTGAGACGCCCCACACCACTGGGATAGTCCTCAATTAAAACGGCATTTGAAAAGGTTTATATCTGTTCAGAGGAGTCGTCAGGCCACCACCACTAAATGCTCTTCTGTTTCCCCCTGGCCCTTGTGACAACCCCCAGCAGCGTGGTGGGGCCCAGCGTTGCTTAGACCATCCTTACGGTTTCGGCTGTTACTTGAACCAGGTCAAGCAAACTTTGTTTTAGGTTCAGTATACACCCTCCCACGTAGACTCACTGCAGTTTGACATATGAATTAATGAGCACTTTACAGCTCACCAAGTTTTTGAAGTTAAGTGTTTCTTTTATATGTGCTAAGGAACCTGACATCTTTTATTTTCATGGAAAATAATTATTTTAAGGAAGGAATCCAATGATTACATTTGTCACATGGTTATAAACAGTGCTGCCACTGAGCTGTATCAAAGAGCCACAAATATTAAAACTCTAGCGTATATAAAATCCAGAAGGTGTCAGAACGCAAGATTTTACTCACACATTACCTCTGAAATGGGAAATGCTAAGTACTAGACGCAGATTGTTTTTATGTCCCAGGGAGAAATGCTCTTCAAGCCTGGTAGTGGTTTCTCATCACATCCCGTGTACTTTTGGTGGCTGTGCTCTGCAGAAGCGCGATATGAAAGGTGCTTCCAGTGCTCATCAGCGAATTCTGCTGCAGGTCTCAGGGCAGAGGCAAGAATTCCACAATATATAGAAGCTAATGATCAGAGTCAAGTCTTTAAAGTTCAACTTGGAATGGTTTTCCTTGACTTTCCACAGAAACATGATTTTCAAAAGCAAAAAGTATCTGATGTGTTCTGTTTAATTTATCATAAAATACGTCTGATTAGACTATTTGTACATGGAAGCTTAAGCAATTTATTTTAAAATAAGATCCCAGCTTCCATGACCGACGGCAGGATCTAAATTAGGGAAGGACAAGCTTTTCAGCTTTGCAGAAAAAATACATTTTATTTCAAAACGGTGACCTTATTATTTTATTTTCTGCTTTAGTCTATGAGCAGATAACTTCATATGTATAGAGCTTAAATACGATACAATAGATATAAAACAGATTCAATTAAACATTCTGTTAGATCATAATGAATTTTGTTATTGGTAGTCTGTATTTATAGCTGATCATGTTTACAAGGGAAATGCTAAAAACAACTTATCACCCAGGATCCTAAAATCATGGCAACTTGCACCCCAGAAGCATTTCCACTGGGGACACAGAACCGGGCCAACCTCAATCATGGCTTATTAAATTACAGCTGGCCCAGGACTGTTTGATATTCAGGCAGCTAATTAGCAATGGAGATGGCTGATTCAGACTCTTGGCTTTGATCTCTTGGTTCACCCAATATTTATTATGTTTATTTAAAAAAAGAATGGAGGGGAAAAGTACCCCGAAAGCTGGAGGAGACAGCCTGAACAGTCGTTTACTTATAATTTACAGACTTGTGGTACTTAATATATAATGTGATCAGCTTCCCGGCACCATTTGTCACGTGGAAGCGGCCACAGATTGTTGCTCAGGGCACTGCATCTGTGCTCAGATCTGGCAGGAAATGGTCTAAAGTCTCGAACAGCTGAGCGTGATGTTTCGGGGTAGTCAGAAAATTCAACCTCTGCTCCGGAGGTCACCGCGCGCTTCTGTCCTGACAGCCCAAATTGTTGAGCATGTGACTAATATGCATACAGAACACAGGCTGCCTGGCGTCTGCTGCAAGCTTGATGGCTGGTTAGCGGCCAGTCTTAATTTCCTGTGACAATCCTACGTAGGAAGTGCCGCGTGGGTGACTAAATGGAGCATATTGATGTCCCACTGGGTGCAGCCCCTGTTGTTTTGACAAATTCTCCTTAGCATTTATCAATCAGGCCTTCAGTGGGGAGTGCGCTGAATACCTAATTCAGACGCGCTAGGCAGGGCTAATAGAGCAGGATCGCGTGTTACTCAATTTGTACTTGTTAGCGATGTCCCACTGTCACTGGGCAATTTACCTTCGCACTTCACAAATGAAAAGAGAAATTTGCTGGGCTTCAAACACTTACATGAGTTACAAGCAAAATTTTAATTAGCATGTCATTACGGCAATAATTTATTGCTTCTTTGTGGTTCTCCTAGCATTCGGGTTGTGCTTGTCCTATTTCAGGAGCGATGACCCCAGGCTTGCGAAGCAGGTAGTGAGGACGGATGCACATGGACACGTAATCTGTGCGTGGAGTTTGAAATCCTTATTTCTGCATGAAAATAAAATCGATCCCTGGGATTTTTGTGTGTGTGTGTGGTCCTCTCAATGTTACTTCTGTTTTAATGCTGTGCTTGTTTGTTTAAGTAGATGCTCCCACGCTTGGTTTATTCCAAATTTCACGCACGTGGGCAACCAGAGAACATGGTTAGAGCCCTGGATGCCGGCCAGGGGACAGCGCGTGCGCCCGTGAACATACGAGGCTTTTCCAGGTTGCGGACAAAGCAGCGGCCACCGTGGCCACCCACCTTCACGCGCAGTGGTCCAGAAGCGCAGTCTTTAGCCAGCGGGCAAGGACAGTGTGAGGAGAGGAGAGCAAGGGGCAGAGTGGGCAGGGGCCCGCGCGTGGCCTCGAGCCGGCGCCCTAGGGGCGCAGGAAGGAAAGGAGGACCCGTGTCAGCGAAGACAGAGGAACAAAGGGGAGAGCAGAGCAAGCGGGGGGCACTGGCGGCAGGCGGGCAGCGGAGCAAAGGCCCTCTCGCAGCGCTGGCATATTCCGAAGGGCACCGTGGCCACAGCCTCCCTGCGTGAGAGGTGCCGTCAGGCTACATAGAAAGATAATTAACAGCACCTCGCAGTCAGTAGGTAGGTCAAGAAAAATGAACACACTCGGTGTTATTCTGCGTATATTCTCCATCTAATGGCTCGATGGCTGAGTTTCCCCACATACGTCCAAATGTATGGAACTGTGCCTGCGAGTGCTGGAGTCTGTCTCCAGTTTTATAGAATGTGGCTCTGTGACCACCTGGCATCAAACCCGCGCCAGCGTAAGGTCTCGGGCCGCATTCCCGCCGGGCACTTGCAGTGGGAGGGTAGAGCCGGAGGCATCTTTATGGGCCATTTGCTAAGGCGAGGGCAGGGCCCCCAGGAACAGATCCATACAGAGCTATTGAAGGAGCGGACAGATTGACGATCAGACCCGGGAGCCAAAGGAGCGACTCCATGACAAGCTCACAGCGCCAACGGTTTTCTTCATTCGGAAGGACACGTAAAAGTGTGTTCAGAGCGGCGGGAAATCCGAGCGCTTTTTATGTAAACCTAGTGGCAGAACGTATGTGTGACACAGAGAAGTTGGCTGGCATTGTGAGCATTGTCCGCATGTTTGTTTTACATTCATCTTTCTTAGTTGTACATATTTCAGAAATAATCAGCTTTTTTTAAAAAAGCAGTCATCTTCTGGGCCTAATATACACACTCTGGATGCAGACGATAGTTTGGTGAAGGCCGAGGGAGGGGGAGGGGGAGAGGGTGGAGGTGGGCAAAGAGGGGGAAATGGGGGACCCCTGCAAGGGTGTCAACATTTAAATATTTTAACTAAAAAGAAAAGCAAAAAGGTTTTTTTAAAAAGATAAGTAGCCCAAATATCTATCAACATTAAGATCTGTAGCAGGGAAAATGACTGATAGACACCAAGAGAAACACAGAAAATGCTGATGGTGTGTTAATCCTAAAAAGTAGCACAGAATATAACTTAACTATATAAAATGATCAGAAAAATCTACGTAAGGAAGACACAGCAAAGGACTGACGTTGTAAGTAACTTTTTATTTTTTAATATTCCAAATTGCTTTTTATGTAATTCTATTATTTCTATCATTTAAAAATAATGTACACAACTTTAAAAAATGAAAAGCCAACGAGGGAAAATGATAAAAAGTTTAAAGCAAATCGTCCCTTTTATTAAAACGTATTCATGAAACCACTGAGACAGGACGTGGTGGGTTCCCAAGAATGTTCTTCCTGCAGTAACTTTTGGCCAGGTTGCTTACAAACGAGTGTGACACAAGATACAGAATGAAGCAGCATGAAAACAGGACCTGCTGGAGACCGACGCGACCGCAGTGGTAAAAACGGAAGCGCATTTCAGTCTGCATTTACGGTGGAGCGGCGTCATTCCAAAGCCTCCAACCAACGATCTTTCCCTTTTCCCTTTACCTGTTTTTCCTTCAACTACCCGGAGCTTACGGCCCAGTCAGAGAGGAAGCCACATCCTTCTGTAAATGGCTTACTTTTGGTAAAAGTTTAATTTCCCTTTTCTCCTGTTGGTGAGCCAGCACTTCCAAAAGCTAAGTCAAGGACCTCAACGGGGTGTCCATCACGGGCTGTGTGACCTCTTCTGCTAGTTTCTAAGTCCCCGGGATATGTTTTATTATCTCCATTGTCTGTATAAAGAACCTGAGACTCAAAGAGCCTCAGCTGCCCGGCTGGTGTTGCTCAGTGGTTGAGCACTGACCCGTGAACCAATAGGTTGCTGGTTCAATTCCTGGTCAGGGCACATGCCTGGGTTGGGGGCTCGATCCCCAGCGGGGGGCGCGCAGGAGGCAGCCCATCAATGACTCTCTTGTTGCTGTTTCTCTCTCTCACTCCCTCTCCCTTCCTCTCTCTCTAAAAAAAATCAATAAAAACATATTAAAAATCAAAAAAGAGCCCCCGTTGCTCTCCCGAGGTCCCCCCGGTGGTAAGTGGTGAGGGGCAGCACAGGGCCGGGGACGCCAGCTTCCTTCCCTTTGCCCCTGCTGCTCCCTAGAAGGGCTCATGCTTGGTGGTGGCCACCTTGGGAGCTCCGGAGAGATCCTGATGCTCGCAGCCCTGCTGTTTATTGCTAAGAAAAACGGTGACGAAGCCCTGAAGAAAGGGGTCGATGGTTATTATTCATGCGTTTGGTCTTCCAGGCACTAAAATGAATATTTTTACATACAAAGCACTACTCTTGTGTTCGAGATGATGCAGCGATTAATAATATATGGTTACTGCTCTCTCGGGGGCAATAAACACTCGGGGAGAAAAGGCTCTGGTATGAGCGAGAAGCCGCCCTGAGAGCGCTCTGACAGCAGCAACACACTGAGGAAGGCCAATTTAAGCCCTAAAAAATCTTTTTTGGAAGGGAGTTGGCGTAACCTAGAAACCTAAAGGGAAAATAGCGCGGCCGGGCCTCATAAAGGACAGACGCGGGGCAGTCAGCGTCCTCGCCGCCAGGCTGCAGGGGCTGGCCGGCCAGCGCGCTCCCTGCCCCGGCGCTGTTCTAGGGCCCGCGCAGGCTGACCCCTCTGATCCACACCACGCGCAACCAGCTGGGCTGTCGCTGTCGTTACCGTGTTAGTAGATGAGGAAATCAAGGCACAGAGAGATTCAGTAACTTGCCCAAAGTCCCCTCACTGTCTTCAGGGTGACACTGATAGCAATGGAGTTCCAAAGGGTTTTCATCGTCGTGACACTTTCCAAAAGATCCGGACTCGGGGGACCTAATTGGTCAGATTCCTGACTTTAGACAAGGGAGTGATGCTACCAGGAGACGTCACATAGGCAGAGATCAGAGTCTCGCTGTATTTTAAACATCATGGGTACACTCAACATCCGCCAACACCCTCCAGAAGGCCCGAACCAGTAAACGCACAATCCCACGAAACACTACCTCCCACGCTCGCATTCATGTGTGTCTGCAGCCTCTCACCCAACGAGGCGCCTATGTTTTATTCTTTCTCCTTTCTTAATGCAAAAACGCTTACACATTTAATACCGGTGGCCTCCTGGTGTGGCCTCAGAGCCAAATGCTACCGGCGGAAATTGTCTCAGAGCCGAATGTTGAAATAACAGACATCTGTAATCCACTTTAGGGACAAACAGGGGCAGACCCAGGAGTGTTTTTCCGAAGGTAAAACGTTGTCATTGACCCATCGCATCTCTCCTGCAGTTAGCTAGGGTCACCTGGGTGCCCAGGGCGATGAAGCAAAAGAATAGGTGCCTGTGAGAGTGTTTCGCCAGCCTTCTAGCTCTCATTCTAACATTTTCATCTCTGGATTCATGAGAATTTGCTTGTCTTCAGTCTTCATGTTGGAAAGCCATATTCTGCCTCCTGTATGTAGCTACCACGCTAAGCCGAAAAGTGTAGGACCTGGTTAAAAAAAGGTTAATACAACTTTGCCAAGTAATGTTTAAATGATGAAGGGAAAACCCCACAACCCCACTATCTGGAATTCTGCACACCTATTTTAGTTGACTCGACTTTCCGCTTTTCCTCTGGACCCAATGACATGTTGACTTTTCTTGATGTTAGAATTGACTATGGCAAAATAACACACACATACCTTCTCATGAATTTTCTAGAGACATTTTGGAACCTTAGGATGGACAAGGAGCTTTAGAACTGTTTGAGAACCAGAAAATCTGGTGAAGCAATCGTTTATTTCAACTCAAGCTGCACAGCTGGCTCAGAGACATTCACATATGCCCCGTCCTGTGGCCCTCGGTGTACCCGGAAAGGCCGCCAGGAGGAAGGGGGCTCCGTGTGAGCAGGGCCTGCGCACCTCAGCTTCAGGAGGCACCACTGGTCTGGGCAGGATTTGTTTGCAAAGCTAAAATTATGTTTCGCTACAGTGTGAAGTTCACCAGCTTCTCACTATAGGAGTCTTTTCCTTCTAACCGCCTCATAAAAGAGAGTTTGTAAAGGATGAATAAATATCCTACAGTCTTATATATTCGATATTGTTTATGACATGTTTTCAAATTTGAGCTTTGAATGTATTTTTTGCAAATATTAGCTTTTGAATAATAGAAATCCAAAACTGTTCTCTAGTCCTTTGGTTTAGAGACTTATTAAGTTTAGATTCTCAAATATTATATTTACATAAATTGTATGAGCTATATAAATTATTGCTAGAGCCCATATAATTTATATACTATGTTTACAAAATTATATATATGTATATATACACATACGTATGTATAGTTACAGCTATGGCTATTAGTTGTTATTATTTTAGTTTTTCTAAATAGCTTTTTAACATTTTAAAAATAAGGTATTTGCAGAAAGAGTTATGTGCATGACATTTAATGGAAGCTGAGAATCCAAAATAAACTTTATATATATTTCCATCTTATGGTGTGACGTGAGCTATTGTTAAAAGCATAATGGACAGTTAAATGTTAACAGATATTCTTTTGATGTGTAATAACACATTTATTACTTGGGGTTATTATAGATTCTATTATTTCAAAAGGAATATATGTTTGAAATTTGGAAACATAATTTAAATAGTAAAATGCTAAGATAAATTTCTATAATAAACTTTTTATATTTCTTTTCTTATAAAATATTTTATTTTTTTTAATTTTTATTATTAAAAAAAAATTTTGTTAGAGAAAGACGAAAAGAAAGGGAGCAAAAGAGAAACATCAATGTGAGAGTGAAACATCAATTGGTTGCCTCCAAGTGCCCAGAACGGAGATCCAACTCCCGACCTGGGCATGTGCCCTGACCCGGAATGGAACCTGCGACCCCTGGTGCATGGGACAGACGCTCCGACCAACTGAGCAACACTGGCCAGGGCGCTTCTGAAAATATTTTAAAGCACATGTACTTGGGTTCTTATATTTCATATCAAGAAAGTCTTTAGACATTTTAACCTTAATGTCCTTAAAAAAACAAAGTCAAATATTTTTACCTTATAATATGGAGACACAAAATGCAAACGGGCAAAGTGACACACAGAAGACTGTGAACCTGAACAACTGTCATGGCCTGTTTTCTCTTTGAAACTGTAACAAAAGACTTAAAAGTGGCTAAAGACATATTCCTGTATCTGAACAGTGCTTTTATAACGTGACAGCCCGGTCGGAGCCTCTCATTGCTGCGATGCGATTCCGGAGGTTTGTAAGTCCCTTCGCACTCGAGGACACGGGCGCTTTGACTCGGGACGGCCCACACCCTTCGCAGGGAGGCTCGCCCAGGAGTGGGGCTCCGCTGCTGGTAAGAAGGCGACACAGAGCGGGTGAGGAAGAGACGAGCCTCCTTTAAGAAAAAGTGTCAAGCAATACAGGGTCCCTGAGCCTCATTCCTGTAGGCTGACATATTCTGTGCGTCAGACACTTAAGGAAAACCAAACTTTTAAATTTATGATTTTCTTATTCTAAGAAATGCTTTTAAAAGAGATAAACATTCCCGGCCAGGCGTGGCTCAGCGGTTGAGCATCACCTATGACCCAGGATTTCAGGGTTCATTTCCCGGTCGGGGCACATGCCCGGGGTGCGGCCTTGATCCCCAGTGTGGGGCGCACAGGAGGCGGGGGTTCCGTGACTCTCTCATCATTGATGCTTCTCTCTCTCCCTCCCTCTCCCTGCCTCTCTCCCTGGAATCAATAAAGATATATTAAAAAAAAAAAAAAAAGATAAGCGTGGTAGAAGAAAGCTAATTTTCAGCTATCATTTATGTTTTCCTTTTCTTCTTTTGAACTTCCAACTCTCAAGTTCAGAGACTTGGTTGGTTTGGGGGCGCGTTTGAACACTGACCTAACTGACACGTAATAATAATAAAACTCAGCAGCAGCGGGAGAGCGCGGGCACCGAACAATGAATGAACCATGGATGCCGCTTTCCCTCGAATATGGCTCGGAGATGAATGGGTTTGGGAGCTGAGAGGAAGCGCGCACCTGCGGCCGGGCCTCACATGGAGACCAGGGACCCCTGGGCTGGAGGGTGCGGTTCCCCCTTCAGAAAAAAAAATTCTTTATTAAGAATCAAGACAAATGGCGCAGAGTGAAGGGTCGGGATGCAGCCTGGGTCGGCTCCAGCCTAATTGGACTCGGGCTGCGCCCCACGCGGGACCACAAAGCGGGCCTGTGGCTGGGGCTGCTGAATGGAGGTGGCCGGCGGCCCATAAAGACCCTTCACGGGCGCTGAAGCGTCAGGGGCGCGTGCGGAGAGCGCTCCAGCTAACAGGTGGCCGAGGGGACCTCAGCTGGTGCCGCTCGGGGCCCTCGCATTGACCTTCTGTAGGATAATTTCAGACCTCTTTTTATAAAAAAAAAAAAAAAAAATTGTTACTGTACTCGCTGTGGTGGAAACAATTTCGGGATGAATAATTTCTTTTGGTCCCTGGAGGCGCCGGTGGCTCCCTCCCCGCCTCTCCCCTTTTCTCCTCGCCCCCTCGGCCCCCCCCCTTCGCGGCTGGCTACTGAATTAACATAAAGGAACAGTGACAACAGCAAGCTGAAAAGCATAGCTGGTGGGAGGATTAAGTATATCATTGAAAGGAATTATGTTGTAAATGGCGGGGAGGGGCGGGGGCCTGGCTCGCGGCCCCATCTGGCCCTTAAAGAATACCTTGTGTAATTACCCCCAGATGGCTCTGCTCGCCGGGCCGGACGGCCAGGTGCCGCCGGGCCCTGCTGGGTGCGATATTCATTGCTACACGCGGTGACAAAAATGGACTTTATTGAAACCTAATTCCTTCCAGGGTATTACACAAATATGAAATGACGCCAGCGCATCCAGGGAGCTTTGTTTATTTGCAGGCGAGGCAGGCTCACCTAGGACAGGGCCGCCTGGTTAATTCCCTTTTAACAACCGCCCTAAACCCGGGAGGGGCCGGCTCAGGGGGTGAAGTCGGCCACGTCCAGGCCAGGCTCCTGTGCCTGGCTGGTAGGGGGACTTAAAAGAATAGCAAGACCATGTTTTGGTAGTTTTGTTATTGAAATTAACAGTAAAGAAATAGAGTTATAGTATATCCGAGTCTAAACCCATTTTGATATTAGTGACCAAAGGCTTGCATCACTGAAAATTCAGTTCCGTGTTGTTCACTAAAGATATTCCTCACCACTTAATTTAAGAAATAAGTTTGGTATCTGATTCTGGTATCAGTTGTATACCTGAAACCTGTATAATTTTATTAACCAGTGTCACCCCAATAAATTCAATTTAAAAAAAAAGAAAGTTTGAACACTTTTGTGTTGCACTTTAGCATTCATAGTATCATAGAAAAGTAAAATGAAAAATAAATTTTCTAAATATTAAAGCGCCTCACCACAAAAAATAAGCCATAGTTCTGTGACTCGATAGAGGCGTTAGCTAACACTATGGTAATCATATCGCAGCATATGAATTTACCAAACCTACACCTGTCTACCTTAAACCTACACAATATTATGTGCCAATTATATCTTAATGTGAAAATTTAGAAATTAAAGCAGTCACATGGGACTGCGGAGAAGTTATGCAGTTAATGACCAGCGCAGCTAACTCGCTGCACAAGCCTTGCGAGGAGGAAAGGGTGCTGCCGGGCGGGGGCAGTGCCGCCGAAGGCGCTCTCCTGGTTACACTGCGAACCACTGCGGCGTGGCGCTCAGCAAATCCTTGCTAGGACAACGTACATTTGCCAAGGATCGACCGAGGGAAGTATATAGTCCACGCGGTCCTGTAGACACGAGAAAACCCATTCTCGGGATTAGGCCGCAAGCAGACACCTCTGTCCGCACGGCCTGCTTGCTCTCCTGCGAAACTGCTTTTGTTCAATGCCATTTGGCACCAGGTAATCCTCGGCCCGTGCTAGGAGCCACTGCGAGAAATGGCCCTGCAAAACCATTTAATGTACAGATGTTGTCCATGAGGGGTGGTGCTCTCTTTTTGACTGTCTATGAGGAAAAGCCCGTTAGTTTCGGCCCAAAGGATAGGTTTGTTTTCTTTTTCTTTGCTGGAACTATGAAGATGCAATTACGCTCTCATTTTTGCCGCTCTTCCAGAGGGCCTAGGTCTTAAGGGGCGGCCGTTCCAGGCTTTTCTAACCCTTAACTCTGCATTCTGTATATCCATTTGCTGTTGACTTAAATTATTTAAACTTATTTTTCCTCTGACTTCATTCCTCGTTTCCCGTTTATTTCACGCTGTTGTGAGGCGCTTTAAATCCGGTCCCGAGTAAACGAGGGATAAATGAGCAATTGATAAATTCACCCTCTCCTCTAAGCTCCTACTGGAGATTGCCTGTTTTTCTATTATTGCTTTTATCACCATTTATTTGTATTTACATGTCTGCCATTCACACTGAACAATATAAAACCTGAGTGCATGATCTGTGTCTTATTAATACTATCTCAGTACAATTCGAATGCTTTAGCTAATAATATGTGTATAAATAAGTCTATTAGATTGAACTGACATCTGAATAAAAATGAGAAATACAGTAACTTTGGAAAACAGAATGTAATTTATTAATCTTTTCAACCCACAATATGTCAATTTTTTGTAAGCAAATTATGAGTTTGGAGGATGCTAATATTAAAAGCTAAAAACTCAGATAAACTGCTGAAAGAATTCCCAGCCTTAAATGAATTCTTGTTTATTCTATTTCTTGTGGCTGTTAACATTCAAACAAAAATTCAATTCAGTTCTTTCTCATGTGTGTGTGTGTGTAGCAGACAATCATTGTAGCAAGATTATAGTGGGGTAAACCGCTCTATGTGTATACATAGACTATCTACAAAACAAATGACAATATATTCATTATGTGTGTCTATACACATATGTGCATGTGCATTGCACATCTGTAATACACATAGGATGGATCTATAGAAAACTTTTGGTATGTACAAATTTATAGGTATGCAAATATTCATATATATGTTTATAAAGCCATGTGGTTTTATGCATATGTCTATAACATATGTCTATTTATACCAAAGATGTGCAGGTGTATACAAACACATACAGTATAATGGATACATGTATATAAAGTCATAGTTATTTGTGTAAGTGCATAGATATATTTGTCCCAAAATAGGTGTTACTAGTTCTCTTGACTAAAACCAAACTCTTTCCTCTTTCCCCCAACACAATATTCTTTGTTTTCTGGCTTTTTCTAGTGGAATTAGCTCCTAATCGTGGTCTTCCCACGGCCTCCATAGTAAACTTGTCCCTGTGACCATTTCCCTGCTTAAGCCACGGTCTCTCCCTGACCAGTTTCCTCCCTCCTTGTTTGGCTTGATCTGCAAAATCCCAGCCCACTTGCCCAGAGCACCAGGCACACGTCAACTCTCTCCCTGGACATGTCCATATGATGAGAATTTTCCTCCAACTGAGTTCCCCTCGACTCCCCCATGGGCCTGTCCTTCTCTCGGCCCCTCTGTCCATGGCCTTTCCAGTTTCCTGTCACCCCAACCTGACCCCTTGAAGTGACCGCCGGCCCATTCTCTTCTTTTACTCTGCTTCCCAGTAACGTGCTTATTGACACACCCTTCCCGCCGCACCTTCTAAATACGTCCCAGGCCCTCTCTTCCACACTGTTCCTCCACCACTGTCTCCTGCAAGACTTGAGGTGAAAACCAGGGTTATTTCAATAATCTCTTAAAATGCATCCTTGCCCAGCCGGGCATGGCTCAGCGGTTGAGCATCGACCTTGGATCCAGGCAATCGGGGTTCGATTCCCGGTCAGGGCACAGGCCGGGGTTGCGGGCTCGATCAATGACTCTCTCATCATTGATGTTTCTGTCTCTCTCTCTCCCTCTCCTTTCCTCTCTCGGAAATCAATAAAGATATATTTTTAAAAAATTTTTTTTAAAAATGCATCCTTTTGTTTGGCTGCTGATATTTAAAAGGCAAATATTACTATGGATCCTACCTGCTTGAGACACGATCGGCTCCCTCCTGATCACAGGTTCCTTCTTTCCTCAGCAGCCTAGCCTTCTGCCAGCAGCCCGGCCCCCCCTGAGGAGCCGGCCTCTGGCAGCACATCGACTATTAGTGTGTCCTTGACACACTGCACTGCTCCAGGTCTCCAGGACTTTGCTGGCTCCCTCCCTTTACCTGTGGGATCCTTTCTCCCCTTCTTCAACGTTCTAGGTCAAACAAGTCCAAGTTTCAGCGGGACCACCTAATGATCCTGAAACTTGAACCACAGAGAATGTGTCAGAACCCTACGGATGCTGCCTTGCATGAGAATCACCACTGAGCCAACCTGTTTAAGTAATTTAAGAAAATTCTTGCTTTAGAGAAAAATTTAAATTCTACTAAATGCCTACTTATGGTATTAAGTCTGCATTGCCTTATCTTTCGGAGACAGTAACATAGACAGTAACAAATTTAAAAAACTTGCAGAGGTTAATACCATTAGCTATTCCAGAAAATTTAAAATAAACTATAAGGGATTGGCCTTTTTCTTTTGTATTTTTAATATATGTGATCAAAATAATCAAATATGCTATCTCAGGTTAGTATTAAGTAAGCAAATATTTTTATCCCAAGTCACACAAGTTTAGGTGTTGGCTCTGTGTGTGTTAGTGTGTGTGTGTATTTAGTTGGGTCCAATGGCAGATTTTCAAATATATATCTTGCTTGTGTTTCTATTAGGGAGTAAAGAAAAATAGTTTCATTGTTATTGGCAGGTGCATTACACATATGTGTTTATTCTAGAATTTGCAAACTGCGACGGCTGTCCCATCAGCTTGGAAATTGCAACCATGTGTTCCAAAGAACAGAGGAACCCTGGCACTAGCGCAGTGTTCTGGTGAGACTTAGTGGGTAGAGAAGTGGTGCACGTCACTACGGCAATCGAGCCCTTGCTAGCACAGAAGATGCTGGAGAGAAATGTGGGACAAGAAGGAAAATCAGCGGAGCACACAGTCCCAGAGATGGTCACAGCTGCCTGTTGCAACAGGAGCCCGGCCTCGGAGAAGCCTGTGTCCATTTCAGCTGGAAAACTTGAGCTTCATGGAGAGGAAGAGTTCTCTTGACATGTTTTAAAATTCTAGGCTCTTCTCAGAACCAAGAAGGCGATGAGGTCAACTCAGAGGAGCCCTTCTGGGCCAAAAGCAACCTTTCATAACACAAAGTCCCAAATGAATTAAAATGCGATATTAGCTCAGTCTTTCCTTTGATTATAAGCCAAAGAATAAAGTAAAATAAATGTGTTGGAATTAACTTCTCTATGACGGTAGATTATAAAGTATTTATTTTATTGATATTTAACTGCATTTAAAGTTTTTTCTTCAATAACTGTACAAAAAATAAAAACTTCTTTTAAATGCATGTTCAGGAACATAGCCCGAGTCCCCACGTAAAGTGAAAATATTTTCTACACTTTTGAGTGTATATTGCTAGTGATTTTTAAAGGAATTCTTCAGTAGCTTAGATATGTGTGCAGAAAAAAGTGAAGGCCATTTTACATTTCCAAAAAGGAACATGCTATGCTTCAGTTTAGTACTATGTATTATATATCTAAAAATGGGCCAATTCCCCCATTTTTACTTGTAAACAATTTTTCTCAAATTCCACACAGTATTTTACATAGATCATAAAACAATACCTTCTAAGGCACAAAACCAAGTTTACTTGGCCTTAAAGTTTCAAAGATTTAGAGGCACTCGATTATTTTAATTTGCTTTGGAGTAAGAAGGGGTGGTAAAAGCAAGCAGGGAGGTAAGAGGAGTGGGGGATTTGGGAAAGTACGCAAATTAAAATATGAAATAAAATGTTTTGCATGACCTTCACTCACAGCATAACTTTCATTTTTTTCTTGGTTTCTTTAAATAAGAAGGAAAGGCAGGGAAGAGGGAATAAGAGAGAGGGAGAGGGAGAGAGAGAGAGAATGGGGTTGGACCATGGCCTGGGGGTGCCTGCAAATAGGAACTATTTCTTCTGTATTCAGCCTTTCGGGGCTTGTTTATTTTGTTTTGTTTTGCTGACCTCGCCTGGCCACCTGAAAATTTACTTCCCCATCCCATTCCCCCTCGGAGCCTCCCTCCCCCAGGACTTCCCCGCAGCTCTGCTCAGCCTCTTCCAGGGCTCCCTCCAAGGACAGAGCCAGGCCCAGGCCTTAACTGCAGCGCAGTGGGAGCCCAGCACTGAGGTGGCTTCCTCGGGAGGGCAGAGAAATTACCATTTTTGAAGCACAGTGTTCCCCAGGCTCCTTCTCAGGATTCCAAAGCCTCTGCTCGTCCTCTGGCCTCTGATTATCATAACTCAGCATCAGGTTCACAGTGGGGTTTTTATTTTTTAACATTAAAAAAATAGAACAATGCGAAGTTTGATGTAAAAACACTCTTGCCAGTATGGCAAATGCTATTTTTTGTCATTTTTAACTCAGATTTTACACAGAGAGACAGAGACACACAGAGATGCATACGTGTGCATGCATGTAAACACTGAATGTCCTGTTTCATATAGAACATACAGAGTAAATGAGTCTCCTCTGTTTCTTTCTTTAAATCCGTTACCCACCCGTTGCCTCCCCAAACCAATGCCAAGACGTTGGTTCCATTCCTTCCAGTCAATCTATGTTCTAATGTTTTTACATACAGATAGATGCGTATCTCCACTAACAACACAGTATATTGCTTTGTGTGTTTTTGACACACATAACAATGCCACTCTATAATTCAGCAAACTGCTTGGCAGTATTTTTTTTGAAACTCCCTCGATATATACAGATTAGCTTACAACTGCCATTCGTGGTATGAGTATATCACAATTTACCCATTTTTCCTATGGACACTCATTTATGTTGTTATTGTCTCTCCATGGCAAATAATATTGCAAAGAATGTCCTGGTACACTCCTTTAAGAGCATGTTTACTCGCTGGGCCATGGGGCATGTGGATAATTCAGCCTCGGTGGACACTGTAAGGTCTCTTCCCAAGCGGCCGCTCCCCTCGGTACCCCACGGGCAGAGTAGGGGTGCCTCTCTCCCTGGTCCCACACCCTTAGCAAGGCTTGGCTTAGTCGGGCTTCATTTTTTCCACCAATATGATAGATTGCATCGACTTCATTTGCAGTTCCCTGGTTGATATTTATAAGGTCCAGCATCTCTCCTTTCTCTGTTGACCATTCAGATTTTTCTGTCTTCAATTCCTGTTTATGACTTTGTTCGTTTTTCTCTTGGGCTGCTTTTGTTTTCTCTCTCTCTTTCCTCTTGATTGTCAGGGATTTGTCATAACAGCCTTTATAAAACCTCCTCTCAACATGTGGCTTGTTTTTAATATTGTTTATAGTAATATTTGTCATGAAGAAGTTCAAATTTCACTATAAGCAAATATATTAACCCCTCTACTTCTGAGTCATCCTTTCATGCATTTCTTAAGAAATCCTTTCCTGTCCCAAGTTTTAGAAGATGTTTTTCCAAAGAGTCATCTAATGTTTTTTTAAAAATTCTATTCCACATTTTGAAATTTAGTGCATCTGGAGCTTATTTTATTTTACAGCTTTATGTAAGGGGCAGATTCACCTCTTCCCGAGGAGCAAGCCAATAGTTCCAGCATCACTGAGCATCCATCTTTCCCCACAGAGCCGTGTGTCTGCTTCTATGGCAGGCTCGCTGGTGCCCAGGCTCGAGCCTGTTCCCAAGCTCTGCTTTTATAGACCTCTCTTTCCATCTCAGCATCAAGCGCGTTGTCTTCATTACGTATTTGTAACAAGCCTTCGCTTCTACATGACAGATCCCCTGTCTTTCTTCTGCTTTTTAAGAATTGTCTCCATTGTCTTGGCTGTTTACCCTTTAACATGAATTGTAGAATTTGTTCATTTTCAGTAAAAACCACATTGAGGTCTTGATTAAAATTGTATCAAACATTCGAGATAATTTTCGGAACTTCTCCGTCTATGAAAATAGCTTTTCTTTCTTGGTTTATTCAGGTCTATTTTATTTCCTTCGGTGTCATTTTGCCATTTTCTCCATACAGCGGGCCTCTTTTGTTTAATGTAATCCAAGCAATGCTGCAGGTTTCGATGCTCTTTTGAATAGGAAATTCTTTTTTACTGCGTTTTCTATTGGTTATTGCTGTTACGTAGGAGCAGCCTGGGCTCTGCTGATTTATTCTGATTTGTTTCGTCAGCGCGCAGGCCATTTGGATGCTCTGGGGTAGGAAACCAGCGTCTGCTGCTTCCTGCGCGAGCCTTGCTGTGGCGTTTCACCTGCTCTTCGGCTTCGGTTAGGACCCTGTTTCCCGGGGACGGCAGCCGCTTCCTAGCTCTTCTCCCCCGTGGACCTTAACTTTCCCGTCCATGAAGTGAAGGGGCTGCAGGAAATGCTGGGGGTCCCTAAGGCCCTGCCATCGCCATCACGCTAAGATTCTCCTCTAAACAGGCTTCCAATGAATTCACCTTTCCGAGTCTTGACACCAGTAGTAACCCAAAGGAATATGCTTGAATTATCCTCCTTACGCCTCGCACGGTAGCCAGAAACTTTTTGTAAAATACAGAACAGTTCGCGTCTCTGATGAACCCAACCATGAGCCGCTGAGGCGCTAACGACCGGGTCAGGCTCCTTGCCGCGGTCTGCAGGCCGCCCGCCCGTCCCCAGCCGTCCCTGTCCTGCCTCCCGGGTTTCCCTTCCGGCCTGACCCAACCACGCTGACCTTCGTCTGCCCCGTTTTCCACTCGGAGAGAGCGGGCTTTGCTGCACCTTTACAGCACTGTCCTCCCAGGTGTCCCCGTGACTCTGCTTCATGCCGGCCAGGCCTCGTCCCCAGTGTCCACTTGTCAGAGAGGACCGGCCTGGCCGCGCGCCCTGGAGCCCGTCCGCCAGCTTCGCTGTTCCCGGGACGCTTCCCATGATGTGACCTCGCACAACGACTCGCTCCTGTCCCACCAGGCTCCCATTTGAGGCTGTTTGTCTCCCACCCTCACGTCTTCTGTGTCACCAGCTTCTTCGCTATCAGGCAACTTGAAAAGCTTTCACTTGACTTTAAAGAAGGTAGGTCTATGGGTGGCCTTCTTTCAACCTCTATTTTCTAACTTTTTAATATTATATTATGTTCTAATAAGTACTTTACACTAATGAAGAAATCTGTAATACTTTCAACAATAAAATAAATTTTAAAAAAGAAACAACAAACAAAAAAAAATGAGAAAATAAGACTCAGTCTTTCATTCAATATATTAAACTTTCACTTAAAAACTAGGTTTTACATTATGTAACATGCTGTTATAATTCCTTTTTATTGTAAGTTCAGATTGTTTCCAATGTGGGGCTCTTTTAAACAATGCTGCTATGAATAACTTTATTAATAATTTTTAAAAATTTAAGTCTCTTTAGATTGGGTCAATGAATCTGAACTTTTCATAGATATTAACATGTTTTTTAAAAATATAGTCCTTAATGATTATTTCCAACAAAGATATCTCTGCCCTTTTATCAACAGAAAATCTCATTAAAAAATAATTTAACACATAAGTTATGTAGCTTTATTTATCTTTCTTTGCCTGCCACAAGTTTGAATATCCCCCCCTCTATATTGAATTACTGGAATAAATGCTCTTAAAGCTTTTTTTCTTCCTCAGCTAAAAAAAATGAGCTAATTTTGGAAATTCTGGGCAGAATTTCCCTCAGGATCCTTTTAGAAAAATTCTAAATGTACCCATAAGTGTAGGTATCACTCAAGCCTCACCCATACTGTGGGCCCATCTCTGCTCTCTATCTTAGGAAAGCACATGACTCACAACCTCAATTATTACCTTCAGAGTTTCTATATCGCAATTTATATAATTAGCTTCATTTCTTACCTAAGTATTAACCCTACACTTGGGTTTAGGGTACCAGCCCCTCCGCTCAAATGCATTCTGATGGGGGGGAAACATTATAGGAGCCACAGGCTGATCCTTGGGAGCAGATAGGACTGAAAGAGACACAGGACTCAAGGCAAAGGGACAAGAGATGGTGTAATCAGGGTCTGGGGAAGTGTGATGGTATCTTGAAGTTGCTGTAAAGGGAAAGACAACACCAGAAATAGGGGAGAAAAAAAGAAAAGAAATAGATGTTAAGTAAAGTTAATAATAATAGATTGTGAGGAAATGTGTTCGTTAACATCAGCAGCATAGTTATGATGACAGTTCTCTGAGCTGAGCCTGCCTCATTTTTAAAACGCCGTCTTCTTCACCGTTTTCCATCTCTGGATCCCTGTTCCTCTCTCCTGTTACTGAGAGTCTCACGGGTTATGCACAGAGGCTCCGCTCTTACGCCTGCGGGTAATTTTATCACTGAGATGTAAGGCTTTCTGTTTTATGTTCAGAAAACACTTAAGGGGCATGATTACAATATATATTTTAATTACGAAAACAATAACTTTAGGTGACTGGAGGCCTCCTGCTGCCCGCCGCCTGGCTTGGGCTTTCCTCCTCGCTTACCCACGGCGCCGGCTCTGCGTTCACCGAAACACCTCGCGGCGCGCGAGCCACAGCGCCCTGCTCCGGGATCTTAACAAAGCCCACCCGTGAAATGGAAGCGCCCCCGAGGGACGGCAACGAACAGTGTCTACAAAATACAGTAAATGTAGTTTGTCATCTTGGAAATTATATTTTGCCACAGGAAGAAGATGTAGGCAAAGTAACGATTGCAGGCTCCAGGGACAGGGAGCCCCGAGACGCCCGTGCTGGGGAGCACAAGGGATGCTATGAACAGGGGGCTCCGGCCTGGGAGATCAGCTCGAGCTGCCTAAAGAGCAGAATCCCCACAGAAAGCGACACCGCGATCACCGGGCTTTCTAGAACCAGACGCTGGAAGGACCCGGCTCGGTTTGCCCTGCTCCCCAATTCAGGAGGACGGCAGGGAGCTCTAATGAGGGTTGGGGCCCACCCTCCAGCCCCAGCGGGGGTGCTCAGCTCCTGCAGATGGGGTGCCTGTGGCTCACCTCTAAGTTAATAGGTTGTTGCTTTGGTTCATAGGATAATCCATTATATTGGCTAATATGTCTGTATAGGTCCGTTGTTGGTAAGAGATGGAGGTGAATAAAGGAGCTAAATCCAGCCTTCTTTCCCCTTTACTAGACTCCTTTGCTAGACATTTTTCTGGATGAAATGAAAAAAAAATGACTATATAATTTACTCTAAAATTATACTTTTAGAAATTTTGAGTTTATAGATTTGACACATTAATTTATTAGTCAACATACTATACAAAGCATTAGCAATAAGCTGTTTTATTTAAAATGTTCTTACGTTAGAACAACTAAAAATTATGGCTTCAAAAGCTATGTTCTGAAAAAGTGATATCCACACTTATGAAAACTACACCTTTAATAAATAATATTGTGCCTTGTAATTGAAGACATAATATCAAATATAAAAAATAAGAACATCCACTAATATTACATATTGTTTTAAAATACTCTAAAGTCAATACTGTGCAGGGTCATAAAAATGAAAAAGATTAATTTTTAATCTGGGAAAAGAGAAGATTGAATCTGTTACTGAAAATAAAGTGATATATCATTCCTTGTTAAATACAGTTATAATGTTTCTCTTGTGTTTCTTTGTATAGCAGAGCCCATTTTAAGGAAGTCAGAAAAAGATAAATAATAGTTTCTAAAATTATGATATGTTTAATATGTCTTTTTCAATTTTATCTTTTAATATAAAATACTTTATGAAAAAATGAATGACTTTGGAAAAAGATTCTAAATAAATAGGGATACTTTGCCCTTGTACGAATGTGACTAAACAAACACGGAAGAAATGATGGCAGATACATTACTCATGTCTTTTCTTAGACACAGATGGTCAAAGATCTGCTTTAGACTTGAGCTATTAAATATGTCACTGAATTGTCTATTTTAAATATATCCTTAGTCAATGTTGAAATTTAAATTAATGCTTTTCCAAGTGCAAATTAGCTGATTTGATGGTATCAAAGTTATCTCCAATCTTTTACCTCCCCTTTTATTTTAATCCCCACTCCACCCCCACCCACTTCCATATTGGTGGAAAGATTTTACAAATATAAATCTTTTCTCTGCCTGAGCACCAAATCATATTTCTATACTTTTATTACTAAATGGGATATTCAGGGCATGACTCACCTCGAGCATCACGGCTGTTATTGATGACGCCGGCCCGGGCTCTGAGCTGTGGGCCTGGCAACTGTGAGCCACACTTGCTCTAAGCACACCCTTCCCCTTGGGCACAACCGCGGCCCAGGGCCACGCTTGGAAACTGCAGCAAATGTCTGCCCCTTAGAGGATTTTGATTTGAACTCCAAAATGGTCTTTGTTTGCATTTGAATTCTTTAATCCTAAAACTAAAATGTAAAAAAAGGCTCAGAAAGTGTTGGTGGTGTTCAATCTGTAGTTGTGGCATTGCAGTGACCGTTCCTATGGCTTCTCCAAGGAACGCGGCCTTGCGGCCTCGGTCACCTGGGTGTTCGGTCGCTCTGCTGTGCGAACACCTTGGACCTGGGAGCTGTCTCCTGCTCTCAACTCATCGCGCTGTTCCCTGGAGTGACACCCAAGGAACAGCTTACTAAATATGTCATAGTTTCATAGTTTCCTAAACGACGACACCAAATCCACTCAAACCGTACCAATGTGAACAAACTAAGACAAAAAACAGAACAACAAAGCACTGACCTGTTTCTCAAGCACACAGCTCACTGTGCCCTATTGTCGTATGTGCAGATCCCTGATGGTGGTAGCTCACCAGTTTCACGAAGTAAACTCACTGTTGACTAATGAAAGGATATTCAGACCACAGTATGAATGTTCAGAGCAAAAAGACTATGTTTAAGGTTGTCTTCTGAATTAACAAAACCCAGTGTCTCTAGTAGCTTATTTTAAGTTTATGTTCCAGGTGTTAAAAAAAAGGGAGCTGGGGTGGGGGGTGGAGAACATGCTCTTGAAGGGGAAAGGCTGAAGCAATAGTGGATTTGCAAGTAAAATCAGTGCTCAAGTTGCCATAATACACTTTTGCATCTAATCACTCCATCGTACATAATCTGGTAATGATAAATTCATTTTAAATGCACCTATTAAAGTTTGTTGAAACTAAGTAACTTGCGTGTCCAAGGTCACAGTACTAGCAGGGGTAGGGTAAGCTTACACTCTGGCCCAATAGGACGGTTCTATAGAACAGAGCTGGTCCTGCTTTCATCATGAATGGACCTATTGAGGAGCAACGCAGGCTCTATAAGTCTTCAGTTCCCTCGCATTCCTTCCCCACCCATCTACCGGGCACTAAAATTTCATTCTTTCCTTTGTTAGAATCTTCCTTAAAGGAGATATCTGTGCCCAGGATAAATTATAGTAGTCAATAGCCTGAAGGTACACTTAAATTCATGAAAACGCGTTAAATCTCCAAGAATAGGTGTAGAAAACATAATAAGAGGCAATAAGGAGCATGGAAATTTTCAAGAATTTGGAGGCAAAAAGAAAAAGAAGAGGGAAAAAAGCTGAAGAAATAGAGCGCCCGCTGAGTTGAGGAAAACCAGGAAAGCACTGGGAAAGTTAAAAGAGGGCAGTATTTCAAGGAGGGAGTGGTTGACTTTGGCAAAGATTGCTGAAAGTTCAAGCAATATAAATCAGAAAGTGGTGTATTGAAATAGGTCCTTGCACGTCACTGTGGTCTTGATAAGGGCAGTTTCAGTAAAATTATGGGGTGGAAATCACTCTGTAGTTGGTTGAGTTGTGGGAGGTGAAGACATGTACACAGCTAATGTATACAGTTCCTCTCGGAGCTTAACTTTGAAGGGATACAGAGAAATGGGATTATTAGGCGAGGAAAAGGGATGCATTTTTATTTATGGTGGGAGATTCTAGGCTCTGTTCACATGCTGATGGAAATGATCTTGTTGAAGGGAAGAGAGGCGATAACCATAGGAGCAAGAGTCCTAAGAGCTGTGACGAGAAGGGATGAGATCCGCAGGAGTATAGGAGCTTGTTTTTGTTGCTGTGGGAGGGGCATCTTCCCCAACTGAAATAAGAGGAGGGACTTTAGATTTGGCAGAGAAATCACAAGGCATTCCCTATCAAATGGCTTCTATTTTCCTAATAAAAAATGAAACAAGGCCATCCCTGGATCATAGGAATAGAGTAGGGCAAGGAATGTTTGTGTAGAGGAGGGAACATATAAAGTGGTATTTTTAGGGAGCAGGAAAAGTAAGCCTACTACAGAAACATAGTAAGGTGGTTGGGCATCACTGAGTGTCAATTTGATCTTTGAGTTTTAAAAGGGAACCAGCCAGCTTCACCAGGGTGATTTTCTCCAGAAGTACCCAGCTGCTCCCGTGAAGGCACGGAGGAGGCTGATGGCAGGTATTTTCTTCATATAAACACATAGATATATAGATATAAATCTACATATCTATATATCTATATATATCTTCACTGATTTCAGAGAGGAAGGGGAGAGGGAGAGAGAGAGAAACATCAATGATGTGAGAGCCATTGAGAACTGCCTCCTGCAGGCCCCCACTGGGGATGGAGCCCGCAGCCTGGCATGTGCCCCACCGGGAATGGAACCGTGACCTCCGGGTTCATGGGGTTCCCGGTTCAAGGGGCTATGCTCAACCGCTGAGCCACACCAGCCAGGCTGATGGCAGCAGGTATTTTCCACAATTGAGGTTTTGCGGGACAAGCACGACCATGGGAGAGAAGCCAAGGAAGGGGAGGTATTTGCAGGGCTGTGTGAGAACGACAGACGTCGGGCGTCAGGCTGGGCAAGGATGCCCGCGAAGCGTAAGGACAGAGGACAGTGAGGAGAGGGGAGCGCGCTGGGAACCTGAAGCGGTGGAAGGACGGCGGTGCGAGGGCGCTCGAGCCCTTGGCCGAAGAAGCGGGCGCTTGGACCGCCCGTCCCAAGCTAAGTGTCTGCCGATGGCAGCAGAGGCTGTGAACGCGGGACTCGATGGCTCCGGCGCAGCGAAGTAGGAGGTTAAGGAGGGCCGCGGGGCGCGGGGCGCGAAGGCGTTGGCGAGCTCATCCCCGGATCCTCGGGTCACTAAGCACAAAGGCAGGGTGTCTGGAGCAGTCTTTAAACTTTATTATCCAAATTCTACAGCATGTAGCACTGTGCTGGCCACCATGGAATACGTAACAATCAGGAAGGCTCTCTGCCTGCCTGTAGAACCCTAAAATGTAGACTATTATAAGGCTTTTGGTCTCATAAAAATCAGTTACAAGATACTCTGCACAACAGAACGTGTGTAGTGTTAATAAGTACTATTGATAGTATCAGAATCTCAGTCTAACCACATAAATGCAGGAACAAATAGTCTAAAGTTCTCTATAAATATATACAAAGAGTCAGAGCTTGTAAATAAGCCAACAGATAGATTTATCCTGGAAGCAGGGGTACAGAAAGAAATATCAAGAGTTTTAAGAAGAATTCAAAAGCCGCATTTTGGCACAGAAACCAATGAGCGGAGGGACCCCTGCCTTCCCCGGGTGGTGGGAATAGGAAAAGTGCACGTTAAAGACGGTGGCATCTTGAAGCCTTCACGTTTATAAAGAAAGCCTTTGGAAGCGTGGCTGGAGGGGAATGGCAGCTGATGTTTCCCAGAGTCCAGCTCGAGAACCTGAAGATAGTAAATTTACGTGCAGCCGTAAAAAGAACGTGCCGCCTAGATGCCAAGACTGACTTGATCAAATTGAATGCCACCTGCAGGGCCATGGAACCTAAACTGAAGAGTGGTTGAGATCACAAAGATATGGCAGCGATGGCTATTATTTCATACATCGAGCAGCTCAGGGTGACTGAAAGCCGGTCGAAGTTTGAAACGTGTATTGGCTTTTTTCATTCATTGAGTTGAACGTCTTAATACTCTAATAAACAAGTGTTTGGAGAGGCTGCATAGTGGCTAAATGAACACGCTCTGGAGGCTCTATGTCCTTGGGTAAAATACGTAACCTCTGGGGCCTCAGTTTACATATCTGTAAAGTAAATAGAGAAATAGTGTGTATTTCATAGGGTGATGAGATTGGACTTGAAACGTAAGAAACACTCAGAAGACTACCTGGTGCCCAAGAGCACTATCTTTCTCTCTGTATTATTAGCCACGCAGTCATGACATGGTTTGCAAGTAGAATGGGAACTTAGGGACCTTTTGAGAGTTTTCACATTTATTTCCAAACATTCCTTTACCTGGGGCTCTTAGGAGTGAGTCCAAGGAGCTTCAGAGAAACTGAGGCCCTGCTTACGACCCCAGAGCTGCCCAGTGGGAGCTCGGGCTCCTGTGGACACAGTCAGAGGCCGGTAGCGAGTAGGCCCAGGGGGTGAGCAAGAGCAGGGTGACCAGGGAACCACGGGCTCGAATCTAACACAGTAACACGCCAAAGCGGAACTGAGCTCATCAGGCCAGGGACCGATCAGGACGAGAACCGCCACCGGCGTGATGCCTGGAAAAAGTGTCGCCGCATCTGAAAATGGCAATAACACTCACTGAGGGAAGACTGAAAAGCATACAAAAGCCCAGAATTCACGCCTTTCTTCAGCTTTCAGTTCTATTTTCCAGTTTGCTCTAATCAAATCCGTTAGGTGGCTGTGGACGTCGATTTGAAACTCTAACTCGTCTCTTAAAAGAGATTCATTTAGTGCGAAATCTCAGCGGCCTTTCTGCCTGGTCCCCCCTGCAAACGCCGATGGGAAAGATGTCAAAGCGAGGACAGTGAGAAACAAATACCACCCGGATGGAGACTTGCTTCTGTTTCATTTACTCCACACTCCGAGGTTTGCCAACCAGTGTTTTAAGTCCCGGACATGTGGAAAATATGTGTTTTTCATTGCATACACCCCCGTTTTACTAATTTACTCAGCAAATGCAGTTGTGTTGGAGGCCAGTCCCACTGGCTGTTATTTTCCTTGGTAATAATAATGGTCCATGAGGCCCGTGTGAGTTACTGCTACAGCCGTTAATCAGATGTTTTCCGGGCCTAACTAATAACAAGCCAGGCAAGGAGCGTCTGTGCAGAATCACCTTGGTGTCAGCACAGCTCCGCCAAAGATCCCGTGGAAGAGCCGATTCTTCTCAACAGCCGCTGAAATAACACATTGATTCTTTCACAAAGTAACTTGGGGAAGGAGAGGAAATGCTGCGGGATTATTCAGTCCCCAGCAAAAAAACGCATAAAATAGCCTTTGATAGGTCAAAACAAATTTTAATTTACACAATTTGATAAATAGCCTTGTAATGCTTTTGAGTGATACGATTGCCTTGCAGACCTAAGAAGCCAATTTTTTCCTGAAGAGCCAGGCAAATGATGGCAGACATTTTCACCCGCCCTCGCCTTGGGTATTGATTCATTTCTCTATCCCAGAAAGAAAGGAAATTGTAATTACAGCCGCGCTGCCCATTCTATTATAAGTAGAGGACTACCCACATTTCTATTATTAACCCCTATTGTCGCGGGTTTAGGAGCTCAGCAGTCAGCTTGGCGTGGGCCATGCCTCCTCGCGAGCACATTTTTTCACCATGTTTCATAAGCCGTTTGTCTATTTATGAATCGTACAATTGCCAGAAATAACGTGCACTCAGACAGGCTTTGGTTTCCAATCGCTCTGAATAAAGGTTTATGCTTTCACACGAAAGCGCCGGCTTCAAAATATTCCAAATCCCTTCTGGCCTGTTTGAGTTGTCTTTTTATTATTTCCTTAATTCCCTGATCTGCCCGTGTAAGGCAAAATTTTAATATGAATTAATGAAGCCTGGTGTCGGGCCATTGGCTCGAGTCCCCCGTGCTAACAATTGGCGCAGATTGCGGGGTGGGGCAGTCGCTGCGATGATTGGTATCAATTGCCAGGCGGAGGAAATGAGGCTGTGAGCTTAGTGACAGGTCACTTAGCCCACCAGGTGCGGGGGACCTGAGGGCTTACCATGCATTTGGAAACTTCTGATGCACACAGGTACCAACTAACATGGAATTGTTTCTCTTATAGTTAGATACAGTATTTGTTATACATACATTATATGCAATGTGTGTGTATGATGTGTAAAGAAAGATAAAATAAATGCTATTCACCCACCACCAGGTTATACCAGGTACAATGTAACCAGAACCTTTCAAATCCCTGGAATTTAAATTCTCTCCATTATTGAATCTCCCTCCTTTCTCCAAAGGTAACCAATAGCTTAATTTTTAAAAATAATCTCCATCTTCTCTTTTTTTTTTTAAACAATGTGTACTCTCTGTTGGGTATAAATTTCTATACATCTATTGGTTTGAGCTTATTGATCATGTTATTCAAATTTCCTATAATCTTTTTTTAAAAAATATGTCTTTGTTGATTTCAGAGAGAGGAAGGGAGAGAGAGAGAAACATCAATGATGAGAGGGTCATTGATCGGCTGCCTCCTGCACGCCCCCAGCTGGGGATCGAGCCTGCAACCCGGGCACGTGCCCCGACCGGGAATCAAACTGTGACCTCCTGGGTCCTGGGTCGATGTTCAACCGCTGAGCCACGCTGGCCGAGCTCCATGCTCTTCTTTATATGTTTGTCTGTGAATAGCATCGGCTCAGTGTTCGTGTTCTGTATGTTTGAATAGCTGGAGTGATGCTGAGAATACCCTTTAAGAATTTTTTTCAGTTTCACTCAGTTACATGTCCGGGGGTCCATCGAGGTTATTGCAGGAGCTGGAGCTCATTTCCAGCGCTGTCTAACTTTCCACTTGTAAAACCACCATAGCTTACGGACCCGCCCTACTGCTGGTGGACCTGGCCGTAGCACCAGCTTTTCTACACAGGTTCAATTCACTGGTGTATTCCCTGAGCCTAATTAGGAGCTAAAGATTATTTAAAATAATTGTATGAATACGAAACTACACCATTTCAGCATTAGACGTTGGAACATTATCTGAACTACCTGAGCCAAACTAGCTTCTGAATTACAGAGCCTAACACTTGCAATACAAACTGAGGCAGTAATATTCTTGTTATAAAGGTATTTTTTATTGAATATTGGGGTGACATCAGTTAATAAAATTACGTAGGTTTCAGGTGTACAGTTCTATAATGCATCACCTGTATATTGTATTATGTATTCACCACCCCAAAATTATGAAGGCTTCCATTAGAGGTGTGGTTTGGGTTTTTCCTCTCCCCTTCTGCTGCTCCTGCAGTCTCCTCCCTTTGAGCCCTCACTAGAGTTGTCCCTGCACCCAGAACCACCCTCGGAGCTCAGCCCGTGTGCTCGGTCGCCTCTAAACCTGGTTCAGTCCCCACCTTCCGTTCCGCACAGGCCTGGACTTTCCTCCCACACAAACGCCTTCAGCATTCTGTCATAGGCATTGCCTTATATATAACGCGAACCTCTGTTTCTACCTCTCAAGTGCTCACTGGGATATTTATTATATTATTTGTGAAGTGCTTTCCTTAAGTTATGTTTTTACTCATCAATAACCTGAGAGCTGTTGAAGGCTTGGCACCTCAGCTTTTATTTCTCTTTTTTTACTTCATGGCTTTCGTGGGTACTGATATTATCCCTGGCTTCTCAGGGCTCCTCAACATCTGACTTCTCCTTGGCCTACCCCCCCCAGTACCTCTGTATTTCAGAACGTCCTCGATGCCAGGGTTACGGACCTTAGAATGTCCCTGACTCCTTCACTGATTCACTCACCCATGTAACAAATATTTCTTGCACACTTGATATAGACCAAGGGCCATGCTAGACACTGACAGAGGTAAATGCATTTCGGAAGCGTGGCCCTTCTCTCAAGCATTCCCAGTGGGCATAAAGGAGCGACCAAAAGATGAGAGCAGTGGAATATCAGATGGAGCAGCAGGGAGAAGCAAACGGGCGTTATAGGCGATTATAAAACTGGCACGCACTTAATAGTGCAGGGGGAAGGGAGAGATCACAGAGACCTCATGGATCAAAGTTCTTCGGAATAAGCAGATACCAGGCAGCTGAGGGAAGAGGGCCTACCTGCTAGGCACATAACCCTGTGTGCCAAGGTCGACTGCCAAGGTTCACCCGCTTCAGGCATCCTTCTGACCTTCAAGATTCTAAGAATGTCTGGAACCAGAGGCTGCCCTGTGTCTGTCCTCCCGGAAGGAGCTGGACGACTGTGTTTTAAAGAAATTGAAGCATCTGGCTGGGAAAATCTGTAATTTCTGGTAATTTCTGGAACCCCAGAGAGGAAACTTCCTGATTGTAGCATTAGAAGGGCTTTCTCCCTATCAGCACTCCCTAAAGATAAGTTTACTAAGTGCCCTCGCAGGTCCTCACGCATGGAGATCCCGGTCACCCCTCCAGTGAGAGGACTTGAGGGGTCATGAGCCACCTAGACAGTGAAAAGGGAACTCATCCCGGTTTCCTTTATTAATTAGCTTATGTCTCCATTAGATAGATGACAGAAGGCCAATAATCACTGGATAAAAATGCATAGCATAAAAGAGAGCTGAGATGAGCAAAACTGGAGGAAAATCAACATAATGACCAAGAAAAGAGAGCAACTAATTCCCAAGGTAGCAGATAATTCAGGGGAGATATTTTAAAATTCTAAGTAACATCCATAGAGAGATTTAACTATAGATTATAACCATAAAATAAAAAGAGAATCATATTAAGGAAAAACATCATCAGAAACAATATAGGATCTTGGAAAGTAAAAAATATAAATGACAATATGAAAACTTCAATATGGAATCGGAAAGATAAAGTTGAAGAAATTTCCCAGAACCTAGAGCTAAATAGGTGAGACAATACAACAGATAAATTGAATTGATGCATAAAATAAAATATTAAGCTAACTGGAACTTTAGCAAAAAATTAAGAAAGTGAAAAGGCAAAAACGGTGAAAGTAACAGAGAGTTTGGTACAAGCGAATTTCATAGTCCCTCCGAATCTCAGCTTCTTCCTCCTTAAAATGGGGCTGATAATACTTCCCACATGGTTTCACTGTTCAGCTTTCAATGCAGCAACGTAGAAAACAGTATCTACTACGATGCCCGCTTTAAAAATGCTAGTTAGGAATATAATTTATCTAAGTCTTATTTTCCCCATTTGTGAACACAGAGACAGTGATACCTTTCACTGTGAGAAGGAAATTATGTCTCCGTCTCTATCTTTATCTAAAATGCACGTAACATAAAACAGACTCTTAGGAAACAGTATTTCTCTTCTGTGCCTACAGCGTCTCAAGCCTCCAGATTTTTACTACCTCTGGGCAGCAAACCGCTTGCCTCTCAGTGCCCAGAGTACAAGCAAACCGTCTATGGGACCGGAGGAGATTCAGTTGTTGCACTGAAACCCTCACCGGGAGGAAGTGTCTGGCGCTCCGAGCGGCCAGCGCCTTGCCTATTAAGTGGGGCTACCAATCCCGCCTGTGAGACAATGGGGTTCTGCCTGTCACCTGAACGGTACCTGCTGGGAAGAGACCACCTGGGGGTAAAGAAAGAGCTGCAGAGTCTAAAGCTGGCGAGCAGGAGGTGGACCGGGAGGGAGAACCCAGCCCATGAAGAAGCCTCGGGCTAACTCAGGGCATCTGCCCCCCAGCCAGAGGGTGTTACAAGGCACTGGGCAGCCGGCCTCGCTGTCCAAGAAAGGGGACAAGCAGTGAGCAGCTGGACATGGGAAGCGTTTCTCCGTCTGGTGACCTGGGGGGCGTTTGCTACAAGGGTTCTGAGTGCCCTTGTCCATGACATAGGTGCCTCTCTGACCCACTAGCCCCCTCCATGGAAGGGGGTTGCTGCCTGGGGGGGTCTGTGTGGTTGTCCAACCGTCCTAGGAATTGATCTGGAAAGACTTACGGTACTCGCAGCTCTCTAACTTGTTTTAGAGTTATGCGTGGATGATTCTGCTCAAATGTCTGCACCTACGGAATGGTTGCTGGGTCATAAGCAGTTAAGAAATCTGAGGATGGAGATGTATTAGAAGCCAAGGCCAAAGGATCCATACATGGTAGATAGAAGTAGTAGCGGACTGGGATGCGTGACTCCTGACTTACACTCAGTGACATTTCCTAGGCCGTCACATCAGTTACCACAGGCTTGGTGGCTTAAAACACGAGCATTTTATCTTCACTGAGTCCTAGAGGCCAGAAGTCCGAAATGCAGATGTCAGCAGACCCGTGCTCCCTCCGAGGGGTGCGGGGGCGAGAACAGTCTCCTCTCTTCCACCCTGAGCTAGTGTCGGGCCTTCTTTGGCTTGTGGCTACGTGGCTTCGGCCTCTGCTCGGCTCCCTGTGGGCTTCCTCTAGCTGGTGTGCCCCCTGGGCGTCTCTGATGAGGACACCGGTCACTGGACTTAAGGCCCACCTGAACCATCTAGACTGCATTACATCTGAAAAGGCCCTTTTTCCAAATAAGGTCACATTCCCAGGTTTCAGGGGTTAGGACACAGACCTACCTTTTGGGACAAAAGCCTCCGATCTACTCACCACACACCCCAGGTCTTTTTTCCCACCACACTGTACTGTTCCCTAGTTGTTGTTACTGTTACTATTAGTGTTTTTTCAACACTGTCTTCATGTAATCTGCAAGGTAATCTTTTCAGATTTTTCTAAGAGGAAGCCGAACTATATCTGAAACATAATAGATCTTTCCATATGAGTGAAAAAAATAAATGCCTAAGAAGTTGACCCTAAGCATAGTGGTATCAATTTAAAAGCTGATGAAAGATCCTCTGTCCCCGACTTAGTCCCTTCATTAGCTAACAAGACGCCTCATGGTCCCGTGCAATTCATCTTCTTCATTAAGGCTTTGAAGGTCCTGCTGGGACAGGTAGCATATTACACCGTCATCAATCATTAACAACTCACTGTAAATAAGCTGGGAGAACAGCTCCCCAAGGTCCGACGGAAAGGGAACCCCTAGGGAGTATCAGGCGTGGAGGTGAAGGAAGGCGTGGCCACGTCGATTACCAAAGGAGAAGACAGTCGGGAAGGAAGGGCGGTGGGCACAGGCCCTTCCAAATTCAAACTCTGCTTGGCCTGCGCTCCTTCCACTGCCCTGGCTGAGGTTTATGGATTAAACCCCTGAGGATGGGAAAGGGACCTGCCGATAGTCACCTCGAGCCTTAGTTTTCTGCAGAAATGAGATATTCTGTCCTATTCTTTCTCTCCCTCTCCTCCCCACTTGGTGTCCTGCTCAGGCTCTTTACATTGAGGATGCTTTGAAGAGTAAGATATCTGGAGGCAGTGGCCATGTTAAATGTTTTCCCTGTATCTCAAGTGGCAGGGGTTAGGATAATGTTAAGGACCCCACGGAGGCTTAAAAAAATACATGGCTGACACCCTGATTGACTGATGAGCTCATTTCAATCCTTTAAGTCTGATAGAGCAACTTTCTTCAGGGTTGAGAGACCACAGTCTAGTTCTGGCTTTTCACTCACTAGTTGGGGTGACTTGGAGCTAATCGCTAATCCTAAAAATACACTTTTTAAAAAGCAAGAATGCAATAACGTCGGGACTGGTGACTTACAGAATACTGCTTCATAGACTGGTTCCAAGAATCAAGACAGATACCTTAGGTTAAAAATAAACCAAAGAAGACAGATATAAATGTTAGGCTCTACTCTCACTGGTGTAGCACACGAAGTCGTCAGAGGAGACTCTGTTGTGAGGTATGACGTTTATCCTTTTAACAAACTATTTGTAAATCTCTGGCCTTAATACACAAACTCAGTGGTGTCAAGAGACTCAGAGTAAGCTTGCTAACCAGAAAAAAAATCACCCATATTATCAAACTTTGAGCAAGGAAGATGACAAACTTTCCTCTCCAGCTCTAATTAGAGTGCTGATAGCAGCAGGCTGGACAATCATTTAACCATTTCCCCCATTTTTTTTGATGTAGAGACATCACTAACATGAGACAAGAGAGGTATAATGTAGATTTATGGGTGTATTGATTCCAACAAATGTCCCCTTCTTGTCCAAACAACCCGGGGAGCTTTCCACTAATGACGGCTGACCGGCAGACAGCGGTCCTGTGGCGATGGAAGCTACCGTCCGTGAGGTAATATTTAACAACTTCCTTCTTCACTAAGAGCAGAACAAGGAAACGAAGCTTCAGCAGGTGCACCTGCCAAGGCTCTTAGTAGAAAGTAACAGGAGCCACCTCTAGCTGGTTAAGCAGCAGAGAAATTGTCTTGAAGCAGCACTGGGAACTTTGCAGCCAGCGGGAGGCCTGGAGGCCTGGAGGTTGGAAGGGGCGTGGAAGGTAGGGGAAGCCAGTGCTAGCACCAAACCACACCCCAAAACTGAGGCTAGGACCGCGAGGAGATGACAGCCACTGCTGCCGACCACAGAACATGCGGTGTGCCCAGCAGACCCTCGTCACCACCCCTGTAGACACTGCCCCTGGAAATCGATGTCACTGCAGCCTCCACTCCCCAACCCCTAGAGTGGATTTTCTACTGTTCCTGATTCTTTTGCTTCTTTACGTCACTAATTCTTGACTCAAAACCTGGGGCAACGACATCTTATTGGTTGGATGCATGTCCCATGCCAGAGCCCTAGCTGCAAGGGAAGCTGGGAGAAGGAGGTTTGACGCTTTCAACTTATGTAGTGGGAGGTGAGCAAATAACCCTGCCACAAAATAGAAAAAAAATAAGAACCATTTGAGAAGTACAAAGGATAAGGGGCCTCCAGGGGAAAAAGAGGTCATGTCGAAATGAGGGCTGGGGTAGACTTATTTGAAGACTTCTTATTTGAGCTGAATGGCATGAATTTCAGCAGATGGGGTGAGGGGAGAGGGCATCCCAGCGTTGCGGAGAGTGGGGCACAGGCCGGGGATCACAGAGGAGAAGACATGTATTTTATTTTGTGCTCCTATCCTAAGCAACTATCCTCTGTAATTTTTCTCTGTCACTTTTGAGAAATATGGGAAATGCATCCTTAGAAAATGAATCCTGAGATGTCCAGGGTTTTCTGGTGCCAATCTATTTCAAACATTATTTATCCAGTTTCCTAGACACTGCTTATTCTGACAGTGCAGAAGGGAGTCACTTTAGTTAATGTGTCTAGATGCCTCCTCTAGGGCCCATTCATTCAAAGATGAAGTATGGGCACCTTTCACATATAGACATCCTACTGTAAATCACTTTGTATGATCATGCATTTAGCTGTATAGCACATCACTTGCTCCTATTATTAACTCTTTCCTGTTTAAATACTTTGGCCCTGATTAGACAGAAAGTTCATTAGAGGCAAGGCTACAAGCTATGCAGATTTTTAAAATTTGCCAACTTCACATTGCTCCTCCTCCCCCCCGCCATTCCTGTCAATCCAATTCCTGAGACATTGCACAGCAATAAAACTCTTCCTATGGAACAGCACTGAGATCATCTACCAACTTTTTTTGCATTATGTTCCTGTAGGACCAGGAAAGAAGCTAGAAGAATGTAGAATTACTTAGTTTCACTGTGCCTCAGTTTTGTCATCTGTAATATGGGTAAAATAATGCCATCTACCACAGAAAACCATTATGAAAGTCAAATGGCATAGTAAATTAGCTCAGTGCCTTGAGTATGTCAAATGTTCAATAAGTGTTTATAGTGATGATGATGATGAATGTCACCGCACGCAGAAGAACGGCTCTGACGAGCATCTTGACTTCTCTCGCCCATGCCTGTGATTATCGGGTAGCCTTAAAGAAAAGGGTTTTCAGTGAATAGAAGCAGTGCATGGGCCCAGGCTTGTGAGCCAAGTTCTTCTGAAGGGCTTCTTTACTAGCTAGGGCTCAGACTTCAGCAAGCATGAGGGACCCCTCCCGGGCTTTGGCCATTGCTGAGGGTGGCAGGCATGGGCTACGTTAGAGGAGGCCAGGGAAGCAACATCTGTAGAAAAAGACTACAGTGCAGGGTTTCTCCAGGTATGAGCAGCTCCATGACACAAGTCCAACATCATTGGAGTAGAGGGATGCCCATGTGGTCGCACCCAGAAGCATCAGCAGCAGAAGGGGCCCTAATGAAGAGCCCTTGAGTCCTGGTGGGCACCCCTGGTGACCACTGCAGAGGAGACGCTGTGCCTCTCCCAGGCCTAGTGCAGTGCAGGGGTCAGGGTGGTGGGCGCAGTTACGCCACCCCCCTGTTGATCGCAGGGCCCAACCTTCTCTTCACCCTGCCCTGGAAACTCCGTGCTTCCAGAAGTGTGACAAATCTCTCTCCCACCAGGGCTATGATGATATCATGTGCCCACGGCAGAGATGTGTTGAATAGATGTGTTAACCAAAAGGCAGTGTTTGCTCCCGGGGACATAAAATGCTCTCTTCATAGCCTTACATGAAGAAGCTTGTAAGCAGAGGGCAGCTCCCAGTTTGCCTGCAGGGAACCTGGTTTCCCAGTCTGCCTGCTTTCCCGGCTGCTCCGTCACATCTCAGAGCTGGAAGGCTGTGCTCTGTTAAAATGTTAGCTCCTAACGGTGCCTGTTCACTGCTTGGGGGCCAGGGTAGCAGGGTGGGTTTACACTGTACGAGGGGGATTTCGACCTTCAAGTCTTCAAGAGGCTTCCTCTCTCGGTAGAAGCTGGCAGTTGAGATGGACCCTGGAGATAAGAGAGGTGAGTGGGATGACCGTGGACTCTTGCTGTGTTTCTTTAGGGCTCGAGTTGTGTGCACTTTTGCATCAGGTCGGACGTCTTCAACTGCAACACATACGCTGACCAGAGTAGTTTGAACAAGAACATGGATTTTCTCACGTGAGTGTTGGAGGAAGACTTTATTTCTAATAATAAGAGAGACACATCTTCTAAAACAGCATCGGGGGAGAGACGGTCGGGAGGTGAAATGAATGTTTATCTGGCCCAGGAGAGTGGCCCCAGTCAGGGAGGAGCAATGGGACATCCAATCATCACCTGGCCGGTTCATCCCTCCCGAGTCAGGCTTCGAGTGTAACCACTGTGGCCATTCCTTTCAGACTTGCTCTCTGCTATGACAGAGTTTTATTCGGCTAAGATGTGTGGTCGTAGACAAAGGAGACATTTCCATGGGCTTTGGTGGCATAAAGTCTCATGGACTAGAGTGAGCGGTGGCGGTTCTGCAATCCAGTTGTTCGTTGCATTTTAGTTTCTGGAAGTAGTTTTTTACTGAGAAGTTCTAACCCTTCAAAAAAACTACAGCAGATAAACTATAATTTTTTTCCTGCAGCAAGTCATATGCACTACCTGTGGGTGTCCAAAAGAAAAGGGAAATCTGAATGAATTCCATTTTAAACTGCCTGAAATCCTATTTGGTCAGGAGCGAAGTTCCCTAAAAATTCAAATTCAAGTGCTGGCCGCTGGTGCCCATCATCAAGTTAATGCAGAATATTCCACCGAGGCGTGACTCATCCTAGCGTGGGATCCCAGAAAGATTAGGTCTTTGTGGAGATGATAAGTGGGAGCTTAAAAAAAATTAAAAGAAAAAAGAAGCAGTTGCTAAATTACTAAAAGAGTAGATCTTTAAAAAGTTCTCATTATAAGAAAAAAATATTTTGTGACCATGTTTGGTGACGGATGTTGACTATCTTGACTGGACTTACTGTGCCGATCATTTTGCAATATACACAAATACCAAGTCGCGTTGTGTGCCTGAGCCTGATGTGATGTTATATGTCCATTAGACCTCCGTTAAAAAGAACGACTATGGGTGTATTTTCTTTCAGGGTTGTTAGGGTGTGGGCTCTAGAAGGGGACAGGGACAGGAGGGGGGGGAAGAGGCAGGAACTAAACCTTAAGAATAAAGGAAAGCAAATGGAGACATGTGATAGTAGAGGTCACGCCTTTATTTATTTATTTTTAATTTTATTTTTGTTTAAAATATTACAGATGGCCTTTTTTCTCCCCAATGACCCGTTCCACCCCATCCCATCCCCCTCCCCAGTCCCTCTCCCCACCATTGTCCGTGTCCTTGGGTTGTGCATATAAATTCTCTGGTTACTCTCTCCCCCTCCACCCACCCGGCCTCCTCCATCCCTCTGACATTCGTCAGTCTGATCCACGCTTCCATGTCACTGAATCTATTCTGTTCATCAGTTTATTAAGTTCTTTAGGTTCCACATATAAGCAAGATCATGTGATGTTTGTCTTTCTCTGCCTGGCTTATTTCACTCAGCATAATACTCTCCAGGTCCCTCCACGCTGTCCCACAGGGTAAGGGACCCTTGTTCTTTACAGCTGCGTAGTATCCATGGTGTGAATGTGCCACAGCTTTTTATCCACTCATCTCCTGATGGGCACTTGGGCTGTTTCCAGATCTCAGCTGTTGTAAACTGTGCTGCTGTGAACATCGGGGTGCATAAGTTCTTTGTGATTAGTGTTTCAGGACTCTTAGGGTATATTCCTACAAGTGGGATCACTGCGTTATAGGCAGCTCTATTTTTAATTCTCTGAGGAACCTCCATACTCTTTTCCACAGTGGGTGCCCCAGTCTGCATTCCCACCAGCAGTGCACTGGGTGCCCTTTCTCCACACCCTCGCCAGCACATATCGTTTGTTGACTTGTTGATGGAGCCATTCTGACAGGTGTGAGGTGACACCTCATTGTGGTTTTCATCTGCATCTCTCATGATTAGCGACGCTGAGCATTTTCTCATGTGTCTCCTGACCATCTGCAGGTCCTCTTTGGAGAAGTGTCTACTCAGGTCCTTTGCCCATTTCTTAATTGGGTGGTTTGTCTTCCTCTTACTGAGTAGTATGAGTTCTTTGTACACTTTGGAAATTAGCCCCTTATCAGTTGCATCCTTGGCAAATAAGTTTTCCCAGACCGTGGGGTTCCAAGGTCATATCCTTAAATATGCATTTTTAATAGGGTTTTTCTCGAAACGTCAGTCAATCAAATTTTATACTTTTAAGTTCTATCAGGGCACTGTAAAATTAGTTGCCCTCACTGATATTCATCATTTAATCTCAATTAGTGCTTTCGATAACTGCAGCAGTGCTCTGTAATTTGATGTTACACTCGAGGAAACTGCAAATTACAGATAGACTTGAAACTTTAAGGGACGTAATTGCAGTGGATAAGGCTGCTGACTTAGGGAGCATGAAAGATTTTCTCTGAGTGATGGCTTTCAGATTCTAAAATAGAAATCAGTCCTAATTGACTCACGCAATAGCAATGTGCTGCTTAAAGAGGGAAAATGTTTGTTGAAGAAACTTTACTTACTCGGTGCTTCTTAATGTAGTCATAATAAATACCATTTTATGGTAATTAGTAGGGAGGTAGAGCATGTGTAAGCCCACCAAAATTCAAACTTTTGTGTTCAGTCAATACTTTTTACCTGCCTTTTTCATTTTCCCTCTTCTCTCAAAGGCACTGAAACAGGTGGAAAGTGGCCCACGCAGGTACCTGAGTCGGAGTCAAGAGGTAAGGACTGTCCCCTGGGTTGGGCTGTGAGCCCCAGGACAACCACACTTGTGTTACTGAACTCAAGGGGTCCGCCATTTGGGATGGTTCTGTTCAAAAACGAGACGCGGCTGTTGCCAGGTAGTTTTATTTACTTGCTGCGCGTAAAGGAGACAGAGGCTACCTAGCCGAGGCCCTTGCTCAGAAGCCCTATGGGGTCGATGATGTGTTGATTTCGTCGTTGCACTTGGCTACTTTTATCCTTCGAGTGGCTGTCAGCTCCTCCTGTTTACAGCTGCATCTGCAAAATACTGCGCTTCATTTTAACACTGAGCAGGAACAGCGTTTAGGAGGAGCCGCCCGGACCCCGGGGCCCTGACCCTGTCGACCGCCCGCCCCTGTCCGCGTGGAAGGAGGAGGCCGGCGGCAGCCTGCTCCCGGCGCCCTCTTCCCAACAGAAGGGCCTTAGTCAGAAGCGCCCGCCTCCTCCCGGAGGCCGGTCCGTGGGGCTCGCGGGCCTCCTTGATCGGAAATGCTCTCTGGCATCTCCAAAGGCCCCGGAGAAAGACCTCGGGGGAGCAGCACTGGGAGCCAGAGGGAAGATGAACTCTCCTTGTCTCAGGACAGCCCCCAGTACAACCCGCTCCCCTTGGGCAAGGGACGGAGCTGGCGGGCAGGCCGTACCCCAGCCCAGACCCGCCAGTGCCGCCCCCCCCGCCTGCCCCACAGCCACAGCCCAGCGCCAGGCCTGACTGCTCACCCCCCCACCAGCCCTCCCTGCGCCTCCCCCACCGCCCGTGATGGTGACAGTCTCACGTCCCTCCACCAGCTTCTACTCACGCAGCTCACGAAACAGTTTCCTGTCTTTCTTGGGGGGAATCAGTGGGCTTTACTCCAGCAAAGGGTCCCCCAGCCAGCTGAGACCTGCCTAACTTAGAGTAGAACAGCCCCGGGAGCACTTCCCTGATGTCACCTTTCTTATTTCCGAAAGATTCGCTGAGGCTACAGTCAGAGTAGCAGTAAATTCAGGGATAGCACTAAGCACTGAATTTCCTCTCTTACAACGTTATGCCAATTCCCGAAGCCATGAAGGGAGTATCATTTCAGTGGCATTTCCCCCATTTGTAATCACTCTGTTAGGTGAAGGTATTTGGAAGGGGAAAGATCCAAAATGCAGGCCAGTAGGATGAATATTAAACCGCCCGCAGAAGTCATTAGCGAGTAGGTCGCGAGCCTCGTGAGTGTCCACGTTGGAATCGCTTTTATGCCCCTGCTCTTGGGTTGGGCTTTCCTGCCGCACCAACGGTGATTCATTTTCATAGAGTGTTTTTCATTCATAGAAATTATGTAATTTCATAGTAATTACCTGAACATGAGCTTGAAAATCTCTGGTGAGTCTTATTTGTGTCATACTGGGCTCATTCCGTCTTTTTACAAATTATGTATTAATTTATTTAATTGTATTGAAACCTGTAGAATCAACGATCATTTTTTAAAAGCTACACAGAGGACTGCCCTGAGTTACGTTTTTCTCTCTCCCTTCACTCGCCTAGCACTGGAGTGAGAACCTTAGAGGAAGCGGCGTCGTCAGGAGGCCCACAATATTTAAAAAAGTAAAAGTTCTTATCTAAAGAAAAAGAATTGGGTCAAAAGTTACTAAAGAATCAGAAATTTGCTGTGTAAGACCTTTGGCATTCACATTAATGCAGTAGTAAAGAAATATTCCCCACTTAGTACATTCATTCTTTCAAATCTCATGCCAGAATATAATGATTTATTTTTAACAAAATAATCTTCGTATCTTCTAATACTGAAGTTCTATGTAGATATGTTCTTCAGTAAGGAGTCTATGTGACTCAGGAATTTTAACTTTGAACTTTTATTTAGATAAAGGACCCTGGCCAGGTAGCTCAGTTGGTTAGAGCATCGTCGCGATAAGCCAAGGTTGTGGGTTCGATTTCCAGTCAGGGCACATACAGGAATCAACCACTGATGCATAAATAAGTAGAACCTTAAAACCATGTGCAAGTAATGGCTTCTACAGATGGAAAAAAGACTAGCAGTGGGTGAACTCTACCATAACAACAAAACTCTAATTTCAGAAACAGATGATCTCCTCTGATGAAGCCACCGCATGGGAGCCCTGAGCTTCCCTGCGGCAGGAGGAGCCAGCCGTTCAGCCAACGAGGGTGTGCAGGATAAGTTAGGACCTTCACAGACGCAGACGCCCCTGCCCCGGAAAATGACCCCCTTCCTGTGAGCTCCGCTGCCATCTCCACTCAGTTACCCGAAGCCCGCAGGTGACGTGAAAACTGCGAAACAAAAGATAATTTTCTGAAGAAGAAAGTGCTCATGTACAAGGCAAAAGTTAAGCTAGACGGCAGGTTTCCTACCAGCTGAGGCCTGAGACTCCAATGCGTAGTCTAAGGACAGGCCGGTGCGCGAGGCGAAGACCTAACCCGAGGGACCAGTAAGAACAGGCACTGGACAGGACCTTTAGACGCTGAAACAGAACAACCAGAAAACCTCTAGCGCAGAGCGAAAAGAGAGAACACTGCAGGGGTCCCTTTCTATCGGGATGGGTTTTCCCTCTGGATCATTTCTTCGTTCCCCTTTGTGTGTCTAACTGTCCCCTCAGGTCGTTGGACTTCGGTGTCTCAGGTTGAAGTTCTGCTGCGTCTGAAGGGACATCTCATCGTCTCAGCGGGTGGTGGAGCATCTTGCGTCTCTGTGTCTGGTGAGTGTGTGTGTGTGTGTGTGAGTGTGAGTGTGTGTGTGAACATTAGGTTGAGGGAGTCACATTCTAGAAAAACGACTGGATCTGTGTGATTCGTTTGGGCACAATGCCACAGGCATCCCCCCAAACTCAGTTTTCCCAACACCCATCCACTGTTAAGAATCTGTGTGGGTTCTCCAAACAAAAAACGCAGGAAGTTGAAATTCTTACATCTTGGCAGACACAGCACCTTAGGAAAAACATTCTTACCTTCATCTATTCTTTGTCTCTTAACTGATGGCCTAAACTGAAATAGCAGATCCCACTTATCTCTATCTTTTCTTTCTCCCTATAGTCTGTACAGCTTAGATGATATAAAAGAAATTTTATTAAACGGTAGTTTTAAAAATGTGACGACCATGTATTTCAGAATTGCATCACCCTGCGATTGTGGGCTTTAGAGCATGACTTAGGCGCTGGGTGCCATTATGATCGCGGTTTATCCTGCGTCATCCAACTCTGTGCCCTGCACACGGAAGCCCGAGAAGCAGGGTGCCCTGCTATTCTCACTGATAAGTCAAAAGGACGCCAACTGTGCCAAGCGGGGATGCGTGGGAAGACTATTTGAGATACTAGCAGTGTCTCGTTGCAGAAAAGGGAATGAAAATTTGGAATTCGATTAGATAACTCTGCCAGCATGTTTCTAGGAAGGATCGACTGCAGCAGTCTTTTACGTCGGAACTGAGTCCGCGGAGTTGTTTTATTTGAGAGAACCCGGTTTCTGTGCTGAAAGGTGACACACAGGTAGTGCACATAGTCCCTGGAAAGTACTAGAAATCTTCTATGCACCTGTTTTAGGAGGGAGTTTTTTGTGTGTGCAAAACTAAAGTGTTTTTTAAGCCCTAGAATATCTATTTTTGGACAACTTTTCTTTGGTCTAGCCTTTGGATCATTCTCATGTTTAGCTCTGGGTAATATTTTCCAAGGATGGCCTTTTAATGTGCTGTGTGAAGAGTAAAAGGAAGGCACATAGTTTAGTGAATCAGTATTTACAATATACATAAATATGCCTTAGAGATAAAATAAAATGAAGTTCTAAAATTGGCATATACCAGATACACTTAGATGAAACTTAATAGAGAGTCAACATTTATACTAAATATGTGCATGTTTTTGTTCAGAAAACAAACATTTGGAGAGATCATAGTATGCATGTAGTGAGTGGCATGTGATATCGGTTGGTAATCTTTGTACTATGAGTCAGCATGCAAAGTTAGAGGGTCTGCACCAAAAATGCACGGTATTAAAAAGGTAAGGTTTTGCTATAATAAAGATTATTAAAGGGAGACTTTATATTTTTATTAATAATTTGATTTTTCCCTCTAACTATTTGAAGTTTCTAATGGTGGCAAGCTCAGAAATTTAACAACATTTTCAATATCTTATACTCAGGAGTCTTGGTTAATACAACTAATGAGCAGCTTGAAATATAAAACACCCATGGAATGATATGTGTTATTTTTACAAGTTTTAGGATCTGAAGACTAACCATATCCAGGGATAACATGCTGTGAAAGCCAATCTGGCTCTATTCCGTTTTATATACTATATTTGAGACCTCTGATTATTTCCTATTTTCCCCTTTTTCTTTTAGGGGAAAGAAGGATCATTTTTGAAGAAAGCATTTGAGTTTCCCCACCAGCTGCATTTCCCTTACATTTTCATCAGGGGTTCTGGCATGCTGCATGGGATCTCCGCGCGTGTGTGCGTGTGTGTGTGTGTGCGTGTGTGCGTGTGCGTGTGTGTGCGTGGCAGGCGTGCACGTGCACCCACGCACATGCGTGTGCAAGGATGACTTTTCTAACATTATGTTTTTAAATCTGACAAGGTCATATCAGTGGTAAAAAAAAAAAAAAAAAAAAAGCACAGGGTCATGAAAAGGGGGAAAATAGCAGAGCTGCGGAGAAACGGCTCTCGGGCGGCCTCGTATTGATTCGGAGTGTGTCAAAAGGGCCCTTTGTCACACTGCTGCCACAGAATACTAATTTGCTAGATCAAGTCTGTCAGAATATCGACTGGAAGCAAAGAACTACAGTGGCAGCTTTTGTGTGCCAGGCAGCAGGGAGCCTGTGTGTGAAACAGGATTATCGGGGGGTCACGAGGAGAGTCAAAGGATGTCCATCACTCCCCCCGGGGTAACGCGAAGGGGCCGGCGCCCGGGTGCGAGGAAGATGCGGGAGAGGCGGGCGGAGCGGTGAACGCATCCCACACCCGCATGCAAATCAGGCTGGCCGCCGCCAACCGCGTATTTTTAATGCAAAATTCAATAGCAGGCCCACCCCATCCAAACCGCTGCATTCAGCTACCGTATCAAACGGCCCATTCGACGCTGTTTCTGGAAAAGCCGACGTACAAAACATGGACGTGCTGATCGGGCCTGCCTTTTTCTTTAAATATCACCTTGCGATCTCCAAGCGTTCCTGCTGCAGCCTGTGGGCTCCTGGCGCAGCTCCCACACGGTTACGCGTCAATCTGGGCTGCTTTTTTTGTAAAATAAGATATTTAGCATTTAGCGTGTCACAGCTCAGCCTCACCATCGCGTTGGTGTTACAGAGCTTTGACTTGGTTTGTGTCACTGGCTTTGCTGAATTAGCAAAAGAGCTTCCATTGGGTGAGAAAAGAAACGCAGGAAGGAAAATTCATAGCATTGTAAGAATGCCTGGGCCTAGGGAGAAGCTTGGGAATTAACAGGGTGCAGTAAACATTCCTCTACCTGGTGTAGGGCGTGGATAAAAGATGATGCACGAATTTCTCCTCATAGAAGCTGAATTTTTTTGTGCCTTTACTTCGACTTCCTCAGCACTCTGCAGAGGGTATTTATTTATTCACTCGCTCAAGAAATGCTGATTTAAGTTCCCACTCTCTGCCGGGGCTGGCTCCACGCCGGGGCTGCAGAAACGAGTGAGACAAGTCCTCCGCCTCCCGGGCCGAGCCATCCTCTGGAGGCGTGAAGGATTTATGTTCGCAGTTCTGCTGATTTCCATATCGGGATGTGGGCAGCATATCAGGAGAGCCGGTGTGCCACTGGGGGGTTTGGGGAAGGGTGGACGGGCCCTGCCTCAGATGGACAGCTGGTGGGGGCTAAGGGTGAACTTGACCGGCGCTCGGCTACCGCAGCTCACTTCACGGCAGAGGATCATTGGTAACAAAGACTAGTCTTCCATCTACAACCCCTGAAGGAAGCGGCCGTGAATCTGAAGATCTGTCTCCTGTCTGACCCTCACCCTTGAGGGTGGCACTCAGCGGGGGCTGGCATCTGAAAGAGCCTCTGCGTGGCCTTGCTCACGCCTGCTGCCCCCACTCGCGGGGACGAGAGCATGGGCGTGGCCCTGGGGAGAGCCAGCAGGAGAGGCATGGTTCCTGTGCCTGTTAGGGAGTAGCTAGTTTTTGTTTTTGTTATCTCCCCCCTATTAACTCACCTCATTTTGGTTTACTGCTAAGTCACCCCCCTGCCCCTCCCCTGTTCCGGCTTTTCCTCTGTCACAATCTTGAGAAGTCGGGGGCCCTGGATTTTTTTTTTTTTTTTAAATATATCTTTATTGATTTCAGAGACAGGAAAGGAGAGGGAGAGAGAGAGACAGAAACATCAATGATGAGAGAGACATTGATCGAGCCCACAATCCTGGCCTGTGCCCTGACCCGGAATCGAACCCCGATCGCCTGGATCCCAGGTTGACGCTCAACCGCTGATCCACGCCCGGCCGGCAGCCCTGGATTTCTTTCCTCCTGTCTGCAGCGAACCTGTCTCCGCGTGACCACCTTCATTGCCGTGGCTCTAAAAGCCCCCTGTAAGCCCGCAGGTCGCACGTCTCTGGTCCCGACCCCTGGCTGGACAGCCTCAGGGGGGCCTTTGCCTTACGGGTCTAAGGCCTTACGCTCCCAGCCCGCCTCATCTCGGCAAACGCACCGCCAAGCTCCGCTGCTAAAACAGACAAAAAGGACCTCAGATGGGGAAAGGCGGCTCTCGCTTAAATCTTCAGCCCTCCCCGCCCTCGGCAGGCGCAGGAAACCCGCCCCTTACGCGTGTCGTCCACACGGCCGCCGTCGCCAGCCCCCGCCAGCCGCCGCTCTGGCCAGTATTTACTCCTGTCAAAACCCGTTCTTCGGTTATCTGTCCAAAATGTACATCTTGTTACAGGTTTTAAACGTATTTGGATCTAATATTTTTTTTCTGCCACCAATGGGAGCTGCCGCCCCCAGGTTTCCTATCAACGTGGAGCCTGGTTTGACCCCCGTTCTAGTTCCTCGCTTCGCTCATGCACCGTCTGTGCCGCCTCTGACTATTTTATACATGCAAGTAAGCCTCAGGTATAGATCCTTTAAACAATATTAATACCGTAGTCGTCGCAATCGTAGAAACACTGGGCTCCTATACGTGCTGGGGGCCGTCCTAAGGACTCTCGTGTGGGAGCTCGCCTCATGAGATAGCTATAGTATTGCTTCTACTTTATAAATGGGGAGACTGGGTCAAGAGAAGGTAACAATAAGCTGAAGGTTACAGAACTACTAAGTGATTTGCAACGAGTATGTCTCATATCTCAGTCCCACGTGCAAAATCGGTGATCAGTTGGTACAGAACACAATCGCAGCAGAAATCAGGGCAGCTCAGGGTTATGTCTTCCTGTTTCTGGTCGCTCGTCGGATGTCCACCGAAGGAAATCTCTTAAAAAGCAAGAAAATCAAACAAATGGAATCCTGCCAACTTCTTTCCAATCAGTTCCCAAGATATGCTGACTTTCTCACATTAAGGATTCTGAGAACACGTCAGGCTTATGAAACAATTCCGTTTTAAGTCTTCCACCGGTCTCTGAATTTGCTTATGTTTTTATCTTTATATTTTATGTCTCTATCATCCCGAATCCCACATTAAAGGAAATCTATAGAAATACTGAAAAAATGAACTAAAAATTGAAGTGAGCCTTTGAAACCAGGACAGATATGTATAAAAGAAAGCTAGACGGCTTTGAAAGTTTCCCTACAAAGACGGAAACCGGGGGCCGCGGAGACAAGCGGCCTCCAGGCTCAGCCGAGTGTAAAGGGGAACCGGCCGTGGTGACAGGATCAGGAGCCAGCGTTTCCTGACGCTATGGAGAGAAATGCAGCTCAGCCGTGTGGCACCTGAGACTCCGCTTCCACAGCAGGGCGCCCCTCGCCCACCCGATTAGAAGAGGTGCCCTGATTGGGGGGGGGGGGTATGCACACACATGTTTACCTAAGAAAAACTAAAATTTTTGGAAAAATAAAAATAAACTATACCATATTGAGTAAAACTCACTCAGTGTCTGTAAACCATTCTCGATTTCGACGGAAGAACATTAGAATCCTGGCCGTTTCGTGACGGTTTCACAGAGCATTTCAATGCGAGCTCCCAGCCAAGGCGGCGTTTCCTTCGGGCGACGGGGCGTTTTCCCTTTCCTCTCAGGCACAGTGGACAAGCCTAGAAAGGTCTTTCCTCTGCATGCCCACAGCTATGTGGGAACGTTCACAAAAACGCGCCCCGTCTTCCTAAACGTTGACCTCCAGTTTGAAAGGTCCCCTAGCAGGTGTGCGGTCGTCACTGGAATCTTATTTCTAGGAGGCTGCTTTGCTCCTGCCACATGCCCAGGCTGGCGTCCTGAACGGTCACCCATGCTCCCGTGAGCCCGTGGAGGGGATCGGGGAAGAGGGGGGAAACCCAGGCGCTCGCTGCACTTCCATTTGCGAGAGCAAGTCGGGTCCGGGACTCCAGCCCCTTTGGAGAGGAGATCAAAGCCCCACAACTCAGCACGTGTTCGCGCCGTCTAATTTATATCAGGGCTAGATGAGCCCAGATGCGCCTTGGGTCCAGCATCTTGAACTATTTGCCAAATGTTTGAGACTTAATAAAATCTAAACTCCACCTGGCACCTTTAGGTTAATTTTAAAGCAATTTTTATTCCCCAGGAAACTGAAAACATGTGTTTCTGATTTGTTCACACTTAACTCATCAAAATATTATTTAGCAAAGTGATTTGATATCCAAGAAGCCTTGGGGATGCTCTTTTTCCTGAAGGGAGAAACTTGGTTTTACAGAAGGAATTTGGTTAATTTCTCTGCTGGGATGGGCTTCTGTTGTCCGAATGAGGCAGGCAGATGCCTCCGGGGACACCAACCAGCACCCTGCTAGTGGCAGGCCCTGTGTCCTTCCGCCCTTCCTACCTCACTCTCCCCTCTCAGATCGTCTTCCTCTCCCTTCATCGTTCCGATACTCAGTGTCGCCATAAGGGGAGGTTTCCGGGTGCCAGTGGAGAGAGATGCATGTCGCTGTGGTCTCCCACTTAGTGGCTTCTTTCACTTAGTGGCTCTGAGGCCTCTGAAAGGACTCTTCACCTCTTTGAGCCCCGTCTGCAAAGTTCTGGTGAGAAATGTTATCACTTATTGCAGGAAATACACTAAAGGCTTTCTGAGCCACTTTTTCCTAGAAAACATTTATTTAAAAAGTCAGAGTGTGCTTTAGCACAATTCCAGATGTGGTCAGAGGCAGCAGCTGGGGCAGTGGCTTTGCCTGTTTCCAATTCAGCTAAAAATATCGCAACAGAAAACCTCCCATAAATCAACCGGAAGATCGACGGTGTGTTTAAAGTGCGGATTCCAAGGGATTCCGATGCCTAAAATATTGGGTAACCGTGTCCCTAACCCTGCGACCGCCCTTGCCCCGATCCCTCTACGGTCTCGTCTCCACATAGCGGCACTTAAAAAATAAATCCCATGTGTTTCTCCCGGGCACAGACTATGGCTTCCCGTCGCACTCAGAGAAAAGGCCAGTGGCCCTCCCAAGCCCAGGACGAGACGCTCCACGTCCGGGCGCCGCACCTGGCGGCCTCACCCCGCTCCGGCGGCCGCTGGGCCACGGGCACGCGCGGGCACTTGGTTGCTGCCGCCCCTCTGCCCGCAGGCGTCTCCTCCAGGGCCCGGCTCACCCCCTCCTTCACCCACGGTCACCCTCAGATGGCCGGCCCGCGGGGCGCCCCAGGCCCCGTCGGGGAGCCTGCCAGGGCGCTCCCTGCGCTCTCGCTCTTGCCGCTTCTTCACACGTCCCGCTCCTTGACATTATAACTATTTCATATTTTATAGATTCTCCTCTGTCTCTAGCACCTACAAACAACGCCCAATGATCAATAAATATTTGTTGAATAAATGAACAAAGGGGCACACTTTTTAAATCTATGTTAACAAATTACTTCAAATAAATTCTACTGATTTCTCGATCGTCCAGAGGTATGTATAATCATCATTTTTCACTGCACTCTCAGCAATACTGGGTCATGTAAATAATTTGATAGGAGGTATTTATATATAATTTTTGATAGAAAGCAAATGTTCATGGTTGTCTAAAGGGATATCCATTGAACATTAGTCATTCATCTTTTATTTGACCTAAGTTCATGCTATTAGTTTATTTTTAATTGAGGTATACATCTTTAAAAAATTAATTTGTAGTAACTTTTTGACATCAAAAATATTAACTTTTTGTCATATATGTTACCTTGTTTTCCTGTCTGTTTTTGTGGATATACTAGCTTTTTTTCAAATTTTTATTTGATGAAATTTAACAATCTTATTTATGGTTTTTCCCTTGATAGTAATGAATCTTCACCTATATTTTCTTCTATGATCTTATAGTTGCAATGAAACTTAAATATTTTCAAGCAAGCAATTATTTTTTCTTTTTCTAGTTTAAATTTGCAATTGAATGGTAATTGATACTTTTCTGTACCAGAAATAACTATGGTGAGTGATCATGAAGTGACTTAAGAGTAAATTATTCCTAATGTAATGGGTTTATTCCAAAGAGTGTTTTAACTGAGAAAAGTGTATTTCTCAACCTTTGCAAAATATTTCACTCCAGAGATTCTGCAAATGTTTCTACTGGTCCAGTTCAATCATCTATTTGTTATAGGAGGGTATTTTGGGCACCTAAATTTTCTTTGCTCATTTCTAATATTTCATACTCTAAGATTTTCCACAGCTATGTTTTTATTCATTTACCATGCAACAAACATTTATGGAATATCGACCATATGCAAAGCACTGTGCTTTTGAACCACCTCTGGTGGGTCCAAAAGGAATTGGATGCTGTTTCTGTCCACACAAATTTACAACAGGTATTATCTCATTTCATTCTGACAACACTACAAGATCGGCACTCCTATTATTTCCATTTTACAGATGTGAAAACTGAGGCACAGAAGGATTAATTTGCCCAAGTCTACTCAGCTGGTAAGTGGTAAACACAGAAACCAGTGGAAAGGCTTGGTTGTGGGGAGGCCAGAAAGACCTCAGCTTAGATTACGGCCATGGAAAGAGCTGAGAGCAGCTTGGAGTCAGTTTAAACAGAAAAGCTGACGGTTGTTAGCAACCTGTTGGATGTGGGAACAAGGGGAAAAGCAGTGTCAATAATGACCATGAATTTAATTCTAAGTGACAGAGAGGATGGCTTTTCTCTACAGAAATCGAAAACCCAGATGGAGATGCAGGCCTAGGAAGAAGAACGGTGCTTGGTAGAAGCTGGACACCTGTCGGCTGAGAAGGTCGCGCAGTGGGAAGGGGAGGGAGACAGTGGAAATGGCTCGGTGGGACAGAGGTTTGGGAGTGATCCTCAGAGCCTTGGGAGCTAAAGCCTGGAGAATGAATGCTCTTCCCAGTGGATAAAACATAAGAGAGAAAAGAAAAAGTGAAAAAGCTGTGGAATGCACATTTAGAGGGGAGAGGGGGACTGAGCCGGAGAGGCTCGTTTGACAGGGACAAGGGAAACTTTCAGGAAACTAAGGGAAGAGAAATTTTCCAACAGGATCAACAGGAATGCTTGAAATGCTGTAAAAGTTTGCCTAACACTGAGAAACTATTTTATTTAGTGACTACTCTGAGCCTTTTGAAAGTGTTAACAGGGCGGTCTTAGAACAGCACAGGCAAAAACGCTGGATGGTAACCAATAAGGGCCAGGTGGTGGTAAAGGAGGTAGCAAGTCGAAGGCAACCTACCACTCCAGGGTGGTAGCAGCGGGAAAAAGACAATAATGGGCGGTGTGGCAAGGTCCAAGGGAAAGACACTTTCATGATGGAGAATTTGGAGAAATCTGTGTACCCTGGAGGCCGTGCACCTGGAGGCCGTGCACCTGGAGGCTGTGCATTTTTGCCATTGTCTCTCTGATATACAAAGGCGAGATTTAGCAGTTTCCAGTAATAATCTTCTTAATAATCTAAACATTTTACATCAATATAGTTCTGTTTAGCGCTCAGAGTCATTTTGTGCTTACTATGCTCATTACATAACCTCATGATAATAATTATAACTCATTTGATCATAACAATCTTCTGATGAAGGCAAGTCAGGTATAATTGTCTCCTCTTTTGCTCAAAAGAAGTCATCAGCCGGCCAGTGTTGCTCAGTGGTTGAGCATCACCCTATGATCCTGGAGATCAAGGTTCGATTCCTAATCTGGGCCTGTGCCCAGGTTGTGGGCTCCATCCCCAGTAGGGGGCGTGCAGGAGGCAGCCAGTCAATGACTCTCTCATCATTGATGTTTTTCTCTCTCTCTCTCCCTCTCCCTTCCTCTCTCTGAAATCAATAAAGATATATTTTTTTAAAAAAAAAGAAGTCATCGATAGTCAAGTGATTAACTGAATCTCACATGATTCCTAATGGCAGAAGATATTAAAATTCAGATTATCTGACTTTTCATAATATATGAATTCATTTCTATTCATTAATAATCCAAGTGATTTTAAAATTTCTTGACGAATTTAAGGTTTAGTTTTGTAGCATATTGGCTCCTAGAGAGTTTACAGAGGGATATCATTTGCTCTAAACATGTTTTGTAACAAATTAGCTCATGTGATCGTGGACAGGGAATGGTGATGCAATGTGGACACTGTATTGGTTCATAAACTATTGCCTTTATCTCTGCAAAATTAGGTGCTTTCAGCTTCATTTACATTTTCTTTTAAGTTACATTCCCCTTCTTAAGGTAAATAAATCTTATATTAGCCCTAATCTTCCTCTAACAGGAAATTTGCATGTCTGCTTAAATGAGTTAGTATTTTTATGAGGATAGTTACTGGTCGGTTAAACTATAGTTACAAGCTTAATAGTATCTAAGTGACTGATGCTAGCTCAGCCGAGGTGATGGAAGGAGAGGAGAGGGTGGATGGAGGCGAATGTGTATTGGACTTGAGGACGGCTAAGTGGGTCTCAGGAAGGTGGGGGTGTGGAGGTCATCAGAGGTGACACCCATTTTCAAAGAGTGGGACATCCAGAGTCCAGATTCAAATTGTTTGCTGTTTTGGTGGCAGCTTATGATTTACAGGACGAGCAAGGAAGTGGGCAGCTGAGAGGGGGCCGAGGGCTAGGCCACTGGAGAGGAGAAATTCCAGCAAGAAGGGGCACTGACGTCAAGGGGATGGAGACGTGTGGAGACAGCGAGGGCGACTGTGAGTCAGGAGCCGACGAGGCCTCCAGCGGCCTCACCGGCTGGAAGAGGAGCCCACGCCTCCCGCACTGGCTGGAAGGCCCGCTACCCAGAGGGGTGGCACTTAGGGAGCATGAAATCCTGCCCCGTTTTCACGGCATGGACTAATGTTACCAAAGATGCAAGACTGTGCATGCACGCACTGTTGGTATGATCGAAAAGATGTGTTTCGGGCACTCTCTAATTCGGGGGTCAGCTGAGCACCAACTTGGGACCAGGTGCCCTGACTCCAGTGACTCTAACCCGACAAAGTATTTCCTTAGAGAGATCCCACGTTTGCTTTCCATTGCTCCAGGGACCAGGTATAAGATGACTGTCCTATTAGCTGCTGAGACTGCAGGGTGCACTCTAAGCCCTCTGAGGAAACAGGCCCCTAACGCGGCACCTTGCAGCCTCTCCCACCGCTTGCGTCTCCGCGGCCTTGCGTTGTTCCCAGATGCTTCACACGGAGGTCGCTGGTCTGAGCTCGGCTGAGTGAAGGGCTCAAGGTTGAGCCTCCCAGGGCACTTGTCATGCCTCATTGTGTCACTTGTCACAGTGTACCACAGTCAGCTCAGCTTTCTGCGTGTAAATCTGTCTCTGGGCTGTTAGCTTGTGAGAGCAATGGTCTAGTTCTTGTTGGCCAGTCTCTCCAGTCCGGAGAGTGCCTGTCATATAGTAGCTTCTCAATAAATGTGCGAGGAGGGGAAACAGGGAGTGTAGGGACTATGTCTTGCCTTTCAGTGTGGCCCTGAACACAGCGCATACAGTGCTGTTCGTTTACATAGAGCTAGACCCTGGGATAGGGTGGGAAACAAAGACAGGCCCAGCCTCTGCTCCCATGAAGCTTTTTGTCCCGTTCGAGGTTTATCATAAGTGCTTAATAAATACATTTCATTTCTTTAAATGCTCAATAAATATAAATTAACTCACTTAAATGTAATCACCTAAAGCTATGTTTAAAAGTGACCATTCTTTGCCCAGCTGGTGTGGCTCAGTGATTGAGCATCAACCCATGAACCAAGAGGTCATGGTTCAATTCCTGGGCAGGGTACACGCGGGGCTTTTGGGCCTGATCCCCAGCAGAGGGAGTGCAGGAGGCAGCCGGTCGATGTTTCTCATCTCTCTCCCTTTCCATTCCTGTCTCCCTAAAATCAATAAAAAATATATATTTTTTAAAAGTATTCCTTTAACAAAAATAAATAAAAGTCACCATTCCTTCTTTATCTTTGAATTTCATTTATCTTGTTTGCATATCGGGGCCTTCAGACCCTCCGCTTACCTGGCGAGCTCCCTGGGAACCTTGGGCAGCACCATCCCCTGGTGGTGACAGGGATGGTGAGTGACAGATACCCGACCCTACCACTTACGTGGTGCTCACAGGCGTTAATGCTTCGCCAGTGTCTCAGGTGAGAAAGCTGAGGTGGAGAAACAGCCAGATGACGGCTGTTGCTAAGATGTCTTCTGTGCTACATGACACTAGACGCCTGGAAGGCACCGGCTAACCCCACTTAGAGCCTGAGCTTGGACCCAAGCCCTGCGGTCCTGAATACCGGTACTTTCCATCCCCATATGTCCAATAATAGCCAGAGCTTATTTTGAGAAACTATTTAGTGAGCACATGGTAAGTGCCAGGCCCTGTGCCAGTCCCTTAATACAGGCCATCAATTGCTCACATCTACCCTACAGGAAAAATATCGACTCTATAAGAAAAAGTCCTCTTTACCAAGTGACGAAACTTGGGCCCGAGGGCTAATCTGCTTGTCGCCTCACCTGCAGTGACGCAGTGACGGCCGCCGGCCACGTGCCCTTGCCTGCACATGTGCCACGGGTAGGAGCTGAACTCTCTTCATCCATAGATTCACTGTCTCCAGCGCGGGGCCCACCCCAGGGCGTGGGCAGAGTGCCCCTGCCAGAGTCACTGTCGCCCATGAACGCGTGTGGCTGGGTGTTCCGCTGGGCTCCTCAGCCTTCGCGTGGGGAGCACCTTTTAGCCCTTGGCGCCCCTTCCTGCCGGCAGACCCCAGCCAGGGCCCCGGGGGTGACCAGCACACTGTCCTAACTTTGAACCTTGGGAAGGTTGTGTCTTGAGGTTCCTTCTTTTTCCAGAAGCTTCAACGAACCCCACTCCCAACCTGCAATTCTAAAAACTGAACTGATACACAGTGTCGCTCAGTTACAGAAAACTATGAAAACTAAATTCATTTTCATGCCCTTTCCAAAGGACAAGTGAAACTTACCCTAAACTTACTTCGACATCAAGAATGGAGGTGACTTAAGTGGCTTCATGAAGCAGAAAGCAGCCCTAAGAGACATTTTAGGTTTTGCTGGACTCTTCGAATCATGGCAGGATTTAAATATATATATATTATACTACACACCCATCAGCCCACTCTCTGTTAAAACCACCACTGTCCTCCGAGAGCCTGCCACGTGCCCCAGTTATCCACGACTTTCTCTCTGTTCGCACCCTTCGCGTCTCCCACGGTCCCGGTAGGAGCCTCAGCCAAACAGCCGTGGGAATATCGAGCTGGGCCCTATGGATGTAGCAGGAATAGCATGCTAATGCCGGCAGGATTTCCAATTTTTTACAATATCTTTCACTTGTGCGAAAGCAAGCCGTAATGTGTCCTCACTGTGAACACCCCCTTGACATTTCGCAATGTGTGTGTATGTGCATGTGTGTGTATAATTTTTTTTAATCCATCAAAAGGGTTTTCGTTTTTGAAAGTCTAAGTGAACAGCTGCCTTCAGCTGAGACACATTTAACTTCCTGACAGGTACAAGGACTCCGGCCCCCAGGGACCGGCACTTTTCCTTTCAGAGCCATCTCCTCTCTTTGTGACGCTCTGGGAGAAATTGGCACCATCCCTGCATTCGTTATGGGGAGAGAAACCCAGAAAAGTCTACGCACTTGCTTCCCAATAGAGCAGACACGGCCTGGTAATGAATGGACCCTCTGCTCTGTCTCTAGAGGTCAAGACTCTTGGTCAGGGGTCTGAGAATGACTCTCGTTCATCCCTTAGAGACTAGAGAAAGGGGTGTGCTAAGCAGCTGAAAAGAAAAGTACACTTTTCACTTTTTGGTTTGCCATGGAAGGGGTGTTTTCCTTGAAAACTGTTAAGAGATCATTTGTAAGTAAATAAGTGTGCTCATTTCTAATCCCCAATAGAAAATAAATTGTCAATAATAAAATAAAGATTACATGAGTCGTGCGTATATTAAGAACCGTAATTATTCAGGTATTTTTTGGTAGATGTTACAGCTTCTTGAGCTCAGTCTGCACCTTTACAAGGCTCTCTAAAATAGACAGTACCATACAGGATGGCAATTCAGTGAGTATGTCTGTTGTTCATGAGGGTGTTTTTGCAGATAGAATTCTGCCTGAAATCAAACTCCTTAGAAAAACATAGTTCAGTGTTTCTGCCATCACTAATAACAACGGAAAACTGCTTGGTTACTTCTAAACTTTATGGAGTTTTTTTTGGGGGGGGGGTGGATAAATGTTTTACTTTCAGGAAATATACTATATTTTCATATTTAATTCATTTTTGTAAAATTCAAAATTCAATTGGAGAGTCAGTAGTCTTATAATTACCTGGATAAACTTATTTTGATATTTGACATTTTCTTCTTAATGCACGAAGGGGAGATTTAAATTCAATGCTGGTGTATTTTGAGGCTTAAATAATATTCCTCAAAATTTTGACCCTCTATCCTTAGGCATGAGTTTTGAGGTTCTCCCTCAGTCCTCAGGAGGAGGTGGGCTGGGTCCCAGAGAACCAACTTGCTCCTGCTCTTATGGCCTAAATCAATTAGATTACTTGAATCAGAAACAGTAAATTTACCAAAAATTTTAATATCAGCATGCCCCATAAAGAAATCACGTCTTAAATGTTCTTACTTAAAACAGTTTAGTTGAATGTTGGATTTTAATTTCTGGGACACTGTTCTAATTTCACAGTTAATAAACAAAAAGTAGACTATTTTAAAGGTTGAGTTATTTAGAGAGTAAACTAAATCAATTCACAAAAAAGAATTCATTAATACTGATATAACTTATTTTAGAATTCCCTTTTTAAGGTAAATGTCATACCATAGCTAGGTAGGCATAAATCTGTATTGTGTTCTCTATAGATATAGATTGTTTATAATTAATTGCTCCTAGGCAATTTATGATTGTTTTCATTTTTTCACCTAATTTTATTCTACTTATTCTAGTATTTTGGTAACTAGGATAAAGTTCAAATAATACTAATTTTAAAAATAATAATAACATGTTATTTCTATATTCTTCCTCTGAAGGTTTACAAAATAAGTAGACAAGTTGAACCTAGAAGAAAATTAATAAATTAACGGGGTGTAAGCTTATTGATGAACCCTTACAGCTCTGCCTTCCTCAATATCTACATGTTAATATTTCCATCTCATTTCTTGGTTGATGCATAATATTAGGCCATACAACTTACTAGGGTCATAGTTTTAATAGATTTAATTTTGTTTAATAATCAGTCACAATATGACATCTGCTCCATACTATATAGTAACAACTTTTGAAAATACGAAGATTGCCAACTAAGAGTACAGAAATGTATGAATTAGCAACCATACAATCATCTTAAATAATAATCGTAATCTATAAGCTTATGAAGAGGCAGAAAAATTGTTAAATATGCTTTTAATCTTCTGTGTGTGAGAGAGATGGGGGTGGGGAGAGAAAGAAACAAAAGTGAGGACAGAGGGAGTAACGCTAATGCGCCCAGAAATGCATATAAATTGTTTAAAATATCCGAATCAGAAAAGTGTGATGAACTTTCCCTGTGAGTTATTATATCACTAAGATTTCATTATTTTGATGAAATGCACTATGTTAATTCAAATGCATTATAATCATAAGTAACACTCGAGTATATGAACCACACTTGTCAAAGTAAATGAACAAAATATTATTTTGATGTAGGGCCCTTGAACTCCTTTATGGCATTGGTTTTGTTTACGTTATAATTTTCAAAATTAAGTCATCTACATGGTTCCCTGGTGTGAATTAACAAGTAGCTCTCAATCAATGTTTTACGTTTTCTCCAGCAAGCCCACGGAGGCAAGAGGGGCCTGCTTTCTTTCCTGTGCTCTAAAATTATTGTGGAGCGTAACTTTCCATGCTCCCCGGTGAAGGACATGCTTTTATAATACACTATATATTATACCACCATTCCAGAGGTTTTTATTAATGTATTCAACAAGCAGCAGCAGAACTACATTCAGAATAATTCCATGGTCACGAACTGCAGATTAATAGATTCTGATGTATGAACCCTAAAGTCTTTCACCGAAGCTGCCTCCTACTGTCCTCGATTGATTACTTACTGACAGAGTCTGCGGACACACGGGGCCCTTTTCACTCTCATCAGAAACCAGTCAAAGGCTCATTTAACCACAAATCTTCGTCTCACATTTACAAACCTAAAATCTGTTCTCTTCTTCTGAAGGTCCGGTTCTTCATCACACAAGTCAGCCTTGCCTAACGATCTCAGTGAACGGAGACAAGGGAATTAAGGGCAACAGCAAGTCCCTGAGGGCAAGCTCTCCGCGCAGGAAATAACACATAAAAAATGTCAAAGGAAGCCGTCGTTTCAAAGACGGGGGTGCATGCTCGGCCGTCGTTATTTATTGGAAAAGCCAAATGTGTATCGACGTCGCGTCTCATTGGTTACTATGACTTGAGAGAATCTGAGGATAAACCGAGAGAGTCATCAGTAAAATATGTAAGAGTGGGCGGGAGGGCACCTGTTGCCATAGATTTAAAAAGCCATCTCTTCAAAGACGCCCTGCAAGGAACAAACACAAAAATACTAATCTGTTGCTCTATTCTCAAAGCCACCGGAGAGAGGCTGGAAGGAACGGGGATGGTGATCCTGAACTAATTGGATTTTAAATAGAGATCAAAACGCAGCCGCATTATCCAGAAATCGGGCAGCCTAATGTCGTGATTACGGGACGCTCTGCCGTTGGCTCTGTCCCATCTCCCTCGCTGGGGGCGTCGGGTCCCCCCCGCGCCCCCGGCTGGCACGGCCTTCTCAGTTTCTGCTCTTAGGAAGCTTCCATCGGTGCTCTGCTTCGACGTTGCATTCTCTGTTATCTTCCTTGTGCAGTTCCCTCTGCTGAGTACAGTCTGCAATCAATAGAATAAAACAGTGCCCGTAGATACAATTTGGAGATTATTACACATGGTCTTGTTTCCAGTAAATTCTACTCTGAGTCTGGGAACTTGAGCTCTTCCCTCTTCTCGACAATGTAAGTCCCAGGGAAACCATGAAAGGAAAACAATTTATCATCCGTCGCACTGGGCGTGGGGAAATAAGGAGATTAAAGGTGGGCCACCGCCGACCGCCCCGTAGCGAGCGGAGGCCCCGGCTGACCGGCTGACTGTCACAGGCTGACCGTCTGACTGTCACACGGGAGGGGCGCTCGCTGCTGCTGCGTTTTGAAGGACAGGGCACAGCAGATGCTCTTTTCTTCCATTTCCAAGGCGGTGGTATTGGAGGATGTGGCATCAGGGGTGCCAACGGCAAGGAATGTAAGGTTAGGAGAGGAAAGGAGACAGATGCGTTGCCTCTGGGCTTCGACTTGGATTCCGCACCGCCTGTGCCCGCAGGACGCTGCGCTGGAGACGGCCCAGCCCCGCGCAGTGGGCCCGGAGCTGCGGGCTCCCCGCTGGCTCCTCGGCTCCAGGCAAGGTGCTAACCCTCTCCCAGCCTCAGGTTCTCTTCTGTAAAGTGAGACTAATAATGGGCTTACATCACAGGCTTCAATGCGATCAAAAATGCACATTTCTTGGCACGGTAGCTGGCTCGCGGTAGATGCTCAGTAAGTGTTAGTCTCGGGGTTATAATTCTGAAGGTCAATTCAAACCTTCAAAACTGTGTGGCTTTCCCAGACAGGCAGCGGAGCCACAGACAGTCCATTTCCTATCCGGTGTCCACCGGGCAGGGCAGGAGGCTGAAAGTCCAGCGTGTCGTCCCCAGAAGGTGCGCGTTTTCCCAAGGCGGAGTTTCCAGGTTGCGACGGTGACCTAGCGAGTCCATCCTGTCATTTTGCCGGCGTTCATTGCTTTGGATAGTAAAGATAAAGAATAACTAAAGTTTTGAAGCCTTCAGGTATCTAAACTAAGATACCAAAACTTCAATTTCGATTGAGGTGTATGCTCACGCCCCCCTCCAGCACCTTCCCTCCAGCATCTTCTCTCCACAGAGGCAGGTGCATTGGAGGAAAACTGCAGTGAGAAGCTGGTCGGTATGCGTGACCTTATTGCAACGGAAATCTCGATTTCACGCTTAATGACTTAGACTAAGAAGGCCTGAGGCATGTATCTCCACCAGAGAAAGTGGGCGCCTACCGCTGACAATAGCAGCTTGAGCTCTGGACCAGGTATCTGCTCTTCACCCCAAATTTAGTGTTTCTGTACTGTATGGCTGACCAGCATCTTTCCGGGATTTTTGCTTTTTTTTAGGGATATGTGAACACCCAGAGTCTGTCAAGTATTGAGGATGCCTCGAATACTTCTCGACGCGACCCATTTGGTGTTAGTTTTAGAAGTGATCTCTCAGAGGGATTTTCCTGGCTTTCGGTGCCGGTGGGCACCCGTGCGTTTGGTCCTGTGCATGGACAGTCATGTAGCCCTGTGGCTAAAACTGTGGGCCCTGGAGCCAGACTGCCGGGTTCTGCCACTAACGAGCTGTGTCGCCAGGCTCTAATTACTTGTCACTTCTCTGCTCTCCTTATTTACTTATTTATTTTTTAAATATATCTTTATTGATTTCAGAGAGAGGAAAGGAGAGGGAGAGAGAGAGACAGAAACATCAATGATGAGAGAGTCATTGATCGAGCCCACAACCTGGGCATGTGCCCTGACCAGGAATCGAACCCCGATCGCCTGGATCCCAGGTCGACGCTCAACCGCTGAGCCACGCCCGGCCGGGCATCTGCTCTCCTTATTTATAGTTCACGTATTATATATAGAATCAAGCTGTGTGACCAGTCCAAGGTGCTTGCCATCTCTATGTTTGACTTACCTAATACTTATCAACTCAGCTCCCAAAACTGCAGAATGGGATAACAGTGTCCTCATGGGGTGCAGTGAAGGCTCAGCGAGCTACACACGAAACTGCGTAGGACAGTGTTCAGTGCAGAGAAAACGCATGATGAATGACTCACCATTCGTTATTCCTACATCCTTACTGCATCCCTCAGTAATTGTGATGTCCTACAGAATTCTTGTGCGGAGCCTATCAGCCCACCTGTATGGTGTTAAAACCAACCCCCCACAGCCACGGACACTCTCAGAACTCACTGCTTCAAGGGAGCAAAGGGTAGCAACGCCCTTCTCAGGGAAGATCTTCACTGCGTCACGACACCTCGTCTGTTCTTGTCAACGTTCACTTGTCCAGTCTTTCCACTACTATCTAGCAGGCAGCCTATGATATGCCTGAGACGAGCAGCTACCACAGACTACAATTTAGGCTTCAGTTCTTTCATGACAATTTCTTGGGTTATTATTGTCATAATTAGAACAAGGAAATGCCTGATCTTAGAGTATAAGAACTCAAACCATCGACTTGCCAAGAAATACAGTAAAAGTAGTGCTATTTTTCTAGATTTAAGTTCATTCTCCTGCCTTGATAACGCATTTTAATTTCTATATAACTTCAGTATAAATATTTATAAAACCTAGAATAGTTATACTATGTCTTAATGCTTCAGGAATAAATGAGTTGGTTTCCTTACAAGGTGGTGTCTTACCTTGACAACTACCTAGGTCACTATATACTTTTCCTATTGGCTCAAAGAATCATGTTTCGGGAAACTGGAGGTATAGTATTGGAGTTTATCATGTTTATAGCTTTCTGTTCTCCCAGAAAAAAAGCAAGAAATCCATTTTGTTGACCTTCAAGACCTGGTGCTCTGCCATGCTGAAAAACAAAGTGTTTATAAAACAAGACCTAAATTTAGATTTAGGAGACATGACTTTACAGCCTTAAGGGAGGAACGGGGTTTTGAATTAACCTCTTGTCATAACAAGTAGAAAACTGGACAAAATATTGGAAATAACTACTTTTATACTTTTAACAACAGAAAACACAACATCCTGATCCCTGGGAGAAAGGAAACAAAAGAAATGAAACATACAGTTAACCAGGCTTTCTGTCTAGAGAAAATTTCTGGCCTGTAGCATAGTGTGGGGAAATCCCAATAGAGCCTAGAGGCCTTCTTGAGTGAAGAGGCAGCTAGAATTTGCAGGGCTTCTGCGGGAGGGAGTTATGCAGTGAAGGCCTTCAAAATACGCAGAATCTTTAAGGCCAACCTTTGTTGCACAGGGTGAAACCCCAAGAGGCAAGGCAAGAACAACTTCTGAATTAAGAACAATTTCGGGGGAACAGGGTGGTGAATAATTTCCAGAGTTTACACAGGACCAACCAGGAATTGTTGAAATTCCCACCAGCCTAAATAGAGAAGCCTCCTTGAAAACTTACAACATTCAGTAGAGGTGACACAGGGGTCACATCTTAAAAGTGGGGCTAAATTATCTAAAAAAAAAATCTACCCTAAGCCTACCCTAAGGGAACTTGAAAATAAGCTTCAAAAGGATAAGATGTATCCACAAGTAATTGTATTGCCTTCCAGAATAAAGTCCAGTGCTCTTTATTGGAGCACAACAAAATCCAGCGCGCAACCACATAAAAGCCACCATCCATTAGATTTTGTTTAACTGTGAAATTATTTCAGGAGATAAATATGGAGTCATTCGTGCTTTTACCAAATAGTTGTACTCATTCCAAGTGCATATGAAGTATGTGCTTCCAACTGCGCGTTAAAATAAGTTCACACTGGGCTCTTCCCTCAGGCCACCACCACGGGGATGCTCTGGACTGTGACTGCTCTGCCCTTGGGAGCTCAGTGAGAACACTGATGTGTGTTCAGAAACTGGAGTTAGTCCTAGTTGGACATGCTGCATGGGTGAGAAATCACTTTCTCGCCCCGCCAGGCATGGCTCAGTGGTTGAGCATTGACCTAGGATCCAGGCGTGGCTCAGTGGGTTCGATTCCCGGTCAGGGCACATGCCCGGGTTGCGGGCTGCAGCTGATCAATGACTTTCTCACCATTGGTGTTTCTATCTCTCTCTCTCCCTCTCCTTTCCTCTCTCTGAAATCAATAAAGATGTATTTAAAAAAAAAAAAAAAAGAAATCACTTTCTTGCCTTAAGCTCTAAGATCTGTCTTGGCTGTTTCCCTCTGTATAATCTAGTCTATCTTTACTGATGGAATGGGACTAACTTAATGAAACAGAAAATCATATGATTTCTAAACTTTAGGAAATGTTAGCATTTATGATTTACTGCAGCTTTTCCCAAGTCTATTCCAGCATGTTTAGGAAACTTTGAGTCAAACAAAGTTAAGTGGGTTCCTTATATTCAATATCTCTTCATTCCTACAACCTGCTTTGGACTCTCCAATTAAGTCCATGTGATAAAGATATTTCCAAATTTAATTGTCCATTAAATCCCCTTTTTTTCAAAAGTGTCTCCAGTACTAGGGCTCTGAGGAACACCTTTTTGGAAATTTTGAAGTAATCCAATGCCTTTATCCAAATGAGGTTAGACCTCCAAACTGAGCTGAACAGGTAATGTGTAGATCACCCAATTAGAACTCAGGTCTAATCTCTGTTTTCTGCTTTTTGCTACACATCATAGTGCATTACAGTAAAAGACTAAGATTATATTTTTCTCATGGGGTAATTTTTCATAGAGAAATGATCACTGTAAAGATTTAAGAAAATTAAATCTCTCAAGGTCCTAGATTTGCGAACTTTTTTAGATGAAATGTATGACAGTGCAAAACAATTGTATTTTGCAATGTGCACTTCATGAGAGTGAATCTGCACTGATAGAGGTACAGAATCAACTTAAATGAAATTCAGATGAGTTGCATTGACAGTGGAGCTCAGATGAGATCATTTAAAAGCTTCTTTCCAATGCCATATATAAATTTGCCCTGTGGCATAAATGCCACCTTCTCAGTGAGGCCTTCCTTGAACTTTCTAGATGGAATGGCACGTCCCCACCCATCTCGCAGCTTGGGAACTCTCTATCCTTTCTCCGTAAACTTACAATCACCTGATCTACTAGGTGCTTTCCGTATTTATTTGCTTACTGTCTATCTCCTTCCCCAGGGGGATGTGAGTTCCTTGAGATCAGGTATTCTGAATTGTTCTCTAAGGTATTTCCAGCATCTATAGGGGTGCTTGGCACAGCGCAGCCACTCAGTAAATATTAGTTCAATTTATGAATAATTTTTTATTTGTCTCATTGGCTCATGTGAATTTGGGTACAATCTCTGACTTTCAAAGGGACACATCTTTAGATGTTGTTCATGAAACTTAAGGTGATAGGGAACTTCAGTTTGCTAAATCTAACCAAATTCTAGGTTACTCAAAAGAGAATATGCAATAAGAATAAGACTGACTATTACACAGGGTTTTCTGAAGCTTGATCTTGGAAGAGACGTCAAGTAGGTAAACTTGATCTCTAGGCTGCCTTTTAGGTGACATATTTCCAGTACCCTCCTCCCCTCATGTAGTTGCCCAAATCCCCTTATTTCTAAAAACCACTCCACTTACCTTCTTTGGAATACTCCATTTTCTATCACATTCGCTTACTCCAGCCTGCTCTACATTTTGTCTAACTGGTCCTAGTCTTGGCCTTTTTTCATTCTTTTCTTATAAATAGAGCCAGAAGGTCTTCCTCCTGATCCCACAGCCTGGGCGGATGGGCTGGGTATCATGAGCTCACTCCCCTTAGTAACCAGTGAGGACATACCTATGAGCTGGAGGGACACCACTGTCCTTAGAACCACCTCAGTGGGGAAGGAAACAGGCCAAAGCAAGACTTCTTAAACTCCTGCTCAGTTCAATGTGGAGGAAAGACCAGGACAGAAGGAAGGCGTAGAGGAAGGCGATTTCAGTGGAAGACCGGGGAATGCGCTCCTGGCCGTAATCATCTTCTAGTCCTAGATCCAGTCACAATCAGATAGAAATTTGATTGTCCAAACGCAGCTGCCCAGGAATTTTAAGTCAACTCAGAAAGTAGTTCTGTTTACCTTCTCTTGTTCTAATAGATGTTCTGGAAACATTCACCTGTGCCCAGGGAGCAGCGCACATGCTGAATCTGAACGCTGGAGATTCTGAGAGTGGGAGAAAGTCTGGAAACGGGGTGCAGATGCCTCAATCTGAGGGTCTCCAGCGTCTTCCTTCACCATCTGAGTTACCGTTTTGGGCATGTGGCTGCGGTGATATGTCAAAAGTCGTGATTCCCTTTCTGTCCGTCTTTTTAAGATTTCCTTTTCTCTAGAGAAGCTCCTGTCTTAAATTAGAGCGGTTCTTTGATATTTATTTCTGTTCCCAGTATCCACGTTGACGAGTCTAATTAATTCCTTTGGCTGACTGCCCTTTGAGGAGATCCCTTCCTCTTGAACGCAAGCAGCACCCCAAAGACAACACACCCTGTCCCCCTTCTACACCCAAACGCAAATAATCAGGATAATCTCTCGCTCTGCAAGGCGGCCGTCTCGTGTGATCATTAAATTACAGCTCCTGGATTGTGTTCCCTTTGGTTAATGTTCACCCTAATTCGATAGACCAAATTGTGTGTGATGCCGAAAATTCCTATTTATACTTACAAAATGTCATTTAGCAAATTGCTTTGTGACACCATTCATTTTCCCTCATGAACATTTGTGGTGCGGAATGAACACAGATCTTTTCCTGAGTTGGGCTGAGTCGCTCCATATAAAGGGAGCCAAACATTTTATAAATATTAGTCTTATAAAAATACAACTAAGGGAAATAGCATTGTTTCACCTGCTTTGCTAGGAATAAATCCATATATAAAGGTGGGTGACCTTCTCGACGTCACACACCACGTTGAGGACAGAACCAAAGACAGAAGTCACCCCCCTCGCTTCACCTGCCGGGTCACACCTGCATCCAGCTGCAACTCTCCCAGATGGTGGCTTTGTGTGCCAGGCTGGCTCTGAGACTTGCAGAGGGTCTCTCATGTCACTTCCCCCCACCCCCTGATGTCTGCATGGCCGGTGGTCTGCACAGGCTCCCCCTCCCCCCAGAGCACATGTCAGCGGTACAGTGACATGTACCTCTGACAACACTACAGATCCTGGGAGCTGGGACTCGTATTTTATTGCCACCTTACTGGGTTGCTTTTATGGCTGGTTTTATTGCCCCCATCTATTTATTCAGAAGGTGTCATTTTGAAAATATAAACCTAAAAATGAGAAGGCAGTTGAGGGGGAAAATAGACCGCGTGCTTCTTTGGAACGAGTTTAGAAAGCTCTTATCTCCGAACATTTCCTCTCTCCCAAATTTATTTCTCCGAATGCCCTCCACCCCTGGGAACGGAGGGGTTGTAAGTAGAAGCAGAGACTCTCAGGGCTGGAAGGAATCAGGGTCCGCCTGTCGCACAGTCACTTTACAGGTGAGCGAACTGAGGTCTAGAGCAGGTGAGACGCGATTCACCCAAGTTCAACGACCTGTTCGGCCGTAAAGAGAAGCCAGCTTGCTCTGCCCTCGGCCCCCAGCCCAGAGCTTCTTGGCACACGTCTGTCTCTCTCAGGGCAGGTGCTCAGGAAGCCCTTAGTGATGGATGGGACCCATCCACTGCTTGTGCTTCACTGAGCAGGGTGCATGGGGACAGAGAAGGGATGTCCCCGGAAGAGAAAGATATTTTTTACCTGCAGGGAGGTTTTTGATCTCATTGTTGAGCTCAACTCATGGAAAGCTGGAAAAAGTCGAAGGAGCTTGTGGAAAACAGGAGGTATTTGTTCTATATTCTTAGAGGTTGTTGTAAGTATCTCACAGGACAAGAATCTTGGCTAATAATAATCACTCAACCCATCTTTCATGAAGTATTGATTAAATATGTAATGTGTATGCAGCCAAAGTGAGGCGTGCCAGGGAAAATAGAGATTGAAATGAATGGTTTTGTTTTGTTTTATTTTTTAAAAGTATGTTTGCATTGATTTCAGAGAGAGAAAGTGAGAGGGAGAGAGAGAAACATCAATGATGAGTCATCGAATCAGTGTTTCCAAGCACAGTCATGCACATGGGAGTTTTGTCTTGCAAGTGGGAAAATAACCTCACCACAGGGTTGAAGGAGCCAACGATAATACCAAAATTATGTGAATTAAGTAATCATCACTGTTATTGCTGTATAATTGGCTTTTAAAATTTAAAAAGTATTTTAACTTGAAGAGAAACATGTATTTATAAAAGTGCAAAATATGTATCTAAGGCAAAAGGGATGCATACTTGAATATTGTGGGCAGTTCAATTGTCAGGCCCCCTGCTTGTGTCTGGGCCACCTGTGGAAGCAAAGTGTCCATGACACTTTCAGTAGAGATCTCACCATGTTGTAAACAACTCATTTCCCTCTTAGGACTTCAGCTCTGATAGTTTCATCCCATACATACATCATCTCTCACGTCCTACAGAACCTACTAAGGTGGATATCTACATTTTTGCTTGTTAAATATGACCATTTTTGCTCACCGATCTCGATTTCTTTATTTCATGATGCTCACTGCAGGAATTAGTAACATTGAGCTTTGGTCTCTTGTGGATTTTGAACTCAATTAGCTGGTTACCTTTCCCAATCAAAGAGCTGAACCTAAGCTTCGGGAAAATACTGCAGGATTTTAAATAAACACATATTTTTAAATCACTTGGTTAAAAATCAGTAACATTAAAACAAAAACAGGCTCTTTTTTTCATACTAGAAAATTACTTTTAAAATTACTTGATATTGAGAAGTCATTATTTTAAGAGTGTTTTTCAGTCCATTTTAGTCAATTTAAGCATTTGAAACTAGTTGAAAATAAAATTTTTTATTTTGAGTTTTTAAAAGTGTAGTTTATTAAATTCGTTTTTAAATTCAATATAAAATCTTTTATATTTTAAAACTTCTCTTCAGGCTTTTTCTTCCCTTCTCCAGGAGGTCCTAGTTACCAGGTCATAAATGGCACGTATGTGTATGTGTGTCTATGTATGTGCTGTATATTATATTCAATATTTTATGTTACATTTTTAAAAATAAGTTAATTTTATGTTACTTGTATACACACATAATACATACATATGAGCATACACAGAGAGAGGGTGGGGCTCACAGTTCAACTGCAGAGGCTACAGAAGTGAGTCACAGAACACAGCATCCAACGTTGTCAGGTAAAATGTAAGTGACGTCACTTTCAAGCTGTAATTGCTATAGAGTCAGCTTTGTTATTGCCAAATAATCATTAAAAGTAATGTATAATATGTAGATAATATTTCCACTTTTTGTTTGTTCAATATTTGGGTTTTTAAGGACTTTATCTGCTTGTTCCATTTCATTACCTTCAACAGCAGGTGTCTGGTTCCACCGCACAGGGCAATGCCCTACCTACCTTACAACGAACGATCTCAAGACAATACAAAACCATGACGTCCGCCCTTATCATGTCTATTCTACACACGCTCACTCACGCACACTCTGCTCGGCTTATTTCTTTCTTATTTTTGCCGCCCGGTCCCTTTAGGTCTCCTGCAGCTCTGCCCAGGTTTGGCCCCTGCTCTCTGGGCCCCTCCTGCGATGCTCCTGGGTCTGCCGGCCCCGGGGCCACGCTCTCTCCTTCCAGAGCAGCTCACCCAGCTGGGCCGCGGGGTTCTGGGTGGCATCTGCAGCTTGGCACTCAGCGGGAGGCACTGCCCACCGGCCATCCATCTGCCCCCATGCAGCTGGCTCCTCTGAAGTGCACGCTCAGCCTCCATCCGACACATCAGAGGGGAGCGTGCACTCTGGAGCTGGGCCTGCGCCTCCCTGTGTGTTGCTTTTCCTCTGATGGTACCGGAGCAAACCCGGCAGAAAATAAATCTGAGATATAAGCGAGGAGACTAGAGAAACTGAACCGTGCTCTATCATCCCCAGTTGATGCGCCTATAAAAATGCGGAGCCGTTACTCTGCCAATGACTTCACGGGGGGGGGGGGGGGCCCTCCTGGCAACTCTGGCCCTGGGATCACAGCGGCCGCAGCTGCGGGAGGCTGGCTGGTGTCGACTTTCAGGCAACCCTTTGAACAGTGTTTTTATTTCAGTTGGTATCTCCTGAGTTTCAATAGGAACGAACAGTGAGACTCAAAGCAGATCTGGGCGCACTGAGCGCTCACGCGGCTCCACGGGAAAGTGGAAATGACCCGCCGCGTGTGCCGAGGTGCCGCAGGCCTGCGGGCAAACACTGGGACCCGCGCGAGCCGTTTAATGAGACCGGGCTGTGTAGTGAATGGTATTTTTTCAGAAAAGGGGGTGAGTTGTGCCTGGTTTGGGGTTTCACTGCCGTGGTTGTGCACAGATGTCATGGTAAGAAGAAAAGGCAGCCTGGTGGCTTTTGCAGCAAATAAATTGCGCGGTGAAGTCACGCGGGAAAGTTGGAAAGGAGCCGCGCGGCCTGGGCTTGTGCTTCTGCAGAGAGGGTGTCAAGCGTCACAAGCAGAAAGCGAGTCCTCAGTTGCCTCGCAACTTGAGGTCCTGTTTATTTGGAGACATGAAGGAGGGAGACGAGCGGCCAGTTACGAGCTTACCATTGGGAACCTATGGTAGCATTACGAAAATTAAATTTGAAGGAAAAAAGGGGGCACTTTAGGACATAACTATATTTCCCCGGGCTTTGTTTATGGTGGTGGTTTTCCCGTTGCTGATGTCTCTGGTTTCCGCGAAGTCCCTGTCTGAAGCCGGGACTTGTAACACGAGAGCCTTTCCAAAGTCAGTGATCATCCAAGGACTTCATAAAAGCAGATCTAAGCAGATCTTAAAGATTTCATTTTGTTCCAAGGGTCTGAATATTTTAAGTTCACCTGGTTCTATGAGCTAAGGGATAGTTCGCATAGCAGATTACTGCTATGGCCCATCAGTTTAGTGATATGTAATAAGGGCAATTATTAAAACATGAAATAAATATTTATCTCACTTAAACCTTAAAATGCTTTTCAAAGAAAAATTATTGAATCCAACATAAGTCTTTTCAAAGCTCGTTGGTTCTTGAAAGTTGAAATACACAGTTTGGTTTCAAACTTAGCAGCGAGGCATCCAACAGAGAGTATGGAATCGCTAAATTAAAAATGATCGCCAATGCTTAGGCACCTTGGAAAGTTGTGGCTTGGGACGAAAATGTCAGTATTTTAGTGGATTCCTATCGTCACCCTTACAAGGCCCTGTGTCCACTGAGAGAATTCTGTGAAAGGAAACGTTTTGTCTTTGGACATAAACACATTCTGAAAATTTTAAGCGTTGTATACGAAGGACAAACCGATTGACTTGGGCTTATGTGAGGACTGCGTTTGCGGCAGGACTAACCTGTACACGGCAGCACGGAGGTAATTCCTAAGGAAACGCTTTCGAATATAGACGCCGTATCCAGTTTTAAAACCTGCAAAATGCACTCGACTTGTGGTTCCGGGACAATCGCACCCGCTCGCGGCCCTGGTTCTCTCTTCACCTCCCCTTCTCCTAACCCGGGTGGCGCAGAATGAGGGGCACCGAGCCCAACCCCTCCGCTCTGCAGGCGAGAAAATCGAGCTCAAATAAAACTGCACCCACAGTAGGGCAATCGGGCGGGAAAACGCCCCGGGCAGTTGAGAAGAAGGTGCTTGACGGGAGGCCCTGCCTTCTGCCGCCCTGGCCCTTGGTGGTGACCGTGGCTCGCCCTGCCGGAGACAAGTCGCGAAGCGCAAGGACAAGGCGGTAGACAGGAAACCTGGAGGCGGCAGAGCCTGAGCAAACTGGATTTCTGTTTGCATCGCTACGGCGGACGCCAAATTAAAGAGCAACAAGTTCGGTGTCCGAAACGGAAACTCTATCCTCAGTTCTGTCGCTGACACACAGGGTGGGGCAAAAGCAGGTGTCCTGTTGTGAGTACGCAAAACAGTTTACTCTTCTACGAGGACCTATTATTGTATTGTTTAACCTACAAACAACCGGACACCTACTTTTGCCCCACCCCTGTATTTGTTGATCGACTATTTTGCACTCTCTTGGCCTCTGTTTCCTTCCCTCTAAAATGGGCACATTGCCCGGCCGGGCGTGGCTCAGCGGTTGAGCGTCGACCTAGGATCCAGGCGATCGGGGTTCGATTCCCGGTCAGGGCACATGCCTCAGTTGTGGGTTTGATCAATGACTCTCATCATTGATGTTTCTGTCTCTCTCTCTCTCCCTCTCCTTTCCTCTCTCTGAAAATCAATAAAGATATATTTTAAAAAATAAAATTAAAAAAATAAAATAGGCACATTAATCCCCACCCTGCCTGTGTTACAGGGTCTTTGTAAAGGTCTAATGAGAGGATGGGTTTGAAAGGCGCTGTGAACTCCAAGGCACCACAAAACGATCGCGCTCTCCGTGTCGGTGCCGCTTACGACCGGGATGGCTTTAGGTCCAACTTGTTGGCAAATGACACCAACTCGAGGACCTGGAGGACAGCCAGCGGATAAACATTAAGCCTGAGGTAGGCTTTCAACGTCACGCTTTTGGCCGTTTCTCGCTGTTCCACCGACCAGGGGCTCCGCTTCACATTACGTGGCAAACCCCCTCTCCCAACCCCGCCGTGGGCGCCCAGCGTGGGCAGGCAGCCTCTCCCGCCTCTCCGGTTCCCGCAGCTCCTGCTTCCTCGCTTGTGCGTTACGTGTAAGCTGCCCGCCTGCCCCGCAGCCCTGCGCTGCCCTGCTCTGGGCCTCTCAAATCTCAAACAAAACAGCCACGTAAAAGGGGTAAGACAACTAGTCCTCTCCTGAAAGGGCTGCTTGGAAACAGTCAAGTCTGCAAAGAGCAGCTAACCAAGGCCGGTGAGAATGACAGGGGGAGACACTACTATGACCGGACGCCTGGCCTACCAAGGAGTTAAAAATGAAGCAGCGCCAGCTGAAAATCAATATGAAATTCTATAGGCAGCCTGCACAAAGGAATCAAGGCCGCATAATACGGTCTGGGCCGCTCGCTCTCGCTAAATGCACTCGCCAGGTCCTCCTGAGAGCCCCCGAAAGTGGAAGCGCTGCAATCAGGGCCTGTGGCCAGGAGGGCGCGGAGCCTGATGGGGTTATGGAGACACCGAGGCGCGAGCCTACGCAGGTCGCCGAGCAGGCGCGGAGAACACGGGCACGTAGCGTGTCGTTAACAGTGTCCTTTCGAAGGATAGAGTCAGGTGTCCGCGCCACCCAGCCCTGGCTCTCCCAGTGCGCAGCCTCGGATGAACGAGACCGGGAGGGAGCCCACATCCCACCCCAGCGCCTCCGGTCACTCTGCTCCTGTTTTCTGAGCGACGGGCACAAGCGCCCCTGCCATCCGACGCCGTGCCGGGCAGGCTCCCGCCCTCGCGGCTCTCCGGGCGTCCGACTATAGGAGGCAACGGAAGGCGATGCGGGCCGCCCCTGGCTGCCCGAGCGCGTATTCAAAACGCCTCGAGGTGAGTCAGAGACGCCGAGGAGTTGGAGTCGACATGCGTATAACTGTTTATCAGAGAGTCCTTGGTGAAGACCCTTCTGAACGGCTGAAGCTGCTGCTTGGGACAAAGACTTTCAAACACCGGTTCTTAATGCTAGGAGACACCCCAGAGGGTACTCCCGCTTGGGGAAACTGAGGCCCGCTGAGACTTGGTGTCTGATTTCAAAAAGTCCACACTGGAGTCCAGCCAGGGACCCATCTCTCCCAAGTTTCTTGATCCTCAGCCCAACGTCGTCCAGAGTTACCTGCTTCTAGATTAACCAAAGCAACACGTGATGACCCAAAAGCTTCCAGTAATTAACGCGTCTCTCGGTAACATTCACAGAAATGATTGACCGGAACCGTATTTCCCATCGGTCACACTTATAAAAGGACAGCACATACTGGGTTTAAGGTAGAGTGGGATAGAAATGTTTCCACGTTCAAGTTTCGCTGCAAATAGAAATACTTTTAAATTTACTTCAGAGGTGGCCCAAGTCTTATTTCATTTTTGGAAAAGGTAAGCTCTTGTCAGATTTTCAAGTGTTTAAAGATGTTTCTTTGAGAATGGTCTTGGGAGTTCAGGGCTGAACTGCCAGGACGTCCATCTTCATCTGTGCTCCTCGACGGAGACATCGAGGGGACGAGAGCAGCAGCTCCCGCTGGCGCCTGAACCAAGAACGTGGTTTCTCTCCTCCCGGGGGGTTACCCAAGGGGCTGGCATCACGGGGGCGAGGCCGAGAGGCAGGTGCCCTCATGGCCTTGGCAAGCTCGTCAGGATCAGGATTCCCGGGACCCATTTACTTCTGGGAAAAGGGAGAAAAAGTAGTCAGTCCAATTGACTGTCTTTGCTCTTATAAAAGGAAAGCAGGTAAACCCCTTCCTTTCTTCTAAGTCCCTTTATATGGCAGCAGAAGTCCTCTGAGAAAGCAAGAGGAAGAAGGCGATTGTCAGGAAGCAGCTACGCATGGTGCAGATAAAAGCCTGGGGAGGTCATCACACGATCCCAGGCGTCCTGAATAAAATATTGCCCAACGTAGGCACCGCAGGTTCGGTTACAGAGGGTTTCCACACCTTCTTTCTTTCATTTTCCCTGCTTTAAAACCTCATTGTCACCCATTCCACAATTTTGGGGTATGACATCTCTACTATTTTGGAAGTGACACGTTATAATACATTAGCGGAGTAAATCCGAAAATCAAATTAACTTAAATTGAAAAGCAAACAGTATTCATTGTTACACGTTTTCTAGAGCTGAAGACTGCACTTATCTCACGTCTTTATTCTAAAGGTTGTTTATATCTCAGTGAACAATATTTGTGATGTATGACTTAGGGGAGATGAGTATGTTTTTTTTAATTGCAGCTTCATTTTTTTCCTGTAAAGATGATTTTGATAAGTGATCTTCTGTGAAAGTTGGGAACCTAGGGGAAGATTAATCTAGCCCAGTAGAGGAACTAAAGTGGCAAAAATTGATTAAGGCATTAAAATATCTACAGTATGTCTAGAAAATATGAGCTGTCTCTAAATGGTCCCAGTAAATCACAAACCCAACTCCAAGGAAGCCGTTAAGAAGAGCTTCCCAGAGTAATAGAAAAGTTTTCAGGGTAAAGTATTTTGAAAGTGTCATTTTATTTTTACACACTGTGCAATAAGAGAGAAATATTTATACAGCTACAAGACTAATCTTTTCTCTCTAGCATTTCAGGAAAGAAAAATATCCCTAATGCACAGGTAATATTTCTAATATAGATAAGCAGGTAGATATTGTGTAAACATATATAAAAACACAGAGATATGTTTTATAGTACCTGTGGCCAATTATGTGATGTGAGGGAAGAAATCCTTCAAAATCCACTGCCTACAGAGGTTGCCTCACAACCGCCCACCCCCTTACCGCCACCCTTCCTGAAACTCCCCTAACTCAGTATTTCTCTTCCAGAATTTAGAAATATTTTCTAAATTACCCTATAGAAAAATAATGTTACTTGGGAAGGAAACGCCAATGAAAAGACCTTGTAGGGATGGGCGAAGCAATTAGGATCCCGTTCCATATCTGCATATGAATATGCTGAAATTAGTTTGGTATGATGCAAGAACTAAGTGAAATTTGTTTTTGGAGGTGGCAAAGGTTGAAACACATTTTCCCCCATTAGGCAAACAGGCCGCGCATGACCTCACAGTGGCTGGCGGAGCACGAAGAAGGCGAAAAAGTAGCGAGCGTTTGGGAGATTCAAAGTAGGTCAAAGCAGCCTAAAAATAGAATCAAAACCAGAATTTTCTCACCCACACCTGGCTCACAGTGGCTCGCTCGGACCTCTTGACTGAACCCTTGCTTGGTCTCCAACGGGTCTTCTCATGTGTCTCCCCCCGTCGTGTCTCAGCGCTCCTTAATTTCCCATATCCCCCGCTTCCCTTTCCCTCTGAACAGACTAGCTGCTCTTTCCTTTCCTTAGGACAGCAAAACCCTGGCCGGGGACCCCTCGTCCCTGTACTCGGGGCTCAGCCCCCCCTCCCAGCTGCCGCCTTCCCCTGACCTGACCTGACCTGACCCGCAGAGACCACCTGTTAGCAAGTTACCCCCTCGCTCCCCCGCCTGGCGAATCCCCCTCTTTCTCCACTGCCCTCGACACCGTGCTTTGGAATAAACATTTTGCTTTTACTCAGTTCTGAAGCTTCTTTCTATGATTTTCTTTCCCCCACTCCCTGCTCGGCTTTTAAAACAGCCGCCACCACGGCCGCCACCTCGACCCAGTTCATCCCTCTGGCTCTGGAACTACTCCGCTCGCCCAGGGAGCTAAATCGCATCTCTCATCCTGAGTCAGCTTTACTGAGTGTTTAATGATGAGCCTTGGAGCGAATGAACTTGGCCCTACAGTGAATATGCTGGACCCCGGCCCCCACGGGCCCAGCATTGGCACTCCCACGGCCAACGCGGAACCGGAGCGCTGAGCTCGGAGGCTCCGTCTGTCAGGCTGAGGCGGAATCGGGCCTTCCTCTCATGTCGCACTAACCCGCGATTACAGTGCAAAGATCCAAAGCTCCTGAGCGAAGCTTCCCCACCAACCGCCTCTCGACACACCTAGGCAGGCCCCGGCAGGCCCCCGATGCTCTGTTTCCAGGTTGGGGTAGAAGACTGGTCATCCCACCTCTCGACATGGGCTGCCAAGAAGCCAGAAATGCCAGGGCAAAGTAGGCAGACTCTAGTTTCGATCAGACTCAGCAGACTCGGCATTAAATGTTTTTTTTAAGTAATATATTTTTTAATGGATCGTAGAAAACCTCAGTGAGAAGTCCTGGGATTCAAAACTATTTGCCACAACAATGGAGATGTGGGGCCATAATAATTTCTTAAGAGGACATATGGAAGCCCAACGTTTTCCTGGATGATGGAGTGACTTATTTCTGCGAGATCCATGGCCATAGGACCATCTCTGTGTGCTTCCCAGATGAAAGAATTACTCCTGGCTGAATCTGAAAACCACATGATATATATATTCTTTATATGCCAAGAAAAAAATCCTTTGCCTCCTGAGATATTTAAATTCTCTTCTGAGTGATGGTCACCTGCTCCTGCAATCCTATTTTCTCTGTCTCCCCAGGAATACTTTGTTAAAATGGAAAGAATATAGAAACTAAGCAGTTGACGAAAAAAGAAATTATTCTGATCCCGAACTTCATGCTCTTTACCGACCTCCTGCTCCCTCCACGGCAGGTCTGGGCCCGTGTGACCCACGTGAGCAGCAGCTCCGGGCACAGCTGACCCACCGGCCACACGAGCGCCTCTTCACGTTTCTGAGAAAGTGCGTGAGGACAGGGTGGGCTACGTGTTTCTCCAGCATCGTCGTCACTGTTTCTCTTTCTAAATCTACGGATGAGCCAAAATATCGGTCAAATTTCCATTTTATGAATTTCCCTGAAAAATTTTCATCATCATGTCAACACTGAGATTAGAATATCTAGAGACTGTTTATCAGTAATAGGCCAAGTTCTCGAATGATCTCATCAGCATGTTCTTTAGCCTCCTTACACTTCAACGTTTCTGTAAACAGCTTAACAACGTATTTGCGAGTAATTAGGGACAAATGTTCTATCATAACAAGTACAAATAAGTATTCTTCTCTGCTCTGATAATAGCATAGGGAAATATATTTTATGGTCTAACTATCATAATTTGGGTTTTTCCTTGAGAAGTTAGTTCACTTATTGGTTATTTATAGTCGAGAAGACGTTTTCAGTATCAGCGATGCCAAGATCACACGTAATCTCCTTTATCTCTTTTATTATCACCATCCACATTCATGGTCATCCCCTTCCTTTTGCTCGTTTCTCACGGTAACTTATTTGTCAAGAACATGCTGTTATTTTGCTTGTGTCAACACTTCCAGTTTGACTCATTTTACCAAACTGATCTATTACTAATTCAGTTGCAATAGCCAAAGCAGATGTTTTTTTGAAAACCAATTAAGAGCACACATCTCATTTTCGACATTGTAAATTTAAACTCTGCTGTGTGATAAGTTATTTTGTTTAATTATATTTCTTAATTATATTAATGCTGAGCGGTGGATAATCTAAACTGCTAATAAAATATTCTATAAAAAATAGAAGAATGTTTTATAAAAGTCATCATTTCCAAACCCTCTCGAATGGCCCTCATTATTTGCAGGCGAGCACACAGTGACTTTCCCCGGTTATATGAGATCATTCCAGTGAGGATGTGGGAGGAAGCAGCCAGGGCTTCTTCATTGGCTGTACTCTGAACCAACCGCCTTTATAAAATAACCTAATTATTTTATGATATTTAATGTTTTAGTCATTGTTTCCTGATGTGGGTTCTAATTTACATATCTTTTTAAACAGTATTTTCTATATTTCACCTCAAGGAGCTTTTAGATGAAGGGATTTAACTAAATCACATATAAATGATCTAACATCTGAAATATGTTCCAAGCCAATTCTAAAACGTTTAGAGTTCCTTGAATATAACTAAATACCCAATTTAGGAGTAGACATGTCTAGAGCAAATGGGGGGGAAGTTATTTGTTTTCATAGATAAAGCCCTTGTCTGCAGAACACAGAGATGCCGTCCATGAGCAAATACCAAAAATTACCGTATATTCCGATTTGCTTGATTAAAATATAAACTCATTCTATTAGCATTCACAGTCTAACAACGTGAATATTATCTAACTTGACATTGTCATTAGTTTCTTTTTAGTATTGCCACATACTGTCAGAAAAATGAGTTTGGCCGAAGACGGTGAAGCTGAAGCACGTGCGGAAAGCGCTGCGTCTGAGGAGCCTTCGGGGCGGGAGAGAGGCGCCTGCCGGGGGGTCCCCGGGATAGTTTCTTCTTTCTTTCCAGCATGTTTGGTTTATTTTCAGAGCAGGTATTTTATTACCATCGGGGGTCTTGCTACGACCTCATCACAGACAAACAAATCAGCGGTCAGTTCCTAGAAAAAGGAAACTGTCGTTTCCCCTCTGTCTCTGGAAGACCATCTGGCAGCTTAAGAGAAAATGTTGAACTGGCGGGAGACTCTCTACCTCCTGCCGAGTGGGTGCCCTGCCTGGAGGCGGGCGGAGGGGGGCCGCACAGGAAGCCTACTGTTACGTTGGGTGGCTCTCTACCTTTGTCTCGGGGATGACTCCAGAAGTTACTGTCACATGTCACCATATGTAGGGCGTATTATATGTCATCAAAACAACTGTTCGTACTGGCTGATGAGAGAGACGCTGAACTGGGGGGGTGAGGCCTTTTCATCTGCGTGTTTTTGAGCTTGGTTGGCCTGGCCGGCATTTTATCAGCTAAGCTGAAGGATCGGCAGGCAGATTTGGTTTCACCCCCACCAGCCTCCTCTCCCCAGGCCGCACCCCAGCCGTGCCCACCCACCCTGTGGCCTGAGACCTTCACTGTGTTTCTGTGAGAAGTCATTTGGGTTTGGCCTGTCTCACAGCCAAAGGCTCTCACTTCTGGGAATCTCTGCAAACAGCTAACTCTTAAAAACACATTAGGACAAAATACATGAAAAAATAAAGTCGCTGATGAATGTTTTTATGGTGTTCAATTGATAAGTGAAACAAATCAATTGATAAGATGAAAGCGGTCTCTGTAACTCCCATTTTCACACTCCAAGTGGATCAAAGAGGCCCCCCGGTTCAGAACGCATAGTCTTCATTTAGTTTAATGATGAAGAAGACATATTGAGAGGTGTTTGTGCTGTTGATGGGTTTTTATTTGGTTGGGTTTTTTTGTTTTTGCTTTGTGTGTGTGTGTGTGTGTTTTGCTTCTGCCACTGAGCTGTCTACCCGGTAAACAATCTTAGCACAGAGGTTGGAAAAAATGTCATAAAGCTTTGAGAGTGGAAACTGCCCGAGTGCCACTCGAGTGGCCCGGGTTGGTAAACCACAAGACAAGAAGACACAAAGCCATTGTTTGTTCCTGCCTCCGGCAGTAGTTTTAGCTTCACCACATATCTTTTTCATGTGGGCGTGATTTCTCCCCGATGAAAAATATGTGCTAAGAAGAATGCCTGCAATGAACGAAAATAAAGGGGCAAGCCCCAGCCCGGGCTCCGTGGGGCAGTAAAGGCAGGGCCCCTTTGTGGAGACAGTCCCTCCAGGAAGAGTCCTCTCCAACTGGTGCATTTACTTCTGTTCTGCATCGGGAGCCTCCCGAAAATAGCAACTGGATGTTTAATTGATTTATTTGTAATGAATCTGGCTCGGGGTAAAGACTCTTTGAAGCTGATTGATTACGGCAACAAGCTTAAGATTTCATAGCACAACAACCCTTTTTGTACTAATAAACAGCGGGACAATAAAGCTCTGGGCACGGTGTTTCCCTTCACATTAAAGTGAGGATTTGCAACTTAAGTATGTGAGGGACATAGTTTATGCGCTCCCAAGAAGCAGACATAATGAACTATTTCTTTTAATGGCAGATTACCCCTGTTTCTATTTCCTGGAGTGAAGACCTCGCAAATTGATGTATCTGTCCTCTGAGGTTTTCAGAGAGGCATTATGGCATTTTAAAATATTAATATGAGAGTACATTTAGCTGAAAGTAGCTAGTCTGGGAGTCTCATGTGGCTGCAATGCGGGTCACTGGAGACCTCCTGTCTCTCAAGGCAAGTGATTTATTCTAAGTGTATCATTAAGATACACTTTTGGGGAATTTATGATGGTGCTTTTCCACCAAGTTATACCTTTTCCATAAAAATTTAAGTATTTTATGCTATTTTCCCTCACTCCTATTCCTTAAAAACATGGTCAGTGTCACGGGCGAGTGGTAAGTGCCACCTCCTACCCTCCACGGTGGGTTTGGGCTGAACGCTGATGAACCGGGACTGGATGTCACATCTCGTTACAGCCCCGCAGAGCAGAAGCCCGTCCTCGGTCCTCGGAGAGAGGGCAGAGCGGCAGCTGTCCCTCCGATGGGGAGAGCGCGGGGGTGCGGGCGCTTCCAGGCTCAGCGTGCGAGCTGCGCGGCAGGAAGGGAGAACACTGGCACCACACAGATGCCGAGGACAGGTTCAGGACGCTGCCGGGACCATTCCGCTTTAAATCAATCTCCACGTGGCCTTAAAGTTTTCTTTTCAATAACAGGTGACCGGGTGTAGCGCCTGGCTTTTCAGATTTTCAGAAATCGCCAGATATCTACCCGTCTGATGGAGACAGAAAAAGCGACGGGACCCCTGCTTCCCCTACATTGTGTCTTGCTCCCAGCGATCGTGCGCTGCGAAGGCCTTGCACCCTAGCTTGATATTTTTAAAAAGTAACCTCTTATCCACCACAATGGGACAGGCTAGGGCTGTAGCCTGTCTGTGTCATTTAAGTCACTTCTTAAGTCTTTTTTTTTAGTTACCTAAACAATTCAAGGAAAAATGAGGCCCTTTGTTGCGTGTGTCTGTGAGAGGCTGTCCACAAATACTGCTCAATTCCTGCCCCCAATTGGACTCCGAAGTTACTTCGACATAAAGACACCCCAGCTCTCCCATACTGTCCCCAGGCATTGTGACTTTAGGGTGACAGACTGGAACAGGGAGTCCGGGGCAGTTGTCTTTGAGGGATCATGGCGCTTAATTTTTAAACTTCTGTGTCTAAAGACACAATTTGATGGAAAGCCAAGATGCTAAAGGGAAATCTTTTTTCACAGCCATGAAGACTCCCACTTACAGATTCCTGATTTTTTTTTTCTGACAGGAAATAAACCTTTTAGTTAGCTCATTTAGGTTAGAAATCTATTGTCCATTGGGATAAAATTAATATGACACCACAGAAGTCAAGGTTAAATTCCTGAAAGTGACCCTGCGAGGTACCTGTGAGGGGACGGCCTTGTCATAACCGCAACCATCCCCATCGGGGGAGCCAGAGGAGCAGCAGGTGCTCTGCAGCGACAGGGCTTGCAGTGCTGTCCCTGGTCCTGTGAGGCGTGTCCCTAATGCCATCTCCAAGAGGGCTGCGAACTTCCTCGAGTCGGGCGGTGACGATCTGAAACCGTGCCCTAGCTTCCCCACAGACTGATGCAAGATCTCAAGAATGGATGGATGGAAAGGGGATAATCTCATTAAATGACCAAGCCGTCTGTTCTCTCTGCAGACTTCATGACTGCGGTAGACCCTGTCTACTGGCTATACACCAGCCTCATCGAGAAAAAACACCAAGAAAAATGATTGAAGGAGGCCTTTGTGCTAAATGGCAATAGCCTTTACTTTATACAGAATTTGGCCTTTTCTTATAACATAGGTATAACATGAAGCTGTATTTTTTTAATAAATTATTAATTATAAGCTTACTCCAGATGGAATATTTGAAGGATTCATACTTAAAATTTTAATTAAAGCTAATATGATATTAGGAAAACAAGGATTTCTATTTCAAAATCGAACCCAGCAGCAGCCAATCATCAGCATTGTTTGCAAAGAGCTGTCAGCACCTACTTCGCTGACCAAGTTTTATTACTTTCTGTCTAGACCGGGTTCACCTAATACGTTATTGATAAAAACATTCTGTATTTATATCTTAATTCTCATGGAGAGAACCTGTAAGGCTTTGCAGACATTACCTCATTCAAATGTTCACAATGCATCTGCGAGGTAGAGAGGTGACAGGCATTATGAATGTTAACGATGATGATAATACCAGTATTTATTTAGTGACCTTTCTTCATGAAGTTCAGAGAATTCCTGTCATACATGCTGCTTTTTCCTCAAAAAACCAAATGATGTAGATTAAAAGCAAGAATTATTAACCCTAAAGTAAATGCGATTTTCTTAATACATGTTAACTTCCTAAAAATGATAGGAAGTTAGAAGACACACTGAGCCTATGGATGGACAATCTCAGGATTTAGTTGCATTTATTTTGATAATATCTGTAAGTATCTTTATGAAGATACCTTTACTCTTCCCACTGGTAGCGGTAATTAGGCTCCTATCCTTGGCCGAGCCCGTCTGTGTCCTTAAGTGCCTGCGACCCTCCTAGCTCGGTGCTCGCGTCACTGCGGTCGGGAGACTCGGAGGGAGCACCTGCCGTCCAGGCCGCCTCTGGGTTGTTGCCTTGGAGAAGCCACTGAACGTTCCTTAGCCTCAGTTTCCTCACGCAAAAGTGGGTAAAACACATTTGCCTTAGTTCCTAGCAAGATTATTTGGGGGACCAAACAAGATAGTATTTGGGAAAGCCAGTTGTGAAGCATCAAGCACCTTTCAAAAGAAAGTTAGGGCCCACCGGTGTCTCAGCGGCTGGGCACCGACCTGTGTTCCAGGGGATCTCGGTTCGATTCCCGGTCGGGCACAGGCCCAGGTTATGGGCTCGATCCCCAGTGGGGGGCGTGCAGGAGGCAGCCGATCAATGACTCTCTCATCAATGATGTTTCTCTCTCTCTTCCCCCTTTCCTCTCTCTGAAATCAATAAAGATATATTTTTTAAAAAAAGAAAATTAGGTGTGTGTATATGTGTGTTATATGTGCTTCTACAGGGAATGAACCTGTCACAAATCTCACCTTCATCACTCATATAGCAGAGTAGATATCATGAATTGAACTGACTGGTTTAAGATAAGTAGCAAATACACCTTTAAAATATTTTATATTAAGATAGAGTCATAGTAACCTATATTAAAGGACCTCAGTAGGTGATGGCAAGAACCAACTGATACAAGGCATAGTAAAGAAATTTGTATTTGTCATTCTAGTACTTATTTCAGTAGTAACTGTATTACTTTATTTTATTTATATTTTTCCCAAAACACTGTAGACAGTTTTTCCCCAACGGAAAAAGTCATATCAGAACTTGTCTGGTTTCGTCTTTCATCACCAACATCAACTTAGTCAAAGTTCACTAATAAAAAGGGCAAAGTTCAGGGAATTTGGGGAGAATTTGCTTGAATATTGCTCACTGCTCCTCATTATGACAGAAAATTAAGGAAAGATCAGCAAAAAGTGATTTGTTAAAATTAGAATTCCGTTATTTACTTGGGCAACTCAGTAAGAACCTAATGTGAATCAATCGTAACAACCAAAAAAAAAAATCTAAAGAAAAGTAACTTTCATAATTTATTTAGTCCAAAATGTTAAAAATGTAACTAAGAGGTCTATTTTGAAGAGGGTGAAATGTTCTTTTGCTTATATTCTTCACAATTTTCTAATGCACAGAGCAGCTGGAAATCTATGATTGTGCCCGTGTTTCACATCAGAGGTAGATTCTGATACATTTTAACATAGTTTTTCTTCCTGTTTCCCTTATTTTTGTTGTAAGTGCAACAAGCCTTAAACTTTTGTGGTTTTTTTTAATAAACTACATCAGACTGCTGGGTTGATGAATCATCTATTTTCCCACACAGAAGAAATAATCTCTTTAAGGGTAGTTTTATGGGTCTTATGTCGTTTGGTGATGTATAGAATTACTCTCTGTAAAAATCTAATAAAATGTCTAAATGTAAACACTATGTGCTTATAAGAAACTATAAAATGCTTTAAAATTTTTCAAGGTTTAGAACATTGTGTTTCCTGATTTACTTTCAATCACTTAGATACCGCTGGTGGCTTGATCATAATATTTTTTAATGTTTCAATGAACAGTTGCTCTATCATTGTAAAAATTATTGTTGTCTCTTCCCTCCGATGTTAGCAGATATTCTATTATTAATTAGCATGTTCTATACAAGTAGTTTAGAAATAGAGTGGAAGAATTTTAAAATTGAATCAAAATGATGGTGTTACAATTGCAAAAGTGATGAAAAATTTTTATCTTGAGTTTTATATTAGAAGAGTAATTTTTTTCAATGATACTATTTGTAGAAAATTAACCATAAATACAATCCCAGGGTTCTTTACAATGATTATGTACCTACTAAGCCAGACTTTGCCTGCACAACTCTTACTGGGGGATATAGAAATCGCTTTGTTTACGTTCGAAACCTAAATCTATTGCCTGGTCGCTTGACCAAGAATCTACATGATTCATATGCCTTTTAGAGAGCCACCTAAAAGTAAAACAAAAAAAGCAATTATAGTCATTATTGGTAAATGGGTTCTCATGAAATATACCTGAACTTCCTGGAATTAAATTGTTAAACAAGAATGATTTAAGATAATTCCCAATCAAATGAGACAAATGGTGGGTTCAGCTGATGGATTTCTCACCCGACGACCACACCTAATAGCTACTTGGGTGCAAATCTGAGAGGCACATGTGAGTCCATTTTCCTACACTGGACAGAGAACTCAGGTAAAAAAAAAAAGGGGGGGGGGTAGCAGTTTCTGTTTAGTTCTGAGCCAGCTAAATGAATGTCATCCGAAAGAGAATCCTGGCCAAGACATTCTGTCATCTTGGCTTTAAAAAGAATGCCAAAGACAAATGTGCAAGGGGACAAAAACAGCCTCTTCATTCATGAGAAAGGGGTGGGGGTGGGGCAGAGCATCCACAGATCAAAGTGGCGTTGACGTTTGAGCTTATTAATAAATCTTATAACTTTGTAAAGGGAAATATTTCTTCACAAGGGCTCCAGACACTAATTCAAGAATCATCACATGATAGAGAAGGACCCTTGGAAGTACCAAGTGGCCAGAGAATAAATATGGAAGGAAGGGTGACAATCCCTAAGTAATGCATCCGTGAGCTACTCTAAAATACCCCTGCAAAAAGAAACCTTATGTTACTAATTCCCCAGCATCTACCCTCAGGCAAGCCGGCTCGAGAGCATTGTAACTAGGTCACTTTTTACTATTTATTTTAACAAATGGATAGGATTGCATTAGCATAGGACAAAGTATAAATATTGATTTGAGAACCTAGAGCATACAATAAAACAGCAACCTTTCTAACCCTTTTAAAGAAATCCAGCCATAAATAAAGTTCATATCCACTATATATTTTTTTTTTCAGGAAAACAATTGATACATAATTCATCCGTAAAGTCTCCTCATCATTGTCTCTACTGATCGCTGCCCAAACGGCCTACTCATACGAACATTACAGCACACGATGCACGTGTCCCCCCTTCCGAGAGGGCCCGTTGCTCCATACACTGCACCCCTGTTTTATTTATGGCACAATCTATAAGGGCAACTTTTAATAGTTCCACATGAGCCGAGTGCTAAAAGACAGAGATGACAAATGTTAGTATTATTCTAACCGTGATAAAAATAAAATCAATAAATGTGCTTTTGGAATCGGGAAAAATAACACAGAACTATTCCAGGTCATGTGCTGTTCATTTATCTCTTTTTTCTGTACCAAAAAAAAAAAAAAAAAATCATCAAGTTGAGAATATTAATGTTCTGTAACTATAAATAATCACCAGATCTCTCGAGTAATCTTTATTTAAGTGAATAAAATATATCACAGTATTTTCGGTGACCACACTGTGCACGCATATGGGTACTGACGTGCGTGAGGCACCCTCTGGGAGGCTGACTATGCACCAGACATCAAGCCAGGTCTGGAAGACTCAGGTTAATATGATTGCTGCTCTCAGGGCATTTACAGCCTTGTTGCTGAACATTCTTAACTATCTGCACTAATACTGTGCGATAGAAACTCAGGTGCCCTCCACGACCCACCTCTTTCTTTTGTAAGCCACGTCCAGTTCATCAGCAAACCCGGGCAGCTCCAGCTTCAAAACGCATCCAGCCACCTGCCACTTTTATTCCCAGCGCCTCAGTCCGAGTGACTATCAGGTCTTACCCGGATTGTTGTCATGGTTTCTGTCTTCAGTAAGGGCACAGGCAATGCCAGGCCGCAGGGCCCCAGTCGGGCCCCCTAATGCAGCCTGAGCCCTTTGCTTTCCTGCTCCCCACTCGACTTGGCAGCTTTTTCTTTCACCCGCGAAATGGGTTGAAATGATATTCCCAAGAATAAGATGTGCTGTCTCAAGAACCTGCAAGGGCCTGCCTGGTGTGTGCTTCCTTCTCAGTGATGGGAGGTGCAAGACGTACCTTCTTTAATTTAGAGGGGATGCTCTGATACGCACCAGGCTGCTAGACCCCCCAAAATTTTACTGATGTTCAGAATGTCTGTGGGCACGCTGTATGGCTCATAGGTCTTACCAAGGCCTCCAATGGACTTGCTGCTTCCTCTCCTAGTCTACTTAACATAATGTTATTAATACAGTGCTCGCTGTGCTGTTCTGTAGAGTGCCAAGCGCCCAGATCCCTTTGGACGACACTATGACAGAGGGCAGGGGAGAGGGCATACCCGTTGGGCAAGACCTTCTGCGTCCTGGTGTCTGCCACGAATGGACGCAAACCATTTCTGATCAAACTATTTCCTTCCTGATAAGTATAAAAAAAGAACCGCATGCCATGTGCTTGAGGTTGTGCTCACATATTTAAGCAAACTTGCCATGTGAGTCACAGCATTTCTAATTAGAACTACCACCTGGTCGAGTTCACGGTGAGCCATGGTCACCCACCAGAATCCGTCTGGCGTTCGTAGGCAACAGTCCTGAAAGGTGTCACTAATCTCTACCATTCTCCCTGGGACGCGGTATTTTTGTTGATTTACTGTAGTGGTGGGAGGGCAGGGAGTTTGAGAGGCTTCTACCTGGCCTTCTCCACAATGATAGCAAAAATGTACCCAATTATGTATGCTTATGTCTGTACCACATATATGTGCTAACATCTTCTTATGTGTGCTTATAAATATAGAAGTGAATTAAGTACCAGGCACAGGAAGGAGGTACTGGGATCATCTTGTTATTACAAGGTACTCGCATTACCCATGAACTGGTACAGTGTTATCTGAACGTGAATTTGAATAGTTGTATGTTGCAAACTCTAGGGCAACCACAAAAAACAAGTTTTTTTTTAAATATCACTAATATTTTAGGAAAGGAGAGAAAACAGACTCATTTAAACTGCTCCATTTATACCACAAAAGGCAGAAAAAGAGTAGAAAACAAAAATAGAAAGAACAAGGGCAACAAATAGGAAACAGCAGTGAATATGGCAGGTGTCCCTTCAGCCGTGTCAACAACCCCCTTGAATCTCGGTAGTCAAAGCGCAACACGTGAAAAGCAGAGATTTACGTCAGAGTGGATCAAAAAACGTGACCCAACCATATACTGCCTACAAGAAACTCACTTTAAATACAAAGACACAGACTGATTAAAAGGAAATGGGTGACGAAAAATACTCCATGCTAACACTAATGAAATAAAGCAGGGCTATACAGTAATTTCAGATGCAGCAGACTCCAAGGTACGAAAAATGACCGGGGCTGAAGGGTGTTACGTAATGGTAAGGGCTTCATCCTCTAAGAAGACATAACAATTTAATGCGCAGGTGCCTAGTAACAGAGCGCCAAACTACGCGAGGCAAAAACTAACAGAGCTGCCAGCAGCAAGAGATGAATCCACCGTCATAGCTGAAGATTTCAACACGCCCTTTCGGAAGCGCAGCCTCGGCAGCCAGAAAATCAGCGGACAAAGCTGAGCTCAGTCTCGCCGCCCGCCAGCGGGACATACCCTACACAGACTGTTTCACCCAACAGCAACTGGATGTGCATTCTTCCACACGGAACAGTCAACATGACAGACAGCACTGGGCCGTGAAACACACTTTAGCAAATTTTTATTTAAAAAAAATAAAAATAAAATTATATATATATAATAATATATATATATATATATATATATTTTGGGGGAGAGAAGGGGAAGGGAGAGAGGGAGAAACACCTGTGTGAGAGAGAAACACCGATCGGCCGCCTCCTGAGCGCACTCCGTCCAGGGATCAAGCCCGCAACCTGGCGTGTGCCCTGACTGTGAATGGAACCAGAGTCCTTTCCGTGCGTGGATGACACTCAACCGACTGAGCCACACGGGCCAGGGCTTAACAAATTTTTAAAAATGGAAACCATAAATGTCTTATTCCCTCAATTGCAAAGAAAGTTGCCTACCAACAATTTATATAGGTGTCCCTCTTCCGTGATGCCCTTGGCTAACGGAGCTACTTACCCCAAAAGTGTGCCCTTTCCCTGAGCACAGCTGTCATTCAACAACTGGTTGATGTGGAGATGCAAAGGCCTGGCCTCAGACGGGACATCTCTGAGGGGCCATGCCAGCTCTTGAGCTTGCTTCGTGGTCGTAGGGCTCTTGGGTGCAACTCCATCGCAGTTCAGCTCTTCCCTGTGACCACTGCTGCTTCCCTCGCCCTCTCAGAGGTGTTCACAGGACCACTGCCCTGTAATCCTCCTGCACAAATCTCTGTCTTGACCCTGTTTACCAGGGAACCCCACAGAGGCGCTCAGTCAATAAAAGACTTTACAGTCAAGGAAAGTGATGCTTTGCTCTATATGTGTTGACAAATGAAGATGGTCACAGCCTAATGTTCCCTAAGTAAAGAAAGCTGTGAATGAGGAGTTATAGTTTATCTTTCTACAAAATATAAACGTGTGCTTATGTATCTAAAGTATTAGCACATGTGCACAGAGAACCATACTCGCAAAGAAATATCTGGAGAGATTTGCCCCAATATTACATAGCATCATACTCATGATAGTAGGTACCCTGCTAGTTTTGCTGTTTTATCCCCAGAGCCGGCCATAATGCCTTGGGCATAATAGGTGCTCAATACATACTTATTGAACCAAAAATGCAATTAATTAATTAATATCAAGACAAGAGCATTTCAGGTGATCATTTTTGTCTTCATATGTTTCAGAATTGTTTCAAGCTGCTACAATGACCATGTAACAAAAACCCCCATTAACACCTACAAATATGCAGGCGTGTACTGTGTACTACACACGCATGTGCATTTCAGTTCAGACACTTTCGTCTTCCTTATCAAGAGGGCATTGTCTTGAGGGAGGGAAGGCCAAAGGATCCTTTACTGAGGTCTTTAAACATTAAATGCCCCATGAAAGCTGTCTGAGGAGCCACATTCAATCATCCTCAATACTCTCCCAACGACGCAAGAAGGTAGTCAAAGTATACGTGAAGAATCAGGTGTTTCGGAGACTGTGTTATATTTTATAGTGGAAATGACACCAGCTATGTTCCTCTGTGCTCAGGAACCCGTCTGGTCTGTAGTGATGCTTCCTAACACTCCACGCCCACCCCCACCTCCCACAGTAACAAGCAGCGGTTGGTGCTGCCGGTAACTCAGGGTCAGCGTTTTATTTCCAGGGACATTTTAATCACTTTATGGATGCATGTTGCTCACAACGGGCCTCGCTGTTCCCTATAGAGCACTGCGTGCTAATAAGATTGTATTTCTGGGGAATGCTTGCCCTTCACATCTCAATGGGACTTGCGTTGAGCATTTTATGATAGTTATTTACATAATTAAAAACTCAAAATGAAGAGCAATAGTCAAGCCAATATGAAGAGAGTGTCAGCAATTTTCCATTTTGAAGGAGTTCTTTTATAACGATATAAAAATAGCTGGGGGGAAAAGCAGTTATAAGATTATAAATAATCTTAGTACTCTGAACAGAAATAGAAACTGAATCATCATGAAATAACTTCAAAAACATTTTTAAAAGATTTCCAACCTTCCAGCCTCTCTATAAAGAGATCATTGGGAAATTATCTCATAAGAAAGTGATTTGAATTTCAGCCCAAGCCACACTCTGCATTATTTAAGCAATTTTACTTTTCATGACACATGCCCTTCGCTGGCTTCCCCTGGGCCGACCTCAGCCGGGCTACAGCTTCTCCGAAACGCCAGGTCATCTCACAAGCGGTCATTATGCTCAACACAATGAGAAGCGTTTTTGGAAAACCTCTGGGTCTTCGTTGTCTGTTCCAGGAAAGAGAAGCAGCATCTATCGCTCGCCCTTAATCATCACCTCGACTCTTCCGCCCATCGCCTTAGTCACATTCTCCTTGGAGGGAAATGATGATTCCCAATTAAGCCTATCAAAATGAAGCCCAATAATACTTAGGGAAAGCTGGCGCTTAGCTGTCACCTTGCAAATCTAGATGGACAGCTGGCATCCAGCATCACGCGTTTACCCTTCGCTCCCTCTTCTGGAAATAGAGGGGTTCCTCTCCTGTCCAATGTTAGTTCCTCTTCCCAGCTCTAGATCGACGGGTGCCTTTAGTAACTCCATCCGCCAGTTGTGCCTCTATTTCCTGTGTCTTCTAATTCTTCCTTTCTGTTCACTCCTAATCCTGAGCCTAGTCATGCTTAAGTCCCTTCCACCCAATGCAGAAAAAGTTCCCGAAACTGTCTCACCTTTAAACAATACTTCACCTGCCCCCCGCCTTCCCAGGACACCGATTATACCCACTCTTTCCGATTTCTCAATTCCCATTCATTTCTCAGGCCACCAGGCTTGTCATTTACATCCATTGTGACATTAAATCCATGTTCCAATGATTATCCAATCATCTGAGCCACAGAACACTGGTGCATTTAAACACTCTTTTCATTTTAAATGTCTCTTCCCCCTCAGCGTCTCTGACACCACCCAACAGAGCGATTACATGGACTCATGTATTTGATCATTTCACCTCATGCTAGAAGGCTACCAAAAGCTTACATTATCCACAGGATAAAATTTACATTCCTTAGCATGGTGCTTGTCTAACGTAGTCACTGGCAGTGTCTCCTCTCTGCAATGTTTGCCTCTCAGAGATGGCCTCATGCTTTGCAGACAGTGCTGGGCCCTTGAACCTTCCTACAGGCACCGGCATGAGGCCCGTGGGGAAGGGTACATGGACTGTGTTGCTGGACCAAGTCTGCTAAGGGTACAGAAGCAGGAAAGACGCTTTCCTCTTGGGTTGCCTCCTGTCAGCGTTGGTGCCCTCAGAGCCAGAGCAGCTATATCAGGGCTTGGGCATGAGGGAGGTCAGAGCACCCACCTTGCCAGCATCTAACCTAAGTCTTTTTTTCTCTGAGTGTGCTTTATTTTCATTGTAATTTAAAAAAAAAAACCTAACATAAAATTTACCATCTCAAGGATTTTCAAGTGTACCATTCAGTAGTGTTAATATATTTACATCATTGTACAATAGGTTTATAGAACTTTTTCATCTTACAAAAAGAAATTCTCTACCTATTGAAAAACAAGTCCTCGCTTCCTTCGCCCCTCAGCCCCCAGAAACTATCGTCCCGCTTTCTGTTTCTATGAGTTTAACTAGTTTAGATTCCTCAGACTGAGTGGAATCACACGGTATTTGTCTTTTTGCCGTTAGCTTGTTTCGCTTCGTACGATGTCCTCAAGCCCCATCCGTGTTGTAACATGGGACAGGGTTCCTTCCTCGTTAGAGGCTGAGCCATACTCCATTGTGCGTATGAGTGTGCGTTCCCACACACATACCAGCCACATTTCTTTACCCACTTACTCACCGGTGGGCACTGGGACAGCTTTCGCCTCTGGGCTATTTATGAAAGGTGCTGGGATGAACATAGGGGTGCCATCAGCCTAATTCTTGATCCTAGATGGGCAAAAAAGTCCTTTTGTCTCACAAGGGGTTCAGCAGTTCCCCTGGGTGGGGACTGGGCTTGAGGAGCTAATAAAAGTACATTCACCTGAGGTTGGGAGAGGAACCCTAAGGGAGGCACTCATCCCAGCAGGGGGGCAGGGAGAGGGCACCAGACTAAGGTTTCCTGAAGGACGGGACACCTGAGCCAAGGATTAGAGGATGCCTGGGAGGCAGCGAGCTGTGGGGAAATAGCAGCGAACCAAGTGCGTTATACACTTTTAGAGTCATTTAAAGACGAAGGCAGACACGGAACGACTGGCCAGCTTAGGAAGGAGAGACAGAACCGTGACTCTGAGAACTGGCCTGGAAGCAAGTTAAGGAAAGACAACCAGGGGAAACCGGCTGGAAGCCAGATTATTTAAATGGTTTGCTTTAGTACACACAATTTAGGGCAAAACTGTACAGAGAGATAACCAAGTCCATCGAAGATGTGGAAGATAATCCTCCCAATGACAAGAAATCCCTACTCGCCATAAATTATTTAATGACATAGTCACATCAACCCCAAAATAGTCACTATTTGCAGGGCCACAGCTTACATGTCTTTACTTACGTTGTAACCATTTAAAGTGGGGCCTTGCGGACTGGAGTGAAATAGAATAAGAGAAAATTGAGCAGAATATTAACGTGTTTCCTCAGAGGCGCTCAGGGAACAAAGAGAGAGAGGGATGGACCGGTGCCGGTGGCCGCAGGCGCGGAACCTCAGTCCCCTAAGGCCCCGCAGGTGGAGCTCGCAGGGACACGCGGGTGGGACTCCTCCCGTATTGTCAGGGAAGGGTGTGAACACCAGCCGCTCTTCCACGGAGCCGATAGCAACCTGCGGCGCTGGCTGTGGGGGGTGAGGTGTGCGCTGGGACGGAGGGGACAGCAGATGACCTCGCCCATCGCCATGACAACAGGTGGCCGTTTCCAGCCGGGCGAGGGCTGCTTGGGATTCTCCCGGCGCTGGAGCCGCTCGGGAAGGGCGTGGGGGGGGCCAGTGATGCACAGGGCGCTGGCTACGCGCTGCGGAGCCGTATTTTAGACGCAGCTTTGTTCCTATTCCCAGAACTTGAAAAATAACGCCCAGGGTCCAGAAAGAAAACTTAACGAACAATAAATCAGTCGCGGAGCTGAGGGCCCGACACAAGCATGACCACGAGCCTTTCTCAGGCACCGCAAACGGAGCCTTTTTGCATTTTCAGCGTTCGATGGCTGTGAGGGCGAGAAGCAGTGGCTGCTTCTCGGTGGCATTAATATAATAAAAGTGCTCCTTTTTCGTTTTTCTTCAAATGGTTATATGCCAATGAAATAAAACTTAAACAGCTCGTGTGTCTTTGGCCTTCCTCGGCTTCTGCACACAGCTGGCCCGTGGCGGCCGTGACTTGCGGATGCGGCTCCGGGCGAACAGGATTTCCACCCAAGGCCTCTGCGCTCTCGGCAGGCGTTTCTCACCTGGAGGGATCCACTCCCACCCTGTGGACCCCCCCACCCCGCCCACAGCTGGGTTCAGCATCGCAGTTGATGACTTTCCACACCCCAGGCCCTCGCTTCCTCCACTTTTTCCACCGCCGTGAGCTTCTGCTCGACTCCACCCCAGAAACCTGCGTGCAGGGCGCCACGCGTGGTATCCAAGCCTCACCTGAATATTTTATTTTTTTACCTCCGGGCCCATACTCGCCAAAGCTGACCCTGCGGTCCGAAAGCGACGCTCCGTCCCGGGGCCAGTCCACCCCCCCTCGCACCTGCTCACCCTTTCCCGGTCCCTGGACTCTTGGTTTGTCTCTAGGCTCTTCCCTCGCTTCCCTTCCCTGCTGCTAGTCCGCGGCTGCCTCTGGTCGGCCCGTCTGTTCATCCGACCGGCGTGACTGCCCTGGTCGCCCATCTCCCCTCTCCCACTAGTAACCGAGAAGGCCCTGGCCCGTCCCCGCCCCCCGCCGCAGCTGACCTGCCAGCCCCCAGGCTGGATGCACCCAACCATGTCTTCCCAGCTCGTGCTCTCACTTCCCAGTGACACTGGAGCAAGTCAAGGACCAGCCAGTTGGCTCCACCACAAATTCATGATATCTCATCTCAGCTGGGCCCTCGGGACTGCTCGAAAATCCTTTGATTCACAAAGAATTCTCCAGATTCTTCCAAACTTCCTCCATTTTCCTCAAACGCTTAAGGCAGCCCCTTTCACTCCCACACCTACACCCCTCAGGGGACTGATCCCACACACACCTTTTTCTCATAGATTGTTTCTACCTGGGCACTTTCCCTGATGCAGAGCATAAAACCAGAGGCAGATCACGCTCCTGACCCCTTGGGGACAGGAGAGGGGGTGGAGGTGGTTCTTGCCTGGCGTTACGGAGCATGGACACAAAACCAATAGTGGGGGCACCCCCAGGGCAGGAATCAAGGGACCGAGAGCGCTGAGAAAGATGGGAGCCTAACCGATGGGAGGGGTCCGGGTGAGTCCTGTCAAAGTCAAAGTCGTAGCAAAGGCCTGAGGCAGGTTTTTAATATCACATTTGTAAGACTACTCTGAGATTAGTTCATTTAAAAGGATCAGAGCCTGTCCTACAAGTATCTCAATCCCTGATCTTCCGTGATGTTGACATAAGAAAGGTCCAGACCTGTAGAGAATTTTTATGAGAGTTTATTTGAGCCAAACGGATGACATATTCCGGGAAGCAAGATCTCAAATACTCCTGAGAGTAACTGTGTCTTTCATGCATTTGGAATTAAGGAGGGAACGTAAGGAAGGTGGGAGAAAGCGAGGTGGGGGTCAGATTTCAGGATAGTTATCACCCATGATGGATTTTTCTGGGAAAACCTTAATTTCCAATATGTTATGATGTTTCTGCATCTGAAGTTCAAATAGATATAGACATAGGTTAAATATAGATATAGAGACAGAGACATAGATATGGCATCACATGCAGAAGTGAGAGGAGCAAAGGAAATGAAAAAAGATTTCTCTCCTTTCTACAGTTTCAGAGGGTATCAGGAGGTATATTCTGGAGCCAGAGGGGGAAATAAAAAGAAAGATTACTCTGCCCATTCTCTCCTCCGGCTCAAGGTACTAAAGGTGGAACTTCTCAGTGAACCTTGAGGAATCGGGGGCGGGAGAAATCTGTTTATACATCTACGGGCTCAAAGGGCTCGGCAACACGTACAGTTTCACTTTCACAGCAGAAAAACCTTTCAAGAATTCAGAAGTATAAATAAAAAATCAAATAAAGATGATAAAGCTCCCATTAAATAACAGCAAAGCGCGCAGCAGCGTAGCTCACGGCGTTGCCTCTGGCGGTCTGGCGACCAGCGGCCGGCGCCCACACGAGAATCGGCCCTGACGCTGCCCGGGTGCCCACCGGGGAGGGTGACGCAGGGCTCACGGGCGAAGCACCGTCCACTCCCGCCTCCGTTCTGGCGCGTCTGGGGACACGGCCACCAGCGGCCTCAAACTCCCATGGGCAGCGCGGCCGTAATCTAGTTTAACGTGGCCTCCGGTGATGCTCTCCGCCGTCGATGTCGTGTCAAGTACCCTCTGTCAAAGTTCCTTCTCGTCACAAATCCCAGACGTTTTTGGCTCCCCAAAAGGAAGATGCACTGGATTTCCTCTTCCTAATACACGTGATCATGGAAATAGAAATATGGCCATAAAACCTTTTTACACGCTCTTCATGTTGAGGTATGTGGGCCATAATAGGGGCTCTGTTTTTCTCAAATAGATGCAGGAAAAAAATAAAAAGATTTAAGGCGGGGGATGGGGTTGGCACGGTGTTCACTCATTCTGTAAGCGGGGCTCACCGACTAGGGATCTGTGCGTGCGGAGCACTGTGGGGTTTCACAGGAAAAAACAGTGAGAGTCAAAGGCAACGCAGGAGCAAATGTAACATAAGCCTCACCCACCAAACACCTGAGCAATAAAAAGAAAAAGAAAATTAAAAAGGCCCTGAAAGGGATTATCCCGGGGCGGGGTTACTCGGGGAAAACCCCAGGCAGGTAGAGTCCAGTACGTGGGCCTCAGGCTCCTCGGCAGCCTCGGCCTCACATGGGAACTGGTGGGAAGTGGTGAGAAAGGAAGAGTTTGGATCTACCCCAGAGCTCAGGAGTCGGGGACTCTGGCTGGAGCCCCACAAGCTGGACTTTCACAGCCTCCCACGTAAGCCCTGTGCCCCTGAAGCCTCAGAAGCGCTGCAGAAAAACAGCTCCCTAGAGTGACGCTCGCTGGCTGCGGGGATGCATGGTCATGTCCACGTGGCAGGACTTGTCCGGTGTGTCCGTGAAACGGGCCCTTCACCAAAATTACTCTCAGAACAGCCCTCAGTCCCCAAGTCCTACCATTTCAGCCTTCTGTCCGGGAGCACAGCTGTTGGAAACCGACTCCAGGCAACGTAAGCTCAGAGTATGTTATTTTCCCCGGAGCAGAAGGCCCTGAGGCCGACCCGTGCTGCTTTCTGAGGCTCCAGGGCGCTAATCAGTGACTGTAGCTTTCAGTTTCTCTGGGAAGGTTTTCAGGTCAACCCACGATGTGGTTACTAAGTTCACAGGGGCCAGTTCAAAATGTGTCCCATTCAAACCACATGGATGTTGATTTAAAGGGGAGTCCCCCCCCCACTCTTAAACCCACCAGTACTACATCTGGATTTCTTCTCTCAGCCTCAGAATATTATTTAAAATAATATTTTAAATTTAGTTCCTTTATGGAATTTAGAAGCTTTATGCACACTGGTTTTTGGGTTTTTGTTGTTTTGTTTTAATTAAGTTAGTCTATTACAAATTTATCTTATGACCTGGAGTTTGTTATTTTCAATTGACCCGAACCATTTGGCGATATGTGCTATGAAATATAAAGAGTTTCTTGTTTACTGTGTCTGGGCTCTTTGGAGGTCCTGACCATGTGATCTACCTTTGGTTTAGGCCATTGGTTCTCAACCAGGTACGATTTTTGCTCCCTGGGGACATGTGGCCGTGTCTGGAAACATTTTTAGTTATGGCAACCGGGGAGTGGGGGCCACTGGCAGCTGCTGGATGGAGGCCAGGACGCTGCTAAACGTCTCACAAGTCACAGGGCCGTGTACGGAGGATGAGAAACTCTGGTTTATTTGGTTTCCACTCTGAATGAAAGAGAAAGCTGAGTGGCCCCAAAAAAGCATGAGGCAGGGCTGAGCAATGTGGACGCTGCTGAATTTTCAGGGGTCTCTTATAAGACCAATGTTGATTTTCCCCTTTTAAAATGAAAATCCCCTCTCATAAAAAATAAAAAATAAAAAGAGAGCAGTAATCCTTGCTGCACACTGTGGAAAGAGTTGGCAGTAGATGCTCATTGGCCGTTGGGTCACAAACGTTTGAGTGATGACCTCCTTAGGGCTCCTCGGATCTCTCATCGCCACCATCGCTGTCGCTTTGTAGTTTGGGAGCGGAGGTGATGGGTCCACTCAGACTCACCTGACCGCCCTGGCGATGGGTCGTGCAGGTCTCTCCTTCACCTGTGCTCCTCCGCTCCCTCCCCAATTTCTATCTTCTTGCCATTCCAGCCCAATTAGTTCTCCTGGGCTTTGCCTCAGTGCCTCCTTCCCACTTCCTTGCGCTCCCCTGTCTCTCCCCTCTGCCCAGGTCCCAACACACTCTCAGCCTTCTTCTCGGCTTCCTCACACCCTCCTTCTAGTGCCACATCCCTCCGCATCTGGGTGTAGGAGACGTACAATAGCCCGTCCTTCGTGCCCAGTAACACTCAGAAATGGAGGTGCCTTCAATCTGGTTCTGGTTCGGAAAACTCTCTGATTGCTCTCTTGCCCCAAGCTGGCTGCAACCCTGGACTCGTAACACAGGGAAGGAAAATAGAGCCTGGTGGCAAAGTAACCTCAGATTCCTGTTTGGGAAAAATCCAGGAGGTAGGCGAGTGCCTCTGGCCGCGCTCCCCTCCTTTTAATCCCCACGCCAAGAAAGAAAAACAGCAACTTTCAGAGCAAAAGGAAATTACCCGTCGGCTTGTGATTTGTCCGTAACAGTGAAGAGGAAGGTTGCTCGTGCCAGGCATCTGGTGATCTTATCGGTTGAATCTAGACAAAGTAACTGGCTCCCATTTGTCTGTCTGTCTGTCTGTTTTCTTCTTTATCATTAGTCTCAGCTAAACTCCCTCCAGGTTTTAATTTCTTTTTTTCCGTGCGCTAAGCTGCGTGTATATTTAGGATTCGGCAAAGCCAAACAGTGATGAAGATCAGTAATCATTTCATTACAATTAAACCATTTTACGTGACGCGTTACATTTGCGTTGAGCCCTGTGTTTGGATGCCCTGCATTTTATATTTTCCATCTCCGCACAGCGTGCTATTCACAACGGCCAGGAACTGTCTAATCTGCCATGTTCTGAATATTAATATTGACTCTACTGGCTTGTATTTGCTCGGATCATGAAGATTTAATAATTTAACAATAGGTCATTCGAGTTCTGTTGTGTCATCAAATAATTGTGGAATTTATGCTTCATCAGGGGCAAAACCGCCATTGTATTCTAAATTCCACTTCTTGGCCTCCGGCTTAGTGCTCACTGCTCCCCTTCCTCGGCATGTTTGCCCATGATGAAAATTAACCCACCCTGTATCTTTCTGGAAAGAAAATAAACTGCTCCCTTGCCAAGCCATTCATTACGCTGCTCCTTCCCTTCATGAATTTGATCTAACGGGATCCCAGCAGAAAGCCCAAGCTCTTGAAGTGTTGTGCTAATTTGATTAATACGTGGTTACATCCTGTTATGATGCACTTTGCCTTATGCATTTTAAATGGAAAGTGCAGAGTGGGTTACATTTGTGCTAAGAACACAGCACAGTAAATGCACAGTCCCTAAAGCATCTGTAATAACAAGCCCCGCGACCACATTAAACATGCAGAAGGTTACTTTTTGCCGGGTAATGATAATGATGATTATATGAAAATACATGTTTTTACAACAATTAAGATGCCAATAAAAATACCAGTGAGGTTAATTCCGCTGCACTTAAAAATGTTTATTCTACCAGTAATTTAAAAACAATTCTATAAATATCCTAATATAATTGCCTAAATTATGTGTGTATGTGTCTATAGGTGTACGTAAGCAGTCCATAAATTCTCTGGGGGAAATCGCCTAAGTCAGTCCTAAAATACTTATGGAATCAAAGGGTCAGGGACGATTTTTGTAGAAAGAGGCTCATGTTTTCATGCTTAGTACTGGAAGGAAACTAGCACACTGCCGGGTTTGTTACAAATGATAGAGTTGCTTTTGTGTGGATCTTACTGAGATTCAGGGGCTTAGGGTGAGCTGATGAGAGAAAGAGAATGAACCCAGATCTGTGCCAAGTTCTTGTTTTTGTCTGAGCCTGATTTCCATCTCTGCAGGCCTTGGAAAGCGTGGTAACGTGGAGTCTGACTACGCACCTAGCGCGGTGCTGGCGATCTTCAGGGTGCACACAGATGTGTCTGTGTAACACGGTACAAGTTGGTGAATACCTTACACCCCCACTTTGGAGGCACAGGCTCAACTGCTTTTCCATTCGGAACTTCCATTTTATGCTTGCAAAGCCTCTCCCCTCCCATGTCACTTTCTACGATGACTAATAGCGGTTCACAATAGTTTACGGTGGCTTAACACGGCTCAGTCTCCTGAAGTACTTTCATTCGGACTTTGTCCGGCGACCACGCGACCACGCTGCATTCTGCACCCACCTCGATTGGGTAAGCCTTTGGCAGTTGGTTAAAATTCATGACCTCGCTCTCTACTGAAGCAGAGACGCCAGGAGCGGGCATTTCCAAAGCTGCAGACGCTTCGGTGAGAGTCACCAAGTGTGTCGCCCAGCAATCACTGCGTCCCCTGCATGGATCACCTGCAATCAGCTCCAAAGAGGGGAAACCAGGGCCACCCTTTCCTTAAATGTAAAAATAGTTGCTGTTACTTAAACCAAATACCACTAGAAGAAATCTTTTTATCAGTATATTTTCACCTTATTTGTAAAGTCACACGCGAAGTAATCTACTTTTGAAGTTTAATCCCATCTCCATATCCAACTGTGGAACATTTGAGGTTGGAATAAAGTGGCAGACGCTACAGGACAGCTTACAGGCACTCCCTAGGTTCCTATGTCCGCATCTCTTATTAATCAGGTCTGTGGTTTTGGGGAAAGATAATTTTCCTACACTTCAGACTCACCATTTTAATGGCTGCCCATTAAACTGTATTTTCTAATGTTCTTCAAATATTTTTGACTACTACCCACAACAAGAAATATATTTTCCGTGCTGACCCAGGACACACACACACACACACACACACACACACACACACACACACACGTCATATGCAACTAAAGCAAGAGTTCCATGAAACAGTACTTACTCTTACAAATTGCAATGACTCTTGATATTTTCATGCTACTCTTTTTAAAAATTCTGGCTACAGCCCATTAGGGTTTGCTCTTTGTGTCTGAAAAACATTGGCCTGATGATATCTAAAGCACATCCCTCTCCCCACCCTCTCGATGGATTGGTGAGTCTGAAGTCTAGGAAAATTACCTTTCCCCATCCTCTCGATGGATTATGTGAACGCGTTGTTTCTCAGGGACTCTGGTCCTCACTTAACGTCCTAGATAGGTTCTTGGAAACTGCGACTTTAAGAGAAATGACATATAATAAGACCAATTTGACCACAGGCTAAGAGATGTAAACAGAGTTAAGTTTATATAGCATATTTCTGGTCACAAAAACATCACCAAACTTCTAAACTTCTAAATAAAGACCCAAAACGTTTCTAATATTAAACACAAAAATAAACGTGAGCTGTACATACACTTAAGAAAGATGAATAAAAATAAGTGAGAGACTGATTTTCCAGCCCACTTATTCCAGTTCAGGATCCCAGTGGCCCGAGCCTCACCCGTAACTCAGGGCGCCAGGTGGAACCCTCCCTGGACAGGACGTCCCTGCATTGAACACACAGCCACTCGGGCCGGGACAATCAGACCCGCCAGTTCACCTCCCTGCACATCTTCAGGGTGCGGCAGAAAACCAGGGAACCTGGAGAGAACCCGCCAGGCGTGGGGGGAACATGCAAACCCCACGCAGACAGGGCCCCGGAGGAAATCCACTTTTTATTCTCATCAACGTTATGATGAAATAACGTTGAACAAAAGAAGCCACATTACTCCAGGACCTGCTGTACTTGCTCACTTTTGCCTTGAATGACTTTGCACTAGACCGACTCTCTTTGGTTTTGGGATGGGTTTTCCATGTTTCCATTTAAATTTATGTTTTAGCATTACAGCTTCTTGGTCAACATTGCCTATCCTTGGTCTCTATTTACAGTGTACCTCTTCTTTATATAGCTTTGGTAGCCTGTACTGTGGGTTTTTAAAAATATTCCTTTAAAAATGTCAAAAGAAAAGCCGTTACAGATATTGAAAGCTGTGGATGTCACGGAAAAATTATTTCACTTGCTAATCCACAGATAAATAAATGACCTTCCTGGGATACCCTAAGGGTTGAGTATTTGGCAACCACAGATCAATATGACTCTAATTTCATCATCACTTTCTCCCCCAAGAAAGACCAAGTACAGCATATTTGTTCCAACTATTGACAATTCATCCATCCCAACCAGTGAGATTTGGTACAAGGTTGGCCTAATACCCGGTCCCCCGAGTTTCAGAAGAAACATAGCTGATACTCGCAGGAAAACAGAAGACAGGAAAACAAACTTTGAGGGCTGCTTTGAAAGTGTAGAGGCGGTAAAAGCAAATGCAGGCAGGGACCGGCCAGCCCACCTATTTGTGAATACACGGCTCTGCAGTGTCATATGTTCTTGACACTGTCCCAACTGTTTTGTTTGGATGTACTGGGTCTATTAGACTGGAAATCTTCATGCTCTCCTGTTGGCCTTCTCCTCTGTAAAACATGAAATATTTTCAGCGTGGAGCACCGCCCGGTACAGCACCTTGCACGTAATAGGTCTTCAACGATCACCCGTTATTGAGATTTGGTCTGTCTCCTGAATGTTATCTCAGACACGAAAGCCATCACTTCAGCTCCGGCCAAACCATCTCTAAAATTTTCCCTGAACTAGTGAAAATCACCGTAAGACTGTTTATGAAAGCTTATAAAATTTCTGGATAGTTTGGTGTGAAGAGGGGGGGAAAAATGGATTCAAACCAAGTGATCTATAATTTCGTGTTTCTGCCATTTTCTGCCCCTGCCCCTGCCACCCAAGCCGTAGTGCATCCTTTAACCACAGCTTAAGTCTGCGAGTCTCCTGCTTCATTGTAAACTAGCATGACAGCGAAATCGGGGTGAGAGCCACTACTGACCTGGCCTTCCGCTGCCTGAGGGGCGGCTCAGTGCTCTCAGATTGGTGCTACTCTGCAAGCCACACGTGTATGTCCACTTTCCTAGTAGTCTCCCTTTTAAAATCTAAAAAGTTAGCCTGGCCGGGCCTGGCTCAGCAGTTGAGCATCGACCTGGGATCCATGTGATCAGGGTTCGATTCCCGGTCAGGGCACATGCCCGGTTGCGGGCTTGATCAATGACTCTCTCATCATTGATGTTTCTATCTCTCTCTCTCTCTCTCCCTCTCCTTTCCTCTCTCTGAAATCAATAAAGATATATTTTTAAAAAATTAAAAAATAAAATCTAAAAAGTTAAAGTTGAAATTAATTTTAGCAACATGTTATTTAGTCCAATAGATGCAAGCAAAATACTATGGTCTTAGCATGTACTCCACATAAAGTTATTGTGTCTTTTACAGTCTTTTTTTATACTAAGTCTTCAAAATGCACTGAGCACATCTCCGATTGCACTGGCCACGGTCAGAATGCTCAGTAGCCGCATGTCGTTGGTGGCTCTCATTTTGGACAGTGCTGCTCTAGGCCACTCTGCCTGGTGACTTTGGGGCTGAACCCAGGCTGATCTCCTCAGATAGAGGCCACGTTTCAAATTTTCAAAGTCTAAAAGCAAACTTTGGGTTGACTATTAAAGACGGCGAGCCCTTGTCAACATTAGGAGATTACGCCCCCTCCCTCGCACGCTCACATCCTTTCCAAATTCCCTATTGATTACTTCCCCGGCATTAGGAGGCAGGAAGCAGGAATATCCTCCCATGGATGTGGTTGCCTTCTTGACTGGTGTGGTTAGCACGGAACCCATTAGCATCAACACTCCCCCGTAAGAAGCTTTGGGTAAGTAGCTTTAAAATTCTGGATCATCAACAAAGAAATGGATTTTCACCGAGGAGGGTGAAATTGTTAGGAGAGAAGACAGGAAGGAGGCAGAGGCACTGAGTCTCAGCGCACAGAATTGATCCTGAAAGCAACTCGGGGATCAGGCTAATGGGAGTAATTGCGGGGTGGGGACGCCCTGCCCGCCGCTGGCCTCCCTTCCTTGCTCCCACGCTCCCTGCCCCTCGGGTGACCGGTGCGGGCGCAGCTCCGAGCTCTGCGGTGTCTGAGCCAGGGGCAGGGAGCACTTTGCTTGCCGGGTGAACGTGGGCGCCAGGGTTTGTCGATGCCCAAACGGGTAGAACTATTCATACATTAATTCCTTTGTTCATTTGACAGCTGCAAGTGCCTGGGACTGACAGTCATCATTTCCGTTTCTCCTTTCTTTCCTAGGAAGGTGGAAAGATTTATAACCGTGAGACATCTTCAGCGGAGAGAAGCGAGATGTGGTAGATGCCAATGTGTAATCAAACTCTTCCTTCTCATATGCCTCGCTGAGTTATTTCCCCGTGTTTTCTTCAGTGTCCATTATAGCACTTATCCTTGATTATGTCCCAGCAATAATCTGGATCAAACTCGGGAACTGCTTGCTGGACAAGGGGAGTAAGATATTTCTTTCCAGACAGTCAGGTTTCGTGGTGCCATTAATACAGCTATATAGTAATGGGAGTATACAGTGTGTAATAGGGCCAGATAGTGACTAAAATTTCAAATAATCCAAATTTTCTGTCCTTATTGGTCCTTACTGTAGTGAAACCATTCCTACCAGCACACCGTGCTAGGAGAAGATCAGTGCATCCTGAGTGTTTCTATCTTTATGCTCTGAAGAATATCTGCATGGCAGGATTGTTTGTCCTTCAGAGAAGAGAAGCCTAATGAGAGAAAAACGCATGTAATCCCTGCCCGGCCGGCGTGGCTCAGCGGTTGAGCATCGACCTGGGATCCAGGAGGTCATGGTTCGATTCCCGGGCAGGGCACATGCCCGGGTTGCGGGCTCCATCCCCAGTAGGGGCCGTGCAGGAGGCAGCCGATCAATGACTCTCATCATTAATGTTTCTACCTCTCTCTCTCCCTCTCCCTACCTCTCTCTGAAATCAATATTTATTTAAAATAAAAAGAAAGTGTAAATATTGAAAAATTCAGAAAATTAATGCAAGTAGAACATCTTTAAATATATGATTGCAGCTGATACTGAGTTTCTGCCAGTGACACAAAATTGCAGAAATTCGGCAAAGCACTGTGGGAGGAGCACACTGTTAATCAAACATGTCAGTGAGTCCTCGCGGCTGATAGCTAACAAGTAAGTTCTGACCTACATTTCACTGGAAAGCATTTTAAAAGCATTAAGCATGTGCTGTTTACTTAGTTGATGCAATAAATATAAACATGCTCCGAGTTCACAGTAAATCCAAAGTACAGACCTTAAATAATTCCAGCATTTTAAATCAAATTGATTAATCACTAAAATACATTAGGAGAAACCATTTCAGCGAATTTTTAGCGAAAGGGGTCTTTGAGTCCAGTTCAGTTCCTCTGCTCCTACCCACTGCGTGTGTAATTCATGAGCCTTTAAACAGTATGAGGTTATGGATGGCGGCGCTGACATCTGTACGTTCACTTAGCAGGCCTGAATAATCGGCCCTCCCAGCTTTTTAAACGGTAAAGCCATCACTGCTCTGAATTCATCTTGTGATGTCATTGCCACTAAGCACTGACATCATAAATTTGAAGCATATGAAAGCTGGAAAGGAATATTAGGGGTGCGTCTCATTTCAAATACGTAACAATTAAATGATACACAGCAAGAAGTCCGTCCCGATCCAGCTGTTAATGAAATGCTCTTTAAAAGTGTGATGGATCATCGCTATTTTTGCATGTCTGAGCCTGCAGAGGTTTTCATGAGACTGGGTTGGGCTTTGTGTTCTGAGTCGGAAAGAGTGGCATTCATTCCCATCCGCGTGGTAAGAATGTGTGCACACGTGTAACCGAGTGTATGTTAACAACTGTGCGCACCGGTGGGAGCTGCATTTGCAACCAGGGAAGGGACTCCAGAGGCGAGCACGGGACCAAGGTGGTGCTGGCCCAGAAGCTACGGGCCTCGTGTTCACAGGTGGAGAGGAGTGGCAGGCGTTAAGTATTCTATGCTAAAATAACTTGACCTGGTTACTATGGACTTTTGCTCTTGAAAATGGTGTGTGTGTGGGGGGGGGGGGGTGTCTAACTTAGAAGCTGAGCATATTCTTAAATAGGAGTTCTTACCCGTTCAATAGGGCCACCCATGCAGTCAGTCAGGAGTCCTGGAGCGACTCTGTTTGTTTCCGCCTATGAAGATGGACAGTAACCAGCGTTCAGAAGAGAATATAACAGTCCTGTTTCTATTATCATCAGAGGTGTTCAGAGCACAGAGCGTGGTTTACGTCCTTCCCCCATGCCCACAGGGGCCAGAGCGGGGCCTGTCTGCACAGTATCTCCTCTCCTGGTTCCTGTTAACACACACAGGGCCACCACTTGGCTTATCTGTGTTTTTGTATGTGTCACAGTAACTGGAGTATTGTGGGGGTTGGAATAGCATTTTTTTTTTAAAGTTTAAAGATCTCCTTACATGATGAGATGATTAATTTCTAGCATGTTCTGTATCCCATATTCCTAACATTTTAAGGAAATTGGGCCAATTGGTAAAGAATGTATACAAGTGACCAAAATAACCATCCAGGGTTATAACTTTTCCTCTCAGAAAAAACTCAACAACTTCTCGGAGCTAACCCTGAGCACAGACAGTCCTTTATTGTCAGATTCTTACCCCACAGCTGATCTTAGATCAGCTCTACGTTGGAATCCAGAAATCCTGTCCATCCTGCCACCCAAATCCTTACACACTTGGACCTTTCAACCTTTCGACATAAAATTTAAAAGCGGGCGGAATGAAACTTTTTAAAATACGAACTGAGAAAGTAAACTCCCATCAAGCTGAATCGCATCCTAGAAGCCTGGCTACTTGGAAATCACCTTAAGCTAATTAGAACCTATATTTCAAAGTCAGATAATTCCCCTTAAGGACAGAATTTTATTGATTCGGATTCACTAGAATCCTACCCAAAAGTCTTCCGTCAGTCTCCCTGATAAAGGTCCAAGTCTGTCTCTCTCGTTCAGTCCTACCCTTCTCGGCCCCAGCCACTGGCCTTCACGGAAGCCCTGCCCCTGCATACAGGCGCCACCCCTGACCGAACCGGTCCCCGCACTGGTCTCCCTGCCACAGCCTCCCCTCCTCCAGCTCTACTTACCACCACTGTACTTCGCTCAGACTCCGGCTCAATTTATTTCCCTCCGCCTGCTCCCTTGCCCACGTGATCCATGCATCGGTTTTGGTCTTGCTGTTCATAGACTCGTATCAATCCATCTTGGATTATTATATTATTGTGAGTAATGAATCAATGCTTATTGTTGGTGATGATGACGATGATGACGATGATGGCTGCTATTTGTCGCGCTGCATAAACCTCAGGTTCCCCTGAGGAAGCACCCATCTCATCCCCTCACCTCTTCCTGCAATAGTCTCGGGTTTCTGTACGTGCCCCCCCCCACCTGCCCCAACCATGGGGCATGGGACTAATGAAAGCCTTTAGACTCTAAAAGCCTCATTCTACCTCTTTTCTAGTTTCTCTTCCTCCCTCCCTCAGTACTTAGCTTTAGCATGCATCGGAAAAACCTGAAGGTTTATTAAAACCCAGTGTCTAGACCCCACCCCACAGTTTTTGATTCAGTAGTTGTTAGAAATGTGAATTCTCAGAATCCATCCCGTAAGTTCCCAGGTGATGCTGAGGTTGCTGGGCCCCAGACCACACCTGGAGATCTACTGCTCCACCGGCTCCTGGGTGGGAAGGGGGGTGCATTAAGCCTGAGGGCAGCTTGGCCTTAAATGTGGAACTGATATCCCTTCTTCAGTGAAGAAACTACTTTCTGAAGCCTCCAATCTAGGTCTTGATATGAGAGCGAAGGGACAGCTAGAAATTGGGGATTACAGGGACAATAACGTATTTTCATAATAGTCCAAGAATTCACTCCCAGTTATAGCACAATGAAGGCCGTTTGTGGAGACAGAAGGTGGCTTTGGACGGGGCCACTTCAGTAGAGCAAAGGGCGGGTCCCAGGGAGTAGACAATCAAACGGGCGGGGAAGGGGCAGAGACGGCGAGAATGGGGCAGAGACGGCGAGAATGAACGATGCCTCCAGCTTCTGCACTGAGCCGGAGGGCAGCTGCTGGGCGTTTTCTCTCGTTTTATGGGGTTGCCGGAACGGGGGAGACTGGAACATGTTAAAGTGTTTATGACGACAACTAGCAGAGTGGTTTCAAGACACAGAAGAGAGATTAAAATAGGTGATTTAAATGCCCTGATGAGAGGAATGGAAATAGCATGCCGAGCCCAGGGAGGGTAACTGCCCTCGGAGGAGTGCCTGCACCCATGTGACCAAGCCTCAGGTGAGTTTGTGCTGGGAGCGCGGAGCTTGACAAGTCGAGCATATGAGGGGTCCGGAGCGGCTTGGGAAGCTTTAGACACCTCGAGAATATTTGCCAGAGCCATTCTGGAGACTGGGAGGGGACTGACTACAGATAGATGGGGTGGTTGGAGGTCCAGCTGCCATGACTGAAGATTTTAATTGTATCTGACCTTTCCAAATTCTCTTTGGTCTCAGATCTCTTCCTGGGCTTGCTTTTGTTTTGGCAACAGCCCTCTAGCCTTAGTCCCTCCAGCCTAAGGGCACAGGAGCTTCCTGTTTCTTTTTGTTTTTTTAATGTCTTGATTGATTTCAGAGAGAGGAAGGGAGAGGGAGAGAGATAGAAACCTCAGTGATGAGTCATTGATCAGCTGCCTCTTGCAAACCCTACTGGGGATCAAGCCCGAAACCCGGGCATGTACCCTGATCGGGAATCGAACCTTAACCTCCTGGTTCATAGGTTGATGCTCAGCCACTGAGCCACACCAGCCAGGCAGCGTCCTGTTTCTTTATCTCCGAGCTCACCTGCAGTTCCAGGTGAGTTTTCTGTTCTTGGTAATCAACTCCCACCTTAAATCCCCGTGTTTTATATACTAGGATTGGTTTCTACTTTTTGGCTGGACCCTGACCCCTCCAGCACAACGCCCTCGGTGGTGAGACCCTCCAGTGGACGTAGGCAACTGAAGGAGCCCCTGAGGTACCACCGACAAGGAGTGATGGGGGCAAAGGCGCAAGGGGAGTGATTAACGGCAGGACACTGATCAGGCGATAGATCTTGTGCTTCCGGTGCCATCAGCAAGGCCATGACAACACTGTAAAACAAGAAGCCACGGGCCCAGGGAACCACACAAAATAAATCCTAGTCTAGGCCTCAGTCACTTAGAAATCAGGTATGAGTGTTTCTTAAAAACCCTGCAGGGGCCGTGATTGCTTAAGACAATAGTTACGTGACTTAGAGAATTATTTTTACATTGCCCAGGCCCCGGGACTTCTGACAGAAAAGGTTTTCACAGAACTACAGTCACTAGTATTCTTGGATCCGTGCGTGATGGGAGGGGAAGGGAGCTCATTTTTCTCTCCCGGACTTTCGGTGGAACCGCAAGATTCGATGATTTATTTCTATCTAACAGCAGAGCCTGAAGCAAGAGTCGAGCTGGGTGGTTCTGTGTCCTCAGTGTTAGGACTGTCTGGGCGAACGGTGGACGCAGAAGTTTCAACGACAGCTCTCAGCCTCATCACCATTTCTCTTGGCTCCTAGGCAGCTGCTGCTAGTTCATGTGCATGTGTGAGTGTGTGTGCATGAGTGTGTGTGTGTTTGTGAGTGTGTGAGTGTGAGTGAGTGTGAGTGTGTGAGTGTGTGCGCGTGTGTGTGAGTGTGTGAGTGAGTGTGTGTGTGTGTGGGTGGGTGTGAGTGTGAATGTGAGTGAGTGTGAGTGTGAGCGAGTGTGAGTGTGCGTGCGTGTGAGTGTGTGAGAGTGAGGGTGAGTGTGAGTGAGTGTGTGAGTGTGTGAGCGTGAGCGAGTGCGAGCGAGTGTGAGTGTGAGTGAGTGTGAGCGAGTGTGCCCGAGTGTGAGTGAGTGTGAGTGAGTGTGCCCGAGTGTGCCCGAGTGTGCCCGAGTGTGCCCGCCCGCCCGCCCGCCCGCCGTGTCGGGTTCCTCGGGCCAGGGCGCCCAGTAGGAAGCGAGCAGCGGGGGTGGCGCGCGGAGCCCAGCACAGCCCGGCGGGCGGGTCGCAGGGCGCACATCCAGCAGCACCGAGGACAGACGGACGCGCGCGATGTGCGTCAATTACAACGAGCACTTTGCGGGAGAAAGGAGAACTTCAAAGGAGCGGAGGAGACTCCCGGCGAGACTTTCCAACCGCGGCGGGAGGTCACGGCGCGGGCAGGTCCCTGGGGCCCCGCGTCTCTGCCCTCCCCACCGGGCGGTAAGGCCCGCCGCGGCCCTGCCCCGTCCCCGCCCGCGTCCCCGCCCGCGCTCTGCAGAGCCCCGTCCCGCGTCCCGCGTCCCGCGGGCAGAGGCGCCGGCGGACCGCGTGGGAGGGACGCGCAGGGACCGCCCCCGCCCCCCCCCCGTCCCCGGGCCCCCCCCGGGCCCGCCCCCGGGCCCCCCTGCGCGGCCGCGGCCCTGCCCGGGCGCAGCGTCTTCTCCACGCCGGCCGCGGCTTCGAGGGGCCGCGGACCAGGTGCTGCTCGACCAGGGCCCTGCTGACGGTCCAAGGCTCCCTGCGGCTCTGCGTTCATTTTCTCCCCCAGCCCGCTTCTGCCTTTTCCCCGTGATACTCATCCTTCCCACGGAGCAGCTGGGACGCACACGGGTGAAGCCTGCTCTTTCATCGTCAAGGCTCTTTCCCCCGTTAACAGATGGCTCACCTGTAGAGAGTGTGCCCGGGTGTAAGTCCTTGGGGGTTACCTGCGTTCGGAGAGGAGCGGATGCACCGTGGGGCACCTCGACCTGCTGAGCGTAAATCCTGCTCCTGACCGCCCCTTTCCTGGGGAAAAAAATGGTGGATTTCTGCCTAACCGTCAGGACAGAAAGGAGCCTTTAACAAAATACCGGCCTTTCCTTGGTTGATTGTGTAAAAGTCTAAATTTAGAAGCTAAGAACGGTGCAATCTGATAGAAATCAATACCAAAGCCACGTATGTTTGCAATTCACACATGTATTTGAATTTCCAAAGTCTTTGGCATCTCACTGGGGAACCAGGCTGACCGGACGCGATGTTGTTTAGCTACGTTTGTACAGATAAAGGGCAGAGATGCTTTTAAACAAGAGCTGTGGATGCTCTGGCTGGACTGCCCCTGAGATCCGGCCAGGCTGGCTGCCGGGATGGACCGGCAAGCCCACCCTCGCTCTGCTCCCCACACCTCCCTTCTCTGTGCTTTTAGCGATTGGGTCCTATCAGAAAGTATTGGGTCATCCTTCAGGTCATGGGCAAGGACTCGCATGTGTCCATAACTGAAATGTAAAGCTACACAAAAATGTATGAATGTATTTCAGAAAAGAAAACAAGACATGGGAGAGAAATCCCCATGAGTAAAAGCAAGTAAAAGCTAGACTTGGCAGCTGAGCCTGGTTGGTTGTAGGAATGGTTTGCAGCCATCCTTGGCCATCCTTGACCATCTTTCACCATATTTGGCCATCCTCGACCATCCTCGACCATCTTTGACCATCCTTGACCATCCTTGGCCGTCCTTGACTGTCTTTGACCATCTTTGACCATCTCTGACCATCCTTGACCATCCTTGACTATGTTTGGCCATCCTTGGCCATCCTTGACCATCTCTGACCATCCTTGACCATCCTTGACCATCCTTGACTATGTTTGGCCATCCTTGACCATCCTTGACCATCCTTGGCCATCCTTGACCATCCTTGGCCATCCTTGGCCATCCTTGGCCATCCCACCTCCTCCCTCTGCATCATCACAGAGAGCCTATCACACTGAGGAAGTCAGACTGTGCTAGCAGCAGCCAGAATCCACCCCTTGAGGTCTACAAAGCTCTACTACTTACCACTCTCCATTCCCCGGCCCCTCCCATCAGAAACAAAAACAAAAAGGTTCATACATGAAAGAGGTAGATGGTTTCCCAGACACCAGAGACAGGAAGACAAAGTGCAGAGACCCAGAGGGACATTGTAAGAAATGCTTCCTCTAATCTTCTAAGAAAAAACAAGAGGGAGGAAGGGAGAAGGAAAGGAGACAGAGGAAGGAGAAAGGAAAAAGGGAAAACAAGAAACTACTGAACATTATTAAAATTCCGCTTTTCCCCTTTGGCACTTTTCTTATAGTTAGTTAGATAAGCCATTTAAATATGTGCCATTCATTCCTCCAAGTTTCATTTCCTGAAAGGATATTCCTGTTGGCAGCTACCAACATTTTTTTTTTAAGTAAATGACCTTAATTTGTATAAAGAAAACGCAATCGCTTGTTACCTAGGGACGCCCGCAGCTGCAGCGGGATGAGAGGCAGGGAGGACCATCGTGGGCCCGGGGCTCTTCCTCTGCCCACACGCTCCGGAGGGTACCATCCGCACCTAACCTCACCTGCCGCTGGCTAACAAGGCTCGAGAAACATGACGCTGACAACTGGTTTCCAGTTTGTAATCTCCTTGTTGTAAGTTTGGTACAGTGTCCAATTTCTTGCTTGATTCTTTTGTTGATACTTTTGGAGTCTTTTTCCTATTTTTTGTTTTAAATATTTAAATATCGTCATGAGCTCTGCCTGGTGGCTCTCTCTCAGCACTGGGAGCGCCGCAGCAATGGACAAAACAGGAAGCCCAAGCCACACAAAGAACTTTCAGCAGGTTACATGTTGTAATCTAAAGACCCTTCCATCCTAAAATACAGTTTCTGTTGGTCTACCACCATCAATCAGTCATTCTACTATTGGTAAAGATGAAAAAAATTTCTCCACTCCACCAGCCTCCCACGGACATAGATTAGATAGATAGATAGATAGATAGATAGATAGATAGATAGATAGATAGATAGAAGATAGATAGATGATAGATAGATGATTAGATAGATAGATAGATAGATAGATAGATAGATAGATAGATAGATGATAGATAGATAGATAGATAGATGATAGATAGATGATAGATGATAGATAGATAGACAGATAGATGATTAGACAGACAGATAGATAGATAGATAGATGATAGATAGATAGATGATAGATAGATAGATAGATAGATAGATGATAGATAGATAGATAGATAGATAGATAGATAGATAGATAGATAGATAGATAGATAGATAATTACCCACATTAACAAATTACTCCAAATTTTAGAGATTTAAAATCATGGTCAACATTTATTCCCCCGTTTTCATGGGTCAGAATTTTAGGAACAGCTTCACTGGCTGGTTCGGGCTTGAGTCTCTCAGAGGTGACAATCAAGGACACATCAGCCAAGGTCACGGTCATCTGAAGGGTGACAGGCTGAAGAGGGACCCCCCACATGTCTGGAGAGCTGTGCTAGTTGTTGGAGAGACCAGACCTCAGTTCCCTGCACATGGACCTCTTTCCTCGCTGGCACCTGAGTGCCCTCAGGACATGGCAACTGGCTTCCCCAGGTAAGATGACCCAAGAGCCGAGAGGTGGGAGTGGCGGTGGCTTTAGGGCTGACCTTGGGAGTTGCACACAGTCCAGGACTCCATATTCTAGTCGCTAAAAGTGAGTCGCTGGGCATAACAAACGGCCCACATTCAAGGGGAGGGAACTATGTCCCCACATTTTGAAGAAATGATTTATGGACATATTTTAAGTACCACACAGATTTATGTAAGAATTCCAAAAGAATTGTCCCTAATGAAAACAATGCCGAAATTCAGATAAAGAGAGCCTTAGAATTACCATTTATTTCTACGAGCAAATACAAATCTGCTTCCAGGGCCAGAAATTCCATTTAGAATAGAATCAGTCATTCTTAAATATGCACATATATTTTTAAGAATGGAAAGTCTTCCTTTTAAAATAACACTAAGCTCAATTCTCCAGTGACCTTGGAATTACATTATTTTTCAATAATTTATATTCATTGATCAGCCGAACAGTTTGACACTTTATTTATGGGCTACTGTGATGGATCACATCTGCTCCCAACGTAAAGTAAACAAATTCTCAGTTTGGATAATTAGAGTAAAAGCCCTAGTAGTATTTGATTATATTTTCTTTTATACCACAGGAATATTTCACTTTGGGAGGTATATTTTTATTTTTTGTTAATTGAAAAATTAAAGACGAACCTTGATATATATACATATCTTTAAAATCTAAAACTTGGTTGATAATATTAGGAGACTTGTAAATAAGTAAACCCTTAAATTTATGAATTGCAATTTATATTTGTGTGTTGAAATGTTTTTACCTTTTTTTCCTATAAAACAACAAAGATTCTTTCCTAACTGGTGATTGCAACAATCTGAAATACATACTGTTCGTGTGAGGGAGACAGTGAGTGTGCATTCATGTACGTGTGCATGGAAAGAGCTAGTTCTCGGCATCCATGCTTTGGATGTCATGTGAAATTTATCTAACCCACTGGCCTCTTGCAGTTGAACTTCCAACAAAGTGTATGTATCTGCAAGGCACTGACAAATGCAAGTAAAGCTCATAGTGCCCTGAGTTACACCCTCTACACACAATGTGACGCTTTGCAAACACACGCTATTGAGTCTGAGCTAGCTTTCCTGAGAATCCTAACTTGTTAGCTTCTCCGTTATAAAGAAATGAATTCACTTTCATATGTTTTTTGGTTAATAAGCATCCCCACAGTTTCATGATACTACAGGCCACACCTACCTATAAAAGCTCTCCAGCCCCTCTGAGGTTGTGTAACTTAGGGCCAAATATTTTCTTACCAAATATGACACTGACACATCTTAATGTCCGGGACTGAAAATTAACGGTTGAGTTACAGGAAATGTCTACGTTCCTTTCTCGCTCGCTTTTCTCCTCTCACCGTGTCCAATAAAGGCCTCGGCGGTGGGGGAGCCCTCCGTGGAGGCTCGGGAGCCAGAACTGGACATACCTTTTGCCTCAAAAATGCTTTGTCAAATCACCTGTTATCTCTATCTGCATTCTTGTGCCAGGTGCCTGCAAGGCCTCATTGATATCAAGTGCCAGATAATCTTTTGAAATGTTAATAATTAAGAGATTATATATTTATACACATCTACACAATTACATATATTATATACAAGGAGATAAGACAGAAAAGATCTCAGAGTCTCTAACATTATTTTTCATGCAAATCTGTCATTACATGCTTCCTAGCTGATACGGCACATTAAACTAATTTTACCTGACTCCAGGAATTGAAGCCAACGAACGCTGCTTCATGAGGAACTGGGAGAGGCGGAGATGACACAAGGCGATCAGCAGGCCGGCGGCCACCGCCCCACCTTTACAGCAGTAACTACCCCCCCCCCCCCCCCGACAGGGCGGTGCTCTCCAGGACTCCAGACGAGGCACAGGTGGGAATAGTACCATTTAATACCCGTGGAAACTGAGGTGCAAGGGCAGCCACGAGTCTACAGGTGGTTAACAAAGTGACAAATAGGCCTTTTCCTGACACTTGGTTTTGAATCTAGGCATCTAAACAGACCTTTCCTCTTATGCCCCCAAAGGAGGCCGGGAAGAACTTCAGACACCAAGTACCAAACTTCAACCAAGACATAGGGAGGAACCGATTCAGATCATCAAGCTGTACAACGGTAGTTTAACTATGCCCAGCGCCTGAAGTTCAAGGGGAAATTGTGATGTGCTCAGGGAGGATCACTATGGATCCACAATCCTGAGAGACACACCCATTCCTTCCAGAGAGCGCTTCTTAGCACAATACAGCCCCGTCTGCAGAGGGAGATGGGGTCCCTGGTCACAGCCTGGAGATTCTGTCACCAACAAAAAAAATTGCCCTCTGGAGTGGTTTAAGAGTAATACACAGGGTTAAAGTCTCAAAAGAAAGTAATTAAATGCTTTTGAGCATTAAATAACTGAGGGTTTCTTTTTTGCAGCTACAAAGATACAAATACCGATACACTGGACCAAGTCCACTACTTGGTTTAGGTTCTATTGGGGGTGAGACGAGCATCTCAGGCTAAGTGTTGGCCTAATTCAACTAGACAAAGCCATGCAGGATGCTCCTCCGTTCAGCCATCGTGAAGGCTACCGTAGGCCCGCCGTGAAACAGCGCACAGCCTGGCCGGGCCTCCTCTCCCAACGTTGGGAGCACCTTGAATGAGGGCCTGAGTGACTCAGGGAAGCTCGGGTCCTTCCTCCCCAGGGCGGCCACCCGGAGGAGGAGAGGGACCTTGCCTCTCGAGGACGGCACATTCCCAGTCACTGACGCTGGGTGCGCCCGAGAGCGGCGCTTAGCAGCTGTTCGCGAAGGTTCCACCTGGACAGCCCCTCACCGCACAGGAAACCGTGGCTTCAGGCAGAGACAGGCAAAGCTTGGCCACACCGGAGGCCAACTCCAAGGTCACCGGCTTCAAGTTGTTTAGGAATAGTAAAGAGCTATCTGAGGGGACAGCTCTGGACAAGGGTGGCAGCCACAGCGAGCGAAGGGAGAAGGAAAGGAAATGGAGAGAGCTTTGCCGGGGGACAGCGGCGTCCCGGCCCAACCAGAAGAGAGCAAACTGCCTGAAGGCTCCTCCCGTTCAGGGTGCAGGGGGTCGCGCCCCGGGGTCCAGGGAAGGCGGCTTCCGAGCCTCTCCACCCTCCAGGGCTTTCCAGCCATCGCCGTTCTCTGTCTGGTACGGTAACCCCCCTCCTTTATCCGAGGTTTCTCTTTCCATGGTTTCAGTTACCTGTGGTCAAGGGTGGTCCAAAAATACCAAATGGAAAATTCCAGGAAAAAAATTTATAGTTACAGATCGTGTGCCATTCAGAATAGCGTGATGAACTCTCGCTGTCCTGCTTTGTCCCACCCGGGATGCGAACCATTCCTTTGTCCGGCGTCTCCTCCAGCCCGTAAATGCCACCCGCCCGTTCGTCCCTTAGCCCAGTTGGTTTCAGGGCCACTGTTGTGGTATCACAGTGCTCGTGTCCAGGTCACTCTGGTTCTGCTTAATAATGTCTCCTTCACGTCCCTTCATCCATCCCATAGGCACTGTGCCCAGCACAGTAAGGTAGCTTGAGAGAGAGGCTATGTTCATGTAACTTCTATAACAGTATATTGTTATAATTGTCCTATTATTATTGTTGTTAATCTCTTACTGTGCCTATTTTATAAATTAAACTCTATCATAGGCGTGTATATAAAGGGAATACATAGTGTATATAGAATTTGGTACTATCCTCAATTTGAGGCATCCACTGGGGGTCTTGGGTGGCACCCCAACAAACAGCGGGGGTCTACTGTAGCTGCATCACTCCAATGCCACCTCTGTCCCCCACGCCTTCTTCCCGGTGCATCAGTGTCTCTGGGTCCAAGTCTCCCTCTTCTTATAAGGGCACCAGTCCCACTGGATTTAGGACCCGTCCTGATCCAGCATGACCTCACCCTAACTCTACTACATCTGCAAAGACCCAGTTTCCAAATAAAGTCACAATCACGCATTGCGGGTGGACATAAATTTGCGGGGGACACTATTCAACCAAGGAGAGTAGCTAAACAAACACAGAAACTAATCTGTGCATATTGATCGGCCCTCACAGTTCACAAGATTTCCTGCTGTATTAGAAAATGCCTTTATCACCAAGAAGGGGGAAAGGAAGCACATTTAAGGCGGCGGCAGATTCCAGGGCAGGCAAATCCTGGAGAAGTGGCCTTTTAGTATCTGTCAAATTACACCAGCAGAGACTGATAGATAACTAAACCTGATTTAAGACTTTTTAAATTCAACACAGTATTTCTCCTTGTCATCCAATAAATGGCGACAAATGTTCATGTAGGTTTGTGCTATAGAAGAGCTACGTGGTTTAACTGGTGACTAGGACAGACCACAGAGACCAGGGGCCAGCCCAAGCTCCGCCACTTACACTGGGCAGCCGACTCGCTGGGCCTCGGTTTCCTCACCTGTCAAATGAGGATAACAGCAGAATCTCCTACCACTGGTACAGGATTTAATGCGTTGATAAATATGAAGTGCTCAGGAAAATGTCTGACAAACAAGCAACACTCTTTAAAAGCTAGAAAACATTATTAGGAAACTTCGGAGGGCAGCCTTCATATTGAGATCACCACCGCGGTGATTAATACCTGTGAGCCGCCAAGCTATTTTATATCAAACATTGTCTTCAATGGCAGTTTTCTTACTAATCCTTCATTTGAGGGAAAGAAGAATTCACCATTATTATATCAACAGCTGAGCCCAGAGTGCAATTTTGGATTGAGACGGTTCAACTTTTTTGGTTTCTATGGAGATTATCTACTGAATAGTTTACTTACTGCCCTGAGCTGTCAGCGCATACTGTTTAATTTATAAAGCTGATCTAAACCTCTATGGGGGAAAAAGCCACCAATATTTCTCCAAACTTACTGGGATTTATTTTCAGTGTCAGACAAGACATAATATTTATTATGATTCACCTTAGCACGATGACATTTCATTTTTCTTGTTGAAGAAGATGTTCCAGAAGAGAGAAAAAAAGCTCCAAATCGCCTCGGTCTTCTGGTTGCCTCATAACAGATGAGGGGGTCTGTTTTTTTTCAGCGTTTCAATAGCAAGAAGTGTTTATATCTCAAGACTGAGCCCCCACCGAATATTTACAGAATTTGTTACGAGGTGTTGAACAATAAATCTGGAGTTTGAAATCTACATCAAATATAAGAGAAAAACCCATTTTTTAAAAAAAGTGTAAAACAAAAAGTTAGGAGTAAAAATGTAAATATTTTAAAGGCTTATTTAAATTCTTAAGTGTCTTTCTTATAAATAACACATAAAACTTATTTTATCAAATGTTCTGTAGTCTTGTCTTTCAGAATATAAGACACCGAGTTACCTTAAAGGCACGGGGGACGCAAGGTTTAGATTATTAGAACTTTAAAGATATCAAAGGATTTAATATAATAATAACGTATATGAAATTAATTTGTATGAACTAGGTTTTACAGCCTGGAAAATAAATCAGATCTTACATTTTGGGCTTTTATAGAGGAACTCATATCTGAAATAATGTTTTATAAAGAGTAGTGTGAAAAATTGTATTAGTCATTCTAAATGAAGGCTTGAGCCTGCCTTAGAAAATATTCCAAAACCATGATACCAAGTCAAATTTTCAATGTTAAATTTGTTGTACAGCAATGGTATATTATATGCATCTTCAGTCTCTCATTTTAAATTCACATTTCTGATAAAACAGTACCCTGCCTCCCACCCCCACTCCCCAACAAAGAGCAATTTAAATAACTTAGAATACTATTTACTAAGTATTTTGCATTCTTAAATGTGGCAGATCTCCGATTATTCCAGGACTTCCATTGCTTTTGAACCCAGGAAAATTAGTAGCTTTGCAGCAAACGCTTGTTGACACAATACACTGATTAGCAGACAGATTCCCTTAATTGCCAAATAAATAATAAATGGATAGGAATGAGTTGACATAAATGGAAACCTCATAAAAATTTCACGTTCTATGTCATGTTTCACATTTACTAAAAAGAGGGAGAGACAGAGAGGCAGACTGGGGAGAAATAAACTGAAAATGAAGATGAACCAGCTCCAGAGAGAATGTTTGAAGCCTATTTTTATGGAATCAATTAAATAGTGTTTTATCTTTTTACTTTTGTTTGTTCCTATGGAACAAAACAACAGATAAAGAAGAGAGTTTATCTGCATCGCCTTCCTTCCAAACTGGCCTGATAAGATGTCCTGCCAAAAACTCCATCTACATTAAAACGGCAAGTTCCAGGATTGCAGGCAGACGTGGCCTTTTGTCTTAGAACTCTCTCCCAGAAGTCGTTGAAAGTACGTTAATAAATTATCATGCTATTTCAGGAACAATTTGTACGTAATTCACTTCCTAAACAATAGAGCATGAAAACCACACTCACGCTCTCCCTTCCTTTGGAAGTAGTAGGTGAGGCTCCTATTATGAGTATTCACCGTTGTCCCCTAATTAAACACATTTCTCTCGGAAATACATTTATCACTTTCTGCACACTGTTTGCTCATGAATCAACACACTTAAACTTGCCCTTCCAGGGTCAAATCATAGCTAAAGCAAGAGGGAAACGTAGGCACTAGCTGGGCATGTAGAAATCATGCCAGGAGGAAGGGCTTTGAAGGGGGCAGGGAGCATTTGATCAGGAGCCAGAGCCGGTTCTTGTTCCTGCCATGTTTCCAACCAGCCAACTCTGTGTGGCTCTGGGGAGCTTCCTTTCCTGCTCTGAGCCCTGGTTTCAGGACTTGCCCATGGAACGTGCTAGTGTGCATTAGCCAAATAAGAGCATCGGTTCGGACCGGAATGAGTTGCCATTTGTGGAGACCAGAGGCTTGCACGTGGCAAAGAAAACAGCTGTGCTGAAGGCTGATCAGAAAGACGGACCAAAATGGACCATGCTAGTAAGTAAGCAGAACTTCCGTCAGCTCGGATCTGCAACTGACTCATTGCTTTTATTATTCAGATCCATATTTCCGGAAAAGAAAATTACCTCGGAAGGAAAACCCAGCCTGAGCAGCTATTTTTCTGTGTTGCTGCAGTGATACAGGTGTGGCTTCTATTTGCTCCATAGTGACTCATGGGCTCAAACACAGCGATGACCTCATCCGAGCATCCCTCAGCCTGCTGACAGTCAGGGAGCGCATCCAGAATAGAATTTCCTTACAGAAGAGCCTGTCATTTTTCCGGTCGCTACATTTTGAGTGCATGTTTTCTCTTCCCCAAGTTATGGTGACCTTGCTCTGAGCAATCCTCTAAGGACTCAAATATTTAAACAAGAAATGGGCCATATGGAGCCTCGCCTGCCAAGCCGGGCTTATTGTGGGAACGCTTCAGCTAGCGTTACCTGGAAATTTTGAACGTATTCGCTGATGTATATTTTCAGTTTGCAAGTGTGTGGCCAATCATACAAACCAAACAAGGAAACTCAAGTTTAAGTATCCCTTAAATAAATATGCTCAAATTTTCCATCTCTAAAGTAGCTAGGGACTAAACTATGCTAAGAAACAGAATTCTTATTGGTCAGGATGCTCCACAAATTTGAGGGCAATAGAGCAGCAATCTGCCTTCAGGGAAGAGCTGAAATAGTGAAATTTTAATCACAGTGTAATTTGAAACTTATTTTTGACTTAGCATGTACACTTAATTAGACCAACAAAATGCAGAAGAACTCAGGGGTGTTCATACACAAATGCATATTTTAAGTTTTCCATATTTTCCTCATTGAAACCTTATGTTTGAGTTTGTACTGGCTGCTAATATTGAGTTAGCTCAGAGAAGCACTTGTTTAAATGCATACAAATTCCAAGTTAGTGGATCCAGTTTCAATAATGGGGTTTTACTATATATTATTTTCTTTGAACAACTCCTAGAAATTGATTAGATCAATATAAAGAATTGGAAGTAATTCTGTTTAACCTTCTAAGAGGTACTAAGGAGGTCTTTCATCTCCTGGCACTTTGGGGCACAGGGTTCTGGTAAAGGACCAGATTCTGTCAACCGAGTCAGTCTGGATGGTTATCTGAGGAATGTAGGACTGAGAGTCACACCCAGAGACACTCTGAGGCTGATGCCAGGCAAACTCCTCACATAGCTAAGGTTTGGACTTCGCTTCCCCTTATTTTTCAAATCTTCATCCAAGGATATTTTTTCCATAGCTTTTCAGAGAGAGTGGGAGGGAGAGAGACAGAGAGAGAAACATCAATGTGAGAGAGACACATCCATTGGTTGCCTCCCTCATGCGCCCGGACCAGGGCCAGGGATTGAGCCTGCAACCAAGGTTCATGCCCTTGACCAAAATTGAATCTGAGACCCTTCAGTCCACCAGCTAACATTCTAACCACTGAGCCAAACCAGCCAGGGCTTCACTTCCATTTTTATAAATCTGCTTCCAGGATGGCTGGGTGCTAACCTCACACCCTTGGAACTCCAGGTTCCAGGGACCATGACACCTGCACTACCTTCCCGACACCCAAATAACAGTGAAACTTTTATGCCATTTGCCTACCCACCAAAACGGCCTCCTTGGTGCCCCTTTGCATCACAGTTTTCTCTGTTAAAGCTCATCCATTAAAATAAGCCAATGGGTTCCTGGAAAGTAGCATGTCCATAGCTGTGCTAGACAATACGTGGAAGAGGAGTGGAGGTGCCCGCAGGCACCCTGGTGAGAAATGAGGCTGCAGTCAGGGGCAGGGGCAGGTGTGCGTCCGAGTTTCTTACCATCGGCTGAAAATGTTCGGGTGGCACGTGTCCTGGCAATTTTGATCCACGGCTCTGATTTCTTGCCCTCCCTGGGGTGGGGTGGGTTGTATTTACGTGTATGCACATGCTTGACTATGCATTGTGTGCGTGTGTGTGTATGTGTGTGTGTTGACCAATAGCCCGTTTGATTAAAGTTTTTAATCAGTTATTTTACATCATGTAAATATAACCTCGCTGGACCTTCCCCTAAGCGCTCGGTCTGAAGAGCAGGTCAGTGCAGCTGAAGAAGCCTCCTGCCTTGTCTATGGACAGTGCTGGCCGATGAAGACATCTGGAAGGGAACGTGATGGCCCATGTTATGGACTAAACATTTGTCTTCTCCCCAAATTCATAAATGAAGCCCTGCTTCTGCTCCCTGTGGGATGGTATTTGGAGGTAATTAGGCTGGGAGGGAGGAGCCCCAGTGATGGGATTCGTGGACTTCTAAGAAGAGACGGGGAGTTTTCTGTAAACCAGGAATACTCTCCCCAGACACCGGAGCTGCGGGCGCCTTGACCTTGGACTGACCAGTCGCTAGAACTGTGAGAGTCAATGTTTCCCGTTTAAGTGGCCCATCTGTGGGATTCTGTGACAGCAGACAGAAATGACTAAGGCAGGATGATCGTCTCTCTCTTAGTGACCGGAGGAATCTTCAGTGCTACTCCAGTGTCTTCATATTTTATGGAGAGCTACAGTATTTTAGTAAAAAGTTCATTTCGGAAAAGAGGGATGACTTCATAACAGCTCCCAACTTCCCAAGCAGATCGTTATTCATATGTCAATGTTTAGGAATGCAGCTGTCTACTAGGGATATATCAGAAAACACTCATTTTCTTCTGAAATGTGAATAAAATTAGTGTAATAGTGATATAGAAGGAGTGGCTTTGGCATCTAATGTGGAGACAAAAGGCCAAATAATTCCTTATGCAATTACTTAATTTTAGCAAAGAATCTATAAAAGAAAATGCAAATTATGAAAATAATTTGAAAACATTTGTAAAAAATTAAAATTTCAAGGAAATGTAATGATGTGATTCTGCCCTCCTGGCTGGCAAAGAAAAACAATCTATTCTACGCAAAAGGATATCTTTGATTAAGAGCAAGCATGTCTATATAAATAAAGAGGAAATTCTCGGAAACGTGACAGATCAGATGCAATAATTAAAAATAGATAACTAAGGAATAATTGGAGGAGTTTCTACCAAAATAATGAAGGCAAAAAGAAAGATTTAAAAAATTTATCTCAACCAAATACAGCCTAGAGAGTCCATGCACTCACTTCAGTAACACATATACTAAAATTGGAACGCTGCAGACAAGATTCCAGTATAGTTTATAGGATAAAAATGGTAAGCTACATACATGGCATTATTTCCTCTCCACCCCAGAAATTTTTAGGGATCCCTGAAAGACAGGAAGCAGACGGGAGAAGGCAGGGAAAGTGCCGCTTCACACTGTTGCAAATGGTGACAGTTCCGGGGCTGCTCCTGCAGAAGTTTCAGAAAAGAGGAAGACAAGGCTCAGGAAGGAGCTGTGGGCCACCCATCAGACGTGCTGATCGGAAACCAGGAGGGAAAATTTAAGACAGAGGTTCCCAGACTTTTCTGTTCACACCACTCTTGATGTCTCAGTGATTTTTTCCATCCTGCCTTGGGGTCAAAAGAAATACTTAATAGTTTTAATTTTTAGTTAGGTACAAACAACTTAAGTATTTGTGTCTTAACAACTTAATAGTCACTTGAGTCCTGCTGGTGTGGCTCAGGGGTTGAGCACTGACCTATGAACCAGGAGGTCAAGGTTCACCCTGGTCAGGGCACATGCCCAGGTTTCAGGCTCGATCCCCAGTAGGGGGCGTGCAGGGGACAGCAGATCTACCAAAAACTCTCTCATCATTATGTTTCTATCTCTCTCTCCCTCTCCCTTCCTCTCTCTCTAAAAATCAATTAAAAACTTTTTTTTTTTAAATAGTCTTATTTCTCAAAATATCTCCTTTCTCAATCTCTTCCTCCCCGGGTCATTTAGCCAGTCTCTTGCTTGTCTGGTCTTTAAAAAGGGGTGGGTGGGGTGGGTAGGCACTTGAAAAGGGAAAATATATGATTGAAAGGAAAAGTATTTTATGTCAATGTTAAATACTGCAAATGCTAATTAACAGGAGGTGTGTATGTATCAGGCATAGACAACATTTCAAATCTTAAAATCAATTGCACACTGTTATCTTCATTTCTTCTTCCACACTGACTTTCAAGGTACTTGCTTTTTGTTACAGCAAACTCCAAAATCTCAGCTTCACAAAAAATGGTATTATCTAAAAGAATGCAGCATGGTCTAATGTGAAAACGGTGATCTGCTGATTATTGCATCGTCTGAGAGACGGTGAATGATGCCAGGCTTCTCTTGAAAGTTTAAAATATCCCGTGGTGCCCCTGTGAGCTTGACGGTGTGGCCAGGTCATCCAAGCAGTCTAATCCCCCTCCCATCCTCTCTCTAGCAAGAGGGGCAGCAGGAACATCTGTCACCAGTGACTGCGGTTGCTCGAGTAGGAGAAATAGGGCTGCATCCTGCGGGCAGGTGCACCCCACCAGAGCAGGGGTATTTTGAGCTCAAAAGAGGAGCTACGTACACACTCCTCCTTGCAACAAAGCCTGAGCCTTCCTTACAACCGGTGAAATCAAGATCTGTCCACAAGCAAATCAGAAAATGCGAGTACAAAGGCAAGGACAGATCCAAAAATCAACAAACATTTGAGCAAAGCCAAAACCTAAAGTCAGAAGAATCATCATCTATGGAAAAAAGGTTTCTAGAACAAACCGCCTTCAAAATATGTACGTAATCCATTTCCACTGGAGATAAGAGGCCACCACATCCCTAAAACAGGCACCGGCTGTGGTGAAAAAGAACCGCATCAAGAGCTTGGAACCTGATGGCAACGTGGAGCCAGATAGAGATGAAAGGAGCAAGCTGGAAATATGAGCTGAAATTTTCCCCAGAAATATACTTCATAAATATGAGTGCTAACACTACTGAACGGTTTATGCATGCAGCATGTCTAACACAAAGCATGCCTCATAGGAGGTGCTCAAAAAAATCAGAGTTTTTTTGCACAACCAGTGTGGCTCGGTGGTTGAGCATTGACCCAAAACCAAGAGGTCACAGTTGGATTCCCCGTCAGGGCACATGCCCGGGTTGTGGGCTCAATCCCCAGTAGGAGGCATGCAGGAAGCAGCCAATCAATGATGTTTTGTTCTCATTGATGTTTCTATTTCTCTATCCCTCTCCCTTCTTTTCTCTAAAAACAAATAAAAACAATCCTCAACAAAATATTAGCAAATCAGATCCAGCAATATATTAAAATGATCATACACCACGACCAAGTGGAATTTACTCCAGGGATGCAAGGCTGGTACAATATTCGCAAATCAATAAACATGATAAATCACATTAAAAAAATTGAAAGACAAAAATCACACGATCATATCAATAGATGCAGAGAGAGCATTTGACAAAATCCAACACCATTTTTGATAAAAACTCTCAGCAAAGTGGGAATAGAGGGATCATACCTCAACATAATAAAGGCCATATATGACAAACTACAGCCAACATCATACTCAATGGGCAAAAACTAAAACCATTTCCCTTAAAAACAGGAACAAGACAGGGTTGTCCGCTTTCACCATTCTTATTCAACATGGTACTGGAAGTCCTCGCCACAGCGATCAGACAAGAAGAAAACATAAAAGGCATCCAAATCGGAAAGGAGGAAGTAAAATTCATTATTTGCAGATGACATGATATTGTACATAGAAAACCCTAAAGACTCCAACAAAAAAAAACCCTAGATTTAATAAATGAATTTGGCAAGGTAGCAGGATACAAAAGTAACACCCAGAAATTGATGGCATTTTTTGTTTTAAATATATCTTTATTGATTTCAGAGAGAGGAAAGGAGAGGGAGAGAGAGAGATAGAAACATCAATGATGAGAGAGTCATTGATCGGCTGCCTTCTGCATGCCCCTGACTGGGGATCGAGCCCGCAACCCAGGCATGTGCCCTGACCGGGAAACGAACCCCAATCGTCCGGATCCTAGGTTGATGCTCAACTGCTGAGCTATGCCCGGCTGGGCTCGATGGCATTTTTATATATCAATAATGAACTCTCAGAAAGAGAAACTAAAAAAAAATCTCATTTACCATTGCAATGAAAAAATTAAGATGCTTAGAATAAACTTAACCAAAGAGGTAAGAGACCTGTACTCAGAAAACTACAGGTCATTGCAAAAAGAGATAGAAGAAGATATAAACAAGTGGAAGAATATACTGTGTTCATGGATTGGTAGAATTAATATCATTAAAATGTCCATATTACACAAAGCAATCTATAAATTCAATGCAATCCCTATTAAAATACCAACAGCATATTTCAAAGATATAGAACAAACACTTGAAAATTTATATGGAAACAAAAAACACCCCGAAAAGCCATGGCAAACCTGAGAAAGAAGAACAAAGTTAGAGGGATCATAATACCAGATATCAAGTTATACTACAAAGCCACTGTAATCAAAACAGCCTGGTATTGGCACAAGAACAGACATATCGATCAGTGGAGTAGAACAGAGAACCCAGAAATTGACCCACCCCATTACGCTCAATTAATATTTGACAAAGGAGGCAAGAACAAACAACAGAGTAAAGACAATCTCTTCAGTAAATGGTGTTGGGAAACTGGACACGTACATGCAAAAAAATGAAACTAGACCACCAACTTACACCATACACACAAATAAGCTCAAAATGGATAATGTAAGACGTGAAACCATAAAAACCCTAGAAGAAAACACGGACAGAAAAATCTCAGACATTTCTCATAGCAATATGTTTTCTGATACATCTCTTAGGGCAAGAGAAACAAAGGAGAATATAAACACATGGGACCACATCAAAATAAAATGCTTCTGCACAGCAAAGGAAACCATCAACAAAACAAAAAGGGAGCCACTGTATTTACCAATGACACATTGGATAAAGGGTTAATATCCAAAATATATAAGGAACTCATACAACTTAACAAAAGCAAGCCAAACAATTCAATTAAAAAATGGGCAAAGGATCTAAATAGACACTTCTCCAAAGAGGACATGCAGATGGCCAAGAGACATATGAAAAAATGCTCAACATCACTAATCATCAGAGATGCAGATTAAAACCACAATGAGGCATCACCTCACACCTGTCAGAATGGCTCCATCAACAAGTCAACAAACTACAAGTGCTAGTGAGGGTGTGGAGAAAAGGGCACCTAGTGCCCTGCTGGTGGGAATGCAGACTGGGGCAGCCACTGTGGAAAGCAGTACAGACTTTCCTCAAAAGATTAAAAATGGAACTGCCATTTGACCCAGGGATCCCACTTCTAGGAATATATTCTAAGGAACCCAAAACACTAATCAGAAAGAACTTATACACCCCTATGTTCATAGAAGCGCAATTTACAATAGCTGAGATCTGGAAACAGCCCAAGTGCCCATCATTAGATGAGTGGATAAAACAGCCGTGGCACATTTACACCATGGAATACTACGCAGCTATAAAAAAAAGAAGAATCTCTTACCGTTTGGGACAGCATCCAGGGAACTGGAGAGTATTATGCTGAGCAAAATAAGCCAGTCAGAGAAAGACAAACATCACATGATCTTACTCATATGTGGAATATAATGAACAAAATAAACTGATGAACAAAATAGATCCAGAGACAGAGAAGCATGGAAAAGGCTGAGGAATCTCAAGGGGGAGTGGGAGGAAGTGGGGGGGGAAGACTAACCAAAGAACACATATGCATTTACACATAATCCATGGATGCAGGCATCTGTATGGGGAAGGCTGGGGAGGGTGGATAGAGAGTAGAGGGGATCAAAGGGGAGAAAGGGGGACATCTGTAATACTTTCAACAATAAAGATAAATTAAAAACACAATAAAAACATATTTTTAAAAAAAGATTAGTTTTCTTCTCCTTCCTTGGATTAACTCTCTCACACACACACACACCACAAACCTTTATATTAAAGAAGAAATAATTACTTTTCCCCCCTTTAACAGATGAAGAAATAGAGAAAGGACAACTTAGAAGTTTTCATTACAGTCACACAGCAAATCTTAGTGATAGAGCCTGGTCCAGGACTTCAGATTACTGGCCTATGGCATTTTTCATCATTTTACGTACATTAAATCATCTGTAAAAATTGTGCTCAGAGGATTCCAAGATGGTGGTGGATTGAGTGGAAGCTACACTGACCCTCTCCCAGGACTGAACTGGAATTACAACTCAAATAGAGAAAAGCCATCCTGAATAATCAACTGAAGACTAGCTGGAGAGCACCCTCATAACCAAGGACATAAGGCAGAGACCACATAGAGACTCGTAGGAAGACAGAGGCTCCAGAGGCCTGGCTGGGCTCCCGAAGGCAGCAGCTGAAGTTCCTGAGGGATATCTCAGCTGTGGGGGGTTCCCACTGAGAACTTTGGGGTCTAAACCCCAAGCTGGGCTCCCCAGCCCAGTGCACCAGGATTGAGAAAGGTAACCGCATAACATTTGGCTGTGAAAAGCAGTGGGGTTTCTGTCTGCCACGGAGAGACGTCTGAAAATGCAGGCACCCTACTAAAAAGCCAACACACAAAGTTTCGGGTGCAGCCACTCACCTTGTGCTCCAGCGAGGAAGGTCAGGGTGGACTGGAGCTGCGTGAGGAGAGTCTGGGGTTGCTGGCTTGGGAGATAGAACTCAGAGGGCAGCCATTTGGATTCCTGTGCTGAGTAATTCCCCCATGCGGCAGAGGACATCTTCCTCAGGCAGACCTTTAAGGTCCAAGCAGCTTTTGCCTGGGGCGTGGGTAGAAGCAATTGCCTCACCCTGTTGTAAAACCTCTCACACCACCCAGTGGAGTTTCTACAGCCTGAGGCTCATTAACAGACTGAAGAGCAATCAGCCGCCCCACCCTGTGAGTTTGTATAGCCTGAGGCTCATTAAGAGACTAAATAGCAATCAGCCTTGGTGCTTTAAGTCTTTGCCTGATCTGCTTTTGGATCCTGGGTTTGGAAAAGTAGTCCTTGGTGTGCATCTTGGCCCTTTCCAAACACACTCAGCTCCCTAGCAGAGGGAGCCACAAGCTGCAGAGTGCAGAAATCTTTAAACAGGGTACTCAAGGCCAGTCACAAACAGTGTCTGACATTGGCCTGCACCAGACACCATCGAAAAGACTGGGAGTCCTAGCTGTCCTACTTAATACATAGAAACAAATTCAAACAGGCAGCCAAATGGGGAGACCAAACAAAAAACAAAAAACAACAAGCCCCAAATGAAAAAACAAAAGAATTCTCCAGAAGAAGAGTTAAATGAAATGGAGGGAAGCAATCTATGAGATATAGAGTTCAGAATACTGATCATAAGGGTGCTCAACAGCATGAGAAAAGAAATGGAAACTATGAAGGAAATTAAGAGTGACATAGTAGAAATTAAAAAAAAAAAAATGGAAGGAATAAACAGCAGACTAGGGGAAGCTGAGGGTCAGATCAGAGAATTAGAAGACAGGATAGAAAAAAATCACTCAATTAGAAAGCCAAAAAGAAAAAACAATTAAAAAACTGGAGGACAGTCTAAGGGAGCTATGGGACAACATGAACATAACAATATTCACATCATAAGAGTGCCAGAGGAGGTTGAAAGTAAGCAAGGGTTAGAGAACCTATTTGAAGAAATAATGGCAGAAAACTTCCCTAACCTGGTGAAGTAAAAAGTCCCACAAGTTCAGGAGGCACAGAGAGTCCCAAGAAGAAGAACCCAAAGAGGCCCACACCCAGACACATCATAATTAAAATACCAAAAATTCAAGACAAAGAGAGACTGTTAAAGGCTGGAACAGAAAAGCAATCTGTTACCTACAAAGGAGCTCCCATAAGGCTGTCAGCTGACTTCTCATCAGAAACTCTACAGGTCAGAAGGGAATGCCATGAAGTATTCAAGGGAATGAAAAGCAAGGATCTGAAACCAAGACTCCTCTATCCAACAAGACTATCATTCAAAATAAATGAAATCAAGAGCTTCCCAGACACAAAAGGGCTAAAGGAGTTTATCACCACCAAACCATGATTGCAAGAAATGTTAAAGGGACTGCTATAACAAGAAGTTGAAATAGAGAGAAAGAGAAACATAGGCATAAAGAAATAAAATGTCAATAGACAAGTCCCTATCAATAATAACCTTAAATATAAACGGATTAAATGCTCCAATCAAAAGATATAGGGTAGCTAAATGGATATGAAAATAAGACCCAAATATATGCTGTCTACAAGAGACCCACCTCAGGAAAAAAAAACAAAACAAACAAAAAAACCAATCACCTTCTGGAGGACTTCAAGGGAGAGATCAGCAGCAATACAGTCACATTAGGGGACTTTAACACCCCACTGTCTTTACTGGATAGATCCTCCAGACAAAAAATCAGCAAGGAAACAGTGACTCTAAATGACACACTCGATCAGATGGATTTAATTGACATTTACAGGACATTTTCTCCAAAAGCTGCAGAATATACATTCTCCTCAAGTGCACATGGGACATTCTCAAAGACAGACCACATGCCAGGACACAAAACAAGTCTCTACAAGTTCAAGAAGACTGAAATCATATCAAGCATCTTCTCGGATATTTACACCAGGGAATACTATGCAGCTGTAAAAAAGAAGGATCCCTTACCCTTTGAGACAGCGTGGAGGGACCCGGAGAGTATTATGCTGAGTGAAATAAGCCAGTCAAAGACAAGTATCACATGATCTCACTCATATGTGGAATCTAATGAACAAAATAAATGGATCAACAAAATAGATCCAGAGACACAGAAGCATGGAACAGACTGAGGGATCTTAGAGGAAAGAGGCAGAGGTGAGGGGGTGGGTGGGGAGAGATTAATCTAAGAACTTATATGCACATGTGCATAACCCATGGACACAGACAACAGTGTGGTGAAGGCCTGGGGAGGGGTGTGCAGGGTGGAGGGGTCAATGGGGGGAAAGGGAGACATTTGTAATACTGTCAACAATAAAGATAACTTAAGACATTAAAAAAAATTTGCGTTCAAGATAGAAGGAAAATAACAATAAAGCTGAAGGACTTCTTTGCTTTGAAAACATTGGGGAGTGTCAGTTATCACAGTTACTACAGTCAAGACTTAATTAACACACACAAATCGCCTCTGTGGAATGATATTCATTTAAGTATTTCTTTAAAAAACCTTAAATGTGAAACTGGAAAGTTGTCTTTATCATAATATATAATTTCTCCTACAAATCCTCACTAAGTTGCAGGTCTGATAGGTTGCTAGCACAAAACGCCATCTATAAAATTTATGTAGAGATAACCAGAGAGTTTTGCTTCAATTCTCAGCAATTAGAGAAAATGTAGTAAAATGAAAAAAGAAAAAAAAAGTTAAAAAAGGAACATGCATCAGCTATTAGAAGAAAGGAAGCATGGGCTATATAAGAAGAACTCATGACCAACTAATAAGAAAGCATTTTTCAGAGGACTGGAAAGTGTGTGAACAGGAGGAAATTAGGAGATATAATTTAGTTAGATGTTTAAAGGGACTTGTATAAGAGCATTTAAGAAGAAAACAGCTTGGTTACCACGGATGAATACAGAATTGGCTTAGATTCTAGAAGCCAGATACATCTAAATTCATTTCTAGTTGAAAACTCAATCATTCCTCAATTCTTAAATCTTCATGTGTTCTCCCAACTCTGCAGTTCAGAGAAATGGGAAGAGTAAGTGAAACCATGAGCAGAGCCATGAAAAATGAGCTCACCAGGAGATCAGGGATGGATTGTGCCTTATTGTAGCTTTGTTTAAATAATTTGTAAAAACAGTTGCACCGCGTAAGCGCCAACCTCTGCGTTTATATTAAATCCCTGAGTGTAAACAACTTTAAGGAATTGTATTGATGGAAAAATAACTTCAACTATATTTATAAGAGGAAGAATGCTAAGCTCTTAGCTACAAGCAAAGAAAAAGAAACAGGTGTCAATATACCCCATCCCTTAAGAGTTTCAGCCACGGGACTTCTATGCTAAAAATGGTGGTGACGAATATATTTTTCAGTCACTAAGTGCCAGGCATTGTGCTAAATTTTTGACATGCTTTATCTGATTTAATCCTCTAAGAGCACTAGAAATAGGAATTGTACTGTTACGAAAAGTAGGTGCATTCATCTCTGAACTAGTGAATGTAATACTAGAAAATTCTAACATAAAAGGTTAAAAAAGGGGCAACTTTTATAATCAAGAGATGGAAAGGTTTCTTTGGGGACTGCTAAATAAATCTGGCAGTTCCTTTCACTGAAGAAAAGTAGAACGAGGAACTAAATTATAAAATATAGGTGCTCACCAAATGGCATAGCTGAGCATCTAAAGAATATTCAGTTAAGTTGAATTAAAACATTAGAGGACACAATACATGAGAGTGGTAGGTATCAAACTTCATGATTTCAAGATTTGGTGGAGACCAAAGCTGTAATTAATTTAAAGAGTAGTTTGGACGAATTCGTTTTTGATAGAAGATAAGGATGTTTGTGATTTTTCTGTTTGTCCATTTAGAAAATAATTCATAGACCCTTCCAAGTTCTAGGCACTGGGAGACAGCGACAGGGCTGCTGTCTGTTGACATTTGGGCAGAGGGCCAAAGAGCTGCTGTTGTCACCTTGAGGGTGTAGCTGGCCTGGCCGTCGCCAGAGGGTGTGATGGGTGCCTTCCCCGGAGAGCTCTTCACACTCCAACGCTCATCCTCAGTCTTGCAGACCAAAGTGACTGTCGGAGTAGAACCACTTGACCAAAGTCGTTATGACCAACGTTAAAACCACAGTGTCCATTCACACACACACACACACACACACACACGCGTAATTTATAGGTAATCTCAGTCCTAAGCACTCACATGGCGTAGCTCAGTAGTTATATATGACAATCTAACTTGTAATCAGAAAGTTGCTTAGAAAACACGGAATCGTGGCGAAGGGAACTGGCTGCATTTCCTCGGCCGGCCCGCTCCGGCCGCCGGGCGCTGGGCGAGGACAGCCGTCCTTGGTGTGGACTGCTCTTTGCGCCCACCCGTCAGGGAAGCTGCAGCCTGACCTTTGTCGGCTGGGAGGGCGTTCTGCCCCTTTTCGCTTTTCTCGGGTCCATTATATCTTGGCTTGTAGCTTGCTATTTGGAGGGTAATCTTTTGTTGCTTACTTCAAATTATATTTATTAATTCACTTCTGCTCACGTGATAAAGACGACATCGGGGAAGACCAAGAGGGCTTTCTCTCTACTGCTCTTTCATTCCGAAGAAAGAGGCGGCCTCCTGGGCCGGCTGTGGCGCCGGTGTGCAGGGGTGTTTATTGCAATCGTAGATAAGCGCAGCTTGTGTTCAGTCACAAAGACAACCGTCAAGGAAGCCACCTTGAGCCCAGTGGAAAAGCTGTGCTCTGAAGTAAGGTCCTTGCCTCGGGGCTTTATTTTGTTTACTCGGGAGCATGTTGCCCTTGGCAGCTGAGAGAGCATCTCGACCTCACCTTAGTGTCCCCAGTTACAGCCCAAAGCTTGGTGTGAAGAGATGCTCCGCCCAAGGATAGATACCCTTCCAAATGATAGAGCAAATGGTCTAAGCAAAAATTAAATTTGTCTCCAAAGTATATCTCATAACTAGCAGCGTTGTTTTTTTAATAAATCTCAAATTGCATAGAATCTGGTATTGCTGAGACAAAGTTCTTGATGCATTTTGATGTCCATTGTGTGACTGGTGGGTGAAGAGTGGTGAAGTTTCCTATGAGATTTTCTTCAGAGGCAGAGAAATAAATGGTCATCGGGTCGAATGTGACATCAGATGGCCCAGGGTAGCGTTGCCAAGAAAACCTGAAATCGACACCCAAACGGGCACTTGCATAATAATTTAGAGACTCTCAGACGTTTTGTGCGGAAAACCTAAACTAAAGGCTTCCTGTGGAGGAAGCCACCACCCTCACCCAACTTCATTTAAAAAGTGTCTTACTGTGTGAATTTTAATCAGGGCTGTACCAGTATCCTCTCCAAACGCCGTGTCGCTCTAACATACTGAATCGTGACTCAGTCCAGGGAGGAAATCAATAAGTCAACCAGCCAGGCCCAAGGAGAAACCTGAGACTATGCGAGGCCAGGAGGCAGGTGGGCGGCCGGTGGCCGGGAGACCTGCAGGGGTGGCCTCTTACCTGCAACCGGCCGGCCCTGCAGCCCCCGGCCGGGCAGGAAGCGTCCTGCCGCGCCCGCAGGCGGAGGCCGCAGACGTTACGCACCCGCCCCCTCTTCAGGCGGCGGCTTCTGTGTTGTTTTGTTTTGTTTTTTAAGTCCTAGGAAGGCGAAGGGCTCCTGGAGTTCGCTCGGGGCGCGCAGAGGCCCCCGCGGCGCCCTGGGGGGCCCCTCCTGCCCCGGGTGGCCCCGCTAAGTGCCCTCCTGCGCGCTGGGCGAGGCACTGGTCCCGGAGAGCAAGCCCCGCGCCCGGGCCAGGGACACGCCGACTGACTTGGGAAGCAAAGGACGCGTGGAACCTGCCCACCCGGGGCCGCGAGCGACAAAGGAATCGCGGCCGCCCCGAGCGCCCCCGCGGGCCGGCGGAGCGCCGAGCCGGGCCGGCTGGCTCAGGTTGGTTTTGGTTTTTGAAACACCCTTTATTAAGAATAAAAGCGCGTGTGCGCGTGTGGGGAGGCGGAACGGGGCCCCCGCCCCCGCGAAGGGGCCGCGGGCGGACAGTGTGCCCGCGAGAGCGCGCGCCGGAGTCCCCTCCGCGCACCGGGCGCGGCCTCCCGACGCCACGGCCACGCGCCCCCGCGCGAGGTGAGCCTCGGGGACCCGCCGCGCCGCGCCCGGGGCCGGCTCCTAAGGGAGCCCGCTGCGCGTCCCCGCGGGGCCGGGGCGGGCGTCGGGGGACACCCGCAGGGAACCTGGGGGCCTGGTGAGCGCGGCCGCTGCGGGCTGAGCGCCCAGCTGCAGTCGCGGAGCGGGCGGGGCGGGCGCGGGCTCTTAAACGCGGGGGGCGGGGGGGGCGGGGGGGAGAGGCGGCCCTCCCCCACCCCCAGGCGCCCCTCCCCCACCCCCAGGCGCCCCTCCCCCACCCCCCAGGCGCCCCTCCTGGAGACGCGTCCTCGGGCTGCGGGGAAACCGAGGCAGAGCCCCGGGACGGCGGAGAGAGCCCAGAACCCCTTTCGCCGCCCAGCGCCGTCCGTTTGCTCCGGGACCCCGTCGGCCGAGTCCCTGGACCCCGGCCCGCGCCCGCCCCCGGGGGCCCGTCGGGGGCCCGCAGCTCGCGGCCCCGCAGCCGGGCTCTCGCAGGCACTGCCCAGGCCCCGCGCTGTGTCCCCGCGTCCCGCAGGCCCCGACGGGGGGGGGGGGCGTCGCGCGATGGTCACCAGCTCCGGACAGCCGCCCGCCCCGCGTCCGTCCCGCGCCTGCCCCGCGCCCGCTCGCATTGATGTTAGACGTTCCCCCTGGAGCCCGCTGGCTTTTATTTTCTCGTGGTCATCTTTTGGGGACAACAATGAGGACCCCCGGTATCCGCGGGCCATCGGATAACCCGACTCCCTCTTATATCCCTGCCTCACACCCCACACACATTTGCGCCCCGTCCGGGAAAAGGCGCCCCTGGGTCTGCCCTCGGGCCAGAGGCGGGTCTTCCGTGACCCTAACAATTGAACACGCGCGCCCAGGCTCTGCCTTGGGTTTGGGGCGACCGGTTGCTTTTGTTTGGGGGGATCCGTGTTTGTTCTAGGGCTATTTTTCTTTTATGCTGCACTGAAGGAAACTCTCAGTGTTTTAAGAAAACTTACGCTCTCCCCGCGCCACCCCCGGGACGCGAGTTCGAGTCCTGCGCGCGTCACTCGCTCCCTCTGCTGCCCCCTCCCGGCGGTGAGCGTCTGAACTGCGGCTGGTCCGCGGTCTTCCCCCAAACGCCCGCCGCCCTGCCCCTCCCGGGCCGGCTCCTTAATTTGTCCTGCGCGTTAGCGCCGGGTCAGCGAGCCTTTTGTGCCCGTCCTGGGCCAGCGAGGGCGTGCAGCGTGTTTCTTTTGTTACTTTGTCCCCTAACAGTGCAGAAATGAAACACACATGCAGCTCTGTCGCCTCGGATTTTCAGATGTTTTTCACACTATTGTCCACTCCAGGCCGTTGAAAGTGCAAAGTGAAAACAGATGCATCCAAAAAAAAAAGTTTTTTTTTTTTTTGAAAGGGGACAATCCTAGCACGGGGACTAACCCCTCAGCTAAAGATAAGCAATAAATAGAATATCAGATTTATAACCTGCATCGAGCAGCCTTGGTTAGCACCCAGGTGAGCCTCGGTGAGATTTTGATGATTTCCATGTGTCTGGGCTACGAGAAGAAATCAATGAGGGAAGAAGTCTATAAATCAGCATTCACGTCAAGACAAATCAAAATAATGCCTCTATTATTTCAATCAATAAACCATTTTTATTCCCAACATCTGATATGCACAGTATGTGTCCATCTGTTTGTGTGTGGAATTGGCAGCTTCGCCTGGGACCAAAACAAACCTTTCAAAGATGTGTCAATAGAATTAAAAATTTAAAAAGAAGAACCCAGTGGGCCCCTCCTTCCTCTTGCAGCCCCGCTCCTCTCCCCATTTTAAACCCCGCACCCTAAGTCAGTAGGAGAGCTGTGCCAACTCCGCCAAGGACTGAGCTGGGTCGAGAGGGGCAGGGGGTGGGGGTGGCAGGCTCGGTGCGTAAGAGAAACCGAAAGAAAGCAGCAGCCGACCGGCTCAGGCTGAGGAAAGGCTGCCTGACTCCCTGTCTTCCCAGAGAGGATCCTACGGGGGGTGTGGGCAGGGGTGCCACGGAGGTGCCCCCCCGAGCTCTGCTACAAACCCAAAGCTCTGGCGGCAGCTACCAAGGTCCCTCCAGCAGGTGTACAGGCTGCCTTGCTGTTGGGCGCTCATTAGGGGAGGCAAGCTGGAGGAAGAGGGGCGGGAGGGCGGGAGGGAGGGAGAGGTGCAGAGAGAGGCGGAGAGGCAAAAGGAGGCAGGGAGAGGCAGGGAGAGGAGGAGAGGCAGGGAGAGGCAGGGAGAGGCAGGGAGAGACAGGGAGGCAGAGAGGCAGGGAGAGGCAGGGAGAGGCAGAGAGAGGCAGAGAGAGGGAGGGAGAGACAGGGAGGCAGAGAGAGGGAGGGAGAGGCAAAAGGAGGCAGGGAGAGGCAGGGAGAGGAGGAGAGGCAGGGAGAGGCAGGGAGAGGCAGGGAGAGGAGGAGAGGCAGGGAGAGGCAGGGAGAGGGAGGGAGAGGGAGGGAGAGGCAGAGAGAGGGAGGGAGGGGGAGGCAGGGGGAGGCAGAGAGAGGGAGGGAGAGGGAGGGGGAGGCAGGGGGAGGCAGAGAGGCAGGGAGAGGCGGGGAGAGGCAGGGAGAGGCAGAGAGAGGGAGGGAGAGGGAGGGGGAGGCGGGGAGGCAGGGAGAGGGAGGGAGAGGCAGAGAGAGGCAGGGAGAGGGAGGGAGAGGGAGGGAGGCAGGGAGAGGGAGGGGGAGGCAGGGGGAGGCAGAGAGGCAGGGAGAGGCGGGGAGAGGCAGGGAGAGGCAGAGAGAGGGAGGGAGAGGGAGGGGGAGGCGGGGAGGCAGGGAGAGGGAGGGAGAGGCAGGGAGAGGGAGGGAGAGGCAGAGAGAGGCAGGGAGGCAGGGAGAGGGAGGGAGAGGCAGAGAGAGGCAGGGAGAGGGAGGGAGAGGGAGGGAGAGGCAGAGAGAGGCAGGGAGGGAGGGAGAGGGAGGGAGAGGCAGGGAGAGGGAGGGAGAGGCAGGGAGAGGGAGGGAGAGGCAGAGAGAGGCAGGGAGAGGGAGGGAGAGGGAGGGAGAGGCAGGGAGAGGCAGGGAGAGGGAGGGAGAGGGAGGGAGAGGCAGGGAGAGGCAGGGAGAGGGAGGGAGAGGCAGGGAGGCAGAGAGGCTGGCTGGCTGGTGCAGGCTTTGTTGCTTTCAGGCGGTTCCGAGCCTTGTCTCTCAAACCCGGGAGCGCTGTGGGCTTCCCGGGCAGCTTGTTAGCTGGGCCCACAATTGTTGATGGGCGAGAGGAAGGGCAGAGAAGCAGAGGGATGATTCATGTATGACTCAACATCGCGAATTTCCTGAGTATTGGTATCATTCTAGCTCCTGCCTTATTTTGTTTGTTTCCAAATTTGCACACCCAGAAACCAAATCTCAGTGATCCCCGGTTGCTCGGAGCTCCTTCCTTCCTGCCCCATCTGTCCGCCATAAATGCATCATTTCCACCAGCCTGCTCCTCTGCCCTGGAATGGGGAGCGGAGGAAAAGTCCTCCCAGATGGAACCCCAAAGGGCGTGGGATCTGAAGGGTCTTTGTTTGGATCCAGCAGCTGTCTGCCCACCACGCCCTCCATCCCCAAGACCAAAGTGCGTTTGGGGTTTCATCTGGAAAACGGAGGGGGGGGGACCAGAAAAAAAAATCGGAATTTTTACAAGCAGGATCCCACAATGACTGGAAACTTTGAGACTTTAATAGTGAATCTCTCAGGCGGAATTATCACCCCAACAACTGTTTCCAAATAAATCGATGCAAATGGAAAAAACATGTTGGTCATTTGGCTGCTCGGCTCTTTCTTTTTTACCCTGAAAATTGTGGGCGCTTTTCTCTCGCTGCGTCCCTCCTTTGCCCCGGCGCAGCCTCGGTGCGGTGTCTGTGGAAGGGGGGCAGAGGAGGGAGACCAGGGAAGGTTTAGGGGACCGGCCCCTCGAGGCCAAGGGGTTTTAAGGAGAGTGAAATAAGCCGGGAGGGGCGGGGAGCCCCGCGCGCTCGGTTCCTTTGCCCTCAGCCTCTCCGCGGGCCAGAGCGCATGAGGACCGCGCTCCTGCGACCTAGGACTCGGGTGCTGCCAAACAAAGGGTGCGGGTGCCCTTGGCTGTCCTTGTGGGCGCCCAGGCTTCCATGCGCCCCCCGCCTGCCCGCCCGCGCGCTCTCACCTGGCCCTCAGTCCTTCCTGCCCTGACCGCAGGCCCCGGCCCCCCTATTGCCCTCTCCTTGGCAGCCTACTGCCCAGGCGGGATTTCTAACCCAGTATCTGGCTGCCTGAAGGGCACCGCTCTGATTTCCAGGGCTCTTTCCTGCTCCCGACGAGGTCCTGGATTCAGGGATCCACGAGTGACCCCAAAGCTTCTCTCCCCGCCCTGGGGTTGGCGCCCATGGAGGCCTCCCCAAGTCCCACGCTTGCCTTAGGTTGCCCAGAGCGGCTGGGGAAACGTCGCCCGGGGTCCTCTTCTTTGGAGATTTTCTATTTCTGGACAAGCCAGAGCGCACAAAGGACCCGAGGTGCAAGGAGGGAACGGTTTTTCCTGGGGAAAAATAATGCGGATGAGCGTGGATGTTGGGGTGATCGCCTCACAGCAGGTTCTGAACGGGGACAGAGAGGGAAACACAGCCGAGTTCATCAAGCGGCTGCGGGGACTGCAGCGGGTCCCCCGGGGCGCGCCTGGGCCCCAGTGGAGGCCGAGCCCTTTCCCAAGGCTCCAGGGCGTCTTTAGGGAACCAGGGCCCCCCATTCTCCAGCCCCGGAGGCGACCCCCTTCAATCCCCAGGGTACAAGGTCTATCTGGTTTTCTGCCTAGAAAAGATGGGAGGAGCTGCAGCTCTGTCCAGAGCCGAGTTTGAAGGGTCACTTGAAATTGAGGTGCTGTGGGGAGCAGAGTTAGAGGAGAGGTTCTCGGACACCTCAGCCCTGCGGGGCGCAAGCCGGCGGCCGGCGACCGCCGACCCCAGCAGTTCACAGGCACCCGGTTTTGAGAAGCAGCCCCGGTCCCCAAACCCTGAACGCCCGCCTTGGAAAGCAGTACAGAGAAAACTGGTTTTTTTCCAAATTCCAAAACTCTTCTCCTGTAAAAGATTTAGGAAAGTTCAACTATAAACCACTTTCCCCTACCAAAATAGAGAACTTTCAGAGATCTTTCCTTGGAAGAAAGATACAAAGGAGATTATCCATTGACCTACCTACCTGCCTATATATATAATATCTACACTCACAAATTGCTCCAGGCAGCAGTTTCTGGGAAAAGGGGAGGGAGGGATGTGCTTGGGATTATTTGAGGGGTGGAGTTTCACTCGGCTCTTGATTTTTTAATTTTTTTTTTTTTAAGTTTTAGTTTAGTTTGGTTTTAAATATTTTTCTTGGGGTTTCTTTGTTATTTTGAAGTTCATCTGAAAGACTCGGGACTCCACTCTGAATAAAGCATTTTGGGGGCTGTTGTTTCAAAATTTCAAACTGACAGAAGTGTTGGATCATCAGTTTTCCCTTTGTCTGCCCCTGTTGTAAATAATGGCTCTGAGATTAGCTAATTAAGGGGCATTAATCACTGATAGAAAGGGAATAAATCACCCCGAGTTCTAAGTCTCAGGCCCGCTGCGTCGATGTGCATAGCTCCTCTATCTGGAGCAGATAGGTGCTGTTTGAATTACTGGGCCTCAGAGTAAACCACGTCCACTCCGCGTTTAAAAAATGAATATTGTATTTATACAGCCCGGTTGCCCGGTTAAATTAAGCCTCCCTCCCGGTCCCGTTCCATTTCATAAACAAAGTGGGGAGACGGCGGCTATTAGGGGCCCAAAGAGCCAAATCTGCGCTTTTGCGCAGCGCCACGCTTACCTTTCCCGGGGCGGGGGCGGGCGCGGGAGTCGGCACGGGACCGCTAAGCCCTAAGCGGACGCAGATGGACCGAGGGTAAGTAGGTTTGCGTCCAGGTTTGTTTTTAATCAGGATACTGTGTGCGCGCAAAGCCTGCAGCGCCTGCAGCGCGCCAGGTACAAGGCTCTGGACTGCGTCTCCCCTGGCCCTCTGCACAAGACACCAGCGAACACTAGGCTCTGGTGTGTGAGAAAGAGGCGAGCGTGTGCATGTGTGCGCGTGTGTGCATGTGTGCGCGCGCGCGTGTGTGTGTGCATGTGTGCGCGTGTGTGCGTGTGTGCGCGCGCGCGTGTGTGCGTGTGTGTATGTGCGTGTGTGCGCGCGCGTGTGCAGCATAAAGCGAGCCTCTCCGCCGCATTCTGCAGCCCTGCGCGGTATTTGGGAGCTGGGATCATTTCAACACGGACAAAAAGAGGCTTTACAGAAGTCCATGCCATAAAACAACAAGCCGGTCCCCGGGAGCAAGTAAAAATTTATTCGTTGCACGTAAAGCCCCCCCCCCCCCAAAACAGTAAACACAGAGCAGATAATCCAGAGCCAGGCGCGGACCTGCGCCCCGGCGTCTGCGCGGCGCGCGGCCGTGCGCTCCTGGGCCTCCGCGCGCCCCCGCCCCGCCCCCAGCCGGGCCCGCGCCCGAGGTCCCCGCGCCCCTCCGCCTCCGGGGCCCGCTCTGCGTTTTAGCCGCAACTCTCAGCGACCCGCAAGGTTCAAGATCAGTGTCTGGGAGACGTGCGCGCGCCCGGGGCGCCCAGCGGGGTCCTGGGGGCGAGCTCGGGGCGCGCCCCTGCCTGCCCTGGACAGCGCCCGACCGCGGCTGTGCCCCCCGAGAGCGGCCGGTGGAGGAAAGGCCGCCTCGGGGCCCCTGCAGGTTCCCGCACCCCGGGGTCTGGACTCTACTGGATGGTCCTGGGCCCCAGGCAGGTGCCAAGTCCCCCGAGGCGCAGGCCTCGGGACAGTCTCCGCCCGCACGGCCCCTCCCCTGGGGGCTGCGTTTTTACTGTTATCTTTTAAAGTCAAGAACTTAATTTTCAGGTGCCCCGTGTGCTGTGCCAGTGAAACGAGGCTCGAAGCCTGCGCCGGAGCCCGCGGCCCGGGGCCCGGGGGGGGGGGGGGGGGGGGGGGCCCCGGGGAGCCCGGGGCGGGGGAGCCCCAGGGGGGAGGCGGGCAGGGGGGGGGTTCTGCGTCGAGCTTTGTCCTCCGCGGTCCCGGCTGCCGAGGGTTCTAACGCTCGCCACGCAGGATGAATGCGGAGGTTGCCCCCAGGGCTCCCCAAGATGTATGGGAACCGTGAACCGCACCCCGCGCCGAGCCCGACTTGGTCCCGCGGGCACTGAAGTTTCTCCCGGTACAAAGGGGGAAGGACGGGGCTGGGGGTGCGCTGCGTGGGGTGAGAAGCTCAGAAAAGTCGCCCGCGGGGTGTCGCGGTGCAGACGGAGCCCTAAAGCGCGACGCCCGCACTGAGCGCCTCTCCCGCGGCGCCCGCCTCCCGGCGAGGGGCCCGGACTCAACTCGGTGCCCGAGCGCCCCCTAGCGCCCCCGAAGGGGCAGGGACGCCGAGGGCACGCGCCCGGGGCTGCCGCGGTCTGTGCTGTCCCTTAGCGGGCCAGCCTGGGATCGACGCGCCGGCCGGGGCTCCGGGAAAAGTGCTCTCAGCTGCTCTCAGACTGAATCACCTGGGGGGTTCCATGGAGTGTGGCCTGAAACGCACACGCGCGCGCACACACACGTGCTCGCACACATGCAACACGCACACGTATGCAGGCGCGCACACACATGCACACGTGCTTTCACACATGTGCACACGTGCTCACACGTATGCACACACGCACACATATGCAGGTGCATGCACACGTGCTTTCACACATGTGTGCATGCGCACACGTGCTCGCACACACATGCACATGTACGCACACAGAGACGTGCACACACGCTCACACACGCACGCAGATGCGCACACGCGCACACACGCTGGCACAGGCGCCCACGCCCACGCGCAGGGGTCTGACAGTGAACAGCTGTCCGCGGGGCACTTCACTCCTGTACCCCTCGACACCTACCTGTTCTGCGCAGGAAGCCATGAGCTCACCCTTACTCCTAGGCTGCTTCGGAGACGTTACTTCAAAGAGACACACTTTTTCAGATCATCGGAATATTTTGCTCTGAAGTTTAGTACCAGATTGTGTCTTGAAATAAGTTGAGATTTTTCAAGACTAGACTCCTGGCTTCTTCCCTCCTTCATCGGGGTGAGCGCATGCGTGAGACCCTCCGTAATGATGTGAAAATGTAACGGTGAGGAGGGTGGAGGGCATGCTCTGGGCTCCACTCTGCGGTGTCTGCCTCACTTTGGGACAATCTTTTCATCACGACGTGTCTCAGTTTCGTCTTCTGGAAATGGAGTGATCCCGCCGGATGACTTTGCAGCGCTTTCTAGACTCGGTGAATCTATAACTCCAAGCACGGCTCGAAAGAACACAGAATTGGAAGTTGCAGAGATACGTGTCCTTGTTTATTCTATTTGTTCCCCCAAAGGACAATTATTACTGTAAATCCAGATTTTTGAAATGGGGTCTTTTCTGTAATCACTGCATAGCTAGAAATGTTTGCATGGTACAAAAAATCACACCCCCCCCCCCCACACACACACACATGCCACTAACTTAACACACTAAAATAAAATCGGACAACTTATTATTGTCCCATTCACCAATCTTAACCCTAATCCTACAATTTAGGGACAGCACTTTTGAAAGTTTTGTAATGACCTCTACAACTAGATTGACATAAAGGTGGGAGTAAAGAGCTGAAGTTTTAGCCTCTGGCTGCGTGGTGAGTGGAAATTTGTGGCTACCATTTGGGTACCCACATAAAATCTCCGAAACTTTTTCTGGACTTCAGTCCTCAAGTCAGTGTCACTGTCGGAGAAACTGTTGCAGAGGAGGCTGGCGATTATTAACCAGAGCAGAAGGATGTGTTGGGAGGAAGCAGTTGGAGATAAAGTATCTCAAAACCCCCAAAATATTGTAAACAGCAACGAACGTGAGGTTTTCACTTCATCTATTCTCGCCGGGAATGAACATAATGTTGCATTTATATGATCACAGTTACATTAACATTCATATTGCTAAGATCTTTTACATAGTAAAATAAAATATCGACCACAGAAAACACAGATTTTTTTTCATCGTAAGAGAGATTTCTTAAGGTTACATAAGAACAAACATTTCAAAGACACATCAGGGAAGCCTCTCACACCCCATACGTCACGCGAGACAGCAGCCTCAGAACTGCTTCCCGGCCTTGTGAAATCTTCCCAGTAAATAAGTACCAGCTCGATCAAGGGGCTCACTTTGAAGTCCTGGTGCTAGTTCAGATTTTCACAATATCCTTGGCAGCTTGGTTTTTCAAAAATGTTATTTTTCATGGTTACTTAAAAAAAAAAACACAAAAAACCATCTGTAATGGTTAAGCAAAATAGCAAAGGTCCATAAAGAATTTGTTTTCAGCCCCAGCCAGTTTGGCTCAGTGGATAGAGCTTCAGCCTCCAGACTGAAGGGTCCCGGGTTCGAGCCCAGTCAAGGGCATGTACCTTGGTTGCAGGAGACAACCAGTACATTCTCTCTCCCTCTCTCTCTCTCCCTTTGTGGCCGGAACACAAAGCGGTGGCCGGCCTCTCGGTGTCTGTTCGGCCCTCTTGTGGGCATCTGCCCCCGGCCGCACCGTGCAGGTCCCCCCAGAGGTTTCCCTCCATCTAAAGGCAGAGCAATTAGGCGTTTTCGACACAGAGGTGTTGGCGAGAAAGATGCTTTGGAGTCACCCTTCAAAACACCTCAATATCTTTGGACATGCTCCTGAGACACAGCCCTGACCGGGAACCGAAATGTGACCTCCTGGTTCATAGGCCGACGCTCAACCACTGAGCCACGCCGGCCGGGCAAGGCGAGCATTTCCACACGTCGCCTTATTTAACCCTCTCAGCCTGGCGTGCCCACTTCCCATGCAGGAGGCTGTGGCTCGGGGAATTTCACAACTCGGACATCGAGTAGCTGTTCTAGGGTTGAAATGGCATTTGGAACCCAGCGGGCATGACGCCGTAACCTAACGTCATCCTACTGCGTGCCTTTCTTTCTCTCGGTTATTTTAAATGTCTAGGGAAACACTCACCTCCATCCGTTACTCGGCAGCCTGACCGGGCGCCAACTGGAACACGGGTGAGACTTGAACAGGTGAAGCGCAGCCTTCTGCCCAAACTGCTTCTCCAGGGCCATCCTTTTGATTTTCTCGGGAACCTCGAAGCTGGCCCTAGAGTTGGAGCGCCCCTGACTTTTGCTTGTTAGTAGATCCCCTGCGTTACGCATACCACAGGTGGTCCCATTGCTTCCCTCCCGCTCCCCTCCCCTCCACCAGATTAATGTGCATTCTTTCCTCTGTAATGTTTCCCTCCTAATTTTGGATACTCCGTGGAGACCCAGAGGTCCTGCGCCATCTGTTTCTTCTCATGCCATTATCACATTCTCAAGGAGCCCATCTCTACCGAATGTTTTCTTTACTTATATCCTTTCTTTGAAGGATATGAATAGCCTTCCATTAATATTTCTTCCGAGCCAAGACACACATCGCCTTCCAACTGGCATATTTCCACGCCGGTCCGAATGATAATTTTTATAATAAATATTGCATGTCATGTCTTAACTCTAAAAATCTCTCTTCGGAATAAATGTCCATTTTGTAAGAGGATTAGTTGGGCTTTGCTGTGGGATGCTTGTGTTTCCTGTAAGCGTTTTCAATCCTTTCATTTAGTCCGAAGGTGATTGAAATGACAAAAACATTTCAACGTGATCAGGACCGACCTCCCCAATAGCTCTCTCTTTTTTTTTTTTTACATCATATGCTTTACTTACAGGTGGAAAAAGAAGTCCCCGTTGCGTGTCCTCTCTACCGGAGCGGCGGGGATGAGGTCTGGAGCTCTCCCGCCTCCTGGAAGCCGGCCTCCCTTAGGCAGCCTTTGCTGCCACCTGCTGTTGGCCCTGCGCTCCTGACGGCCGCGCTGCCCGCCGAGGGCGCTTCGCTAGCCCAAGGGCTGGGTGCAGAGGAAAACGCTGAGTCCTGCTCCACCCCTGCACACGATCCCCCGTCCAGGTGACCTTTGAACCGTTCAATATTTGCACCGGCTGATTTTTGTTTCTCACACCCTCTCTTCCAAATTAACGGGATAGTAACGCCAGAAACCCTGTCTCTTTCCCTTCAAGCCCGTCAGACAGGTCAGGCACACGGTCCTGAAAATTTCTTGAGTATCTACTACGTGCAAGGCAAGAATTACAATCTGGGGCCACCGTTTGCAGCTGAAACACTCATTAATTAGGAGCATTTCTTTTGTTCCCCATGCACCCAGCTGCCCCACCTCCACCTGGTGCCCGGGGCTCTCATCCCTGACTGGAGATGTGGGGACGCAGCAGCTGGTCCTTCCTCGCCAGCCCCTTTGCTGTCTTTATGTTCCTTTAGCACTCAGTAGGCTCGGTTCTCTCACTGTGGAGCTGCAAAGTGGGTTGATCCCAGAGACTAAACATACGAGGTTCCCAGAGCCTTCGTGATGGTGTAGCTAAGTTAACTGTATAAAACTCTACGTTTCGTTGTAACCATGCCCGACCTCAGGGGATCCATTTAGCAGAGAGGTCTCACCCTGACATTGCAGGAGCACCTACTCGCATGCTCAGTGCGTCTTCTAGAGACAAATAAAGCCCTGGAGACAGGAGTCACATAGGCTGGGTGACCTCTGCTATGACACTTTACACTTCTACCTAGAAAGAGATTCGACGGGGGATTGGGCTAAAAAAACGTCGAGAACGATCTCTTGCTTTCTTTTTAGCTCACCGTCTGTCTCGGTCGATTCAGGCTGCTACACAAAGCACCACACCTGGGCGGTTTATACGCAGCAGACATTCGTTCCTCACAGTTCCGGAGGCTGGAAGTCCAAGGTCAAGGCGCCCCCGGGCTCGGTGTCTGGTGAGGACCAGCTTCCCGGTTCGCAGACGGCTGGCTGCCCTGTTGTGACCTCACGAAGCAGAGGGGTCCGTGGAGCTCTGGAATCTCTTAAATAAGGGCACTAATCCCACTCACGAGGACTCCACCCTCATGACCTAATCGCCCCAAAGGGCCCAGCTCCTCATGCTCTCATCCCCTTGGGGGTTGGGACCTCGGCCTGTAGCACCATCCTTTCCTCAGCAGCAGCCGCAGTGGGAACATCGCTGTCACTTGAGGACCCCGCGGCCGGTCCATTCTTGCATAAACGTTCACCTTCTTCGTGGAAGGCTTGTTTTTTTTCAGCTGTTCCATTTGGGCTTACATAAGTCACCCGACCTAGGAAGCATTGCAGAGCCACCTGGCCTCCTCACATGTGCCCGTGACCAGGCTTCCAAAATCTCGCAGAACAAAACTCTGACCATCTGCGAAGGTCGCGCCTCCCAAGCTCACGTTTGGCAGCAGGCAGCTCTGCGCTGACACTGAGGAACATTCCCGGAGTACAGATAGAGTTCTCGTTCGTGCAGAAATTCCCAGTCTGATCTGCTTTTCAAAGTTATCGCAACCTTTAAGGAGTGGTTTTGGCAACTCTCGGGGGTGGTAACAGTCAAAAAGCCGTGAAAATGATCTAGTGGCCCAGGGCCTTGAAGTGCCTATTAAAGACATTTAACCAACTTTCTGGTTCTCCCCGCATGTTCTCCAAACTGTGTGTGTGGAAGTTTTCCAAACTGCCTCTTTAAAGCTCAGCGACCATCGTTTTTATGTGGGAGGGAGGACGTTTATTGCTCTGCAGGTGCCTTGCTTCCCTGCATGTTTGTTCAGAGCTCCGAGGTTCCCCTCTCACCCTCTGCTCACAAATGAAGAGAGTTGGTTCCTTAATTTCTTTTTTGATGCATTATATTAGGAAGGTGAACCCTGCTGCCCCTATAAATCTCCTGTGACTTTACATTCAGCTTCCCACTGTATGAGTCTCCCTCTCGGAGGTGGGGAGGTGGGAGGGAGGGAGAGCTAACATTTTAATCGCTCATCTGACGCCAAGCACCAAACGCTAAGCACTAAATCTAAGCATCCAGACGGGCTCGGTGCGAGCACGCCTTCACCTGACAAACAGGGATCAAGAATGGACTCAGAACCCGGCGTGATTCTCGGGGCCGAGTTCAAACCATCCGTTTGCTCATGGTCTAGTAGGAAAAGCATCTACATAAAAGATAAATATCAATGCGAATCAGATGCTTCTCTTTTTTAAAATGTTTTTATTGGTTCAGAGAGAGGAAGGAAGAGGGAGAGGGAGGTAGACACATCAACGATGAGAGTCATTGGTCGGCCGCCTCCTACAGGCCCCCTGCTGGGGATCGAGCCCGCAACCCGGGCATGCGCCCCGACCGGGAATGGAACCGTGATCTCCTGGTTCATGGGTCAAAGCTCAACCGCTGAGCCATGCCAGCCGGGCATCAAATGCTTCTTGAGAGTTTTAATGACGTGTCTGAGAACCTGGGCTTTTGAAGGCAGGTGCCTGGGCCTGGTTCCGAGCTCTGCCACCTACCAGCCCCGTAACCTGGTGCAGGCTACTTCCCCTGGGTGCCCCGGTGTCCTCCCTGTACAGAGGAACCAAGAAGAGTCCCTACTTAAGGGAGTTGTGAGGATGAGAGGAGCTGATACAGAGTCATTGCCCACAGAGTGCCCGGTGCCAAGCGCTTAGATTCCAGCTCGGTGCCCGGAGCCCGACTGGCATGTCCCCCTCTGTCCACGTGCTCTCCTTAACACACCGGCCTGCCAGTTCTCTGGTTCCTCCTGGGAAATCCCTTTTATTTGTGTTAGCAGCTTGCTTATCCCCCCCTTTGCTCCGCTGGAGCGTACAAATCACCAGAGCAGAGGCCGCGTTGAATTTTTTCACTGCTGCCCTCCGGCACCCTGTGGAGCATGCGGCAGGTCATTGCTCTCAGCTGGAATCTGTGACGTGGACTGTTGACGGGAGCTCGAGCGGGGGGACCCAGAGCCCTCCTCCGGGCGCATGGCAGACAGTCGACCAAGTCTTCGGTGGATCAGGGACCCTTTCCGAGAGGAGCTGATGTCCTCCAGGGATCTGCAGACTGCCCGTGGTCAGGGACAAAGGCGGGTGGGGCAGTTCAGGGGGACACAAGTAGCCCAGGGGGAGTTGGCGTGGGACCCTCACTGTGCCTGTTTAAGGCGGGCGTTTTAACCCCCATTTCCTGAGCTGAAAGAGAAGCAGAGGGGGAGCTATGGAAGCCCCCGGAGGCCTGAGTCAGCATGGGTGCCAGGATCAAGTCCTGCCCTGCACTTACCCAAAGAATGCCACCAGAAGGGCCTGGGAACCAGAAATGGTGTCTAACGCCTGACGCTGTTCTTCACGGGCCTAATTGACTCGGAAACGGTGGGATATTTCCCTGTGCCACAGAGAACACGGCAACCCGCCACCGCAGGGAAAGGGCGTCTCCTTTGGTCCCACCTCGCTGTCTTTTCATAATCTAACCTCATCTCTGGCTGCCCTTGTGCAGACACAGGTCGAATATTCCTAACTGCATGGACCATAGAAAAGTGATTTTGCACACTCGGAGAACCCACGCACAGGGGAGCCACAGCACCTTCCAGGAGAGCCTTTGGCGTAGACGTGCCACAGTCAACCTGTTCTCAGTAGCTATGAGTCTGTTTTAGTTTGTTTGTTTATTTTGTACTTTAGATTCCACATATAAGTAAAATCATATGGCATTTTTCTTTGTCTGACTCATTTCACTTAAAAATGGAACTGCCTTATGACCCAGTGATCCCACTTCTAGGAATATATCCAAAGAATCCCAAAACACTAATTCAAAAGAATATATGCACCCCTGTGCTCACAGCAGCATTATTTACAAGAGCCAAGCTATGGGAGCAGCCCAAGTGCCCATCAGTAGAGGAGTGGACAAAAAAGCTGTGGTGTGCCCGGCCGCGTGGCTCAGCAGTTGAGCATCGACCTAGGATCCAGGAGACCGCAGTTCAGTTCCCGGTCGGGGCACATGCCCGGGCTGCGGGCCCGATCCCCAGTCAGGGGCGTGCAGGAGGCAGCCCATCAGTGCCTCTCTCATCATTGATGTTTCTCTCTCTCTCCCTTCCTCTCTCTGAAATCAATAAAGATATATTAAAAAAAAAAAAAAAAAGAGCTGTGGTGCATTTACACAATGGGATATTAGTCGGCCATAAAAAACAATGACATCTTCCCTTCCCTTCTCTTTTGTCTCCATCTGCAAGAGCCTGGAGAGTGAAATTATCAAGTCCCAAGCCTGTCTTGCAGTGGGAGGTTGCCTTGTCCACCCACTCTGACCAGTAACACATAAGAAACAGCCCTGGATAGAGCTTCCCTTCCCTAACAGAAGCTTACTGGGGGAAAGCCCTTGCCTGCCCCTTCCTCCCGGCTGGGATGTGGGTGTGCAGCTTAGACGTGCGGCTGTGGCCTTGAGATCACCAGGATGAAAGCCACAGCCGACCCGAAGGCAGAGCAGAGAGAAGCAGTCTCGGCCTGATGGCTTCCTTGAGCGGCTACACTCACACTGTGCTGCCTTCCTCCAGAATTACTGCCACGTAAGACAATGAATTTAACTATGTCAAAGCTGTTATTAGAGAGTCCATTGCTCATTGGTAAATGTATCCTTCAGTGGTTCAACTATGCATAATATTTTATATTACATTACATGCAACATCTGTGATATGTGTACCTTTGGACTAAAATAAGAGGAAGGACATTTATTCGCACTTAAATCAAAAAAAGGAAAAATTTTAAAAGTGCTCTGCCCGGCTGGTGTGGTTCAGTGATTGAGGGTCGACCCAGGAACTAAGAGGTCGCGGTTCGGTTCTGGTCGGGGCACATGCCCGGGCTGCAGGCTCGATCCCCAGTAGAGGGCGTGCGGGAGGCAGCCGGTGGATGATGCTTCCCTCTCATCGATGCTTCTCTCTTCTTCTCCCTTCCTCTGTCTCTAAAAATCAATAAAAACTTATTTTTTTTTAAAGAAGAAGAGAGCACCTAAGCCCAGTGTAAGACTCACACAGGGACTATCCAACGACTGCATTTCAAATGCATTAACTCTGTGAGCCCCATTCCTGCACCCGCTCATCAGCAGGCGAGGGAACTTCTGGCATAAAAAAACCCAACCAAGTAGCTGAGGGACTTAAATTCTCCAACACGACTGTCTTCTTTGAGCATATCTTTAGCTCCTGTTACAGTCATGGGTAATAATTCAGGGAATTTTTAATTTTTATTTTTAAGACGAGCAGTTTTAGGTTCACAACCAAATTGAGAAGCTGCAGAGGTTCCCCATGTACTCCGCGCCCCCACACACGCACAGTCTACCTAGTATCCCCCCACCTCCAGAGTGGTACCTTTCTTATTTTCTTTTAAACGAGAAAACAACATTGACTTACCTAATTCATCGGTATTAAAACATCTGGTCTTGCCTGAATTAGTAGCATTCCTCTGAAGCCCTCGCTAAGGACAGTTTTTAGATTTGGTGTATATATTGATACACACACACGCACTTCCAAATTATCATTCCTTTCCTCCCACACAATTGCAGCCACTACAACTGAGTAGTGCAATGACTTACATACAGTGAGTAATATCAAGAAAAATATGTCTAAAAATAAAATCTCCAGCATCCTCAAACCTGCTAATTGCCATCTCTTCGGCTACGTAAAATCGTAAATGCATATAATTACTGGTTATTGTTGCATGACAGTTATTAATCTTGTCACATAATAAACAAGCTGAAATGGGAAGCGTAAAACAATAATTTCAAAGACAAAAGAGAAGAGTAATTGCATATCAATGAGGGGGAAAAACATCAAAGTCCAAGAGCATCTCCCATGCTCCACTCTGCCTGGCGCACTGTCGCCAGCTGTAATTCACTTTAAGGGTGCTGTGCTTCCAGCACGCCTGCTCCATCAGTGCCATTTGTCCTCTAATTCTTTAAAATCTGCACGCCGATCTTCTCTGGGCCCATTCGGGCTACTATTAGGTAACGAAATATATATGGTGGGACAAAGTGACCTTCACAGGTCAGGAACACTATAAATTCTCTGCACATTGACCATTCTTTATTACGGAACTTATCTGGAAGAGCTGGCCCTAAAATCTCTACTGCTTTCCGGGGAGCCGGCTGTTCCTTGCTGCACGGCGCCTTCTTCGGGTTGACACCAGGCTTCATGCACCTTTTTCCACCAGTACCTGCTGTGCCTGGCTCATCTCTTCCTACATGTTAGGCATCAGGTGCTGAGATGCTGGGTTAGACCATGAACAAAGTGTAGTGGACCCTCACCCTCTGGGGCCTCCATTTTTACCAGGGAGACAAACACTAAAATATAATCACACAAGCATTTGGTTACAGATTTGGTAAGTGCAACGAAGGTAGAATCCAGGGTGTAATGGAGAATTAACCCATCCTGGGGTGAAAGGGGGCGAGGTGGACAGAGTGACATTTCATTTGAGGCCCAAGGAGGAACATTTCGAGTAGAGGGAGACAGTGTGTCTGGGCCCCGGGTGGGGCAGATTTCTTTGCTTCCTGAATATTTGGCTGTTCCAGTGATGATGGAGACAGAGGGTGGTGCCTGGGGAAGCGTCCTTGATGCTCAACTCCAACCCGCGTTTCAAGCCCCACTTCGGCGCCCACCCATTCTACACTGATCTTCTGGGGTCTTCGGGGACGTTTAAAACAATTCTAAATGCAAAGCACGGCCTTTATTTCAGCGTGTTGTTTTCAGCATCTGGAATTACGCCCATCAGTCTGCAGACTGTATGTTCTCTGAGCGCAAGAGCCGTGGTTTAAATCTTCTGCGTCCCGGTCTGAGGTCTGGCTCTTTGTTGAGCAATATGTACTTGCAGATTGGGTTTCTGATTGATGTTTGGTTTGCATTTGTTTATATTTGGAGTTTTTATTATACTGGTTCAAAACTATTCCTGGCACTGAAATAAACAGTAAACTTCAATGTGTGAAAAATGAATGCAGTTTCTATCTATGAGCTGTGAGAAACCATATCATATATATATGAGAAAACTAAAAATATCATCACGAAATAGAAATCAGCTTAGAAACTGGGACGCGAAGGGCGCACTCATTTCCAAGGGATCTCTGTAAACAAGGGGTCTGGGTTTGTTGAGGGACCCTGGGTGAGTTTTAGCAACCTGGATGGTTCTACAGCACAGCTAAAGAACCGCAACTGTGTGCGTGACGACAAAGAAGCTAATGCTCTGTCCTGTTGGCCGTCGGAACAATTTGAATAGCTGGGCAAAGGCAGGCACGTCTCTTGTCTCTGGCTAAAATCAACCCTGGGAATCCAGAGGTATGCCATTTTTACCTACGTTTGATTTAGAAGAACTCAGCTCTTTTCCTTGATAAAAGTAAACATAACAACGAAATCTCTTCAAAACAGAATAACTTCAGATTCTCAAGATTCAGAATGAGAATGAAGTGATCGGGAAAGAACGCTCACCGCTGAGTGTTCAGGGGCCCAGCAGCCTGAACAGCTTGTGCATGTGCTTAGTTACTTCCTCGGGGGAGGTAAGTTCACCATCATCATCATCAAAATAACACTCTTCCATGAACTGAGCAACGACTATGTGCCGCACCTTTCATTCAACCCTAGAGTTAACTTCAAGAAGCAACATACATCGGTTCTGCTCTCAAATAATTTACAGTCCTCTCGGTTGAAATAATAAAGTATTTGTAGAGCACAACCCCAAGAGGGGACATTTATAGAGAACGCAACGTGGATAGTGGCCCCCGAGCTTTGCAAGGTGGTGACCCTAGATGGGACAGGGTCAGAAAAGTGACAAATAGCTACATAACATGTGCTAAGAGCCGAGAAATACTAAAGAGGGGTGCGACACACAGCAGGAACTCAATAATCACCAGGTTGAATTGTCAAAGACACAGGTCATCACGAGTGGGTGAGGTGAGGAGAGTCTTTGAGGAAAATGGGCTTCTATGTTCTTAGGCCAGGAGTCTCCGACCAACAGTGGTGCCCCGAGGTGCTTGTCTAAGGCTTACGTGGGCGCTAGAACCTGTTGGCCGGAAGGCTGGGTCTCTCCTTGGCTCTCACCCAGGGACACTTTCTGCTACGTTGTCACTTTCCTCCTGCGCCTCCCGGGAATGGAGCACTTCCACTCGCCCCCTTAGCATGGGAGTCATTGATCCTGGCCCAGGGTCAGTATGTAGACTTTGAAATCATGAAACCCTCCAACCGACAGTTGCCAAAAACGAACAGTGTCTGCAGGAGCGTATGTCCCCGGCCCCGCACGACAGGGCCCACACTGCAGCAGCTCGTACACGTGTGTCCTCCCCACGAGGAGGGCCCCGCCTTCTGCGAAACCGGGACACCCCAGCGGGGGATCAGGCTCTGCAGGCGCCACACAAGCAAAACCTTGGCCTCCGTTTCCCTGGAAGGGTCCCCACGCCCACCCTCAGAGCTCGCTCCGTGCACTGCTTTTCCTTTCTCTCCGTTTTCTCCCTCCAGGCTGGGCCGCGCGCCCGCCAGCCGGCGGGGGAGGCCCGCACGCTGTGCACACGTGTCTCTGCCGCGTGGTCCTGGGAAGAAGGGTCGGCTTTGCTGCCATGGAGGCAGCCTCCCCGCAACTGCACTAGCCTGGAGTCACGTGGTCACCACACTGACCCCTTTACCCCCCTCACCACTGAACTAGATAGATTTGTTTCTATAAAAATCTTTATTTTGATCTAAGGTGCCCTGGCCTGAAAATCCAAGTCTTGTTTACAGGTATGTCATTTTCTTACCCAATGAGAAAATCACATCAACATCTCAGGTCATTTAGAAGGAGACTAGGGAAAAAAAGTGGCAATTTTTGCAACCATTTAAATAGCAGATAGTCTGGATCTTGAAAATATCAAAACAACAATTTCTTATTTTACTATCAAATTATAGTAATAATAACAATCATGGTTATTTGTTAATTGCTTGGCTATATTTCCTTTATCTGTTATATTGAAATATTTTTTAAAAACAGGAACATTTAAGAATTTAGCATTGAATTAACTGCTTTGGACTCCTCTCCGAAGTGTGCATCCAGGCATCATCTAAGGTAACTAGTTTTGCTTGTCTATAGTGACAAGGTCAATAAAATTACCAAGGAAGCTGGTTGTCCCTGTCAGTCAGATGCTGCAGGATGTCACAGCCCACTGGTATCAAGGCTACTCATGTCCTCTGATACTGAGGTGACTTAAGGGTGTCCTGCGCCTGAAAATATCTAGGGCGCAGGTAACTGTCCTACAGCCAGCCCACCCCCACTCCCCAGGTGACCTACAGGCAGAAGCAGATGGGAGCTTGATATCCCAGAAATGAAAGAAACAGGTAAGGAGACTCCATCCCCGGTGACCTGTGACTTTGCTCAAATGGAAATGAAAAACCTGTTTTTGACGGAAGAAACAACTCAGCATAAACTACTTCTTGCTTTTCCTTCTTTCATTTCAAATGTAGCTCATTCTTTATTTTTGTTGCTGCTTGTCCTTGGATCACTGTGGGCAGCTCTGACTCGGTGGCAGACAGGGAGGGAGAGTCCATAGATTAGTAGGTCAAGGTATTTATCTGGTGACACCTCCTACCCTGCAATGAGTTTTTATGGACTTGAAAAGTACTTTCACTCTCACCCACGTTTCCTCTGACTATCTCCCTGGCCCTTGAGCTGGAGCTGGCGCCTGGGGAGGAGGTTGGATCTCGGTCCTGAATTTACATCTCCCAAGAGTTGTTCTACCCACCGGGGCATGTTTGGCTGTGAGAGCCATATTTTACTGGGTCCCCGAATGCAGAATCGGTAAGGCCATGGATAGCATGTGACTGTCTCACGAATTTGGTCTGATGGTCATTAGCTGGCCCAAGGTTAACTGCTATGAGGAGATCCCTCTACACCTCACCTCCCTGACCCAACCAGAGTGGAGCCCAGGGCGCTCCTGGCCACAGGTAAGACAAGGAAAAAAGTCACGGCAGCATTTCTGGTCTTATTAGTCAGATGCCAGGAATGCCACAGGTTCTTCTCCATCGGGAGAGTTCTCCCGCATCTCCTGCTGCAGCGTGTTCATCACGAGGGTGGTCAGCACATCTACTCAACTTGTGTCTGTCTCTTCCACCCGACCGAAGTTCCCTGAGCACAGGTAGCTCATCCAGATGTATTCATTCTACTCCCAGCGCCCTCAGCGTCCACGCACAGCTGAGGGCAGGCAATCCATACGTGTTGAGCGGATGGAAGAATTCCTTCCTGTTCTCGAATATTCCCAGTGCGAGAGAAACCACAGCCTTCGGAATCAACTCACATTTTTTGAACAGTTTTGATGGAAAATTCTTCCTTATATTTAGGTCCAATTTATCTCTGGGTAACTAATCAATTTATTCTCACCTTTGTGAACATATAAAACGAATCCATTCCTTTCTTCATATGACAGTTTTCAAATATATGAATTCAAAATAATGACGCTCTACTCTTGCCTACCCACCTTCCTTTTTTTCTCATTTGCCATCCTCTTTATGCTCTTTGACATATGACAAACTTAGTCTCCTATTAAAATGAATAAATAGGTAATTTTATTAGACACCTAAGAAGTGGCTTACTTTAATGGGGGAAAACTGTCTACCTCAACAGTCAGAGGTAGAATTATTGGCCGACTTTCTAAACCCTGTCAGTGTCGTCAGTATTTCATAAAGATTCAAGGATAATTTTGAAGCTAATTGCCATTTAGTGTGGGTATTTTTAATTTGAATTCAGAATAACCTAGGCATATAGATTAAAATGTAGCCTCTGAAACTGTTCCTTCAATTGACATGTCAACATTTATTAAAATAAAAAAATATATTTAACTATTTAGGCTCCAGCAATAAAATGAGCATTGTTGAAAACCGAGTGTTTTGGTAAAATTCAGTGAATTTACTTTGGTTTCTATGTGTTTTTTTGTTATAAAAATGGAAGATTTTGATTCACTTCCATAAAGATTTATTCTGGTGCTTAGTATATATAGATCGGCAGAGCGATGCTCGGTGAATGTTTGTTAGAGGGAGGAATGCACAATTCAGAGGTGAAATGACTTCTCATCACCTGGAATTTTGTGTCTGAAAAATGGATCTCAGAAGATTAGGACCAGCTTCTCAATTCTCAATTATTAGTTCCATTTACAAATTACATTTAGAAAATAATTGAGAAATAGTCATCACTTAATTCATATACAAGCTGCCCCTCTGTTATCAATTCCAGGAAATGCTATTTCTCAAGTTGTTGTTGGTTTTTTTAAAAAATGACACTAAAGACATATCATACTCTGCCTTAAAAACATCTTCTTTGCACCAAAAATTATCCTCGCCTCTAGGAGGCGCTTACTCCCTTACATTATGAATTTTTTCCCAACAGAGATTAGAACCTAGCCAGATCCAGAAAGCATATTTAGGATAAAATATTTAAATGGGCTTTCATGGGATCAGTTCTTTGCATTTCTAAAACAATACTAAAATCATATACTTAGAAAAAAATTTTCAAAGGAAAATTTTAGTTTTGCCAACTCCACTCTCCCCCTTAACTGACTCTCAGATTTAAGCCCCTTCCTTCCCCCTATTCCCCACATGTGACTGCTCATGCCAGAAAACAATTATTAGAAAGAAATATTAAAAAGGAAAAAAATACTATCTTTGTCTGTTTTCTGGTTTGATTTAAATTGTAGTTAAGAGCTTTCCCCATTCACAAGAGCACGGTATTCATGAACAGAGAAAGTCATGTGTTTGGGGACGGAGCCGGAAGAAAGGTTCCCACAGAGGTGCTGATCTGAAATAACTTATTCTGGTTGTGTGTTACGCATTGGCCTCTTAACAAAAATATAAACCTCATTTATCTTAACTTTAAATTTATACTATTTTGGAAAATATAACTGCCCCAATATCTTTTATTTATTTCCATAACCTTTATAAAAATGCATTAATATTCTCAAGCACTCTTTTTAACAAAACGTATTCCTCAGCACCTTTAAATTGCGAAGAATATGAGGAAGCTAGGTTCGGACTGAACCAGGGTTACCGCTGAGGGTGGTCGAGGCTGCATCTGCCAAGTGCACTGATGTCTGTTGAAAAAACCCAAACCCACAGCCTTTCTTGCTTCGGCTTGAACTGTGATCACCACGGTCCAAGCCTAGTGCTCACAATCAAGCCTTTTCTCTCTAATGTTCTCTTTCCTTCGGAAAACACCCCCACTCCAGGTCACCTGCATTCACCACCTCACACGCAGAGGCCCTGGCCGGAGGGCGGGTCACGCCGTGGGAGCGAGAGGGGCAGGCTGGCCACTCTGCTGTCCCCAGGCGCTGTCCCCACCCCGGGAGCGGAGTCGGTCCTCGAGACTCGGACCACACAGCGGTGGCCACACAGCTGCTCTGTTCAGCTCACCGCCTCCCTGTTCTTGCAGGTGACCGTGTCACGGCCACCAAGGCAAAAAGCAAGAGGAAGGGGGTCAAAGTCACCAAAATCATGTGCGAAAGAAACGTTTGTGTGACCAGAGCTTTTCATCGAATTGACACGGCATTAAAGACAATTTCTATCAAATACGTGGCAATCGAGGGCAGAGGACTGTCAGAAGCCAGGCGTCGTTGCTGTGGCGGTGGTGGCTCTGCTGTTTGCTTGTCCCCCTTTCTCAGTGCACACTGGCCTTGCCTTTTCAGGTTCAGGCTGTGTCTCTAGCCCTCAATAAAGCTATTATTTACTTAAACCTCAGACTCAGAAAGCCAAGACTTCAGGAACAATCTTTGTTGCTCTACTCATAACATGTTCAATATGACTTTCACTCAGAGCCTGATGTTGGCTCAATCATTTTGTAAGAATTGTTTATCACCTGCCAATTGATTTATACAGTAACGGGAAGCATCTGGTATTTGGCTACACTTATCAAGTTGCAAAGAAATATAATAAGACATCGCTCGTTACAATCATCTTCATTAGATGTATGAAATATTTGTTAAACGCTTGATGTTTGCAACAGCGTCGGGAGCAATCATCGCAAACATCTTACTGAACTGAGCTGATGACCATCAGTTTTGATTACGTAAGTTAATGTGAAACAGTATTTTCTGTAAAAGAATGGTAAAGTCTTTTGAAATCGTTTTTTATAAAGACTTTATTTTTTTAATCTCCATACCCCGCTGAAAGGAAATTTCAAAGTGAAGTAGAAGCGTTTGTTAAAACTTTCTTCTTGATGATAAAATAACACCTATAAAGACAGTTTTCAAACAAAAACAAAATTTAATTTTTCATCTCAACTTCTCAATGGTGCATTTAATCATAATTGCAGGTCATAATGAGAAGACTTGGAAAATTTCTTTTCTGTGAAGAAGAGTTAAATAGAATCAGTGTCGATGAAAACGAACGCATTCACAGCCAGCCCGGGTCTTCTCCATCCCTCCTCCTGGGACCTCGGCGCGTCCCCAGGCGTGTGAGCTGGTGCATGGAGCACACCGAATCCCCAAATCTTTTCTGTTCCCTTCTCGTACAGACTGAAAAAAATGAAGGACATTCTCTTGAACCCGTGTCACTGGAGGGGACAGACGGCTCATTCTCTCAGTGTGAACTTCCCAGGGGCATGAAGAAGGCAGAGACCTTGGTTTGGTCCGTTTCTGATAGTGACAGGCCTGTGTCTTAGTAGAAAGACAGCGGATGTTCCCCGAGGACAAGAGGGGAGACGGAGCAATCGAAGGGCGGTCAGTACCCGCGGGGGCGACAAGGGTTCACACCAGGAGGACATACAGGCAGCTGTGGTCTCTAAATGTCATGTTTTTATACAAGACTGGCCACCATAGCTGCTTCCTGGAATTGGCTCAATCCACATTTGTCACCTGCCAGCCTCTCTGGTTATCACCAAGAAGATAACTTTGCTCGGGAAGGGGCAGCTGGAGCGCCCGTTAGCCCGTTTCCGAGGCCTGGCCCACAGGAGGCCTTTCCCGGTCCTTTTGCTGGGAAGGTGGGCAGTGAGCCCGAGTTCTGGTCAACGGGGCACGAGCGGAGGTGACACACGCATGTCCTTTGGCAGATTCGGCAAAAGGGACCTTTGGAGAAGGCGAAACGGGAAGATGGGAGCAACCTGGGGACAGCAGGAGAAGAAAGAATACCTTTTTTTTTTGTCCAAACATTTCAGGGGAGCCCGGCCGGGCGTGGCTCAGCAGTTGAGCGTCGACCTAGGATCCAGGCGATTGGGTTCGATTCCCGGTCAGGGCACAGGCCCGGGTTGCCGGCTAGGCAGCCAATCAATGACTCTCCATCATTGATGTTTCTATCTCTCTCCCCCTCCTTTCCTCTCTCTGAAATCAATAAAGATATGTTTAAAAAAAAACAACGAAAAAACATTTCAGGCGCGGCACAGCGCCCGAGTTGTTTCCCCACGGCCCCGTCTGTGTCGGCGGCACCCCCACACCCCCAGGCCTGTTTGCTCTGTCCCCAGCGACTGCGAGAAGAGTTGGTTGTGAAAAGGTGGCAGCCTGGGGAGACATCAGCCCTTGGCCTAAATATCACTTCTCTCATTTACTAGCCCCATGAGTCTCACAGAGTTAATCCAAAGAGTTTCCGTTTCCTGTATGTTAAAATAAGAAGGGCAAAAATACCCTGTCCCTAAGGACTGATGGATTTGTTTACAGAAACTCCTTATGAAGCCACTAGCGCAGCGCCTGGTGCATAATAGGAATTTGACAGAAGAATCTACTTGAGAGTTATCTTTTATTGGTATATGAACAATGTGTAAAAAATGTATAGATTTTAAGATTTTGATAATTCTATACATCCATGACAGCACCACCCAGAACAAGATGTAAAGCATTTCTCTCCCCCAGGACGTTCCTTCCAGCCCCTATCCAGTCGATCTCCCCCTCCTCCCTCCCTCTCTCCCGGCTGAGATTAAATTAATAAAATAAGTAATCGTGTGTCTCCTTCCTTAATTAAAAATCCTATTTATCCAGAGCAGTGAGTGCCTCGGGACATTCACATTCTATTTCATTGTATTTCCTATTAAAGGAATCATGAACAGTGAAATACGCCTGGGCTGGATTTGTCATTCCCTGTTCACAACAAGAACACACGATCCATCCCATTGCTGAAATGCCTTCTCTGGAAGCATATTGCTCTCAGCATTTACCAACCCAACCCATTCACTCTGCTGACATAAAGTCATTTGGAGATGACATAGAGACAAGATATGCATGATCTATGATTGATAGACGCTCCTGAATGTCTATCTTGAGAATTTAGTGCCATCGCTGATTTTTATTTAATCCTAGTGTTCTAGTGGTCTCATTTTACAAACCTTCTCTGTAGGAAAAGAGAAAAAAAAAACAAAACCCAAAGCATTCTGTAGTCTAGTCAGAGAGGCATCTCTTGGTGTGTTTTATATGCAACCCTGGGATCAGCAACGACCGAGAAAGAGGGAGGCTGCTTCCTAAGCTGCCAGGTGAAGGCCGCAGAAGAGCCGACTGAGTTCCCCAGGGCGCAGTGTTTCAATAACAAAGTTAATACCAGGTCGCTGTTCAAAAACCAAAACAACAGTGTAGAACTGTGCACAGAAAAACAGCTCCTCCTCGAGCCCGCAGCCATCCCCACCTCTGCCACTCCACTCCCTTCTCCAGACCTAACCACTGTCTAGTTGATTCTATATCCTTCTAGAGCTTTTTCTATGTATATAGTTTATATATTTTTTTACACGAATTTACGCTATCTTACACGAAAGCTATTTCAAAAAAAAAAAAATGTTTTGGCAGACCTCAGAAACCAAGTCAGCCAAATAACTCAGCCACTTATATATCCTATCCATCACTTTTCAAAAGAAAGCAGCAGAAAAATATTACCTGACAGCGTTAAATTGTCAAAAAGAACATTAATTTTTTTTCAACATAAACAAAATCCATCAATATCTCCATGCTGAGGAATTGCACTGAGCAAGTTAAGGCCACAAGAATCCATTCTAAGTGCTCACGACGTCCACGACCACAGAGGGTGGGGTGCGGCGAAGCACCCTGAGCACCCTGACAGCTGGGGACATGAGGAGTCAAGAAGGACCTGCTGTTGTCAGTTGTCAAGTGAAATATACATGATTGGACACATGTCCGATAGAATAAATAGGAAACATTTAAGGTAATTGGTACAGATATTCAAAATCATATTGGTTTTACAGATCGATCACCAACTTAATAAACAAGAGGACACTGGGAGGGGATTAGCCCCAACTGTGACTTTTATTCAGCCATGACAGTCCTATTTCTCCCTCCTCTAAATGTGTGCACCTGTCCCATGCACCAGATTCTCTTTTAATTTTAAAAATGGCAGATTTTGGTAGGGGTGGGAATTTCCCATTTTAAGGTTATATAGAGGCCCTCACTAATTGTGTTCTAGCATCAGCGAGTATGTGCAAATAAATCCTACCTCCCTTGGACAACACCGTGATCACCTTGATTGGAGTGAGTATTTTCAAGATAAGTGTAACTTCTATTTCTTGAGCTATTACTATGAACCAGGCTTTTTTTGTAATTTCAACAATAGTCCTAAAAGATAAGTATTGTTATTAATTCTGCTTTAGAAAGGATGAAACTGAGTCTTTCAGAGGCTGAATCACTTGCTGAAAACAGAACAACAATAAAGTAGAAAAGCTGAGACTCAGAAAAAGCTGAGACACTTTCTGAAGTCCATTCTTTCACCAGGGTCTTTTCCCAATACTTTAGCATACTATTCTGCTTCCAAAGCTTCTCAGCTACTTATAGATATTTATTTGAGTGAAATCATTTTTTAAATTATTTGTAGATGACTCATTTATTTTGTACGAAACTATTCAGTAATGCCAAGTTTCCTGACTTTCATCTAAGAATTATGTTCATTCTAATTGCTTTGTTGCTGTTTCCAGTGTACTGACCACATATAACAATGTAGAACCAGGTAAAACTTAGATCTCACCCCAGTTCCCATTAGCCCCACCCAAGTACAGACTATATGTAGGGGGTTAGGAGAATGGGACTTTCCAAACCAGCAGGTCTATAGAAGTCTAAAGTTCTTAGTGGTAGCTGCTAAAAACTATCATGTGCTACATAGGTATCTACTCCAAAGAAATGAAAACGTATGTCCACACAAAAACATGTACAAAAGTATTCATAGTAGCGATATTCATGATAGCCCCACAGTGGAAACAACCAGTATCCATCAGCTGATGAGTGGAATAGTTCTCCATACGCTAGAACATCACTTGGCCATAACAGGAAATGAAGACCTCCTACCTGCTGGAGCGCTAGCTTCCACATACTACATGGACTCATTTCTAGGAGATGTCCAGAGTAGACAAATCCACAGGGACGGAAAGTTGATTGGTGGTTGTCTAAGGCTGGAGGGAGTGAATGCCAGTGAGTAACAGGTTTCTTTTCAGGGTGGTGACAATGTTCTGAAATTATATCATGGTGACGGTTGCCCAACTCCACAAACCCATTAAGGGCCGTTGCGTTACGTACGCTGCATCACCCTCGCAGGATGATCAGTGGACTGTGTGCTGGATGCTGGGGACGAGATGATTTCCCAGGTAGCCACAAGGTGTTCCTTGCAGTCAGGGTTCAGTGCAACCTTGACTGGTCACTGAATGATCTGGAAGCTGATTTGACTCCCACGGGGCCTCCTGGTATTGACAAGACTGGAGCTTGATGTGGTGGCAGTTAGACAGCCTCCCGGAGCTGCCTGGGGACCTCCAGGTCTCTTCATCTACTCTTCCTCTCTGCTGTAAACTTCAGACTGTTGCACTCAGAATATCCAGGTTCATTTCTTTCAAAGCCTTAGGCGCCGTTGCACTTGTCACAAGTTCATTTTGAGACTCAGAGTGAGCAATTACTCAGTAGTTTTGAATATCAACCATCCCCTGAGAGCAGGGCACACAGAACAGTCCTGGCTACTGCCCGACTGATAATAGGAAGTTCAGGAGGAAAGCAGAAGCTTGGAGAGTCAGGAGTGAAGTTAACCTATTGGAACAAAAAAGTACGGCTCCTAAGATTAACTCTATATGTAAAGTTGGCTAATCAACAAACAAACGACTGCCGTATAACTTTCTTAAAACATGCTGTGTGGCATGGATGCAGCCCGACTTTAAGGGCGGCGATGGCAGAATCTTGGCTCTAGCTCTTATATGCAACAAAAGGACAACAAACCCAAAACATTGTGCAAGCTTCTTAGGATAAGGATTTGATTCTGAAAGTGGGATTTAATAATACTCCAGGAAACAGAACTTCTCCAGTTCCTCTTCCCATTAGTATTCCACAAACCTCCCAATGCTTTTATTCATCTGCCCATCCATTAGCGTCTGAGCTCCTGGAGAGTACCAATCCCGTCTTTTAGAGCCTGAATAATTATCACAGATGCTTACACGTTGTTCCGGAAGAAAGTGGCTGCTATTAAAGGTACTGCCTTGTTAATTGATTAACCCACGTCAAGGAACAACTATCACAACAAACATTAAGCTCTGAATGAGCTCCTCTATCAGCTTACTTTTTGCAAAAAAGCTTCCTGAGTCATTTGCAAATTTAAGCCAGGATGCTAAAGGAAAAATGCAAAGGCAAAGAATAGCTCTAATGTCTTAGAAGATGATGCTGCTAAGTAAAAACTTTCTGATTTCCCGTAAAACAAAGTCACACTAAGTGATAAAAGCACAGCAATAAATGAATGTCTTATGGGTTCACTCCTTAGTAGATCTTTCCCTTGGTAGTTAAATCGTTCCTATTTTTAGATGAGATTGGGCACGTTCAGGGTGGTATGGACTTAGACAAAATTTTTCCAATTTTTAAACGAACAAGCAAAAACACAACTAAAAAGCCTCATTGACCTTTCTTCTCAAGCTCCACTCTTTTTCACAAACTTTCCAAAATGCTGCCTATATTACACTTCCATTTCCTCACCACCCTCATTGTCTCACCCAAACAGTCCTTTGAAAGGCCTTCAGAATACAACTGATGTCTGCAGACCTCGTATCGCTTGGCTTCTCATTATTTATTTGTGTTGAGGACCATTCCCTCCTTTTCAAGATTCTCTTTTCAAAACATTCTTTCCTTGGCTTCCTTGACACCTGTAGTATCCCTGCTTAAATTTCTCAGTGCCTACATTGCTGGTTACTAAAAGCCTTCTTTGAAATGCTATCTTGCAGAAACTAAGCATCAAGGAATCTGATACCTTAGCTCGTTTCATACATGCCCTTGGCTTCAGTTACCTTCTACAGGTCAATAACTTTCCCCAGGGCAGACCCACCTTTTTAGCTTCAGCTCAGTGCATGCAACTCTCTACCCGATATCTCCATGTGGTTGCCTCTAAGACGTTTCTTAAATATTTCTCAAATCTGTTCACTCCGCTGCTATGCTCAGCTCTATACGCCCTCTTCTTTCTCCAGGACACAGCATTGCATTCCTAACTGGCTTCCACATTCACTGTTGCCCTCTCCAAGCCCAGCCTTCAAATTGTAGCTGGAGTAATCTTTCCAAAAAAGCAAATCTGATCATGTCAGTCTCCCACCCCCTTCTCCACCATACACACAGATCGAAAATCCTTCCTGAGGTCTCACTGCTCTTAACAAAAAGATTAAAGATTTATGGGGCCTGGTTACCTCTCCAGGCTCATCTCAGCCGTTTCTCCTGAGTAGTCTCAGGCCAGTCGACAGCATCCTCTCATTCCCTGAAGGCCCGCACTCCCTCCCACCACCAGGCATTTGAGCAGACTACTCCCTTTGTCAGCAATGGGCTCTCCCATTATCCTCTTGGTGACCTCTGCTGTGTACAAATTACCATCAACACAGAGGCTAAAACAACACAAATTTATTATCTTAGAGCCCATGGGTCAGGGGTCTGAGTACAGGTTAGCCGAGTCCTCCTCAGCGCGTCACCTAACTGAAATCAAGGTGCTGACACCCGCCGACTGTGTAGGCTCACAGTCCTATTGTGAGCTCGTTCAGGTTGCTGGTAGAATTCACTTCCTTCTGGTTGTAGGGCTGAGGTGCTCTTTTTTTTTTTTTTTTTTTGCCGCCTGTCATCAATAAAAGAATGGATAAACAAATCACGGCATGTCCCTACGGTTGAATACAGCTCAGCAATAAAAGCAGAGAACTATTAGGACACACAGTGTGTGAAAGTCGCACTAATTATTCTGAGGAAAGAAAAGCCAGACAAAGAAAAGAATATATTCCTTTTGGTTCCATTTCTATAAAACTAGAAAATGCAGTCTAGCCTGGCAGAAGCAGATGGGTGTTGCTTGGGGGTGGGGCCGGGGCCGCGGGAGGAGCACTTACAGGCGGGCTCAAGGAAAGTTAGGAGCCATGGATGCTTCACAGCCAACCCGTGAGCTCTGCATGCGTGCAGTTGATGGTCTGCTGACTACACCTCAATAAAGGGAGGGGGAGGAGAGTCAGCAACGGCAGCAGGCGTCTTTCATGCCTCAGGTCCCTTTGCTTTCTCTCACCTGACCTTGATCAGGGCGCCTGCACTTCTTTGGAAGGCTTAATGTCTCTCAGCCCCTGAGACATGGTCTTGGCGTCCCCAAGGCTGCCAGATGACCAGCCTTTACGTGAAATCCCAATGAGGGCACTGACAAGCACAGAGCCTGAAGACAATTTGGAGAATTGATCAAAATGTTTTAAATCTGTCCTGTAAACTTTCTCTACCAAAGAGACCCTTTAAACCCAATGACACTTGGAGCCGAAAATAAAGTACGCTGCGAAACTTTGCCCAAGGTAGCAACGAGACCAAATTCAATTTTTCAAATTTATTAGAGTGACCAATAAATCAATTTCACCTAAGCTGAGGGTTTCCAAGTACATGCCCAGTAAATTCATCTTAAGCGAAGCCAGTTATGTATTTTCTGAAACTACTAAGAAGAGAAGAAATAAGATGTTAAAATGTCACCCCAGTTCTGAACTTGAACCTAAGGTTAGTTGGCTCAAGGAGTTCAAGTCCCTGCCCCTGCCCCCCGAATTACAGCTAAACCAATACACAGTTTGTGACTGTCTCAGCGCCGCTCCCATCGGATGACACCTGGGTAGAGAAAATTATATAATTCCCCAGGGGCGTGGCGTAAACTCCCCAATAACTGCAGCTGGTTAAATTCAAGGGGGGCCACGCTGGGCTTCCAGGCGCCACAGTGAGCAGGGTGCAGTTTCGCCTCCGAGGCCTGAGGCAATGGCCCCAAATCAAAGAAAACTCTAGTTACTTTCCATCAACCACGTCAGCGCAGGTACTTCAGCACCGCGGCGTGTACACAGCAGCTGATCAACTCCAGCTCGGGAATTATCTGAAATCAGGGCGAAAGAAGGTGCTTCGTGCCCCGCCCGCGTGTCCCCCTAACCGCACGGCTCTGCGGGGCGACGGTCGCATGTCTGGGGAAATGTCACGCGACCTGTGGCGGTAGGCGCACAGCTGGCTTCAGCCGCGGGGGAGCCTGGCGGCAGAGCCTGGGAGGCTGCGGGGCCCGCTCCCGCGCCGGGAGGAGGGGAACAGCGAGGGTGGGAACAGCACATTCCCACGAAAGGACAGTCAAGGCGCCTTCGCAACGGTGCCCTCTCCCCGTGCTCACAGTGGCTGTGAATTCTGGAGAGAGAAAAAAGGAAAGCGGACCGACGACGGCATATTCTGAGAAGGTAAATGCTAAGAGGGCTATTTCGGGATAACAGAGAGAAAGATGCTAACGCTTAAAGGAGTCGCTGCTGAAAATGTGGCCGTCTTCCAGGGTCAGGCTGTGACCTAGAGAAGTTCTCCGGTCGAGGCCTGTGAGCGTCCTCAGGCGGAAGCGGCCGCACCGGGGACTCCGGTCAGGAAAACGGACCCGCACAACCGAAAGGCACCAAACGGCGGAGGCGAAGGAGCACTGCACACGCAGTGAACGGAATCATAACGGTTGTGGGAGTTTAGGGCCGGGAAGACCCTTACGGGCGACAGTGCAACTTCCTCTCACACAAACAGAAAAGTCAAAGGCTCGGGCGAGTCCACCATCACTTAAAAGCACGTAGCACAAAACCCTTAAAATCATGACTGTCTGCAGATGATTGAAACACTGGGAACGCAGGAGATGGTCAATAAATATTTGCTGAATGAATATATAAATAAGTGCCTTAGCCCTTTCAAAGTCTAAATATTAATTGAGATTTTTAAAATAGATAATACCATTTAGTTATTGATTTCGACAGTATTTGTAACACGTATGGTCACGATTAGGTCTCTGAATCTGAGGGTAGCCACCATTACCTCTAAGGTCACCAGGAAAAATGCACCCCCAGGATACGGTGTCCTTCGGATCCAGGCCCCCTGCAGTCTCCTTATCAAGCACGCAGACCAGGCCAGCTCTCGAGCATCTCTCCGCCCGTAGTGGCCCGTCCTCTGTCCTCTGTCCTCTGTCCTCTGTCCCTCATTCTACCTCCACCAGTGAACTGAGAGAAGCCCAGGGTAGAGCTCACAAAATTGGGACTTCGAGGAGAGGACGCCAGATGGACACGTACGAAGAGAAAGGAGTGGACAGGCTTTGGAACCCACGGGACTGATAGCTGCCTGCAAGTGACCTGAGGAGCCTGGTTTTCCAAAAAGGGGGCAGAGGGGGAGGTGGGAAAACCCTGAGACTGTGTCTTAACGTTCTTAACGCACAGCTGAACTGGCCCAGGAGACAGGGTGCTAGTTCGCTAGGACTGCTGTGACAAGTACCATCAACTGAGCCACTTCAGTCACAGAAACACACTGTCCCCCAGCTCTGGAGGCTGGAGGTCTGCACATCGGAGGCTGGGAGAGATCTGCCCCGGCCCCTCTCTCTGGCCTGTAGACGGCCGACTCCCTGTGTCTCTTCAGGTCATCTTCTCTCCACATGTATTTGTCTCTATGATGAAATCCCCCCTTTTTAATGTTTTTATTGATTTTTAGAGAGAGAGGAAGGAAGAGAGAGAGAAGCATTGATGAGCCCGCAATGGGGAACTGAGCTGGCAACCCTTCGGTGCAGGAAATGATGCCCGTCATCTGAGCCACATGGGCCAGGGCCGGATTTCCCCTTTTTATATAATGATACCAGTCCTGTTGGGTTAGGGCCCTCCCTAATGACCTCATTTAAACTTGATTACAGCCTGGCCGGGCATGGCTCAGTGGTTGAGCATCGACCTAGGATCCAGGCGATCCGGGTTCGATTCCCGGTCAGGGCACATGCCCGGGTTGTGGGCTCGATCAATGACTCTCATCATTGATGTTTCTATCTCTCTCTCCCTCTCCTTTCCTCTCTCTGAAATCAATAAAGATATATTTTAAAAAATTAAAAAATAAAAAATAAATAAACTTGATTACATCTGCAAAGATCCTATCTCCAAATAAGGGGGGGGATGATTCAACCCATAACACATGGATTACATAAAAAGTAAAATTTAGTTTTTACTTTTTCAGTTGAAAGGTACAAATGAAATTGTCAAATGTATCTCTTCTTTGGGAACTAGATATTACGTTGTATGACCTTGAACAATTATCCAGCCTCACAAAGCCTCAGTTTACTGCTCACTACATTTGTGATAACACTACTAACCTCATATGGATACTGCGAGAATTAAACTATAAATGCTCACAAAGTTCTCATAAGAAACACCTGACTCCTTATAAGCTCTTATTACTAATTAAAGGGTGAAGCTGGGAAACTAAATTACTATGGAGATATGAGCCCAATATTGTATTAATAAGAAACTACCTGGTTCAAAACTTGTGATGCTACACAAAGGAAAGTGAGACCTAGATACGTTTCATTCCACGTTCTAACTACAATAACTTGCTCAATCAGCACATCCATCATGTTTACCTAGATTAACAATGCGAAGCCAGTCACTTGTACTCACTTTTCAAGTAAAACTTCTTGACCTGTACTCCCTTATTATTATTTTTTACAATATATTTTTATTGATTTCAGAGAGAGGAAGAGGGAGAGAGATAGAAACATCAATGGTGAGTCACTGATCTGCCTCCTGCATGCCCCCGACTGGGGATCGAGCCCAAAACCCAGGCATGGGCCCTGAGTGGGAATTGAACCGCAATCTCCTGGATCCTAGGTCGATGCTCACCCACTGAGCCACGCCGGCTGGGCTCCCTTATTTTTACTGGTAATATTTTATCACAAGCATAGTAATGGAAAAATCATATATAGCCAGAAAATGGTTCTAGAGATGATTTTGTCAAACACTATCATTTTACTGATGAGAAAACTGATATCCAGAAAGGTTAACTGTTTTTCTTGGTGTTTTATATTTAGTTCATAACCACCTTTTGATGTCCAGCCTACCAGTCATTGAAGGGCAGTAACACTTCGAAATACTCCTACCGAGTATTAGACTGAGCCCCGTGGTGCTGAACTTCCAAATATCTTACTTAATTTTCTACCAAGGGAGATTGCATTCAACTTACCAATTGCAAATTAATTACAGCAGTAATTCTTGATAGCATTTAAAATGTCTTCATACAGCCAAAGTTTATAAATACCCACCTTCTGGGCACATAAGAAGGTATATATTATTCTGTTCAATTGAAATTTACAATCAAACCATTCTAACCTTGCTTTATTTAAAAAGAAAAGACACTCCTAAATTGACAGTATAACAAAACAAAATTACGTGGATGCTGCAGCCCTTGGCTAAATTTATCTAATTGATTGACTTGGCAAAATCACTAAAAGATGGAGAGACAGAGTGGCTTAGAAGCTAATCGGGTCCGGCCACACAGCCCCCCTTGGGGACAGCCAAACCCACCATGCCTCGCGTTGTTTGTTTGTTTTTTCACTGATCAGGAGATTAAAAGAAACTGATATAATTTCTATCGATAAGGTTTCTAGTAACTGGCACATCTCTGCTGTCCCGCGGGTTCTGAGATAATAGCTAGAAAATCTCAAATGATAAAAACTTAGGTAGTGCTGCCAGCCGGCCTTTGGCAGGGAGGGCAGAGCCTGGTTGTCAGAGGCGTGGGTGGGAAAATCACTGGCCGTCCGGCAGCTGTCCCAGGGCTGGGGGTTTGCAGACGGCAGGTAGCAGCAGAGGGAGAGGTCCGGGGACATGAGCAGAAGGAGCAGGAGTCAGAAAGGGGCTTAGGGGAGGGTTAGTGGAGGGGCCAAAGGCTCACTGCGGACGTGTCGCAGCCTTAACTCTGGGCTCACAGCTGTGGAATGGGCACACAGGCAAACCTGGGAAGGGAAACAAACAAACAAATAAAAGCGCTCAGAGCGCTCCGTTGAATTGAGGAAAACTGCCTGCATTTGTAAAACAAGAGCTTGAATTGGGGCAAAGTTGGAAATCCACACAAAAGGCAGGAGGGAGCCACCAACGGCTCTGATGTGGCTAACGTTTGATGTGATGGGACAGGGAGGCAGGAGCCACATGAAGAGAGGGTGTTAAGAGCAACAGTGAGGCTGAAAAATCCCAAATGAAGCCGATATGAGAGATAGAGAACAATACTGGGGGGTTGGGGGGAGCACTCAGGAACCCAGATTCTGATGCGATGTGCTAGGCATCACCCTGTGACTCTAAGGCCCCTTGAAAAGGAAGGGTGTTATTAAAGGATCTAAGGTTCGTCTTAAGGTTCTGCAATGTCCATGTGAAAAATCGTGCTATTCGACTGTCCAGATCTTTCTGGGAGACAGACAAAATGATACACCGATAGTTATCACACATTGATAAATACTTAGGTCAAAGGCCACCAAAGGAGAGGCTGCTTCCCGGCTTTAGAAGAGAAATCTCTCCATATGCAGAAAGTCCCCAAAAAAAGCCCCCTGCACCCAGCCTAGAAGTGGGTCTGAAATAATCGCATTAGAAGACTAGGTTGGGATGCGCAGAGCTAATTCTCCCAGTGCTATCAGGTGTACGGGAATTGAGTGCTAGTATAGTTTTAGACATACGGTCATTACTCAATAATGCGTATTTGATTATAAGCAAAATTAAATTGATACTAATTATAGACCTACACTGGTTTTACAACAATGAAACAGATTTGAGGTTAGGCCCATTCAAGTACCAAAAAAAGGTTAACAATTATAGGAAGATTTTTTTGGGGAGTTGTGCCTTTGGAGATGTGCAGCCAAAAGTCCTAATTCAAGTGTAAACTTTGCTTCTTAAAAGATATTTTTCTCTGGCCAAGCTGAAGTTTTTCTCCTGAAATTACAATGGTAACAATAGTGGAAACCTTCAGACCAACAATCCCGTCCCCAGGGCGGGCAACCCTCGGTTATTTATGGCCCTACGTGCGGGTGCTGGGTTTTTCTCATCTGGAAGGCAGCCGGCTCAGCAAGTCAGTGCCTCTCAGCACCACAGCGGGGCACTGATTCGTGTGATGCCGAAAAAGAAAATGCCTCCTACAGAATAATCAGTCCTGTGTCTTTCCTGGTGGGCAAGAGGGTGTCTGCCGCTCGGCCAGCTTCGTGGAGAGAGAGGCTAGTCATGGTATCACGTGTTTTGGATTAAAATTCGAACTTACTATCATGGCCTGAAAGGCCTGCCCGACCCAGCCTCTGACCCTCTGGGCGGCCTCCGCCCCCGTCACTCGCGAGTATGGTCACTGAGCTCTGGCCAGACAGTTTCTCCCTCTACTCGGGGCTCTGGGCGTCCGTCTGCCCACCTCACAGGAGCGGCTCTCTCACTGGACAGCAGCCCCAGCCCGACCCCAACCTGTTCCCACCTGGCCAGTCCTTACCTTCAGATCCTGGTCGACGCCACTTCCCGGGGGGGGCGTCTTCCACGCCGAGTTCAGATTAGATGCTGCTAAAGTGCCTTCTGACACACTCAGCGGCAGGTAGAAATATCGTGATACAGCCATTTGAGATACAGCTATTTGTTTACTGTCTCTCACTCTATGGTGAGCTCAGTGAGAGCAGGGATAGTATCTTCTTTCACAACTGTACCCCAAAGCTCAGCACGGTGCCTAGCATATAATCGCATAATCGATGCTCAAAAGTATTGTTGAATTTAGGATGCCACCGATCCTGACATTCTCCACCAGGTCCCACGAGGACAGAAATAGTGTTAGTATCCAAACACCCTCTCCAACCTCAGAACCAAGCTCCCTGGACCCCCTTTTCAATGGCTACCTGAACGATGCCCTGTCGTGAGAGGAGAGGGGAAGATCTAGGCCAGACATCAGTCAATGCGTCCATGCCCTCCTTCCAACTTGCAGACTCCATGGGAGAAATGGAAGCAGGGGTATTTGGCAATCATTTCACTGATACGTTGAGCTGATGGTTTTTGCATTGTTTCATTTTTCTTTTAGAAAGAGCTCCAGGTGTGAAAACATCCCCAGTTTTGGTAGATTTTTTGTGTGCAATGTAGCATCATGACGTTTGTTCGGTCTACTCGACCAGCTCTGATTTCAACCAGAAAGACAGGGGCTAATTCTAGCTGTGTTCTGGTGTCTATAACTACCTACCTAACAAATCACCCAGAGTTTAGCGATTTAAAGCAGCAGGGATTCATTTTGCTAAACAAATGTACTTGGGGTGGGGCCTCTGCAGACGGCTCATCTCTGACTCTCACAGCAGCAGCTGGTGGGCTCGGCCTGGGTCCGAGGTCCCCTCCGGGTGGCTCGCCCACGTGGAAGCAGTTTGTGCTGGTTGTCAGCCAGGCTCTCAGCTGGGGGCCTTTGTTTTTCTCTCAATGGGCCTCTCCGAGGGCCTGCCCCGGCTTACTCACCGAAGGTGGCGCATTCCAGATGAACGCAATTTCAAATGTGAATATAAGAGAAAGTGGAAGCGTCCAGTCTCTTAACGCATCAGCCTGGAAAGTGGCACAGTGGCACTTCCGCTGTATTCTGTTGGGCAAACAGAACGTGTGGCATGGGGGCAGGGGTAAGATAATAGGTAAAGGATGACCCTCTGGGATCAGCAGGAGACAAAGCGTATGGTCCCTACTTGCCACTGTGGTCCCCTGAGGATGGGACCATTTTGGAGACGAGAAAACTGGGGTTTAGAACAAAAACCAAGTGCAATCTCTCAGATTCAAACGCCGTCTCCCAGAGCCCCACACCCACGTCCTTAACCGACGGGTGCTCCCGTCTCCTCGCTCAGTACATCCTTTAAGAATCTCCCAAACGTTTATTGCACACGATGCTCGGAATTCAGTGTAGTCACGAGGTAAAAGCTACATCACATCACGAGCATTTCCAGGAGGCCGCCGCTGCTTCGTGGGCACTCCGGATTTGTCTCCCTCCCTCCCTCCCTCCGTCTCCTACCTCAGCGCACCCAGTTCCTACACCGTCAGCACATACAAGTCTTCCTATAAATACACGAACGTGGTGGCTCCAGCCAAGGTGGGAATTGGAAAGTACGGAAGGGCTCTCACTCTGCAGCAAGGGCTGCGATTTTCCTGTTCATTTTCGAGCCACGGCCCTGCACCCAGGATGCTATTTTAACACACACACTAGTTACACCTTGGAAAAGGCGTCCTGTGGCCCTTAGAGCGCCGTGGAGGCGTCCCCAGCACGCCTCGCCTCGCCTCCTCGGGGCTTTCCCACGGCTGGCGCCCAGACGGCCCGCGATGTGTGCAGGGCGGCCTTCTCGGCGTTTCCATTCCCTCCAGATCTCGCCCTTCTTTTTCCCCCGACTCCTCTGCCAAGCTGGAATTAGGATGCGCACAGCCTCGCGGAGCCTGCCGGAGATGTAGCTGGACTCCTCGCCCCCCTTTCCAGGGCTCACGGCGGCCTCTCTTTCTCCCTCCGCTGGGGGGGCTCCCACCCGGGTAAGAGCCCGCGAGGTCCCCCTCCAGGGGGCCCCTGGATCCTTCAGCCAACGCACATCAGTTTAGCAGCAGCTGAATTACGTCTCCCTGGGGCTCAGCCACTGCTGGGTACAGAGCAGGTCTGCGACAGCTTTCGGGCCCCCTACCTCGCAGAGGAGTCACTCAGCTCACGGCTTTCTTCTTCTTATTCCATAGTAAAAAATCTGCTTTGAAACCCTGTCTTAAGAAAATTCCCCATTTGCACTTCAGCTTGTAAAAAAGACTGTAACAAATGTTGATCTATCATAAGATACAAGCAGACAATAAATTCTAAGCAGGGTGAAAAACAAAATAAGTCAATTAGCTACCTCGAAATGTCTTCGTGAACACCTCTGAAGGAGACAATGGAAGGTTCGCAGCTTCACAGAAGCCCAGGCTGCCGACCCCACGCCCATCGCCACCGGGCGCCCGGCTTCACAAACGAGCGATGAGGTCCTGGGACCATCACGGACAGAGCCAAGCGCTCCAGAACCCAAGCGCAACTCCAAACGCCTGTGCGTAATTACCTGCAAATTCATTCTGCTGGTTTACTGGGGGAACGTAACGGCCTGTTTCACAGGCTGGAGAAGAGGGCGGCTTTCATCTCAGAATTTGGGCACCACAATATCTGCATGTTTTACGTTTTTATTTGAGGCAGAGCTTTCTCGGCCTACCCGACCCAGGAGGGGCGCACAGGGGTGCGGGGCTCTGGCTCCCTGAGGGGACTGGGCAGGTCCAGGCACCGCTTCCAGAGATTGAGGATTGGGAGAGAAATGCATCTCATTTCCTGTGAACCAGGAAAATGCAATTGTGTAATCTGCAATTAAAACGAGGCTCTCAGTCTTTACAAGTAAATTGCTGGGTCACTGGGCGCTTGCGCTTTGCCTTAGGCGTTCTGTGTCTTGGGGATGTTGTGGCCTCTTCCCAGGGATGGCAGAGGCCGTGCATTAAGCTTTTCAAACCTCCCACCGCGGTTTTTACGGTACCTCCTGCGTCGTGGCATCTCTTGCCTGTGGACTTGACCCTGAGCCAAGCACTGGCGTTGTGATTGCACCTTCTGGGTTGAGCTGAATCCTCCCGCTGGGCACTGACGGGCTGTGTGCCCGCCTTTATTTGGGGGAGGGTCTGTTGTGAATTCCGAACGATCTTTATAAAACACTAAGCCTTCTGCTTTCTACTAAATCTAAAATATTTTAGGTAAAATATAAGACAACATCATGCCGTGCCTAAAGTAAAAGTCACAGTCGGCAGCCTGGGGTTCTGTCACCAGCTTCCCGGAATTGACCCTCTCCTCTGAGACCACTTTCCCTAATGGCGACAGTCTCCTAAGACGGCGACTGGAAGTTCCCGCCAGGAGATGCAGACCCGGGTTCTACTGGCAAATGCTATTAGGGCGAACACGTGGTAGGTACCGTGCCAACGAAACTCCCTCATTGCCCGGATGTTCTCTCCGTGGGCCTCTCATCATCACGGAGCCACCCGACCGGGCCACCGCCCAAGCAAGAGTGTGCGCGGGAAGCAGGGAGCTCGCCGCTCCACCCCCCCCCCCACATCCCAGGGCATCACTAAGGGGCACCTACCTGTCAACCTCTTTCTTTCATTTTATTTTTATCTGAGCAGAAGGAAGTGCTGGGGGAGAACCCAGGGTCCGTCCACTGAACAAGGGTGGGAAAACGAGAGGCCGGGCCACTGGGGCTTATTGGGCCCCGAACGCCCCTCTGACCCTTGAGGTGAGTGTCAGGTGCAGAGCGCTGCTCATTATTGGGGTCACCCTCCAGCTTAGATCGGGAACAGAGGCCTCTGAAACTGGCTGCCTCTCTTCTTTCATCGCTGATACTTTTCCAAGATAGCTATTTCCCGGTCCATTTGTTCTTTATAGAATACGTTTAAAAATTCTGCTTATAAAGAAGTCTGCCTTTCAAGGACCAGTAAGCATCTCATCTTTTCCACTGCAATTTTATGAAGAGAATTAAAAGGGACAGAGAAACAGTCTAAGTGTCAGCTGATGAATAAATGGGGGAAAAAGGTGGTATATATTGAATAACGGAATATTATTCAGCCACGTAAAAGAAGGGAGTCCTTCACCTGCAACAACGTGAATGGACGTGGCAGGCGTTCGTGAAATAAGCCAGTCACAGAAAGACAAATCCTGCACCATCTCACCTATATGTGGAATCTAAAAAAAAAAAAAAGCAGAGAGTCGAATGGTGGTTGCCAGGGGCTGGGGAGTGGGGGAAACGGGGAGATGCTGGGCAGCGGGTAGGAGCTTTCGGTTAGAAGATGGGTGAGCGCTGGGGATCTAATGTACGGCGTGGCGATTAGAGTGAACAAGGCTGTAGTGTGTACCTGAAATCTGCTGAGGGCGTAGGAGAGCGATGTGGAATCAAGGAGGTGATGCTACGAAGAGCTTTGGGGTCACCCACAGAAATGTCGTTCATGCCACACAGCAGCAGATGGGCCAAAGCGGGGAGGGGACAGGGTGGAAGGGGAGGAGGGATGAAAAGAGAAACATAAAAGTAAGACATGAAGACAGAGCTAGAACAGGAAAGCAGCGACTCATCCATTCCGTACCCAAATGCCCGTGAGCATTAGAAAAACTTGCAGTCACTTCACTTTGCATCAGACCAGCGGTCGAGGCCCTGTTCCTTTCTTCCAAAATACAATGGTCAGTGTTGTTACCGATCTTCAAACCATGCTGGTGAACTGGTGGGTGGGCTTCGTTGCACCGTTCAGGGGTTTCCGCTGAAATTTAGTCCAGGCAGGTAAGTCCGAGGCTCGAGGATATGTCAGGCTCTCCAGTGACTTAGGATGAATTCTCAGGGGTGAAGCTGCTCCTCTCTGTTGTTTGTAGACAAGGACTTTGCAGAGCGGCCTGTGCGTTTGAGAAATAAAGTGACCGGGAAATGTCTCTCCGTAGGGCATGCTTCTGATGATTAAGACTAGAACATTCTGTCTACTCCAGACCAAGTCAGGAGGGGACGGTTACCAGATAAATACACAAAATGGGTTATATGTAACTTAGAGCTGAATTAACAAGCATAAATTAACTAGTTTAGTTCACTACAGAACTGGTCCAGGGAAACCCAAAAACTCCCCAAAGACCCCGAAACTAACGCACTAGGATGGCAGGACTTTCATCACGGGATCCCATTAACGTCATTAATAATTGCAGGAAATGACTAACCCGGTCACAGTTTCTGTGAAACAGCAAACAGTGTGGAATCTGACCTGCATAGTGTAGTTTATCTTTCAAGCATTTTCACGCTCCAAGTGAAAAGCGGAGCACTCATTGTGGGAGAGGAAAATCCATCTAGGAAACGTCATAAATTTATAGAGAACTCTATTGGAAAACTCATCTGGAAGGGGACACAGTTATGACCGGTGAGAAAAATCTCAAACTCGTTGCAAACAGTTTTTCACCAAAGATTTTTAAACCTTGGGGTTTTGTTTTTAACAGAAGTGCTACTGTTTTTAAAAGGTCTCAGAGAAGGGGTGTTTAAACAGCAACTTTCCAAATTCCAGAGAAGTTGGACTCAAACACTATTTTCCCTGGAGTTGGAAACGGCATAAAGTGTCTCATTTTCTGCCTCCTTCCGCGGAGAACCTAAGGTAGTAGGATCGTGCTTCTTTAAATGCATTTCTTTTGCTTCTGTCCTCTGACTTGGCAAAACCCACAGCAGCCGATAAAACTGCGAGTGCTTCTAACGTTGGGAGGTTGTAAGAGAAACACCTTCACGGAAACTTTGAGGCTTCAAGCCTTCACTGTCCGTTTTTACAATTTGAATGTTGCTGCGACGGGTACATTAGCAAGCGCAGACCCCGATGGAAACACCTCCAGTGGAATAGGGCCGCTCATGCGAAACAGAAAGTCCCCATTCGAGGGACGTGGCGGGTGAACAGTGACACACACCAGCGTGCTGCTGGCATTTAGGGCTTAGAGTAATATGGAAAAATAGCGAGGCAAGCGGGGGGAAACGGGCTGGGTAAATGCGTCCTAGAGAAAGACTAGTCTGGAAAATTTTCATTACCCTCTGCGTTTGTCTAAACCGAGAGTGCGCGGCCTAGTTTTACTGGAAACGTCGGTGCGCGTGTCTTTAACAGGAGGCGCTGGTCTGCGGGTCAACGACCCACCAGGGAACAGAGGAAGAAAGGCCCCCTCGGGCTGGAATGACCTCAGTGGAGGCTGCCACAGCGGAGGCGAGCATTTGCTGGCCTGTCATTGGTGCCCACTGAGCCCTACCAGAGAAATGTCCCTCGGCCTAGAGCCTGGAGCAGGGCACTCGAGGGCCTGGAGGCGAAGGCCCTGCGCTCCCTCCCAGCTGGCTGGTCCAGCCCAGCGGCCCTGGCCGGGCCTGGGGGCCTCCTGATCTCCCCTGCGAGCTGGGATAAGTCCCGGGAGCTCTGAGATGAGCAGGACGCAGTGACGCCTTTTCCTGAGATGCCAGTCTCCAGGCTCCCCTTCCCTCGCGCAGGGCCACCTGGCATTCTCTGGGCACCGATTCAGTGACACGTTAGTCTGCACACCAACAGTCACAAGTTTCTATAGAGCTTTATTAGAATCTTCAACCAAGACATGACACATAAAGGGATTTGCTTGATAAAGATAAAACAAACGCTGGCTCTCCTTGTTAGGATTCGCTCAGAACATGCTTACGGGACTTCTCACAGGGTTATTAGAAAAGTTCGGGTTAATTTGCTTTTCAGAGAGAACTGACCAATGTTCTCTGTCCACAGACGTGGAGGCGTGACTGAGACCCTCTAGGGACCGATTTCTCTTTAGGTCCCTTTCTGTTTTCTTTTTATACCTTGTTTGAGCCTCTCTTGGCTCTCCAGGGCTCTTGTCTTTGCTAAATACTTTTAACACAGCTCCGCCCTTGAGTTGTGTGTGTGTGTGTGTGTGTGAGTTGTGTGTGTGTGTGAGGTGTGTGTGAGTTGTGTGTGAGTTGTGTGTGTGTGTGTGTGAGTTGTGTGTGTGTGTGTGTGTGTGTGTGTGTGTGTGTTTGGACCAGCACCTGTATTTTATTTTTCAGGTATAATGTATAAAGTTTCTATTTTTTTTTTTTTGGTCATACAACTATTTACATAAGCTTCTGCTCCCAGCTTGCAAATAACTCGGGCCCTGCTACCCATTTCTCCCATGGAGCATGAGCCACCTTGTCCCCGAGTTCCACGCACAGCCATGGAGCGTGACGCCTGTGCCACCAGGGCCCTCTGGGGAACGGAACGCCCTGGGCTTTTCCCCGGGTAATTCTTGTCAGGGCTGAAGGCTCCAAGTGGCCCTAAAGAAATCCTGTCTCCTGGTTTCCTGGCAGAGGGCCTCTGGGAAGGGACGCCCCGGGGAAAGGGACCTGCTGCGTGGCACCGTCTGGTCTCCCGGGTTTAAGGTCCCTCGCCCGGCCCGGAGGGGGCAGTGGCCACTCTCTGCGTCCCGTCCTCTCCTCTCTCAGGCGTTGCCTATAAAATAACGCTGAAATTTATAAAGTGCTGTAACGTTTGAGTTATTTTCAGTCCACCGTCGGGTTGTGTAGCCATAAAAATACAGGCAGTGATGAGGCAACTTTCAATAAAACGGTATTTTACTGCTGTAGACCTGGGCTGGGTAGCCGTGATCTGAGACTGTGTCTGCAACCCTGGGGAACCAGCAAGTACACCGAGGCGACTCCCACTGTCACATAATTCCCCTCTGCCAATTTCTACACAATTCCAGTCTGTACACGGCATTTTGGTGGCACTGGAGGCAACTGGCACATTGCCCACCTGGCAGCCAGGGAGGCAGTGCACCTCTGACACCGTGAGATGAAGTGTCAGCGGCTAAAAACAAAACAAACGCTGGTTGGTGTTCGCTGAAATGGGCAGCATAGACCCTGAAGTTCTTTTATTTCAAATGCTTTTATTGATTTCAGAGAGAGGAAGGGAGAGGGAGAAACATCAATGTTGAGAGTCATTGATCGGCTGCCTCCTGCACGCCCCCTACGGGGAATCACGCCCGAAGCTGGGCACAGGCCCTGACCCGAAATCGAACTGTGATCTCCTGGTTCTTAGGTCGATGCTCAACTGCTGAGCCACACCAGCCGGGCCAGCCCGAGGTTCCTAACTACTCAGTATTCACAGAGACATCTGCAAAGCGAAGCAGCCACCACCGTTGAGAATCATTTTTAACTTGATGAACTACGTCAGCAATAGTTGCTTTTTGTGATAAAAAATAAATGACAAAAAAGGTAGAAATGAAGTAATCATGGAGTGCTTGCTGTGGTTTTGCAACTGGCGTATCACGGATATGAATTTTTGTGTGTGCTTATCTAATTTCCTTGCTTAAATTTTTTAACGATCCTGTAGGATGAGTCCAAATTCCTTAGTTTGAAAGTGAGGCCTTCCGTTGTGTCGATCAGATCATCTTCCATTCAGTTTCCACAGTTCTCGGCCTGGAATCTTCCATCCTGCCCACGAAGAAATACGGAGCGGGTCCCGGGCTCCCATCCTGTCCGCTCCCTTATCTCTGGACTGAGGGGGCTTCAGCTGTATCCAGCCCGTGCCCAGCACCGAATCTGCAGCTCGGGAGCTGCTGGCTTTTATTTTTGAATTTCATTCAAATACGGTGAAATGCCTCAAGTTGCTTACTGTGTCCCGTTAGAGAGCGTCCTAATTTCAGCCCTTAGTCAATGGGGAAGGCTGGCTACACACAGCACCCCAGCCTCTAGGCTGTCTCTGGCTTTCTGTCCTCCGCCGTGTGCCTTTCAGGATAATTAGAGTTCAAGAGGGAGATTGGAGAAGATGAGGGGGGAAAACGCAGATGGGAAGAGAAATTCAGTTAATGGAGAGTGGGCCAGAGTAAGGCACAAATCCAGGCACCGAAAGGGAATAAAATTATCAGAAAGCTTTGAAAAAAAAAATGCTCTAAAAAATAGAGAGAGAATCCGTGGACATGGACAACAGTGTGGTGATTGTAGGGGTGGGGTGGTGGAGGTAGAAGAGGGCATAGAGGGGATAAATGGTGATGGGAAAATAAAATAATAAAATAAACAATGCTCTTCTCTTTTCATGCTTGCACGCTCAGCATTTCCACTCTCCTGGGCCTCCACTCCCCTTTGCTGAGACCTGCCTCGTCCTTCCTCCATAATCCTAACCACCCTTGTCGGCCCATGGATGTGTTTCTACCGGGCCTGCAGAAGTATCTTCAACACAGGACAAGCCTCCCTGACAGCCCAGAGTAGGGATCACCCAGAGGCCCGGAGGAGGTCGTGCGTCTTCACTTTCCTTCATTTCTGGGCTGGGTGAGTGGCTCACTGAGGTCCGTGGAGTATCTGCTCCGGAGCAGGCACTGGACCAAGGCTCACGAGACAGAGCGATGACTCCAGGGCCTTGGCCTCGGAAGACACAGAGACATCAGTGTCAATGAACGGTTATGTCAGTGAGACAAGTATTCTGGGTCTGCGTGAGCAAAGAAACAGGCATGTATAATGAAATTTTATAGGGTTTTTCTTGGCTATATATCCCGCCCTTTTCAAACCCTAACTCTCTCATTCTCTTACCACTCAACGAACTGGCCGCTTTGGGTTGGTTATTTATTCAGTGGTTGTTTATTGAGTACTTGCTATATTCCGAACTTCGCAGAAATCCAAAAAATAAGTATCCCCCCCTCCCCCTGAGTCTTTATAAAATGTTAGGGAGGGGGAAAAAATCCTCATGAAGCACCTTTAAAGTCATGAAATTAAGCATAACATTAGCAAGGAGAGATGACTGGTGCACTAGGTGGAGCATCATGTTCGGGGATGCAATGGACACAAAAAGTCCCCAACAGTGATAACTTAGTCGGTGCTGCAAGAGAACCACAAAGTATTGCAGGACTTTGGAGCAGAAAGACATCGTTTATGGCTGGGTGCTCCAGAACATATTCATGTACATGAGGGTACATGAGCTTGCCCTTGAATTATGGGTAGATTTGCAATAGGTAGAAACTCAAGGAAAATGATCCTGAATAATAAATTGCAGAAAGCTCTACTGCTCCACAGCTGCTATAGATTAGAGCTAGAAAATGGACTCTGCTGCAAGCCTACTACTATTAAGAACTATGTATCCCAGAAGTTAACCAGGACACACATAAAAAACAGAAATGTTCCCAACTACACAGCTGCAAAAATTAAGTCAGACATCACAAAGCAGTTAGTATGTGTAATGAAATTCAGGTCCGTTACAATTTATACCACATTAGATGAATGCAGTTCCTATGGAAGGAAATTTATTCCTATTGACTTATAATTATAGATGTACTTAGTTCCATCACTGATTTATTTTTATTGATAATGAATATTAGTACTTTAAAGTATCACCTGGCATGTATGTTAGGTAATAGCCTGTAAATGAACTCTTATATATGCTGAGGAAGCTCATTATTTAAAGTAATTATTTAGCAAAGCAATGATCCTTTGGTTATGCAAATTACTGACATTAAATTATAAACTGGTAATATCCAGTTTTATGTTTCATTCTGGGCCCTCAGAATGACCTTCCAGGTATTGCTCGATCCAGAGTTAAGGTGAACAATGGGAATATGAACATAAATACTTCAAGGGTGACAGAGTAGATGACACCAACATCTAAGGGTTCCTGCATTTCCTGCAGGTGATGGAGCTGGAGCCCATGATGACGGTGCTGGTGATGATGATGGTGATGATGACGATGATGGCGGCTTTGGCTTGTCATATTACCCATGATGGAGAGTTGTTTAGATTTACGAATATATTATATGCCAATTTTAAGACATATTATAAAGATTTTTGGCTTTATTGTCGCTTTACTTCAAGACCATTTTCCTCAGATGGACATTCATGACTTACTTGTGTGCCTGTGACGTGCCAAACACTGATCAGGTCTCGGAAGTCACCCGTGTCTGGCAGCATGGAGAAGGGGTGGTGGGGGAAAGCGGGTGGGCAGTGGGCAGATGTTTGGAGATGTAGAACCATCTGGTCCAGGCTGAGAGTATGCGGGAAGCTTTTGAAAGAAGTGAAAACTGATGGAGGTCCAAGAAGAGTAAAAATTGGCGATGGGGAGTGGGGCTTGGGCAGAGAGAAAAAGCCGGTGAGAGGAGGTGAGGAGGCTTCAATGCTGAGCGGAAGGTCTACGGCGGCGGTGAAATGAGGCTGCAGACATGAAAGAGGGAGGCAGCAACCAGGAGTTTTTACTGTATTGAGTGATAAACTGGGAGACACTGAAGGACTTTAAGGGGTTTACAAAATCAGATTTACATTTTAGAAAGATCACTTTAGCTTCAGCATGTGAGAGGGGGTCGAGCCAGCTGTGATATTAAAAATACCTAGGAGCCTATTTAGCAGAGACCAACGTGTAGTGGGAGGGTCCTGTGTGTTAAGTTGCCCTTTAGTCGCTTCATCTGGGCATTTGGGACTCAACGCCTCACCTGCCAGCACATAGTCCTAAGGCTGTGCTCACATGTGCTAGCTGAATATCTGTTCTGAGTAGAGGGCACCAAATTCAGTCAAGAAGGGCATTGGAGGACACCGATATAGCACACATAAAAGTTAACAAAGAAAGTCACAGGAGAGGTTAGGAAAATTGAGTGCACTCAAGACCACAAAGAGGAATTAGAATGGCTTGGCCATTGATTGGTGGGGATTGAGTGGAAAGGTGGGGGCTTGGGAACGACTGGTCTCCTGGCTGGAGTACAGGCGATGGTGTGGCCATTCATTGATTCACTGAGAGTCGAGCAAGAGGAGAGTAGAATGGTGGGCTGGGGATGCTCCTTAGTTTACTTGAGGTCTCCTTGGGACACTGAGGAAGAGATGTTTGGTTGGCATATTTGAGCATATAAATGTGCTGCTCAAATTTCAAAGGAACAAGAGCTGTGGGTTTAAGGGACATCAGACCACAGTGGGAGTTGGAGTCATTCACGGTGGACAGTGTCTTCCAAGTAGTGCCAGAGTAAGAGGCCACTGTCCTTCCTGGCCAGTGGGTCTAAATGTCCCAGACTCCAATGCATTGTGCGCACACACACGAGTTTGGCAGATATGGGACATTGTAAGTTATGTGAAAAAAAGACTTACTAAACTACTGTGGCAATTTTCTTCCACACAGAATCCAGCAAGTCTGCTTTACAGGTGGAGGGCCCCTTGTGGCCCAGAATCTCTCTCCTCCACACTTCTTCACAGGGCTGAATATGCGTTTATAGGCTTGTTGGGGTAGAGACAGTATTGCCTGGCACTGTCTTCGGTTAGTCCTCTCTTTCCTGCATACTAAAAGGAATGAAAGACTATTAACTGATCTCCAAGAAGAAGTCCAGGAGGAAATTACTCTCAATGTAGTAAGTTCTCCCGATCACACACACTGGGTCTCTGGTTTCCTCACTTACTAAGTCCTGTCTCTTCCATCTATTCCTTTTCCTCAGTTCTCCTTGTCCAGTCTGCATATCTTTGTCAGAATGACAGAAACCAATCTCTAACATTCCTTGCCTTCTGCCAGTCTCAGAAACCCTTCCAAACACAGCTGCCAGCATGCTTCCCAAACTCCAGTCACATCACTCACTCAAAGGCTGACAACGATTTTCCATCACCAGTTACAGTGAGGACAGACCTTGTTCCTTCCAGGCTCTCAAAATAAAATTGTGCTCAGCCTGTGCTACAGTAGTGAAACAATCCCCTGACGAACCTCTGCCAGGCAATCAGACCTATTATTTCATTGACTCTTCCCACTAATCTGCTGTGATTCTTATATTTGCTGGATGTGTTGCCATGCTGAGATTTCAGCGACACTGATCATGCTTTATTAGACAGGACACTGAGGGACTCAGAAACCCTGATCCTGTTTGGAGCCTAGTGACCCCTCTGGCAAGCTACTAACTTCTCATCTATAAGAGACAAAGATATCTGCAAACACATCTCAGAGTTATTTTTTTATTTTTTAATCCTCTCCCGAGGATAATTTTTTCCATTGCTTTTCAGAGAGAGTGAAAGGGAGAGAGAGCAAGAGAGAGAAAGAGAGACATCGACATCAACATCTATGTGAGAGACACATCGTTTGGCTGCCTCCTGCATGTGCCAGACTGACTGGGGCCGAGCCCGCAACTGAGGTATGTGCCCTTGGCCAGAATCAAACCTGGGACCCTTCAGTCCGATTCTCTAACCAGAGCCAAACCGGCCAGGACATCTCAGTTATTTTGTAGAGAAAATGAGATAATCTACATAAAAGTACTTTCTAAATTATAAAGTGCTACATACAGCAAATCCCAGCTAATCTAAAATTTCTTACAAGAAATTCAAGAAAATATTTTTAAACTATGTATTTGGCACCTTTGAAATTTTCATTCTTTTTAGATGAAGTTACAAAGTCACTACTATTTGACATCATTAAAAAGAGAGACCTGGAATTTGGGGACAGAAATAGAGGCCAGATGCATACTCGGCAAATTCCCAGGGATTCTCAGCATTGGCTTTCCACAGAAACGAGCCCATAACTGCAAGCTACCCTGGGACGTGGGACGCCACTCTCGCCAGCACATTCCCATGAGGAACATAGATGTGTCCTAGGGAGTGACAGCTCCGGAAGTCAGTGCGGCTGAGCCACAAAATCAAAAAGCTATCATAAAAAAATCTGGTTGAGGGATCAAAAACTAAAATTCAAAAAATTAAGTGCTTTCCAACATATGCATTATGTACAGAGTGAAGGCAGATGTACAAGCGAATCACTGTGACGTGGTTGCAAAAAGATCATGCAAAGTGGTGTAAACAGAGATTAGTAATATGCTACCCATTAGCATGAATTTAAAGATTCAAGATGTCATTTAAATTGCAGCTTGACGAACGCAAAAGTACTTAGGAGTTTCTGGAGGTTCACCCACAAGCTCGCATCTGCGCGTCTCCTTCCCTCCGTGTGCCCAGTTCCCCCGCACTCCCCCCAGTGCTGGGACGCGGGCGCCGTTCCTTCCCTCAGCCTGGCCTGCATTTCTGGTCTTTTCCGTTCAGCACCCTTGGCCTTGTGTTAATCCCGGATTACTTCCAATTGTGTAATTTTTCTTTTCCCAAATAGACTGAAAGCTCCTTCAGGCCAAGGCAAAAACCTAATGATCTCTATTCCTTATAAGGACGAGACCCCTGACAAGCATTTCTCGAGGAACTGAAATCAAGTCTAACAAACAGAAATCGACTATCCATGGTTTCTCAGCTGTCAATGTAACACAAGTAAAAAATTATTTATTATGAGGATATAAACTTAGCTCCTCATAAACATTTACTGTTAATGTGTCTAGAGAACTATGCTTATTTATGGAGGAATATCATATTCAGTGAATGATGTATTCAAAAACCATTTTCTAGTTGCTAACCAAGTCAGAAAGGCTTGGAAACCTCAGGACGGCTCATTAGAAATGCCCCTTTGATATGATGCCCAGGCGTTTATAAATAGAGCACACACACGAGATGCACAAAAACCTCCCTTTTCAATCCTGCATGTCTCGACATAATTCAAAATTAAAACGGTACTCACACAATCAATTAAATCTATTTGGGGAATACTGGAAAAAGAGTTTCTTTTATTCCCTCTTACCTTAAAAGTATTTTATAAAAGGGCAACATCCCCTTTAGAATTTACTGAGAACTTTGAATATCTAGTCCCCAGAAGCAAGGTTCCTCATGAGGATCTGAGCCTAAGCGAGTTTTCAAAGTAGTGCCCACATATACCGTACTTGTTGAACAAATTCAGATTTATTGAAAGTAAACATTTACATTGGCTACAATGTTAGAACTATTACAAAGCTGGATAAAAGAGGCTTAAGTAGCAATAGAAAGCAAGTGCAATAAAAAGTGAATAGAGAAAATATTTGGCCTTAGTGATCTCTTGGCAGTATTTACATTATGTACATATTGTTAAATATTTATAGTAACTCGAAGGCACCAAAGGCTAAATAGCAGGTTGCAATACTATTTTGTGCACAAAAGTCAAGAAATTTGTTGTAAAGAAGGCTACACAGTTAAAGAAACATAGGCATATCTTAATGTTTACATAAAGGAGTGGCTGCATATTTTAAAGTCTCAAACGATACATTAAATACTGGGCAGATTGAAGAAATTATTTTTAGAACATTAAATTATGTGGACTATGTAAATAAGCGCTATTTTTACTGACTTGCTGGTAAATGTGTAATGGAATCTATTCTCCAACACAGCTTTTTCACACTCATGGGTATGTTTTGTCTAAAAACTACTTGAAATTCTTTTGACCTACAAAAACTTACCCTAATATATCATGGTGTATACAAAACCCCCAAGAAAAATGAACTGGGTAATAATATACATCAAATTTATATATAATCTGACAAAAATTTAGCAGGCATTCAATGCCATGTGGCATAGGAGTTGGGTATTTTAATCCTTTCACTGTTTAGGGCAGGCAACTGTTTGTGGCTTTAGGTGAATGGACATAAAATTGGCCCGTGTAGAAAACCAATCTTACAGGGAACAAATTATTTTCAAATTTTGCAGCTTGAAATCCCTTCGCATAACTCATTGGGTGTTAAGTACGTCACGCGTCCCCGTGACCGAAATATCCGTGTTACCGCAGCGCGGGCCAGAGTCACCGACGACGTCTGTCCGGCGCAGTCTGGCCTGCGGAACTGTCTGATGGCCTCTTTTTGTAAATCTCCGTTTCTTTCTCACACTGGAGACCCAGTTTACCTTGACAAACACCTGTCACTTGTCGTGAGGTAGTGTTACAATGAAGAATTCAGCAAGACAACAGGGTAACATTATAATATTTTAAAAATGTGCTTCAAGTGCGGCCACGAAATACACCCGTTTGGACGGTAGACGGTCCTCGGTCGAGTGGCCTGTCGGGCGTGTTAAGTTACCACCTGATGGAGTCAACCAGCCCTTAACGAGGATGATGGGTTTTCCCTAAACCTCCCGAAGCCCCAGGCCCTAGTCAAGTTATGGTTCATGGTAGAAAGTGCGGCCGAAAGCCTTTCAATGATAACAAAGATGCACAAGCTGCGAATTAAGGGGGGACAGCTGAGGGCTTCTTTTCTAAACTCTCACACTTTCCAATGAGAAAGACTCAGAGCACTAACAAGTCTGGGTTGGTTTCTTGCATCACATAGTATCTGATAGTAAGTTGAAGGGCTTACTATCTGATGTTGAGATTTTATACACATATTTAAATTTTAAATTTAAACATCACCTTCAAGTCCAACATTTGAGATCTGAGCAACGAAAGTACAAATCATTTCAACGCACCACTGAAGTACCTCACCATCCTGTGTTCTAGTAACGTAAGTATATTATTGCTTTTTCTCTTCTCGAATGTGACTATTTTCTCCTGTAACACAGTGGACAACAGGACACATTATTCATAGTGACATGTTTACAACTAGAACTAATAAATTAAGGTTTTTCTCCCCTTACTTCAAGATGAAAATAAATGACTGCCTGTGCTCGGTGGGTGAATATTTAGCAGTGATGCTACACAATTAATGTAACTATGACGAAGCAGCAGCGAACAGACTTCAAACAATTAATACAATACAATACCACATGCTTGGAATCATCAAACAAGTCAATAGACAGGATCTTCATGGGGTGACTGAATCAAGGCATGAGTAATGATGCTTGTACTCCTAAATTTTAAGGGCCTGCTTGGATTTCGGAAGCATGGTATTCATTTGCTAATGGTATTTATTAAAATTAGATTCTTTAGAAATCAAGGTAAGCATCAGTATACCAAAGCATACTGATATCAAAATTTCAATGGAAAGATTGGCTCTAACTCAGGGAATTTGCTTACAAAGGGTCTGATGATTTTTCGAAACTTAAAATGTGTCATATTCTGCATCGCAATAAGCATTCCACTACTTATGGTTAGGAGTCACCTTATCATAAAAGGTGTCTATTGCCAATAATATTGTTAGGGATTAAAACAATCAGATACTTCCCTTGCTCTGCGAGGTGAATCTACTTTCATTCCTAAATTGGCAGACGTTTCTATTACGCTCGTTCTTCCTGCCCTCCCTCATCAGTCTCCCCTGGGTCCTGGAAGTTCCCCTGCAGGTCAGACTCTAATACTGCCCTCCTCTCAGATGGCTCCCCTGTTCAGGAACCCTTCAGGGGCTGGGTCAGTGGTTTAAATCATGCACGAGGCACTGTTGAGTTTTGGGAGGTACCTCAGTGGTCCTCGCGGCCAAACAGGTGGGGCTCCAGGACCTGTTTCCAAATCCTGCAATTATAGCTTTATGTCAGATAGAAAACGTCCCAGAAAATTAATTTGCAAAAATAATCCTGTTGCTTAAAAATGTTTTTAAAACAGAGACAAAGGACTTGGGAGACTTAAGCAGATAGTCCTCTGGTCCTATATAATGTCTTCAAACTTCTGGTCACAGGACACTAAATATGCTGCCTCTTAGCCCTAGGATGCCACCTTCACCCCTCAGTATCGCTTTGGGTTCAAAGGTACAAGCTGAAACAGATCAAGGTTTCAGTGGATTGTGTCACAAGGATTACTATCCCACCATTTCAAGTCTCTTTTTGCAGAAATTAATTATTTACAATATATGAAAACAAATTCTTAGTAAAGACTTCCTAAATAGCAAATGTCAACAATGTGGATGACCCCTTTCTCATGTTTCATACCAAAGGAAATAAACACAGAAGTTATATTAGACTTGTAAATGACTTTACAATTGTTTCCTAAGTAAATCAGAATCAGATATGAGCCTTGATTCAGGGTTTGATGCGTGGCAGATACGATAATTAAACTGCTCTCATGAGTGGCCCTTTTCCAAAGACATCACGAGGGAAAATGAAACGCTGACGATGAATACCTGCGATGACTAAGAAAAACTTTAGGATCCAAAGAAACAGAAAAGGTGCTGAGAGCACATGAATCTCGAAAGGAGAGCTGGGCGCTGGTGTCACTGCTCTCTACGAATGTATTTTGTGTTCTTTTAATATAAAAGAAACTTAAAAGTTTGTCTTCTTTCTCAATATGAAAAAAAATATGCAGAGGTATCAGATGAAAAAATATAAAAATGCTGGTGTGGTCTAAATAAATTGTAAAAATGTTCCATTGTAGGAAATAAAAAATTCTGAGGCCTGTTTTTTTAATACATGTGATCATTTCAATATAGATTTTAGTCCACCAGGGGCATCATGGTTCCCAAATTATGACTTTGAGATAGTATTAAAGAGTTGAATTTTAACTGAAGAAAACACTCTTTAAACAAATAAAAAAAACTGCAAATCTCGTCAGTGGGTGAATAATGGTAAATCTGGCTCATATCTTGGTTCACGTCCAGATTCATGGCTAACTGGATGCTTTCTTGTCACTGAATGAGTAGCACTGCGGAGCTGAGCCATCTGGTGTCATCACACACATGTGCATGTACACACACGTGCACAGTCACACGCCGGATGCATGAATCTATAGAGATGTCTATTACAGACTTCCGGGCAAAGCACTGCGTCTAAGACTAACTGTTTCTGTATAAGAAAAAATAATGGGGAAAGGAAAAACACCCTCAGAGTATCTGCATGTTCACACCACTAAGTGTACGTAGCAGGTCAGGATGTGCAAACAAGTTACTTATTGCAAAGTATCCTAGAGATTCCGGCATCATTATAAAACGTTCTCAGTTCCCTTCTGGTCACCTCAAGTGTCGGTATATAATACCAAACTTCCAATGAAAGAGTTTAATATAAAAATATCAGCACAGAACTGTTTTTTCAATCTGTTTATTGTGTGAGCGACCCAAACGGCAGTTTAAGGGTTGCTGTACCTTTATTACTAGACTCCGTAACCCTGCAATTGATAAATCTCATACCGTTTTAGGTATGTAATGAGATACTTAGAAATACTAAGAAAAAAATCGGTATTCAAAGGATTAATTTTGTTTATAATAACAATAAATTATTTCATCTTCTTCAGTTCAAATTCCAGCTTTGAACCCGAGGAAGGCTTTCGAATCACGGTAACGGCCCGGTGGCCCCTTAACCAGTAGCGGTCTGGTTACCAATGACCCGGAGGATCTCCTTGTGAATGCCTCCTTCTTGGGTGTTAATATTTGCATCCCCAACTTGGCCGTCTTCATAGCTAAAGCGCAAAAACAGAAACATAAAACATGAAAAAAGTGGAAGCATTCAAGAAAATTCAAAAAGCGTTTCAAGCAGCTTAGAAGTGCATTTGCTCCCTAAAAGGCAGCCCAGGTAATGAACAGCAGAAGCCAGCTCCTTCTCGGCGGTGCCCGACAACGCCTTCGCATTGCGAGACACAGAAGAGCCTGCATTACTGTCCCTTCCCACCTGTGTCCCCCGCAAAGCACCCCTGCAGGTATTCCCAGGGCTGCTGGTGTCGCCAGGTGCAAAGGGACACGCCCACTTCAGCTTCCTGGGCCTCAGGCCCCGCCTCCTCCTGATGCAATCCTTCACTTATTTCCCATCGCCGCGCTCTGGGCCGCCACCCCACTCTGGCCCGGGCCCCGCCCCGCCCCGCCCGCCTTCTGACTACTATCCCGCTGTAACCAGCGCGGCGTTTTTTCCGTGTCACTGGTTGCTCCGTGGGGGCCGAAGGCAGCTCCGCACGCCCGCGGCGCCTTCGCTCGGGAAGGCGAGTTTAGCTCGGCCGCAGAAGTGCAAACGCAAGGCGGAAAGACAGCAATTACTGGGTCCTTTATTAAGAAATAATTACATTTCAGATGATAATTCATTTCCTCAAATAAACCGGGCTTGGGCAATAAAAATTCCCCAAGGATGAAGTTTTAAGCTTCTGCGATAATATTCAGAGCAGAATAGGCAATTAATTAATTTTACTTCCTAAGAATGACTCCAAGAAGCGCTAAGTGCTTCCAAAAAGATAACCAGGTGGGCACAGTCGCAGAGATTAACGTGCACCGGGCCTCCCCCTCGCGGTGCAGATTCTTCCGAAACAGCACAATGCGCGAAAATGACACAGGTGACGTAAGCAATGAGAACCTAGGCCCCTACGTAACCCACTGCTCAAGCACCCGGGGACAGCCGTCTGTGTCAGGTTCAAACTCCCAAGCACGGACCCAAGGGTGCTTGTCAGCATTGTTAATTCTCACCATACCAGCGTACGCACGCACACGCACACACACGCACACGACGAGACCCCCGCTGGCGAAACAACACTGCACGGGAAAGAGGCACACGTGGTTCAGCCCAGTTATAAGTCTACTCTCGGGAGGTCAAGCAGCAAGCTTCCTGCTGAGAACCAGAGGATGTGTAACATGAAATGCTTCAGAATTGTTCAAACCTAATCAGCTGCTTTGTGGCAAAATAGGTAAAAGTGTATTTTACTGGGCGAGGAAATCTGTCGTCCTGTTTTTTAATAAACCCTGGCTCCCCGCTGGATGAGGGTGAACTGAGCCACCCACACACCCGCGCCGAGGCTGGGGAGGCGACCTGCTCGAGGGAGACGCTGCTGCTTGCCCGAGTCAGTCCCGCAGCGCCTCTCGGATTTAGATTACAGCAGACAGACAGACAGAGCGCGAGCGAGACAGACGCCACGAGGCCGTCCTCTGAGGGGAGCGGGAGGAGGGGAGGCCTGAGAGCCGCTTCGGTTCTTGCTGGCCTCCCGATTTCAAACGCCGGTCGGCACGCGTCTCTACCGCACAGGTCCTGCTGGGCACGTGTCTGTTCCACTCTCTGCGCTTCCAGTACCGTCAACACGCCGACTGTCGTCGATCCTTTGGACAGGACGTAACTGGTGCCCAGCCCGGTGCTTCCGTCCCCACTCCCTTCAGTGTAGAGTTGGCCTCGGACTAAGACTCGTCTGTAATACAGAACTTCCCATTTTCCCCAAGATCCACTGCCATCGTCTGCCGAACCCTAGACCTCTACTGACCAGTACTGACCGTGGTCACCCCGGCCTCCTGGCTGATGAATTCAGGATGTTTTATCTGCTATGAAATCTCTAGTCGGCAGCTCGTGATACAGCCGACGGCTTTTTCTTTGCATGTTCGATTCCATTTCTCATCGCAGTTTACCTTTAGTACTATTTTGTATTAGTTTCGGGTGTACAGCACAGCGGTTAGAAAATCACACACTTTACAAAGTGTCCCCCCGATACCTCCAGGACCCGCCTGGCCCCGTACGGTCATCACAATATTACTGTGTTCCCCGTGTGGCACTTCCCATCCCTGTAAGAGCAAAGGGGGAGGAGGGGAGAGCAGGGGGCGAGAGCGAGGCTGAGTCTGAAAAAGTATTAAGAAAAACGCCTAATTTTCCAATTGTCTAGGAAGCACAACAGCTGAAGGACAGAAGAGTAAACCTGGCCCAAAGCATTCGGTGTCTTAAACTAAGCAGCAGGGATCCCGATGAAGGAAAACAAGCTGCCACCCGACCCGGTCACCCGCAGGGCTCGGACACGCGGCTACCGGTGAACCAGGGCCCTGACTGCGACGGGCAGGCACCGCGTGGGGTGGCTGCCGATCTGCGCTGCGGACGTCGCTGGGCTGTCCCTCCAGTGGGACGGTCCCCCCAGTCCTGAAAGCAACGCAATTTAAGAAAGAAACAGAGCGAGCTCTCAGTAGGGAAACGCTCCACTGACTGGGGTTTTACGAAGGAAAAAGGAAGCCATCTAAAGGGGAACGGAAGTAACACGTTCCCAGGAGCGTAAAAAGATTACTCAAATTTAATCAGAAAATAAGCCAATTTGCTCAAAGGCTGTGAGAGAAGCGAAGAGGACAGGTGGAATTGTCGGGGACTCTTGGGCATGCGAGGAAACTTCGTGGGTGAAGACCTGACCGTTGTGACAGCCTTTATTCTCAGGCTGGTATCGCAGCTGTGACGGGCCTAAGACGGGCACAGGTAACTCTGCTTTCTGTCTCCCTAAACCTGGAACCCAGGACCGACGGCGCTGTTTTCCACCAGCAACGGACAGACGCCCAGCACTCGCCCGAGTCCCTGCGAGAGACTGAAGCTGCCTCACAGCCCAGGTCCACACTCTTCATTCAGTCACAACATCCGGCTCTGGTCACTGCTTCCATTCGATACGTACTCAGTGTTTCCGCACAAGGCCTGAGATTCCCAGCGCGAACATAATTTGCGTCTTACTGGGGGAGATGGTAGTGAGGAGGAGGCAAGCTGGGGGCAGAGACACAGGGCCAGCATAATCCGGAGGCAAGACAGATAGCACGTCTTCTGGGGGCGTCGGGAAAGGCCCGTGGGGAGGACCGTGTGGCCGAGGCTTGGGGGACTGGCTGAAGGCGGAGCTGGTGCGAAGGCCGGTCACGTGGACTGACCGAGACACAGTAGCGGGGAAAAGCAACTCCACGCTTCTGGATGGTAATTCTACTCAACCAGGGGTTTGTACGGGCGATCGGATTAAGGTAGACGGACTACGCGGAGCAGAAGGCCACGCCTGGTAAAAATCAGCATCCTGCTTGAGCAAGGAATAGTCAAAAATCTGCTTTTGGGAAATTAATGTAGTATAAATAGCATGATTTAAAATTTTATATACGTAGAAACACAGGCTACAGACCAGAAGAGTAACGCTAGTCAACCCTAAGGGGGCTGTGACGGTGATTTCCTCCGCTCTGCGTACCGTTGGCGTTGGTTTCTGCGCACTGCGCAGGCATCGCCAGTGTGCTATGGTGATGCTCAGGGAACCTGGCACTGCGCACGCAGACCAGGAGCAGCGAAGACCTCAGAAGCGCGCAGAATAACCGGCACTTTGTGGTGTGCTCCGGGGGAGAGAGTGGCATGTCCATGGAAACAAAGGTACCGAGAGGAGAAAACTGAGAAGATAAACTCGGGAGCGATGACGACAGTGAGAAGGAAACGGAATGGAAAACCCCAGCTCAGGTTCCAAGTCTCTGATGCGTAAAACTGCTGCTTGGATGGGGACGGAGAGGCGCTGGCCAGGGGATGTGGCAGTAACGGGTTCCACTGTGCGCACGCCGAGGTTAAGGTATTCGCAGACTTTTTCAGGGGAAATACCCAGCAAGCGGTCGTGAGGCGGGCATTTCATTCAGTCCTCTATCTGCCAGGCACTGTGCTGGGTACCCAAACACCAACCGGACCTCAGGAAGTGCACGGAGTAACGGAGACCACGCGTGCAAGAGCGTAACCCACAGCCGAAACCACGCCAGGGGCAGGGTGACATGAAGCAGCAGGACCAGGGAGTTAGGGACGCTTCCTGCAGGGGCAACGGGGTGCACTGGGATCCCCAAGAGGAGTGGGAACCAGGCAGTGAGTGTGAGGGAGAGAGAACCCAGGCTCCTGGCAGGGAGCCCAAGTGCGGGGCTGACAGCCTTCAGGTCGGGCTGCAGAGCCTGAGTGCTGGGGTGAGACACGGTGGCCGTGAGGCTGGGGGCTGGATCTCCCGGACCTTCCAATGCAGGGGTGCTGAAGGGGAGCAAAGGCCGGAGGGTTGGTCGGTTCCCTTGGTAAAGGAGACTGGGCTGCATCTCCTAAGGAGTAAGCAGCTGTTAAGGACTCGGATGCAGGGAGTGACGTGGCGGTTTACATCTTGGAAAGAGATCTGGGTCGGAGGCAGAGAAATTGGATTTATTCCAGGCTGGGGATAAGGCACAGCTTCCCGATCCTATCAGCGTGATGCCAGGCTGATCCACTGAGCCGTGACCGACGCTCTGTCATCTGACTATAAACACGCTGTCTCCTCACTGTGTTCCCAACGGAACACTGTTTATGTTTTGTAAATTCACAATGAGAGAAATCTCATTTCATTTAGTGGCCATTACACGGCTCTTTATTTTATAAACTTTTCTTGTATCTGCCTCTTTAGAAATATTTCAAACTTTGACCTTAGCTAAAAGCCACATATCATCTGAGATATTTTCCTTTTTGTCTGTTCATTCATTAAAAACTGACCGGCAAGCAAGCATGGATCAGTATCGGGACCCCCTCGAGGTGCTGCAGGGCAGGCAGAGGGGGGAAACCAGGAGCGGGAGCCTGCCTCCTGGGAGAGTCGGGCGCGGTGGATGCAAAGTTTTACATGGCGGCTCCGTGCCGAGCTGTGGGAGCCCCGGGAAGAGAAACCCGTTTGGATCAGGAGCCTCGTGGGAGAGGCGGCGCTGAGCTGGGCCTTCCCGGGCACAGGCTCTGGCCAGGAGGCCCTGGAATCGACCTGCCCGGCCGGGAACCTGGGCACGCGCGTCTCTTTCTTGCTGACGGTCCACTTTACTTGGCCTTCCCCGCCTTAAACTTCTGAACTTCTTCAGATGCTTTGAGAAATAGGAGGGGGTCTGTGCCTTCAACTGAATTAATAGACAAAATACAGAAGCACTTCATTTGCAGATCTGCCTGGTCTAAACCAAAGAAAAACTGGAGCGTTAAGCATGCAGGCCGCAACACCAAATAAGAAGATACCCACAGCCAGGGCTCCCTAACCTTTCCTCGGTTACCCCGCCAACCCGGCAGCTGCCTTCTCTTGAGCTTTGTCATTGACGCGGCCTTACGGAAACGCCAATCGTAAGTTTTCTCCTCCGGCCCTAAAGGCCCGGTCACCGTGCAGACCCACTGTTGCTGCGTAAGATCAGAGAACAGTAGGTCTGTTTGGTGCCACATCCTCTGTGTAAGCCCAGCTCTCGGTCCCCTTTAAAAAGCTGCCTTATTTCCACATATTGAATTTACTGTCTTTGTACACACGTCTCGGGCCAGGGGTGAAATCGAGCTTTTGCAACGATGCCCAGAATTGCTGAAAACGCTCGAATTTGGCTGGAATCTGCTCATCACACCTGAATTAATACATTTTTTGCCCGAGGCATTTGTATTTCATCAAGTTTACTCACTTTGGAATTTTCCAACACAACTTCTTCAGGCTTCTCATTCTCCCGCCCCCACAGGGGTACCGTCCCTTAAATTTCACTTTCCATTTTCCTGGTACAGTAGCCTGTCCCCTAAAATCCTCCCCGATCTTCCTCTCCTGTGTTACTGTTTACTTGCTGGAAAGTGTGATTAGTCTATCAAATGACTATTTCAGTATCTCCCTCACTCTAGAAATCCGATCCGCATGGAACTTTAATTTTTACTGTTTTTACCTACAGACAGATAAGGGAGGCACATCGATTTATATGCTAGTCGCCAGGCCACGCAGCCAACACAAGAGATCACGTAACAGAAAAAGAAAAGAAAATAAGAACATAAATTTACTCTCTGCTTGAAATTGGTATGTCTGTGATGTCATTTCTTTCTCTCTCTTTTTTTTTTAACCTGGACGTGTCCCCTCACCAGGGAGGCACACACTGGAATTCGGCGGCATCTTCTGTGCGGAAGGAAACCGATGGTCGTAATCAGAACGCACGTAATCAGCAAGTGGACCCTCTTCTGACACATTTTGAAACCTATCATTTCCCCTTAACTAGTCCCTTCTCTCCCGAGCACGCAGAGAAAAAGAATGAAATCTCATCTGTATTTATGAAAAAATGAAAACCGTCATCTTGGTAGAATTCTTTCCTTTGTATGATCTGGAAAGAGCTGGAGGTCCAGGGAGCATTTTCTTCTCTGCAGATGGTCTTTCCTCAGTTTTTTCTTCTATGGAATCTTGCCCTCCGGTAAACACACGCATATACGCACCCCATGTATCTCCCTACGGATTTATTCTACGTATAATTTATGCAAAATGTCAGAGAATTAATGCTTGAATGCTTACTGCCTACTTAAATATCTGAAGTTGTTCATTAGCTCAATAAATCTAAACTTTAGCGAGATGTTAAAAGGACTAGATTAGCTGTCTGGAGTCAGGTAAGGAAAGGCCTCTGGAGTTATTTGGTCACAATCTTAAGGTCACTCCATGAAATAACTGTGACTGGAGGTGTCCTTTGGAAGGCAGATCCTCAATCAGTGGATAATATCAAGATGGTCAAGAAAGAAAAGAGAAAAAGATACGTAATGAGCACCTTTCAGTGGAAACCTGCATGGGGCCAACTTCGTCCTCACAATGGCCTTACAGAGTGGGGCGCAGACGGCTGCCTGGGGCTGCAGATCCACACGGCGCCCTCCCTTGCACCCTGCCCCAGTGGACCGACCCGCGTGGACTCCGTCAATACGCTCCCCTGCCCTCTGCTTTCTCGGGTTTGACTGATGCAGAGACACTGGCAGGAGGGTGAGCTTAGGTTCCCCAGTTCCAGCCCTGAAGGGTACCTGGCTGCCTTCGTCCCTCAACCGAAGGCCATGACTCCTTTCAAAGCTGCTTAACTGGAAGGGCCTCTCCTACCAGGTTCTGACGGCTGCTTCCTGGCCTTGCCCTTTGGACCTAGGGATGCACAACAGCTCTGGTGCCACCAGATGCACGTGACTCCACTAGACCCACGGTTCCCCGAGAACCACACCTTTGTATGTAATCTACTTGTAGATAAGAGAAAAGACCACATTTTTCATGGGCCATTGGTTTCCTATGGCTGGTAATAGATTGTTCTACTGTATCATCTACTGACAGTACTTCACTGTACCTACTGCTGAAGCCTGAGGGGCCATGTAACCTGGCTAATGTCACCTCACCGATGACTGGTGAGCCTGGACACAAACTGGTCAAAAGTGGGGCTCTTTCTACTGTTCTCACTGCTGCCTCGCCATTAACGAACAAATCTACAGACTGTGTATGTCTCGCGGCTTATGTATGAACATGTATCATACGCACACAGGCTACACAGACACATAATATGAAAAACTGCATCACGAGAAATTCAGTTTTCCCACCACCCGAAGGAAAAGCAGGCAGTTCCTAGCACCCCACCGTGAAGTCCGTCAACGAGCCAATGGGTGAAATGCTACGGGTGCGGGCGCTATAGCCACGCTACATATCGACGCAGTCTTGATGCCATCGTTTTGACGCAGCTTTTAAGAAATAAGCCAGTGTATTTTTCCCAGCTTTTTCTAGAAAACTACATCAAAGTACAAAACTGAGACGCTCAGCTCTTCCCTGAGGTCCCTTCTGGGCCGGACCCTGTATGAGGAAGGAACGGGCCACGGGCAAGAGTCGGGAGTGAGGCGAGTGGGTGAAGGTCAGACAGGCCTCCCACACTCACCATTCACTCAGGGATGAAAATAATGCTTTTATATTTTCTTACGGCTCCTATGATGCAGCTGTGTCTAAAAAAACCACAACAACACGCCCTCTGCTGCCAGCCTGTGTTACACAGAATGTAAATCAGCTTTCTATAGGGACAAGACCTTCTCATTATTGTTTTCATTCCATGTTCTAATATTGTAAATATATAAAAATAAAGAATATGTCTATGTAAGTGCCTGTATACGTCTATATGTAACATCTGTGTATCTGTATATATTCACATAAACACACATGTATACACATGTATACATACATCCACACAGATAGATGGTTAAAGAGACGATATTTTTCTTCAGTTCCCCTATGTTAACAGCATTTAAACATCATAGTTTTTTTTACAGCTTATTAAAATAAAACAAAAATATTAAGTTGGTGAGAAATTACATGTCTGTTACACACTGGCAGCTAAAGTGGCCAAACAGGAATGTCGTCACCACGACCGCATTTATGGAGGAGACGGTGCCACACACACAGGTTTGGGCCTTAAACACTTACACGAAGAAGAACCGGGTGCAGACATGGTCGGTATTCGGGACGACCCATATCTCCCCGTGTTTGTGCAGGTCCGGGGAGGTGATCACTGCAGGGGAAAGATTGAATTAAAGACAGGTTTTATTCCAAGTACTACACCCCTTCTCTTAGAAGCCTAGAAGCGAAAGCACGTGCAAAATGAACATATGAAAAACGGTCAACCTTACAGCCATCAGGCAATGGAAACAAAACCCGCGAGATGCCCTTCAACACGGTTAGGACAACAGGCTGGGCATCGCTGGCGTACCCCTAAAGGGAACGCGTCCCGGCTTCCTCAATATGCAGAAACCAGCTGGTGTCCCACAGAACTATCAAGTGTCCAAAACTTACGCTAGACAGTTAACAGTGGCTACCAGAACTCCCCACGCAAGAGGGAATTTTTAGCAAAAGTCAGATTTTTTTTGGTCAAAGTCAGATTTTAAAGCAAGAACAAAGAAAAGTGTATGATCTTGCAAACTGCCTGTATTAATTTTTCCGCCCCAAGTTCAGAATAGGAAAATAGGTTCAGTAGAGTGACAGCAAGACCCAGCGAGTTCTCTTCTCAGAGCTTGGTTCACCTCTACAGTCTTTCATGATATTACACATCCAAAAGCCAACTGAAAGAGGAAGGTGGCATATGAACAAGAGAGAAGCAATGCCTGATCAGAGAGATGTCATTACCATTCTAAGTATCTGCCAAGAATGAAACATAGCACTGTCTGAATTCTGGCCAGCTCTGCTCTTTGGCTTTGACCTTTATGATCTCTACTGTACCGTTTTCCATCTGTGCCCTTAGCGATGGCCACAAGGAAGGAGGCTTTCGCTATTTATTCTGAGCATTCTGCACATATATTCAAACTCTTCAACACAGATAAGACAGAGAGTTAATGATACGAGGTTTGCAAAAATTACAACTTACCTTCACATAAGGCTATGCATTTTAAGTTACGGCTCTGCAGAAATTGGGATTGCTGACCTTTCTTCTGTGACTAAATTCCAAAAGAATTTAAAAATTAGAGTGAAAACGGGGCAGTCGCTAAACTGACCATAATTAAAAAACAATAGGCCCTAGGATAGCTCCAAACTTTTTTTAACAAAACCTATGGAGACCAGCAGCAATATCCTTGAATTCTCCCCTAATGGCAAGCTATATTTGCTACCTCATTTGATTCTGTACATAATCGTGATTGAGTCACTCTCAAAGGAAGAGCACATAAAAATACTACATTGCGGTAGCCTCGCAACACAGAATTAGAACTCAAGTTTATTTTTACTGGAAGCCTGGAACCTTCAGTACATGGGAAACAAAATTAAAGTAGCGTGAGCTTCTCAAGCCTTAAGCTCAGTTTTTCCAGATCACCTGACTGTGCAAAATCGAGCCATTTTCACAGCACCACTAGGCCACAGGGGTTTCGGATCTGCCTCCTGTGGAAAATCGGGGTTTTTTTGTTTTTAGGTAATGCATAACTATACTCTTAAAAAAAAAATTAAAGTCACTTTATTCATCAGATGGATTTTAATTTGTCCAGAATGCTTTCTTTGAAACAAGGGGTTTGTACTTGCTCTGCTCTGCTGCCTGGAATGTTCTTTCTCCCATAAAAGCCAACTGGCACCTGTGCCCACCACCTCCAGACCTTCATTCAGATAGAACCTTCTCGGAGCATCCTGTCCTGACCACCCACTTACCATTCGTTCTAGTTCTATCTTCCATGCCATAGCGTTGAACATCCCTTTTCCCTGACTTTTCCCTATATTTACCACCATCTGGCATTCTACCTACCTAAATCTATACCTAGTTTATTTATATCTGCTCAGTAGCATGTGGGCTCCAAGAGGATGTGTCTATTTTTAATTATCACTGTGGCCTAATGTCTTGGACGGTCTCCAGCACCGCAGGAGGAGCTCAATAAATACTTGCGGAATATTTATTGAATAAAGGCATTCTGGTTATTGCGTTTCCAGGCGAGTTTCATTCCTTCCTGAGTAATGACCACTTAAAATAACTGCGCCGTCTTAAAGAGCCCAGGTACACATGGGCCCCGCCACCCGCGGTCCACAGGGCCCACCGCACCTGCGATGCGTTGCTGCTCCTGCTGCTGGACGCCGGCTCATCCTTGGCTGACACCTTCTGTCTCTTGTTCATCCCTGAAAACATCAGCAAGACAGTCGTTGAGAGACAAGGCCGCTCGGGGCAGCTCAAAACACCGAGTTCCACTGCGGGCCTGTGGGGGGGCAGCTGCCGCGTCCTCGGCACCTGGGGTGGGGGGTCAGGGGGCCTCAGGAGCCCCGGTGGAGGCCGAAAGCAGAGGGGCCGTTGGTTTTTCTTTTCTTTGCACTGACAAGGGAATAGGCAAGTTTCTCACATAAAACTGATATAAGAAAATTCTTAAGACTTGGTTTTAAAAAGGCTTTTCAAGCTGTTCTTTCATTCTCACCGTCTGGTTAGTAGACGGAGAAGGGGTGGGAAATGTGAACAACATAAAAAATGTTTATATTGTCACTTGACTTCATGAATTGTTGATATATGTTCAAGTCCATGTAGAATTTATTATGTCTCTTAATAAAGAAAAATTAACAAGTCCATTTGTCTCTGACATACAAAGTCTTAGTGTGCTCTATTAATGCCATGATTTTTACTGTGAAATATTTTAGAAAAAGCGTGACTGAAATTCCTGTTTTCGACTTGACGGATCTGCAGCTACAGTTTATTGAAAACGCTCATCTGCTGTCCTGAAGTGAGGAAGCGAGTTTGTACTTTTGTGTGGCTGTTCCAATGGGAGGCTTAGGAGAAAGGGCGAAGCCCGTGGACCGAGCTGCAGACGGCGTGGTGAGGCCGTTTCCAGGCGAGACCTGCTGCTCCCTACCCGACCCCCGAGGAAGCCCTTTCATCTGGCTGCGGTGGTTCTTACATTTTTTGTGATCAAAGACACTTCTGGAACTTGAAGACAGCTATGTACCCAGACAAATGACCATTCTCTCAGACTTCACATCCACGTGTACCCCCCAGTCCTTCCCACGACCCCATCCAAGGCTCTCCCCACCAGCTTAAGCAGCAGAAAATCAAAGTCCTTGATGACTGGTTGTGTTTGCCTTATCTACACGGAGGATGTTTTCATGTAAAGTGGTTTTACATTAGTTTTCTATTGTGTTCTGTTTTAACAAGATTTAGAGTCTAGATTTATGCTGATTTTAACTGTTTTCTCCATTGCACTGGGTCCTTCCATTTCCTATGCTGTCTTATCCTTCCTGATGTTACTGACTGCCCTGCATATGGTGCTTTCAAAGGTCGCTGCAACAATATTTCTCAATCCATATGCTTCCCTGCAGTGTGACTCTGCCACCCTTTTGTCAGGAGATGGAGTCTAACTCCCCAACCTTGAGTGCAGCAGGGCTGTGACTGCTATGACCACTCGGCAGGCAGAGGGTGAGGACATCCGTCTTCTGAGGCTGCGTCAGAAAAGGCAAACAGGGCCTACCTGGTGCTCGTAGGACACGTGCTCTGCCAGAGGTAAGGGTGAATCACGGAAACAACGCGCTACGACTGAAAGGGCCTGAGCCCGGGCAAAGGAATGAGACAGGCAGGCCTGGTCACCGTTCACTGGTTATCAGGCCCTCCAAGCATCCTTTCCTATTATGGGAGTCTCACCATCCAGACACCTCGGAATGCACCCCCTGGAGTTGTCTAATGTCATCACACACACACACACAGGAGCACAGAAGCAAAACAAACTACACACGCAGGTATGTGCGTATAAAAGCATTCAAAAGCCTAAAGGGAAACACACTGAACACAGGTTGTACAAAAGGAGGGAAAAACTTAATTTGTTACTAATTAGTTTCTATTTAAACAGAATATGTTATTTATTGTTCTAAAAAAATTATACTGATCATTGTAAAGTATACCAAAAAATTTTAAAAATAAAAAGAGGAAATTATCCCAAATTCCACCATCTCAGGGTAATAATTGCTAACAATTTGGGGACCATTCCTTCCATATTTTGAATGTACCCTGCTCCTCCTCAGTATGTTTTCAATTGATTGTAAGACAATTTTTTTCACACAACTTCATCAAAATATTGACAAGAAGTTGCCAATAAGCAGGGGGATATTAAGGGTGTTTTTCTGACCCTACAATTTCCATACTGTTTAAAATTTCTATATGGGACATGTAATAATCCAAAGCAAAGGAGACGGCCTGGCACAGAATTATACTCAGTGACAGTGAAATCACAGGTATCAGTACTTCTCAGTATTTAATTGTGGACAGAATAAACCAAGAAACTATTGAAACAAAATGAAAATTGATTTTGGAATTGACGAAACATAAACACCTTCTTAGGCCCTAGAGGGATTATCATAAATTCATCTTGAAATGTGAACTTTGTTTTGCTTCTGACATTTATAAAAAAATTTAATACAAATTACGTCAAGTAAGCTTCAGTCACTTGATACAAAATCGTGCCTGGCATATATGACAATAAGGAAATAAAAACCAAATAAAGGGGAGGTCAGAGGTGAAAGGCAAGCCTACCTGAGTAACCGAACGAGATGCTCGACATTGGACTTAGGTAGATTCCGCTTCCGTACATGGCCCCGTGGAGCTACAGCGGGAGGGGGTGAGAGAAAGCATCAGCCGATGGTCCCCAATGTTTATATATTTTTAATATGTTTTTTGATTTCAGAGAGAGGAAGGGAGGGAGAGAGAGAGAGAGAAACATCAATGATGAGTCATTGATCGGCTGCCTCCTGCGCGCCCCCGGCTGGGGATTGAGCCCGAAACCTGGGCATGTGCGCTGACCGGGAATCGAACAGCGATTCCCTGGATCCTAGGTGGGCCCTCAACCACTGGGCCACGCCGGCCTGGCATCACTGTGAGTATCTCACAAAGGAAGGCGTCAGTCCCGTGGGGGAGCTCTGACGGCGAGAACACGATAAAGCGTTTACTGCAAGGTCTCGTGAAAACAGCGGACTGATGCCCTTGTCCTTAACATCCAGAGTCAGCGGACATGAAAAGTTCCTTTCCACCCAGCGATGACAGAGAGGGCTACTTATGATAAAGTGCGGCAGTAAAGCAGTAGCAGGAAAAAGCAGCTTCGGGGTTAATGAGTCTAAAATTCTGGAAACAAAACAGGCCGCAACATGTGAGAGGATCTGGGTGAGAACTCCCATGCCTGTAAGTCAACGAAGAGTCCCACTCAGATGTGATCACACCATGCGGTCACCCCACTCTCAGCCTGCACATTCCTCGTCAGCCGAAGCTCAGCTCGTCCGGGAAGCTACTCAGAACGACGACACTTCTCTCCTAGTATCGCTGTGTTCTTGGGCCCTTGGGCCATCTCTGGTGTGGACTGACTGTGTGAACTTTTACGTGTGATTGAGTCATCCCGGCTGTCATCTGCGTGTGGGATCCCGCCCAGGTGCCCGGGGTGAGGCTCTCACTTTCCGACCTCCTGCACCATCAGGTGGAAGTCGGCCGTGTGACGGTGGGGGGTGGTGGGCAGGAAGGGCCTGGGAGATGAGGGGGGCACCACCCGTGCTGCCAGCTCCCAGGGGCCGAGCAGCAGGCGCGTGGCCTTCTGCTGTCCAGGCTCCAGTTTTCTTATCCGTAGCTCTACCTTTTCCTCTAATAAAATATTCACCCCAAAGCAGTGCTCAAAAAATGTGTTAACAGACAGAATGCTTGTAGGGTTTTACTTCTGCATAATCATCTCTCTACTTAAGTTCAAAGTGATCTGTTTTCTCACAGCAAGCCCACTTCTTCTTTCCATCCCTGGATTGTGTATCGGTCAATTCTGCTTCCGTTCCCTTGTGAAGACTACTGATGCCTGCTAAAAACTCCATGTACTTTTTATTTATTCATTTATTTTTAATTTTTTTAATATCTTTAGTGATTTCAGAGAGAGGAAGGGAAAGGGAGAGAGAGAGAAACATCAATGATGAGAGTCACTGATCAGCTGCCTCCTGCAGGCCCCCTGCTGGGGATCGAGCTCACAACCCAGGCATGTGCTCTGACCGGGAATCAAACTGCGATCTCCTGGATCCTAGGTCGATGCTCAACCGCTGAGCCATGCCTGGCTGGGCTCCATGTACTTTTTTAAAAAATCCAAATACTTCCTTTTTTTTTACAAGTAAAAAAACGTAACACCAGGATTGTTACCCAACTCCAGCACTGAAGAACAAGGAGGGTTTGGTAAAGTGTTCAGAAGACTTACCTGCAGCCTTGTGTTAGAAGCAACAACCAGGCCGTTCCTCAGGATGGAGTGCCAGTTCTCAATGTGTGAGCCACTGGAGCAGAGGACGGGAAACACATAACCCAAAAATCCATGATCTTTACAATAACAATACATGATAATAAAAGACATAATAAGCCACGGTGCCTCTGAAAGGCCTCAGTTTCCAGGGCAAGTACTATGTAGTGGGCTGTTCAGTGTTAGTTATAGCCAACTACTCAAGAGAAGACTCTTCTCTGTACGTGTTTCTGAGGATGGGGTGCAGACCCCCCCGCCCACTGAGCCACACTCACTGAAATGCGAAGGTGCTTCCGAAGAGCTTCTTGGCAGCTCTGAAGTTGGACTCTTTGGCTGGTGGGCTGCTGAGGAGGAGGAACTGATGGGGAGTGTGCATGAACTTCAGTTGCTGCCAATGAAAAGAACGACACACGGGAAGATGTTCGATGTAACCTGTCATCAGGCTGCTGACAATGTCAGACTTCACCGGTTTCAGAATTAGCTAGCTTCAAGCCAGAACAATATCTAGGCTCATCACATTAACAAAGCCATTCATTAAAAAAGAAAAAGACCCACCCAACCCTGTATAAATGATAAATCATGGCATGGCTGGTAGGGAGGGTAATTCTTTAGGCCAACAGAGAAAGGACAGGGGGCCGGCAGTCCAACGTCATTTACATTTAGCTTTGGAGGACACTGGGTAGTCATGTTCAGATCTGCCTTCCCGATTACATCTCTTCTTCAGAATTTTATTACCGAATCCCCTAAGTACACGCTGGCTACGCAACTAGGGAAACAGTCTGAGAGTTTGCTAAGCGAAAAAGAAGAGTTCAAGAGGTTTAAATTGCAAAAATTACCACCATCGTGCTGAATTTGCATATATTTATAAAATTGGAAATTGCCTACATTCAGAACCTTTTGGATTTGTTGCTTGAGGGGATTTTCTAATTGCTGCCCTTTCACCCAGGAATACACTTATGCAGGAATAAAACACAGGGCTCTCACAGGTTAGAGATTCACAGACAGGAGAGCCGAGACGTCGGCTACGGCTCTCAGGTGGTGATCTGGACTGAAATCAGAGTCCATTAGCTTTCTCACTATTTGTAAGAGCACTGGGCTGATCAGAGAGAGATCCAAAGCCTTCTCTTCTCCGAGACAGAAAAGCAGAGCTGTGCGAACACGAGACTGGCAATGACAAAAAGCATGTTACCCCTTTCTGGTCAATCCCTAGGTAATCTTTCTATCACCGTGGCAATAACTATCTCATATTGAATCTGCTTTATTTAAAAGGTCAGGGTCAACAGCCTACATTTAAATTTGACGTCTTGGACAAATTTCAAGATGGTCCGATAGGGCGATTTCAAACTGAAGAATTAGCCTTAACCCGAGTCTACTTAAATTTCCCGGAGAGGCTGCCAAAAAAACCCCCACAGGGGTCAGTTCTCCCAACTAATAAGCGCGCCTCCCATTTCCGTGCGAACATGTGAAAAAACCACTTACCCTGTTCACTGGCAGTTTCACAATGTGTGACCTGTTACTTGAAATGACCCTGAAATTGATTAAAATAATCCATCAGTCAAAAGCATTTGCCAAATACATTTAAAGTTTTATTCTTCGCTGGCAAGGGATTGGAACTTACTTTTACTGTGACATGAAATAAATTGAGTAATAATGTCATTTAACTATATCATTTTGCTTCCTGAAACAATTTAAAGAGCTTATGTTAACAAAATGATATTTTAGTGAGAAATGACACTTTACTCTTTTCTTCTTTAAAACTTAAGATATGATTTTTAATAATCCCAGTCTCAAACACCAGCTAAATGAACATCTCTGAATATATTTTCAAATAATGATAATCTAAACATTACAAAGATAAAAGCTGATCCATGTATCTGCTTCCTTTACCCCTCCCTACATTACCAAATTAAAAATAAGTTTTTCTTTAGATATTTGAGAATCTCTCTAGGCTGATACATACAGTGATTTAAATACAAACCATCATTCAACATATTTAGACACTGAAGTTGAGAAAATTAAATTCAGATATCGAAAAGAATTGTTTCATGTATACAAAAAAACAAGCAGGGGAAATGGTGAACCGTTTTGGTAGTTTTTTGTCCTTGAAAGAAGACTGAGACTGACAGTCTGCAGGAAATGATCGCAAATAACCAGAGGTTAACGCTCAGGCTGACTCTGGGGGGAAAAGGAGATGAGCTGCCCGGGATCTGTACCTTCCTTTCCAATGTGACTTACTTTATCGGACAAAAGGGAACTTTAGTTCCCGGCAAGGAGTGGGTCCCGCTGGCCGAATTTAAATGCTGACGGAATTTAAATGCCGTCTTTTAAATGTTAATGCGAGAATTTAAAAAATTAACATGAAAACTGTTATTTTACTGAATTCAGAATTTTAACAATAGATCGTAAAACATTCCAAGGAGGAAGATTTCTAAACCTAGTTTTTCCCCCAGTCTTATTACACAGTTAAATGTGTATTGTAAAATCCTAAGACACAGTTAAGTAACCAGAACCCCAAGGTCCCCAGAGTCTTTCGCCTTTGCCCACCTTCACATACTTCTTAAAAACTTCCTGGCTGTCGCGTGGAATAAATACTGTTCTCACCAACCTCTTACAACCTTTACATTTGTTTTACTGCACGATAATTGTGGTGAGTTCCACAGTCTGAGTTTTCAGTGGTTTCGGAGAGACGTGTACATAAGGCCCTTATGGGAACGGTGAGTCGATGGTATTGTTTTCATTGTGAACATGAGAAACCAGGGGGCAAATTATTTGCATGTCATGGTGCAAGGCGGGTCCTCCGCCTGCCTCGCCTCGTCCTAGCCTGGCCTCCTTCAGCCCCTCACCGGGCCCCCTCACCTGCAGCCGCCAAGCAAGGAGCTCGCGTCAAATTTATACCGTCCTTGCGAGGGAGCAAATTCTACAGAACAGGCATTCTGGACCGAGTTCGGAAATAGGTGAGTTTTATCACTCGGTCCTCAGTTAACTAGAAAATTAAATGAACCAAGAACTGCTTCACCACTGTAATCCAGTTTATCTTATTTTTAAAAACTACCGACACACTGTTATCAACTCCGCTGTGTCCATGTCGGGCACTCGACAGCACCCTCTTCCCTCGTGATGTACGAGGTCTAATTAAAGGGAGTCAGGGAGACTCATGGACTATAAAACCCCAGCCTCAGGGGCTGCAGAACTCTAGCACTGCAGGTTCTATAAAACAGGCCTTTACTCCCTTAAAGTAGGTGGTAGAAAACAAATGCTTTCAGTGAGAGGAAAACTGAAATTTATACCATTGCAGCAGGGGGTGAGCAAGGGGGTCCTGTTTATCCATCTGCTTCTTGATTTCCAGATACGGTGCCTGAAAAACAGTCAATACACTTCGATTGTTCTGGAACATTCATTTCGGCGTCTCTTTATTTTTGCAAAAGTAACATCAGATGGCACAGGCAGGCATGGCTACGTCCGGCAACACGGAGAACTGCGGCCGTGACAGGGCAACGAGGGAACGGCAACAACCACCCTAGGGCCCCCCCCCGATGATGAGAGTCTGAACTTCCTGAGGCTCACGCACGTACCTGCACCTGCTAAGTCTTTGCCCGGCTCCGTGCGTGACCCAGGCCCCTGCTGAGTCCTTGCTCATGACACCCAACGCTGCCAAACCACAGGAGGCGGGCTACACCGGCCCCATGGCCTAACTTTTCACCAACCCTCCACTCGCCCCTCCTGTGACTTCCAAATCCCCGTAGCCCTGTTTCCACGTCTCCACTGCCCCTTTTCTTCCCTCTCCGTTCTCTTTAAAAAGGTCAGTCACTCTGTCTCAGCTGGAGGGGAGCTCAGCTCCTCTTGGACAGTGACTGCTTTTAACTTTTAACTAACATTGAGGCAGAACCTGCAATAGCTACTACTCGTGCTCCTATGTGAAGTATCGTCATAGGTGCAGATCTTTGCATGAAAAAAAATGGACAAAATTTACCTAACGAGAGCCCTTCTCTAAAAAGTATTTAGTGGCGTTCACCTTTTCATAGAACCGAGGGCCACCTGCCTGTGACACTGTGGGCCTATCTACAGGGCAGTCCACTCTGGGAAACAGGACGGTGTAACGTGACGTTTACTGGGAGAGGTGGGAAGAATGACACAGGGCAGCCTGCCAGCACCCGGATGAGGTGGCGAGGAGAGAGGGTGCAGGTATGTTCCCAGTCCTGACAGCGAAGAAACGGAGGCATCGGGTGACGGGGCGGCTGCCCGAGGCCACAGGCCACAGGCCACAGGCCACAGGCCACATCACTGATGAGCTGCTTCAACGGAGCCGGCCTCCAACTTCCCCGCCGACGCTCAGCTGTCCCCTCCGCCGCCACTGACCCAGAATAAAGGAAGCCGGTGCCGCCAGAGAGCTGACCCCGAGCCAGAGCGAGCGGCTATTTTGAGATCCAAGGATGACGGGGGTCCGGGGCACAGTATAAATACCCTGCGCCCGCGTCTCTGGTGACTAAAAATGCTCATGCAGCAGGAAGTGAAACCCTGCAGCAGGTTCTCTTTTTCCCCTAAGTGGAAATGCACCTTACTGCTTCCTTTCCTTCCACAAATATGTTTGTCTGAAAAGAATTCACACGACACAGGACGGTGCGGGCCCGGAGGAGCGACGCGGGAGGGTGTCCACGAAGCAAATGACGTGCCTCGGGAACAAGGCTCGCTCCCCACGCCGGACACAGGCTGGTGGTGAGTGGACGTCGGGCGGCGTGAATAACTAACTATCCAAGGCCTCAGGAGTCAGGCGGGGAACGTAAAGACGCAAGTCGGAGGCACATTTTCAGAGTCCAGGGGCTGGCGGGGCGGCTGGGAGGGGAGCAACAGCCCGTCTCCTCGGGACACAGGCGAAGCCTCGACTCCCTCCCCAGAGGGGACGCGAGCCGGGTACCAGCACCCCAACGGGCGGCCTGCCTGCGTCTCGGGGAGCAAGCTGTGGCCCATCTGCAAACGGAACCATGGTGTGCGCTGCTGTCCACGGAGGCGACTCGGCTCTGTTTGAAATGAGGAGTTTAACCCTCTCTCCTAACCTCTGTCAGGGGCAAGGCCCAATCATTCAGGAGCACGTGCTTTTCCCAGCGGCCCGGATACAGCCTCGGGACATGCCCGACCTTCACCATGAACCCCGATCCTCGCTCATCGCACTTTCCCGCCAAAGCCTCTCCCCCGAAGGCCACGGCACGAACTCACACCCTCAGGGAGTCTGGTGTCTTCCAAAGTGGTTCAGACATTCTGTATTATATCTAAAATATTTACGTACAATTTAAATTTGATAATATGTCTGTTTTTAATTCAACGTTAAAATGTTTTGAAATTATTACCACGAATTAAAATTGACAGTCTAGGAAGAGGGTGACATGTTTAACCTTTGCCTCAGGATATCCCTACGCGCCTCTGCACGCTCCAGCGGTGGTGGCCTGCCAACGCACCGTGTCATTTAATGAAAGCTCCACCTTAGTGTTCCCGTGACTGTAATTATATTCCCATATAATAGAAAAACCTGCGTTTCACTGCGTGGCTGGCACCCTCAGACATTTTCCAAATACGTTTTTACTCGAGCAAAACGGGACTGTCCGAGACCAGCAATGATGTACTTACTTGCGTCATTTCTCTAATCGAAGTTATGCTGTCCAGTGCCTTCATCACTCGATCGTAATTCTTCTTCTGTTCGAATGAAAAAAAACACACAACGCAGTATTTTTGCAAGTCTGCAGGCGACTGGAGAAACACAGGGTTTCTGTGCATGAATTTTCCTTCAGGGTCCATTGGAAAGCAAAGGCAGTGTTGGGCACGTAAAGGGAAGACTTGACTTAGATGGTTCAGGGATGCAGGATTTATAACCGAGTCAGAGGGAAGAACAGGAGAAAACCACGCCAGTCCCAAAAAAGCCCATCTAGCCATGCCCAGCCCGCAGGGGAGAAACTGTCAACACAAAAAAGGTGCTGGGTCCCGATTCTGCCTTCACGCTAAAAAATTAGGGCGCGATGAATACAGTAAGTATAACATCCTCCTAAAGTACAAATACCCACTCGAAGGCTTACATTTTCATTCTGCTTGTATTTCCATTTGATCGGAAGACTGTTGCCCAAAGAGGATGACTGACAGGTGTGTAAATAAGACCGAATGCTCAGTTGATAACCCATTTTTAAGGGAATGCAAATGTGTAAGGTGTGCCCTGTGCCATTTCCCAGGATGGAAAGTTTTTCCAAGGAAATTTTACGTGGCCATTGTTTCTATTAACAGTAACAGAAATTAAGGCAATTTTAATTGTCATGCAATTTGAAATTTTTGCTATTTCAGGAGGATTCTGCCTGATGTCCATTAATATTTATAAAAGTGTTTTCTCAAGAAATGCTGGTTAATCGACACTATGAATTGATCACTAACCTTCAGATAACTAGAGGGGTAGGAGAGGGGGAAGGGACTACAACTGAAAATACAACAGAAAAAGGGAAACTTTTCCTTTTTATACGTGATTCTTACAAGTAGTTACATGAGTTAGAATCTCAAAAACCATGTGATGGAAGTGAAACCGTCATATTGACCACTATCCTTACACCAGTGGTTACAGCTCTCCACCCACCTTCCACGCAGGCGGGTGTGTACAGACCAGAACGTGAGAGCATCGATGGGTCTAGTTTCATGAAGACGAAGTTCTGAGAACGGTTTTGAAGGAGAAAGGCCAGGGGAAGTGACCGGATACGTGAAGATGGACCCAGAAGCAAACCAGTTAGCAGAAGGAGAATCGTATTAACCAAATGGACAGGGAGTCCGTGAGAGTTACGCATGTGCCCGATGACACAGCCACTCAGACAGAAAGGGGGACGCTCATGAGGCTAAATCCTCAGTTGTTGCTGCAGGAAACGCGATCGATGGGAGGGCCGCGGGAACCACTTACCCTGGGGTTGAAGGCCAGCATCTGGGGGTCGTTAGGATCCACCACAGAAGGATACGGCTCAAAGATGACAACCTTCCTAGGAGACTCCAGCGCAGATCTGCACATGGACACCAGCAGGTCCACCACCTTGAAACACACACAGAACACGGTTACTATCCCTCCCACTTTACCAAGTGCCAGGCCCCCGTTTCTCCCTCTCATGGTAATCAGGAAAGGTTCAGGATTTCTATCGACCTCTCAAATCTGCCCATTGTGATTCTGGACAAAATTCAACCTAACTCGACCGTTAAATACACGTTGCTTCCAATCACTCACATCCTAAGACCTCTTTGTCATGAACATGCCCTCACATTGCTCTAGGCTCTAAGGCAGGACAGTGACCGAGAGAAACAGGTCCTGGCCCTCCCAGAAATAATACTCCAATGAAGTCGATGCACAGTGAGAAGTCAGTTACACAAACGACGCTTAGAAACAGTCACTGGTGGTGGTAAGCCAGCAGGTTACAGACATCTTTCTTCTTAGGCAGAGTAAGAAACTGAGGAGATAATTTGGAGGTTGACCAAGACACGTAGGATGAAAATGCCAAGAAATATTAAACTCAAGCAACTGGACTCACATCGGGCACTTGATGAATGAGAATAAAAGGTCTGCGAGTTTTCAGGGCCACCTGCCTCCACAGGACATTACATATAATTCACCCAGCCCCCCAGCCCTTCCACCCGCCTCTTCCCAGCACGCAGACACATACAGGTATGACAGGCCTCAGGGCCCTTGCACATGAGAAATCAGGAGAAATTCAGGTGCAGGTTGGTAAGGAAGGCATGCACGGGCCTGGCCGGCAGATATGCAATGCATTCTGCAAAGGGGTGAACACAGTTTGTAGACTAGGGGCTTTCAAACATTTCAATTGCGGCCCTTTTTCTTTTTTCCAAAGAAAATCTTAATTTGAGAGCCAATATATGAAGAAATAAACAGAGCTGTTCTGGTTGAGGCAGCATCTGGGGCCCGGAATCCCACACTAGTCCCAGCCTGGCCTCCAGAGCGACCCAGGGCACCACATAAAATGCAGAAGTCAGCAGATGCACCAGTTACTGAGACGTAATTCCTTCCTGTCCAGCAAAACAGTTTCCCTGTAATCTTTAGGATTATGACCAGAATACTGGGGTACCTGCTTTAAGGTAGTGAAAAGATTTCACTCTGGAGTCGAAACACTAAATTCTCTGATGTCTGGATACTGATGTTTAGAGTTGAATCACTAAATTGATCTGACTGAGTACTTATGCTTTGTAACGGTCATTATATGATCCCAAATTAACTTCTCTTTAAGAACCATTATTTTTAGAGCTGTGTCCTCAATAGTAGGGGGAAAAGCACCTATTATTGCCTTGGCCTGGCCTACTGTTAGCATGATGCCAATGTCCCTTCTGACTCCTAGGCTTTCATTCTTTCCCTTTTCAAATTGTTTGAGGGAGAGTTTACATCCAGGAAAATGCACAAATATCAACTATACTACTTGAAGAATTACTACACACACACACAGAGCAATGTAAATATACATGTATGTGTATTCACACACATCCGTGTAAAGTTTAATTATTTTCACATAGCAATAATTAGCACACATTAAGGTTGTCAGGTTTTTTTTTTTAAGCAATATTAGTTCCCTTGGATGAGAAAAGCTTTCATGATCGGACCCACGAGGAGCCCTCCCAGTCATTTCCTTCGCTTAGGGATTCTCAGTGCCTTTAAGACCCAAATATAAGCATGTGGGGTGTAGGGCGATACCGAGGTTTATGTTTGAAATTTATCTCAGTCACGGCATCATTCTTTCACATCTTACAGGGTCCCTGGTCTACTGTTTGCATTACCTTTCATTTAAAACTCATCCTATCACAAATACTGTCCTTGATGTTCCATCATATTAGTTCAGTTAATCAGTGAGACAGTCAGCTTAAGGGACTGCGCCTCAGTCCCCAGCCGGGCTGCCTGTATGGACCGTGTGCCCTCCTCCCGGGGGAGGCCTGTTTGTCACACAGCCGGCCTTTGGTACTTGTTGAAAAAATGACAGTAGGTCTGCTGCACAATCATTTTCCCCGCCTATCTCTGTGAGTTCTATAAACGAGAGACTGATACGATTTTTAGCGACACTATTTTTCTCATGTTTCTTTACGAAGTACGGGTCCATATTTGTGAATCGTGCATTCACTCCATCTACTATTGTTACGATGCCTTCATAGCTTTTCCCATTTCTATGCGTTTTCATGTAATTAGGTTTGTGACAAAATAAACTTCATGTTCAGCTTAAAGGCTCACTGTCTCTTCAAGGAACAAACAGGAAGCACGTCTGGACGGCTTCATCCAAGGCCCACCGCTGCACAAACGCATTACGCTGGGCGCCACCAAGGCCACGCACGCTCAGTTTTACCTCCTCTGCTTTGAGTGTAACATTTTTAAACAAAACTGATCTTCAAGCCATTTGGAATTTGTTTTACACACAGTCCAAAGTAAAGAGCTAAACTGACTCCCCCCAGGCCGCAGGTCATCTCTTCCCACACCACTCAACAAATCATTTTTATTTTACAACCTGATGTGATACCTCCTTCAACAAATATACTTATAACTTGACGTATTCTGTGGGTAATCGGCCACTACTGTGTTTTGTTAAAATATTATAGGATAGCACAGCATGTTTTTGTATATGGATGGCCCGGACTCCCTTAACTTTTTTCTAGTTTTCACTTACCTGAGCCCCGGTGGCGATCTCGTCGGCAGCCTCGTTCATCACCCCCAGGGTTTGGAAAGCAAACACGCACAGCTCGCGCTCGCACACGGTGGGCTGCGGGGGGGGAGCAATGACAGCCACTTAGCCCACCTTCCAGTTCCTCAACGAAGCTTATGACGTGACGTTTAACGAATGGAAAACGCAGAGTTTTAGAGTGTTAGAAAGAAAGGAATTGTATCCCTTTACCTAAAAAAAAATTTCTGTATGGAGGCCACAATTGGTAAATAGCCACTGACTGATATAAAGTCAAGAACGTGGTTAGGAAATCCGTTTCAGCCCGGCCGGCGTGGCTCAGTGGTTGAGCGCCGACCCATGAACCAGGAGGTCAGGGTTCGATTCCCGGTCAGGGCACAGGCTCCATCCCCAGCAGGGGGCGTGCAGGAGGCGGCCGATCAATGACTCTCCTCAGTGATGTTTCTCTCTCTCTCCCCCCCTCCCTTCCTATCTCTGAAAAAGAAACATAAATAAAAATCCTTTTCAGTGAGTTGTAGGCACTTGCACTAGGAATGATTTAGCATCAGATAAAAATATTCTTAAACTGAAACATCTCTCTCCTGCGTAGTAAACATTTACACGTGAGCTGTATAAAGAGGCCGACCCCTACGCTGGTGACAGACGAAAGAACAAGGTTAAACCCCCAGCCTGTGCAAAGCGAATAAACGAAGGAGAATCCCACCTATTCCCAGTAATTTTCTTTGGAAGAAAGAAGCACGACTCTGCTCACTTGCTCCCCAGCTCTTGGGAGATTGGTTTTGTCACGAAGATTTTTGACTTCAATAACCTTCTGAAGTCAACGGCACTAAAATATACACTGTGTGATGGCTTCGGAACAGCTCTCATCTTTCAAATCCAATACAGTGTCATCTGTTTGATTTATCTTATCTCCTGAGTCACACTGCATTGGGCAGCTGATGACGCCTAGCGCGAGGCAATCACGGCGCCGCCGCTCGGCAGAGAGGCATTTGTTAGCGCGGCGTCCCCCCGCGGCTCCTTCCAGCAGCCCACTGGCCTACCGGGCAACCAGGGGGACGTGCGGCCCCCGTGGGACACAAAGGACGCTCCTGGGGCAGCTCTGTGGACACAGAGCATGACCAATCACACAGGCGTCTGGCTGACGCTCCCCTAAGAGGATTTCAGGGGGGGCGGAATTGATATATTTCCTTTGTCAGCCTGAAATGTGCAGTTTGATTCCATTTCAGAAACATCGGGAAAAGCTTCCTTGGGGAGGAAATTAATGGGGAAAGTTCATCCAGACTCAAGCAATGCACACTATTTGGAATGTATCTGTATATGCAGAGAGCAGACTGTGCAATTTCTATTTCTTTTATTTGAGTGTTTAATCCACTCTTAAGCTTCTATTTTGTGTGTGTGACCTAAGTCGTATGTGTTTGAGCCTCAATTCCCCCACTAACATTGGGTTGTTTCTTTTGTTTTGTTAACTTTCTCCGGCACGGTATGGTCTGAAACAATAATAGCAACCATTGGTGGCACGTTTACTACAGTGTCACACACTAACACTGGTGTCTGTGAAACTGTACGCAAGTGAGAATCAGGGAGAAAGTGAACCCTGGGAATCACTAGGGGTCCCGGCTATTAATTCATGTGCCAGTTACCCCAAGTTCACTGAGGAAGTAACAGACACAGAGGTTCTGTTTTCAATACTCTTGCCAGGTAACCATACACTCTTTATGATCACAACCCTTAACGGGTATTATTAATTTCACTCGGAAAACAAGCACCTTAGGGATGAATATTTGTCTGAGGCCACCGTCAAGTTGGATACACAAAAATTAGGTTCTCAGGTTTCTCAGCTGACTTTGCCTTAGCTGGACTGGGCATCATCCTCGAGTGGTGAGGACGGACTCCCAGGACTGACCACGCCACGCAGCGCAGTGATCTGGGACCCGCGCATGGCCGGAGGAGCGAACGAGGTCACCGTTCTAACAGCTGCCGTGTTAACACTCGGGTTGGTTTCCAAGTACAGAGAACCAATCGTCGGGTTTGGGTTTGGTTTTCTGATAAAGAGTCAAACTTCGCTGCCAAACTGGGAGGTCGGGCATCTCTGAACAGCCCTCCTCACGTTACTGTGAGTTTTATGCAGATCGAAAGAAAGTGTTGCACATCCGAACTCAAACCTGAGAATGACATTTATAAACTTTGCAAAAGAGAAAACTGGAGCATTCTGGCATTTCTAAATAATTATGGCTATAATTGAAAAAACCCAACACAACAGCAAATGACAAACGTTGGTGAAGACTTGGAGAAACTGGAACCATCGTCCTCTGTTGTTAAGAATATAAAATGACAAAAAAAGTTGGGTGGTTCCTCAAAAAATTAAACAGTGTTAACATATATCCCAGTAATTCCATTAACCAAAAATGCGTAAACATATCTCGTACATCCATATAATGTAACATGATTCCACCACATAGAGGAATCAAGTACAGATACATGTTACATGGATGAACCTTGAAAACATTAAGTCAGAGAAGCCCAAAACAAAAAGCCACATAATGTATGGTTCCATTTACATGAAACGTCCAGAACAGGCAAATTCAGAGATAGGAAGTAGATTAGCGGTTGGCAGGGGATGGGGGAGGGGGAGCTGCACTAGCGGTTACGGGGTTTCTTTTGTGGGTGATAGAAATGTTCTGGAATTAGAGTGGTAATGGCTCTACGACACTGTGAATATACTGACAAGCAGTAAACTGTACACATTAAAATAGCAAATTATATGTTTCTATGCTCCCTCAGTCACGCCCTGAATGTGTCAGTGAGTTGGCATTTTTTTGAAAGTTTATTCTGATTTTCTGCATGCTTCTATATTCCTCTTCTAACTGGAATAAAGACGACCCTCTCCACTCTATAGCAAGCATCTTAATTTGTGTGGCTTTGAAAAAACACTGTTTACAAGTTTATATATATACATAAATACACATCTATATCTCTCTCTCCGTATGCATCTACATCGGCATGACATAAATGATCTATGAGAGACATAGATAAATGGGTGGAAAGAGAGCTGACACATAGGCACATTCAGGAAATACAATAAAAAATATTTTCCTAACATAACACGACTTGCTCCTGCTTGGATTCCTTTAAAAACAGTAATTCACTAGTCATATACCACTCTGTTTATTAAATAGTTTGCTCAACAAGGCGTACTTACTGTAAATGCAGTTATTTGCTTATTTACTTCTATACCTGAACCCCCTTCACCCATATTCTACGCCAACACCGACATTCTCCCCGCGAGAACTGACCCTGAGCATGGGGCCGTTCTGAAAGACGTGTCGCTCGTCGCAAACCACACAGTACTCGTTCAAGACGGGGATCCGCTGCTCAGCAAACTCGATCGTCTGAATGAAACGACACCAAGACATAATAGGTCAGGCTCGCAAGTGACTGGAGCACCCACTTAACACTGAAGCGTTTCTCCAGCAGCTGGCTTCTTGCTCCTACCTGCACGAGGAAGCCGCAGTCTCGCACTGGAGCGCATTTGGCACCATTTGGCTAAAAAAAGGCAAAATAAAAGAAAATGATTGTTTAAATGGGGAAATATGTAAATTATGGCCTTTTATTTTGTGCAACCCTGAATGAATATAGATGTGGTCTAAGATCGCCTGTAACAGGAGTTCAGCGGCTGACAGGACATCGGGAGGCAGAGCCTCTGTAACTACAGCGGGTTCTGCCATGGCCCCTGCGACCTCTGTCTGCACTACATGGATGTTCTTCCTTCCTGACCTCCCAGTGAAAACGATGGGCACCTTTACCTAATCGCAAAAACCTACTTGCTCCATGGCTCATTGTCAAATGCTCCCACCTCCTCAGAGTGTTCCAACCTTATTACAGTGACACAGAATTATTTCTCCGAAGACACGTAGGACGGGCGCTGAAACACGTCCAACCCTGAGCTGTTACGTTACGCGTCAGCTCAGCCATGCGGAGGACACTAAGGCAGCCTTTCATGTGGCTCTTCGACACGATTTTCTATATGTCCTAATACCTCGCTTTGGTGAGAAATGTGCTTTAAGGGACGTCTACGTAAAATTATCAACATAGTCAAATACATTTTTTAACACAAAGAGAATTTTATGGCAAAATTTACAATTTGAGAAATAACTTTATACCAGAAACACAACTTTCTAAAAATAGTATCTTCTTCCATTTTGCAACTTCATCTATTTCAAGGGGCATCCATATCAACGGTGAAGAGCTAAATACGGTCCACCCAAGAGACACTCTCATGCTGACCCAAGGCAAACAAAACACGTATCAGCTATTTTATGTAAATTACGTACACAAGGTACGTCTGCTTCCTCATCTGAAACGGGCTATGACGCAACCACTCCAGGGGTCCGTTTTGTGTAAGACTGACTCCCCATAAATACCACCCGGCGTACTTGGGCTTTGATACTTTCACCTCCCAGGCCCCTCTCCCCCCAAAACAGCTTCAGGATAAAGTGGCCGGATTCACAGCACCGAGAGCAGCTGCAGCTGAGGCAGAGGTGCAGCCGTCCACCGACGCTGTTCGCGGCGAAGGTTAACTCCTGGGCTAACAGGAAGGACGTTACCGTAGAGTTAATTACCAGACAGCCTTGTCCTTCACTAGTATGTGAGAAAACTAGCGACCAGGTGAACCTACTGAATGAAGCGTTGGGACTGCAGCTTGCTTAAGAGGATGCTCTGCGAACCCCGCTGACTTCTTTCCATTTTCAGTAGCTCTCGTTACCATTTGGCCTGGACCTCAAATCAATCACTACATTTATTTTTTTTCAGAACCAAAACGAACATTCCAGTACCAGCGGCAAACGTCTGGCGGGCAACGTAATATTTACCCAAACCACCTTGCTTCTTTCCTCTCCCAGCGAGCGCCCTGCCGATCTCTAGACACCTGTCCTGAGCACCTGAGCTTAGCCCTGAAGCCCCGGGGGTGGAAACGGTTACGCACAGCGGGCTGGGACGGTGAGCAGGACGGGGTCAGGATGCCCATGAGCCCTGAGGTGAGGGACAGCCTGCGGCCCTCCGAGCTGGGCTCCGAGAAGGGCTCGGCCCGGGGCGACCGGGGCGCGCTGGCGGGGCCCTTGCCGAGCAGCTTGTGGGCTCGCAGGCCGTAGAGCTCCTCCACGCGCAGGCTGCTGGAGTAAGACCTGCTCAGCAGCTTGTGGGGCTTCAGGCCGGGGCCGCCGTGCTCGCAGCGAGGGTCCCCGGAGCAGGACCGAGTCAATAGCTTGTGCGGCTTGAGAGGGACGCAGTCCTCCTGCTTGGCGGCGGCCGGGCAGGGCCGGGCCAAGAGTTTGTGCGACTTGAGGGTGGTCACCGCCTGCTCGGCCCTGGGGTCGCTGGACAGGGAGCGGCCGAAGGTCCGGTGCGTCTTAGTGGCGCAGGCCTCCTCGGCCTTGCCAGTGCCTGAGCAAGTCCTGCGCAGCAGCTTGTGCGTTTTGGAGATGCCGTCTTGCTCGGGTTTCAGCTTGGATTTGCTTTTGCCGCAGCCAGGGGGAGGGTAACTTGGCGACCTTCAAAATTGAACCACAATTAGTACAGGGCCCATCAGGGGCAGGACAGACCGTGGAGGACGCCTGTCAGGCCCCAACTCAGCTGGGTGGCAACCACCACCTTGTTTTCGCACAGCCCACTCAGCGACAGCTGAAATCAGAAGCGTGCAGAAGGACCCCGGCAACTGAAATGCATTTTTCCTGAAAAGCAAAAAGAGGTTATGGGGTTTTCCCCCTCCTGCTTATCCCAGAGTCCTATACCGAGGTAACTTAGGTGGAGAAGACTCTGATTAGAAAGCAATGCCAGCTGGGCTGGCACGGCTCAGGGGATGAGCGTCCACCTAGGATCCAGGAGATCGGGGTCCGATTCCCGCTCAGGACACGTGCCCGGGCTGCGGGCTCGATCCCCACGGGGGGACGTGCGGGAGGCAGCCGATCGACGACTCTCATGGTTGATGTTTCTCTCTCTCCCTGTCCCTTCCTCTCTCTGAAACCAAGAAACACAAATCTAATGAACAAAATAAACTGATGAATAAAACAGACCCAGAGGCATGGACGCTTGGAAGAGACTGACAGGCCTCAGAGGGAAGGGGGCGGGACAGGAGCGAGGACTTGCACGCATACACGCACAACCCATGAGCAGACAACAGGGAGGTGAAGGCTGGGGGGCGGGAGCTGGGCGGAGCGGGGCAAGGGGGGAAAGGGGTGGCATCCGTAATACTCTCAACAATAAAGGTTAAAAAGCAAGCAAGCAAAGGAAGTGATCTGGGTGAACTGAAGCAGACAGGACGCTAAGGGACACCTATGCTTCTGACCAACGGCAGGTGTCCCGGCCATTCGGAAGCCGCGAGGAGGGTACACGGGCGCCGAGGGGACAGAAAGGGTGCTCTGGGCCGAATACAACGGGGTCACAGGCTCAGCGTTTAGCAGCGCAGGACGTGGCTGCCGTACCCACCTGCGCAGGGTAGAAAACAAATGCAGGGGGGACTTCACCTTCTTCTCGGACAGCTTCTTGGTGTGCAGGCAGCTCGACTTCTCTTTGCTCTGTTTCCACTGCTGGGTGACGAACGTCTGCATGATCCTGCGGACCCAGAGCGAGCCTGTTAGCACCGTGCCCGGCCACGCGCGGCGAGGTTCCGGTCTTTACCACGCGGAGGACGCGAGCGTCGGAGGAAAACACACGCACAGCGGCCAGGGAGACGCTTCATTTCAGAGCCATACAAGATGTCTTTGCACGTAAAGAGAGTCATGGGGAAAAGGCTTATGACTTTGTGCATTGTTATTATTAAGTTACTGTGATAGAACTAAACTATAAACGACAGGAGAACTGATGAGAGAAGAGAGGCTTATCACGATCACAAAGGACGGCCCTTGGATCGACGATGTTTGCTGAAGGCGGAAAACATAAATTTAAAAAATCTGAATTATTCTGTTGGTGCCAGGAATATAGTTTGAAAATGTTGTTAATAATTGCAATTTTACTTATTAACACACAAGCAACGTCAGTCTCTTTTTACTTACTTTGCTTATGTGGTTTTCTTCATAAGAAGTAAAACAAAACAAAACAAAACTGTCTGCTCCTAAGTAAAACGAAGCCGGGTGAAACGGGCTCCACGGAGGAATCTGATTCTAGCAAATTTTACCTTCAGCACAGCTCATTTCTCCTTTAAATACAATGGGTTTTTATTTTAAAGAACTTAGTTACTATAAGGCGGGAATGTGGTAACCGCTGAGCTCAACGGGCCCTGGGTCACGACGCTCTGCGCTGTTCCGCGGTAGCGAATCCCGCAGGGCGGCCGTGCGCGTGGACCAGCCCTGCTCCCGAGGGGCCTGAGCTGCAGGCGCTTCTCTGGGCCCCACCTTCCAGGTGGCAACGGTCCCTTCAGGTCTGATACTCACGCAGACAGGAACTTCCACAGTTAAACGCTATGTGTGCAATGAATGAAACACGCCGGCTGCCTCTCGAGTCAGCTTGGCACTGCGCGCGTTTTCACCCAGATCGCTTTGGGAACGGGAAAATGGGACCACTACTTGTTTACAATCTGCCATACACCAGGAGAGGACCGTATGAACCCTTTCTCTTGGATTCTCGGGACACCCGCAGACAGCGGCTACACTGCACATGCACAAACACGGCGAGGAAACGCCTGCCTGCGTTAGCCGGCAAGGCGACCGGCCTGTGTTATCGGATGCGACCTGACGCGGGTGCACACGAACACGTGCTGTTCAAAGAGGCAGTGTGGCTCTTGGCGCTAAGCCAACAGGAATTTCTCAGTGTCCCTCAGGTCCTACCGACTAACTCAGATCACCAGACAGGGCGGCCCCCAGACCCGCGGCCCAGTCTCTGCCAGTGTGGCTGCCAAGCACGGACTCCTTCTGGGCCTTTTTAGCTGTACAGGTAGGAAGGCGTGAACCTGTGCTCAGTGCTGCATAATTCCAATTCGCAGTGAACTCACCTCAGGGCCCAGGACAAGAGAAGGTTTTCATTTGACACTTAAACTTTGAAGATTTTTTTCATCCAAGACTTAAATGTAACAGTAATATGAGAGTCATCATTTTCCCGTCTCCATCTGGAACCCCCAGTGACACCACCCTCTGTCCCAAGCAGATCTGGGTTAGCTGCCTCGTATGAATCGTCGCCCGATTAAATTTCCTCAAGACAGAGGTGAGCGTGCAGACGGCATCCTTGCGGAGGGAGGGCCCACACCGTACATTTACACTCAAGTGGAATCTGCATATTCAGAATAAATAATCCTGGAAGGCTCTCGAAGTGCAAATTCTTAAAGCTGGTATTTTAGTAAGTATGGAATCTACTAAGTTCCTGCTTTGACTGTGACTAATGGAAGATAACCCTGGACTTCCAGTCAGCTCGAGTTGGGGAATTTTCTGTTTGCAAGAGATCAACTGGATGAGTCGAAGTCCCAACTGAAAGCACAGGGTTTCTTTTCAGAGGGAGCGTTTCAAAGGGGTAGGTGTGGGAGCAGCGGACAGGGTGGGGGTCGAGGGCCCGTCTCCGCAGAACTGTCACCACCTCTGAGCACCACAGAAAGCAGAGGAAACCTCCAGGACCCATGAGGGAGACAGTCTGGCGAAGGCTGCAGCCGGGAGCTGACAGCAGAGCTTCCGGGGCTGATGGGTCAGCTCATGGTGACCTCGCCGGGCAGAACCAGACAGGACACACGCCCACGTGCTCGCTTCCTCCGGTTGGTCCCCGGGAGAGACTCGGGGACCTGGGTGCACCCAGCACAGCCCCCCAGGTGCAGCGCCAGGGGCTGGAGGCAGAAGTGAACCTGGGGAGCACAGGAGGCGCCGGCCCAGTCCCGACGTCAAGCTCGGCCGGCTAACTTCCCGGCGCAGCGCTGGGCGTCGCAGCGGCCTCCTCTCCCGGGGGGGCCCTCGGGAGCCCGCACTGAGTAAAAGTGGGGGGAATGATCAGCGCGGCGAGAACTCAGCTCTCCTGAACGGAAGTTGAGTTTTTGTTTTGGGGAAAACTTACTTTTTCAGCTGATGCCCCAACCCAAACCGCTCCTTGGTGGAAATCTGGAAGACGTCGACAGTGGGCACTGCGAGAGAGGAGAGGAGTGTGGAGATGGGGGGGGGGCTCACATATTTACACACCATACGTAACGTACACAGTCGGAAACAGCGGGCACCGCGCGATGGTCGCTCCCATGCTTTCGGCAGGGAGCCGAAGGCCATTCCTGATTGTTATGTTAGACTGAGGTGTGGTACGTGTTTATAAACGTATAATGGTGAATGGTCTTCAAAAATATGTATTAGTTGTGAACAGTGACGTGTAGCACAGTAGAAAAGAGGAGGTTTGTATATACATACACCATTTTTTTAATCCTGACCCAATAATATGTTTCTATTAATTTTTAGAGAGAGAGAGAGAGAGAGAGAGAAACATCGATGAGAGAGAGAAACAGATTGGTTGCCTCCTGTACTCGCCCCGAGTGGGAACCGAACCCACGCCCCCTGGGGTGTATGGGGTGAGGCTCCAACCGAGCCCCCTGGCCAGGGCCAGACATGCTCCTTTTCCTGGAGTAAAATAATGCAGCATGAGCGTGAGGCACAGGCGGCCTCCTGTTCACCGCAGGCATGTCAGGGGCCTCGTATTTTTACCCGACACACGCGTTTCTGTAAGTTAGTGACTACGTTTGAGATTAATAATAACCTCTCAAAGGAGTCACTCAGCACTCATCATTCAACGGTGTTAAAGAGTATTTGACAGAATATACTAGTAAAATATTTTCATGTTTTAAAAAAGGTGAAAGTCATTCAATTTTCCCTTGTCTCATGCCATTTAGGTTGGGAAGGGCTGCTTAAGATGCGTGGGAATCACTCTAATACTCGGGTTGTGTAAACACAGAGGGACCAAACACAGGATGATCTGTGCAGGAAAATGTTTGCATGCTGTTCACCACGTTCAAGTAAAAGCACCCCTGCCCTCGAGATCAGAAACTAGATTTATATTCCAGCAATTCTGGAAAAAATATGTAATATCCCAAGACTCATAACAATTGCGACTTTTCACTTCAGGTGTATTTCCCCCCCATGGGAGATGAAAATAATCCTTGTCTCTGCCTTCAGGGTGGGTAAGGAGACGTATTTCTAAGTCCTGTCGTCCCAGCTCACTCGCAGACACAGCGTCAGATCGGCTCCAGCCAAATACAGTCCACGAGAATTATTCACACATCCCGAAGCCTGGGAACGGACGCCTTTCAAGGAGAGCCCTAAACTGGGTCAGTCTCAGCCTGGGATCGGCCGCACCCTTTAATATAAATGCTGACACCCTCAAGGCCACATACAAGACAGTCACGAGATCCTTTCTCCCCTCCTACTTGTTTGCAATAATCCAAATCATAAAGAAATGAAACCGTACTGTTTTCTCGGAAATGATATGATACATGTTCCTTTTTAGTATCACTGTCTCTTGCTGTCAGGTATTTCACATTAGCGCCCATTTAAACCATATTTTCCCCTCAAATTTCCACTAAGAAATAATAAGCTCTGGGGAAACTCGCTAGTCCGACAGCAAGGTCCTGAGCGAGCCTCAGGCTCACCAGCCTTATAGAGACAGGACCCAGCAAAAGGCACTGGAGCTTGAAACGCCACCACCCCCGTGGGGGACACTTCCAGAGGATTCTGCCACAAACAGAGCAAATGGAGCCATCAGAAGGGGCCCTACAGGGCCGACCCCAAACCCCCCATTCTCTGAAAGAGGGAGAGCTAAGGCGGACCACCACTAACATCTGCAAACAGGGGGCAGATGAGGGTGGAGCCATGTGCCCCGGGGCAGTTCTCTGAAGGGCTGGGCTGGCAGGTGCCCTCCAGGGGCCCATGCTGACCTGTTCTTGCCCCCTGACCCACCATCTAAGGCCAGGTTGGAGCCTGCGTGAAGATCTGGGGGCAGAGAATTTACTATGGAATCGCTCCACTCCCAGGACAGTAACTGATATCAGACGGGAGGGGGACACAGGAAAAGGGTCAGGTCCAGCTTCAGCTTGGCCCTGTGGGCAACACTGCGGCATAAGTCACACCACGGTTTGTCCCGCCCAAGGCAATGTCGCCGGCCAGGGCACTCCCACGTCTGTCACACCAAAGAATGGCGAGGGGTGAGCCGTTTTAAGCCGCTACGTTTTGGAGCGGGTGCACGTGTGCACCCTAGTTAGCAGGCAGGAAAAAAGGAATTTAAGCCAGTAAGTCTGGGAAAGATATAATAGGATCCTGTGTCCTCAATAGCTATCAGTTGAGATACAGTAATACCATCCCTTAAGGTACTGGAAAACAAAAATACTATAATCTCCATTTTCAAAACCAGAAATAAGTTACACCTACACTAAATTCACCAGCAATCAAAGGTGGGAAAATATGCCTTAAAATTAGACCTCAGAATCAGAGGCTTAATTAAATCTAAGGGCTGCCCAGCATATTCTCACTGGGCTTCTACTTACGCAAAGTTTTCTTTTAGGTTTTAATGTGCTTATTTCACAGCAACCTGTCAACCTCTAAAATCTATACAACTAAATGTTATATGTTTCTCTTTCCATTGGTTATAGTGACAATAAATCTTTGTTATTTAGGACACAAGTGTATTTAAACGTCATTATCAAGATAGCTACAATTACACTCAGAATTACCAAATGCATGGTCATTTTGCTTAATGCACAACTAGCTAATAATACTAAAAAGGATAGAGAAATAAAACCAACCTGGGCCATTTAAATACTGCGTAAGTGAGCAGTGTAGTCGGACAATTATGGGCTCTGTTCGAATCACTTCCCAAGCCACCGCAATCTCCTCCTGTGCCAATAAATACATTTTATAGACAAATCAGTCATCTTTTAGAGTTACTGATGCATTTTCCCAATTAAAAAATACTTTCTAACTTATTTTGAATAAATGCATAAATCATTAAGGCCTACAAATGATCACAAAACCTACTGGTTTGTGAAAAGAAAACCAAAGTACTTTCAATTTTTGCCTTCTCATGTGAAAATAAAAATGAAAATGTACGAAATACTGAAGTACTATACTAAGAGCCTGTACATTTCAGAGTATATTTAAGAACTGACACAAATACATATATACATAAAATCTGTTTCTTCAACCAAAGCATTTCTTCATAAATCACCCTGGAAAAGTCAATACGATACTAATAGCATTATAAGAGAAACAAAAATTAGACTTCCTCCTATAAAAGTAAGCGTTTTTTAAACGCTGCGTCACTTGGTACTTACATCAAGAAAGCTGACATCGACGTGCAGATCAATATCTACGTCATCAATGGCTCCATACTCCCTGCAAGCGAAGATTAGCGTCAATATTTTTGATTTCCTTAAAAGACGGTGTTGTCCTAGGCTATTTTAAATTAAAAATCTAATCATGAATTCTCATCCCTGACTTCCAGATGGCTCAGAAATGACTGTGGGCCTGAATCAACTAACTCCACCTGCTGGACTGCTGTCTCCCGTGACCTATTGGTACCACGTAGTCATCTTTCCATCTTTACCACGTGCATATGCATCAGTTCAACAGTTGTTCGGTCCATCGTTTTGAGCGTCCCTGGTTCTCTGGGGCCAATTAAACAATCTTCTCATGTGATTTCCCTGTTCTGTGCTCCATAAGGACACAGAGCTGCTTCTGGGGGGCAAAAAGGGGTTTCTGACACAAAGAAGGGGAGGGAAAGAGTTTCCTGCCACAACCACATGCCCACGAATTTTCCTTCCATGTTAGACATCAGCGGTTCTGAAACGGGTCCAGGTGTCTGCCTCATAGATCTCACTGTTTTCACAGGCAGCTCTAAAAGCCTGACAGATCAGAGTTGAAACAAGTAACCGTTATGTTCCATGTGAAAATATTCTGAAGACCAACTCTTCTCCAGCCCGGGGAGTGCCACAAACCAGCATATTTGTTTCAAAGTTTACAAGAGAGTATAAAAAAAACCGGTTTTTATATTCTCCATATACACACATCTCTATATGTGATATTTTTATAAAATTCTGGTTACAAATGCTAGACCTAGTGAGGGAGACAACTATAAACACAGCAGTAATGATGGAAGTCAATGGTCAATATTTACTGAGGACTTTGTGCAAGAAGCTGGTCTCAAGACTTTACACACATGTGCTCATATGCACTAATTCACACATGCACTAACCGAGGGCCCAGGTGGTAAAGTCAGTCAGTCACCATCACTCTGAACAGAGCTGGGATTTGAATGCATTTGTCCTATTTATTTACACAGGTGCTTACTCAGTTCAATGTGCAATAAGCTACACTCTGTGTTGGAAACCAGGTCGGACATTAACGAATGGTCTCATTAGGGTCTCATCATAGCCTTCCGGGGACAAGAAATCCATTGCTATCCTCATTTGCAAATGAGAAAACTGAGGCTTAGGAAAGTACAGTTTGCCAAAGGGCAGATAAGAAGTCAGAGGGAAAGACAGGTGCTTAGTTCATGCCCAATTTCAACACTGTCAAGCACAGTATCTGGCACATAGTACGTACTCAATGAAAACGTTTGTATATCACACATATATTCAGGAAATGCTAATATAGTACAAAATTGTGCCACTTTTATGGGATTCAGAGAATTTTTAATGATTATATGGTTTATGTAATTCAATGCATAAAAGAATCCAGGTAGTCTTTTTACTTTTTTAAAAAATTATATACCTTTATTGATTTCAGAAAGAGGAACGGAGAGGGGAGAGAGAGAGAGAGAGAAACATCAATGATGAGAGAGTCTTTGATCGGCTGCCTCCTGCACGCCCTCGACTGGGGATCGAGCCCGCAACCCGGGCATGTGCCCTGACCAGGAATCGAACCGTGACCTCCTGGATCCTAAGTCGATGCTCAACCGCTGGCAGCCTGTTTACTTTTGACATGTAGGTCAAAACTTGCCGCATTTTAAAACAGAATAACTTGGCCTCTCCGCTTTCCCCCTTCGAAATGTGTGAACACTCAGCGCACTTTCACCATGTGCAGAACGGTCCTTTTTATTCTTCCCTGGAAATTCTTCTAAAGGTTGGAAGGAAAGGGCTAAAAACTATTCACAGGGCAAGTTTTTAAAACTGCACGTGTCCAAACAGCTGTGTTACTGCAAGAACCTTTATGACCTTGTGCACACTGAGACATGATGCGCAAGGTTAGATACAAAAACGTGCCAGTTCAGCTGCGAATTACACAGAAAGGGCGACAGGGATAAGGACCAGGCCCATGAGCCGTTCCATCCGGGCCTCCAGTTCGGGGCTCGGCCAACCTTCCTGGGAAGGTCAGACAGTAACTATTCCAGCTTTTCGGGCCACGCAGAGCCTCTGTCATGGATCCCTCTTGGGTTTTCTTCCCACAGCCCTTTAAAAAACCAAACACCATCTGCAGCTCATGAATGGCACCATTTGCACCACTCAAAAACAGGGCCCACGACCCAGTGGTCATAACGTGCTGACTGTGAACACCAGCAAGTGACTCATAAGCGTAAAAAGTAAATACCCACAGCAAGGCTGATGGGGGCAGACAGCGGACAGCGATCCGAAGACGCCAGTGAGCAAAGAAGCCGCGACCTACAAGCACCCCCCAATGCAGTGCATGCAAACTGTCGCCTGGAAGAATGTACGTAACAGCAGAACTTGGGGAGGAAATGAACACTGAATAATCAGAGAAAACTTAAATGTGATTTTTAGAAATTACCCAGTACTAACAAAGTGGCTATAAGCACATATTTTAGATAACCAGCTTTCCTTCAATAACTGTCAAGGAAATTATACGTATACACTCCCATACAGGAAACTCTACCCAAGGTTCTTGGGAAATAAGCCCCGATTGCTACGTAGTTATTTCTGCCTCCAACAACCTGGTCAGTGATATTTTGAGGAGAAATGCATTTGTGATGATGCAGACACCTTCCCGCGGCCTCTGACACTCAACAGCTCGCCTGTCTAGCTCCACGCGCCTCCTCGATGTGTGCTTTTCGCTCAGTGTGGGAGAGACGCTTGTGAATGGGCCAGGAAATACGCAGACTCAGCCGTCAGGGAGAAACCTGGGCAGGTTAAAGCATCTGCAAGACTGTACCCGAAGTGGCTACGCATTTCTCTAGGGATGGCGGGGCGGAGGGGAACTGAAAAATGAAGCCCGGATAAGAAAGGAAGCCCGTCTAAAACCGAGTAAGAGGTGCAGTTGCTACAGCTCTGTCCTCAGCGTAAACACCTCGGTTCCGCCTGAAGACAGCCCAGGCCCTGGGAGCAGAGGTGAACCGCCTGGGGTCTGACACTTCTGAAGCTTGCATTTAGGATACGCGCCAGCATTTCTGGAAGAATACGACGCGCCGTGTTTCTCTCTTCCGTGCTCCCCCCGCCCCCCAACACCTCCCCCCGGTTCTCAGAGTCAGAGCGCCCTTCCCTAGGCTGCAGAGGCAAGAGGGGGCCACGATACCCTGGAAAGGACTCCTCAAACCTCCAGCCCAAGGTCTTTTGATGAAAGACATTCTTCAATGCAGGTTACGGTGGGAGTAAGAAACAGCCTCAAAATCTCAGTGTTTTACAGCAAAGCAGGACGTATACCTTGCCCACACCACACGGTAACTACAGAGCCAGTGGTGGGCTCACTGGGCACTAAGGGGCAGAGAAGACACGGGGTCCCCACCCCAGCACTCACGCTCACACTGCACGGCCCCAAACCAGTGTGTGTCCACGCCAGACGTGAGAAGGGCAGGGAAACACAGCCTCGCCGTGTGCCAGAGGAGGACCAGGTCTCCGCATGGTCCTGGTGGCCACCGCGGAGGAAATCTAGAATCACAGAGAAGTTAAAGGCTCCACCCCGGTTTCTGTGGCCCCGTCTAACGTTCCTCCCCCCCCCCCCCCCCCCGGAGATCCATGTTCGGGTGGTGGCCCCAAGTATAGCAGTATCGCCTCCTTGAATCTTAAAAACTCCCCAGCACGCCCTGCCCTACAAATATCAACTCCTAAAGGCCCTGTTACCATTGTATGCCCACAAAAAACAATCGAAACACACAAGTGACAATCTTGCCGTCTTCTGACCTACAGTAAGCATTAGCCACAATACAAAGGGCAGACTGTTACTCAGATGGCTTCAAATTCAAGTGGAAGATGGTGTGTCACAGAGCAAAGCGAGTGTCCTAGGGGCTGAGTCTGAAACCCCGAAAGCACATATCAGGGTCGCTTTGTTCAGACCCAGTGAGAATTCTGTGACTTGTAAGTCCCTCCCTTCCTAAAAATATTAATCTCAAATTGTTTTCAGATGGCACCAATCAATACTTTCCTATAAGTACGCGACTATAGGAGTACATTTATAATGAAAAACTTAAAACGACCTCATTTTGTGGCACGATTCAAGGTGAGACACGTTCAGAACAATCACAGGTTAGTCTCGTTTGCAGGGACCTGACTCCCGTCCCCCACAGGAGCCTCTGCGTCAGAACTGCCGCCCCGGTCACGAGTGTGGCTCAACACAGCCAGTGCTCTGCCCTCAGACATGGCCCGGTAGAGCGGAAATCACCGACGTTCATACGTTTACCATCAGCGGCTTTTCCTCTACCCTCCCTCACCCTTTCTGGATGGTTCTGCCTCCATCGGGGCCTTCTCCCTTGTTTCCGTCTCTTACAGCGAGACCTCGGATGTGCTTAGCTGCCCTCCTCATTACATGTAGCATTAAAAAAAATGACACCAAAGAGCCTATTATGCATATTGAGGTACTTTTGCTCTTCAAACTCCATTAAGTTCTTATAAACCTCAATTAAGTGAGAGAACAGCTAATTAGAACAGTCTGTTTTCAACAGACTTGGAACTTTGCAAGGAAGGGGAATCCAAGACCTTATGCCTAACGCCTCCGTCTCCCAGGTGTCCAGTCCTCGGTATTTGAGACTAGACGGTAAATTCATTCTGATTTAAGCAAATCAAACCCGCCCCGCTGAGATTCACCTTCACATCATTAGGCCTCTGGGAGGCTGTTTATTCTGGAAACGTCCTCTGTAGCTGGAGGAAATCTAGAGAGGATCTGGAGAAAATCTAGAGCAGCCAAGAACACGGCTGGTGCCCATTAAGGTCTGAAACGGATCAAAACTGGTACGTGAAATACACACGGGGGAAACTAATCACAGCCATGCATCACTCTAGATACTTCATTTAAATCAAGTTCCAAATATTCATCTTAATTCCAACAGTTGATAAATTATCAATAATTTTGTTAATAATGGAAAATACCAATAGAGATGATCATAGGTGTTTAACAAATGCCTGGGGAAAAAGTCCATATATAAGTGACGGTATAGTTGAGGTCTAGACAGCGTGGAAATAATGTGTTTAAAAAAGTTTTAAACGATAAAAGCAGTCCGTCTGCGCTAAGGTAGTCCTCCAAACAAAAATACGTACTTCAAAGGAAAGAAGGAGACGTCAGTGTTGTATTGTAAGATTAACTATATCCCACAGGCTTATTATTATTATTTTTTTTTTGCGTGGGGGGGGTTTAAATTATTGTGATTAAAGTTTTAAGCTTTCAAGCAAAGTTAGAAAATTAGTCCTTGTTTTGGGCCATTTATCGATAGTTCACATTTCCCTCTTCATTTATTCATTCTATAACCCTCACTGAATATCCACAGTCTCGACCCTGGAACCACAGCGGGGATCAACTACGAAACCGTTGCAGCTAATGTGCTCAGACTTGGAAAGCTGCAAAGACTTGCTTTCCCAACATAGTCCTAGTTGCTCTCAGTCAGTCACAGCTTCATAAGCCTCCTGGAGGCAGGGAGAGAGGGTTTGGGTTTCAACCCCAGCTTATCTAGGCTGCAGGTGGTGGCGAGTTTCTGTTTCTGCAGTGAGAACAAGACACTTGGAGTTTTAAATCAATGAGAGCTGCACTGCACTTCCTGAGGGAAAGTGCTTGTCTGCTCTCTCAAAATCTGGACGTGTCCGCCGAAAGCCACCGAGAATCCACCAGTCTGAGTTGCAGATGGGCCTGTGCTGTGCCAAACACCGGAACACAAGCAGGACTGAAAACCAAACCAAAGTAAAGCAAACAACACAGAAGGGCGTCCCCCCAGCACCCGCAGACTTCAGGGTGGAGAGGGGAGGAAGTAAACCAATAAACGACAAGATGTGAGAAGGACAGCGAATGGGGTGAGAGCCAGATGTGATGGGCGTCCAGGGCGCAGGATAACTAAGCTGTACTGGGGAACCACAGAGGGCTCAAAGCAAAGCTGACCTTTGGACTGGGCTTGAATAAACACCGCAGGGGGTTGGAGAGGGAAGCACTCCTTGGTAAGAAAACTGCTCGTGCTAATGCCCAGATCACGTGGAACAGAGCACAGGTGCACGACAGGGACAGTCTGGTTTGGGTGGGAAAGGCTGGGGCTGAGGTCAGGCTGGGCGAGGGCCTGGAGCCCATGGGCACTGCAGGCGACCCTTCAGGCAAAGACCGGGAACCTGAAATAGCCAGATCTGGCTCGTGGGAGGAAACCACCACGGTGGTAGCGAAGGGGTTTTCTTAAATTAAGGAGAGGAAAGAAAGGTAACTCAGGAGGGTGGGCTCTTCTGAATAATTAAAACTAGTAAAAATGGTCTAGAAATGTACCACCAAATAATATATTAAGTTACTGGAGAAACAAACACATGCCATTCAGATAAACACGGTGCAATTTTATGTCTTTTTCCCCTTTCTGTTTTGAGGGCCCAGATAACATATCCTAGTGTGACTTGGTTACCAGCGGTTATGCACTACTTACTTTTATTGCTCACACGAATGTGTTATGATAACAGCATGGAGCCAGCTGGCCCAATCTATTACCAGAATTGATTATGACACTACTTAAGACTGATGTTTTATCAAATTTACTCTCCTAAATTACTAATTTTTTAATGCAGTCAATGCAACCTTGAACTATCTACCAAAAAAGCCCACAAAAAAACCCCACACAGCCATGAAGATGCCATTCTGAACAAGACACACACTAGAATCTCCCAAATATTTTTAAATGTAATTAAGCCCAAGAAAATTTCCACTTAAATCGCTCCAACAGCAAGTCCCCATGACTCACCCGGTCATTTTAATTTTTACTCACCGCCGGTGCTTGTTTACCTGAGAGAAACGGCATGTGGCCCGTAGATCTCTCGGACGGCCGACAGGTCGGCTTCGAGCTGCGGGTGCTTGTGCAGCTCCCCGTCGTAGTTCACCTGCGGGAGGGACAGTTCTGGGGTGACGCAGGCGAGGGAGAGAGTCAACCGACTCGACCCTCAAGCCATCCCTTGGACAGGTCCGGAGATGGGCGCTTTCTCTGCCGCCTTCACTTAAAAAACACAGATAATGCCGCTGTATGTTCACCAAAGTGCTTACGTCTGGCATCAGAAGTCAAGCCAGACTACTTCGGTGTGAAGAAAACGTAAATGTGAAAAGGGTTGAAATAAGTGCGTGGCAGGCAACCGGAAAACCCTCTAGACGGAAGAAAAGCCTTCCCTTCTCCCCTGCAAGAACTAGCCGCGTACACAAGCGTCGGACCCGGGAACTGCTGTGCACGGCGCCAGGGTGACGTCGGTCAGGGTCCCCGGGACCAGCGCCCGCCGCGGGAAGGGCTGCATCCGCCTCCCGCCTCCGCGTGCTCGGTCCTCCCACTAATGCGCCCGAGGCACGGAGCCTAGAGAGCGAGCAGTCACAGAAGCGGGACAAGGCGCTCGCAGGGCCGTACCCCCAACGCGGACGGCTCGGCTCAAACGTTAGCATCGTCCTGGAACATCCTGAATTCTTTTACACAGATGCCCACACGGCTCTGCCGTTCCCATGTCCATAAACTATGACTTTTCTTCCTAATAATTCTTCAGCCAACACTTTACGTTGGTGTAAGAGGAGCGGGAAGGCAACGATGCAAGTGGGGGGAAGCTCAATATTAGGGCCCATGGATTTTCACAAGGTCAATCCTCTTGCACTTAAAACTACCAGCCCACGCCTCTGTCAGTTAGAACTGTCGTCATTTCAAAATCCAGTACGCTTAACATAAAAGTGAAAAGCACAGTGAGACGCCCTGTGCAAAATCGCTGCGACGAGGTAGGGCGACGTCTGTGCCAATGAGCGATAACTGTCGAAGAACCTCAAAAGGCGCCTGAACTTCTGAAAAGGGGTAGAGCAGGAGAAACCGGTAAATTATACCGAGACCACGTGGGTCTCCCGGGTCAAGCAGGGACTTCCACCGGGACCTGCGAGGGACTGCGCTGGGGAGCGGCCCACGGCCCCGCCTACCTGTCCTCCATAATAGAATTCTTCAGAGTCGTTGTCCCCTTCAGAGTCCTCTTCCACTGTACTGCTTTGTCTTGACTCCTTAAAATAACAGAGCAAGAAGACAATTTCAATGGTCGATTTTGCCTGCCCCCGGAAAGAAAGCAGCAAGTGGCCATAATCGGTGGGTCTCCTCACAGCCCCAGGATTTTACGTGGACACATTCTTGGTGCAGAACGAGCCCCAGACTCCACAGGTAGGAAGAGATGGTCTGGTGACCTCATTTGGCTCTGTGCACATATTTCTTAAAAGTTCTACTTTGCTTATCCTGAGTTGTACAATTTAATATTTGGTGTATATATATATATAAAATAACTATATATAAGCAATTACAATTTTGAATTTATTCTGATAAAACATCTGAGAAGCTCATACTGATTCAATTTTTTTTTTTAATTTTCTTTTTCAATTACAGCATACATTCAATATTATTGTGTGTTGCTTTCAGGTATGCTGGTTCAATTTTTTATTAAAAAGTTCCTCAGCACTGTTTATTGCAGACAGTTCTCACTTCCGCTGCCAACTCTGCACAATGGCATGAAAGAAAACACTTTGATTCCGGTAATAAAAAAATCAAATTATGAAAATAAATAAGAACCACATTATAAAAAACTTGCAGAATGCAGAAACTGCTTTCGATTTCAGATTCAAAAGGAAATTTAATTAAATACGCTTGGACGTGAGGCTTGAGTTTCTAATTAACCGAAGCACATCTCTCACGTGCCTCAAGTACAATGAAAAGTCACCTGAATCAACCAGCGGTTACCATTAGTTACAACCCCTATCCCCAGCCCTGTTAAAATAATCAGGAGAAAGGGAGCCTGCTTTAGACACTAGAGTCTATTAACCCAACGTCTCAGAATCATCCCTCAACCTCTAGGCCACATTTCAAACTCTTAGGGAAAACGAAATCCTGGGAAAGGGGACCTGGGTTTTATAAAATGCTAAGTTTTCGGTAGGAGCAACAGCAGTGCCAGAGCAGTGGCTCTCGGCGTGGATCAAGTAAGATGGGATGAGCCCTACGGCAGTAAGAGAGCTGTATTGGGTGCATAGTTTTAAAGCCAAGAACCGATGGCTCCATTGCACTCACATTGTTTCTTTAATGTCCCAGTATTTACTTACAGCTTCAAGTAAATTTTCCAAAGGTAAGGAAAGCAGATGAGTTTGCTGTTTTTACTGTTGGTGATTTAACACTGGCCAGTAATAATAAGGCTGTACCCATGCTCTGTGCTACTTTTCCTAAAGAGATCATCTTTCACAAATGACATTTTAAGGGTCCCATCAAAACTATGCACAGCTGTTGATGGAGGGTAGAGGTCCTCACTCCCCCGGTTGCTAGTGGGAGTGGAATTCTTGCGATATCCCATGGAAAAGATCTTTACAAGACTCGCACCGGAGAAGAGTGATATTTATTTGCTTGGAATTAAATCCCTGACTTTCCAAAGTCCCATTTCCCCTTGTCCCGCCATAGAAGGAGTGTGGCTAAAATTAGAGCCAGTGTCCAGAATTTTCCTTCTGTGTTGGAGCCGGGAATAGTCCAGCATCAGGCTAGCTTAGCTTGAGTTTCCCCACTGCAGTGCACCAGTCCATTTTATGTGGGGCGCACATGGCTAATGCAAGGAAGCCAAGAGCGAGCTCCTTTGTTTAGGGTTTATGCCCCAAATCCCAAATTTTCGTGCGCTTGCAGTGGCCATGCTCATTCTGGCCAATGATTTGTTCCCAGGTGTGTCTGATAAATAAGTATCTCCCCTGTGTCACCCCAACTTTACTGGGCAGTGTCTATCTTCCCTTTGCTGGACCCCCTCCCCCGGGGATCTGCAGGGAATGGGCTGGTGGTTCCCCGGGGAGCGCAAGGTTGCAGCTTCCTGGTGAAGCTGCCCAAACGACAGGCCTGCACTGTCTGTCCCCCCCCCTTGCTCCTTCTATTGTTAGTAACTAGCTAATCACAACGGCACCTCGGCCACCCAGAGCTGTTACACGGATAAGGTACATAAGTGCTCCTCAGTCAACCACTTTATTTGATGAAAATAAAGAGAATAGGGTAGCTTTCGTATGCACGTATTTAGACTTTAGCCAGGCATTCCACTACCTTAAAGGCAGCTTCCTTCTCAGAGTTAATTTCAGGCCCTACCCTTGCCCCACAGCGAGTCCCTAAGACACAAGGTTTCAGCTTCATTCACTATATGCAATCTTAACCTAAACAACAACGATGATGCCAACTACAAATACTCAGCAAACTTGAAACATATCTGTACTGTTTCAGAGAAATATAAAATATGGTTTACATACCTCTCCATTTTCCTTCTGTAATTTGGATTTTATGGATAAGCAACAGTTAACGTCATTTGTTTTTCTTAATTCTGAAATTTATAAATTAAGAAATCATTTTAGTTGTCAGCATACTATTAACACACATTCAGAAGTTTCAGTACAAAAATACCGCTTAGGTGATTCTTTCCTTTGCAAGTAAATTAAGGAATATTTTGAAATTATATTATGTTGGGGAGTTACACAATACACAAGCTATTCTGATGTTTCATTGCTCACGAAAATACGGTCAAACTAAAATGCCACTACACAGATTCTTTCAGCTCTCATTATATAATTCTGGGATCTACAATGCCTTGAGTATGCATTTTAAATATTCAGGTTTTCCAGCAGTATCACTATACATGAAAACATTTTCACAAGAGCAAATATCAACATAATACATTTAAACAAGACTTTTTAAAAGTAATATAATTTTATGCACTTAAAAAACTGCCGAAAAACAAACGAATGCACTTGAGATAGAAAATGTGTAGGGAGAACCAGATTTCTAGAAGCTAAAGATTAATATCTATTATATGGGCTAAATAAAGGAAACCAAAACACAAAGCTATCTACAATTAAAAAAAAAAATTTAACCTAGAAACAAAAAAAGAGTGTATTCCTACTACCTGTGGCTATTCGATGAAAAATTACTGGAATTGGCTCTGTAGTAACTAATACATCTTCATCATTTTCTGAACTTGACACATATGTATTATCTGCAAAGAAATACAGAAAATTAAAGGCACAGTAACGTGAAAAAGTACATCCTTTATAAAAATATGAAGTTATATCCAACTTACTTTTAACAGCGCTGTTCTAGTAAAGTGTCAAAAATAATGACGTGAATTGCAAACTTGTGTGTGAACTAATTGTAAATGGTCTCTTTAGAGACGTTTGCATCTCCTAGAGAAATACAGACTTTGGGATAGACACTATCCACATGCATCTAAAATATCCCATATGTGGTAATGAATCATTCAGATGCAACTGGGTCCTTCCCAGTGTCAGTCTCTACAGTTCGGGGTTCAGGATAGAGGGAGAAAGTTCGACTGGACACTAGGTGACCCCCAAAATCTCCACATCAGGTTGTTAAGGAATCTGAGCTGAAGCTTTTGTTGTAAATCACATCCCCCATATAACTCTAATGTATGTTTTTTTTATTTTCTAAATTTCATTTTTCAATCACAGTTTACTTTCATATTATTTTGTATTGGTTCCCGGTGTGCAGCATAGAGGTTAGACAACCATACTTTCTAAACTGATTCAAAGCCTCACAATTATTTTCCTTCCACAAATTAACTTTACCTAAATCATACAAGTTAAACGCATAGGACATTGAATTACTCCATACATGCTTTGTTTCTTAGGCATTTTTGTTTGTTTGTTTCCTCCGGGGAAGAAAGTGTTTTGACAAATTTAGGACTTTCCCCTGGTAAATACTGACCTCTAGGTGTATGGTAACGTAACAGAACACGGGCTATTTACTCTACTTCGCTCATGGACGGTTCCAGCTGTTTAACCAACACGGCACCAATTCATTAATAACGGCCCCACAATGCACTGGACGATGCGTAAAATGCAGAAACGGAAACATGAAAATAAAAGCACAAAGCGTCCCTTACACACAGCGGAGGCCTGTGCTCATTTCTGCTGGGGAGCGAGCGGGCGGGGGAGTAAACACACAGCCCCAGACCTCGAGCCCCGTTTTCACAGCATCCGGTCAGTACAGCGCGGACACGGTTTCTCATCGATGGGCAGCTAAGTCACCGCTGTTTCCAAAGCAACATCTGTGCTGTGTTTAGACCCCGAGTAGTGAGCGGGGACAGTGACAGGTCCGCGCAGGCCCGCCACACGAGACTCGGCAGACGCACGGCTCGAATGCTTAGCCGGGGGAGAGAGGAGATGCGTGTGGGTTCGACTAGAGCAAACAGGTCCGCCTCATTACTTTGATTTGTTTTAATTACAAACTTTGCCTTGTTTCATTTTCAAGCGGCATCGGGGAGGGTGTGAGAGCTGTGTGTTTAACAAGCGGGCCCGCAGGTTGAGAGATTTGACACGGATGCGTTTTAATGGTCCCACCTTTAGTTGACGGCTTATCCGGAGGCTCTTCTGTCCGAACCTTGTGCTCCCAGGTAAGGAGTCAAAACCCCTCTATTAAAGTCTGTTTTTACATTTCTTATACCCTCATTCAAAATTATTTGCTTCCTAATCAACTTAGTTTTTTTTTCTGTGCACAATGGATTCCTTGAAGCAAACTTAGGAGAAAAGAGAATTAGAAGGGAGCATTAAGGCAGCAGAAGTGACGGCTGAGCGCCGACCAGAGGGGACACAGAACAATCTGAGAAATGGACACAGTGCCCTGCAGCGTCTCGGTGTCGTGGAACGACGGGGTTTGACCAAAGCATCAAGAGGGCAAGTAAATTAGGACATTTTGTTTCAGAAAACGGGGCTTTACAGGATGAAATGGCTTACACGGTGTCGTCACTGGAAAGCCGTCCAGTTTGATTCAAGACAACAGTCTGGTGCATACATGTTGGGCACGTGAAAGACGGGACTGTGTGTCAAACATACTGTTTTCTAAGAGACTGCCTACCAGTCTGTGTTTGATTAATATTAAGGCATTAGAACAGTTTAAATTTCTGTTTCTGGTTTGGTTTGAGTAAACCAACATGTTTTCTGGTTTCATGACAGTATCTATTAAAGTGCCTTTCCGATATAATCAACAGGCCAGATCACAGAGGTGCACCCATGTCAGAAGCAGATGTGCAGGGGGGCAGGCAAAGCCCGTCGCATGTAGACCCTGTGCAGGGGGCAGGCAAAGCCCGTCGCATGTAGACCCTGTGCAGGGGGCAGGCAAAGCCCATCACATGTAGACCCTGTGCAGGGGGCAGGCAAAGCCCGTCGCATCCAGACCCTGTGCAGGGGGCAGGCAAAGCCCGTCGCATCCAGACCCTGTGCAGGGGGCAGGCAAAGCCCGTCGCATCCAGACCCTGTGCAGGGGGCAGGCAAAGCCCGTCGCATCCAGACCCTGTGCAGGGGGCAGGCAAAGCCCATCACATGTAGACCCTGTGCAGGGGGCAGGCAAAGCCCATCACATGTAGACCCTGTGCAGGGGGCAGGCAAAGCCCGTCGCATCCAGACCCTGTGCAGGGGGGCAGGCAAAGCCCGTCGCATCCAGACCCTGTGCAGGGGGCAGGCAAAGCCCCTCGCATGTAGACCCTGTGCAGGGGGCAGGCAAAGCCCGTCGCATCCAGACCCTGTGCAGGGGGGCAGGCAAAGCCCCTCGCATGTAGACCCTGTGCAGGGGGCAGGCAAAGCCCGTCGCATGTAGACCCTGTGCAGGGGGCAGGCAAAGCCCATCGCATCCAGACCCTGTGCAGGGGGGCAGGCAAAGCCCCTCGCATGTAGACCCTGTGCTGGGGGGCAGGCAAAGCCCGTGACATCTAGACCCTGTGCTGGGGGGCAGGCAAAGCCCGTCGCATGTAGACCCTGTGCAGGGGGCAGGCAAAGCCCGTCGCATCCAGACCCTGTGCAGGGGGTCAGGCAAAGCTCGTCGCATGTAGACTCTGTGCAGGGGGCAGGCAAAGCCCGTCGCATGTAGACCCTGTGCAGGGGGGCAGGCAAAGCCCGTCGCATGTAGACCCTGTGCAGGGGGCAGGCAAAGCCCGTCGCATGTAGACCCTGTGCAGGGGGCAGGCAAAGCCCATCGCATCCAGACCCTGTGCAGGGGGGCAGGCAAAGCCCCTCGCATGTAGACCCTGTGCTGGGGGGCAGGCAAAGCCCGTGACATCTAGACCCTGTGCTGGGGGGCAGGCAAAGCCCATCGCATCCAGACCCTGTGCAGGGGGCAGGTAAAGCCCATCGCATGTAGACCCTGTGCAGGGGGGCAGGCAAAGCCCCTCGCATGTAGACCCTGTGCAGGGGGCAGACAAAGCCCGTCGCATGTAGACCCTGTGCAGGGGGCAGGCAAAGCCCGTCGCATGTAGACCCTGTGCAGGGGGCAGGCAAAGCCCCTCGCATGTAGACCCTGTGCAGGGGGCAGGCAAAGCCCGTCGCATGTAGACCCTGTGCAGGGGGCAGGCAAAGCCCCTCGCATGTAGACCCTGTGCAGGGGGCAGGCAAAGCCCGTCGCATGTAGACCCTGTGCAGGGGGCAGGCAAAGCCCCTCGCATCTAGACCCTGTGCAGGGGGCAGGCAAAGCCCGTCGCATGTAGACCCTGTGCAGGGGGCAGGCAAAGCCCCTCGCATCTAGACCCTGTGCAGGGGGCAGGCAAAGCCCGTCGCATCTAGACCCTGCCCCCAACCAGAGGTCCATCCTGTTAACCTGAGCCGCTGGCGGCCTCGCTGTAAATGGGCGAGAATTGTCGCAGCTGCAGGAATGGGTTCGGTGCCTTCTCCTGCAGTTGTGGTTTAAATAATGGTTTCTAAGGCTGCCTCAAACCACTCTGACGTCTGTTATAACGTCATGTTGTTTAGACGTGGAAACAAACGGTGCGGAGCGCGTTCAGGGTGACAGGCTGAGTCAGGAACAGAACAGGATGTCTTCCCACACGTCCCTCGCTGGATTCTCCCTCGTGACTCCAGAGCTGCCAACTGGTTTTCTTAAAACTTCTGAGGACTGCTAGGTTCTTGAGCGTGTGTGTCGTTGACGTTGAGGACCTGCAGGCCTTTGGCGAAGGCCGTAAGGAGCAGGAATATTCTCTCCCCTCCCTCCCAGGCCGTGCAAGCGTGACCGGGATGTATGCGGACCACTGGGAGCTATGGAAAAGCATCTCTTAGACTATTGCTTTTATTCTGTCTCAAATGCAACATAATTTAGGCCAAGTCATTCCATTATTCGTCCCTATGTAACTAAGAGAAATAATATAAATAGCAATTACGCTGTTGTTATGATGTAATAGGAATATCTCCCCTGAATGTTCTTTGTAACATTCAGGTCAGACCCCAAGCCAACCAATGACCATCCCTCTTGTAAAGCCGAGGAAAGCAAGGCTCAGAGAGATTACCGTGCTCAAATTAGTTAAGTGACTAAAGTATTAATACCACAGTTAGTACGTGGTGAAACTGACTGCATCCAAAAATCAATGTGTTTTATTATTTTTTATTATTATAATTTTTTGATATATCTTTATTGATTTCAGACAGAGGAACGGAGAAGAAAAGAGAGAGATAGAAACATCAATGATGAGAGGGTCATTGATCGGCTGCCTCCTGCACACCCCCGACTGAGGATCGAGCCGGCAACCCGGGCCTGTGCCCTGACCGGGAATCGAACCGCGATCTCCTGGCTCCTAGGCCAATGCTCAACCGCTGAGCCACGCCCGGCCGGGCAATGCTTTATTTTTTTAATAACAAAAAATTGTCACTCGATGATCGTGATACCTTGTAGAGCATACAGAAGGGATGAGAGAATCCCTAAGCCTCCTGACTAAAGGGGCGGCGGAGGAAGGTTCTGCTGCTTCGCTAGGGCAAAGCCAATGACCTACGCCTGACGCTTCCCTTTAAACAATAAAATGCCACCTGCAGCGTGAGCTCGGTGCAGAAGCACGGTAAACCAGAAGGCTGCTCTCTTTCTCTACCTTATTTTGAACAATCAGCGTATCCCTTAGTATTTCATTCATGTACCTGTTATTATGTATTTCTAAAACTCAATAAAGACCCTCTGAATTTTCATTTTCACAAAAACAAACTCTGAAAGGAGTTTCAATACACGACACAGGTTACTTAATAGATTAAAATTATAAAATGACACATCTGTTTCTAAAAAAACACACAGGGTGGCACAGTCCAGAATTTGGAGGATTCTGCTGACACTTTTCCACAGGGCAAAGAAAATTCCATATTTTCAAATTTAGATGATGAACTAATAATCCTTGAACCATATAATCCAGGAAAGAGGGGGATTAGCAGGAGGAATTAAGTCAAAGGGGAAAAAAGACAAGAATAAATATAAAACAACAGAAACGAGAAGAGAGAAATAACTGCGGAGCTACGGAAGACTTTTAGACTATAGACTGAGTGCTAAAAAACAAACAAAACTTCTCGCTAAAAAAATCTGGACATTTCACCGACACAGTGAGTTTCAAAAAGAACTCACGGTAAAAAATGACTAAGACACAGAAAAACAGGACAGGCCCATAATCACGGCCGAAAAATAAGACAACTGCCCTAGAAACACCCTTCACAAGACGCCAGGCTCAGAAGTTCCAGCAGATGCCGAAACAAGGGTAACTCCTTGAGCAACTCGAAGTCTCCAACAACAGCGTAAAGGACACGATGCGCGTCGTTCCTACAGCCCCACACGAAGGGACCCGCTCACGCAGCTGGCTGCTCAAAGGAGAAAGCGCAGGTGATACCTCAACAGATGCCGCACAAGAACTGGATAGAAACGTAAGACTCCTGCTCAGCAGAAGCCGCTTGGTAAGCGAGGAAGGCAATGCCCCGTCCTCTGCAACCAGGCCGCCGCGGGCCTGCGCACCGATTCGGGGAAAAGGAACAGAGCTGCCAGCACTCGCGTCCGCCACCGACACTCATCCTGGACGGCTCGCCAGAGCAGGAGGGAAAACGCCGGAAAGGACGCGCAGACGCATACATTTGAAATACTATTGTCGGTCCGAGAAATCAAGCAGATTAACGGCACTCTTCGTGCAAATAAATGTAGATTAAAACTTAACAACTGGGGAAATACTGCCAGACTGGCACTCGCGTTAAACAAAGCAGCACAGAGACGCCACGACTCGTTCTCCGGAGGTGGGGGAATCAGAGCTGAGCCGGAGGCCTGGCCTCACCACCGGACAGCGCGTCCTCGGCAGGCACGGCTGGACTTCGCTCGGCCCCTTTCTTCAAGCGTAAAGTGTCACGACAGCCCCTGCTCTGTCTCTACAGAGACCGGCACTTAGAACCAATTCAGTTCCGTACGTGACAATACCTGACGTCCAGAGTGCCGGCTGCGTCCGCCAAGTCAAAATCCTACCCGGAACACACGATCTCTCCCCTCGTGGGCTTTGTTTATGCTCCTTTTCTTTTTAGAAGTAAAATGATATTGGAAATTCACTATAAACTGCTCCAAGAAAGGAATTCCGTTTCTAAAAGGCACAGATGAAAACCAAGGCTTTATTTTAAAATTTCAGTTTTTCCAATGCTGTCCCTCCGAGGGGGGCTCCCGTGGGGCGAGAGAGAGGGATACCTCTCGGCCACAAGAGGGAGCTACACATTCGGTTCGTCTGATGGATTGAAGGCGCCTTTTAGCGTATTTCCTGTGCCACCCAACACTTCCCTGTCTTCAAGCTGGGCTTTGATCTGTGGCATTATTTCTAGCCCTTGAATTAAAGCCCTGCGCCGCGAAGGGCTAACACCTCTAGGACCTGCTCAGTTAAGAAGCACAATAATTCTGGTATTTACAACAAACTGTGGGGCTTTTCCCCCCTAAGATGCTTAGCAAACATTCAACATCAAAAACCCTCTATATCATAATAAGTGAGGGCTGACTGCAAGCCCATGTACAGAAAATATTTTCCTTATAAATGTATCTTGTCTTGGTTCTTCCAATACAATCTGCCAAGAATACTTTGTATACTATTAAAAAATCGGTTTATCTTTAATAATACATAATGCCCCTTTGTAAAATCGCACAGTAGGTAAAATACTATGCTTAAAACATGGAGATCATACCCCAAAAAGGTTACAAACTGTCTCCTGTTCTCAGAAGGGAGTCTGATTTACAAAATCATTTCAAAAGGTGACATTTGATCTTACAGAAGAATATTAAAATTCAACATGCGTAATGCAAACTGCCGCAGGGAAACACTCAGCTTAAATGTAAAGGAGTAAGTTTTACAATGTCCTCGTACCACATTATAAACTAATTCTTTTTCAAAAATACTCAAAAGTATATATAATCAGAATTACTTATATCATTCTAGTCATTTTATACCAAAAAATATGATCCCCAATCACACAAATTATGAGAATAAAATGTCTAGATTTTTGAATAGAAATTGGAATTCTGCTTCCAATTTATGACCCTGACAGGTCACAACAGTTACTTTAGTAACCATCGGATTTCATTCAGTAAAAATCCTGGAATAAAACAGATACAAAAGGAGGTTGACAGTTATCAGTACGCAAAACAGAGTTTATTCCTGTGTCATTTATTATATTATTTTCCATACGAACAGCTGTAAACCTACTGCTGCTCCACCCTGTATGTGTGAAATACAAGCAGGTAAAATGGGCTAGTCTTGGCATTACAGAGTCCTGCGTCGCACCCTTCCCACAGGTACGCCAAATCGAGCCGTGCGATCTACGCCAAGTCAGCAATGCCTCTGCTGCTGCTCGAGATAAAAGCATGGACATCATTTGTGAGAAAAATGCTAAAGAGAAACATCTTGTTGACATCTTCAAGTTATCACGACTTAAATGTCAGCTCACACACCTTGGGCTCTGTTGAGATTATAGGAGCCCAGAGTATACGGCTGACGCAGAGGAAAGATGCTTGTTTGCTTTTCAGAAAAATGGGTCTGCAGGGATCTGTACTCTATGGACGAGCGTGTGTGGACCTGGCCCTGTATTTCAGGACAGTGAGGACAGCTGTGTCCATGGGAGACGGCCGGCACGGGGCATCCACGGGCCCTGGGTTACTGGGTTCAAATCCCAGTTCTTTCTCTTACTAGCAGGGGAACCATCCATCTGGGAAATGGGGGAATTATGGGCACAAGCTCACAGGACTGTTGTGTGAGTTGTTCAAATATACACTGAGAGAGATGAAGAAAGGTTATTTTTTTTAGCTATTACTATTATTTTAGCTGTTTTTACCTATTACTTTTACATTGTGAAAAGCCAACCGATGTTCCAAAACCAACACCTAAACCAGCTTGAAGAGTCTTTAATTGCAATGAGGTAAACGCTGAGGCGGAAGCTAACCATAGGGCCCAAGTCAAGTCTTCTCGCGAGGCAGCTATTTGGACTCCGAACCGCATCCCAGGTGAGACAAGCGCCTCGCAGGCCATCACAATTCTTCCGTATCTTCAAGTCGTCCCTGCCAGCGCTTCCCCTAAATACAGCCACGTGCACTTTACGTCTCCGGAAGGAAAAATACGCGAGGGAATCATGACATAAACATTTGCGATAAAAATAAAAAGAAGGAAACATACCTGGGTAATCTTCAGATACATGTACGGAATAGGACACACTGTTAAAACCAAAACAGAGAGAGAAGGTCACGTTGTTGCTGTGGAAGAAACGCGTTTACAAAATAAAATGCAGCCCCGAGCCCCGAGCCCCGAGCCCCGAGCCCCGACACAGACGCAAGTACACAGAAGACGACCTACGAACGAAACACACCGGCAGCCCCCTTTCAGATCCGACTTCGGAAACGGGCAGGTTTTTAAGGTTTGAGATGGGAGACTCCCAGGTCTTGAAGACACATTTTCCAGGAGTACAAATGGTCTTTGAAATATCTTTCTCCCAACGGGGCTATTTTCTTTAGTATGTATAAATAGGTCTTTTTATCTCAGCAACGCCTGACGTTCCCTGACTTATGATCGTTTGTTATTTTGCACAGATCTTATCAAGTCACCTTTTCTACCAGAAATGAAGTACTCCCCCCGCTCAGCACAGCAGTCAGGAATTGAACATTTCCTTCCATATTCTTCCCCACAGTCCGCTGTGCTTTTGAAACATGCCCCTTTTTTGAAAGAATTTGCCAAGTGAAGACGGCGTAACTAACCGGCCCTCGGCCAAGCTTTTACCGTCACGCTGCGTAATGAACGACCCCCTGTTCTCGGCGGGACTGATGTGTTGCAAAACTGCTTCTCAAAAGGCATCTTAACAGCCCCGTCTCGGTCACCCCACCGCCTCCGTGTGCTTCTCTCGGGCCGTGGGAACCTGCCGCACGTGGGGCTCCCTCTCCTCCCATCAGCTGGACCGCAGGCCGCCTTGGGGAGGGCCCTGTCCCCTTGCATTTTCAGCGCGGCACCATCTGAGCGCAGGACACGCAGCTCCCGGTCAAGGCTCGCCCTTTGAACGCGCGAGCGGAGCTGCCCCCCGCCACAGAGACGTCGGCGGAACTCAGTTCAAGTTCGGTCTAATGAACGGCCTGTTAGGAGCCCCCCAAATCGATTCTCTCCGAAGGACCATGCAGAACGCAGGCTGTGCACAGTACCATTTACAAAGCGAACCCAACACGATCCAAATTACTCGACACGCGGCCAAGTGGGAAAACCCAACCCCCGGTCAAGAGAAAAGTGGGCCCGCGGCACAGCATCAAGAGCAGGACGCCGGCAGGAGCGCAGAGCCGGTCAGCGCTAGTCACGTCACCCCCCAGCCTGTGCCCGACCCCGCCGCTGGGTCGAAGATTCCCGCGGGCTCCCACGCCAGCCTCCCTTCGCAACACCCCTCGCCCCCGGCAGCCTCCAATCAATCCTCCGCCGTCTCTGTGGTTTCGTAATTTCAAGATGATTATATAAATGGAATCACAGAGTATGAAGCATAACAGTGTTTTAAGGAGATTCAGGTTTTTGGTTTTTTTTTAGATTCTGAGATCGGCAATATTTAGGATACCCCAAAGAACAATCAAATTAGGGAGCTGCCGTCTAGTGAAAGGAGACCGGCCCGCGGGGAGGTCTGTAATGGGGGGAGGGCGGGAACCAAGGGCAGATACCAGCCCCCCGCCCGGAGCCCGGGGTGGGGAATTGGGGCCCAGAATCCAATGCTAAGAATCGCAGGAGGAAACACGTCAGTGGTGCCTCAGACACGCTGGGTGAAACACGCACGCTGGCCCCACGTGAGTCTATGTTCCCGCGATCCCTTCCCCTGTACAGCGAACTGTGCTGAGCAGAAACGGAACCGCGATGACCAAGGCGGCCCCTCGCGGTGGCCTGTGCAACGGGAGCCTGGGGGGCTGCCAGGTCACACTCGGCACTGAGACGAATTACTTCCCAACAGCGACTGCCTCGGCCAACAGCAGTTGGCTTCATTTTTCACCCAAACCAATGTCTCGGTCCCGGATGAGGCCTCCACACGCTCCCACGCCGCTCTCCAGTCAGGGAGCCTGCTGCGGTGAGAGCCACAGAAGCAGGGTCAGACCCCGGCTCTGAGCCTCGCTGGCCGGGCGGCCTCAGAAAAACGACTTCTGCACGCTCGGCTCCATCCCTGCAGTAAAACGGGGGAGTCCAGACTGCCTCCCAGGCCTGCTGGGAAGGTTTAACGGCCTAACAGGTGCCAGGCTGCAGGACGATGCCAGGGACAGGGAAGCAGGTGCCCGGTGATGTCAGGCGGCTCCCAGGACGGGCAGTGAGAATCTGCAGAAGTGAAGCTTCCCACGGATGAGTGCTCTCCGGGGAACTCGATTTGCTGAGGTTCACAACAGGCATGTCACATTCATCAGGGACGGAAGCTCACACTGAGGATTTCACTTATGGCTGTACTGTCCTCAGGATATCAGGAGACATCTTCTGTTCAGGATCACACTCATTTTTCAAGTATGAAACAGGAGCAAGAGCCCAGCGAGATGATCCAGCAGGTCTGCGCCACACGGAAGGGAAATCACAGGGAAGGAAAGTCACAGGGAAGGAAATCACAGGGGCCGTGAAATCCGAATCGGCTTCGCTCTGCGGCTCCCCAGCTCCCGGGGCGACTCTGCAGCAGCAGCAGACACGGACGATGGAGCTGGAGGGCCTCGCGGGTGGGGCCAGAAGCAGAGCAACCACCAGGCTGGCGTGGGGGAGGGAGGAGGGGTGGCGGAGCTGTGGATCATAAACACTAACGCGGGGAAAAATGCCGGGAAGGGGTGAAAGGAAACGATGGGCAGGAGAAGGAAGGAAAACCTGGAGCGAGCCTGGAATTCTGATTCAGGAAAAAATGTCCCCAGGATTCCAGAGTCTGCGAGGTTACAAGTGTCCTGAGGTGCTGGGCGCTCAGCACAGGTCAGTCAACGTGTGTCTGGTGTAGGCTCTACACACGACACGGCACCAGGTCCTTAACATCCCGGGTTTAAAACGAGAATCTAGAAAGTATTTCTGTAACCTAGATACATTTTTAAAAATAAAACGATTGCTTCCACCCCTTATTCCTCCAAAAGCTTCGTCCCAACAGAGATACCCCTCGACTGCCAGGAGCCTGGGGATCCTGCAGGAGCCCTCAGACACTCAGTATCGACCCAAGCGCCCAGCCGGGCGTGGCTCAGCGGTTGAGCGTCGACCTAGGATCCAGGCGATTGGGGTTCGATTCCCCGTCAGGGCACATGCCCGGGTTGTGGGCTCGATCAATGACTCTCTCATCATTGATGCTTCTCTCTCTCTCTCTCCCTCTCCCTTCCTCTCTCTGAAATCAATAAAGATATATTTTAAAAAAATATATCGACCCAAGCTTGTATTTTGTCTACATGTCTGTTTACCGTTACAGCTAAGCCATTCATGGGGTCATTCTTGTATCTGAACTCACCGCTCCCTCTACTACCATTCTATTCCTGGATTGTCTATGAAGAACTAACAAAAGATGGAGTTTCGACCTAGTGCCCAAGCCCACAGGTCTAAGAATGCCCTCTAAGAAGAGCTGAGAGCAAATGCAAGCTGGCGGTTTTAGCACCACAGAGACGGGAACCCAGACCTGAGATGAAAGCATGTTAGGTTTAGAAGACCTTTCAGAAGCTATGATTCAGTGTCTGTATTTTTTTTTTTTTAATATATCTTTGTTGATTTCAGAGAGAAGAAAGGAGAGGGAGAGAGAGAGAGAAACATCAATGATGAGAGAGTCATTGATGGAGCCCACAACCCGGGCATGTGCCCTGACTGGGAATCGAACCCCGACTGCCTGGATCCCAGGTCAACGCTCAACCGCTGCGCCACGCCCGGCCGGGCTCAGTGTCTGTATTTTATAAGGGGGTCCCCAAATCTGTGGCTTCCTGCCACCCCTACCTCAGACCTCCCGGATCCTGAGCCCACGCTTTTGCCCGCAGAGCCCAGGGTCCTGCAGAGCAAGTAGAACCAAGGATTTTCTTGTGCACAACCCCTTTCCTTACTCTCTGAAACCCAAGTCGCTGTCTCTGACAAACCAAATCCTTGTCTATCTTTTCTCCCCCACTTTAGATCACTTCTAGAATTTACTTGAGAAAAAGCAAAATGCAGAAACTAAGAATAATGTTGTAGCTAAAGGCGAGCGGTCCTTCACCCCAGGTACAGTGCCTGTGGGTACAGGGCTCAGCTCTGTATGTGCAAGACGACAGCTCAGACCGGGGGACAGATGTGCCCCATCTGGCTCCCAGACTCACGTGGGCCTCCTGGAACAAAACCCACGCCAGCGCTCACAACCCACCTCCCCACGGGGCAAGGAGACTGTCCGGACGCCCACGTCCAACGCCAGCTCCTGCACCGGGAGCCTGAGGGCGGGTTTGGGAAGGCTGGACGCTCACATTTGCTATTTTGATGCTGGGCGCTTCCCAGGTCATTCATCGTCCCTTCAAGTTATCTTCCAAATGTTTTCTAAATATCCGGGCAGACCGTCTTCACTGTTATTAGCTACCACGTATCTGTGTTTTATGCAGAGCGAGGACGCCCAGGGCACTCCCCCCACCAGGAACCCTCCCATCACCACGTCCACATGCACAACGATCGGCTGCGGAGGCCACGGCCTCATCTCCCTGTCCCCGGAGCTCACCAAGCCCACGCTGTCCCCCGGACCTTGACTTGGAGGGGAACGGCTCCACTCCTGAACCTCGACCCCGGCATCCCAGCTCCTAGGCAGTTTTCCTGCCTTCTGGCCCTCGGTCCTATTCCAACCATCTGGCTCCCTCGAGGCCCCTGCTTTCCCTCTGCATGGTCAGCCAACCAGTGACTCTCTCATCACTGATGTTTCCATGTGTCTCTCTCTCCCTCCCTCTCCCTTCCTCTCTCTAAAATCAATAAAAAAATATATATATATACTAAAAATGCAGACTTTGGGAAACCCTCCTTCCCTGGCTCCTGAACTCCCCCTCCCTCAGGTCTCATCTTGCTTTCAAAGGTGCTCGTTTTAACCTCTTGGCTTTGGTATTTCACATCTTGTTTCCATATTTCAATGCCTTCAGCCCTGCTGACTGCTCTACTTTTCCACACAAGTAACCACAACTACATCCACGCGTCTCCTGCTGACCATAAATAAGCAGAAACCTCAAAAATTCCCTACCTCTGATCCAAGTAGGCGGCTTCTTTTTTTTCTTTTCACAGTTTCAGTAGGATCTTCTACAAGCAAATTTAACCCAATACATAGAAAGCAGAACTCAGGGCCTCTTTACATTAATGTTCAACTCAGCAAACAGAACACCCAGAAATTCAGAGCCAGTAACGGCAGCAGATCTCTTCACATCTGACCACCTTGGGGCCCAAGCCCTGACCACCTCGGGGCCCAAGCCCTGGCCACCTCTGGGGCCAGGGGATCTGCTTTAGTGGATGTGAAGTGGGGCCTGGGAGTGAGCATTTCTAAAAAGCACTTCGGGTGATTCGGATGAAGGTAGGCCCTGGACCTTGTTTCCAAAACGCACAGATACTGACTGTGCAGAACGTAATTCTAACTCCCCGGCGTGTCCTCTGAGGCCCTTCATGAGCTGACCCCTAACTAGCGGACAAGCCCAAACCCTGACCAGTACCTGCAAGACCTAACGTCCAACCATTTCAAGTGCTGCCATTCCTGAGACAGGTCATTTTTTCACACAAAGGAGGTGGAGACGGTCTGGATTTGAAATCTGGCCAGATAACAAACCACTCTCTGCCTCAGTTCCCTCCTCTGTAGCACCTATCCCTTAGGGCTAATGGGAGGAATGAACAAGTTAATATGTGTAAAGCACTTAGAAGAAAAAACATCAAAACATCCAATAAACATCAGCTGCCTCACTGATAACATCGCTGCCGTTATGACGACTCCTACCCAGAGACGTGGTTTCCTGGATACATTCCCTCTCCCCTCAGGACTCAATCTCAGGGACAACAGCCTCGGAAACGTCTCTGACAACCCAGGCACACTTGGGCGTCCCCTCCCCTCTGTCCCACTCACCTTGACATTAACTGTCCTCTAGGTTACTCAAGGTTCAGACCAAACACTTCCGTCCTCAAACTCCCAGGGATCCGACACCCACCACTCAAAACGATTTCTGAACAAATGAGCAAATCCTATCTTTCCCCGAAATTACCCGAGGATATACCAGGACAGTCCTTGACAGAACACCTACTACTTGGGCGACTGACTGTCTAAATATGTGATAAGAATCAGCAAACTCGGACACCAAGAGCTCACCCGTCGGAGCACAACACCCACCTCGCATTCCCCTCCCGGGCTTTTTGTGATGTGCAGAGAGAATGGGCTCTGAAGGCCCAGGTCACAGGTATTCTCTGTATTTTTATTTCCAAATCTACGCAATGAGGGTGATACTTGCATTATTACCAATCTTGATAGAACGAGATAAAATTCAATGACACAATGTAGGGGAAGATCTCTGAGATGCTGGAGGGCTGGGGTGGAAGGAAGCGCCAATCATTTTCAGTACAAAGGTGTAGAAACATTAGCATTTCAACCTGACCAGCAGTGTCCTGGCTGACCTGTCAGGAGAGCTGTACACGTGGAAGCCTTTATTTAACCTACTCCTGCCTGGAAAGAATAAAAGAAGGAACATCAGTTCTCCTAGATGGAAGGGAGCAGGGGTGTGGGAAACGTCTGATCGGAATTTGTGGCAACACCATCTACGCCACGCGAGCAACACCCGTGCTTGATCCAAGGTCTCCGACGTCAACTGTGCCCGGGTGTCCTCTGCCTCAGCGCGGAGACAGGACCACCAAGTTCTCCTTCCACGAGGGAAACATCTTTCCCACCAACAAAATGAACTGCTGATAAAGGACAACTCATCCCACCCATCCCGAAGGTAAAAGGGGGGCGACACTAGCCCGTTAAACGCTTCATTTCTCGGTAACACACACGCTCCCATCTTCAAAGCTTATTTCCATCGTCTTTGAGTGACCCTTCAGCAGGTGAGGTAGCAGGACTGGAAGGAATGGTGTGCGTGCGTTTGATTTTCCCGGACGAGGCCAAGCCGGCAGCTTCTGTGCTTCAAGGCCGCACTCCAGGCCGCGTGCCTGGGCGGTTAGGCGCGCTCTCGGCGCGGGGGAGCTGGCAGGACCCAGGCGCCTGGATTCGAAGCCTAGGTGCGCGCTTGATTCATGGCATTAATGCGCCACACGGTCTGAGCGAAATTTCCCATTTTCTGCCTGAGGCGGAAGCAAGAGCCAGCGGTGTGTTTAAATAAGGCAAGCTCTGCTTCTTTCTTGTTTAGTCGCAACCAAAAGTAAAGGGAGGTCGCGTGCGATTCCCACAACATGCGAGCAGGCGACGGGCGTGCCAAGTCACCAGCACTAAACCAAATTCATCACATAGATAGTATTCCCAGAGTTCTTCCTCTAAAGTTGACTGCGGGGGCTTTTCTTCTCTGCACCTTTTGTGACTGTAACTAATTCAACATTGTTTTGATAAACATTCACTAAAATGTAGATGCCTCCGCTGTCCCTGTTTTACCTCTGAGCTCAGGTTATAAATGGTGACAGAAATGTTCACAGTGGCTGCCGGTGGTCTACCCAGCATCCCATCCCAAGGCTGAAACGCTACATACGATGGAATAATTTACAACCGAGGCAGGTTCTGTTGGGGGCAAGAAAACACGTTTTAAGCAAACGCTATAAATATTCAGAGATAACTGCATTAGATACTAAGATATTGCCTCTGCAACTTTCTCAAATATTTAAGATACATAAAAGCAGTTCTTTCCAAAATAATTTCTTGGGAAACATCAAGCACCATTTTTTTTCCCCCAAGTTAAATTTACTGCAGTAACGCTGGTTAACAGCATTATACACATTTTAGGTGTCCATCAAGCATAATTCTTAAGACCACTGAAGGCCCTGCAGAATCCAACCGGGCTACCTGTCCAGTCCTTGTCTTCCAACACTGTCCTGCGTTCTCTCTCTGCCAATAAAAACAAAAAGGTCCCCATCCGGCTCTAACTCATGCCCTGCTCCCTCGGCCTGGAATTCTCCCCCCTTCCACCCACTCCCTTCTGCCTGTTAACTCAAAACACATACCACCTCCCAGGAAAAACCTGCTGGTCGCCCTTCCCAGACTTGGACGCAGCGGACTACAGAGCGAGCAATGGCACAGTCTGCAATTACACACTGACTTGCAGGACGTTAACATTTGCCTCCCCGCTAAGTCTGCCGTAAGACAGAAGGCGTCTGCTTTCTTCACCACGGTATCCCGGCAGCTCCCGTATGACCGGCACACAGTAGGAACACGGGGATTATTTCTGGAAGAATGTTTATGAGAAATGTACAAATCCTTTTACCTTCCAACTCCGACTGATCTTTCGTCACAAAATTTCTTAGCAAATAGGATTTGGTTCGGAGCCCGGGGAATATATTTAAGAGCAACGGGCGTTAGACTTCTACACCTGTAGAAGCCGTGTGGCCCTGGCAGAGTTAAACTGCCTCACCTCCTATTTATTTGTTCAGTGAGATAACAGCTAAGCCCCAGCACTGTCAAGAGGACTGCAGGGGGTGCTATGTGGGAGAAAGAGCTACGTAATGACAGGAGATGATGAATGAAAATGATTTCTGAACTCCCTCCCCTCCCTGCAAAACTCAAGAATGGGAAGCAGCGGAAACTAATTCTGCTGGGGACACCCACGGGCCTCTCCCGGGCGGGTCAGCTCCTTCCCTCCCTGCTGCGGGTGGGCGCCCTTGGGTCTGCAGGGGACCCCTTCTCCCCGGCAGAGGGGGTCTGAGCAACGGGACAAGCCAATCAGAAGAGCGACCTGTTTCCCACAGCAGGAAAGAGGAGCTGGAGCCCACCTGGGGGCCTGCTGGCCTCGGGTTGGTTGAGGGTGGCCTGTGCAGAGTAAAGCTTGGAGCTTTTCCTTCACGGTTTTGGGAAGAGACACTCCCTCCTCCTGGATGTGAGGTGGCGGCCGAGGGCCCGTTCCTCCGGGAGCCTTCTAACCCCACGGTAAACAGAGAAAGGCAGAGCTTAGAGAACTTCAGACGGAGGCAGATGAAACCGAACCCAAGGCTCACTGTCGGTGAGCTTTTCCTTGCAGGAACAAATAACCTTCCTTTTATTATTTAAGCCAGCGTGAAATGCTTCTGTTTCTTACAACCAAAATCTTCCTAATTTGTACACAGACCTATTAAACTGCTTGAGGTGCGTGAATGGAAACATTCACAAGCTACTTAAATGAAAAAGCTTATAGATATCCAGCCTTAACTTAATCTCATGATTTTTGCCTAATTATTTTAAAGCAGAGAAGATACTAGTGACTTATTTAGGTTTGTAAGTAATAGTCATAAATTTAACAGAACTTATGACCTAAAAATCAATGATGATAAACTGGATATTACACAACAAAAGTCACAAGCGCACAGGTCTGATAATTTTCCTGCGCCGAATATAAGGTCGTTTTCGTTAAGATGTGACTCTTTCTTTCCTTGTGGTGAAATGGTCTTAAAGTCCTTCGTGGGCATTTCACTTATTATTTTGTTTCAGTGCCACAGGGACACAGAACGGGATCTGGAAGCTGTCACCCTGCGGGCTGCTCTTCCCGTTTCTCTCTGGGCTGTGACGGCCTCCTGGGAGGGGCGCGGGGCGCGGGGCGCGGGGCGCAGGGCGCAGGGCGCAGGGCGCGGGGCGGGGTGCTCTCAGACCGCAGCAGCCTTTCCGAGCGCTCGCTGAGATGGGCTGGCTTTCACCCTTCACTGGGGTGCAGAAAAACGGTTCATTCTCACAAGACTCGTGAAAGGTGTAATTGTTTGAAAACGAAGGTGCTGTACTTAAATCTGACATATTTTGACCACAAAGATAATCGATTCCTAGATACTCAATTAGCAAATGCAACTCATTCTTAAGGCAGTGAACCTGTAACTAAAAGACGGCCTCGAGGTAACAAATCCGCCCAGGCAGCCAGAGGCGGCGGTGTAACAAAGGCAGTTAGTCCCAGCACCAGCCCTGAATAGCCCAACCCCGCCACTAACCCACTAACCTGCGGGTTTCCCGTGGAGGCAGAAAGCGTCGGCCGGCTGCCGACCTTAGAGCCGAGGCAACGGGGATCGGCTAAGGCTCAGCTAACCGACGGGGCACAGGCAGGCACAGCGATTTGTGCAGCTGCTGTTGCTGGTTTAAATTCTGTCTACTAACAGCTGTAAGAGGAAGGCTCCCGTCTTTTTCTTTCTTTTTCAGCTACATTTTCAATTCTGCAGACACTGCTTTTATAAACTGAAATGAACCATTTTAAACGAGCATCTCACTCATCCCCACAGAATCCTGAGACTTCTAACGCGTCCGTCCTTTTCACGGCCGTATCGTTGTTTTCACTGGTTCCGTAAGAACTGCCTCCCGTTTCTTACCAGGCTATTATCGGACACATCAACTGTGTAACCAAAGCTATGTCCCAGATACCATATTTGAAAACGATTTCTACTTGATCGGAAATGACAAGCAACTACTGAGGGGCAAGGACTGACTTTACAGGTGGAACCAGGGCCTACGAATCCCTCTCCAGGAAACTAGCCTAGCGCCTGGCAGACAGGTTCCCAGGTACCGAGGGTCACTCTCTGGAAGGGCAGGACCCTTGGCGAATGCTGAGAGCCTCAACCAGACAGGGATTCCCCCCATTCCACAGGTCCTGAAGGTGAAGTGAACTCTGTTGGAGACAGTTTCTTGTTTTTTTCCTAGCCTCAGAGAAGCAAACAACAAAGGCTTTTAAAAGTCCAATCCAAGGTTTCTTATGAAAATTTCTGGAGAGAAGTTAAATGCCATCACCTCAATACTCATGGCTCTAGATTTGCAAAGTCAAGGAGGCGTCTACGGCCATTGAACAGCCTAGTGGCAGCTTTTTCTGGTGAAAATTACCTTCTGGAATTACTTTTGATCACAGGAGGAAGACCATGAGGGAAAACTGCCAAGAACTTGAAAATGGGCTAAAGAGATCTGGGTCCTTTCCGCAGGAACACTAGGGCCTGCGGTGATTATCCATTCGAAAGGGGTTTCTCCTTGTCTCAGCTACTTTCCTACTCTTTAGGGTTACACGCTAACGCTGTGAAGAACGGATCATAACGTAAATCATTCCTGTCCATGGCGTTACAGCGGATTTTTTTTCGAATGAAGAATATTTATCTCAGTAAGTGGCCGTACCTCCAGTTGTCATTTGAAGAGTCTTTCATATGCAAACATAAGCATGGCAGCTCTGGAACAGATAAATGCCTCTTAATTTCAGATTAATTTAGGCCCTAATCTGATTAAGTCAACTTTACAAATACAGTAGACTTTGCTGGAAATACTTTTGGTTTGCTGAAAAGTTAGAGGTAATTAAAAGGCTCACAAAGAGGGATTGTTTAATAAATAATAGTGTATCGATCACAAACATCCCACAGTCACTAAAAGACAGATGCTAAGCCCCGTGACCTAAAGATGCTAGGGCCCTGTTTCTGTTAAAAATCTGAATTTATATGTATTTATTAAAATATGGATTTATAGCTGTATAGGGCTCTGTTTTGGGGGAGGAGGGTATCAGGATATGCTTTCTGGGGTGAAGGTTCCTTGGATCATTGATTGTTGTTATTGCTAATGATATTTGCTCTTATTTTTTTTTTTACTGGAATAAACTTCATTAACAGTAATCAAGTACATGGGGGAAAGCTAGTAGAATTAATGTTAAAGCTCTACTCCACGATTCAAGTAAGAGTACATTCATTAACAGAACAGGACACTCCTCTGTATCTCCTGCTCGGTCCCACGCCCCCTTCGGGAATTCCTTCACGTTCCGACGTTCCCAAGGCCTCCCTCTCAGCTTCCGCCACAGCCTGTCCAGCGGGACCCAGGCGAGATGAAGTCCCCTTACTAAACCCTTTCACGGGTCCTACACGAACCCTTCTGGAAACTTTTCGGTTATAATTTGGGTATCAGGTCGATGCTTCCTTCTCCCACTACATCTAATTTCCCCGTGTAGCTTAGTCACAGGGGCGTCCTAGGTGCTCCAGACACATGCATAGTCTCCTAAGAGGGGCCCAGAACACATGCACAGCTCCCTTGTCCAGTACGGCGAATGGCTCACCATACGGTAGAGTGAGAAATGTTTCACGTCCTACAAAGATAAACAACCTAACCCAGTGAGCTGTTTATACATCGGGTTTCAGAAGATATAACATCTGCCTTTCACTCGGAACACGCTTTTCACATGTGTAATACTTCAAGGGATAGAATCTGCCCGATATGAGTCTGCGTGAAAAGAGCCACTGTAACGGAATTTTATGTACAATGTCGTGAAAGGAGAACAAAGGAGTCACATGGTCCGAGCTTACACATCACATGCTGAGGGTTCAAGTATCTTCATCTATTATTCAACATGCTCAAAATCATGAAAATCTTACACGTGATATTTGCAACACTGATGATAAAATCTGAACAAACAGCAAAGGACATGTGACGTTCCTGAAATTTCAATATTTGCAGGCCCTGCGGGTGTGTTTAAACGAGTTACAAAATATTCTGTGCAGAGGGCTCCCTGGGAGACAAACAAATGCGCCGGAATCCTATTACTACACGGGCCCGGGAGAGCAGCAGCCACCAGCCCGGATTGTAAAAATTCTTCCCGGCTCTCCAAACCCTTTGTTCAGGATGAATTTTTATTACAGCAATGCATTCTAGTGGCATCAGTGACACTGAGGCCCAGAATGCAGGTCTGTTGGACGTGGTTCTGCGTGCGTAACCCCGCTGTGGTCTGGATTTAAGGGGGACATAAACTCCCCACTGTCTCGCCCCCCTTTCTGGGCCGTGCCCGTTAAAGAACAAAGCTGTGTGTTGCACCCTTGACTTCGGCACCATGAATTCACTGAAGAAAATGGAAAAACTCCAGCATCCCTGGGAAGGCGCTTCTGTTTCTAAAAATAGATACACCTCTGAGCTCCAAATAAGCCAGTGGAGAAACTTCTCAGGGGACAGAACGTGGAGGCCAGCAGGCGGGGTGGCCGGGGGAGGGCAGGGGAACCGTCTTTGTTCGGTCGACGCCAGAGAGAAAATGTGAACTAGCAACCCTGGGACGTCCGCAGCTCAGCTGGGAATTAAACAGTTCTGAAGGCATGAAATAAGAAAGAAAATCAATTTTACATAATAGTAAATACATTACTGACAAATTGACTTGTTTAAAGTGATTATGTGATTTTCAGCAAGCAGTTCACTGACAGGCTGCCGGGTGACACCTAGGACTTGGTCGTGTGTGGTTATCATCAGTCTCCTCACCCGGTGACAGCCCAGAGCAAACGAGGAACTGGGTGCTCTGCCCGTAAAAAGGCCTTTTCTTCTCTCCCCCCTGCTTCCCTTTTTTAAAGGAGCCAGTGAGGAGGAAAATGATGAAATTTCCTCCATGAGATTCCCCAACCCCCATCTCCACCCGCAAGAGATCCTTCAGAGATGACTATGAATTTCACACATACCCACTGAAAACCCTAAGTATCCATATGGGATCTTACATGAAATCTCCACAAAAAAGGGAGATAAAGTTCAATGTTATCTCTATTTTTATTGATTGGTTGATTTTAAGGGAGATAGAGGGAAGGGGGGGAGAGAAACGACCATTTGTCGTCCCACTTATTTATGCATCACGGATTGCTTCTCCTATGCGCCACGGTGGGGGATCGAACCAACCTTGGCGTCCTGGGACGATGCTCTAACCACGGCTATATTTTTATATTTAATATCATGTTATCGCAGGCTCCCTCCAGATTTTCTGAATGTTCTCAAAATTATTTTTCGTAACAAAGTATGCCAGTTAAGTTCATCTTCCTCATTCGCGTAAGTCGTCAGTTACGGTGCAGAGTGCGAGGAAAGTAAGGAGATGTTCCACGTGGGACAAGGTCTTGTGGAGGTCAGTGTGTCATACTTGGGAACACTCCAGAAGCTGATGACTGCTACGGGTTTAAGGAAAAGAAGAACAAGTGTGAGGCCCAGATCCGCAGAAGGCTCTAGGGACTCTGACTCGGTAGGAAAACAAGCAATCATTTAATATTAACATTAACCTCACACAACAAGAAGAGACTGAAAAGGGTAACTGAAGACATCAGTTTTTACCAGAGATGTTGACAAAATGCCCCCATTTAGGTACAACAAACTGTGTGGTTGAGAGTCAATCATTAATGAGCCATTTTCTACATTATTTAACCACCACTATTTCTGTCTCTGGATATAGTTTAAAAGAAATCTGAACATAAATACTGTTATTATTGCAGCTTAATAAAATCTTTCAAAAACTTACTTATTATAAAATAAGAATATTAAGTGAAAGTCAATCAGAAAATGATTAAAAAGCTTTAAAAAAAACTTTCGAGAATTTTTAAATAAAAGTTCTTTTAAGCAAAAGAAAATATTTTTCAAAGGTTATTAGTATTAGCGATTTGAATTTTCGGTTATTTTTAAAAAGTCAATTGGAGGCCCTGGCTGGGCAGCTCAGTTCGAGCATCATCCTGATGCCACAAGGTCAGGGCACATACAAGAGTCTACCAAGGAATGAACAAATAAGTGGAACAACAAATCAATGTTTCTCTCTCCCTCTCCCTCCCTCCCTCTCTTCCTCTCCCTCCCTCCCTTCCTCTCTCTCTCTCAAAATCAACTTAAAAAAAAGTCTACTGGACCCGAAAGTCCAACAGACACCATCTGTTATGCCAGAAACAAGTGTTTAATCCATTTTGATTCAGCCATCTATGACCACAGATCAAAAATAAAAAGCACTGTTACGTGAAAATTATTCAGTCTCATTCCTGTAGTTATAAAAAAGATACGATCTTGCTGAGTCAAAATTATTGTGTATCATTTGCGTTTGTCATTAAAAAAAACAATTTTTACTGCTTTGCTTTCAAAGCCAAATTACTCAACAAAATGTTTCCAAACCAGTCCATTCATTAGCTTTTATGCAAATATCATTCTGCACATCCACTATGCCTATTCAGAATTTCTTTTAACCATGTTTAACAAATCTGTACCAAGCACCATTTGCATTTATAGCTGACAGAAAGACCAGCTCTGAAGTTTCAAGGCACCGCTCATTCATTTCTAGGCATAAGTACTCTCATGTTTCGGGTCTGTTATGATCCCCTCTCCTGATGTACATAGTTTATTTTTCCAGATTCTAATTCCAACTTTTCTTAGGAGCAAGCACTACATTACTGTCTATTTATTGCACCGCATTTCCACTGAGAACAACAATAAGGAAAAAAAACAATATTCTTATGTTTATGTGCTAATCTTTTGGGAAAATTAATGATGATAAAGATTGTAATCGCTTATCTGAACCTCCAGTGGCTGAATATATTTTGAAATTCAGAGTTTTCATATTTTAGGAATGTACCAGAGTGCACATTTCACATCTTACCCTAAAAAGCAATACTATATTTGCAGAGAGATACATGAATAATGTTACTGCTATAAATAATCTTATGTCAGCTCAGATCAGTTCACCAATAAATATGGGCCAAATTTATAAAATAATTTTGTTTGCATTTTCAGAGCTTTCTAGATTCAGAAATTCTGGATAATGAATTGCATACAATCTATCTATTTCAACTTTTAATACCTGAAAGTATGGCTCATGGGGCCATCTTCTGTAATTAAGCAAATACATAACTGATTATAATAAGAAATCTGTGCATAAATACCTAAGCCTGAGTCCTATACTTCACGCTTTCCCAATGACTGTATCCAAAGAAATAATTAAAATATCTGAAGGGGATAATGAACATTTCCCATTATAGTATGATTAGGATGACTATACTCTATCTGCCAAATGGAAAGAACAATAAACTGTCTACAGAGCCTTTATTCAGGGTTCAGCAAAACTACAAATAACCCTTAAGAACCCCACCAGACGGGCCAGGGGTCCACGAGCCAGACCGGCACAAGCAAACGCACAAGGCGATGAATTTCCTGTTTTCCATTTTCATCTGACTCAAGTGCAACAGAGGAACATGCTCATTCATTTGGACAGAAAAGAAATCAATTGAAAACAGAAATTCAAAATGGAGAGACTTGCCCAGCCGGGCGTGGCTCAGCGGTTGAGCATCCACCTAGGATCCGGGGGATCGGGGTTCGATTTCCAGTCAGGGCACATGCCCGGGTTGTGGGCTCCATCCCCAGTCGGGGGTGTGCAGGAGGAGGCCGATAAGTGACTCTCTCACCACTGATATTTCTCTCTCTCTCCCCCTCTCCTTTCCTCTCTCTGAAATCAATAAAGACATATTAAAAAAAAAAAAGGAGAGACTTGTTTTGATTTCACTTTCGAAAGGCTGAAGAATAAAGGCTTTGGAAATGGAGAAAAAATAATGTATATAATAAATATGATCCTGTCCACAATGCTAAGAGTGAAAAAAAGAATTCAGTGATCGCCCAAAGCACCCCTCATGCTACTGAACGAGAAGCTACGTTTATGGGGATTTGAGCTCCAGGTGGAGCCCCTCGCGGAGCCTGGCTTTCTGGCCCTTTCAAGTCCCTGGCCTCCCCTGATTCTGCGCACTGAGCCTGCTAAGGCAAGAAACTTCCGGTGACTTTGTGACAAGATCTGATCTTCCTTCCTCGGAATGTTTCCAAACAGTCAACAGAGTAAGCCCCCGCCCGCCGCCCCAGGTACCTGCCCTCACAGGTGGCATCACCCCCGTCTCCTAATTTCGTCTGCTGTACTTCACCTGTGATCACCATTCACAAAAGAACTTCATATTCTCAAAATACAGTTGTTTCCAAAGGGAGGCACTTAACATACAACAAAACATCTCTGTGATTTCTGGCACCGAATCCGTATTTCATCAGCTACAGGACTGAGTAATGATCACAGCACAGAGATTCAAGTCTGTCACATCAGCTTCTTTCAAGAAATAAAAACAGGTCTGACATTTATAAAACTGCACAGACGAATCAAGAAAAAGAAACTGACCAAACTAAGACCAAACAAAACCCATTTAAAGTTATTCTACCATCTGTACTGATGACTCTACCTTTTATGGTTTTAAAAAATCTATTTTAATTTTAAAAGGGGAAATACACCCAGGTGTTTGCCCTAATTGGTAGCAGACAAGCAACAACACTTCTCAATAACTTAGTTAATACATTTCCGTACGAGTTCACTTTAAGAAAGCATTTAGAATATTTGTCTACACCTGCATGCTCAAATGCATCCAGCTCTTTCCTTTTCCCATGGCACATTCTGAAATAAACTCTGATTAATTAAAAAATAAAATAATAAATTCTGTTCAGGTAAGGGACCTTTAATAAAAGGTAGGAAATGTTTCAAGGCCAGGCCTCATAGTCCTAATGCATACTCCCCCCCCCCCTCTTAAAAGCAGTGAGTATCTTCCTGTTGAAAGTTGCAAGGTGACAAGAAGGATGCCGAAGCTGTCATCAGTGTCCAGGAGTCCAAACTTATCAGTAAGCAAAGGAAGGAAAAACATTTGAGACAACTCATCTGGAAGAGTAAGATGGGAGATGAGATGCTCACGCCTAAGTGAAAGAAATCATTCAGAGAGAGTTAGCTTTCTGAGCTGCAAAGAGAAATAAATTCACTCCCATAACACTCAGAGAATGACAGTCACAAAAATGGGCCATCCTTCTGGGCCTCTCATTCTATAGGTAAGGAAATTAAGGCCCAGAGAGGCCTACACAGCACTTGGTCCAGAACTTATGTCTCATTTGGTGCAGATGCCTTTCATTAAATTGTATCATTTTGACAATTATTTAATTGAATTTGTGCAGCACAATTATTAACATTTATATGGAGCAGAACACTAGTTCTTGATCCAACTCAGAAATCAATCAATAAACCAATCACAAAATGTATTTAACAGCCAAATGTGAAGAAAAACATACTGTAGACTGTTTCCTAAGCAAAACTGTATGTGAATGGAGGTGTGTCTAATTCTATCCGCATCAGTTTTGCAAATCGATTAACAGTTAACAAAGGAAGGTTTCTATCATAACTAGGTGACTGTTGAAAACTGTTTTTACTTAGGCCCAGTTGCCAAAGCAATGAAAGCAAGAATCTGATTTTATTTCTTAAACGAATGGGGAGCAGTTTTTGATGACTGCACATTTAGACGTGGGCCGCAGACTGGGCCACAAAACCGCCACATATCTTAGGGCACTGGTGAGAAAAAGTGTTTTAATATTCAGTCACTCTGAATAAAAATGAGCCACTGGTTACCTTTTTCTACACCGATGAAGATCTTTGCCTTCGCTCATCACATTATTAAATATTTTTCGTATCTCCAACATGAAAGGATTTGGGAAAACTCTTAAAATGTTTCACAAGAAGTTTCACTTTTAATGAGATAAAAATCATACCTTATATAGTTTGCAGCATTTTAAACTTTGTTGGAAAAACTATCAGCTCAAAAATATTAAAGTTCCTTTATGTGAAAGTAGCTCAACTATTAAAATATCGGTTTACTCTCTCTTCCGGAGGCATGTCTGCGTCAGGCATTCTTGGAACAGGTACAGCAACAGATTCTGAGAGGGGCGCGATCTGCAAGCCTCACATGGGTACCCCCGAAAAGAAGAGAAAACTAGTCTGTGCAGTTAAGAACCGAGGCAGTTGTAGGGCCTGAATTTTGAAAGTGTGGCTCCTGTGGAAACAAAGGCGCCACATAGAAACAGTCCGACAAACAGCGAAGGTGAGTGGAACTAACTCCACTAAACCGCCCTGGACGCTAGAGAAACGATGTCAGCTCTAAAAGGCGGATCCAAATACCGGAGTGACCAGCTTCCCCAGGACTCAACACGTCAGGATGGAAACTCATTTCTATCACTTCCGCTGAGCCGGTTCACGGTAACGCAGGACGCTCACCCTAAGTCGCCTGTGGCGTCGCCGGCCACCCACACGCACTCTGATGCCGCAAGCTGCAAACGGCAGAGAGGCCTCTTCACTGGACCCTGTCGTTTCACAGAGGAAACAAGATAGCGGCTTAGAAGCGTTCCCTAGAACTCAAAGGAAAATTAAGCCTTGATTTACTTCCACGGAGGAAAATGACGAGAAGTAACGGACGCTGGGCCAGCCGCCGCGCCAGGGCCCTTCTCAGACACGCCCCGCCTGAGCCCAGCCCCGCAGCGGGCAGGCAGGAGCAACCCACGGGCTCACCCGGCCGCAAACGCTGCAGAACGACAGCACCCGAGCGACTTGACAAATACGACGGGTCCTCGGCCAGAGGGCAGTGACGCTCACGCTCAGGGTGGGAGGGGAGAGATGGATTCAGCGACGCGTCCCCACGGCCACCGAGAGTCGGCCCAGCGTGCGTCCCGCACGGAGAAACGGGGGCTGAAGGGAAACAGACGGGCCCTGAACGCGGGGTGCTCGGGGTGACGACTGGGGGAAAACGCAGGGAAAATCCCGCCCAGAGACAGGAAAACACAGTCGCGCCAGGTGCTGCGAAGGGAGACCACAGGGCGAGCCGGAGCTTCAGGAGGCCGTGGCGCGGGGGGGGGGGGGGGGTTTGCCCAGAGAGAGCGACGTCGGGGCTGAGATCTGAAGATGAGTCGGGGGAAAGAACTGGGGGACTTTAAACACACCACCTGTGCTCCCAGCCTTTCACCTTTAGTCTGATGGCTGCCAACCTCGGCGGGGACCCGGGCGCCCCCGGGCGGGACTGTGCTCTATCTACCCCTCTGTGTGCCTGCCGCACAGGGGACCGCAACCGACCCTCACCCGCTTTGTTGAAAAGAACTGAAATCAACCCTACAGCAAGTCAAGCAGAGTACCTGTAGCTCACTTTTTAAAAACACAGCCCACAGGCACCCGTGCCAAAGTCTGACCATGGCAGCCGATGGGGTACCCGCCCAGAGAGGGGGAGTCAGCTTGAGGGGACCAGAGCTCACCCAGCCTGGGGGGGGGGGGGGAGCTCAGCCTTGGGCCTGGAGAGGCCAAGCCCAGCGGGGACTGGAGCCCTGGGCTTGGCACTGGGCGCACCCCAGCACAAGGCGGCACCTGGCACCGGACAGCCACGGCTGACTCACAGCACATCCGAATGTGCCTCCAGCTCTCTGCACAAAGAACTCACTCAAATGTTCATGCCAGAGTGGGAGATGGTCCTAGAAAGACTACAGCCCTGCTGACGGGGAGCTGGGGCTCAGATGTTACCAAAGGCAATGCCGTCACCCACAAAAAACACAACTACAAAGAGTGCCCGTGGGTGTCTTCCCAACCCAAAAGGCCCCGAGAAATCCCCGGTGGTTTTGCCTTCTGACTATAAATATCATCCTTACCACTCAGCAAGGATTACCTCGTCCTTAGATGGCAGAGAAGTTCCTAACGACACACTCTTCTGGTTGTTTCCACAAAGGAAACACTACAGGAGACAGAGGCTGTATTATTTTCAGATGTAAATTCCCTCCCCCAGCACCTCCACTGGCTTCTGCCCTTTGGGAGAGGTGGACAGCAGGGGACGGGGGTGGCCCATGGTGACAAGCTCTTGACTGGTAACGACCAGCTTGCACAGGCAATCCTTGGTGGTCCTGCCCCCCCCAGGGAACGTTCGGGGGTCAGCGAGTCTACGTGAGACCAACGTGCACAACAGCCCCGTCGTGGTTCTCCCGACCTGCGGGGGCCCTTGCTCGACTGTCGCCGTGCCCCAGCCAACTTCATTAAGCGGGGCTTTCCCCAGGGGAGTTCTTGGTGGAGACATCACTGGCAATACGCACTAATGCTTCAGAGCGAGTGGTGAGTGACGCTAGCAACGTGGGCAAACGAGAAAGAACAGCCTCCCCTCGCGGGTTCCGGAATCCAGTCCGAGGCGCTCCGGCCAGCAAACGCATTGTTCCTAAAATGGGAAGCTTGGAAGGCAGCTAATGGAACAGTTCACCCGTCCTTCGGGCATTCACTAGGCTTTCACTGAGCGCCTTTTGTATACCGAGCACTTACTGAGGCCGTGCGATAAAACACCAGACATTATCGTTGCACAGCTGAGGATCAGAGGCCCCCAGGCTTAGATACCTCCCAAAGCCACCGGGGAAATGGGAAGCTTCCAACCCTGACCTGCCTGGCACACAACTAAGTAGGAGACAAGGGGGGTGGCACAAGAGGAAGCGGTAGGAGCTGGGGGGCCCTGAAGCAATAGGCAGAGCTGCGGGAAAGGCGCACACGGCAATCGCACCGTCAGTTCAGGGGGGTGGAGATAGGGAGACGTCCTGGAGCAGGTGGCTCAGCCGCCACCGGCTCGGGCGGGAGGGGCGCCCCCGTGGCCGGGCTTCGGGGGGAACCCCGCCTCTATGAGCAGAATCAGGAAAGCTATGCAAGCAGCATCGCTCACAAACCGGGAAGACCAACATCAGCAGTGCTGTTTTGAAATACAAACACCAACTGAAAAGCGCATGCTGGTTATAGTTTAGAAACACGGGCTCAGGGCCCAACAGAGCTCCTGCCGCAACTTCACTGGACTGTCACCACTTGTCTCAGCCTCAGCGCCGTGCAAACAACTGGACGTGTCTGCCACCGAGCAAACAATTAGCAAACTGAAAAATCACCCTTTAGTTTATATGAGCCCACGAATTCTGCTTTAATTAACAGCCATTATTAGCAATAAACATGTGAAATCCTGTGACTGAATGTGTGCTCTCGTTAGGGAGCAGGAGTCAGCCAGTACTCGCCCAGACTCCAGCGATGACCCGAACAGACGACGACTTTCATTCGACCCTCGGCGTAAGTATCTTACAATTACTAAATAATCCACTAATTGTTTTTTCTTACTTTAGCTATCAGTCAGCATTCGCCTCTAGCTAATCCACACATACACAAGCATTATGTAAAATGGCTCATGAAAAACAACTAAATTCATTTAACAGGTATTATTAAACTACTTCTCCAACCAAAAAAGTTCACGCATTTTAACTACACTTATAATAAAGATATTAAAGAGTATCATATACAATTTTTTTTAACATAATTGCTTTTACCAAAAAATTTAAAAAACAGTAACATAATTACTGTATTTCCCATGAACAAAACAATAAATTGTAGACAGCTGAGCAGAAGAGGAAAGAGCTAACGTTTCACCATGGATCACAAGCAGTGGTTTCCGACGGACACAGTGCGATGCTCACTCACCTGCACGTCAATTTGTCAATCTCAATTCACGCACCGGCAGATTCATTTCTGAACCAATGAACCTTTGTTTTCAGCAAAGGAGAGCCAAAGCGATTCTCCCCCTTTGCTGTGCTGACACAGACACTGTGTCGCTCAGAAGGAAACAAAGTGACACATCAGATTAGCTGTAATTTGTTTTAAATGAATCTACCGAGCAGTTAGCAATTTGCATGCTTGCTAAGGTAGGTAAAAGGAAAGAATCAATTGTCACGCGTACAATGCGATTCACGGAGCTGTGTGTGTGTTGGTTCCTTCCCGGGGCAGACAGCGGAGTCATGTAATGCGAGCAGGCGATCGCGGTCTCAGGAATTTCTGCCGTTGCTCTTGAGGAATATTTAAGGGAATGTCACTGCCCAGATGGATGCTGGCCCAGAGGACAATTTCTTCTGCAGGATTCCAAATCTCCCACGTCAAAGGGAAACTGAATTTCTCATGAATTTTAGAAAATATTTCAATGCTTCTAATAAACTCTTTGAGAAAAGTTTAAGAATCTCCCTCACTTCTTAAAAGATTTTTTTAAAAATCTAATAAAGAATAGAAATAAACTTGCTTGAGGAAATCTAAAAATATTCCTCACTAATGTATATTTCTCCTGTGTTTCCTTTAATTTTTCTAATTCACTTCTCTCTTTTGTTATTTTCCATCTTCCAAAACGTATTCTTGCTGCCCTGGCTGGTGTGGCTCCGTGGTTAGGGCGCTGGCCCACGCACCAAGAGGTTGAGGGTTCGATTCCCAGTGAAGGGCACGTGTGCCTGGGTTGCTGGTTCATTCCTGGCCCCGGTGGGGGGGGAGTGTGCAGGAGGCAGCCAATCCAGGTGTCTCTCTCACATCGATGTCTCTCTCCCCCCCCACACTCTAAAAAACAAAACAAACAGAGGAAAAAAAAAAAAAAGTATGCTTACCTCTAATTACAGGACTATTACCACCAAGGGTCAAGGTACTACCTGCCATGTGTAAATCATAAAGTCAGTGGATCGCACTGTCACAGGGCGTTCAAGGGCTTCCCGACTTTCCACATTATAGGTAGGAATGAACAGGAGAGCACAGAAAGGGTGAGAGATTTATTTACGTAACATCATGCAGTCAGGAAGTGACAGAATCAGCAGCACAAGGACCTAGTATTCATGCTAACCAGGATATCCTACGAGAAATTCAGTATTAACCTGCAAGGGCAAACCACCACTATTTTCAGAAAAGAAAGGCCCCTGCTTTTGCTATCCAAACATTTAATCACATTAATTAATATATGATAATCCTCAGCATCGTTATCATCGCCAAAGTCTCGAGAAGGCCATTATTTGATCTAGAAAGTGAGAACAGTCTCTTCCTAGGAGAGAAATCACTGAACTGAAGACTTGGGCCAGAGTACAGGAGAAATTCAATACCTTCTCACAGCTTCGAAAGACAGGTCTTCGCCCAGGACTTTGAAGTAAGTTTTTAAAATAAATCTGACTTACTAAAATAACCATCTGAGAAACAAATGATATTAAAAAAATAAAAAATTACTATCTGTTAAAAGCATCTGAAAGTTGATTCTCGTGGGAAATAAATTTTTAGCTTATTACCAATATGTGCACGTAAAGGAAAAGCTATTACCATATTTCAAAATGCACATTAATATTCATCAAGCGAAAATGCTGAGCAAGAATTAACAACTTATCTCTAATCAGTCAATTATTGCAAATGGCTCCTGATAGCTGCTGACTGTTGCCAGGCCCACTAGAGCTCATTCCAGGAGGCTGGCAAGGAAACAAGACAATTACCAGTTCTCTGCCGCAGAAATATCCACAATTCAGAGTGAACTGAAAGGCCGCCTTGATACTGGACTGTCCTGAGCATTCCTAGTGAGCACAGGGCTCGCATCACTTTGCAGGGTGAGGAAGATGCAGGACGATATGACACAGGATCTTTATTTTGAGCACACAAACGTCCATGCTTGAAGACGCTGGCATGTGGCCTGCGTGACAGACCACGTCCCATGTGCACGAAATCCCAGCTCCTCCAGAGCGCACAGCTGGACTCCTTGGCCCAAGAGTCCGAGAGGCACACTCTCTTTCGTATCAATTCTTAAGTGAGATTTCAGTAGCTTAACACAATAGAGACGGACTTCTTATCCATCTCACGGTGTATGGAGAAGACGGGGATTCTGCTCCACGCGGGCTGTGCATTCGGACAAAGCCTCGAGGGGACGCACATGATTCCCTCCCCTGGGACTCCAGGGCGTCACCGCACCTGGGAGGGGAAGTCCAGCCGTGCGCCCAGGAAAAGGGTTTGGTGAACACACAGGAGTCTGGACCACAGCGTCTTTTAACACTATTAATGCACTTGGCTTATAGGAAAGCTTAATTACTTTGAAAACTCTTCTTAACTGTAGAACCTCAGTTTTCTGTGGTGGTGCCTTCAATTAGAAATTAATGGCCGAGATAAAGAAATGTAGGTAATTTTAAAGCAGATCTCAGTGATCCCAAAGACTCTCACACGCCAAAACAAAACACTGTCCAGTCCAGCCGTCCCCCATCCTGCAGCTACGGCACCGAAACATTCACTGTGGAAACTGTAACATATTTTAATTGGACACAGTAAGAAGGAAACAGCTTGGGCCTGAAAAACAGAACCTATTCATCTACTCAGTCACGTCCCTTGGTACTGTTGCAAAGCTACAAAATGTTTCCAGCGTGACAAAGATACACAGAGAACAGAAGATGCATAGGAAAGAAAAGAACACCCTAAGAACTGCCTGAAAAAGAGAAAAATCAGAATAGAGGTCTAGCAGCTTTTTAAAATCATTATATGTTGCACACAAAGGCCTGATTTCTCACCAACCCATAGGAAACTTTTCCCCCCCTAAAGAAACACTTTTCTATGAATTCACTCTCTTTCTTTCTTTCAATATATCTTAATTGATTTCAGAGGGAGGAAGGGAGAGGGAGAGAGACATGGAAACATCAATGATGAGAGAGTCACTGATCGGCCGCCTCCTGCACGCGCCCCACTGGGGATCGAACCCGCAACCCGGGTATGTGCCCTGACCGGGAATCGAACTGCGATCTCTTGGATCCTAGGCCGATGCTCAACCGCTGAGCTACGTCGGCCAGACAAATTCACTCCTTCTTTACTGCTAAGTAAGACACTGTTGTGTTCAAAAAAAATCTTAAACAGTTACAGGCGAAGATACGGGCTCCGCCCGCCACAGACTATTCAACCTCCTTCCCACAAGCACAGGCTGTTCCGCCTGCTGTCCTCCCCTCTGAAGGAATCGGCCGCAGAGGACGGGAGGGGGACAGCGGGTCCGTCAGGGGGTCACGGCTGCTTGACTTCTGGAACGCAGAGGCAACGGGAGGGGGTTCAGCGAACCGGACACTCTCTCTCAGGAAGGTCAGTCCTGGCCTCTGAGATGAATGACCGAATGTGCGGACACGGCCACGGTCGCTTAATGCTTCCCAGAGGCCTGGCCAACGCTCCGCTCCACGGAGCCACCCACTGGGCGTGCGCACTACAAAAGCTAACGCGGCCTCGAAAAAACATCTGGAGTCTCCCGCACCCACGGGTGTTTTGATGGCGTGTTTTCTAGAACAGAGGTCCCCATGGCTGCCACCCGCTAACGAAAACTATACTGCGAGGGGGCTTTCTCCTGGGAGCCGGGAGACTGCGCTGAGCAGCTCCTCGCACGGGGTGGGGATGCAGGACTGCGGGGAACCCACCTGGAATGTATTTCACGCACAACAATGTCCCTGCCTCAGGTGAACCACTTTAACCAGACCACGGGATCGCTCCTCTAGCACGGACGCAGGGGAAGGGATCAGAGCCGGGGATCGGGGCTGCCGCGGGGGGCCCTGCGAACTGCACGCTCACTGCTCCGGGCCCCAGCCCGGCGCACCCAGGTCACCTCCTCACTATCCAAGTCCCACGAGAGGGGAAGGGAAGGACGAGAGAGGACCTCGAGCATCGGGTGTCACGATGGGTGGCCTGCAAACGCTGCCCTGGCCCCTAACATTCATTCTCACCTTTTCTAGAGAAACCCGATGTTTAGCTTGGAAGACGGTTGCCCTGAATCGAGACCCCTTCCCAGCCTCCCCGGCACCCCGGAGTTATGATGTGATCCCGTCTGGTCCACACAGGACCCACAACGTCCCGCAAGAAGGCCGGCGCTGTCCCTTGGGGCCGCCTTCCTCCTCCTGCCCCTCCCTCCCTCCTGAGGCTGCCCGTAGGAGGGGTGAGCAAGGGCCTGGGTGGCCGAGCCAAGGGGGCCAGGCTGGCCCGAAACACTTAAGCAGGGAGGGAACGACCCAGGGAAAACCGCACCTCTAAGCCAACGCTGTTACGGGCTTTCTGCGAACTGCGGCCAATGGCTGTGTGAGGGCCCTGGAGCCCGAAGAGCTGGGGACACACCAGGGGGCACAGGGGGCCCCACGCACACAGCCTCCCCGGACACGGGGGCTAGGCCCCCGCGTGCACATGCTGCCCCCAGGCCCTGGCGGAGACACAGGAGCTGTCCCTCAGAAAGGAAGCGACGCCAAGCTCGCCTTGGAGCAGCAAGGGGAAGGCTTCCCAACCGGCTTCTGCCGACGGTCCTGCATTAATGACTCTCCCGCTGCCGATGGGATTCCCAGCAAGAGGAGAAATGCGTCGAATGTTTTCAAATAGTTCTGCCTGAGGATTTACGATTTGTAAGTCAGACCTGACAGGAAAGGACACTGCGGGTGAAATGGCTTAAAAGTTCAACCCCTTGCCTGAGACCGGTCGGGAGCAGCCCTTGACTTCCCATGACGAAAGTCCCTTCTGAAGACAGCCGTTTCCAGGGAACCATCTTCCCCTGGGGAGGCTGGGAATTTTTTTTTAATTTTTATTTTTATAATTTCCCTTTTGATCTTTTAAACTACTTAACTTCTGAGAGGGATGAAGGACACATATCTTAATGTGATTCTTCTTAAAACCTACAACAAAGGACTGAAACGCTGACAATGTTCTCTGCCCAAATTCCTGTTGGAACATGTCCAGAGACTATATATAAATATACATATATATGTGTGTGTGTATGTGTGTGTATATATGTATGTGTGTGTGTATATATATATATATATATATATATGCTTTCTCCATGGTTTTAAAAGCACTTCCTATTTGTTCCACAATAAGTTTATCATTTTTATAATAAGACATTATACAAGATTCTCTCTTTGAGAGAAAGAAGTTATCAAAATCAATTTATCTGTGTATCACTTTCAAAACCTGGTATGCAAAGATACCGACATTCTTATAGGGCCGAATACATAGATTTTAACATGAATTTCAGTTGGTCACAACTGTATAATTCCCTGATGATTATACTCTCAACTCCTTTCTTTCTTTTTCTTTGTTTTTTTACAATGACTGGCCGGTGTTAGATTTTTAGAATTTTCACTTTCACCACGCACACTCAGGACGGTCTTCATTTCCCATTTACCCCGGCTGCTCACAACTACAGCTTGAGCCACACCGCGCACCGGATGAAAAACCTCTACGTGCTGAGTAAGTTTCCTTTAAAATTTCATTTGGGAGACACACAATTATAGGGACTCTGTCAATTCTACGACACAACAGTGCTTAAGAAGGATGCGTAACACGAAACGACACTTGAACGTGTAATTTACACCAGCGCCGTGTCACCCGATTTACCCCGTCCTGACATTCACGTGACAGACAAGCATGTCGGTGATGCAAATCAGAGTGAGGTGCTAAATACCGTAGTATTTTAAAAGTTCAATTGAAAACCAAAGACGAAAAGCTGCTGACTGATAAGCGGCTTACTCGGTTAGCATAATTTTAATTTCGAAATTGAGGACCGGCGTTTAAAAAACCACGACCAAAGTCACACACCGTCAGAAACAGTCGAGAACGGAGTCCTTCGCTGACAGACTCTACTTTTGCTGTTTGTTAAGACAGGTGACATGCTTCTCAAACAACCTCTTTTCCCTCTGTGCAGATAAAAACAAAGTCGTCCTCCATACTCCTGAATTCCTTCTTTCCTAAATAAGGCACCGCTGTGTGGTGAGAAGTTACGCCGACTCCCAGGTCGGACGTCGGGGGCACAAGCCACATGCTGGGTGAAGCAAACCCATCGCCAGGCAAGGACTCGGGCGACAGCGGGGCACCGGGCCACTGGCGAGGGGCAGAAAGAAGCCTCAACCAGTGTCGCAGGAAGGATGCGTGGTTCGCGCCCGCACCGTCTTCCCGGTTCCACACCGGCTGCCAGTCTGCTGCTCACCGGGAGGCCAACAGGAGGGGCAGGCAGGGCTCTTCCAGGCCCCTCGTTCGCATGCGTCACAGGGACTATTCCTGGACACTTACAGCACCTTCTCGGCCAAGGAAGGTCATGGATCAGACACGGCATTTATCTCGTTTTTAAAAAGCTTCAGACTAGGGGAAATATATAAGTTTCTGCTCTCCCAAGAGCATGGGGAGGAAAATAAATCTCTGTTTGCACCGCTCTGAGTGTAAGTCATAAATGAAACCATTCTCTCTAGAAAACTGTTATTTGGACTAAAGCAAAGAAGCCTAAACTATAATCAAGAGAAATGTACTTTCCAAGTCCCAGATCTTATGGCATTTAACTGAAGGATTATTCCAGTCCTCAAGCTCGCATCAGTACAAGGAAGTAATGAAAAAAACAAATACACAAAACTAACATTTGTTTTATTGTTAAAAAAAAAAAAAAAAAGAATTCTAACAGTACGAACCCACAGAGGGGTTCTACACTCAAATTTAAGTCGATTGTTTCTAGCTCGTATTTGCCATAAACAATATTACAAATGGATATAAACTAAAAATTCTACTCAATTCATGATGTAGCTAAATTACCAGCATTTGAAGACGACTCCACAGACTGCAGGAAGCTAGGATGGCACAGACCCTAGCGACTCACATATGGAGAGTTCAAACCTGGGGTTCTGTGGATTTCCAATCTTACTTGAATGTCAATAAAATGATCAGAAAAGTCACTTTATGTAAGTTATAATAAAAATTTTAACAAATGTGCACACCCAGTACTACAATGCAGTAGGGCTTATATTTCATAAAATGTACCGAATACGTTGATAATTCAAAACAGAACAAAACAGTTGTAAAAAATAAAGCTCACAGCCAAGCAATGTTTCTTCCAGTTAACTGGAAATTATCTCATGATTGTATTAGGGTTGGGTCATGATGGTGAACCAGTCAGATTATAGATACTTACCTAAATTCTTTTTTAATTGATTTTATTAGTTTTTTATTAAGAACTCAGAAATGGGGATATTTATTTTTTCTGGGCCTGTATTCTTTCAGCAATATTTCCTTCACAATTGCTACTAACAATGTATCCAAGTCAATAATCCTGTTAAAACAACATTACACTGCTGACAAATGACATCAAACCAAAATGATTTCCCTCACATTTAATTTTAAAATCCTAACCCTTTGTTGAGGATGAGACAGAATGCGTCCCCAATGAGACCGAGCAACCTTTAGCTACTTACCTCAAAGAGCTAATTTGTCCTAATTCTGTTAAGTATGACTTAGCATTTTTAAGAACTATCACAACGTCGGCTTAGGGGACTGTAACATATGCCTAGAAAACTATCACTTTTTTGCTAGTATTTTAAATTGACATGTATTTGGTTGTAACAGTGCCACAAACATGTTTTTCACAGCTACGCTTCTATTTGCATTAGAGGAGAAATGCACATGTCAAAACAGAACAGATGGGTCTTGTCTTCTAAAGATATATTCAGTCCATGATTAGGTAATTCACAGATGATTTAAAACTTATAATTGAAAACTTCTACAATTAACTTGTCATTGTCACATTTACAAAGTAACTTCCAGGCAAGAATCTTTTAGAAATACTGTTCGGTGTTGCACTTAGGCCACAGTTCATTTATTTAAGTCACCAATGGCACATTTGCGAAATTTTTTTTTAACTTAGGAAAGTGCTATTATTAATACAGCTTCACTCAATTACACCATTAGTCTGCAAAACGTGTGCTACACACTTAAGTACGACTGGAGCAATAAGATCACTTGCGCAGGCGAAAGCGAAGGCTTTTCCTTCACATTCACATTAAAATTGCTTCCCGCTTGCGGTAATGATGGAGAACATTTTGGAAAAGACTATCAACAGCCTGGACTGTAACACTGAGTCTCAGTGTCAAGGGCTCTGATTTGGAGTTTTAAGTTCCTACTTTTCCTCTTGGCTTCAAGCAGACTCTCCGGCGTATGCGCCTGAATGGTTGACACCACCATCATTACCACTAAATTACCACAGGCCAGAAACGGCCTCTACCAGAGTTGCTGTCCTGTAAATATTTCCATCGCAAGCTTCAAATGCTCTGAGCAGAGTCTGGCCAGGGCCTCGCTGCTTGGTCTGGACTCAATACTGTTGACGGGACTCCAGGGGTCTCCCAGGTCCATGTGAAACCTCCCTGCGCCCGTGGTGTATTTCTCCCAGTCCTCTTGCTCTGCTCTTGCTCCCCCATATTATCCAGGATGAGTTCAGAGGAAATCATCTTCTCAGACACGGTGCTGAATGCATTATCCGAGCACAGCCTGTGGTCACCAGCATCAGTCTCTACCTACTGCGTAAACTCCATCTGATTTTCTCTGTTCAAAAACGAAGGCTCTTCCTTCTGGGGAAGCCAGATGGAAATAAGTATCTGATCCTGCTGCATCTCGAATGTGGCCTTCAGGGACATGGCTGGCACAAACACCCCTCTGGTGGCCAGAGAGCCAACCTGAAGTCCCTAAGGAGTTCGTGAAGCCTGCCACCCACCCCCAGCAGCCCCGGGGGCAGAGCGGCCCGGAGGAGCAGCGGAAGGGCAGCCAGATCTTGTGGCCCATCCCTGCCTGGGACCTCGGGATGGAAAAGGGGTGGGAGGTGGGAGTTACTGGCACACAGGCTCTGCTTTTCCTCCCGGGGCTCCCGGGGGTTGGCAGGGAAACCTGGAGCCTGAGGCCACACAGGGCTCCGCAGGCTTCCAGAGAGTTTTCTCAAACAACCTGACATTTGAAAGGAGCCTGTCTGCCATCATCATCTTCTCCTTACCTCTTGAATCATTTCCACCAGCAGCCAAACATACTCGATATGATTTTTCTGAGCTACCATCCTATTTCTGCTCCACTTCACTGGAAATTTCTTGGAGGAGTTGCCCATACTTGCTATTTCCATCTTAGCTCCCATTTTCCTACCAACCCAATCAATTTGGGTTTATGATCAGCCACCTCCATCCAGCCCCTTCTGGCTCCCTTTCGTAGCTGAACTCTAGGCAGCACTGGGCACCCAACCAACATTCTCTTCCTTGCAACCCTTTCTTTTCTTCGCTTCTAAGGCCTCCTGCGTCTGTGGCCCCTCCATGCTTTCAATCTCCGAATCCATCCTCTTGCTTGACAAGCAAATTATGGAATGTCCCACATCTGCACAGATGTTCCACCACCTACTCCCGGACTTTAAATGTCACCTGTTTCATCAAACTCCAAATCCATCCTTTCTTCCCGATCTCACACTCAAACTCCGCACTAAAAGCCTAACTGCTGTCTGACCTAACTGTTGATTCCCCACCCGCCCAACACCTGCTGTTTCCCAGATTTCTCTGATTTTACTACCTAAATACTTGCTCAGGCCAACATCTATGGAATGGTGATTAATCCCCTTGCACCCCTCATGGCGTGACACGTCTGCCCGTTGCACCTGAGTCTTACCGACTCTGCGTTCCGAGGCTGTCCAGGGCTCCACGCGCCCTCTCCCCCGCCCCAAGGCAGGCGCCCGTCACTGTCCCTCTACTTAAAAACTCCACCCAGTCTGCCAACTGCCTCTGCTTCTCCAAACAACCCATTATGTGCAGAGAAGCCAGTGATCTAATTTATAAATTACATAACTTATTTACATATGTACAAATTATGCCATTTTCCTGATTAAAATCCTCCACTGGCCTCCACTGTAGTTAAAATAAAACCCAAATGTCTTAAAATGCCCAACATGATCTTCACCTGCCCGCCTCGCCTTTTCACAATTATTAACACGACACTGAGAACAGCGGCTTAAACACAACAGGGGTGCAATCTCTACTTGCTGAACGACTGGAATAAACACAGAAATACACTAAATTACAGTGCGTTTATTCAAACACACTAGTCACTAGTAATAAGAAACTAAATATTTTACTAAATTCCTTTAAACTGAGAATCTCAGTGTTATGCCAGCATTAGCTCATTTATCATCAAACCCTTTGATGATCTCAAGTAAAAAAGTATTCACTCTACCGACACAACTATTATATCAGAACTACCTTGTATCAGATAATTACTGTCTCCCTTGCAAAGCTTTGCGCCACGTCACCCTTGTGATTTAACAAGATTCTCCACAGAAGGCTCAGGTGAGCAATTTTCAGCTCCCACGTAGAAACTCGGAGTCTAATAGGATCACTGTGAAGCACGGCAAAGGTTTGGAAAGAATTACTCATTGTATAAAGCACAACAAATTCAAGATTCTTACTGCAATGTCAGCTTCGTTCATTCAGATCAACTTTCCCAAGTGGAAGTTAAAGAGGAAATAGAATGATAGTTAGAAAGCTGGGAACAAAAAACTTAAAAAGAGAGTCTTCATCTTTAAAAAGCAGATGAGAAAAGCCTGAATTATTGTACATTACGTGACCATGAGAAGGCAGCTCTGAACGCATCTGTTCTGTAAAGACCTAATAGCGATGATTTCAAACTACATGCAGGAAAGAGACTTCGCCAATGTAAGTTAAAAGGTAAATATACTATGTATTATAATTTAAACACCAGGTTTTTAAAATACTCCCTTAATACATACTTCCTTGCTCCCCTAGTTAATACTGTCTGTGATGTGGTGGTCTGAATAATTGTTTAAAAATGAACATTTAAAAATTCTGATTAATCATCTGGTCTTTTCCTTATTAAAAAACCAATTCTGATAACCTCTATTTGCAGCCTTTCATTTCCATACAAGGTCTTCAAGAAAACCAGGAAACGGACCCCCCCCCCCCAAAATAATGCACTGTCATTTCTTCCCTCTCCCAACACGAAAGCACAAGTAAACTCTGAGATAGTTCATAAGAAATAAGTGCATTCATAGAAATTCGTCCAAAAAACATGAAATCTATCCACGGCGAATACCCTGGCCAGGTGTGGCGGAACATTCGGCCTCCCGCCTACCGCGTTACCATTAAGATCGTACAGAAAGATTCCTCAAGGCTGAGAAACTGTGGGCCCTTCATAAAGGCCACGTGGGACTTTTCATCGTGGTCGTCTTGGCCGAATGGATGCTGCTGGAGAGGGAGCAGGCACGGCCACGGGCGGGAAGAGATTAACCGAAGAACTCAGGTGCGTGTCCGCACAGCCCGGGGACACAGACCACAGGCAGGAGAAGGCCTGGGCTGGGGCAGGAGCCGGGTAGAGGGGGGCAAAGGGGGGAAAGCGGGGGACACCTGGAATACTCTCAACAAGAAAATAAGTTTAAAAAAAATTAATCAATCAATAAAAAAAATTTTTAACAGATTTTTAAAAACTCGCACCCTCCTGCCCTCCCTCTCTTAAGCCCCCCAGGTAAGCGCTAAATAAATCCCGTATCTCCACACTGAGTTTCTTTACATAAATCTCATGCCGTGGACATAAACGGTGATAAATATCAAACCCAGTATCCTCGTGGGAACTTTCCCTAAAAACACTTTATGTGCCTCCCACTTCAAACGCGCCTCCCACTTCAGATATTCCTTCCGCCCGAGCACCTTATTCTCCTCCTTGCCCCGGGTCTGCACCCAGTCCCCGCCCCGCGCCCCACAGCTCCCCGGCCTCACCTGCTCCGCCACCTAGTACATTAGGACACGCTCCGCCGGCCCCTTCAGCTGCCCCGACCTGCGAGCGCCTCGAGGACGGGCTTCTCTGTGCTCAGGTGCCTGCAGAGCCCGGTGGCCCAGGCTCACCAACGGGTAAGTGAGGAAATGATACACCGCAGTGACTTAAACACCTGGCACAGGGTTTGCCCAAGACTATTTAACAACTGTTCCCATTCTGTATGTTTCCATAATTATGTGTCATCTCCTTATATTAACATAATATCACTGTGCTGTTGGGTTCTAAGATGTTCCCGGTTAGTTTGTTTCCGCCATCAGCAGACAGTCATCAGAGCCCGAGCAACGCGAACAATTCATTTTGTGGTTTTGATCCCCTTTACCAGCCAGTATACACTCCCGGTGGACAAAGAGACCCTTTCCGTAAGTGCGGGGTTTCTTAAATGGCAAGGATCTGTTCCTAGAGATACAGCTCTGGGAGAAGCCTGCAAACTGGGCATCAACAGCCACAGCCAAAGGTCAGCATACACGAATCTTGTTATTTGGGACATAAGGTAATTTGGTCTCTGCTATTCCTCTTTGTAACCCATTCAAAACATCTTGAACACAGAAGATTAATAAACATTCTTCTTTAAACTGATAAAGAGGAAACACGTACTGCTCCATAAATATTTGTCGGAGATGGAAAAGGAACACGACCCTTCGGGAAGCAGGTCAAGCAGTTTTATGGAACGGCCCCCGGGATTTTTGTTCCTCCGAAGGCTAACCGTGCATCGCCTGGGCAGTGCCCGACGGGCAGCCTGGCCTAGTCTACCCACTGGCCTACAAGCAAACAGGCGGTCAGCAGGCGCAGTAAGCGCCACGGGGAATGGAGACGAGAGACAAGGCGGTGATGTGCTTCGCCAACGACGCCCAAAGGGAACTGACTTTAAGGACAGGGGCTGGGTTACCTGAACATGGGAAAGTACAGCACAAAGCAATATGCAGATCCTGTGTCATAGAAAAGTTCACTTGGAACCTAAACGAGCTTGTTGACCAATGTCACCCCAGTAAATTTCATTGAAAAAGAAAAAAGGAAAGGTACAGAAATGTATGCCGGAGTACGGGGTGGATGGTTTAACTGTCTGACCCACCAGCTACAGGACGACATCAAGGACACAGCTTTCCCCATCTCTTCCTCCTGTCTCTCCGAGCACATGGGTTTCCCCGTGGGCTCACTTCCCGCGCGGCCCCGAGGCGGGGGCAGCCAGCACCGCAGGCAGGGGCGTGGGAGTCCGTCCTGCAGCCACGGCCGCCAACTCCTCCCTCGCGTCTCAGGGGCCAGGCGTGGGTCAAACAGCCGGCCCTGGGCCAGCCACTAACGATGAACAGTTTAGCAAAAGGGTTGATGACAGAAATGGGGAAATCTTGACGAAGCAAAATACAGGCATAAAGACATGGAAAATATGAAAATAAGAAACAGGACCATTACAGGAAGTTCAACAGCAGACTCAGAGAAAGGAGTTAAAGACAGTGACAAAATGCTGTCAAAGGTCGGAGGTGATTTCCTAGAAGGCGGGAGCTTCCATTCAAAAAGGCCTTGCTGTGAATACGTGAATCTAATAGCTTCTTAAAAAAAGGAAAAAAGTCCACACCAAGCAACATTATTGAGAAATGTAGGACTTGAAGGATAAAGCTCTGCAAAACTGCCAGAGCCACAGCCACAGCCACAGCCACAGCCGGAGGCAGAGCCACAGCAGAGCCACAGCCACAGCCACAGCCACAGCCGGAGGCAGAGCCACAGCCACAGCCGGAGCCACAGCCAGAGCCACAGCCACAGCCAGAGGCAGAGCCACAGCAGAGCCACAGCCACAGCTGGAGCCATGGCCACAGCCGGCAGCAGAGCCACAGCCACAGCCGGAGCCATAGCCGGAGGCAGAGCCACAGCCAGAGCCACAGCCACAGGCAGAGCCACAGCAGAGCCACAGCCACAGCCACAGCCGGAGGCAGAGCCAGAGCCACAGCCAGAGCCACAGCCGGAGCCATAGCCGGAGGCAGAGCCACAGCCGGCAGCAGAGCCACAGCCACAGCCGGAGGCAGAGCCACAGCCACAGCCGGAGCCACAGCCAGAGCCACAGCCAGAGCCACAGCCGGAGCCATAGCCGGAGGCAGAGCCACAGCCAGAGCCAGAGCCACAGCCAGAGCCACAGCCAGAGCCAGAGGCGGAGCCAGAGCAGGAGGCAGAGGCAGAGCCAAGCTGCAGAGAAAGGAATGAGTAAGAAACATCCCCAAGCGCTCTGGGTACGGTAAGATTACTGAGCAACGTCTTCAGAACGGTGAGGGACAGGAGCTCTCACCCAGGCTCCCGCGCCGTCCCAATCAATTACCGCGGAGAGCAAATAAAGACACTGAAGACATGCCCAGACCCGAAATAACCGCCTTCAACGCAGCTCTTCTTGGGCAGCGGAAAGAGTGTGCGCTTCAACAGAGCAAGTAAAGGCCAGAAGAGAGAGGACACAACACACGTGATGAAGAGCACACGCGTGCGTCAGGCCTGCACAGGGTGTGGTTCAGACTCAAGAGAACCGGGGGCCCAGGGGGGTCTCTAGGGCCGGGAAGGCCGGGGGGGGGGGACAAGTCCCTGGTCATTTACTGGATGTGCCTGGCCACTTGAGAAAATTGTTGAAAGCCATGATAAAAGTTCTAAAAGAATTGAAAAGTAATAATATACAATCAAATAAAGGCTAACAGAAAAATTCATAGGCAATTTTAACCCTTAAAAAAAAAGTTACAGAAGGAAAATTATACAAGAGTTATAATGGTTACAGTCGCGGCAAATGTAACATTGATAACTGGTGCCACCGAAACGCGTGAAATGGCCACACTGCGAGGCTGTGAAGCACGATGTAAGAGAGACGAGCACGGACACAACAGGCCCTCAACGGAGCCCGTCCAAAACTAAGTCAGTACAGAGCAGTTCAAGCCTATTGTGTTAAAACGCGGTAAATGCAGTTGATGTAAGACCATACCATCTGATTCCATAATCACACGTGTTTATTTCTATGAATACAGATTTTTTTTTTTTTTAAGAAAAACCTCCCCATTGATAACAAGAGATCAGAGCAAACAGAAGCAGGGCAATATAAGCCTTCATTTAAGTTCAACGGAAGTCGTCAATATAGTCAGCTTTCGAAAGACAACCGAGGCAAGTAGTGTGGTCTCTACACTTGGCTACTGTCCCCGAAAAAGCAGCAGAACACGTCCCTGTATGTCACTGGAATATCTCCCAAAGATTAAGCCTCAAAATCATTCAAATAGCACATTCAGACATGAAGAGGTTAGTTTTAATGACAAAAGAATTTCAATCAAACCTTCAGAATTGGCCGACTGTCTCCGAGAAAAAGACTCTGCATTCTAAGCTGCTGTCAAGTCTGTTTGGTACAGTGAAATGAGCAGTAAAAAAATCTAAATTTACAACACCTGCAAAATACAAAAACACTCAAGGAGAGTCATCAAATGAGCAACAACTGCAACTTGTATGTATCGAAGAAAGTTTCTTTCCGGCCAGATTTGGGCCACGGGAGGTAAATATTGATTGATTATATACTTATGTTAATTAAATGATGGATTATATACTGTTTCTAAAGAACTATGCTTACACTACATATAAACAACAATTTACACTGACGCATGGCTGACAAGTGTGTGGTTTATTAAATCAGTAAGTGCCCTTATAAATGTGTATAAAAAGATTTTATATCAGTTTGCAAAGAACAGATTGATTTAGTGAACTGCATAAATATATGCAAATCTAACACTCAGACAAGACTACCCAATGAAAAAGTAGTTATGCAGATTTTTGAGTAACTTATGAAACCCTTGAGAAGTGACTTCATAAGCAAGATGTATGTGCACCAGTCAATGAAAACTGCAGAAATCCATCTCTATGCTACTGGCATCACAACGGAGTATTGAAATATGAATTAGGAAATGCTCAGATTAACCAAGCTTTATTTAAGTAAAAGCACTCTGAAAGCATAAGGTATCTGACAAAATGAAAACCCTTGGTTCTTTTTTTAAAATTATTAGTAGTAATAATACGGTTACTGCTTCCACTTATTGTGGGCACAGCTGCAAGCTCGGAGTGAAGTGTGAGTGCGCCCGTGTGTCACAGCAAGCTATTCCTGAGTGGGAACTGGAGGGACTAAGTGACTGCCCAAGACCGTGAAGGGACCATGGAGACCCTGGAACACACTGAAACTTTCAGACTCAAAACCCTGATCTAAACCACTAAAATTATTGTTACCGTGGGCTTGTTTCCGACATTAACCGTCGGGAGTTTACCATCAGAAGGCTGCAGACTTAGCCAAGTGGACAGGAAGAGGGTTACGTGATTTTTCAGATAAAAGAAAACTGATACCAGACTTGAGAAGTTTTGCAGCCCATAAAGATTTTTTAAAAATAATTTTTAAAAACATTTTTATTGATTTTGAGAGAGAGAGGAAGGTAGAGGGGGAAAGAGAGACATCACCGCGAGAGCAGAACATCAGCTGGCTGCCTCCTGCACGCCCACTAACGGGCAGGTGGAATCGAACCAGCAACCTTCTGGTGCACCGGACGCCACCCAACCAACCGAGCCACACCGGCCAGGGCAAAGATAATTTTTAAAAATATTTAAAACCCAATAAATTATAAGCAAAAGAATGAGACGTCACAGAAATAAAGTTCCAAACTTTTAATACTTTAAAAATCCTCCAACTCACTAATAATCAGTAGATACAAATTAAAATAACAATGGGATATGATTTAACACCATAATTACCTGCAAGAATGGGGGAAATGGTAACTTTCAACATTTCTGCCTAGACTATAGTGACACAACCAGTTTAGAAAGCTTTGCTGAACGTGAGCTTATCTTAACCCAACAATTCCACTTTGAAAATATACCCAAGAGAGAATCTAGTTCAAGTATATAGAGACCTACAAAGACGCTCGATAAAATTAGTGCCTATGCCAGCCTGAAACAACCTAAATAGTGGAATATTATAATTTCACAACAAAACTGATACAAGGTATCCAATGACTTCAATGTAGATATATACCATACTTTATGAAAAAGATATATTTCTGGTAGGCTACACTCAAAATGTGTGTTTAAGCTGAATAATAATACAGGGTCTTCATTCTGAATATACAATTATTCATCAATGATTTTTCTTCAAATGGCACACTCCTTCCATACTTTGAAACACATCGGGTATTATTAAATAATTATTTTACATATACGCATTGAAGACACTACAATATGACTACCAATCTGAAATTTATCTGTTTTTATTAAACAGGGTCTTGAATTAATAAGTAGTCTAAATCTATAAACTAAAAATCAGTATGTTAAAGGTTAAAAATATTTTCTGACCCAAATAACAAACAAGTATATCCTAAAGATTTAAAATTCAGCAAATCTTACAAATTTAAACGTTCCAACAATATTCGTTCCACCTAAACTCCTACCACCTTCCTCCTGATCCCTTTTTCAGCAAATCTGTCTCTTTAGCAACCTCATGAATTTTCCAGATTTCAGAACAGCCAATCTTATTAACCAAAGTCACTTCAAAAATTATGCAATCTGGTAATGTAATTACAGAATTAGAATGTCTTATATATGACATGCCACTTATGAAAACTATGTTAGGGAAAGAAAATTAATATTTATAAAAAGAATTCAGGTAAAAAGCATATTCTTTTTGTAAGAAGAATGAAAGGCTTTATTCCCCAGATAACCAAATTCACACTGCTTTGAACATGAATGACGTCCCTCCATCCCCTCCCCACACATCCAATCACCACCAAATGCTGCCAATTCTGCCAGGAAATCTCTCTTCATGCCCACCCCATAACCGCCTCCTGTTTATATTAAAGATACTTCCAAGACACGCTTTCCGCTTTACCGTTCTCCTAAGGCAAGTGAGGGTGAGGAGGCGACAATGACGGGCTGTCAGGTCTTCAACCTGTGTTAGGTTAACTGAACTCCAGAGATTACAAACTGTCTTCACAGTAAGTCCCATGCAAAGTAGAATGAAGGTATTCACACAATGTGAGACTCAAAACATAAATTCTACTATAAAAAACTCTCTACCACATAATCTGGGAGATCCCCATTGTCTCACAGATACAGAAATCCCGAAACTCCCGTATCATCAAACAGTATTTCAGCGAGTGTCGGATGGATCTGGAGGCCTGCCCGGAGGCCTGCCTGGTAGCTGCTTCAAGTAGGGACAGTGAGCGTCACTAAGTGTAATGACCGTCCGCGGAGAAGGCTTTTGCCAGATTAAAAAAAAGAGAGATGGCCCCGCTGGTGTGGCTCATCGAGCTGGGAGTTGACCTATGGCCCTGGAGGTCATGGTTCAATTCCAGTTCAGGGCACGTGCCCAGGTTGCGGGCTCGATCCCCAGCAGGGGTGTGCAGGAGGCAGCCGATGGATGACTCTCTCCTCATTGATGTTCCTACCTCCCTCTCTCTCGCTCTCCTTTCCTCTCTGTGAAGTCAATAAAAACCTTCTGGAACAGTAGCTGAATTAGCATTACTACGTTAATACTGCATTCATAGGGGAAAACATTACTTTGAGAAATGATGCCCTGGCACAAATACTCAGTTATTAAGCATAAGCAAGTCAAGAGACTACACACACAGTTAAAATGAGAGAAAATCAAACATATATTCCAATTCTTACCAATTTAAATACGTGCCTTAAACCACTGTGTAGCGAGTTTAGGTCACATTATGTTTATGTCCTTGTAATTGATCGAATTAAGTCTCCAATTCCACTGCACCAAAGAAAGAGTAAAATAAAAATTCATGCTGGGAAGCCAGAGGCTTCAAGGGAAAAGGGTTTTATGTGCAAAGTTATTACCTTGTCTCCCAAGTGGGAGTGAAGTTATCTACGGAACAATCGGGAGTCAGATGGACTCGGTTTCTCTGCAGAAGCTTTATTCTCTCAGAGAATTTTAAAGAGGCAAACCAGAGGAGGACAAGGTGTTTTTCAGCACAGTGGTAATAGAGGAGAAAGACCAGCCTTCTCCGGTCCTACACCAGTGCTCTGCTCTTTTCTGCAGGCTGGGTCTGGCACATCTGGCCCTTGGTGCCGTAGAGAGAGGACCATGATGATTGAAGACTAAAGTCCACTCTCTCCTTGACTTTAATCCAGCCGCGACATCTGAAAGCCTCATTTTCCTCACCAGAATGCCCGCAGTTGGGGTGTTAGAAATGGCTGTGTATTTAGTCTGATTCAATTCCCCTAATTTTCCATCAAGACAGGTCCCATGAGTCATGCTGGAGTCCTTCTGCGTGTTGATGAAACTTTCACTTATCCAATGGGTGATGCGATCCTATCAGGAATGTATCGGCCAGAGAAAGATAATGTGAGGCCTCGGTTGCACCCAAAACCTCTAATGTTCCAGCTACTTGTGACTGTGCAGAATCTGGTTGTCTGTCCAGCTCACCTTATCAAAAACAGGGCATGGGTGCACCTGGAGAGTATTATGCTAAGCGAAATGAGCCAGGCACAGAGAAAGCCAAGTATCACATGATCTCACTCACATGTAGAATCTAATGAAAAAATAAACTGATGAACGGAATAGATCCAGAGACACAGACGCATGGAACAGACTGACGAGTCTCAGAGGCAAGGGGCATGGGGGTGGGAAGACAGTAACCAAAGAACTTAGATGCATATATGCATAACCCATGGACACAGACGATAGTGTGGGGAAGGCCCGGAGTGGGGTACAGGGTAGAGGGGGCCAATGTGGGGGTCAAAAATGGGACATCTTGGCCCAATTCAGAGCCACCAAATCTGAGTTTACGTTTCAAAAGATACCGCAGTGGCCCCAGTGACATCCACCTCTGAGATTAAGGCACAGCACATGGTTTTTCCTCATCACCCTGATGATGGACGTGGCACCATAAATAATGCGACTGACCCACAAGTCTGTCCAGGACCCCACCTGGGAGGAATCCTAGGGAGGTGACATCCTACTGCAGATGGGGAGTCAAACATGCTCCCTCTGCCCAACCACCTCTTCGCACCGCTGTGCTCTCAGGCCGGCGGGGAAACAGAGGCAGCCCCAGAGAGGAGACGAGACGCATAAACACTCTGTAAACGGGAGAGCCTTAAGTAACCGCTGGGACTGTGATTTCCTCTGGAGAGGCCGACTCTGCCAAGGTGCAGGCGGTGTAGGCAATGGACTTGGCAAGGGAGGAATGGCAGGGTCAATAAACCCATGTCCCCTTCCCTGTCGTCCGCCCGCCTGTCACTCATCTGACACGCCCTTACTTCACACCGCCCTCCTGGCTTTTCACGGATAAGAATACGGCGGGCACAGAGTGAGAAGGGCACGCCTCCGCCCGCATGGGACTCACACTGCCATGCTGTAGGACAGATGTCACCCTCTACCAACAAGACACGCGAGGCCCAATGACACCAGTGTCCTCATTTCCTGAACAGAAAGAGGTGGAAAAACAGTTTCCCACTAGAGTTCCAAAAAGGCAAGGTTAAAAATTTCTTAAGAACTGTTTTCCCGTGGAACTCAGTAAATCCCGCTCTGTCTTCCCAGCGGGGGGACGGCATGGCCTGGGTGGACTTACCTGGGTCACTTCTAACTTACTGGTGAGAAGCTCGAGATCACCCTGGCTGGCTCCTCTGACACGACAGGCGTCTCCCAAGGCTCTTCCCTCCCTGAGAGCTTTGCAGGAGCTCCTGCCCCAGGGCGCCTCAGGTTTGTCCCCTTCCCTTCATTTCCACGAATGACCGGTCCCTCCAATCCGAGAGGGTAAAGCAAACATCTCATCCGGACAGGACACTGATTCTTCTTTGACTGCGTGAAGGTCTCAGGTCTCTCCCCTGCTCCCCACTGTGCTGTGGGCGAAAGAATCTCATTTCCATTGAGATTCTGATGCATGTAAAACTCTCAGGTGTGCCCCGGGCAGGTTTGCTCAGTGGTTAGAGCGTCGGGCCTCAGACAGAAGGGTCCCGGGTACAATCCCGGCCAAGGGCACGTACCTTGGTGGCAGGCTCTGTCCCTGGCAGTCGGGGCCCGTGAGGGGGACAACCAGTCAATGTGTCTCAATCACATAGATGTTTCTCTCTCTCTCTCTCTCTCTCTCTCTCTCTCCCTATCTCTCTCTCTCTGAAAAGCAATGCAAAAAATATCCTCAGGTGAGGATTTTAAAAAAAAACCACAAAAAACTTCTGGCTTCACCTAAGACAAAGGGTCATTTTTATCACAGTGATAAGAAGTGAAGAGCCTGCTAGGAGATGAGAGTATTTCTAGGAACCTGAAAACAGCAGAGGCAGCTTTTGGTTAATACGGACGAACCCCTGGAGTGCAGGGTCACGGCGGAGCCATCCGTTTCCCGGTGCCTGTGTCTGCGGGACAGGTGGGTGAGTAAATCGGTATTTTACACATTTTGTACTCAGGGGCTTTCTTATCTAAATCTCCAACTCTTCTTTCACTTACTCATGGACTCAACTGAGAAAGTCATTGGGCATCCACTGTGTGCTGGGCCCTGGACAAAGGTGAGCCACAGACGTGACATTCAAAGCCCTAGTGGCAGTCGGTCCACAGAGGAAAACCAAACTCCCATCAAATTACGTGTTAAAACTGCAGTTGCAATGCTGTGAGGCGTCCCCAACAGACGAATGTAACCGACTGGGAGAGGACAGGGGAGGGCTCTGCCGTGTGACACTGCGGTGGCCTGAAGGACACAGAGGAGAAGAAACGGAAGCGGTGCCACTGGTCCAACCCAGCGATGCTTCTCAGTACTGGGAAAATTGGTTACAGTAAACAAGAGTTTACAAGCCAAGTGCTCAAGTTCCCTGTGGATGACAAATGAGAGTATCGCTCGTGTCGACGTGATACATGCCCAAACCCCGTGGAGAATATTTTTTAGCTTATTCGAGCCAAAACTGACAATTGCCGGGGCGCAAGGTCTCAAATGCTCTGGAGGATGACACAGTTTTGCAGTTTCTTTTATGCGTCTGGAATCAAAGAGGGGACAAAAGGAAGGTTACATGGAGGAGGTGGGAGAAAGCAAGGTGGGCTTGGATCACAGGGGAGTTGAGGCTATGTGCTCTCCTGAGGGTGGTCACGCCTCTAATGGGTGTCACTTCCAGCACCTCAAAGGGGTGCTGACCTAGATGCACGACAACCGTGGGCAGGGCTGGCTCAAAGGACTGTCACCAAAGAAGTTACAGGCCTGGGGCGTGACTGCCCAGTTAGAATTTATGATTTATTACAGCACCCCTTTTGCATCCACACGGACTTACAAAACACAGCTCTGAGCATCTGCCAGCATCTATCAATCATCCCCAAGAAAATGACACGAATAATTTTGGTTTTTTATCAAGAAAATGATACAAATAACTTTTTTTTTCTGGAATCAATAAGGTTTTTCAAAAACTTATGGACATCTTGATTTAAGTTACAATACCAGTTTCTTCTTTCAAATGCTGTTGGCCAGGATCTCAGAGCAAAGAGAGAGGATTTCCAGATAAAATTCTGGCATTCTGTTCAGCATCTTTCCAAAAACCCTAGAATTTCTGATGCAGAAGGAGATGAACAACATGTGTTCAGAGCAGTTCTTTTGTTCTTTCTCGATTCCCTAGTGATGGTCCTGGTGGCGACCTGGGTCTCAGCGTCATAAATGAGAGTAAGAACCCCAAGGCAAGAGGTCGCAGCCCAGGGCCACAAATAGGAAGGTTGAGTCCCCGAAGTTCCAGAGCGGCAGGGCCAACGAGAAGAGGGTTCAGCAGATAAAGGGGCACGCGCGCAGTGACGCGGCGGCCTGGGAAGTGATCGGGGGACGAGAAGAGGGAAGGAAACAGCACTGGGCGTGAGGGAGGGGAGTCGGCGGGAGGGCTTGGCCAGCGAAGGCCAAAGCAGAAGGTGAGGAAGGCGAGTGAGCGAGGCCAGGGCTGGGCAGCCACCAGCGCGCTGAGCGAAAGCAGAGCACACACTCCCGCGCGGAAAGGGAAAGGGAAGCAGCAGAGGGAGGGACAACCACGGCCGCCCTACGGTTCCCGGCTCTTCAAACTGACGGCCGTGGACGGATTCCAGGCACGTCTCCCACATACATTAAAATGCGCTACCTTGGATGCCCTAATTTAATTCAAAATTTTCAGTTACCCAAGTTTAAACTAATCTTAGAATAAAACTTCTGGCTTTCACCCAGGCAAAGCCTAAAAGAATTCTGATTTCATTTCTTTCGTAAAAATGTCTGTAAGGCAGCCCGAACGGTCGAAAGTGGCTATAAACGAATGGGAGACAGACCGGCCCACAGAAGGAGCCGTGCCGTGGTCCGACTCGCCTCCATCCTTGGCTACATTATCTATCTGAAATTAATTCAGAGGGAGCTGTTTTTCCTTCTCCTCATTTAAAGCAAAATCTTTCATCTCTCCGGTATATGCATTAAATTACGTCCCCCGAGTGCCAGTGTACAGATTTAATTTATAAGATCTACATAATTCCAAACACTAAAGAGCATGTATGTCTTTCATCTAAATCACGTCTTTGTTCAAAAACAAACAGTAAATTCAAATTAAAATATATCAAAATAATGCTATCGTGGGGAATGATTCCAAATCCACCCCAGTGAACATTTCTGAAATTTATAATTCCCACAGCAACTCTAAATCACAGAAACATCGTCAGTACACCACAGCCTGAATTCCGCATTTTCAAAAGTAAATCAACGGGCAGTGCTTCTGGGAATAATCATTCCGTATCTGAGTCTTAAATCAAAATAATTTATTATTGGGAAAAAGTTTAGAAATGATCCATCACTAAAGTATATGGCAAACCAAGGGCACAAAAACTATAAAGAAGAAAACTGCACCCTCGCCAAATGAAAAAAAGTGACCACATTTATTCTTTAAAAGCACCATAAAAAAAGGCTTATAAAAATATGTTGCTCTTTTATTGACAGTAATAATCATGAATCAATTAGTGCGCACTCTTGGTGCAGATTACAGAGCCTGCGGACTTGCTTTTAAGAAGTGCACCTAGTAAGTACTCCATCGGCAGAACCGGTCGGCCTGCGACAATCATTCACGAGCCGGGCGCTAATTTAGCAGGTCTGAGTGACCAGGGTGTTACTATTCCATTTTCTGAGTGCCGGGGCCCTGCGTTAGGTCACGGTCGCACCTAAGCTCAGGCCTCCCTGACACTCAGTGTTACTGTCAAGGCACTTGCCACAACTCTTATTCCATTTCTATACCTGGGAGCCTATTAATCCATAGACCAGACACAGCCGAGTACCCGTGGTCCCTGTTTCTAGAAGGGGGACATCTCTCAAGCTACACTGTCAGACTCAGTTAAAACCAAGGTTCTTCAAGGCACCCCAAGAAAATGCCTCAAGGACACCAGGCTTTATATGCACAGGACGAAAGCCCCTCCATGGGAAGTGCGGTTCCAAGACCCTCTGAGGAGATCTTGATCAGATCTAGGAGAATAAATTGAACACGAAAACACAGTCAAGTCTATTATTAATTAAACAGATGCAAAGTGAAAATGTGGTGAGATTCAACTCCGTGAGCATGGAATCGGCAAACGTTAAATTCCGATTTCCCGCTGCACTAGCTCAGTCACAGCAGGGCTTGCACGGGGGTAGAGCGGTGCCACTTGAGCAGGGTGATTTTACAAGAGCCAAAAGACTCGGAATTTCCAGTCTGGGGATATGCTGTGAATAAATAGACAAGTGCAGGAAAATACAATTACAAGGAGCCTTGCCTACCGCAGCTGAATGCACCAGAGAAGATTCACAGATAGTCCCTGCAGACATAAAGTGCGGCCCATAAAGGGTCGTAGACATTTACTGCTGCTGTTATGTGAGAAGGGCTACTTGCAGAGCACCATTTAGGAATTTACGACAGGCCTTCTTTAGACATAATAAAAACAGGAGAGGGAGAGAGCAATTATTAACTCTTAACACATTATCTCTGGGAGCTGAAAATAAAAGCAGTTTTACTTTCTTCTTCATACCCTTTGGCATTGCAAGACTTTTGGTGTAAGTATGTGTGACTCTGACCTCGCAGGCAATGTGGACGGGATATAACAAACTGCAAAGAATTCTCAGCCACACTGGTCTAGATACGTTGAACACAATTTTTCCCCATTTGTACAGGGTAACGCACTGTATTAAATATGTAAGGGTGTATATACTATTATGTACATGGGTTTGATTCCAGAAACTAATAATTTTGTAAATAAAAAAAGCTTAGAATTCTATAAGGTTACCCTAGACTCTGAACATGTTCTTCTATAAATGTAGTTAATGTCTATCCTCAGATAGGTCCCAATCTCCTAAGAAAATCAATGCAGTCAGCAACACCCACACAGAATTTCCTAAGAGCATCAGAACAGAGTGTAGATGCAAAATGCTGGCAAAATGTAATCCCTGCCCTGCCTTCAGATACTTCCAGCTGCAGTGTTAAATGAATAAAGGGTGAGAAAACACCAGAATTATAACAGCTACTTCCCATGCTTACGCAAGTTTTATTTGTGACAGGCCATTTAGAAATCAGTGGGGGATCTACGATCAATTGTAATAAATAATTAAAGGCAAGGGAAAGAGAAACATAGGCATAAAGAAATAAAATGGCAACAGATAAGTACCTATCAATAATAAGCTTAAATACAAATGGATTAAATGATCCAATCAAAACATAGGGTAACTGAATGGATAAGAAAACATGACCCAGACTGGCCTGCATGGCTCAGCAGTTGAGCACTGATCTAGGATCCAGGAGATCGCCGCTCGATTCCCGGTCAGGGCACATGCCCAGGTTGCAGGCTCGGTCCCTAGTAGGGGACATACAGGAGGCAGCCGATCAATGACTCTCTCATCATTGATGTTTCTCTCTCTCCCTCCCTCCCTCTGCCTTACTCTCTCTGAAATCAATAAAGACATATTAAAAAAAAAAGAAAACATGACCCAAATAGATGCTGTCTACAGGAGACCCACCTCAGAACAAAAGTCTCACACAGGCTGGAAAAATAATAAAACTTCTGGAGGACTTTAAGGGACAGATCGACAGCAATACAGTCACATTAGGGGACTTTGTAACACCCCACTGACTTTCCTGGATAGATCCTCCAGACAAAAAATCAACAAGGAAACAGGGACTCTAAATGACACACTAGATCAGATGGATTTAATTGACATTTTCAGAACATTTCACCCCAAAGCTACAGAATACGCATGCTCCTCAAGTGCACATGGGACATTCTCAAAGATGGACCACATGTTAGGACACAAAACAAGTCTCTTTAAGTTCAAGAAGACTGACATCATATCAAGCATCTTCTCAGACATTTAGACCATGGAATACTCTCCAGCTGTAAAAAAGAAGGATCCCTTACCCTTTGAGACAGCGTGGAGGGACCTGGAGAGTATTATGCTGAGTGAAACAAGCCAGTCAGAGAAAGACAAGTGTCACATGATCTCACTCACATGTGGAATCTAATGAACAAAGTAAACTGATGAACAAAATAGATCCAGAGACACAGAAGCATGGAACAGACTGAGGGATCTCAGAGGGAAGGAAGGGGTGGGGGGCTTGGGGGTACAGAGAGATTAACCTAAGAATGTGCATGTTTATAGGCATAACCCACGGACACAGCCAACAGTGTGGTGAAGGCCTGAGGGGGTGGTGCACAGTAGAGGGGGTCAATAGGGGAGAAAGGGGGACATTTGTAATATTTTCAACACTAAAGATAAATTTAAAATAAAATAAAGGGAAAAGGCATTTAAAACACTGCTTTCATTTGTTATCACCTGGAATTTGGCTTAAGATCCACAAGGGGCATTTTGGTTTGGCACTCACCTTGAAAACGCCTATGTTTAACTTGTGTGAAGAATTCCTGAGACTGTCCCCAACACTCTGAATAAAAACCTTAAGGGCTCCTCTTTTCCTGGGCTGGTCGTTTAGAGACTCAGATAAGAACAGAGTCCTGCTTCAGAGGGTTTACAGTCAGGGCGTGAACACAGACTGGAAAGCCAAAAATTATAAGTCATCGTTGTAACAGATAAGCACGGGTGCCGTGGGAGGGCGGAGCAAGCGTCCCTAAAACTAGGTAAGGGCGGCCCAGGCGGGACTACCGACGCTGGAGCCGAAAAGATCATAAAATGCAGTCAAATGGATTAGAGAGTGAAGGGTATTCATGTCTACTACCTGGTGGAAGTAAGAAAGAGCAATGCTGGGGACAAAGAGAATTTCCCACAATAGGCCTAATTTTGCTCCAGTAACATTTACGACTTCATTCAAAAGTTCTGATTACCTACTTTGACTCGGACACTGTGCTGAGTGCAAACATAACTGATCTTGCTCTGGCTCTCAAGGACTACAGAAGACAGAGCCATAAATAGGGAATTTGAATCACTCTACACACGGCTGTGTATCAGGGGCTCCGGTGGCGCCTGGGAGGGACATACAGCTAATCTTGAGGATTTCCGGGGGAAACGCCTTAGAGGAAATGACATCGAAACTGGAAGCAAGACAGACAGGAGTAAACAATGCAAAATAAAAATAAATATCACGAATAAATAAAGGGGTGGTGACAGTGAGTTACAGCTGGAAGATGCGAGAGGCCTCACCCAAAGGGACCCTGATGGGCAGGAGGAGTTCAGGCCGCCCTGCGGTCAGGGGGAAGCCAGGAAGGGCTGTGAGAGGAGGGCTGATACGGCTGGATTTGTACTTTACGAAGATGATTTTGCCACCGGTGGAATGGAAGGAAATGAAGCAGGACTGGAAGAACAGAAAATAATGGGAAAGGCTTTAGAATAACCAAAGGAAGAGATGTTGCCGGCGATGAGCTAAGAGGGAGTTGGGACGGAAAGTAGCCATTTGCCTGACATGAAGGAGTTAAGTCACCAAGAGCATGGTGATTAATTCTAAGTGGGGCATGTGGGAGACAAAGGCATCCTGGATGCCACCCACGTGTTTCTCATGGGTAACTACGGGTGAGCGGTGGAGCCATTCGGTGGCATGGGGACTTGGGAGGGGGCGGGAGAGAAGCTTCATTTTTGACACGTTTAGTTTGAAGATTCTTAAAATGTCCAAGCTGTGAGGTCTCGTAGACAGGTGGATACACAGAACGCGGATCTGCCCTGAAACACACGGGGGCTCAGGAGTTTGGGAGATGTGGGGCAGAGCCAGGAGCCCACGCAGAGGCGCAGGGAGGCCTGAGGGACCTGGCAGAGGCTGCCCTCGAGTCCCGGCAGGTAAGAGCAGCGTCGCCGCAGCGCTGGAGGCCAGGCCGGGCCGCCGGTCAGCTGAAAAGCCGAGGATGTGAAACCCAGAACAGACATCTGCCGGAGGGCCCGGCTCTGGAACGGAGGGGGCAGGAACGAGCGGAGGAGGAAACGGGGAGCCGCGCTTGTAGGGGAGCTTGCTGTATGTTAGGGCAGGAAGGAGCTAGTGAGAAGCAGGGGAGTGCACGGGGCACAAATCACGGGAGGTCTAGGTCCGTGGATTCCAAGAGACCTTCCACCAAGGGAGGTGGGGGCGAGGGGGTGACTGTCCCCAAAAACCTCGCCAAGGGTTCAGAAACTGTGACAGTTTCCGGGTCACAGGGGGATACCGCAGGTATAGCAAAGCCGGGCAGCATTCCCTTCCCTGGAACCCTCGCCCCCACGCAGGGTAGTGACGAGTGTGAGCCCTGGACTCGCGGAGGAAGTGCTGCGGTCACGTCTGGGCTGGGGACACGAGAGGCCGTGGAGAACTGGCCGTTTCTCTCTGCCTGAAGTGGGGACGGAGCAGGCTCCTGTCCCGGTAACGCACGTACAGGAAGGCAGCTCTTCAGTCGGACTCAACTGACCTCGTGGAGCCCCATCCACCAGCAAAGATGGGCAAAGAGAGAGACAGGCCTTAGTGAAATCGGGGGCTTGGTCTTCAGAGCGGTCTGGCGACCGCAGTGTAACAAGGCAATACTCACTAGAGGAAGCCAACTTCGCGCTGGCCAAGAAAACCAAAGCTGGACGGCTGACAGGGATGGACGGGTGGGAAAGGGGCAGAGAAGCAGGCTCAGGTTTCAAGCAGCCCAGCCGCCTGCAAATCGCAGCTCAGGTACCTGCGGCCTAGAGACTCTCCTCCCCCCAAGGCAGGAGGGTCACAGAGCAGCTCAGGAGCCCCTGGCAACAACGGAGCATCCCCCCGAAGAACTCCACAGGGAAACTGACTCGTATCTACACAGCTTCCCGAACCCCACCCCGTTCCTCTGGCGCAAACAAGGAAGCAGCTCTGAATGGTGGTGTCTGTCCAAGATCAAGGGCACCAACGCCATCACCTTCTCGCCTGAGTGCCCTGGGCCACAGCTCAGCCGACACTACACCGCGGTGGTCCGAACTTCCTCAGCTGACAAGGCCATACAATAAAGCACTAGAACACGCGTAACCACTCATCACACGGGGACCGTTCTCTCTCAGTAAAGAATGTAAATGCTACTTGAATACTTGAAGAGTTGAGCTAGAACGAGCTTCTCGGCATTAGATAGATATTTTTAATATCTGAATACTGAAAACTTTCATAACTAGATTATAGATAGACATGAGAATTATCTGACTTTTAACTCCTATCATTACTGGTTTACAATATTAATACACACTTTACGTCACATTGTGGGTATGAAACCCACATCAATAATATAAGTTGAGATGAAGTGTAGCTTATTTTCCACACGAGTAAGACATGCACATATCATTACCCCCACCATCTGCACTGGCACAGGGTGCTCCGCTATGACACACTCTATTTCCTAATGACTCTGCCTCCTGGGAAGCGTCGCAGGCAGTGCCTGCTCACCGGGGATCTTGGGGTTCATGGCAAAAGCCCGAGAGCACGTCCAGAAGCCTGCCCGGGGCACACTCACACCAAGGAGTGTGTCTGTCGGTGTCGCAGGGGCTGTGTGTCAGAGTGAAGTTCCCTCACCCAGCACCGTGTATTCATTTGCTGAAGGTCAGCCCAACTGTTCCCTAAACTTTCCCAGGCTAGACAGAAAAGTAAACTATGAAACGGGAAAACTCTCTCTGGTGGACATCCTGGCTGCCCCAATGTGCGTGCCCCTTCCCTTAGAAATCTCTATCGGATCTTCCTAGGGGCAGCAAATGTGGGGACAGGTCATTTTACCCCCGGCTCTAGGGATGGGACGTGGATTTTAGGCCTGAAAGGGTCACCTTCTGGAACTATCTCTCCTGCCTAAATGTGGATTAGGATAATCACTGGGTGTGTCTGCAGCTCCCTTGCAGTCCCAGGAGGAAGCCGTGCTGACAAGGACAGCGAGAGACAGCCTCTGGAGAGTCAGCGAGTCCTCAAGGACACTGTCAAGCCCTGAACCAATCAGGCTGGAAACCCAAGGCACCACCGAATGTAGAGCTAGATAAACTAGAAAATCCTCTCTGAATTAAGCCAGTCTGCATTGGACGTTCTGTCGTCAGCAAAGGAAGGCATCCTGGCCACAAATGTCAAGACAGAGCTCGTGTGCGGTTGGCTCTCCAGCCCAGGGAGAGCCATCTGAACATTCCAGAAACCCTGGCTTGCTTATCCCCAATCTCCAACCAGCTAAAAATAACACTTTTAAGCAAAATGAGTAGGAATATCATGAATCTGCATTTCTGAAAAGAGAACTTGCTAATCTAGAGCAACTGTCCTAAATGGGACCGTGGAAACGACAGAGATGCTACAGGATTTGATCTTCACTGGATGCAACGCAGCAGAGACCCAGGCCCCTGGCTGCCTGGTAGGCACACCGCCTACCGAGAGGCCTCATCCCACCCCCACTTCGGGGAGAGGAAAAGGGGGCAGGAATAGAAACATAGGCCACGAGTGACCCAAGCTCCGGGCTGTCAAAGCAGCCACACTAACGAAAGCATTTTTAAAGTCTGTGCTATAAACACGAAAGTCAAGGGAGTCCTGGAAATCACTCCCGACACTGGTTCAAAATAATACCAGCTTGGCCCTAAAATACTGCCCTGAGGTTGCTCAGAGACTCATGCGATTCAAGCAGAAGTTGATGCTGTTGCTCTCTCAGGACGACATTGCGGCATCTTATTTTTACGATGTTATAAAAGTTGAAGAGAAATAGAATATATAAATACATATAAAACTTTAGTTGTCACTTACACTTATTCTCAATCCAGCATTTTTGCAGCCCATAACCTCCATGTTAATGCAGTGGTCTTACGTCTTCACGGATTTTTAACCGAGACCACGTGCCCGACTCTGTTCCATGCAACCTGCCCAAGACATCGACATCTCTATGCTGTTCCGCAGTGACAACGGCTGCTGGTCTCCTTGTCCAAAAAAGACAAACCCAAACTGAGCAGTAATCAAGGAGAGAAATCCTCCTCTCTACACTAATTTCAGGAATAGGGACTTTACTTCTTTGCCAATCCAAGAGAGAGACCCGGGCACACGCTGTGAATCTCCCTACTCTTACCTGCTCGGACGGAAATAAGAGACGAGCATTTCAGGCTGGCGGTCAAGGCCGGTCACTCGCTATTCAAGGAGCCTCAAGAACCTACCGGCTCAACAGCCACCCAAGCCCGGAAACTTCCACCAGCCTCTCTGGAAAACAGGGCGCATTTTTCTGCTAGAGTAGCCTGTAAGTGCTTATTGGAACTGTCTAAATTTGTGTCTTTCATAATTAATATATTTTAATTCACACGGAGTAATGGATGCTTGTTCATGCTAACTCAGGAATATGACTATCGGAGGCTTTCTTTTAAAAAATTTCTCTTTAGTAATATCTCACAAGTAACAATACAAGGTTAAAGTTACTCTCAATGTGCCAACGTGTTTTAGTGGAGAAAGTAACGTGTAGGGAGCTTATTTTGGTTGTATTACAGTTTGTGGGGTTTGTCAGTAAGAATAAAGGTTCACACAGCACTGATTATAACATAGAAAAAAAATAAAGCTGTGCTGTGTCTCTCTTACAGTAGAAGGTAACAAGTACTTGTAAATTTAGAAAGGAAAAATGAATTTACCAAGTAAAAATGCGAGTCAATGATGTTAGTCGAAAGATCAACTAACCTGGCAACATCATGTGCCTGTGCGATGGAAATTTTAAAAATAAGACCTGAACAAACAACATAAGGAGGGCGGAAGTCACCCTGATCATTCCTCTTTGTGTTCCCATTAGGACGCCTGGGACAGTGTCTTCATTCTAACTGGCATTCCACAAATATTTGTGAAATGAATGAATAAGGAATGAATGACAGAAAAGTGACAAACGGCTCCTCTGTCTCTTGGGAATTCAATGCACTACTTGCTTTTAAATTTAATTAATCCGCACCGTCCTTGCGCAAGAGCCAAAGGGGAAATGTATTTCCGTTACATCTGCAATTGATGGGCTCTCTGAGAAGGTCCAAACGTTTTCCTCAAGTCAATGAGGTGCTCACGGGGCAGCTAGGACCCGGGGATCTAGACCTCGGGCAGCTAGGACCTCGGGATCTCGCCCCAGTCCCTTCAGGATCTGTCCCGGGGATTGAGTCTCGCTGCTGATCTGAGCTCTCTCCCAGCCCACCGCTTTTTAAATTCCTTTTCAGTCCCTCCCCCTCCTAATCCACAAATACTGGGACCTGGACCAAGTCTTTTCCAGGACGTGCTCTCTCTCTCTTCCTGCCCCAAACATACTCACACAGGTTCCAATACTGGCTCAGGAAGGGGGGAAAAAGTTACCACACTGTGTATGAGAGATCACAGAAAACAGGTTACTAACATCTGAAAAGAGCATTATCCTCCTATGTGCCCCTCTGCTGACGCACAGCTAAGCAACTCTGTAAATATATCCTATTGATACCACTGTAATAAACCCAATTACTAACGAACAGGAAAGGAGCAAAGGGAAGGCCACACACTACAGGCATTTGTGCAGCTCTGCCAGGCGGCTGCAGTTCAGACGCGTGCCCAGCGAGGTCTGGGCGAAACAGGGAAGGTGCCTGCCCGTCAGTCACACCTGTTCACAATGAGCGGGGCATTGGCCAGAGCTGGCGTGGCCACAGCAAGCATGGGGAGGTCTGAGATAATTTCCTAACCAAAGGGGTTCAGGCTCTTGCTGGCTTGCGATCTCTTGTGCTGTCGACTCTCAAGCTCCTGCGCCGGCCCCCACAGCCCACGGCCACGTGGACCCCGCACGCAGTGGACGGCAACTGGGCTAACACTGTACGGGGCCCGGTTCCGCGTGGAACGGAAACCTGGGACACTGGCTTTGCTTTTAGCTCTGCTGGATCCCCAGCTGCAAGTCATCCGGCTGGATGAAGGGAAATGGGACTCTGTCTACCAGGAGATGTGATTCCGTGCAAATAAGAGTCGCTCCTCCAGTGGGAGTCTCAGAAAATTCTTTTTCTCGAGGTATCGTAAGGACCTGACCCCAGCACCGAGTGGGGAAAGGATACACCCACTCCCACGAGCAACAGAGAGAGACCCGCCGCGTGCCTGCACCGTTCACGAGGACACTCGACGAGCGGGACGTCTGACATAACACTTGTGTGACCTAATTCTGAAAAGCTAAACCAGGAGAAGGCTCTGGGCTTAATTTTATACGGGAAAGATTAAAGGGACACAGCGCGCGCAGGCTGTCGCCGTGCTGTGGGCCACCGGCCACCGTCTGAGACGGAAACCATCTGACGCTGAACAGGCCAGGTTCTGCGCCCCTGCAGTTAGGAGGTGGCTCCCGCACCGAGCACCGTCCTGCACCTCTCCCCGGAGAGGGGAGTTTCTATGAACACGCGAACCGAAAATGTTAAGTGACTAGGAACGAACCCGAATGATTTCATTAAAATTGAGTGAAGCAAAATGTTGCTTTCAGGTTCCTGGTAGAAAGCCTTCTTATTCCTGTTCAAATCCAATGAACACTTGACAAGCAAAGGACTCGGCTTCGAACGTCAGCCACCCCCCCCCCCAAAACGCCCCCCATCAACACGCTGAACTCTGCTCCGCTCGGACCCAGGAGAAGGAGGGAGGGTTCTGATCCTCGGGAAAACACGTTTCTAAGGGCACAGCCTTGGTCAAACGGCACCGCGCCAACCATCCACATGCTGCACCTGCCAGCCTGGCTCACAGGTACCGAGCGACACCTACACTGTCTGCGGCCAAAGCGCTAAGTCAGAGGGTACTGGCTAAAACCCAGAGAATTAAGCACAGAAGAAAACAAAACACAACGAAATAGTTTTAAACCGTTAAAAAATGTCACCAGGCCCTGTCCTCAGGTTGCCTCAGGTCCCGGGACACAGTCTGTGCCACGCTAAACAGGAGTCCATGGAGCCTGGCTATTTGTCTCCAATCACATCCAACGGGAAAAGGCGGGTGGGGCTGTGGGAGGCGGGCAGGAAGAGGGGGTGCGGGGCCAGGACCTTCCTCCCTAGGTCCCAGTGGGCGCTGGAGAAGTCCCCCCGAACCCTCACACTGAACAGCCTGCTTTCTAACTTCGTCCTTCCACTCAGACGCTTAGAGAACTTCAGGTTGAAAGAAACTCCGTTCTGATTCTCGAGTCTCCTCTGCAACCTCAACGCAAGGACTTGATTTTGGATTAACTGCTTCCCAACCAATAGGAACTGCAATTGCATTTTACATGAAGCCCTCCAACACCATTCAGGGCTCTAAGAACACAGAGCCTGCAGATCTGCTGCTCCGGGGATCAGAGGAAGCTCTGCCATCTCTCCTCCTCGGCTTCCCAACGCACATCGCTCTCACTTTAAGCAAACAGGACCTAAAAGATGCTCACCGCTGACCATCCACATCCCGGGTGATTCAGCGGCGTTCGCCTCACAGAGCAGCGACCAGCAGCCCTTCAAGGAGTGAACGGATTCAAAGCCAAGCTCAATTTTAAGATCAAAAAAGCTCGCAAGTGTTGGAGAAACAAATCTCAGTTGCTCAGCGGTATTTTACCAAAACAATTTTTATTTTAAATGAAACAAGATAATAAAATTCCTATTTAAAATCTGAAAAGTAACATTTTCTAATGGGATCAAATATATTTATGATTCTTAAACCTATGGTAATATCTTTCCAGTTGGAACTAAAACTCACTTAAGCCCTATTATTAGGGAAATTATCTATGCAAATTAAGAAAGCTAAGGCCTATCTTCTGAACTCATGAGAAAAGATAAAATTCAGCATTTTATAAAATTTTAACCACCTGCAAAATCTGTAACACACTTAAGGTGTTCATGTGCTTTTTCAAATAATTCTACTTGATGGCAACGCAAAGCTTCTATTAAAGTCAGACATGACCCCAGCTCCTAGCAAAGTCTACAGGCTGATGGATCTGTGCCGGATGTATCAAGATTTTACTTATTTACTTACATATCTTTCCCCTCCCCGCACCCCCCCCCACCCCAGGCCCCCCCCCCCCACTACTGTCTGTCCACAGGTTATGCGCAGAAGCATGTGAATTCTTTGGCTAATCTCTCCCCACCCACCCACTCACCCCCTTCCGTCTGAGACCCCGCCGTCTGACCCATGCTTCCAGGTCACCGAGTCTGTTTTGCTCATCAGTTTACTCTGTTCTTCAGATTTCACGTATGAGTGAGATCCTGGGATACTCGTCTTTCTCCGCCTGGCTTACTTTGCTGTCCCCTCACCACACGGCTTCCAACGTGGCTTGGAGGCTAATCCCTAAAAAGGGGAAGCCTGAGCTACTGGCCGGTGAAAGGCATAAAACAGTGATATCGATGTAAATTAGCCCGGTTACCAGGAACTGGCAAGGAGCAAAGGGGAGGCCAAAGTACAGATGCATGCCCAGGACGGTCTGGGTGACCCTGGGGAAGGCACTTGTCTGTCAGGCCCATCTGGGAACAGGTCACTGGCCAGAGCAGGGGCGGCCACTGCAAGCTCGGGAAGATTTAAAATACTGACGCTCCTGAACAAAGGAGTTTGCTCTCTCTTGCCTCACGGTTCTTGCAGGACCCTTGGGACTCTTCTCGCAGAGGCTGTGCTTGTTGGCTCCCCTGCCTTTGCCCACGTGGCCCACAGCCACGTGGTCCCCACATACAATGGACTGATGGACTGCAACCAGCCTAATGCTACCCCGGGCCCAGCTCCACCATGGAACGGAAACTCTGGGCACCGGCTTTGCTTCTAGCTCTGCTGAATCCCCAGCTGCACGTCTCCCTGGTGAAGGAAAATGGACTTCGCAACACGAGAGATGTAATTCCACGAAATAAGAGTCACTCGTCCTGCCGGGCGAGTCTCAGAAAATTCTTTTTCTCAAGAGATCATGGGGACCCCACCCCCAATGGGAGAAGGGACACCCCACTTCCACCAGTGGATACCTCATTTTCACCAATAACAACAGGAAAACATACTTTACGAGACAGTGATGCTTTTCTTTACTGAGTGTAAAGAAAACTTTTAGGGAGAAAAGAAATCAACTGATTTGTCAATTGGTATGTCCTCAAAAACAATCAATTTCCCCCAAGTTAACTGTGATATTAGTTGCTCTATAAAAATTGTAGATGTGTGCATATAAAATATATATTGTAAACAGACACGCACAGAGACAGACACGGTGAGTGGAGGAGCAGTGGGAACACGTGGTTCTCGGGTGACCTCCACGCCCATGACCATTCACCTTCCCCGTTCCTAGCAGCCACGGGAGTCGCAGTGAAAGGGCGGGGGCCTGCAGAGTGTGCGGGTGTGGGTCGTGGAAGGGCAGACGCTGGGAAAAATACCAACACGGGGCACCGATCCAGGGTGAGAAGGCAGCTGACGTGGCAGGCCCAGTGATATACAACCAGTCCCCAAACACCCTTTCCCACAGAATCCGAAAAAATTAATTTACATGATCAAACAGACACTTTTATTAAAAATGCAAATGTCGAGGCGACCCAGGCTGCCAGTAGGCAGGAAGCTTTGCCAGACGCCTTCTCCTCCCAGCAGCGTCTCCAGGTAGCCTCGACGCGGAGCAAACGAGGAGCTGCTTTACAAACCAAGGCCAAGGCTGAGGGTGCGGGCACTTTAGAAGCAAGACTTGGAAATTGTTTGTTGATCCCGCAGCAGTTGCTCCTTTCAACCAATACCCCATGTTCGTTGTTCAGTAAACCTTGGCGCAGTTCTTGAATGCCCTTGCTCGTGGGGTCCAGACTGCAGGAATCAGAACCAGGCCAGAGCTGGGAGTAATGGTATCGGGCCCCGCCTCCGTCCGGTGGGGCGGGGCACTGTCAGCACGTGCGGGAAAGGGCTGACGCAGGCCTTGGCTGCTCGAACCCCGCACATCCCCAAGGAAGGAAGACCGGCCCTCGGCCAGTTCCTAGGAAATGAGCTCCGAGCCCTTACAACATTCTGCCTCATCGGAGTGATCTATTTGCCTATGGTCCTGGGCCACACAGCGCCCGTTTGCTAAGAGTTAATGCCAACAAATGTGATTTACAGCGAACATCTGTTTTTGGTCTGGGAGGCCAGGGCCTGAGTAGCTCAGTTCAGTCACAAAGGGGCAGTGCGTGTCTGTGACTGTCCCCTAATAAGACCCCGAACAGCAAGGCTCACGGGAGCTTCCCTGGTTGGCAGCTTTACCTGTTGTCATATGTCACTACTGGGAAAATAAGGGCATCCCTGTGAGTCCACTGACAGGGGACCTGAAACTTGTGCCTGGTCTCTCAGGGACTGTGCCCAATGAGTCTTGGCCTTTTGATGATTTGAATCCATATGCTTTTGCCATAATAAAATAATGAACTAAATAAAATAAATAAAACTAAATAAACTAAATAAAATAAAATAAAACTGCGGTGACTACAGCAGTTTTCTGAGTCCTGTGACTCCTTCTACAGAACCAATGAGCCTAGAGTTGCCTTCAGGAACCATTTCTAAGCATATAATCTAATTATTGCATCCTGAAAACCCAACCATTTCACAGATGATAAAATCAAGATCCAGGGAGGTTAAACCATTTGACTGGTTGGTTAAAAGGAATCCAAATCAATCCATCCATTCAGCTATACCATGTGGCAATGTTATGGGTTGTAAAGAATTTTTTAAAATAATCTTATAACTTAACCAACATTTGCAATATGGCCTTTGGAAAATATAAAATGCAATTTCATAAACCCTGAGAAATTATTCGGCTATAATTAATCTGTGAATACAGTCCAGCTTCTGTGCAATAAACATTTTATGTATCTCTCTGCATCTCTAAAAGCAGTACTGTGGTATCAGAAGTTTTCAAAATTATACTTTGTTCCTCGCCTCCCGACTCCTTTCCACCTTAAAAAAAAATTTCCAGGGTAACTCAATTCTCAATGCTTCCCATCTCTGAGGACAGTGGATATGGGCGTGTGTGTGGTGTGTTAGAGAGAAAGAAATAGGTATTAGTTTCTTAATGTCTGCATATGTAGTTTAAAATGTAATCTTTGTATGTTTAGGGGGAAACTTACAAGTTCATTGTAAATTCAATGTTTTGCAGGTTTATGCATGTAAATATGTGTGTGAGACAGAAATGTCTCAAATATGTTTTGTTTAAGCTCCGTCTTCAGCCACAAAAATACCTGATAGCACCAACTCTTATTGGTTATACTTGAAAAGTACACTGGCATTAAATACTGTGTTTTTGTAGCAGGCATAGAATTTTCGAAATAGTTCTTAGTATTTCTTAAAATACAAATTAGTTACTTTTTAGTATAGTTTTATAATCTATATTTGAATAAAACTGACAGATCTCTAATTTAAAATTGTGATTTTCTTCTATACATTTGCTAAGACCTTAATATAGGCTACCCACCTGAGTTTTATGCCCAGGCACCTATTTTAATTTTCTTTCATTAGCTGCCATACAATATTATATTAGTTTCAAGTGTACCACATAGTGATTCGACATTTATATACACCCTCAGAAGTGATCACCCCGGTAAGTCTGGCACCCATCTGATACCACAGTAATTATAATACTATTGGCCATTTTCCCTGTGCTGTACTTTACATCCCCGTGACTGTTTTTGTAACTGGCAACTTGTACTTCTTAATCCTTTCACCTCTTTTACCCACCCCCCAATCTCCTTCCCCCATCTGACAACCAGCGGTTTCTTCCAAGGCACTTTTATTTAATAAGTCCTTTAGCTCTCTGCAGATCAGAATCTTTATCGAGAAGTTGAAAAGGTCTTGGTAAACACACCTGCCTTTTTTTTTCTGGCTATTTTTTTTCCCTTTAGAGCACTTTTAGGTTCATGGCAAAACTGAACAGAAGGTAGAGATTCCCACCTACCCTCCACCCCCCCACAGGGACGGCGTTCCCGTGTATCAGTGTCCCCCACCACAGTGGTGCCTGTTACTAATGATGAACCTACGCTGACATGCCCTTATCCCAGACAGTCCCCAGTTGCTCTTACTTAGGGTTCACTCTCGGTGTCATGCATTCTATGGATCTGGACACACGTATCCATCGCCACACCACCACACAGAATGGCTCCAACGCCTTGAAAACCCTGTGCTCTGCCTGTTCACCCCTCCCTCCCCCCTAACCCCTGGCAACCACTGGCCACTTTACTTTCTCTGCAGTCTTGCCTTTTCCAGGTCATACGGCTGAAATTCCACAGTAGGTGGGACTGGCGTCTTTCACTTAGCAATGTGCACTGAAGCGCCCTCCCCATCTTCTCACGGCTTGATAGCTCACTCCTTGACGGCGAATGACATCCCACTGGCTGGCTGGCCCGCCGTTCCTCAATCCATCCATCTCCTGATGGACATCCTGGTTGCTTCCAGGTTTCGGCAGTTTTCAACAAAACTGCCATAAACATCATGCGCAGGACTGGTGTGGACCTGAGTTTTCAGCGCCTCTGGGTGAAATCCAAGGGGTGTGGCTGCTGGATCTTACGGTGGGATTATGTTTAGCTTTGTGAGAAGCGGTCTACACTTGGCACCCTACCGGCAATGAATGACACTTCCTGTCGCTCCTTGTCCTCGTCTGCACTTGGTGGTGTCAGTGTTCCGGACTTTGGCCACTCTAATCGATGTGTAGCGTTAAATACCTGCATTTTGATTTCAAAGTACATCTGAAATGTAACATTTCCCAGGATGTGCTCAAAGGCTGGAAACGTCAACATTTCTCTGTTTTTAAAAACCTTTCGGAAACTACCACCCTAGGTAGGTTTTCCCTGCTAGTTACCTACAGCAGGAAAAGATTTTTGTGTATATCAGATATCAAGGATTAAGGAGACTGCAAATTTTAAATAAATGACAGAGCAAGTCAACAATGACAGCTCCTGTTAAATCAAACTAGTATGATTTTAAAATATCAAGTTTGTACTCTTTCCTGGCCCAAGTTTCACCACTTTGGGACCAAACTCAGCCATGAATATGCAATCCTCATTGAAACCACTTAATTGAAACTCACTGAAGTCACCATTCTGGGCTGGTTTTCCCATAAAGATGGACAGATTGCTCCAGAAAGAATATAGAGAGAAAGTGGCTCACAGCGAATTAGTCCCACTTCTTAGTTAACTAACAATGAACCTGACCATTCACTGAGAAACCATATCCAACTCCGCGCTAATAATAATGACGTTTCAGCTGGAGGGCTACCTTTACTATTATTATTATTACTATTATTTTGGCTGCCTGTCTACCTGCGGTGCATTTGGATAAGATATGACACTGCACCAGCTTTCGCCTATGAAGCAGGTTCCAGCATCTGCTCAGGTCTCCCACATGCCGAAGTCTAAGACTTTGCTCCTAAGATCAGTGACGTGGACACACACAGACTGACAAACTTATTATCACAATCGCGCAGTCACTCGGTTAAGATTTTGCACACTGACTTCCAAAGGAGATGCCTAGAATTGGCTGGAGTCTCAGTATCTGTGAGGTTCACGGGTTCCCAAGTCACAAAAGCCACCGAGAATTCCTTCGGGAATTCATCTCGTTTGGGAACAGAAGGTCCACTGGACCGTTTTAAGCACACACCTGGCCCCACATCCACAGGCGCACACTCCAGGGCACCCATCCCTCCCCTCCCCCATGCCCATGCCCCTGCCCACCGTTGCTGGCTGGCGATGTAAAGATGTAACTGAGCGAGGCTGCTGAGGCCTGAAGAGGACGCTGCCTGAATGTGGGGCGCTCGCCTCCTGCCTAATGTTGGAAAAGTTCTGCGCAATGTTCGAAAACTCCCTCAATAAACTCCTGCTTCGGTCCCTGGGAGGAGAATGATTTTGCAAAATATACACCCTCGCTGACTTTCTAAATCAAAGGGATGGAACACTGAGAGAAAGCCCAGATCTCCCGGGGCGCCGACTCCTCGGGGCACGGACCCCACCTGCGCGCTCCTACGGTCCGGGGACAGGACTTCCCAGCACTGAGTGTGTCTGCTGCGCAGAGTCACGATCTGTCGCCAACCCTCCGAGGTGAGGCCGGTGTCTGATCACGTACCGGGAGGACCTGCCGCCTCCAGGGCTTTGATGGAGAGGCATCGCCGAGAGCCCTTCTCAGAAATGGATTCCACACAACGGGAGAGGCAGAGACCCAGGGACACGCGTCCTCACGAGGGGAGTCAGAGGCACGAAATGCCAGGCGCCTCTACCTGAAGCTTTTCTTGCCACAGAACAAATTCTACAAAAACTACTAAACATAAACCCTTTGGGGCTCAATGTGAGTTGGCAGTTTCCATCCCTATCACAGTGCACTGTTTACTCAGGAACTATTTTTAATGAATAAGACTCGGAGTCTGTCAAAGCGTTTTCCACAAAACCACTCTCTCAAGATGTTCCAGATCTGTCCTCAAGTCAGTCTGAGAAGCCCCGAGAACTCCACGTGCCTCTCGGGTCCGCGAGAAGCCCACGGGCCTGTATAAAGGGCTCCGAAGCCAGCCCTGAGCGCCGTGTAACACCGTAGCTAAGCCCTCCCCAGACACGGCTGGCCACACACCTAACATCCAATTGACCGGTTTGGGAAAGGCTGTCACGTGATGTAGGAGTAATATTACTGTCATTTAAGAAACACTAAGAAATAGTCACTGTATTTTAGACACTCTGCTGGGTACTAGAGTCCTAGTCTTTAAACAGAAAACTTGTCTAGTAGCTGTATCAAGTGTCCAGTAGCTGTACCAGTCTCCGGTTCAGCTGAAACATGAAAATATTCTCTAAGTGATTCTGGACAGTAACAACCGACCTATACCTGTTTCTGAATCCAAATAACTACAGCACTTGGGAGATGGCTGACAGATCCTAAGACCTCAGGCTGGTCATTAAGGCAGGCCATTTACATTTCAAAATGCAGAGAGAAGCCATCCTGGGAGAAGTCAGTTAGCTGCCAGCTAACTCCTTTCTGTCCACTAGTTTCTTTCCAGGGGACATTGATCTGCCACCACAAAGGTTGAAGTGAGTCTCCCTTCTAAATTGAACACTGACTGACTGGTCACCCTCCATTAAATAAACCAAGGAGGTGTCAGCCACACAGTAGGGTGTCAATGAAATGCAAACAAGCTCCACCCCAGGTTTATTGTGGCTCTAGAAGGGCCTGGGGATAACCTCCCCTCAGACCCCACTGTCTTCTCAGCCCCCCGGTGCCCCACTCCTCCTCTGGCTCTACCCTCTTCCCGAGCATAAAAATCCATCCTAGATTTCCAGAGATGCCACTTGCGGTCACAGGCAAGTTTAAATGAACTGGTCTTTGGGATAATATAACCGTGATCTTGATTTTCCAAACCAAGTGCATTAGGCGACACAGATGTTATCAATCAATGAACCTTGAACAGCTGTGCGTGCTTAATGCACTAAATTACAGAGTGCTGTGGGGTGGAGAGGGGGAGGTCAATAAACAGAGGGGTAGCACGTCGATGTTTGGAAGCCTGGAAAATATAAATGAAGGGGTGGGGAAGGCGGGCTCTTGGAAGCCAATATAAATGACACGGAGAAAACGATGGTCGCCTCTGTGGACCTCTGAGCAGGCACGGGCTGTGATTACACTCACGCTTAGAGAGGTCACACACAGATAGGCTGATGGGTGAGAACTGAAAGACGCCGGGTGAAAGGGACTGACCTAAGTCAGGTGTCCACATGGGGAGGGACGAAGGTGCCAAGCACGATTTCAGCAGCAGTCGGCAGAGCTCCAAAAGAGGTGGACGAGGTGGGACACGTGACACCCGAGAGCGTGATCCCCACACCTGGCTCAGGTGACGGGACACTCGCCGGGGGAAGGCTGGGAAGAGAAGCTGCTTTGAGAGAGAAAACGAGGAGCTGTTTTAATGTGTCGGATTGAACTGTCCGACGTTTAAGGTGAGATGACTGAACAGAAAACTAAATTATGTCACAATAAAACGGAATGACAACCGTTATCAACAAAAGCATTCCTTCTTATTTGTCTTTCCTGGGATGCACGGAAGATGGGATTTCAGAAATTTAGAGAATAAAACAGAGAAAGGCTGGATGTCAACAACCTGACTAAAATTTCATACGATGTCAGCGGCAGCTCCCTGACAGCAAGATTTATCTACTACGCACAGTCCATCCCAAAGCAAATCTGTGCGGAGAATTACAAAATATGTTCAGGGCTGATGGAACTTCACTGTGTGTGTTTTTTTTTAACGCTGCAGAGAGAAATGATGGGGAACTTAAGCGGATCGGCCCAATATTTGCATAAGGCTGCATGGCCGACGTGCATACTTTTCTGTTAATGCTTCGCCCTGGGCTCAGGCACGCCGCCTGCCTGCCAGCCGGCAGGTTTTCCGGACGGCCCGGGCAGGCCTCCATCAGCAATCCCTCCCGTCTCCAAACATCCCCAACTACTCCCGCCAACCGATGCTTACACTGCAGTCTACTACTTCTCAGCAACGGTGAGTTACTCGAATTCAAGCCTCAGTATCTGTGGCTCTGAAATATAAAATAGCCGACCGCATACCTACTCATCGTTGTTGCAAACACAGGATGTCAAGTAGGCAAAAGCGACAGCAGAGAGTACTGGCAGTATTATCTTAATCCACGATATAAATGGTGCTTAAATGTTAATACAGAAGCTTCCATAAAGTTATACTCGTGTTAAACTTGGTGGTTATTTTAGGCCAGTGGTTTTAAAACTCATTCAAGAACAAAACCTTTTTCAAAGAAAATTTTACACAGAAGAACCAGAGCGGCTGAAATTGAGAAATGGCTATAAAGCCCCAACTCACTCATTCAGCTTCCTCCATGCTCCCTTCCACCAGCCACCCCAGCTTTCGAGGTAGGTCCCAGGGCTCCAACGAACATGCCTGGTTTTTTAAAGTCGTTATTTTGGATAATAATTGATATAAAAGAAATTACAATGAGCAAGTCCCCATTGCCAAGAGGAACAGGCTAATTTTTAATTTAAAAAAAAGGATCATTCTTTTCATTCTGAAACCTTAAGGAGCACTTGATGGTTCTGAAGTAATTGCCTGTCTCCAGATTTCTAGAATGAGCATGTACTCCTTTCATAATGAAAACCCGAGGACGCTTTGAGATGATGGGAACACTTCTCCACTTCCCCAACTCGCCCCCCCCCCCCGCCCCTGCCTGCAGGCTAAGAAAGTCTAAAGGAAACAAATGCACGTAGGTAACCAAATAGATTCTTTCTCCATGGCGTAAGTTACACACTGGGGGACCCAGGTGGATTAGCTCTCCTCCCCCCAAAACCTACTTGATCACCAGAGTGCTGATTTTTTAAAACTGAATTAAATGCTTTTAGAGTCCAAACTCTCTGATGTGCCACAGTCCCCATAACTCCCTATTATCCTAAACAACTGCACTGTCTGTCCCCAGAAATCTTCTGAGCATGTGACCTAGAGAGCAGAGCTAGTGACTTGTCACTCTGAAGTCACATCAGCAGGTCGGAGCTTTGGGAAGAATTTGAGTAGCTCTACACCTGGCCATTTGGTTAGGGAGTCGCCTCTCACCTGCCAGAAGACCTTTTAGCGTCATTTAGGAATTTATTCAACATCTACTTATTGAGAAAAAAAGTACTGTGCTAAGCAGAGCTAGGGGCCGGGGGAAACAGTACTGAGTAAGACAGGCCCTGCCTCCAAGAGGCCCACCTTCAGACAGGTACCAAGTGAGCAGGTACTAACAATGCACTGTGACAACATGGTTTAGGAACACCTGGCAGAGGACGCCCCGAAAGGCTTCTCAGAGGGGAATTCGTCCCGGTGAAGATCTGGACATCGCAGGCCGACTAGGCCTGAGAGGCGGAGGGGTGCAGGGAGGGTGGGGGTGTGGGATGTAGACAGGTGTTCCTGGCAGCACGTGCAAAGGCCCAGAAGGAGAAGATGGCAAGCCTCAGTGTGCACCCCCCGAACGTGAGGGGTTGTAGAGCAACACTACTACTGCGTCATATTTGATGCTACAGAACATTTCCATGGATAGAAACTCCTGAAACAAGGGGCACACTTCAGAAGATGCCAATTCTACCCCTGACCACGTGCACAGCTGACTTTTCATACAACAAAGGGGGGGGGGGGGCACCTATGCAGGCAGCTCAGATTCCTAATGGGTTAACCATTTCTAATTTAAACATTTCTTAGAGTCACATCCCTTGACTGGAAAAACTCCCAACTTAATAAACATTTCTTTACTCTCATAGCCTGTCTGAAAAAGTTATATTCTTGGGTGAAAAAAATATAACAAGTATTGTATTTCAAAAGAATATAATACAGTCTTTGGACACATATCTCCTATGCACACAGATAAAAATTCTGAAAGAATAAATTCTAATATATTAACAGGAGATGGAGAAATCATCATCTTGCTTTATCTTTTTCTAATTCTCTTTAAAATAACAATTACTATTTGTATATTTATAATACCTCCATGCTGGGAGTCCAGGTTAGGCACTCCCAGGGGTAGGGGTGGGGCCAGGGCAGGGGCCTGGGGCCTGGGGCCAGGCCCAGGGGGTTCCTTGCTCTCCCTGTCTGTGTTGAGCTCTGGCCCAGGGACTCAGCCTGATGCCCCATCCCTTCAGTAGCTGTCACCGCCCACTGGATCCCTTTTGCTTGAAGGACCAGGACCCCTAACCTCTGTGTTCTTGAGTTTCCTGCCAATAACAAGGGATCAAGAACAAGGCAGGAGATCACCAGCGTGACCCAGTAAGGAGAAGGAACAGCTTCTGCTTAAACTCAAAAACTGTGTCCAGTTGAGGTCCCTGGCTTATGGTTCCTGGCACAGCCCTGCCACTGGGAGGCTGCGCTGGGTAGGAGCCTATGGCAGGCACTGACCCACTGGCAGCTGCAGTCATTCCAAGGAGTCCAGGAATCAATGTGTTATAAGGGCCGTTGTGAAAATGAATTAGTCTTGCTGGACATATACCCGTTTTCAAGCACATGTAGGTGGTATTAATAATCAGGTTCATAACATTTAACGCCTCCTTCATCATTGTTTCTCAATGAAAAGACGCTGTAACTACCACTCTCGAGTAAGCAGCTACCTAATTTTTGATGTTCAAGTGTCTCCATGCTCAGAGCCTGGGAACACACGTGTAGAGAAATGAGCATGGGTCTCGGGGGGGACAGAGCAGGCACACAGGCAGCTCTATCATTTAACTGAGTCCATGTGAGCAAGTTTCTTAACCCCTCTGAGCCTCCAGTTGCACATCCCAAGGTGAGAAGAGTAATTCCACGAACCTTCCCATTAGGGAAAACTCCATGAACTCGGTCCTCCAGCTGACCGTCTGCTCCCCCCATTCCTCACCTAAGGTCAGAATCACAACCGTGAGCAGGCACTCTGTCCCTCTGAGGACCTCCACACAACAGGCCAACGTATCAGGCCACCAGCCAGGCCTGACACTGTCACCTCTTGGCATTTTCTCTTAGCCCACAGAAACATAAAAAAGGGCATGTAAAAACAATTCTCAGTGTTACTTCTTTTTTTGAATAGGAACATGGAAGATCAATCCTCACCTTTGAGACCACGTGTAAGTCCCTCTGGGAGGGCGTCACAAAGGAAATGGTATATTAAGTTTTATCTGTGTACAACTTGAATTGAAAATTACTCTTGAAGTACGTTCTCAATGGTTTAGATGAAACAATGGTTAAAGATACTTTAAAATAATCTTATATTATCTCTCCATAAAATCCTTTTAATGGTGAAGTAAGTCTAATTTACCCAAAATGACAGTTGAGTATTTTAATTTGGTAAGCACACTCAATCGAAAGACAGAAAGTTTATTTTAATTTTAAATGCTCCATTGACACATCTCAATACATATCAGATTCTAATGTAGTTAAAACAATACATTTTTAAAATATTTTTATTTTCAGAAAAAGAATACCTTCTCTGCTACTAGCCACAAACCTATAAAGGGATTACCATTAAAGGGATTACTGCACCTACACCAAAACGGCCTAGTATATTGTACTGTCTTGCAGAAATAGCTTCTGGGAAGACAAAGCAATCGGGTCGACAGTGTGGGAGTTGTTTTTCTTCTTTAACCGGCCCGCCCGTTAGAAGCTTAGTCCCAGGTACTGTATTTAAATCAGGGGCAGAAGAAAACACTGTCCCTTAACAGGATTACACAGAAAAGCAAACGCCTCTTACCTCGGAAGAAACCAAGGTCCTAGCTCCTACGGTGAAAACGGATGTGACCTCCGGCAGTTAATTTATTCCTCCCAGCCCCCAGCCCTGCTCCCGGAGGCAGTCGCACCTTCCCCAGTTCTGTAATTTTGCTGACAGGGAACCTTGCTGCAGTATCTACTCACAGATCTTCAAGAGACAAAGTGAACAGTTCACCCTCTTCTCACGGTACAGATAAGTAAACTGAGGCCAAAAAAACCTCAGGCATCTAATTGATCTAGTGGAGTGAAAAGCTCACCCAGGAGCTCGAGCAGAAACTGACTGCTGGCCGGGAGCCCTTCCAGGCCAGGCCCTCAGGCACACCCCGCTTCACCCCACAACAGGCTGTGCCTGCCAGACTGAAGGCAAGGCCTCCACCAGCAAAGGATCAGGACTTGCTGAAGGCTCAGAGGAGGGGTAACATTTTTCATCGATAAAGTCGTTTGTAAATCAAGGTAGATATGTTGTCGTTTTAGACACAAATGCTACTGCACACTTAACAGACCACAGTACGGTGTAAACATAACTTTTATATGCAGTGGGGAACCAGGGCAATCATGCCATTTGCTTTATTTCGGTGATTTGGAAACAAACGCACGGTATCTCAGAGGTATGCCTGTATTTTAACTGTTCAAACAATCCAAGAAGATATTAGTCATACCCCAACGTCCTCTCGATAGGAAGTGTAGGGGCAGTGTTCATTTAGCAGAATCTTCTCCAATTTCTCCTTTTTATTCATAATTACAAAGAGATGGTAAATTAAGAAGCCCTATAACTTTATTCTCTCCCAATAAGTACACATTATATATTTTCAACTACTAAATCGAATCACTATACCAATCCTACTTGGGGCGGTAAACACACAATACAACATACAGGTGATAGGTTATGTACACCTGAAACCAATATAATTTCATTAACCGATGTCACCCCAATAAATGCAATTAAAAAGGTAAAAACATAAAAAAGACCAAAAAAAAAAAATCCCCTAGGCTTAGACAAACTGCACCTAATGGGAAACCTGGTAACTGTTTTCATTAAAGCTTTTCCGAGATGTGGACTGCAGCACGGATCCTGGGCGTTTTAAAGATTCGCATTCATTCCAAGCTCTTTAAAAAAACTGTATTTACAGGAGCAAGCTCCTTTTGCAATTAATAGGTTCCTCAGTGTTTCCATCAGCTAAGAGGAACGGGGTCAGATGGAGCGGGTCCCCACAGCCAGGCTAACTCTGACCGCTCCCTCCCTCGGTGGCCCCTGCTCTCCCCGGCCCGCGTGTCCCCAAAGGGCTGCGGGGGGGAACCCCGACTTAACAGGTGAGGACCGCCAGGCACGTTCCAACGGCCACCTGTCCTTTCAACTCCACCTCCTAAGCACAAAACTGGCTCCTGACTCCTTTCCCGCGGGTCACAGCTCGGCACTAACACGCGCGTCTGTCACTCTTTCCCCCAAGAAAGCAGCGACCTGCTCCAGCTGCACGGGCCCCGAGGGCTTCCCCGCAACTCCGCGTGGGGACCAGGGCTCCGCTCCGCGGGGGAAGAGAAGCGCGGGGGCCGGCGGGCGGCAGGCTGGTGGCGACGCAGGGGCGGGACACCCCGCGCCCCGGCCCCGGACACCCCGCGCCCCGGCCCTGGACACCCCGCCCCGGACACCCCGCCCCGGACACCCCGCGCCCCCGCCGCCCGGCCCCGGACACCCCACCCCGGACACCCCGCGCCCCCGCCGTCCGGCGCCGGACACCTCGCGCCCCGCGCCCCGGCCCAGGACACCCCGAGCCCCGGCCCCCGGACACCCCGAGCCCCGGCCCCCGGACACCCCGAGCCCCGGCCCCCGGACACCCCGCGTCCCCGCCGCTCCCCACCCAGGGTCCGGCCCCCGGACACCCCGCGCCCCCCCCGGACACCCTGCGCCCCGCGGCCCGACCCCGGACACCCCGACCCCGGACACCCCGAGCCCCGGCCTCCCCGCGTCCCCGCCGCTCCCCACCCAGGGCCCGGCCCCGCGCGCGCCCGGCCGGTCGGGGCCCTGCGTCCGCGCGGGGGGCGCGAGCTCTGCCCCCGCCGAGCGCGGACGGGCCGGACCCGCGCTGACCGCCCCCCGCGGGTAAGACCCAGGGCCGGGGCCGGGAGGGGGGAACGGGCAGAGCCCGGAGCTCAACAAACAGAGAGAAAAGGCGCCCCCAGCGCGGAGCCCCGAGAACAAAGGACGCGCGGCGGACAGGAAATGGAGCCTCGGGAGGCGAGTACCTTCTGGGGCCGCCCACGTAGGTGAAGGTGAAGGTGGAGTCCGCGTACCTGAAATCTGAACGGAGAGGCCCGTTAGTCAGGCGCCCGGGGGGCGGGGCGCGCGCGGGGGGCGCGGGGACCCTGGGCGGGCGGGGTGCCCGGGACGCCCCGCGGGAGCCCCCCCCGCCCCGCAACAAGTGCCGGTGCCATGGCGACGGCGGGCGGCCGGGTCGGGGCGGCCGGAAGCGGCCCCGCCAACGGGAGGCGGCGGGAGCCCCACGCGCTCCGGCCCCCGGGGGAGCAAGATGGACGCGCGGCCGCGCCGGGAGGGGCCGCGGGCCACCCGGGCGCCCGGACTCCGCTCTCCCCGGGCAGCCGGAGGGGGGGGGCTGCGGGGCCGGCGGGCGGCCGGCGCTGCCCCGGGGCCTCGGCGCGGCGAGCGCAGCGCAGCGGGCTCCGTGCCCGGCCGCCGCGGCTGAAACCCCGCAGGCGGGACCGGGCTCCGGGCGTGCGGGGGGGGGGCCAAAAATACCGCGAAGACCCCGCCCGGGCACCCGGGCTGCCCCGGATCGCGGGGGGCGGGGGGGCCGGCGCCCCCTCCCCGTGGGCTCGCCTCCCGCCGCCGCGGCCGCTGCCCAACGAACGGGAGCGGGGACGCGCGAGCCGGGCCGCCCGCGCCGGGTCAGCGGCCGGGAGGGGCCGCGGCGGGGGCGGGGGGCCGGCGGCGCCCTCACCTGCGAAGCCGCAGTCGCGCTCGGCCCTGGACGTCTGGAGCACGGCGTCGATGTCCTTCTGGATGCGCTCCTGCCGCGAACACATCCCCATGAAGCCGCCGCTGCGAGGAAGCGCCGCGGGTGCCACGCGCCCCCCCTCGCGCGCTCCCAGCTCCGCAGGCTCGGGTGGAAATGAAACCTCTGGCCGCGGCGGGGGCCGAGGGCGCGGCGGCTTCGGAAGTGCTCGCGGCGGCGGCGGGGGAGGGGGCGGCGCGGGCTCCAGATGTGGCCGCCCAGCCGCCGGCCCGCGTCCTCCCGCCCGCGCGGGGAGCCCGGGGCGCCGAGGCCGCCTCCCCCTCCCCCTCCCCCGCCCCGAGCGAGGCCGCGGGGCCCCGGGGCGCGGGCGGTGGCCGGGCGCGAGGGGCGGCGGGGGCGAGGGGCGAGGGGCTAGCCCGCCCCCCGCGAGCCCGCGCCCCGCCCCCCGCGAGCCCGCGCCCCGCCCCCCGCGCGCGCCCCCGCCCCGCCGCCTGCGCCCCGCCCCCGGCGCGCGCCCCCGCCCCGCCCCCCGCGCGTCGCGCCCCCCGCCGCCTGCGCCCCGCCCCCGCCGCCTGCGCCCGCTCCCCTCCCGCACGCGCCCCGGGGCCGGACCGAGGCCGCCGCAGCGCCGCCCGCCGCGCACCCACCGCGCACCCGCCCGCGCCCGCCGCAGGGTCCCGGGGCCCCGGGGCTGGGATCGCCGCCGCCCGGGCTCCGCGCCGCGTGGGGAGCGGACTCCCGCCCCCCATCACTCTCGTGAATTCCACTCCACTTTCCGAAGGAATTATGAGTCAGACGGAAACCCAGAGCGGAGTGGCCGGGAGGGGGAGTGGCGGGCAGAAATAAAGAGAAATCTGTTAAAATAGGACATAAATAAAAGGAACAAGCCTCTCCTTGTTGCCACAGCGGGCGGGGTGGGAAAAGCCCCGCGACTACTCCGGGGCGCACCCTCCGCGCCCCGACCGCCGAGCCTGCGCCCCCAGGGGAGCCCCCGGGCGCCCAGGAAGCGCGGCCCCCGAGGGGCAGCCTCCACCCCGGGGCCTCGCCCGCCCCCTCCGCGAGCATCTGGCCGACGGCGGGCGCGGCCAGGGCTCCCCAAAGGAGGGACACCCGTTTGGCTTGTGAAAGGCGCCCCTGCGCCAGTCGGCCGGGGAGGCTCCCGGGCCCTGGTCCTGCGCGGAGGAGACGCCCTCTGCCTAAGGGACGGCCCGTGGCACTCCCTGGGGACCTGATCCCCCGGGAGGGCCCCCCTGGGCAGCCCGTCTCAGGGGTCCCGCCTTCCAGGGCCTGTGCGCTGTCTGGAGCATAGGAGGGAAGCCCAGGCGTTGGCTGAACCCATGAAGGGCTGTGCCCGGCAGCCTCTTCTCTTTGTAGGGTACCCCAGTTTCAACCAGCTTCCTTGTCAGCACAAGCACCCCAGAGCTGTCAGACAGGATCAGGCCCTTCATCGGTCCATCAGGTTCTGACCGTGGCAATGTGATGTTCAGGAGAATTAGGAGTGACCACCGTGCCCCAGGGATTCTTAAGGCTGTAGAGAGAGGAGAGCCGCCCGAGACTATAGGCTCCAGTGCTTTCATCTCCCAGGAAAGAAAACATGGCACGATGTGTTGCACAGCCTCGAACACAGCTCCCTGGTGGGGCATTTCACTTCAGAAAGGTCCCTCTGCAGCGCCTGGGCCTGCAGACCCATGCGGTGCAGCCGCGGTCACACCAAGGCACCCCTGCTCCCGCCTCTCCTGCAACCTTCCTGTCTGGGGCAGCGCGGGTTCAAGGCCTTCCCCGTGTGCAGCTTGGCTCAGAAAGCAGTTTCCCCCCTTCCACACCTCCCCGGGTGTCCTGCGGCCTGCCTTCCTCCATTCTGTGCCTGCCTAACTTCCCCAAGAAGCTTTAAATGGGTCAGGGCCACGAGGACTTACCTCACAGTTATCCATCCACAGAGCTCGCGTTCTCAGAGCAGAACCCTTACCACCCATAAACCTGCAACCGTTTTAAAGCTACCAGGTGTTTTGTTGTCTGGCTCGCCTCTTGGTTTTCTGCTCCATGAAACAGGCGTCCTTGCGATTTGTGCTGTATTTGGTTTCTTTCCAAGCTTCGCCGGCTGCCCTGTTTTTGTTAAACAAAGCTAGCCTCACTCTGTCTGTGCTCTTAAGGTGCGATATATTTCAGTATTTTTTTAAGTTTTATGTGATAAGATTAAAAAATGAAAGCCAGGCTTTCTCTCTAGTACGCATTTCTGCAAGGTAAGGTTCTCTAATAAAAACTACACCAAGGCGTCGGTGTTCCACGCTAGGCCCTTACAGCACGAATCTATCAAAGCTGCCCGGGGAGCCAGTACCCCACGGACCTGTCTCCTCTCAGAATCTCCGTTAAACATTTAGATTATGTGTGCTCTTATTAAAAACTACGTGTACCTTTGAGATGAGGGGGTTACATCCTTGCCTTAAACATTCATGTGTGCTCGCGCACACACACACACACACACACACACACTCAGGAACACAGCATATATTGGGCCCTTAATTGGTTCATTAACTCAAGAAAACCCATCATTCACCACCAGAGAGATTGCTGGTCGTATGCCATAGTACACGGGAGATAGTCTGTATGTTGGATGGTTGAGTGTAGTAAAAAGGCCCACCAGGTTAGAAAGAATGATCCCAAGCCAACCAACCGATAGAACTTACTAGGGGAAAAATGAGAATTCCTCACCTGTGCTCACAGGCCCCCCACCCCCTGCAGGAGGGTAAGGTAATAGGAATGAGGCCTGAAGTTCTGTGTGGGGATGAACTCACACTAACCCAGAACTTAAGACAGCAGCCTGCGACTGCCCTGGACGCTTTACACAGCCACGCATTTCGTATGTACGGTAACCTACACGCCAGCTGTTCTCTTAGCCGTCCCATTGTACAGAAGAGGGAACTGAGGCCCATGGAGATTAAAAGCTCATCTCGGGTTTTTCCTCGCTCCAAACCTTTCAGCAGTTGAACTGAACTTTAAGGAACATAAATGTTCAGAAGCCTCCCCGGGGAGGAGAGTGGCCCGGCCGACAGCAGCAGGCCCGAGTGAAGCCGAGAGGAAGCGCTAGAGAGGACCCCAGGGGCCCTGAGCACTCGCCCTCTCCAAGCCGCCTCTCCCAGCCGCAGTCAGCCGTGACCTCCCCCGTTTCCTACGCTGAGCTTCTTTCCCAAGTGAACCCCATTCCTGGGTCAATGTTAAGGAAAGGCCTGCCCACTGCTATTCCCCAGGGGTTAAGCAAAGGGGGTGGGAAGCAGGAAGCAGGGTTAGCAGAGAGAACCGCCCCCTTTCCCAAAGGCGTGGGGTGCCAGCAGTAGCAAAGGCCTGTGGGAGAGCCCGGCAGCTTCCGTGGGCCGTGGAAAAGTCATGTGACAGCTTGCCTTTGTGACAGAATTGGAATGGGAAAGCGGGAGGGTGGCCCCAGGGGTCCCAGGGGCCTGTAAGCTGGGGTGAGGAAGTGGGATTTTAGTGAGAGAAAGGGGAAGCCACTGGGCGCAAGGGGAGCTCAAAGTTCTTTTCAATTACTAGGTTTATGTGACGTTTTCTTGCAATGGTCCCGTACTGGAAAGAAGCCAGTACAACTCAACATATGCCTGCCAGGCCCAGCCGGCTTCCTCTAAATAAGGCGAACTTGGCCCTACCTGGTTTGGCTCAGTGGTTAGACCATTGCCTGTGGACTGAAGGCTCCTGGGTTCGATTCCGGGCAAGGGCAGATACCTCAGTTGTAGGCTCTTTCCCCGAGTGCAGGAGGCAACCAATCGGTGTGTCTCTCTCACGTCGATGTTTCTCTCTCTCTCTCTCTCCCCCCCTTCCACTCCCTTCCACTCTCCCTGAAAAGCAATAGAAAAAATATCCTCAGGTGAGGATTGAATAGTAATAAATAAACAAAGCCAGCGAACTTGGGCAATCCTGTCTTCATTAAGCTGCTGGTTTTTCTGCTTCAGGAGAAACGAATCCTGATATCCTGACCTCACCTGATAGGTCCCGCAATCGACCACGAGCGAACCAAAGTCAAGCTTGAATATGCGTGGCAACACGGAGGAGGGTTTTAGGTGGTTTGATGGGGAATTTGTTCCAATTTGGTTCTAACCTAAGGTCACACGGAGCAGCATAGGGGTCACTTCAAGGTTTTATGGCCTTTTCTAGCCTCACTGAACTTTAGTATCACAGCTGCCGTGTGAAACCTGACCGGCTCTTTCTGCCTCCGAGTTTCTCTTTTCACTCAGGCCCATTTGTCGCTCTTTAAACTTTAATTCCAGTCTCTCCTCAGCCCTAGTTAGAGCAGACGCCTCACCTGCCCATGCAAATGAACTCATTCTTCTCAGTTTGTACGTATCGTAATTCTACTTTGATTTTTAATATCTCTCGTTTCCTTTTTTTTAAAATTAAATGTGTCTTTATTGATTTCAGAGAGGGGAAGGGGGGGGAGAGAGAGAGATAGAAACATTGATGAGAGAGAAACATCATCGGTCGGCTGCCTCCTACACGCCCCCCACTGGGGATCAAACAGCAACCTGGACATGCGCCCTGATCAGAATCGAACCGCAATCTCCTAGATCATTGGTTGATGCTCAACCACTGAGCCACATAGGCTGGGCACATCTCCTTTATTTTTAAAAGTGCATAAATACTGCAAGACTATATTCTCTGGGAAAACTGTTTAAAACATAACAATTTTACCAGAGTAAAATTTCCACCCGCTCTAATCCCTAATGCCATTTTCCACCCAAAGGTAACTAATATTTATAGTTAGGAGAGAATTCTTTCGTTCTTGCATTCATATATCACACAAATGTATGTATGGTCATCAATTGATACATACACATTTTAATTTAAAAGGAGCCACATAACACATGTTGTTTTGCAACTTGATTTCTCCACTGTCTTGGAGAACTTTCTATGTCAATGCAAGACATCTAGCTCATACCTTTTTAGCCACTGCAGAGAATTGTACTGAATGGATGAACCACTGCATATTTTAAGCGTGCCTCTACAGTCATGATGGGTTTTTCAAATGCTGGGTGATTCAATTTGCCACGAACACACATCTTCCTGCACAGTCTCAGCAGTTCCTTTGGGACAGGTTGTTAGAAGTGGAGTAACTGGGTGGGTCACCGTGGACTGCAATTCAAATGTGAGAGCTACAAGCAAACTGCTCTCAAATGAGCTTATCATTTTATACTCCACCGGCCGTTTCTGAGAGTACCCGACTCTCTGCCACATTCCCAACAACACTTGCTATCGGCCTTTACATCTTTTGCTAATCAGCTGGATAAAAAATATTCATCTCGTTTTTATTTCTTTCCCTGATCATTACTGAGGCTGAGCATTTTTTCAAGCGTTTATTGGCAATTGATGTAGTCCTTTGGGTATTCAAGTATAAGTGAGTGTGATTACCTGCCATGTCCTTACCCTATTTTCCTATTGGGTTTTTCTGGCCTTTTATTATTTATTCAGAGAAGATCTTTATATATCCTAGAGAGCAATCCCTTTTATATTATATACACTTTTTAGTCACACAGAAGTTTAAGATTTTTGTTTATTAAAAATAATGAAAACAAAAAATGTTAAGCTAACTCCTTCAGGCGAAACACTACCCTCTTCAGAAAATCTTTCCTGGTTTTCCAACTCACTAGTATCCCCTCTTCCCCGAACTCCTCATTTCTAGACTGTAAGTTCCTTGAAGGCAGGAACTGGTTTTACTCCGTAACCACCACAGAGCTTATAGTAAACACGATTTTAATGTAACACACAGAAGTTAAGTGGAGAGTTATCAGGTTGACTTAAAGTCTCAGTTGTTGTCTTTACTGCTCTTGTTTTAAGTTCCTTGACATTTAATTGCACTGTTACTTAGCCTTTGCCTCCACTGGCCCTAAACAGCCCTTGGTTCAGTGGTGAGTACACTGGGGGTGCTCCAGGGAGATGCATTGATTGATTTCATTTCATTATGACCTTGTACGTGGTATGGTTTATTCACAAAAGAGAAGCATTTCCCCAAGAGTGTTCCATGGGATATAATTACACAATGAGATTTGCCCCCCAAATGGTTCTAGATTTAAGTCAACTTGGGGGAAAGTGGATTGAATAAAGTTAAATAGGCTTCTCTCTCACTAATTTGAGCCTGTAACCCACCTTAGTAAGGAGGAACATGTGGTGGTTCCAGAAAGTTCTGGATGACTGAACTCTTGGAGTTTTCGTTTATTGGTTGATTTTTTTTTTTTTTTTTTTTTGGTCAGTAAATTATGTTCCATGTAATTTCAATAATACATATATTTTTTTAATTCGGGTAAAAACTTCCAATAGATATTCTTTTTCTTCTTTTTGATATCAATTGTGAAACAATCTTAACACTCATCCCAAGGAAGGCCTGTGAAGAGTGGGCTTTTGAGTGAAATGGGATCAAATTCTGACTCTCCCACTCAGGAGAGACCTAAGCATGGGCGAAGGACCCGGTCACACTGTATCACATCACATCTGTTTTCTCTCCTGAAAAATGGTGAGCCCACCCCTTGACGGTGGAAGAAGAGAGTTAAGTGAGGCGAACACCTGCAGAGTGAAACATAGAAATTGCTCAGTAAGAATTAATTATTATTAAGGAGCCACTTTAAAAAAATTCTCTTACCCTGATATACATTTCACTGATCCCGCCTTTATTTCCCTAACTAATCAGTAGTTTTCTATCCGATTGTTGGGATGCAAGTATTACAAGTAAGATGTAAGTCTCTGCACAGGGGTTCTCTCTTGCATTTGTAAGATCCCTGTGCTGGGTGCCTCGTGGGAAGCCATACGGACCTGACTGGGAGGAAGGCGCTGGAGGGGGCCATGGAACAGGTGGCTCCCAAAGGTACGTGTCTTACCATCCCGTCTTGCCCCTGGAGCTCACATCCAGGGCCCCCATATATGTCAGGGAACATCTGGCTATATGACGGACCCTACTGGGAACCAGCAAAGGCAAGGTGCGATGTGTTGGCTCGTAACTGGGAGGATGCTTGGGTGGTTAGCAGACCAGGGAAGAGCTGAAGGACCCAAGGGCTCAGGGAACTGGATTTCGGACTCAACCCAAATTTTCTCTCTTCCCATTTCTATTTCTTCTTGGCATCTTTCATACTTTCAAATAACAGGGGGAATGGCCCTTTGGTAACCCCAAACTTAAAACATTCCAGCTTAGTAAACCCAGTGGCAGAAAGGTAGCTGCTTTTCCCCGGCAACCATGCACTTACCCAGGATAAAATAACATAACCAGCAGCCCTCCTTGGCAAGGGTCTACCTCCCGGACAAGCGCTGCTGCCGGTGGGTGAAGTGCTGGGACTTGCCCGGCCAGGCTGAGGCCCTAACCCACGTCCTGGGCAGCCCGCGCAGAGGGATGAAGCACTGTCTCTTGCTGGTCTCCTCCGAGGCTGAGTACAAGTCCTCTACACCAGTTCCCTGCGTCTCTCTGTGCTGACCTGGGACGTGCGCCCGTCCTTTGAGGGGTGAATTACATCCAGGGATGGATCGTTTCCGTCCTCAGGGCCCGCACTCGGTCTCATTTCCTTCGCACCGTGGGATAAGGGCATCTGCAGGCTGGGCGGCCTGTCCCAGCCCCTCCTCCGGCCTTTCCCCAGCACGGCACTTACACACTCACTGTCCTCTCTCCAGGGCCTGAGCAGCAGTGCTCAGAGCCAACAGTATTTCTCTGATACTTAAGCGACTGTGTAAACGCAGAAAACACTGAAGAAATACTTAAAGGAACAGCGCACCCGTCTGTAGTGCAAAATAGACACACGGGCATGGGGTGTGTGACTCAGGTTGAGCTGGGGGTGCAAGTCCGAGGGTGTCTGTGAGGCTGAGTGTTGAAGGGACGGCAGAGTCAAGAGGTGGAGAGGGACAGGGAGGAGCGGAGGGCCTGGAGGCCGTGGTGGGCCTGGGCTGGCCCGAGTGTGCCCCCAAGACCCGTCACACCCGTCGCTTCCCCCTCCACGTTCAGTGACTTCAGCTCGGTAGCTCGGGATCAGCTACGGGAGCACTGTGTTTCCCGCCGAAGTCGGAGTGACCGCAGAGCAGGCCTTGGGCTGTATTGCTCTTCATCAGAGAGCGATTGTTAACCCTTGACCTTTCCGGCCACAGCAGGAGCCCACGAGGAGAGGAACGTGACTATAGACGGAGCGGGAGAGGTGCTCAGACTCGCACTGTGGGGGAAGTCGAGTGGGAAGCAGTTCAGCTGCGTGTTGGCCTCTGAGTGGCTCAGTCCCGGGAGATTCTGAAAGAGGGAGCCCATGACCTGGCTCGGTCATCATCTGCCGGGGGCGCTGGCTCTTCAACAATCGCTCTGCACGGCAAACTTGGCAGAAGGTGACAACGGCAGTCGCCCTACGCTAAATGCTTGCAGGTCTGGGAAAGTCGCTGCCTGCCCGGCAAACAGGCCTAGAACTCGGCCGGCCCCCTGAGCGTGGTTCCCTGCGGACCAGGCGCGGCCACGGCGGCGGCCCCGCTCCGAATCGGTGCCATCGCTCATATATCCCCGGGACAGAAGTCCACTTCCTCCTGCCACCTGGCACACCAGGGCGCTGAAATGTTGACATTAGCAGGCTTCCAACAGAACACTGGCCAACTCCGGCCATATTTTTCCTTCTCTGTCTAGGTTATTGAAGGTGTGGGCCTGTCTAACGGCAGAGGTACGAACTAAAGGGGCTTCCGCTTTTCTGCTGAATGTACGGATGTCTAGAGAGGGAAAAGTTTATTTAAGAGAGAGAGGGAGAGATGGAGAGAGAGAGAGATGGAGGGGGAAGGAGGGGGGGAGGGGGGAGGGAGGGAGGGAGGGAGGGAGGGAGGGAGGGAGGGAGGGAGGGTTCCTTCCTGAGCAGCTGAGATGGAAACCCATAAAAGAGCGAAACCAGCAGCACCACGTGTAGGTTGAGTGACACGAGGAACTGCATGGGAGCCCTGTTTTCAGTCCCTTCACTGTTTTGGGTTTAGGATTTTGCTTTTGTGAAACATGAAGTGCTGTTATTAGTGGACAGGCTCTCTCCAGCGTCTTACTTGACATCACAGTGGTCAGAGCGCCGTCTTCCTTTTTCCCTGGTTTCTGGTCCTGAAAAGGAGTCCACAGGCTTAGCTCCTAGAATCTGATTCTCTCTTCTCTTGGGGTCCTTGGCCTCTCTCCTGTCCTGTGCAGGGAATAGTTTGTGCTGAAAATGATCGCTCTACCTGTTTATACTCAGTATAGTTTAAGAATAAAATTTATAATAGAACCAGGAATTAAAATTGATATTGCTATCACTAGTTACTGCTGGGGAAAAGTGGTTACAGAGCAACTTAGTGAGGATGAGCTCAGTAAAGATGCAGGATTCTTTTCCCATCTCACGGAAGTGAGTCATCCACGAAAAAGTCACAAGGCAAATGCTGGTAAATCAAAATGTAAGTACCATCAACATGGGCAATATAATTTACTTCAGGAATTAACAAAGCAGCCCTGGCTGGTTTGGGTCAGCGGTTAGAGCATCGGCCCACAGACTGAAGGGTCCTGGGTTCGATTCCGGCCAAGGGCATGTGACCTCAGTTGCAGGCTCTATCCCCGGCCCTGTTGGAGCAAATGCAGGAGGCAACCAATTGATGTGTCTCTCTCACATCAACACCTCTCTGTCTCTCTCTGATTCCCTTCCACTCTCTCTGAAAAAGACGTGGAAAACATCCCCCGATGAGGATTTAAAAAATAAAAATAATAGAATTAACAAAGTAAACTCATGACACTCAGTATTTGTATTGAAACGTCCTTCTGCCTGCCAGCCTGCATGGGAGGAGTCTGCTCCTCACTCCTGTTGGATGTGTGACCTTGGCCTCCTGCCGAGTGGGGTGCACATTGATGCCCCTGCCTTTGGACTTGTCCATTGACTTATTTGGGCCAATCAGTTGTTTTTAGGTACAAATGAGCAGAAGCTTGAAATGTGCTAGTGTGGCTGAACTTGGTCTTACCCACTTCTACCTTCACCATGAGAAGAACATAACCTAGGTAACCTGCTGGTTCCTGGAGGATGAGAGACCTCGATCCAACTTGCAACTTGGAGCCAAGCCCAGTCTAGCCCAGCCGAGATCAGGCACAGACACGTGAGTCTGGGGCGAATTTGTTACACAGCACTGTTGTGGTCATTGCTGACTGATACAAACAGTAAGGACAAAAGAAATCAATAAAAACAATGTGCATGGTCCACCAGACCATTGCTGGTATAAACTAGAAAACTATGGGTTTCTTGAAAAGAAAACCTAATACAACAACCACCAACTTTATACCTACAAAGATGCCGTCACGTCTTCACCGTGGCTCCCAGGTTATCATATTCAGCTCACGCCTTCTAAGCTGACTGGATGTTCTGAAATCAAACTTGTTGGAGTTGTTTTCTTTAAATCTGAATGATACGTCAGGGAGCGTGCCTGGGATCCACACCAAAACGTTGAGAGTGCTTCTCTCTGAATGGTGGTCTTATGGATATTTTTATTTCTTTTTTCTTATTTAAAATTTTTGATAATAACATGGATTCTTGGCATAATTTTAAAATGTTTCAGTGTATTTTAAGAACAAATGTAGCCTGATTTTCAAAGGATAGATTTTGAAGTGGTCACCTGTTTCCCTGTGGGAATTTCAGAACAACAATGGAAAAAGGGAAGGCTAACATTGCTACGCTTCGGTAAGTAAGGTACTTATTTCACTCTTACTCTGTCTTTCTCAACTCCAAACGATTTTTTTTTTTTTTAAATATATCTTTATTGATTTCAGAGAAAGGAAGGGAGAGGGAGAGAGAGAGATAGAAACATCAATGATGAGAGAGTCATTGATTGGCTGCAGCCTACAACCCGGGCATGTGCCCTGACCAGGAATCGAACCCTGATCGCCTGGATCCTAGGTCGACCCTCAACCGCTGAGCCACACCTGGCCGGGCAACTCCAAATGATTTTTAATGAACTTCTTCAGTAAAACCCTGTTCCTAGGGGAGAATTTTAATATTGGTTCCGTGGTGTCGGTGGAAGGCTCTGGAGCAGGGCTCTGTCCCACCAGGGCTCAGGAGCAGGGGCATCATCTTCCCCGTAAGCCTCTGCCAGGCCCTTTCATCTGGAGACACCTTAGGGTGTCACTATCTACCCCTCTGGGCACTGACAGGGACCACCTGTGATCTCAGGCACAATGCTGCAGAGGGGGGATGTGCATGGTGGCAGGGGGAAGTTCGGGGAGCACCATGCACATGGTTAGGCGATAGTCTGCTTATGCGAGTGATGCCGAGTCAGCCCTTCGGGGTCAGCATTCTGGTCTCCAGCAGCCCCAGCACTCTCTTCATCTGCCCTTATCTCGTTTCCACTTGAACGCAACTATTTTGGATTCATTTTAATAAAAAAGTGGGGGGAGTCCTGCTCTGCCTGAAAATACCTTGTTAAGTCTAGAACCCTCTCCATCTCCCTGAGACTCAGGACTTTAGAAACCAAAGCCAGAAAACCATTTTTCTCTGCTTTGTATTTTCATATCCCTGAGCAGAAGCAACAGGCACCCAGGGGTCTTAAAAGCTCCTGAAAGGGTTGGGTGGGAAGGAGACAGAGAGAAGGAAGATAAATTAATGATGCTATAGGTGGAGAGGTGGACAGAGATATGTGTTTCATAGATCAATGGGCATATTATTCCCTCAGAATGATTATGTTTCTGGAACAGTTTTTAAAAGGCAGCATTTCGCTTTCTTCTTGTAGGAAGGCCTAGCTTCCCATCCACTGCTCTGCTACCCAGCAGGAAAGGGCCAAGCGGCCGCTGGAATGAGCTGTTTTGGAAAACGCGCAGGCAGCAAATTCCGTCCCCGCGCGCACGGCGCCTTGGGCCGCGGCCTTGGCCAATCAGAGCACCTGCCTCCTGTGCACCAGTTTCCCCCGACGCGCTGTGCCACCCAGACCCTTCCCCTCACGGCTCACCTCGCTTTGAAACGACCTCGCGGGGGCCTCTCTGTCTCCTTCCTGTGCTGAGAGGCTCCTTGTTTTCAGTTTCTCTCTGAAAGTCTTTTGTTCCTTGTCTTAACCAAAATGCAACTTTCCTGAGAAGACACCAGAGGCTTCCCCGCAGCGTCTAAAACTCCCCCGGACTCCAGGCCGAAGCCTTTCCCTTTCCCGATTGCTTTCAGGGGCACGGTGTTCTGTCTTATTACGTAAGGTAACTTTCACTTGTCTTTAATGACGTATTGCAGTTGTGTCAGGCACTTTGGGGATGAGTGTCTGCTGACTTCCTACCTATTATCCAACTGGGATTTTAGCACGGATCTAAATGTAGGGTGCATCTGTGCCCGGGCTTGCCTCTCACACCTCTCTCCGCTGGCACCTTCTTTCTCAGCGCCGATTTTAAGATGTAACAGTTTCTCTTCCTGAATGTTATGGGCCTCTCATGGGCTTCCTCACATACCACCCGAAAGCGTGATCAGAACAATCCTCTTTATGAGTAATTTTGTTTTGGCTTGTTTGTTTGCGGAAGGAGAAGTTAACAGAAAAGTCTCTAAGTGTCTAGAAACTGCCAAGGAAAACGTTCCCCAAGCTCAACTTATCCAGCGTTCTCCATCGAAGCGTAAAATACTTAATAAAGAAATGAGCCAAATAACAGCCACGCAGCCAAAAGTCAAACAAGGGCACTTAGCCCAGCTCTGTACAGTTGATGGGTTTTGAAAGAGGTGGTCTCTGGGGGAAGGGGGTGGGTGGATACAATGGGTTTTGAAAGAGCTGGTCTCTGGAACAAAATTAGTAAGAGAGCAGCACCTCTGCGTCATGCTCAGATGTAGACACCAAAGCAGGGAAGAGAGGCCAAGGAGAGAACCCGAGGAGAGGTTCCTGCCCTCGGGGCGGTGAAACTGCAGCCGTTTAAAGGCCCTTCTACACCAAGTACAAAGGTCCACGTGCTCAATGAAGATGCGTGACCTGAGCTTTGAAGAGCTTTCAACTAATTCCCAATGAGCTTGTAAGATGTCCATTGACCACATTGCAACAAGTTTACAGGGACATCTGAGAGTGAAATCTCTCCATATTTATCTGGTAATATCTTTAATCATGTCTTGTTAGAAGGTCAATTTGAGGCACTTAAAAAAAAATCCTAAGATATGACCATAAATGTTGAAAAAAATTAACTGGCAAGGCAAAGTAAAGCGTTCATTCATTCATTCATTCAGTCCATGAACAAACACGATTTGCTTCATGACTAATGCAGCCTCTTGGGGGTTAAGTGGACATTCTTTTATAAATATCCCTGTCTTTCCTAAGTATGTGTATAGTTTACCTTCCCAAGTAAACTCTAGGTTCTCAGGAAAGGTCTACAAGTCCTATTTCTTTCGACTCCCTTCTAACATTTGTAACCATGCACAGTTAGATGAATGTTTCCAACCATCACAGAAAGATAAATCTTTCAGTGAATATTTTCCATCATTTTCTAATTTCCGGGCCTATGCTACGCTCTAGGGAATGCAGAGAGTAATACATTCCCTACCCTACAGCACATTTCTTGGAGGGAGACATGAAAATATATGTGTTGTAAAATGTTGCAGACATTGTAATATAAATCTCAACAGGAAAGAGCTATTTGTAGAGGCGACGTTCTCAGGCTCAGGTTCAGGCCGCCTAGATTTAAATTCTGGCCCCACCACGTACTTCCTTTAGGACTCTGGGAAAATTACTTCAGCTCTTTAAATCCCAGTTTCCTCATCCTTAAAATAGAAAGGATACATAGTCATTATCTCACAGCATCGGCAGGGGAGCTAAAAGAAATAAGGCATCGATCAAATGTCCCCGGTGCATCTCATTGCCCGTGTTAGTCTCTGCTCAGCAATCAAATGGGGGAAAAAGCAATTGATCTCTGATGAAAATTTCCCACTGGTGGTCTACAGGGAGGTCTGGAGAATCCCAAACCTAGACGTATGAAAGGCAAAGAATAAACATTTGCTTACATGAAATCTTTTTTAAAGCCTTTCTAAATAGCAAGGAATTGTACAATCATTGTTAAAGGATATACAAATTGAGGAAAAAAAATATTAGATTCCCAAGCAGCAGGTAAAGAGATCATTTTTCAAACTTACAACTTAGCCAGGAAACAGTGAAGAAGCCGATACGCAGCAGGGTAGATGTCGCGGGCACGCGCCGCACAGGAAAAGAGGAACCCAGACGGAGAAACGGGTCAACGGGCATGTGACAAGGTGCTCAGTCTCACTGATAGCCCAGGGCACTCGGATCCAACTAGCGCTGGGCTGCCATTCGCAACCCAGAAAATGGCAAACCTTACGTCGGTAAAATCCGGTGCGGCCGGTGGCCCGGGAGCAGGGCCCTGTGCAAACGCTCTCAGGCTGGGCACAGTGATTCAGTCTTCAGCTTAGTGGAGCCTGAAAATGAGCAGCGCGCAGCGTGTCTGACAGGCCCAACCGGAGGCACATGTGTAAGAGCCGGGGTGTCGGGGCGTCCAGGGCGGCGCCCCTTGCCGGGGCAGATGGGGAACAGCGCGGGTGGCCGGGAGGCGAGGCAGGGCGAGGCCACAGCGGGCCACCCGCGCCGGGCATGGCGCAGAGACATCGCCGTCGCGCAGAGGGTCCTGAGGCCCAGCATTAAATGACGAAATCGAGGCTCATGGCTAAATAGTCCACAGACTAGCGCGGCCCCCTGCCCTTTTAAATTTAACTTCATTTCATTTCCCCATCACCATCTAGCCCCTGTCGGCCGCCTTCCACCTCCGCGCGTGCCCCCTGCCCACACTGCTTTTTAAAAAAGGAATGAAACACGTGGAAACATGAACGCGGAATTGTTAGCAGCACCTCCCTCTGGGTCATAAAACCATAGGTAGGGGAAAGGGAGATCTTTATTTTTCATTTTAAACCCAATGAGTTATTTAAATCTAATGCCGTGGAATTCATTGTTTGTTTGTTTTATCATAAAATAAATAATGAAATAAACACTGAACACATTCTTCAGTATTTGGGATATAAATTAAACATGAACACAGTACACCTCGTCAGAGATCATTGTGTTGAGATTAGGCTATAGGATCCTCCTATGTCACAGCTTTTAGCAAAACTGTGCCTTTAGCACCCCGACTCTTTTTGAGGACGTTTAAAGCTTCACAGTCTAGGCTTTAAGTAATTCTTTGCTATTTTTTTTTTTAAGTTCATTTCCTGCCCTGGGGTTAGCAGGTCCAGACCTTAAATTCTCACTCTTCTCTCTGCAGGTTAAAAGGCCTCCTCTTATAAAAGCTGTTTTTGAATAACTTCTTGGTGCGTTTCATAGGGTTTTTGTACTCTCTCTGGGTCTTTTTGTCTGGTTAGCTCTTGTCCTCCTAGAATGGCTGGTCCTGTTAGACCACTTTCTCCAAAACTCATCTGTGCTTCGGCTGTTTGCTTTTGGGCTTGTAGTCAAATATCAATTTCTGATTTGTTTTGTCCTAGAGGGAAACTCAGTGAAAGCTGAATAGGGTATTAATTAAAAACATAAACCTTGCAAAAACCCTAACATAGAGCCTTTAATCCGAAGACACTTCCGACAGTTGAGGGGGCCATTCATCCCTCAAACCCAGCAATTTCCCTTCTGAACCGCACTACCTGCAATCCTGTAAATTGAATGTTATGTAGCACCGGACAGACTGCTGTGAGTAATTATAATTATCACGGCTGAGGGATGTGAGCTCTTCCCCACGCGAGGCTTTTTAGGGAAATTGCAGGATTAGGTCCCTAGACATCTTGGCTTGCTCAGGAGATCGCGCTGGCCCTCCAGGGAGCTAATGTGTCTTTAATTATTTACAGGTCCACATGAGACCCCTCGTAGGCATAAGAACATTAGCTCAGTAGCCGAATAGCAGTAACATGAAACGTGTCTGACGCCGAGGACGGAAGTGGAAGCTCATGCAAGCCCAGGCGGGCCAGCCCCTGCAGCACCCTGCGCCTCTCTGTCACTGCCTGGCTGACAGCTGTAGACCATCGGACTGTGTGCAGTCCCTGCGCTGGGCCCATCCTGAAGTGCAGGGGCCTCCAGAATTTCCACTCGGGAGCCCGAGAAGCAAATTCCATCTGGAATACATTCTGATATCTTTCCACCGAGAGCCAAATTTATTAAAGGGAAATCATCTCCTTGTTTTAAAGTGGTATAAATTATGAAAATATAGTACCTCTACAATGTAAAATAGTTAGATACACATACTACAGATGTAAATAAGCAGTTTTTCTTTTCAACTCCTGCGCCCACCTTTATTCTTCAGTCTCTAAGGGAAATAACTTAGTGAGAAGGCCTCCAAACTGTATGTGGTGGTGTGCATGTGTATATGTGCGTGCATGCATGCATATGCGTGTGCATGTGTGTATCTGTATGTGTGTTTATGTGTATGTATGTGTGTGTATGTGTTAAAAACTTATACATATTATATATACATCTTATATAAAATATACAATGCGTGCATGCACACACAAACAAGTGGAATATCCTAAACATATGGGTCTGAAAATTGCTCAACATAAATTTGGACTGGGACATGGGAGGTTCAAAAGCAACCTAATTTTGTCAGGTCAACAAAAGTTGGGACCTCCAGGCTCTGCCCCCAGGATTTTTGTTCTAGCAGAATCTTAGTGGCAGAGTTATTGGCATGGAAATGGATGTGGTGGGCATGGTTGGAAATGCACGGAGTGGCCTCCCATCCACACACACTCCTAACTAGACAGTGACCTCCTCAGCCACGACAGGGTGTGAGTGGCAGGACCTCGTGCCCAGTTCCTGGTTATGGAAATTGGGGCAGGAAGGAGCAAGTGCCTTCAGCTGGTTAAATACAAAGGGGACTCAGCTTTTTCATTCAATGGTTGAGAGCAGAATCGCCTCTCCGAAAGTGGCAGGAGGCGCAGGAGGTATGCGAGACAGTTGTCTTATGATGACTTGGAGTGTCATGCCACAGAATGAAACAGACCTAATGTGGGAGGACAACAAGCATTTGTACTGTGTCATCGCCAAACCTTTGCATTAAATTATCCTCGAGTCTTCACTGTTTTCTAAATTCTCTTGATTATATGAGCCAGTTTGAGTCATGCGTTTATGTTATTTGCACCCAAAAGTATCTGAATTTATTCGTGCTAAAGTCTTACACATAATTAATCTATATAGTATTTGCCAAGGTGTTTAGGGGAATACTTGTGTGCTAACTTCTTAGTAAGTAGAACAGCCCATGCTTAAATTCATTTGGAAAATGTCGAGGTTTGTATTTTATACTTATAGAGATTTGCAAAATACAGAAAATATTAAACACTTCAAGAAATAAAATAATCTAATTATGATTGTACCCACAGTTTTCATACTTATTAACTATATATTTCTTTTTTTAATGTAATATCTGTTGAAACCCTGTAAAAAATGCTGCTTCCTAGAACTGAAAAATCCTGTTCCAGGTTTTTGGTTAGGTTCATGTTCCACTTTTTCCACTAGATTAGAATCAACATTTTTAGTCAGGACATTTGGACCCAAACACCCCAGTCTCTCTAGAATGTCAGTTTATTACTTGTTGTTTTTTACCTTAAGTGATTTCTACCGAGTCAAAAACATAAGACCTGTCTCTTTATATTTTTAGGAACAGCCAGGCTTAAGACATCTTTGGGCTTTACCTCAATCCGACTTGTTGAATTTTGTTCATTCTATCTGATGTGACACAGATTATATCTTAACTTGAAAAGACAAATGTTTGCTGAGCCAGTTTCATCCATATATCTTGGATTTTTAAAACTATAAACCACAGAAACCTAATATGCCTGACTTTAACAGAAAAGAACTTTATCACAGGAATAGTGGGGAGCTTGTGGACTCGTTGAGAAGGCTGGAGCACTAGACTCAAAGCTAAGTGCCAGGAAACATGCCCCAAGCAGAGCTGCAGAAGCCGTCTCGAGAGGAAGCCGCGGGCGCGGCCGCCGAGAGCTGACTTCCAGCCTGCAGCCCGCAGCTCGTACCTGTTGCTCAAGCCCAGGCCAACTGTGAAACCACCGTCGCCGCCCGCCCGGCGCCCCACACAACAGACACTCGAGCAGCTGCTGCTCTGCCTCCACCAGCAACAGAGAAAACTGAACCGAATCTGTTTTCTTCCCTGTGAATTCCTAAGTCAAAATTCAGCGCAGGCAGGCAGACAGATCGGCCGGCCCGAAATCATATGCTTGGGGCCTAGCTGCAAAGGAGCCCGCGAAAGCGCGCGTTTGGTGTTTTAGCTTCTCCAGCGAGAGGTTTCTTGTTCCCATCACCCGACAGGCTGGGGACTTCCTCAAACACAGGAACAAACTTCAAATAAGAATACATACCCATGCTTCGACTGGCTCAGCACCAGCATAACCTTTGACTTTTTCAGTTCAACACAGAGGCCCCGAGCTTCCTGCTAACAGAACCCGGCTGTTTCTCCAACAAGCGGACACTCACCCACACTCGGCCCTCTAAAACCCGCATCGGCCAACAGTATCCACGCCAAGTCCGGGAATTCTGGGTGGTGTCCATTCCTCTTCTGAGTCCATCACCGTGTTACCTTTATAGTTTGTCATGTATGGCTTCAAAATTAAGTTAACCACCCCACTCAATTCTACAGGAAAAAGAGGGAGGAATGCAGAGGAAGAAAGAGGGGAAAACAGTTAAGTATATAAGTATATACAAGAAAATACGAGAAAGAAGGCCCTTGTTTCTGGGAATGGTCACGAGGCCATTCACAGAATGGCCAACATCTCTACCAGTCAAGGTTCTACGTTGTAAGGGGATCCGATCCTCACTCCTGATGGAAATGTACTTCATAAGCTTTCTGTGGTCATTCTCAATTTATTTTATCTAAAAAATGAATAGATTTGATTTTTTAGAGCCGTTTTAGGTTTACCAAAAAGTTATGTAGAAAGTACAGAGTTCCCACATATTCCCTTTTTGTCCACTCCCACCCCCAGGTTCCCCTATTTTAAGCACCTTGCCTTGGTGTGGTACACTTGTAAAAACTGATGACCCAACACCGACAAATTATTATTTACTAAAGTCTGCAGTTTACATCAGGGTTTGCTCTTGGCGTTGGGCAGATCTATGGATCTTACCAAGTGCATAATATCATTTCTCTACCATTACACAGTCGTCGAGAACAGTTTCAGTGCCCTAAAAATCCCCTGCACCTCACTTATTCACTCCTCTCCCTTTAAGCCCTGGCAATCGCTGATGTTTTCCTGCCTCTGTAGTTCTCAGAATGTCAGAGTTAAAACATTACAGGATACAGCCTTTTCAGGCCGGCTTCTTTCATGCAGCAAAATGCATTTGTTTCCTCCATGTCTCTTGTGTCTTCATAGCTCTTTTTTTTTTTTTTAAATCTCTGAATAGCATCCCATTGTGTGGATGTACCACTATTTATTTATCCACCCACCTATTGAAAGATACCTTGGTTGCTTCCAAGTTTTGTCAATTAGTCTTCATAAATTTTTACCACAGGACTTGGCAGAATTAGTAGCCATCCACGGGAATCCCCTGGGTTCTTCCTATTTTTCTCAGAAATTGCAACTTTAATTACCCTCTAGAGTCAAGCTTTAGGACTCCAGCCAACAATGGACCCACCTCTTAAATTTCTTGGTGTTTCTCCAGAGGCTTGAGAAGCCCTAAAAGACCACATTCAATGGAATACTGCTGTGACTCTTCCCTCGGGCACTAATTCAGCAAAGCCTGGGGTCTCTGAGATAGGAGGAAACATGTGAAAAGAATCAGTAGCTGTAATGGTGAACGGTGTCCCTCTGACATCAATAACCCAGGTCAAAGGCCTGCCTTTGGTCCGTGGGGGAAACCCATACAAGCTCACACTGGTTACCAGTTCAGAACGCACACCACGTCCTCTAGCATCAGCCCAGCCTTGCGAGCCCTTGTCTATACGCTGGCGCTGAGTTGAGACTACAATAGAACAGCCACCATTCTGTAACAGCAGTGATTTTGCGGCGATAGAGTAAATGATAAGACAGGCAAGCCCAATGATATTTACTCTTGTTATAAAGTGAATTCCTTGCATACAAACTATATAGAATCAGATACTATGGCAATATGTAAGGCATTCAATGTGACCATGGAGTGCAGATAAAGACATTCCCAGAATAAATATTGATTCCCGCTGTAAAACTCTGCGTTGCCACTGTGAGAGAGGAGTTCCAGTATTATCAACAAGCCTGCCCAAAGGTGAGTCGCCTCTTCACCCAAAATATACTATTGGGTGCTCAGTCTTGGTCCCTGTAGCATGCGTGTTGGGCAGCTAATAGCCCTGGCAGATAAACTGGCTTTGGTGAGGGATGGGGTGTGCGGCTGAGCCTATGCATATTCTCTGCTGCCACCACCGGGGTCGCGTGTTCATTAGGTTGTCTCACACCTACATATGTGATTGACAGTCTTCTTGACGGTAGTTTGGTGAACATTCCCATTAAGCACAGATGTTCGCACATTCGGGCCCATTCTTAGTGCTTCAGTCCCATATTTCTTCCCCCAAACTCATTGTTACCAATCCTCCTATCTTGTTCTTTCCAAGTTCCTAATCATTTAGCCAGATCATTAGTCACCACACATCAGCCAACAATCTCCTTGCAGGAACAGCGCACAACCAAATGTACCGCCGAAGGTTCTGTGATTGCACTCAAGTGGGCTGAGCGACCTCCTTTGGGCTGGTGCTGACACATTGTGCAGTGACTTCTGTAAATCAGGCTCAGTGTTTGTCTCATTGATCAGCTGGCCCCAGGGAGCTTTCCATGAAGACTTAGGTGAGGACTGAGGAGCAGCAGTGGAAGTGCTTCAAAAACTAAGGGAAACCTCGCAATTTAGGCAGTGTCCACACAAGGGGCAGACTGAATTCTACTGTGTGCAGTTCTCTTCATAGGCTCTTACATCTCCCAGATACCTCCCCGGTCCCCAGAGCAGGCACTTTTTAACTCTAAAAGACAGCATATTGTTATTGTGCAGTGACAAGCTGACTGACTCATCAAGTATGCACCATGTTCTCTCTACTCTGCTTCTTTATAACTGAGGTTCTGGCACAAAATTGTTGAAATAAAAATGCTTCTTGCTTAAAGTACTCAGTTGGCTATTCAGGCAATTTGGGTTTCCAGATCGATCTTTTCTTTTGTCATTGCACACACACTCACACATACACACACTCTCACACACATATATACACACACACACACATATACATACACAGTCACACACACACATACACATACATAAGCACACACGCTCACACACACACATAAATACACCCCCCAAACACACACACACGCCCACACACACCATCATTTATTTTATTTCTAAGAAGAAAGGGAAGCCCTGGAACCTGTAAATGCAATAGAGCCTGTATATTCCAAATCTGTGCAACACTGAAACAGGAATACTAGACAGAATTACCATCTTTTTCCATTTTATTTAATTTGTATGGAAAACACACGGTTTGTATAATAATTGGCTTCATTCACCAAGCACACTCCCTCCAAGAACATTTAAACATAATCTAAACCATCTTAGGCACTTTCTATCTTCAATTTGAAAATAAAACATCTCAAGATCACAACATTTAAGCATACCTTCCAGAACATCACGTTCAAGAGTTAATAGGAAAAATGACGCCGATCAGAAGAGAGGCTGCTGATTGATAATGCAGCGGAAACGAGATATTGGCAACCAGATTTTCACGAAGAAGCAAAGCATCATAAGCAGCACACCCTACCTTCTGGGATGGAGCCCAGTGCCTTGCCATTGTCGGCGCGGGAGAGTGGGCCTTGGGCGCCCACTGGCTGTGCACAGTGTTTCGGGAGAGCGATGCGAAACGCAGCAAGTGGGGCAACGTGTTTTGCTGGCTCGTTTCTAGTTCTTTGAGTTCTGTGAGCCTATTGTCCCCTCCCTTTGCCTCAAAGAGGAGAAAGAGAACCCCAGCCTCCAAGTGTTTCATGTCTCATTCAGCACATGCAACTGGACCACAGGCATGTCTTAAAGGAAGGATCTTGCTCTCGGACTCCAGAATCTCTGTTTTTAATTGGGATGGAATAACCTGTCTGCCACTGGAAACATAGCCAGCGTCTGCTCCTTCTCATTAAGAAATGTGATCATTTTGCTTGACTAACTAAATATGTCACCTGTAACTTATATGAGGCAGTAGGAGAGTCTTTCCTTCTGCCAGAGCGGGGCTCGCAAACTGAACTGCACACACGAATTACCTGGGGATTCTGAGGAGCTGCAGAGTCAGATTCCATGGCTCTGGGAGGGGCCTGGAATTTTGCCTTCCTAACAAGTTCCTGATGAAGCTGAAGTTGCTGGTCCCAGGACCCCTCTATGAGCAGCAAGGTCTAGAGAATTAAAAATTGAACAAGTGTAGACATGAAAAAATGTAAACCAATGTTAGAGAAATGAGGAAAATTTAATTTTTAAAACAATGAAATGTTTAGCCTGTTCAGAATAAAACTCAGGAGGGTTTCAGGGATCCATGACTTTGCTCCACTTGTGAGAAATGGACCTTAAGGTCCTCATTTATTTATCGGTACATCAATTCTCTTCTTCTCAAATTGGTATAGTAATTTGCTTCCAAGAAGCTTAGTGCCTTTTATTTTTTTGCTGAATGAAGGCAAGTAAGGGTCCCAGCTGTTCTTGGGAGAGATGCATTAGAGAATAAAAGCTTGAAGAAGTTGCATTACTAAGAAACAGGACTGAATGAGAATAAGGGAGATCCAGCTGAAACAAAGAATACGCAGTAGGGATGGCCTGTGAAACCCTGATGAGAGTGCCGGGCGCATGAAATAAGACTGGCAGGAAAGTCAATTTGAATCTTTAAAATGTTGCTGGAGGCTGGGAGTAAGAACTAATATATCATAGAACCCGGTGCTAAGATTTGATTTATCTTATGAAAAAAAGAGAGAGAGCAACAGACCAGCAGTGGTAGGAAATGGAAGAAAGAGGTTTTTATCTACAATTATTAAAACATATATAAAATAGAGCTATTTGAAGAAAGTGTTATGAAGTTTAGAAAATATATACTAATGAAGACATTATGGATGATCAATTGTTCATAATTAATATATAATTCAGATAGATTTTATAGGATATAAATATAAGGCAGAATAATCTAATATAAAATGTATAAATGGAGCAACATATAATTTTGCTCAGTAAGCTATTTTAGATGAAGAAAGTAGTGATTTAGGGTTTATATTAATAAAAAAAATACAAAAGTGGTTTATGTTGTGTTTGAAAATAGATAATAAAGTGCTAATTTAATACTCCAGTAATCAAATTAATACAAGTTGAAATAATAAGATGCCTTCTAAATCTTTGCCAGATTTATAGATGTAAAGAGTGGTAGCTTGTTTGGGTAGAAGTTCAGTGAAATGGGCACTTTCATGTACTGGTGATTTCAGTATAAACTGGGACCATTATATCTGGAATGCAATTTGAAAATATGTATCTCAGTCTTCAAAAATGTTCATAAACCATAATTCACTAATTATTTGTGAGGAAAACTCATTAATGCATGTATATAGATTAATGTTTATTGCAACATTATTTAAAATAGTGTTGAGTACAAACTTTACTTCCAAAAAACAAAAGGGAGAGGGGAAGATTAGTTAAATATATGATAACAAAGAGATATAACACAATGTCTTGTGGTTATTTAAAAGTACATTTATGAAAAATATTAGTGGCAAAACAAATCATTTGATATAATGTTTTCAAAAGGGAAGGGTATTTTTGCCTACCAGATTTATGGTAGACTAGATTTGCTGAACCCCCATCCTGGTATATAACATCTACAAATACCAGATAAAATTTACATGTCAATTTTTAAAGTATATTGCTGACCCGCAAAGGAATTAAGGTGAACCCCATAAGCTAAACATGAGGAAAATACATGAACCTATTTGGCAAAATAATGACTGAACAGTTCCCTAAGCTGGTGAAGAAAAAAGACACACAAGTTCAAGAAGTGCAGAAGGCTCCACACAAAATGAACCCAAAGAGGCCCACAGCAAGATACATCACAATTAAAATGACGAAGTTTAAAGACCAAGAAAGAATCTTAAAAGCAGGAAGAGAAAGACAGTTAGTTACATACAAAGGAGCTCCCATAAGACTGTCAGATAATTTCCCAACAGAAACACTTCAGACCAGAAGACACTGACAAAAAATATTCAAAGTGATGAAAAGCTAAGACCTACAACCAAGACTACTCCACTCAGCAAGGCTATCACTTAAAAATGGAGGAGAAATGAAATGCTTCCTAGACAAGAAAACTCTAAAGGAGTTCATCACCACCGAACCAGTATGATAAAAAATGTTAGAGACCTCTTTAAGAAGAAGAAAGAAAGAAAAAAAGAGGAACATAGTTATAAAGAGTAAAATGGCAATAAATATGTACTTATCAATAATCACTCTAAAAGTAAATGGATTAAATGCTCAAATCAAAAATCATACAGTAGCTAAATGGATAAGAAAACAATACCCTTATCTATGCTGTCTACAAGCGACCCACCTCGGAATGACAGATGCACATAGATGAAAGTAAAGGGATGGAAAAAGATATTTCATGCAAATGGAAATAATAACAAAAAAACCAGGGTAACAAGACTTGTATCAGACAAGACAGGCTTTAAAACAAAGGCTATAATAAGAGACAAAGAAGGACACCTCATAATGATAAAGGGAGCATCCAACAAGAGGATACAACCTTTGTAAACATTTATGCACCCAACATAGGAACACCTAAATATATAAAGCAAATCTTGATGCCTATAAAGGGAGAGATGGACAGTAATACAGTCACAGTATGTGCTTTTAACACCCCATTGTCATCAATGGATAGGTCTTAGAGATGGAAAATCAATAAGGAAAAATCACCCTCAAAAGACACACTAGGCCAGATGGATTTAATATTTTCGGAGCATTTACCCCAAAGTAGCAGAATATAAGTTCCTTTCAAGTGCATGTGGAACATTTTCTAGGATAGATGACATGTTGGAACACAAAACAAGCCTCAATAAATTTAAGAAGATTGAAATCACATCAAGCGTCTTCTCTGATCACAATGGTAGGAAACTAGGAATCAGTTTCAAGAAAGAAAAAGAAACCACACAAACACCCGGAGGCTAAAGAACATGCTACTAAACAGTGAATGGGTTCACAAGGAGATCAAGAAAGACGTCTAAAGATGCATTCAGACGAATGAATGAAAACAGAGCAACACAAAACCTATGGGACACAGCAAAGGCCTACCTCAAGAAGCCAGAAAGTCTCAAATAAAAAAGCTAACCTCACACCTGAAAGAACTATAAAAAGAGTAACAAACAAAGTCCAAAGCGAGTAGAAGGAAGGGAGTAATAAAGACCAGAAAGGAAATAAGCAAAATAGAGTCTAAAAAACAATACAAAAGATCAATGAAACCAAGAGCTGATTCTCTGAGAAGACAAACAAGATTGATAAACCTTGAACCAGACTCACCATGAAAAAAAGAGAGACTCTACATCCATTACAGCATTTTTTACAATAGCCAAGATATGAAAGCAACCCACGTACCCATCAGTGGACGAGTGGATAAAAAGGCTGTGGTGTATGTCACCAGGGAGGAGGGGAGACCTCGGTTCCTGTCTTCTCGAGGGAAAGATTTCAATCAAGAGACAAAGTGTGGAAAAGTAAGTAAGAATTTATTGGCCTCAGCAAAAATAGACTTAGGATGGTGAAACAGGAAGGTGCATAGAAGCAACAGGAGAGCCTGGGCTGGGAGAGAAGGGGGCCTGGGAGACAGGTCTAGGGGCCTAGTCTGGGAGGAGCTGCCGCTGCCCATTGCTCCCCTGGTTGCAAGTCTCACGGAGTCCCTTGGCGGTTGGGGGACACGTGCCAGTGGGGGGAGGAGGGGGGAAGGGAATGGCACGGGTGTGCTCCCCAGAAGGAGAGCACCCTGGGACTGAGCGGCCGCTGCCCATTGATCCCCAGGCTTCAAGTCTCACTGGGCCCCTTAGGTGGAAGAAGAGAGAAGGAGAGGGAGCTGGCGTGCTCCCCTGGGGGCGGGGGTGGAGCACCCTGGGATCTTCATTTTCGGGGTTTTAAACGCGGGGCGTTTGGGGGGCTTAAGGGAGGATCAATAGAATATTCAGCAGCTTTATGCTGTTGCAGCAAAATGAGGTTTATTCTCAGGACCTCGTCTGTCCTTGGGTGGGGTTGACTAATGGCACTAATTGGATTTCTGTTGTCCGTCTCCCTGCGTGGGGTGATTTAAGCTATTTACCCCTGGCTGGGGGGGAGAACTGCAAACCATTTACCCTCAAGTGTGCTTGGTTTAGGGAAGACGGGATTTATTAGGTAGCTAAAACCTGCTGTTTAACTCTCTGTCTCAGTTTCCTTATTCCACTCGTCCTGGAATTTTCCTAGCTTCTTACTATGCTATAACAGTGCATGTGTGGCAGGAGAGCAAGAAGCTAGGGAAATTCCTGGCCAAGAGGATTCGAGAAGCCGTGACAGGAAAATTAAATCAGGCCAAACAGTTTGGGCAGCTTGCAGCCAGCTTGCAGTGAGACCTCATCTTCCCCAACCAAGGACACTTGAAAGCAGCTGGTTAATCCCTCCCCTCCATAACCAGAGGATCCATAACTTAAATCGCCCTGGCCTAGGAAAATACAGAACCAAGACCCCAGTTAAATCCATCACTTAGGGGATGCGAAGGCAGGAGTAGGGGAAGGGGGAAGGAAAAAGGGGGAATTTTATCTCACCCACTGAATAGAGAAGTCAGCAGTCTTGGAACTTGTCAACGTAAAATTGCCAAATGTTCTCATAAATTCTGGGAAAAGACCCATCACAAAGTAAAAGGGGGAACTTGAAATCCAGTCTGTTGACCAAGCCATCTGGCAGAGGAACCTTGAAAAACCTATAGGAAGAAGGCTATAAACCCCCTGGAACCCCCACTAGGACGGGTGCTCAGATTAGATGGGTGGCCCACTTGTGCCTTATGCCAAATGTATTTTTAGTAAATATCCTTGCCTTGCTTCCCTAATAAATTTGCTTGCTTTGCTACAATGCTGCTGCTGTCCTTCACTTGTTTGAAGAGTTTCTTACTAGACTGACAATAACCGAGGAGGGGACAGCCCTCTCTCTCCGATTCAGGGTGCTGTCTGGTAACATCTTTCCCGGTGTGGATAACACATACAATACAATGGCGTGTTACTCAGCCACAAAAAAGAATGAAATCTTACTATTTTCAAGAACATAAATGAGCCTAGAGGGTAATATGCTAAGTGACACAAGTGAGACAGAGAAAGACAAATACCTTATGATCTCACTCATGTGGAATCTAAAGAACAAAATAAATGAACAAACAAAACAGAAACAGACTCATAGACGCAGAGAACAGACTGGCAGTTGTCAGATGGGAGGAAGGTTGGGGGCCAGGTGAAAGGGTGAAGGGATTGAGGAATATGGACTGGTAGTTACAAAATAGTCACAGGGATGTAAAGTCCAGCACAGGGAACAGAGTCAATAATATTGTGATAACTATGTGTGGGGCCAGGTGGGTACTGGGCATATGAGGGGGGACTCTTTCTAAATTATATGATTGTCTAACCTCTATGCTGCACACCTGAAGCCAATACACGATCATGTTAAATGTCAACTGTAATTGAAAAATAAAATGTAAGGAGTTAAACCTACATCTACCATTAAAAAAAAGGGAAATGTATAATAAAGGAAAATTATAACCAACCTCCCTCATGAAACTAAAGGTAAAAATTCTAAATTAGAAATTAGCAAGTGAAGTCTAGCAATGTATGAAAAAAAGAATATAGTATGAAAACTGGGATTAGTCCCTGAGTGCAAGGATTTTTAACGATAGAAAAAGAAATCTGTAAATGTAATTCATCACACTAACAAGTTCAAGGGGGAAAAGCATTCAATAAAATGAAATAATTAAGCTTGGTAAATCTTTTTAGCAAACTGGAAATAGAAGAGCTTTTAGTGTCTACTTATAAATCAGACACTCTCCTTGGTCTTGCAAGTGGAGGAGATTTAATATAAGTGATTGATTGCACAGAGGATGGAACCCACGTCGGGAACGGTGAGTCAGCTGCATGGCAGCAGGAAACCAGCCGTGCCCCTAGGGAGAGGTGAGTGGTGGGAGCCAAGAGGTCAGAGAGCAGGCAGGTGCCAGGCCAAGGTCAACACTGCCTGGCGGAGCCGGCTTCATGGAGGAGGGGCCATCTCTCAGGAGACGGGCCCTCGGAAAAGAGAAAGGTTTGCTGGAGATGCCATAAAAGAAAGGGAGATGATATCCTGGCTTCTCCCAGTGCCGCCCGCGGGCCAGCCTCGTGGGAAACTGAAGGTCAAAGATGCCTGGGAATGTATTTCCCTGAAATAGCCAGTAGGACAAGAGAACAGCCAGGAAGGGCGCTGAGAACAAACTAGTCTGGGACCCGAATGTCTGAGTAGAGCAGGGAAGAGAGGGCCTGGTCAGAGAAGGTGAGTTTCACAGGCATTTCAACGTCCTAGTTTTAAAGCTTAGATTGAAAAAGTTACTGTTTTATTACTAATGTGCGTATCTTATATATATATTATTAAAATTATTGCATATAATTCAGTATTTAAGTACTTTTCAAAACAGCAGTGTACAAGTCTGTATGCACAGTGCAATCCCATTATTGTTTTATTCAAATACATAAATATGGAAATACACATGAACTTTGGGAGAGGGAAAATATGAATATGAGGCACCCCAAATTATGGTTTCAAGAACTGGATGTACAAAGGATGAAGCAAATTGCAAAACAAGAGACCAACCGCCTTTGGAAATTACCCAAGAAGTGTTCTGTGATCATTCAAAATCCAACTGCTTCGAACTTAAGGGAGCGTGACTGGATTGTGGCTCAAGTCAGACAGCTTATGTGATAATAACCATATTTATTCTACCTGAAGAAATGACGTCTTAACAGAAGAGGGCTCATCTGCGTGGAGTCTGTGAGAGGAAAGCGTAGATGGAATTGGGCTCTGTGTTTGTCTAATATTGTCTACAAAAGACAGCTGTTGCACTAGAGTGAATCTCTGATTTTTTCTCTTGACACTAATGTAATCGAGAGAAAAAATATTGAGAGTAATTTTAATAGTGAGCATTTCTGTCGATGATGTTTGCTTTATTTTTTACTATTTTCCATATATTTTCAATGTTTCTTAATAAGTCGATATTATTTTTAAAATGCAAAAACCAGCAGTGAGTAATGCACTAAAAATCCAAAACTGTGACCTTTTCCGTTGTCTTCCAGTGCTCAGGCTGCTATTAACAAATTGCCACAGACCGGGTGGTTCTTGAACAGCAGAAGTTTATTTCTCACAGTTCCGGAGGCTGGGACGCGCACGGTCGAGGTGCCAGCAGGTGGGGTGTCTGACCGAAGCCCGGTTCCTGTTCCGCTCATTGGAGTCTTTTCGCCGGGGGCTCACATGGCAGCGAGGGCCATGGATCTCTCTGGGGTCTCTTTCCGAAGGGCACCGATCCTATTCTGAGGGACCCACCCTCATGACCTAACCACCTCCCAATGCCCACCTTTCGATACCATCACCTTGGAGGTCTGGATTTCAGCATATGGATTTGGGGGGATACAAGCATTCGGACCGCAGCAGCCATGGCCATGAGCCGATCATGACAGGGTGAGACACAGGTCGAGAGAAGGTGCTCAGTCTCCCCACTTGCCCAGGGTGAGGAGTTGTCTAGGTGTTGTTTTTCGTTGCTAAAATCAAGACAGCACTGGACACAGCAAGACTGTAGAAAAGTCATGTAGGCATTTAGATTTTAACTGTGAATTTCTGTCTTGGTCTAGAGGCCTGACTATTCTGATGAACAGGGCGAGGACATGAAGTATTCCTAGAAAGAGAATTGAATTTCTATACCCTGCCCGATTAAACATATAGATTCTCTACATCCTTGTGAGAAAATAGCTTACATTTTTGAAAGCTAATGTCCTAGTTAATTAGCTCAGAGGGAGCCTTCAGAGGTTGTGACAAAGACAGGCTCCAGGGTAGAGCGCAAAGGGAAGTCGATAAAAGAAGTTGAGCGGAGGCCATGGGAAAAAAATGTCTAAGCTCATTTTCCCCAGTGCTGACCTTGTATTGCAGGGTGAAAATATCTTATCTAGAGATAGAGTTCTAGAAACTCTAACACACATCTCTTCAAACCAAAGTTAAAAAAAAACACACCAAAAAGCGGAAGAACATGTGTACATACAGTAGTTGTGCTTTAGTTCCTTTTGCCTGTCATTCTCCTGTGCTTAGGTGCTCCTTGGGATCTCTTTGGGAAAGAGGGACTTGGATTTTCTCAAGTATCTTGGCCCTATAGGGTGGTTCTCAACTTTGGTTGCTCCTTAACATCACTTGGGAAAATTTTAAAATATTCCAATGCTGATATAAAGTACAGCATAGGGAATATAGTCAATAATATTGTAATAACTATGCATGGTGTCAGATGGGTGCTAGACTTCTTGGGGTGATCACTTCATAAGTTATATAAATATTTAATCACTGTGGTGTACACTTGAAACAAATATAATATTGTATGTCAACTGTAATGAAAAACACTTTAAAACATTTAAAAAATAAAATAGAATAGCCTATCGCAATGCCTAGGTCACACTGTTGACTTTGCAAGTAGGACAAGCGTCAGTATTTTTTTAAAGCTCTCAGACCTAAGAACCATTAACCTTACGACACTGCAACTTCTAAAAAGAACATAGATGTTGTGAGTAGAGTTGTTACAGCCATGTTATCACTCAGGCCAGACCAGTCTATAGAAATTCATCAGTTGTCAGGACTTGGATTAAATTTAAAAGAAGTATCAGTAACACAGAGGAATGTTTGGTCCTGCTCGAAGGCCAGGATCTATGGGCACAATGGAATCACGTTTGAAACTTTTAAAAAAATGCCCTGGTCCCACTTTATCCCAATAAAATCCGAATCTCTATTTGATTGGGTCCAGAACACTAGTATAAAGAAATAGTGAATCTTAGGTGCAGCCAGGGTTAAGAACCGACATGCAAAAGAATCATTATGTGAAAACAGACGTTTCAGAAGGGATGCTCTCCAGACTCTGAATTCAGACACACAGACAAGGCAAAGGAAAAAACAGTCAAGCCGAAGGTCTCGAAGAGCTGGCAGATAACAGGGTGTCGACTTGAATTAATTCAGTTATTATGTTAGGATTAGCTGGTGTATAATTTTACTTAAATACATTTCAGTTGGCCAAACAGAATGAATGCATTGAGCGTCCTTTTATGGAAACCACATTGTGTTGGGAGTGATTGGAGAGGAGCTGGAGGAGTCAGATAGGAAGCACATCCATTTGCTCAATGGCACAGGGTTCGTTTTATTTTATTTATGTAACGTGATATGTTTGGCCACCTGGAGGAGTGCCTGAGAGTGGACGTAAAATGGAAAATGTAGTCAGCAGGACTGATTAATAACCATGGGCAGAAAAATAGGCCGAGTGGAAAAACTTATTCATGTAATTGCTTCGTTTTGCTGACTGCAGAAGGATTTGTTTTGGAAGTGATTTTGGCTATTTAATGTGGTAGATGGATAGATCAGAGAAAGGTCTCACAAGCGACATTACACAATTTTGTTCATAACACGAAATTAGCTGGACCCGAAAGATGTATTCCACCTTTCGTATCTACCTTAAAAGACATTTGTCTTGAGAAAATCATTATTGGACAGCATAAACAGTCTTTGTGAAAGGAAATAGGAAGGCAGCAGGGACTTTCCTAAACACCAAGGACTTAGAATTGTCAAGTTTTAAAAAGACAAACATTTTTTTTTTTTTATTTATACACAAAAATACATGGGGGAAAAACCAAAATGGTTCATAAGTCCATCTACCTGGTTATTCATGCTGACAAAAATATAATCCATGCACATGGTATGAACATCCCGAAATTAAAAAAAGGTAAAAATAAAAGACACAATTCTCCTCCTCTGGTCTTTCACCACCAGACATCTAGAATTTTCCCTGAAGCTGATCATTGTTGACAGTTCCTTGGTTGTCTTTCTAAAAATGATTTAATATAGATCCTCCTGTATAGAATATATATCATAAGCAAGTTACAGAAAATATAACTTTATCTTTTAGAATTAACAGAAGGATGTGCTGAACCTAGGAGTTGTGCCCCACCCCCAGCTTTATTGAGACATAACTGACAAATAACATCATGTGAGCTCAGGGTGTGTGATGCGGTGATCTCAGAGACGTGTGTGTTGTGAACTGATTGCCCAGGCTTGGTGTTTTTGTTTAATAATTTATCTTCAAGATACCACTGTGTTGTATGACAATGTCATATTTTATTTAAACCTGCTACCAATAACATTAGCAACATATTTTGGTTTATGCACTTTTGCAAGATCATTGGTGTGATAAATTCCCATCATGAAATTGCCGCAGAATATGAATTTAACAGTTTTTGTTTCTGTGACCAAATATGCTCCCCAAACATGGCTCAGTCTGCATGGCTACCAGCATCATATGGAATGTCCAATACTCACACCCTTGCTCATATTAACTATTACTGCATTTTTAAAAATTTCACTAAGCACTGAATTTTAAAATATAATCTGATGAATTACAAAACCGCAGTGCGTGCTTCTCCGATTTGAAATTCTCTGATCGCTAACCAGACTAAGCATCGACCTTACTCCTTTAAAAGAAACATACAAATAATAAGTATAATTATAATAAATATCAAGAGTTTATAAGCCCAGAATCCTGGTAGATTAAATCTCAGAATTCCTATAAGAACACAGCACTGGCTAGGGAGCTGGAAAGCTCCTGTAGAAATCCTAGCTTTTCCAGCTACTAGTTTCGCAAATGTGGGCAAGCAGCAGGAGCGAGCCCGGCATGACCAGGGTGCCTGCCGCCTCCCCCCGCTCGCACCCCTTTCCGCTCTCGGACCTTGAGTGCCACGTGGATGCGGAACAGCAGCAGATGAACCAGGCTGATGGCCTCGCTTATTCGCATTGGAACTATCTTAAAATATGATTTTGTTGTTGGTGAAACAAGACACCTACTGTCTTAACTGGGCGGTGACCCTTCCTTTTCCTTTTAATTCTCACCCGAGGATATTTTTTCCATTTTTTTTTCAGAGAGAGTGGAAGGGAGAGAGAGAGAAACATCGACGTGAGACACATCCACTGGTTGCCTCCTGCATGTGCCCCAACCGGGGCTGGGGATCGAGCCTGTAACCGAGGTCCGTGCCCTTGGCTGGAATCGAACCCGAGGCCTTTGGTACCTGGGTCTACACGCTAACCCCTGAGCCAAACCAGCCAGGGCCAGCGACCCTTTTTTAAAATGAGATAGGTAAACAACATTATAAAGTGAGAACATGGCCACCAAAAACAAAACAAAACTGAACTAAGCAAAACACACACACACTCACACACACAGAAACACAACCCAGCAGCTTCATGCCGTTCTGGCAGGCGGGGCGGCGCTGTAGGGAGGAGCTGTCCGCGTGGGTGAGCGGGTCCCCTGCGCGTCCAGGTCAGCTCAGCCCTCCCCCCCTTCCCCTCCCAGGGTTTTTCCATCTTCCCTCCTTGTCTCGGGAAATCCCTCCCTCGCCCGCTCCTGTGCTCACACTTTGAATCCCTTGCCATTTATGACAAACAAGCTGCCCTCTCAGCAGCGGCCTGTGTGTCCCGCCTGGGCCATTTCGAAGCATTGGGGGGATCCCTTTGCTCCCCCTCACCCTCCCCGCGCGGCCTTGTTTCCTTAGCCCACTGCCCGAAGCGCCCATGCCGTGCCGGGCTGGCAGGTGGCCCCTCAAGCTGACGGGTCCACGTCCACGTCCACGTCCACGCTGTGCCAGGCTGACAGGTGGCCCCTCAAGCTGACGGGTCCACGTCCACGCCATGTCGGGCTGACAGGTGGCTCCTCAAGCTGACGGGTCCACGTCCACGCCATGTCGGGCTGACAGGTGGCTCCTCAAGCTGACGGGTCCACGTCCACGCCGTGCCGGGCTGGCAGGTGGCCCCTCAAGCTGACGGGTCCACGTCCTCGCTGTGCCCGGCTGGCAGGTGGCCCCTCAAGCTGACGGGTCCACGTCCACAGACAACTCTCCGGAGCCGTGCGTGCAGCAGCGTATTAACGGGACCGCGTTTCATTACTTCCCACTGTCCTCGGTCTTTCTTCCTCACCAGGGAATGGTCAGTGTCGCAGAGCTAACGGACAATGTGACGGAAAGTACAGAACACGTCCGAGGAGGCCGGGATATTCCCCGCAGAGCGGATGGCGTGTTTCTTGTGCCCAAATGCCCTCTAAGGTCACCTTCGCCCGCAGGGCAGAGCCACACACCGGGCGATGGGCGGTGTCCCCGCACCGGCAATAAGAAGGTGCCCTGCGATCAGATGCGATGACACAGTGGTCGGACTTAATTTTATAAAATGGAAATGACTTCATTATTTTTATTTATAAAAGTAATATGTGCTTATCATTTTAAAAAGTACAAAAATGTCTAAAGGAAAAAGGGGGAAAATTACCAACGGAAAATACATCCCGGAGATAATCACTGTTAACATGTAGATGTAAAATATCCAAACGTTTTTCCTATAGATAAAATTAGTTTTCAGCAATAAAGAACATACCGAGCATGTTACTTTTTAATAACCTGTGTTTTTCTGATTGTATGTATATAAAATAAATGTCTTCATAGTATAAACTAATCCATTCTTTTAAACAGCAGGGTACATGTCATCGTATAACATATGCGACATAATATTGCATGAAACTTTCCCCCAGGCCTCTGGATGGGAATTTAGCTTGCTCATAACTTTCCAAATATAAACAGTGTATTATAAATATTATAAAAATAACTTTTATAAAGATATTTTCTCCTGTATTATTTATGTGGGAAAATTACCAGAATTTCTGGATCAAAGATACACAACAATGTAAATTTCAAAATCGTGGGTCTAACTGTCCTTCAAAACATTGAACTGTATAGTATGTGAGTTTCTTTTTCTCCATTTCGCTGCCGCCAATCATTCTGACCTCTGCTAATCTCTGACGCAAGTAAGACAAAAAATCCAGCACCGTAACGTCCGAGGGAGATGAACAGGTAGAGACCACCGCCCATGGCCAGGGGTAATAAGGGATGTTCATCGTGGAAAGCAGTGGATCCTGTTACTCTGGAATTGTTAATAAAATGTCAAGGGAACAGGAATTAAAATTATCCTCTACTAATATATTTACATCTTCTTAGGAGAAATAAAAGAAATTCCAGGTTTTAGAATTCTTGATCAACATAGACAGCGGAAACAGAATGAAATGCCAAGGATACTGGCGTGGTCTGGAGCACGTGGACTGGGCTGCACACGGCCCACGTGTGGTCTGTCCTAGCCTGGGCCATCCAGATGCTCTGGTTTTGAGCCTCTCTGCCCGAGACTTGGAGATGTGTTGCCGGCCACAGCTCTTTGATTTTGTCATGTAACGTCAGGGAGCCATTCTCTCTTGGGTGAAAGTGTTGGATTCCCTAGCAGGTAGTCTTTTATACTTTTTTTGGTCTATTTTTATTGAAGATTTTGATACTTCTGGCATCTTCCGTGCTGATTTTTCTTTTTGCACAACAATGTAAGTTCAGAATGTTTGTGCTCATTGGAACGGAGAGCCCCTCTCTGAGGTCCGGGGCAGTGGCTTTCCGTGTTCTCTGCTTCCTTCTCACGTATAAATGAAATTCTGACATTTTCCATGGGTGTGAAATGCAGGAAAAATTTCCCCATCCTCACCCATCAAGGTCAATTAGCCTTTGCAGTGGTTTGTTTTGAAGTGTTACTACTCTTTGCTTTTTTTTTTTCCCTCTCAGAAAACTGGCAGATTAATTGAGGACAAAAGCTGGTCCTTTGTGAACATCCTAGGTCTGTTCTCAGCATCGTGTTAGAAATGCAGATTCCCGGGCCTTACCTACTGAATACAAGCTGCCCGGCGAGGCCGGGGGCCTGTGTGTTGACAAGCCTTCCGGGAGATTCTCACCCGAGCCAGGCTGAGTCACTGCTGCAGCAACAACGACAAGAAGACAGTTCTGCAGGGCTGGGTGGGGAGGCCCGGCCTGGGGACGGGACAGTTCTGCAGGGCTGGGGGGGGAGGCCCGGCCTGGGGACGGGACAGTTCTGCAGGGCTGGCGGGGAGAGGCCCGCCTGGGGGACGGGACAGTTCTGCAGGGCCCTGTGGGGGAGGCCCGCCTGGGGACGGGACAGTTCTGCAGGGCTGCGTGGGGGGGAGGCCCGGCCTGGGGACGGGACAGTTCTGCAGGGCTGCGTGGGGGGGAGGCCCGGCCTGGGGACGGGACAGTTCTGCAGGGCTGGTGGGGGGAGGCCCGCCTGGGGGATGGGACAGTTCTGCAGGGCCCTGTGGGGGGAGGCCCGCCTGGGGACGGGACAGTTCTGCAGGGCTGGGGGGGGGAGGCCCGCCTGGGGACGGGACAGTTCTGCAGGGCTGGGGGGGGGAGGCCCGCCTGGGGACGGGACAGTTCTGCAGGGCTGCGTGGGGAGAGGCCCGCCTGGGGGACGGGACAGTTCTGCAGGGCTGGGGGGGGGGGAGGCCCGCCTGGGGATGGGACAGTTCTGCAGGGCTGCGTGGGGAGAGGCCCGCCTGGGGGACGGGACAGTTCTGCAGGGCTGGGGGGGGGAGGCCCGCCTGGGGACGGGACAGTTCTGCAGGGCTGCGCGGGGGGAGGCCCGCCTGGGGGACGGGACAGTTCTGCAGGGCTGTGAGGGGGGAGGCCCGCCTGGGGACGAGACAGTTCTGCAGGGCTGCGTGGGGGGGAGGCCCGGCCTGGGAACGGGACAGTTCTGCAGGGCTGTGGGGGGGGAGGCCCGCCTGGGGGACGGGACAGTTCTGCAGGGCTGCGTGGGGGGGAGGCCCGGCCTGGGGGACGGGACAGTTCTGCAGGGCTGCGTGGGGGGGAGGCCCGGCCTGGGAACGGGACAGTTCTGCAGGGCTGCGTGGGGGGGAGGCCCGGCCTGGGAACGGGACAGTTCTGCAGGGCTGCGTGGGGGGGAGGCCCGGCCTGGGAACGGGACAGTTCTGCAGGGCTGTGGGGGGGGAGGCCCGCCTGGGGGACGGGACAGTTCTGCAGGGCTGCGAGGGGGGAGGCCCGCCTGGGGACGGGACAGTTCTGCAGGGCTGGGGGGGAGAGGCCCGCCTGGGGACGGGACAGTTCTGCAGGGCTGTGGGGGGGGAGGCCCGCCTGGGAACGGGACAGTTCTGCAGGGCTGTGAGGGGGGAGGCCCGCCTGGGGACGAGACAGTTCTGCAGGGCTGGGGGGGGGAGGCCCGCCTGGGGACGGGACAGTTCTGCAGGGCTGGGGGGGGAGGCCCGCCTGGGGACGGGACAGTTCTGCAGGGCTGGGGGGGGAGGCCCGCCTGGGGACGGGACAGTTCTGCAGGGCTGCGTGGGGGGGAGGCCCGGCCTGGGAACGGGACAGTTCTGCAGGGCTGCGTGGGGGGGAGGCCCGGCCTGGGAACGGGACAGTTCTGCAGGGCTGTGGGGGGGGAGGCCCGCCTGGGGGACGGGACAGTTCTGCAGGGCTGCGCGGGGAGAGGCCTGCCTGGGGACGGGACAGTTCTGCAGGGCTGGGGGGGGAGGCCTGCCTGGGGACGGTTCCCTCCCGGCCTCCCCGAGCCTCGGGAGCCCGAGAACACTCTGCAGCAGGAGCGGCTGCTTTGGGCTTGTCCGGGGCTGCGTGTCCTTCTGCAACTCCAAAGGGTTTCAAACGCATCAACTGCTTCTCTCTCCCAAAAGGGAACGGGCGAATCTCACAGAAAGAGAAAAACGATTAAAAATAAGATGTGAGGAATGTTCTGGACGCCAACAGCGAGCTGTTCCTGAGCTTCACCAGTTATGCCCTTAGTGCCCCGCAGTCTGACTGGCTGAGGGCTATAAATAAACAGCACATAAAAGGACATCATAAAACAGGGGGCGAGCCATCGCTGGCCCCGAACGCGACAATGACCTCCTGCTGTGCGACGGCAATATCTTTTGAAGAAATCCTTATGTATCTTACTATCTCTGGAGGAAAACCTATGAATTAGGTTAAACAATCTCTTGACTCTAATGACGCTCCTGTTTTCAAGGGCTTATCTCTATAAATACAGCTGCCTTGGTGAACTGGGGCTCAGGGGAAAAAATACAGAGGTTTCCTTCTAAGGTGAACTAACGGACTTAGTTTTACCTGAGACAAGAAGCAGAGGCGTGCCCTGGCCAGTGTGGCTCAGTTGTTTGGAGAGTCATCCGGCACGCAGAGAGGCTGTGGGTTCAATTCCTAGTCAGGACTCATACCTAGGTTGTGGGTTCGACCCCCACAGGGCACATGTGGGAGGCAACTGATCTATGTTTCTCATGTCGATGTCTCTCCCTCTCTCTCTCTCCCTCTCTCTCTTTCTCAAAGAATCAATAAACATATCCTTGGGTGAGGAATGGGAAAAAAACCCCCACAAACCAACCACCAGCAAACTTCTCTCTAAAAACAAAGAAGCAGAGGAAGGCAGATGAGTGTGAGGGAACACATAGTACTAAAGGCTTTGGTTCTTTAAAACAAAATTTGAAGGGTTTTCCCTATTTAATTAAAATGAAGTTCACTAATATTTCTAATCATGGAAAATTCTTGGCTAAATGCATTTGGTTTGATAGATTGGTTTAAATAAATTACGTGTTTTCTTCCTGATCTTATCCCAAAGTTAGAATTAACGTTAGCATATTTTTCTAATTTGTAAAACACCCGAATTAATCAGAGCTCTCTAAATGTCCCAGGCTGGTTTTATGGGTCCCCTAAACTGAATTACAGTAACTACTGTCCTTTGAAGAGTTTTGTTCCTGGATCTTGCCATAGGGCTACAAATCATTACACCATCTAGGTCAAATCACACTCACTCTGCCTGGGAAAACTTCTAAAATTTCATATCCGGCAGAATTTTGATATAAATTTTGTTTCTCTATAACGCATCAGCTTAAACGGAATTTAATACACTGGTTAACTTTAAGGTCTTGGGCTAATATTGCATCGTAATAATTAATAAATAATCTCTGGTTATTCAAACAAAACGTTAGCATATCCGAGTCCTTTATTTTTGAACGTTACCGTGTGGCTGTCAGATGAGAGAATGAAAGGGTGTGTAGACCTCCAGCGCCTGTCTGCACACGGTCATCAAGCGAGCAGGAATGCGGGGAAAGTGCATGTCACACAACTACTGTGTTTTTGTTTTCCAGGGCAAAAGGGAAGTCACTTTTCCTAAACGTAAAATGGTCATGGTTGTGCCAGAATATAAAATTAGACTTTAAAACACAAATTTCAGGCTGTGTAATGACTGGGGAATATCTAAGGGAATTTAAGTCTATTCACCACCTTTTATCCCTGCAAACAGAAGAAGAACCAACCTAAAAGTGTCCTAGATTAATTCAACGCAATAATCACACACGGCTGCGTTGCCACGATTGTGTGCTTTTCAGGTTGGACAGAGACATACTTATATTCCTGTCTGAAGACTGGTATGGTAACTGCCAACTGATTTTTTTAAAATGACCTCATCGGTTGATGGCAATCATATCACATACTTGACGGTAACTGATGCGTCAGAGTGCTCTTCCCGGCCTGCATGCGGCCTTTCTCGGGCGGCACTGGCCAGTAAGAGCCTCACTGATGGACGTGCGATGCGCCGCAGGGAGAATTCCTTTCTGCTCCCCGGCGGCGTTGCTCTTTGCCAGGGCAGGAAATAAACCAGGCTTTCCAGTCTTGTTATCAGCCACATCTCCTTTCCTTCGAAACATACCTAAAGTTCCTTTCTACAAAGAACCACTCAGAAGTTGAGTCATCTGAAAGGCATATTGAAAGAGCCTCAGAAAGCAATGAGCCTCAGAAAGCAATGCATCCGCCACTGTCGACACTCTTGACACCACAGGAAACTGACCCGTGGCTGTAGCCTCCGAGAGCCAGCTGACCCTGTGCCCACACACAGCCGTCTAACGCTACCGAGTGTGAGTCAGGATTTCCAAGACCCTTGTCACGTAGACGCGGGTGACTTCATGAAGGTAGGCTGCACGGCTCAGGACCGGCCCAACAGGAGGGCACCGCACAGGACAAAAGGGACTTAACCAAGTGATTTAACTGGTATTTATTTAATATTCTCTTCAGTGAACATGTGAGAAACCTCCTTCCTTTCTTCAAACTCTCAATTTAAGAGATTAAATGTATAAAGACTAAATGGAACACTGTTGGAAAAAAACAAACCTGCCTGGCTGGGCCTGGCCTAGCGGTTGAACATCGACCTAGGACCCAGGAGATCGGGGTTCGATTCCCCATCAGGGCACATGCCCGGGTTGCGGGCTCAATCCCCAGTAGGGGGCGTGCAGGAGGCAGCCGATCAATGACTCTCTCATCATTGATGTTTCTATCTCTATCCCTCTCCCTCTCCCTCCCTCTCTCTGAAATCAATAAAGACATATTTAAAGAACCCCCTTCCCCCAAAAAACCTTATGAAAATTCCTAATATAGAATCAAAACTAATAAGTTGCCAAACAAAACATACAGATAATGATGTATGTTTTTGTAAAAAAAAAGTGAGATACAATATTTGGCTTTATCTATTAAAAGACTCGTAGGATCAGTTATAAGGGTTAAACATTATACAAAGTTACTATTAATAAAGACCTTTACTCTTCCTGACAATGTAGGTATTTCATTGGCTCAATAAGAATCTGGTCTCTTTCCCGCCTGTGTATGATTGGAAAATTCCAAAATTTAACATTACCATGCCAGACACTTCATTTAATTAGGTAACACAAATCCATTAATAAAAACAATTTCCATGTTTTGCATGCAGAAATGCGGCCTCCAACATCCTTCAGGAACCTGAACCAGTACGTCTGCTGTGACCTGAGGAATCTCAGCCCAGGAGGTGGGAAAAATGTTCCTTCTTGGCAGGGCAGGGGCACTGAGAACTTTGGGTGTCTTTTGGAAAAGGGACACCCTTAAAATGATAAGTGTTGCAGATGAAATCAGGTGGGAGTGAATTGGATGGTCTAATCTGCTCTCTACTGAGCTAGGGAGCACATAGGAATAAATGAAAACCGGAAAGGCTTTACAGACCCATAGACAGAAGTACACTACTGAGGCTTAGTATCATATTGTTCCACTAAAACACACACCAGGAGGTAATTATATATTAAACAGCATTTCTTGTTCCATCTATGCAAATAAAATGAGTCAAAGTAAAAATAAAATCAATGCTACTGTTTGAGAAAATTGTTAAGCAAATGTCGATAGACAAATGTGTATGGGAGGGGAGGAAGCGTGACCACAGGAAGAACTGTGAAAAGCAGAAGTGACACCTGGCATTGCCACACTGTACACATCCCGCCACCGAAGGAAAAGAGAAACCGCCTCCCCTCCCACTCTGTTGTGACTAAACATACAAGAGTCTCTCTGCCCAGCCCAGTCCTCCAAATGAAACCTGGAGCATTTCCTTCATGAAAATGACTCTACCCCGACGCTTGCAAGGCCCTTGTCCGAGATACGTCTTGAACTTTGCGAACTTGGTGACCCTGATACAACTGCCCTTTTCCATCTGGACCAGTCTCATGGCGAGTCGGCCGCCTTCACCATACTGTTTGTTTATTTTAAAAAAGCGTCCTGTTTTTTAGTTTAAGCCACTTCTCCTGAAGCCTGACCTCCCCCATTTCTCCGCCAGGAAACGAAAGCCTCGTCTACTTTTTCTCTCCGCTTTTGTGCCCGAGCTTCCCTTTCACGCCCACACGCACATCAGCAGGTAATGGGACCTGCAGCTATAGTTGGAGTTTTATGCTTCACTGTTCACTTTCAGTTGAAAAGAATATTTTTATTCCAGCCTCCTTTACAAAGGACCTGAAATTCACCCTGAACCAACGAATGTCCTTGCTAGTTACCTCTGGCGAGAAGGATTTCTATTTCTAGCTCATTGTTTCAGGATTTACTGTTATTCCACTCTCGCCTCTAATCCTGGCCTAATCCATGTGCTTGTTTATCTTAGGCCCTGACAACCGACCCGGGGACTGGGTACCAGGCCGTGTGTTAGTCGTGCTATCCCTGGGCCATTGTCCCTCAATACATAGTTTTGCACTGCACCCTGGCCTGTCTTCCCTCCTGTTTCCTAACACGATCCCCCAAGTGATTCGTCCACGCGTTGAAACACCTAATTTCAGGCCCTGCTCGGATGGCTGGCCTGGGCTCACACGGGTTTTTGGTTCTCAGCATCGTCAAATTCTGAAAACATTATCCAGCCTGTGCATCACCTCCAGCCGGGCCTATTCCCCCAGGACCTGCCTTGAAAGAGCAGATTTCTTTTTAAGTTGCATCTCCCATCCATCCCACCTCATGGCAGCTGGAGGAGTCGTGTGCTAATGCATGACAAACGGCAATGCGGCAGAACGTTATTTCAGCCCGGGGTCGGGGAAAGCTGTCTGATGGACAGTCGCGAACGGCAGTCCTGATGACAGACGGTCTGCAGAGCACACGGCGGTGGGCTGATGGAGTGGGAAACGAAGTAGACACGTACGTACATTCCGGATGGAAACTGTGAGCAGGACGCAGGAAACGAGACGGCTCCGGCAAAGCCAGGTACTAATGCAGATCGTTCGAATCGCCGGGGTGGGGGGGCTGGGCCTATGGGAACCCGGGGCTGGTCTATCAGAACAGGGGCTCTGCTGGGGGATGTGAGGGGCCAGGTGACGCAGGTACACTCACCACGGGGAGTGGCTTCTCTGCTATAAACATGCCCGAAGATCACTGAACATTAAGACGACCCCTCAGTTGAAACCTTACTGATATTAGCCCTGGCCAGGTAGCTCAGGGCATCATCCCAATCGGCCAAAATTGATGGTTTGATCCCCAGTCAGGGCACATACAAGAATCAACCTATGATGCATCAATAACTGGAGCAACAAATCCATGTATCTCTCTCCCTTCTCTCTAAAATCAATCAATAAAAATGAAAAAAAATCTTACTGATGTTATATTGGCCTTTGATGACCTTCAGAGAGCATCGGCAAGATGGATTGACGGCAAGGGACATTTGAGAGGGCACAGAGCAGACCTGTGCCTGGATCCCACATCATTTGTCTGTGGCTTCAGAGGGATGCAGCTGTCTGTCTGTCTGTTCTGACTGCAGTCAACGCTCTAGGTGCAACCTGACTGGAACAATCAGCCCAGTCACAGTGAATGACAGAGGGCAGTCAAGCAGAGACAAGCAAAATATTTTACAGGTGTAAGGACACATTATATTAGATCTTGCCTTCCAACAGCAAGCTTCTCGGTATTTTCCTGCTGCAGCCCCTCCTGACCTCCCTCCAGCTGGTGGCCCCTTCTGTCTGCTGATTCCTGGTGTCTCCTGTTCATTGAGAAATGGCATTTTTAGATGACTAATAATACCTCTGTATAAAAGAAGCTGAGTTTTTATCAAAGAAAAGGTTAGAATCAGGGGAAAATAAATATCAGAAAAATGACACAGCATTTCCTTACCTGGGGATCAGTTAAGTACAATATTACAGAGGCCTGAAGAAGTAACGACTATATTGCAAAAGGATAGAAAAATAGTCGGAGGCTAGGAATCCTGAGTCCGGCAACTCGTTCAGTGATGGGCTTGCATTTCTCGCCTGGAGGGTAGTGGTCTTTATAAAAAGGCTTTTTGATGTCCATCCCGGGGGGGAAAGAGCTGAGAGAAAGCTGATGACCACTATTTCCAGTTTCAGTTTCTATTTTCTGCAAAAGAGCTGTCCATTGGTAAACAACTGTTTAATGTCTGTGTAGGAGCACGTTCAATCCTACTGGTTTAGCTATTGTACCAAGTAAACGGGCAATTCCACTGGGGAAGGATTAGAGGCTCGTAAGTGAGAATCAATGTTCATTTGGACAATGGGTAAACAACCCCCACTGTCAAAATAAAGGCGAGATTAAGCCCAGACAATAACTCAGGAGACGGAGCCAGGCAGAAGCGTGAACCACGGGAAACGACGTAATTCATGCAGCAACTTAAAACCGTGGCCTCAGTTCTTCCCGGCAGCTGTGGCACCTGCCTGCTACCCAGGCAAAGTGAGTTTATAAACAGAACGCGTGAGGGGCCCAGAGCGACCCACGACAACTGCGCCGTATCCGTCACGGTGCCCCGGGACGCGGGGCCGCCGGCTGGGCCGCCTGCGTGAAGCGCTGCGGGTTACCCACGGACCCTGCAGCCCCGGCCAGCCCCGAGTCCTATCTAGTCCAGGGTTGCTCACCCACCTGTTTTGGGCTTTGAACAAATGGCTGAATTCCTCTTTCCTAACCACTTCCTTTGTGAGTTCCCCGCCTTCCTCCTGGGGCTCTACCGAGGATCCCCGCTGGGTGAGCTGAAGGCTACAGGGTCCCAACGGCAAACGTGTCCAAAGCCACTGGGCAGTGACTTCACCCGGTGGAACAGCCGGGTCTAGGGGAAGCCGGGCTGCGGGGAAGGTGTGGTAGGTGGGCCTCCCCCGAAGCCCGTCCGGATCCCCCGTTTCTCGGTTGATCAGCACGCCCTGAGCAGCTGTGCCCGAGTGTGCGAGGAGGCGAGGCGATCCGGGGGCAGCACAGCTCCTGTGCCCACCTGGCAGGCCTGAGGGGCAGAGTGGGAGAGGCTGAATTTCCGCCTGTCCCTTTTGACGTATGTTGTCAGAACACAAACAAAAACCAGCCAACCAAACAACAACAACAAACAAGCCAAAAGCAAACAGGAAACGGGCTGCCTGCCTGGAAAGACAAGACCCAAGCAGTCTGTAGGGGAAAATCACGCGTGGGCCAGGGCAGGGCGCCCCGAGAAAGGGAAGAGAGCTGAGGGTGGGAAGAGGCTCGGGAAACGCCGCAGTGGCTCAGAAAGGTGGCGTGGCGGCCACCCGGGGCTCTCGGGTGTTTGCTTTCGTTTTCGAAGTGAGCCTCCTTCCCGGGGATCGCTGCCCAGTTCCTTCCAGGACGTTTCTGTGGCTTTCTTTGGGAAGACGACACATTTCCTCTGTTCGTCTAGGCCCCCTCAAACCCAAGGGATGCTTATTAAGGTAATATTTTTAAGAGGATGTGTGCTCTGCACAGTTTCAGTGCTTCTGCATGGGCCTGAAGGGAAATATTACCACGCTGATGGACGTAGAGCCATCTGAGCTCCAGAGAGGGGGGAGGACTGCCGAAAGCAGAGCGTAGGACCCTGCGCGGTGGCCCGAGGGCCCGGACAGGGAGGGGCCGCCCCAGGGCCCGGCTCTCCCGTCGGCTGCAGCCCGCCCGACGGTCCTCGGCGCTCAGGGGCGGCTGCTCACCTACATGCCCGTGAGAAGGCAGCCGCGAAAACCCGCCGCAAGGCAACAGTGCTGTCCAGGAATAAAACACGACTATGAAAATGTGCGATGAACCGAGGCGTCACGAGGGGAGCTCCTGCCCCACATGGGCTTCTGCTTTCTCATCACGGAGACGAAGGAGTTGGATTTTCAATCTCCAGTGGTCCCCGAGTGGGATCTATGGGTTTTCAGTAACGGGCCAAAACAAAATTAAGAGGGACATGACCAGGACCAGGCCAATTTCAAACCAATAAATAAAGTGGGAAATTAATCAAATAAATTGACTACTTCTGTCCAAATGACTTAAAAAAAAAAAAAAAAAAAGCCACATGAGACTATGTAGTGCAGTGACTGGAGGCTCCAGAAATTAGACAAAAAACACAACAAAAAGAAATGGGTTTCTGGTGATGGAGGGGGTGGGAAGGAAGACAGGGACTGTGGCTGCAAATGGAATAATAGCCTGGAGAGCAGAACAGCTGACGCTGGCTCTGCCTCAGGACAGAGGTTTCGTCTCGTTCTCGCGGTGGAAGGCGGGCCGAGGAAGGAGGGCACGGATGTGTCAGCAGGGGAAAGGGTCCAGATGCAGGTCGACAGGCCCAGGAGCGGACCAGGAGGCCTGGAAAACCAGCAGCATGGGGCGGAGCAGTAACAGGAGGAGCCAGGACGAATGGAAGAAGCAGGAAGAGAGAAATAGGAGGGAGTGGAGGGAAAAGGAAATCATTTATTATTATTATTGTTATTACTACCTCAGTGTTTTCCATGCACTGAGATATTTTACATTTACCTCTTGAGAACGTGGTGCTTTCTTGAGAGGAGAATAGGAGGTTTTCGAATGAGCACACTCTTGAGAGAAATAGGATTATTTGAGGATAATTTCTCTGCATACAGCAGTTATTCAAAGGAGGTTTTAGGTGCATTTCAGGGAAAAGGGAACAGAACTAGAGCAAAGATAAATGACGCCTGAAGCCCAATAACACTGATCAGTGTGATAGGATATAAGGTCAAAGTCCATTTACTTGTATATTTGTGCTAACATCTGGATTGTACTAACAACAGCAAAGAGACGGAAAGGAAAGGAAATGGAGAAGCCAGTCAGTAACAAATAGCAGCCCATTTGGATGACACTGTGATGGCTATTTTCAGAAAGGTGATCTCAACTGAACTTCAAAACCGCCTTGTGATGGAAGGTGGCATCTTTCCTGACAATGTCAACATCCATTTCTCAAACCTGGGGAACTGGCAGTGGCACCCAAGGATGAAAAAATGCCATGAGAAATTGGGATGCATCTGAAATACAGGATATACCTTTAAAATATTGAAAAAAAAATACTTGCAGCACAACTAGTACTTATTCATGATAGTAAAAATTTATAAAATATTGAAAAGCAAAGATAAATCACCTACAAACTCACCACCCTTGCTATGGAAATTTTCAAACATTGACAAAGGTGGAGAGAGCACAGTCGATCTCCTCGTACCTTCACCCAAGTTCAACACTGATCAGCCTTCTGTCAGTCTTGTCGTCTGTTGCCTCCCCCATCCCAACACACATAGTTTTGACAAGTGGTATTGGAATATTTTAAGTCCAATTCCAACTGCTGGAATAAGAAGTTGAAATAGAGAGAATGAGAAACATAGGCATAAAGAAATAAAATGGCAATAGATAAGTACTTATCAATAATAACCTCAAATATAAATGGATTAAATGCTCCAATCAAAAGACATAGGGTAGCTGAATGGATAAGAAAACATGACCCAAATAGATGCTGTCTACAGGAGACCCACCTCAGAACGAAAGTGTCACATAGGCTGGAAAAAAACACAACAAACCTCTGGAGGACTTTAAGGGAGAGATCGACAGCAATACAGTCACATCAGGGGATTTTAACACCCCACTGAGCTCACTGGATAGGTCCTCCAGACAAAAACTCAACAAGGAAACAGGGACTCTAAATGACACACTAGATCAGATGGATTTAATTGACATTTACAGAACATTTCACCCCAAAGCTGAAGAATAGGCATTGTCCTCAAGTGCACATGGGACAATCTCAAAGATGGACCACATGTTAGGACACAAAACAAGTCTCTACAAATTCAAGAAGACTGAAATCATATCAGCATTTTCTCGGACATTTAGACCAGGGAATACTATCCAGCTGTAAAAAAGAAGGATCCCTTACCCTCTGAGACAGCGTGGAGGGACCCGGAGAGTATGATGCTGAGTGAAATAAGCCAGTCAGAGAAAGACAAGTGTCACATGATCTCACTCACACGTGGAATGTAAGGAACAAAGTAAACCGATGAACAAAATAGATCCAGAGACACAGAAGCATGGAACAGACTGAGGGACCTCAGAGTGAAGGCAGGGGTGGGGGGCGGAGAGAGATTAACCTAAGAACTTATATGTTTATAAGCATAATCCATGGACACAGACAGACAACAGTGTGGGGAAGGCCTGGGGGGGGGATGCAGGGTGGAGGGGATCAATGGGGGGAAAATGGGACATTTGTAATACTTTCAACAATAAACATAAATTAAAACATAAAAAAATCCAATTCTACTCATCATTACATTTTTACCAGAAAATACGTCAGTGTGCATCTCTCAGATAGGCTTTCAAAAAATATAACCAAGATGCCATTATCACACATAAAAAAGTTAATAATTTTTCCTTAACACAGTTTCCCTGGTTCTCTCAAAAATGTTACATGGGGGGAAAAGGAATATCAGGAAGGAAAGCAGCACTCCATTGAAACAGAAAGTGTTACACCCCTGGTACGATTTGTTCTAGCCACCCAACATATTACTACTGATTGTCGTCTGAAGCCTTGCACAACCATTTCTCACATATTTAGCTCCCTAATTTTGGGAATGAAGCTAGATTCCTGGTAGAACAATAGAATAAAGTAAGTGCATGACCTCCAGCCGCTCAGTTTCTCCGAGCCTCCTGGTTTCAGACATTCCTGTGGCTGGGTGTCCCGCCTCCTCCTTGGATACTCAGAGATGCCTCAGTGACTTTTCAAAAAATTATCCTGTTCTCCCTTCAGGGTAAATGGAGTTGCATATGCATTGGTGGCCTGGCTCGGAAACTTTCCCCCATAGATTAGTTTCAGTAAAAGTGATAGGGTCGATCATATTTGTAAGTGATTATTCTGGGTGGGGGGCAAGACAGTGGGTGCTCTAAGGGTTAAGAGGAAGGTTCTGTCCAAAAGAGTTCAAATGAACAGATCCGCTGTCAAATCTTACTTACGTCCTAATGTCCATTGCTTAGCCTGCCTGATGCAACATGTCATTCTGGCTTTGCCTGCCAAGGACTGCTCTCATTGTCACTCATCTCCTTGCCATTGAACGTCTTGCTCTTATTTGCCATGTAGACAATTAAGCCATGTGACATGGGAGTCATTCTCATTTATGTCACCATTTGGCAGTTGAGGACTAGATTGAGTCAACACAGACACATGGCTGCTAGAACCTCTTACTTGATTTCAGAATTACATAGGATTGACTTGGGAAAGAGGTTTGCTGACATCCTCACTGTAAAATTGGAATCAAAAGTTGTATCACTTCATTAATGTCAACTCCATGTTCAGCCTCTTACTCTAGGAGAAAACAGGAATTAATTGGATGGGACGCTGGGCAACATGGGAGTCGCCGGGGAGATCCTACTCGAATTTGTTCTTACTCTAATGCCTTTTCATACTTATTTGACATATTTTCTTTGTTATCTCCAGTCTTACACTAGCACCAAAAAATTATTAACTGAAATAGTATACAAGGAAACGCTTTTGCAGTAAGCCCCAGAAATAGGTGAGGACATTATATGTCATCTTGACCACTGTCCCCTGTGTATCAGTACAAGGCAGTTGGCTGAAAACATTAGAAACTGGCTCCGGTTAAATTAGGTAAATAAAGGTATTTAAGAGGAAGGTGTTGCTAGCTAATATCTTCACCACCCCCACAGCGTTCCGTTCAGGAGTCAGACTCCCAGGAGAGAAAGCATCTGCGTTACTACCTGTTGGTCAGGGAGGGCAGGGCCGGGTCACCTGGCCTCAGAGCAGCTGCTCTTAGATGCCACCGGGAGCCGGGCTCGGGAAGGCGCTCGCCCACCCACGGCCGTGCATCTGGAGAGAGAAACAGGCGAAGGGGCAGAGCCATTGGCTGCATACCCTGCGCGCAGGCTGTCTCCTTGGGAGCGCAGTGGGCGTGTGAGGACAGTTAAAAGGTGGAAATGGGAATGCGCACAGCAGACCTGTCTCGTCCTGGCAGACAGGAGGAGACCCGAGGGCAGGAGGACCAGGAGGGGCCCATATGTCAAATGAAAGCCTCAAAAATAGCACTTCAAGAAGTCAGTAAATGAAAATAAATGAAACAACTAGAAAGATGAAGTAGGAAACCATTAAAATGTATTGTTAGAGATCAGCTCAATGAAATTAGACATTGAATTAAATTTAATGAAGCAAACAGAGTTCCTGCCATGTTGTTCAGATGCAGCCTCCTTCGGTTTTTCGACCTAGTCTTCTCCAGGCAACATTGGACAATATTATCTAACTTTGTTAAGTAAATGTCAGAAGACGTGTGTGAGTTTTCTATCGCTTCAGTGACAACTGATCACAAACCTAAGGGCGTAAGACACACCTACGGGGAGTTCTGTAGGTGGGAAGTGTGACGGGGCCCTCGCTAGACTAAACCCAGGCCCCGGCAGGCTGTGCTCCCTCCCGGAGGCCTGGGGCGGGGGGCTCCGCAGCCACTGGGTGCTACCATCCCTTGGCTCGCGGCTCCCTCCCTCCAGTTTCAGGGCCAGGGCCTAGTCGTGGCCTCTAACACAGCATTCCTCTGACCTTCTGTCAACGCACCTTCCTCAGGCTGAAGCTCAGAACGCTTCTCTGCTTTTTGGACTCGCAATTAGATTGGGACAGTCTGGATAATTTTCTTATTTTATATTTTTTAATATATCTTTATTGATTTCAGAGAGAGAGAAAGGGAGAGGCAGAGAGAGAGAGAGAGAGAAACATCAGTGATGAGAGAGTCATGGATTGGCTGCCTCTTGCATGCTCCCTTCTGGGGATCGAGCCCACAACCCGGGCATGTGCCCTGACCTGGAATTGAACCTCGATCTCCTGGGTCCTAGGTTGATGCTCAACCACTGAGCCACGACCGGCCCGGCTAATTTTCTTATTTTAAAGTCAGCTGATTGGCAACCTGAATTCCACTTGCAAACTAAATTTCCTTTTGTCATGTAACATAACGTATTGATAGTTTCCAGAGGGTAGGATGTGTTCATCTTTGGGGGTCACTGCTCTGTGAACCACAACATGGAATAGCAGGTAGAACTTTTTAAGAAGCAGAAATACAATTATTAATATTTTAAAATAATAAGGCGATCACCTAGAAAAGTTAAGGGAATTTGTAAATATTAAAGAAATTAATAATTGAGTAAAGTGGTCAAAACTAACAATAAAAATGTGAAAATGTATGTGAATTTAAAAATAGGAAATTATTGATACTATGACCTAAATTATATATGCAAATATATACATATTTTTGGCACTTTCCAAATTTTTCTGGGTATTATTTTTATTAAAGAAAAAAATTCAAGTTGTATTGAAAATAGTAAGAATATTAGGTACATATCTTTTTAAAAGAAACTTTACTGAGAAACAAAATAATATTTGATGAAAAAAAGAATACTAAGTTCTGAGAGAGCAAATTTAATTATTTCAGAATTAATTTAGAAGTTTAATGTCACTTTTGATAAAGTTACAATGGGGGACATTTCTAATGTAATTTTATTTTGGAATTGAACCAAGTTTTAACAGAATGTACTTGGTAGGATAAGCAGTCTAAACAATTTAGACCATTTTGAGAAGAGAATCATGGGAGGGATCTTCCTGTCAGACATCAAATGCATTTTGAAGCTACAATGCATAAAACTGAAGTAGAAGCTTCTAAAATCAGACTACGAAGCAGGACAGATATGTCAGAATTAGACCATACCCGGAGTATCCATCGGAATAAAATATAAAACATGGGGCCTGTTTGAAGGGCGAAGACAAATACATATTCCTATCGGGTACCTGCCAAGGAGATCAAGGCTTGAGAGAGAAGAGAAACCCCAGAGTTAATTCAACTTGTTAAAAAATTAAACACCAAATGGAAATTGATTTATGCTTCGCTAAACTATCATGTCTTTTAAAAAGTTATGTCTACATTATTGAAAGACATGCTTATTTTTGAAAGCTGTCGGGTTTGGATGGAGTTACGAAGGCTCAGATTATGTGTTTCATTATGTATCAATGGACTTTGGTATTTTAAAGACGCATTTCCTTATCATTTCTATGTCACCCAAACCAAACTTTTAGCACTCGGAAAATCTTAGTTAAAAACTCCAAATATCCAAGGAACTCATTCAAACTCTCCAACGTCTCTTTGACACCTGTTAAGGCTCCACCAGCCAGTCAGCCAGCCTCAGGCCTGCAGCTTGACAAACCACGTGGACTGACTTGCAAGCGCGGGGCTCACGCCAGGGGAGCCACGCGTGGCCCTCTCCGTGGTGCGGCTGGCGCCGTGGTCGGTGAGGGCTGGGCTCCTGCCGAGGAAGCTCTGAGGGAAGGGAGGCCAGTCGGGGTCGGGTGCTGCTGCTGCCGCAGGGTGAGGAGGGGCTGGGTGCTGTCATGAGTGTTCCCAGGAAAACGTGGGTGGGGACGGTAAAGAAGCCTGGAAGTCTGGAGGCCTCATTGTTAAGAAAGCAGTGGTCACACAAGGAAAGGGGGGCCGTGATGACATTTCCTAGCTGCCGCAGGACCTTGGGAGCAACACTGGTCCCCGTTAACTCCGCAGCTGGCTTTACCCGCCTGTGCGCCCAGCCTGGGTAACAGCAGGCGGCTGCTTCTTTCTCTGTCCAAGCTGATTTTCACTCGATTTTACTTGAGTCCCAGGCAGGCTTTACCCCGTCCCACGGGCAGAACCAGCTCCAGTTTAATTTCCCTTTTTGTGATAGCTTCTAAAAATAGCTTGTACCCGTTGATAACCAACTTTATTTAACAATCCAGCAGAAAAACATTGTGAATTTATGTGGTTGTGGTTCAAAACTGCACTACGAAGACATGGATTAATGACCAAGAAAATCCAGTGTGAGACTCTTAGACTTCTGGTCTCGCTTTCAGCATAAAGAGGAGAGAAAATGGAAACGCGGGAAATATTGTAACAGAGGGTGAGACGCAGCCGGGTCACTCGCCTGGGTGGGAGCTGGGCCCTGGGTCCCCTCGAGGGGACCTTGAGCAGCACAGAACAGCGCCCACTCCTCCCTGTGTCTCGGCCAGTCCCCCGAGGCCAGCAGGAACAGCTCAGTCTCCCTCTCCCCACGCGGCCTCTGCCGTCTCCTTCCCTTGGTCTTGCTCTTTTATTTTATTGTTCCCCCGTGTCCTTTCCACCTCCCCGACCCCTGCACTCACCACAGTGGGAAAGGGGCGTCCTCGCAGGTAACAGCCTCAGCAGCAGCAACGCACCCCCAGGGCTGCCCTGCGCCCCCTCTCCCAGCCCTGCGCTCCCCCTCTTTCCAGGCCCAGCTACACTCCCACTCAATTTCCCCCCTCACGCCTCCGATGGGCGAAAGATTTTTTGATTGAAAAATAAATACTCATAAAGAAATATCAAGGGTAATCCTGCTTAGTAAGATGATTAGATTTGTTGATGAGCATCTTTGAGGGGCTGCTGGAACTGGACCAGGACAGTGCGGCTTTGGCACCCGAGGGGGTGTGTGTAACATTGGATAAAACTCCCGGGCAAGGGACAAAGCCTGTGCGCAGGGGAAGGGTATAGGGGAGAAGCGAAACAATCCGTAAATGTGCCTAAAGTTGAGGGGCAGAAAATCGGGGTGACAAAGAGTGCGCTCATTACATCAACAAAGAACCTCATTCCACGTGACGGGAAAAAGCTGGAATTACCCTCTGAGAAATACGGGCTCTTTGGGATATCACCATTTTGAAAGCATAGCTCCGTATAGGTTTGGTAGACAAGTGATCCTGAAATGTGAACTCTATGATAGAAAATAAAATGGAAAAGGCACCAAAGGGGACACAGTAGCGACCTGAGTTTACAGTAGCCCCCCGTTATCTGTGGTTTTGCTTTCCAGGGTCTCAGTTACCTGTGGGTCAAAAATACGACATGGAAAATTCCAGAAATAAGCAACTCACAGGTTTTAAATTGCACGGGCTCTGAGCAGTGTGATGAAATCACGCCTTTGCCCAGTGTATCCACGCTGTCTGCTACCCACCTATTAGTCACTTAGTAGCTGTGGGTCATCAGACCAACTGTCAGGTGTCACAGTGCTCGTGGTCAAGCGGCCGAACGCGACGTCACAGTGTCTGTGGCATTCACCTCCCTCCGTCTCATCGCGTAGGCGTCGGGTCGTCTCACATCATCGTCAGGAGGTATCTGAGAGACCACATTCACATAACATTTACTTCAGTACATTGTTGTAATTGTTCTGTTTTATTGTTAGTTTTGTTGTTAATTTCTTACTGTGCCTAATTTATAAATAACATTGATCATGGTTATGCATGTATAGGAAAAAACATAGTTTATACAGGGTTCAGCACTACCTGCGGTTTCAAGCATCCATGGGGGGTGTCTACCCAGTAGATAAGAGGGGACTAGTGTATAGTCTTTATAATGCTGTGTGATTTAATATTTGTGGAGGTTCTCTTGGTTTGGTGATCAGAGTGAAATCATGACAGTTGAATTAAATCAGTGGTGAAAGATGGGTTGTCACCTTAAGTGTGTCTTTGTTCCACATTATTAACATTTGTGATTTCTAGTAGCGACTGAAAGGGGAAACCACATTTCTTATTGTGAAACAAACATTTCGATTTTGTACTGGGGAGAGGGTAAGGAAAGGGTAGGACTGACTAACTGAAATGGTAAAAAGAATTCCCTACGCACCTGGTGCGGTGGGAACGTAGGGAATTTACCTTTTTAAGTTTGGATAAACACAATTTTAACACAAATGGTGTTAAAAAAGAAAATTATTCAATTGTCATAAAGCGCAATCATCTACACTATTAGAAAGGAAAAGATTAGCTAAACTTTTTTGATATACATGGGAAAACATTTTTTTTTAGATATTCACAAATTAAGTACAACCAACCTGATATTTGAAAAAGTAATTGACAAGAGTTAGTCTGCATAAAACTAGGTACAGTGCATGAGATTGCTGAGCCTGAATTATGTTTGACTCAGGAAAATGGTACTTTCATGTGATTCAAATTAGTAGTAATTTCTAAGTATTTATTGAGTGCTCACTGCTTACAGAACAGTGTGCAGTTCTGCCGTCAAGGAGGAGGAGTTCTTTATAAGCACTCATCCGAAGTTAATCATGAAAATGAAATACCACAACGTTAAAAAATGCCCTCCATGCTGAGAGAGAAACGGGGTAGAGGAGTGGCCCCGGCGGCCTGCAGGGAGCACGGGCCTCCCGCGGCTTCGAGCGCGCCTCCCCTCGCGATCTTCACTCTCGGGGCCTCCGCAGCCTCGGCGCTCATGAGACGCTGTCCAATCTCCCTGGTTTGTTTCGAGGGAAACCGCTTTCCCGGGAAGTAATTCCTGATATGAAATTTTAATAATAATGATCTCGTTGGACCAAACGTCTCTGCCATATCCCGAGAAGACAGTCTGTGTATAAACATCTCAAATGCGAAGTCAGGGTGACGCCCCCGGGGAGCGCTGAGATCTTCATCTAGGGGGGCAGCCGACAGGCCTTCGGGGGCGGCCCGGGGCTGGCAGAGTGGGGAGCGGAAATTTCCCCCGAGACTGGAGCAAAGAGAAAGGCTGGATTTTTATGCTGGCTTAGGAAGCGGCATTCGTTCCTCCTGGGGATTTGAGAATTCCAGTTAAATCAGGAGTCAGCTATTTCTGTCCTAAACAATGCTTGGCCTGCTAAAGAGAGAGCAGGCGTGCTCGGCAAGAGGACACTAAATAAAGCACAATAGGAAACGCTTTCTCCCTGGTCCCCCCAGATTTTCATGGTCGGCACAAATACCCAGGTTGTCTTTTTAAAAAAATTCTTTTCTTTGTTTTCATTGAGTTCATATCATCAAATGTACCAGGAGACTTTTTTTTTTCTCGTTTTTACTTTCCAAACCCCATTCTGTCTCAAAAGTTGGGAACACATAGAACATAGGCCAAACTCATTGCTCATAAATAATTGCAGTGATAAAACCATTCTTCTTTTTGGTTTGAATTGTATTGTAGTTTCTCAAGCACTTAGATGTATGATTGTCTCATTTGACAAAATCCTTTGAGGTATGCATGGCACGTGGTCCTGCACGTTTTGGACCTGTGAGGAAACTGAGGCACAAACCTGTTAGTGATGTTCTCAAAATGAAGAGCAGTGCTCTGATGAGCAGTGTCCCGGAGCCGAGTCTCAAGCTGTGAACCCCGGTCTCCCGCCATGCTCCCCCTATGTGCCATGGGGCCCCTGCGGCAGAGGTGTAGCTAGGGATCCTGGACCCCTGATTAATAAATCTGAAGGAGCGTCCTTACCCTGGAAAATTCAGGGGCCACGCGGGCGACGGGGTGAGAAGAAGCTGCAGCTAAGGGACGCCTGCCTCTGCTCCTCTCCCCACAGCTTTCTGTGCAGCCAGAGAAATGCAAGTCCTGATCCTCAATCAACTGAAACATTGATTTCAGCAAGAGGTACTCCTCACGGACTCGGGAGATGTAGCTGCAGTGAGGACGGCAAATGGTGTCTAGCAGCTAAGTCAATACCATTAGTTGAATGATTTCCTTTAATTTTATGACTTCCAAAGTTGTCTCTTGGGAGCCCTCCAGCTTCCAGGCCTCCCAACCGTCCTCGGGCTCCCTCTGGCTAAACCTATGCTGTAGGGTTTTGTTGGTGGTGGTGGTGGTTGGTTGGTTTTGTTTGGTTTTGTTTCAGGGAAAAGAGAAGGGAGATTTTTGAAATAATGCATCATGTAAAGTAGCCATTCTCAATCCTGATGTTTAAAAATAAACTCACACCTTGGTCCCACCCCAGAGATTCTGATGGAACTGGGCCCAAGTGACGGTACTTGGTAACGCCCTCGAGAGACTAACGTGCGGCGTAGGCAAGGGCCTGTTCTGTTACCGGTTCAGTCACCGCTGCCCTTCGACCGGAGCGCTCATTCCATTTGCATTTGAAGTATTTATTGCCATTTTATTATTCATATTGTTTACCTTTTTTTCTTTTTCTTCTTAAAGAAGACTAACATTTCCTGTAGTACTGGCCTGGGGGTGGTGAACTCCTTCAGCTTTTTCTTGTCTGGGAAGCTGTTTATCTGACCTTCGATTTTAAATGACAGCTTTGCTGGGCAGAGGCATCTTGGTTGTAGGTCCTTGTTTTTCATCACTTTTGAGTATTTTGTGCCACTCCCATCGGGCTCACAAAATTTCTGTTGAGACATCAGCTGACGGTCCTATGGGGGCTCCCTTGTAGGGAAAGAACTGCTTTTCTGTTGCTGCTTTTAAGGTTCTCTCTGTCTTTAACCTTTTGCACTTTAATTATGAAGTGTCTTAGTAGTTACAGCATAGTCATGGGGACGTAAAGTACCGCACAGGGCATATAGTCCATACTATTGTGATAACCATGTATGCTGCCATGTGGGTGCTAGGTCTACTGGGTGATCACTTCCTAAGTCATGTAAATGCCTAATCACTGGGTTGTACACCTGAAAAGCAAAAGTCATTATTAATTTAATTGCTTTTTCTTGGATAGCTGCAATACTTGGCAGCAGGGTCTAGTAGGAATAATATGTACAGCACTCGGGACTCAGCCAGACCTGGAGTGATTCCCTGACTCAGGCCATTCACTGTAGGGGAAAGGATCTTGGAACAATGAACCATGTGCATCTCTCTCTTCTCTGCACCACCTGAGCATTCCCTTAGTCAGCAGAGGCAGCTACATTGACTTAGAAGAATTAGGTAGAGCAGAGAAGTAAAGAAAAAAGCAACTAATTGAATTTTTTTTTTTTTACTTTCAATCTAGACTGTTGAGAACAAAAGGAGAAGGCAGTCAGGGGAGCAGGGTGCAGGAGATCTGCCATAAGCATTTATCTCTTCCTCGGGGAGTGTTACATGAAGGCGGCCAGGCTTGATGAGGGGTGGGGCGGGGAAGAAACGGAGGCCTGCCTGTAGGAGTTCTGGGGAGAGGAAATCTCATGGGAAACAGTGGTGCTCCTGCTATTAAAGAGAGGAAGCTCTGGAGAGCTGTTTAAAAGATTTGAACAGGTACATGCAAAAAATGAAACTAGACCACCAACTTACAGCATACACAAAAGTACATTCAAAATGGATAAAAGACTTAAATGTAGGACATGAAACCATAAAAATCCTAGAGGAAAACGTAGGCAGCAAAATCTCAGGCATCTCTCATAGCGATATGTTTGCTGACACATCTCCTAGGGCAAGAGGAACAAAGGAGAAAATAAACACATGGGACTGGATCAAACTAAAAAGCTTCTGCCCAGCAAAAGAGACCACCAACAAAAGGAAAAGGGAGCCCACTGTGTGGGAGAACATATTTGCCAAGGACACATCTGATAAAGGGTTAATACCCAAAAGATATAAGGAACTCATACAACTTAACAAGAGGAAGGCAAACAATCCAATTAAAAAATGGGCAAAGGACCTGAATAGACACTTCTCTAAAAAAGACATGCAGATGGCCAAGGGACACATGAGAAAATGCTCAAGGTCGCTAATCATCAGAGACGCAGATGAAAACCACAATGAGGTGTCACCTCACACCTGTCAGAATGGCTCCATCAGCAAATCAAGGAAGGACAAGTGCTGGCGAGGGTGGGGAAAGGGCACCTAGTGCCCTGCTGGGGGGAGTGCAGACTGGGGCAGCCACTGTGGAAAGCAGTGTGGAGGCTCCTCAAAAAATTACAAATTGCCCTGCCATTTGACCCAGGGATCCCACTTCTAGGAATATATCCTAGGAATCCTGAAACACTAATCAGAAAGAACTTATGCTCCCCTATGTTCATAGCAGCGCAATGTACAATAGCTGAGATCTGGGAACAGCCCAAGTGTCCATCAGGAGATGAGTGGATAAAAAGCTGTGGGGCATTCACACCATGGATACTACGCAGCTGTAACGAGGAAGGATTCTTTACCCTGTGGCACAGCATGGATGGACCTGGAGAGTATTATACTAAGTGGAATAAGCCGGTCAGAGAAAGACAAGTACCACAAGATCTCACTTATATGTGGAATCTAATGAACAAAATAAACTGATGAACAAAGTGGATCCAGACACATAAAAGCATCGAACAGACTGAGGGATCTCAGAGGGAAGGGGGGGGAGATTAATCAAAGAACTTACATGTTTATAAGCATAACCCATGGACACAGACACTGGTCTGGGGAAGGCCTGGGGGTGGAGTGGATGCGGGGTGGAGGGGAGCAGTGAGGTAAAAAGGGGACATCTGTAATATTTTCAACAATAGAGATAAAGAAACTTCAAACAAACAAAACAAAACAAAAACAAACAAAACCTATAGCTTAAATCTACATATGTGTTCACCCTAAAAAAAAAGAGAGGGAGCTCTGGAGAGCTGTTTAAAGATTTGCTTGGCTGCTCCCTCAGAGGCTCTAGTGCGGTCCAGGAGTGACTTGCGAAGTTGAATCTGTATAATTGTAAGTATTTCCACACCAGTTCCCAAATGAAATTATTACATTTACTTTGATGTCTCTCTGACTGGAAGCCACTGATGAATTTGCTGCCACTTTTGAAGTGAAGTCTCCCATCTCTAGAGTTTTGCATTTACGACAAGCCCATGCTGACATGTGGGTGCCACCATAGCGAGCCCTTCAAGTCTCCGCCTGGGCAAATTCAGCCACATGAGTTTAAGCATCATAGGCAATGTCTCTCGTTAGTCAGTGAGTAGGTTTTACCATTTTTGAGCTATCTGGTGCCAGCTGCTTTACACGTCACCTCATCAATCCTTAGAGGGTAGATGGTAATGTCATTTTCTCAATTTATGTTTTGTAAACCTCTACAACAAAGGACTGAGCCTTGGGACTTTTGGAGCCTCGTTGCTCAGTGTGTGGTCTGGACCAGCAACATCAGCATCACCCCTACAATCGCAGAATTTCAGGCTTCACCCCAGACCCACTGGATCTGAAACTCCCAAGAGGCAAGCGAACACCATCCCGGGGTGGGGGGTCAGCTGAAGAAATACTGCACGTCTAAGCGCTTAGGTGGTTTAGCAAACACTGTCCACTACGCTGTCTGTTAACTGAAGACAAGTAGAATTCACGCTGGAAAGAAGGGACCAGTGGTACCACTGTAGCATATAAATGAAAATTATTTATAATGTATGTTTACTTTCCTATGAAAAAAATAATGTTTTCAGGGTTTTGTATCACCCCATTAACAACAATAACACGAGCTTAATTCGCTGACCCGTGGCCTGTACAATCGACTGAAAGATGCATTAGATGAAGCCCGAGGAATTTCCAGATGAAGGATCCCCACACTTGATTAGCTTCACAACTGCTGCACTAAGGACAGGCGGTGAAAACTCCCATTATAACCTTTCAAAGAAAACTCACGGAAAGCCTGGTGACGACCAAGCCTCCTTCTCATCATTTGGAGGCTGTACGGAAGGACAAATCTCACCAGTGAGGGCTGCTCTTTCCTTCACCCCATCAAGCAGAAATATCAATGTCACACTCAAAGTGCCTAATACAGCTTTAATCTGACCTTGGGACACGGACGTGTCTGATAATGGTAGAGGCTCTTTCTGCACTCACTGATGCCTATAGCTTTTAAAAATATATATATATCTTTATTGATTTCAGAGAGAGGAAGGGAGAGGGAGAGAGAGAGAGAAACATCAATGATGAGAGAGAATCATTGATCGGCTGCCTCCTACACGCCCCTGACTGGGAATGGAGCCCGCAACCCGGGCCTGTGCCCTGACCTGGAATCTAACAGCGATCTCCTGGATCCTGGGCCGACGCTCAACCACTGAGCCACGCCGGCCGGGGAATGTCTATAGCTTTTAAATACATATAATGGAAAACCAAATCCTTGATTCTAAAATTTAGCTGCAGGGCATAGTGCTTTGATGTCTTCTTTAAAGATATCCAAAGAATGGATGCCATTAATTAGTTTGACCACAAATAGACACTAAGCCAAGAACCACTGAAATAAATATACACATCACTGTCTAATGTGAAGATGATGATGATGATGGTGATGGTTTAGTTTATCTACCTGGTATGGCCTGTTTGTGACCCACCCAAATTCATATATTGAAGCCCTAGCCCCCAGCGTGGCTGTATGTGGAAACGAGGCCTCTAAGAAAATATCGTAGGTTGTAAAGTTGTAAGAGTGAGGCCCTAATCTGATAGAGTTGGTCAAAACATCTATAAGTCTGTGACAATTAGGTCTTCCTGAATACTTAGAAAACTCTTTTTCCATTAGCCAAAAGAAAGGTTAAATGCCTATGAAAATAAAATTAATTTTAAAAAGTCATCAAATCAGTATGAAGCTGCAGAGATCAGCCCTGGTTTAAAGGGGCAAAGTGAGGTGTCCTTAGTAATGACCCCACCTGACGTCACCCAAACTCCGCAAGGGCGGGGACTATGTTCCCTCTTGCACAGGGTTAGCCCGGCGCTTGGCACATGCAGTCGGCCTCCAGAGAATTCGTGCTTGGGGGCTGGATAATGAAATACGCACAGGGATGCCTCTTGGAGCTGCGGCCTTAGTCACCTGGGACATTTACGTATGCGAGGGTCAGCTGCCTCAGTTGCTGGCTGTTTAATTGCACCTCTAAAAGGAGCCGTCCGTTTGTGGAATGCCAATACTGACGAAGCGCTACCAAGGTTTACATGCTATTATTTCCCTGTATTTTCTTTACTGTGTGCACACAGAACAGATGCAGAGAGTATAACATTCCAAAATGCTCCCTCCACAGAGTCACCTACCCACCCAGCGCGCTCCCTGGCCGCAGGCACAGTTCGGGCTTCTTTGGCATCCTGTCCCTACCGCTGTTACATGCAAACAAAGCTCAGTTTTATTCATTTCCATGTTGTTTAGGGGATGTTGCCCTAAAAGAGCAGGTGCTCTTGATCATAAGGGCGACTTGTTGTAATTAGAATAATTTGCATCCCACAGATGAGATGCTGTCCAAAACTCAATGATCCAGAAGAGTTGCCTGAACATTAAAGTAGAAACGCGCACTGTTGTTTTCATGGCCTCCTGATGAAACGACTTGGCAGCAGACGAGTCTGGGACCAGGCCACGTTTGCGCCCAGAGCCTGCAGCCAGAGAGCAGGCTGCACTAGCGGCCACGGTGCAGCATCGGGAGTGACCACCGGGTGGGTGCCGGGCGATGACCGGGAGCTTGAGAAGAGGCCGAGTCTTTAGTCATCAGTGGTCATCACTATAATGTGGTAAAAGGATTCCTGCAGCCTAAAGGCACTTGAGATAGTTCCTTGAGTTTCTTTCGAAACAGGTGCTTTACCTGGGGGAACCGCCTTAGCTTCTCTGGGTAAGGGGTCCTACCCATAAAATAACTTGCAAAACTAACATTTGACAATTCCCGCAGGGCTGGCCGTAGGTGGTCTTAAGCATTACACAATCTCTTCAGTGGCTGTAAAGTGTTATAGAGCCTAAAGTGTTATTATTGTAATACACTCCCTGTTTCCATTTAACCTCCAAATTTGTAACTTTTTATTTAGGCTCTCAGGATGTCTGGGTACCTGAGCAGGCTCGTTTGATGTGTACATGCTACCTTTAGGCCTGAAAAACGTTTGTGAGACCCTGAGCATGTGTAGATTTTTTTGGCCACCCCTCATCAGCAATGGAATATACTTGGATGTTAGACTCTAAGGTTGAGTAGCAATAGATTTAAAAAAATTACATTGGGAGAACCTGGGGTGCAAACTCTGGCTCTTGCTTTGATCTAAATACCAGTTTTCTCACCTACAAGGAATGTAATAAATATTCGCAACTTTCTAGAGTTGATACGAAGGTTAAATGAGATAACTCATTTAAAATGTTTAGCTCAGGGCCTGATAACAAACAAACATTCAGTGCACCCTTGTTCTGTTTATTATGCTCATGTCCTGGCAGATCAGATAATTCACTTTCTTTTTTCAGTGTGCTTGGAAGTTGCCCCATACAATTGTTTTTTGTTTTCAGTTGGGTGAGAATTTGCCGGACACATATCATAGATGCTTCATTGACATTCATATTTCCTTCCCCTACTTCATTTTTAAATAACAACTTTATTGTGATAACATTCACCTACCACATAATTCACCTACTTAATGTGTACAATTCAATGACTTTTATTACATTTAGGCTGGGCAGCCATCACCACAATGAATTTTAGAAAATTTTCATCACTCCAAAAAGAAACCTGTACCCAGTGAGCAGCGGATGAGGGGAGAGCATATAACACAAAGCTATTTGAAAACAACACACAAACAGTGAATGCAATAAAATTCAGTGAGCCCCGTTTCAAATCTGTGGAGTAATAATCTCTGTGAAAGGGGGAGCATAGTATTTCTTTTGACAAATAATGCCATTATCATATGATCATTCTTTTGGAATTATAAAGCATTCATTATTCCTGATTTAATAATGTTCTGGGCATGCATCCCCAGGAAATCATTCAAACTAGCCAAAACAACTTTTTTTGGACGAGCCCTGCTTACGGTTAGGATGTGAAAGAACATGACAGATCTTCACTCCCCTCACACACAAGTTACCCACTAAACCAGACATTCACACTTTTGTTTAAAACCATCATTTTTTGACAACCCTGTTTCACAGGTACAAATCAGCCTAAAAGAACTACACTACCCCGAGAGACAGACTTTTCAAAGAGGTGAAGAACACGTTGCTGGTGCAGTTGCTGGGGTTGGGGGAAGGTCGACGGAGGAGCAAACCTCAGAACAAAGATGCTCTTTGCTTTTAATAAGAGAAACCTGCCAAAATTATATCTATCTATCTATCTATCTCTATCTATCTATCTATCTATCTATCTATCTATCTATCTATCTATCTATCTATCTATCTATCTATCTATCAATCATCTATCTATCTATCTATCTATCAATCAATCATCTATCTATCTATCTATCATCTATCTCTATCTATCTATCTATCTATCTATCTATCTATCTATCTATCTATCTATCTATCTATCTATCTATCTATCATCTATCTATCTATCTATCTATCTATCTATCTATCTATCTATCTATCTATATCTATCTTTACTGACTTCAGAGAGAGGAAGGGAGAGGGAGAGAGACACATCAATAATGAGAGTCATTGATCAGCTGCCTCCTGCAAGCCCCCTACTGGGGATCGAGCCTGCAACCCCGGCATGTGCCCCAACTGGGAATCGAACCCCGATCTCCTGGATCACAGGTCAATGCTTGACAGCTGAGCCACACCTGGCTGGGCCCCTGCCAAAATTTTTTGAACCTCTGAGCTGATGAGAGGGCTCTGAGTCTGAGGAAGCCTCATTGCAAAAATATTTCTCCAGTCACATATTTTACTGACTAATCAGGTCTTGCGTCGGGCCTGGAAATGGAAAGAGGCTGCATTACCTTACAGTCTCATGGTTTAGAAGCCTCTTATTTTCACTGTGTTCTGATCTCAGACATCCTGCCATCTCCTAGGCATGAGACTGTGTGGTCTCACTGTCCTGTATTCCTACAATGATTAGGAGGGGTGACAGCGTTGACGTGGATGTGGAGCCACTGGAACTCCCACAGACGGCTGGGTGTAACAGAAAATGATACAGTCACTTTGGAAAATGGTTGAGCGGTTCCCTATAAAATGAATCATGCATGTACCCCGTGGCCCAGCAATCCCACTCCTAAGTGAAATGAAAACTTATGTCCACAAAAAGATTTGTGTAAGAATGTTGACAGCAGTTTTATTCATAATCTCCTACAACTGGAAATAACCCAAATACCCTTCAATGCATGAACAGATAAGCAAATTCATACAATGAAGTGCTACTCAGTGATTAAGAGGAACAGAATGCAGGTACAGGCAACATGGGTAAATATAAAAAATATTATGCTGAGCCAAGAGAGCTGGACGCAAGAATAAATACTGTAGGCTTAACTTACATCTCATTCTAGAACAAACTAATATGTGGTGATAAAAAGTTGACAAGTGGCCCGAGGCGAGGCAGATGGGGGTGAGGGCAAGGTGGGGCTGACTGCAAATGAGCTCAAGGGAACTTTTTTAGGTGATGAAAATTTTCCGTGTTTGTACTGGTGACTATATGGAAGTATAAACTCATCAAAACTCACTGAGCTGTGTAATTAAAATTTGTACATTTTAATATATATAAATTATATCTCAATAAAATTGATTTCAGAAAGAAAAATGTTCTTACTAGCTTAAATAAATCTTCTAAAGAGTTATTTGTGGAAAAATATTCATTTAGTGTTCCTTAGTACAGAAAAGCAAAGAAATTGAAACAGACTCTACAACCAGCGGTTAGACAATAGTGTAGTCAAATTCAGGTACCTCAGTACCAAATAACACTGTTGCTCAGGGCAGTTAAAGTTTCTAATGATTGAGACCATGGAGCCCTGGCCAGGTAGCTCAGTTGGTTAGAGTGTGGTCCTGATACTTCAAGGCTGCAGGTTGGATCCCGTGGTCAGGGCACATACAAGCGTCAACCAATGAATGCATCCATAAGTGGAAAAAACAAATCAAGGTTTCTCTTTTTCTCAAAGTTAATAAATTTTTAAAAAAAATTATCTTTAAAAAAGAAGACCATGTAGCAGCATGACAAATGTTTAGCATATAAACAGAAACATTGAACTAGAAAATTCGGACTAAGAAACTGGAATTTTATGGATTGTTGACACTGAGATGAATGGGACTCATAAATCCAAGTTTTATAATCTTGAAAAAATATCATAGTTGTCATTTTTAGCTGATTCTATACTTTACTGATCATGTACAAACAAAATAACCGTAATATAAAAACTATTGTGCCAGCAAAAGCTAAGGTAGTAAAGTATATCAAGATCTCTAGCTTAAGTGATGACATTAGTGAAAGTTTATCACCATTTCTCTCAGGAAGAGTAATAAAAGCTTTTGTGGAAATTTGGCATGCTAAGTAAACCTTTTCATTTCTAGACTTATTATAGATATTAATATTTGTTAAAGATTTTCCTACTCTATTACCAAGTAAAGCAAGTAGCATAACATTTATATCTCTGTGCATTATTTGTTATATAAATAATATTTTTAAAGTTTAGCAAACTCTTCAGACCATGTATTTTATTAATACACCAGTTTATTTTCAAGCGTAGCACCAGCCAGTATTTGTGAAGAAACATCTTCATCTATTATTATTTCTCAAGTTCTCTACATAGCTAATGTTGTAATAAAACTCTAGTAAGAACGAGCCAGCATCCTACAACTTGCAGTCAATTCATGTCTCAATTATAGGCTATTTCTAGGTTAAAAATTCCCCCAAGTCACCACATTTTTAAGAAAAATTTAGAAAATACATGTGAGGTTAAGGTTCCTAGAGATCATTACCATAGTGTCATAAACCCGGTCTTCTTTGAACAAAAGTAAAAATTAAATAGACTAACCTGCCTTTTAAGCCTGTTCAGTAAACGACAGAGGGACAGACAACCGTTTGCACACGTTTTGGCTGGAGAAACACGCAGCAGCCGGCCGCCCGCTCAGCGGTGCCCTCAGGACTGTGACGGACCCGACTTCACTCGCACGGTGCCTGGCACCTGCCCCGTCCAGGGCGCGGGCCGTCGGCGACACGGGGGACTTGCGTGCGTTTGACTGACATTTTGGCACTCGGGCCGCGCACAGGGAACCCTGGGGCTTGAGCTGCGCTGGGAAGTTTCCAGAGCGGTCGCCGGTCAAGTAAAGTGAGGCTGGAGGTCCTCCCCGGGCCTGGGGAGGCGAGCGGCCCCCGGGCACCGGGCCGCACCGACGGCCAGGCAGCCGCAGGGTAGAGCCGGGGCGCCGGGTGCCGTGGCTCCGCCTCGGGGGAGAAACGCGCCGTCTGCTCAGCGGGCCCGGGCTCCCTCACACCAAGGGCGTTTCTGGGTGTCGCCGCTGGTGTGTCCAGGCCGGTTTAGGGTGTGGGAAAACAGACGGCGGCCGGCGTTGCTGCTTCTCATGAGCTGCCTGCAGGACCCGGGCTCGCTGAGGTCCTCGCAGCGTCCCACACGGCCCGCGGCTTCGCCACGGAAGCAGCAGCGTCGCCTGGCTGCTTTCCCACCACCCTCGCTGCAGACTTGCCCGCCGCGGTCCCCTGCGCTCGGGTGACGCCAGGCTTCCCATCATTTGTTCACTGTCCGGTGCGAGGAGAGGCGAGGGCTTGATAACCGGGCGCACACAGCCTGTCGGTTGGGGTTTCCTCGCTGCGACAGAACATAAAGAACTGAGGTGCTGAAAATAAGCTTTCAGTGCGGGTTGACCTTATTTTTCCTCGTGAAATGTGACTTCATACACAGTATGTAGCTTACAGGAAGCAGATGACTCTCCAGCCGCGATGGGCTGGTCGCGAAGGCCACGTTCCCAGCGGGGGTAGCGGACAGCTTCCCACCAAAGCCAGGCCACGCACGACTGTTCAGATATCAATAAACGGTAACTCTCGGAATCTCACTGCGCTCCTAAGACACGATGAACAAAATTAATATGTTTTTCTGATTTTATTACAGTCTCGTAGTGGAAGAAACACATTAATGAAATAATTATAAAAATAAGATATAGTAAGTCATCTTGCCAAGAGCTTGGAAGGAAAGCTGAATAGTATTGTCAGCACAGGGACAGGCGGAAAGGGTCGGGCGAGGGCCGAAAACCGCGCTCACGGTCATGCTCACGGTCACAGTCAAGCTCACTCCAAAGGCGAGCCTGACCCCCAAAGAAATTCTGCTACACACCCGACACTGCGTGCGGAACGAGCAATCGCCTTTCCATCCCCCCCCTTCTCTGCCCGCCTTACACTCTAGGCCTTTCTCTTGGGTAAGTCGGCCATCGAGCCGACCGACGCGGATGTCGTCGGACATTCAGGACTGTCCGGGGGCTTTGCTTCCACGGCCCACCCACGTGCTCACTGTTCCCCTCAAGCCCTGAGCGGCCGTCTCACTCGAGTCGTGCGCCCACCGGACAATTGTCCCCCGTTTCGGAGGGTGTCTCAGCCACATTGTCCTCGTAGGTGTCAAGAGAAAACCTCTTGGAAACTGGGAAGTCCGATAAAGATAATAGCGCCACAATATTTGCAAACGACAATCAATGCATTCTTATAAAAAATTATTACTGACAAAAACAAGTAACTCATTCAGAAATTTTACTTATCTGGGAGGAAATCCACACTCTTGATGTACTACTGCTCTACCGACCAATCTTTTCATCTGAAGCCCTAAGGCATTTAATAAATAGGAAGGTAATTTCCATAAATATACTTTAAAATAAAAAAGTGATAAAAACTGTTGAAATTTTAAGATCAAAGAGAGTCAATGATACAATTGGAAGACACTAAATATATTCTAATAGATAACCAACGTAATTATTTTTACTGCACATTGCAAATGATAACCATTTTCACTGAAAATGAAAACAGGGGCAAAAACTAAAGCTATATTAGAAATTCTAAAAATTATAAGAGTGCATAATAAATAAATATAGGCCAGCAAATCTGAAAGCCTAAAAGAATTAACCATTTTCTCAAGAGAGTAAATTAATATAATCAAGCCAAGGCAAAATATTTAAAAAACAACAACCCCAAATTAGAAAACATTTGTAGACCAACAACCACCTCATCGGGTAATTTAATGGCAATATCAAATAATAACATTGCTTTGCTATAGAAAAGATCGGTTGACTTCAAGGTCAAATGTCAGAAGGAACACATGATAAAGGAAAGATTTTTTAACCTATAACCCAAATTATCTAATACACGGAATCACAAAATGCATTTTTAAATGTGTGTAAATCTGATTTGAAAATACAATAAAAACAAGCTATGCTAATTCAGTGACTCCATAATGTAACCATAAGTAAACTATTTATTTTATTTTACCTCTTTAAAAACCTTAATTTCAGTTATATTTGGGACAACAATTGTAATCTTGATGAGAAAATGAAACACGCCTTTCTTATCATTTGCAGCTATTGGTAATGAACAGAATGCATAGCTTGTTTGGGCTTGTATGTGAAGATCACTTTATCTTTAATTCGTACTAGATTATGTAAAATGCTGGGAAATGTTACATAAGAAAATGCACTTGAATAAAGTTTACTTTATTCAATGGTACTGCAAAATATGCTTTATTTAATTTGTTTTGTTTTGCTTTATTTAGTTTTCTCAATTTTCTAAGCTACACAGATATAATTCTTGGCACAGTGTACAGACAGGGGAGTTTTTAAAAAATGAGAAATGCAGTTGGGCACATTCCTAAAATTTTCTAAATGATTCATGTATGACAGTGTAAAGGTGGCTAGATTAGAGGAACTTTTTTTCTCTTCCTGAAAATGACTATAATATTTAACTGCTGTAAAATGAAACCATAAATTATAATCTAGATGGCAAGGAAAGAAAATCTGTCAAAACACATTTAAAACTGTTAAAGATATAAGTAGATGTGTCTAGCTAAAGGAGATTTAGAACTCCTTAAGCCTTTTTAATTTTAGAAAGAAAAAAGAGCTTAAATTTTAAGGTCTCGATGGAATGACAAGAGAAAACAAGGCATTCACTGGACCAGTCTCTCTGCCATTTAGTTATTTCGATTATCCATCCATACCCTTTATCCAATCAAATTATGTAAAATTTTAATAGGAAGAAATAAATTTTGCTGCGAGAGGATAATAAATTTTACGAATTGAGAAAACTTAAACTGAACAGACCTCATAAATAAACACTTTACTTGGATACTGTAATTCGCAATGATAGCAGCAATACATAAAGCAAATTAGAAGAGTAAGCGATTTTTCTTCCTGCTTGGCTCTAAAAGATGCTTTTTTAAGGGCACATTAGTACCATTCCCTCCTTAATGTAAGCTTGGGCACCAGCCCAGGTACCATTTCTGAAAGCACTAAGCGTTTAGCAAGGCGCCGTATAGAAATACATCAGTAGTATTGCTCGAGGGGAGCTACGCATTCCCAGTGAAATGACTACGGAGTCATTAGCAACTTTTATAGAAATCTTTTGGGCAACTTTCACATGGGAGCATTGAGGCTATTCACTAAATCGCTCAGGAAAATTAATTCCAAATGAAAGAATTGCATTTGCAATTCAAGAAATTGAATGGAAAAGCCAATTAATCACATTTTCTATTTAAGAGTAGATTAGATAGACTTCAAGGTCAAGGTGGCAGAAGGAACGCGTATTAAAACACCCCTTCTTGCTTACATTCGCTTTCTCTCTATGTTACACACACATGTATGCATCTCTCCCTGCTAAGTATATTTATATATCTATAAAACAGACAGAATCATATATAAATAACAGTATAGATATAGAATCTCCAATGTCAGAACAAGAAAGCAGTGTCTACATATCTAGCCGCCAGAACCAGAGAAGGAACATACAGTAATGAACCTGACTTGAAGCCATTAGACCCATGCAGTGAGTGTCACCGAGAGAGCCCACGGTGGCTCAGGCCTCAGCACCTGCACAGGCGGAGAAGCCAAGTCTCCAAGCCCTGCAGACAGTGGGGAATCAGAACTTGTCACCGTCTGTGAAGCCAGAAGATGAAACGCATTAAAAATGACAAAGGACAATATCTCATGGTGATAAAATGATCAACCAAAATATGACAATTAAAATTGTACCGTGAGCTAGAACTTTGCAATATGCAAAGCAAGACTGATAGACGTACCGAGGAAAAATCCCCACTCTACAATTCTGGTTCACGTGTTTTAACCAACGAATTAAGAAAGTGATAGAGTAAGCAGACAAAAACTAGGTCTTGAAATACCCAAACTCAATTAGTATGTTTTAACCAATAGATATTTTAGAGAACTATTCATCCAACAGGAAAAAAAAATATTTTTAAGCACATATTTTGCACCTTTCTAAAATGAATCACTACTTTGGACAAAAGTCGAAAAAAATTTTAAAGAATAACATTAAACAGTCCATAACTCTCCGATCAAAATAAATAAAATTAGAAATCAGTGACCAAAGATATCTAAGAAAACAAATGAACGAACAAGCAAAATAGGGATAGACTCATAGATAGATAGCAGACGGACAGCTGTCAGAAGGGGGGTTGGGAGGCTGGAGGGATTGAACAAAAAAGAAAAAAAAAAGAGAAAAACCTCAGGGACAACAGCGTGGTGATTGCCAGGGGAGGGGAGGGGAGGGGAGGGGAGGGGTGGGTGGAGGAGGGCAGAGGGGGGCACATGGTGATGGACGGAGACTGGACTTGGGGCGGTGAACACACACTACAGTGTACAGGTGATGTTTTATAGAATTGTGCACCTGAAATCTGTACAATTTTGTGAACCAGTGTCACCCCAATAAATTCAATTAAAAAGAAAAAATAAGAAAACAGTAATTTTAGAAATACAACATCACATTGCTAAATAACAATAGAGGTTTAATAATATTTAAAACTAATAAATTGAAAAGACATATTATGTCCTAATTGGTGGCCTTAACTCAATATTTGGATGGAAATGTACAATTTCATATCTATTAATTAAAAAAAGAGACAAACTGATAATAAATATATTTGGCAATTGTCTCAAAAAGTAGTAAACTGAGAGAATGTAGAGGAAGAAGTGCCAAAAGTAGAAGTAGAAGTTAATAAAATAGATAATCACAAGAGTAACTGCAGCAATTATAACCCAAAACCAGAAAAGGTAATCAACAGAACTAAAAGACAGCTCATTGAGAAGACAAATAAATTAGATATTCTTATTAGCACGGTAAAGAAAACCTTCATAAATAAAGTAAAAAACAGTACAGTATTAGGGATAAAAAGACAGAACCTACATTAGAAACTTTTTATTTCATAAGAGAACATGATGCATAAAGATATATCAACAAATTTCCCAAAAGATTAAAGTATGCAAATAAAACCAAGGCAAAAGAAAAAAATACAACAAACAAAATATATAGAAAACCTCCCCCTTTTCCTCAGAAGCAGCCCCAGGACACTATTTGGGCTTAAGTAGCTTACGCAGGAGCTGACCCCCCAAAGCTCGTTTGGGGAAACGGGGAAGAAGATGGAAAGAAGAGACGGCAACACGGGCGTTCGTGGCGAGGCCACCAAGGGGCCCTGGGGACCGGGAGGCTGTGTGGGACACGCCTCAGGAGCTGCTACATGAGGGGCAAGGGAACGAGGGGGTTTATGCCCGACTCTCATCTCCCGCCGCCTGGGGCTTCTCCTGGGGGGGAGTTCTCTGGCACTTTCTGGGCCCGCGCAGGAGCCCGGCTGGGCCTAGCAGAGAGCCCCGGGCGCCCGCAGACGCAGCTGTGTGCGTGCTCGGGCCATGACTTACGGGCAGGACATCACCGGCCTACGCTGGAGAACCTGCTCATTGCCTTTTGAAAACATTTCAGCAGGGCGACTGAGGGGAACAGCGAAGGGGTCCCCACCCCAAGGCACCCAGCTTGGCAGCCCTCGTGCTCCCGAGGGCCTGAGAGCCCGGCCTGTGAACGCCCAGGTCTTCCCGTCGGATGCGAGCTCGGAGGCAAGACGGGTCGTTTTGGGTTGGGGCGATCGGAATAGGCTTCTTAGGGATGCCAAAGACCAGTGGGCAGCAAGGAATGAAGAGAACATTCCAGGGAGGGGTGAGCGACAGACATGCAACAGGCCAGCGGGGAGGCGAGAGGGCTCCCTGCGCGGGTTTTACGTCCATGACCACCAGGTGGGCTGGATGGAGCCCAAAGGCTGACGGCCTAGGTGACTGTTATGGCAAGACGTTTTAGCGGCAGGTGATTTGGAAAGATCTGGAAGATGACTTTATGTAATTAACACTGTTAGCCGCTTTAGGTAAGAAAATTCCAAAGAAAATGGTGTTTTAGGAAGCTAAGCCCGTCAGGAGGGTCCACGGTGGATTTTAGGGCCAAGGGCTGCCGTGATTTTTGCAGTAATGTGAACGTCACAAAGTGACAAGTGCCTAGATTGGAAGGTCTACAGCGGGGATGGAAAGAAAGGGGCGAATCCGAGAGGAGGCTCCGCAGGACTCGAGACTCACAGGTCTTTCGGGGGCACCCCTCCCCGCACCCCCCCCGTTCTGAGACGCAGAGGGGAAAAGTGTTTCACCTGCTGTCCCAGCGCCGTTAGTTGCTGACACGAGAATAGATTTCTGATCGCTGGACGCTAGGCAAGGGTGAGTTTTAAACTCAGAGGCTGGTTCTCCCAGCGGTAAGCAAATGATTGAACTGCGGTCGTTACAGTCAGAATTTCCTTTCCCCTTTCAGGTTCGAGGGCTAGAAAAAACTTTAGAGCTTGAGAACTGGTTGGACATGAGGTTTGAAACCACATGAGGACTGACAGACAAAGGTCTACTTTCAAGGCTTCCTGACGGAGACAATGAAACATGTTTTAACTGAGAAAATGAGATTATTTTTGCAGAGACGACAGCTGGAGGTCTAATCCCGCGCGACGGGCGAGCACAGGGCCAGGAGGGGCTGAGATTCGTCGGCCTCGAGGCGCTGCTTCTGCTCGCATGTCCTTTGATTTCGTCTGTGCTTTTGAAGCTGTTCTGTCTCCTCGGGTTTCTCTTCCCCTCCACCCCGCGAGACCGAGGATCGCACAGGAGCTTCCTGTCTAACCCTGGACAGGCCAATTTATCTCCGAAACCAGCTGCTACGCAGGGCACCTGTACCACTTCTCTAATTTGACAGTTAGACAAAGTTATTTTTAAAGGAAACTTCACAGGGTGAGATTTGAATGTCTGGAAAAGATATGTAGGTATAACATCTAATTCAACGATATTGCCGAAGAAGTGATGTACAATCTTTTTTTAGTCAAGTGCAAGTTATTCTTTGGAGAATTTTTAATCAGAATATCTTGAAATTGTTTTTCAAGTTTGTCTGAATGCCTGCACTATTAAATTTATTATGGGAAGTATTTTTTCCTTGAATTATTGTACATGTCCCTCCCTCCCTCCCTCCCTCCCTCCTTCCTTCCTTCCTTCCTTCCTTCCTTCCTTCCTTCCTTCCTTCCTTCCTTCCTTCCTTCCTTCCTTCCTTCCTTCCTTTTCTCTTCTCTCTCTCTAGCTTTTAAAATAGGCTTAATTTTTTTAGAGCAATTTTAGGTTTACAATAAAACTGAGAGGGAGGTGCAGAGGCCCCATAAACTCCCTACCCCCACACATGCATATCCGGAGCTCCCATTATCAACATCACTCCCCAGAGGTGTATTTATTTTATTTATTTATTTATTGATTTATTTTTTTTTTTACCAAGAACGAACCTACATTGACACACCACCTAAAGTCCTTGAAGAAGGTCTTAAGGAAGCCCTGCTGTCCAGAAAAGTATGAGAGAAAAGAAGAGAGTTTATCTGCATGGGCTCTTTCCATTCCCCTGACCCTAAGTTAGGCCATTTGTCTAGGGTTGTCCACGGGGATTAAATGCCCACACCTCCGAGTGGTGTCGCTAGGTGCTGGGAAGCCCTGTCCCAGACCCTAGGGCACACCACTAATTCTGGACATATCAGGACAAACCTGAGCCACCGTGGGTCCCATCAGTCAGGCTGGGCTGTGGGCCGCTGTGGCTCCCCGGGGGCTGGGGCACGAAGGCTGCGCTGGCCCAGCTGGCACCTGGGAGACGTGAGACGGCAGCTGTGTCGGCGATGAGGGCCCGGGGTGACAGTGAGAGCACTCCATGAGCCCGTCAAAGCCTCGGGGACAGATTCCAGTGTGGGAAATGGGGGCGCATGAAGTGGGCTCCCTACTCTGAAATAGAAAACTCTAGAAGCCAGGTGAGCATTTGTCATTGTAGGTAACTTGTCCTTGCAAGTGTTTGGAGAATTTGGTGGTGGTGGCAGGAGAGAAAGGGACATTTTCCCTCCTGCACTGCTTTGGGAAGGGAGTTTACTATTGCAAGCTACTAATGATCTTTGGTGCATTTAACCTAAGAAGTCCACAGACATTTCTTATAAAGACACATATTAAATTTCTTGATGGTGTCACTATATTTTATTTCCACCGTAAGTCCATCTGCACCGCTTCATTAAACTACAGAGCTCTACGTTCACTCAGAATATTCACTACAAGGACCAACACCGAGGTTCTGGTTGTCACATTAAAAATGAAACAAAACAAACAAAAAGGCCTCATTTTTATGTATGCAAATTGTGAATTAATATAAATTTTTATTCAAATAAAGCTGAACGCCAACTTAAACAATACATGCTCACCTTAAAGTTTAAGTAGATATTAAATTTTTATAAATTAAATAGTATCCTAGCCTGGCTGGGCATGGCTCAGTGGTTGAGCATCGACCTGGGATCCAGGAGATCGGGGTTCGATTCCCGGTCAGGGCACATGCCCGGGTTGCGGGCTCCATCCCCAGCAGGGGGCGGGCAGGAGGCAGCTGATCAATGACTCTCTCATCATTGATGTTTCTCTCTCTTTCCCTCTCCCTCTCCTATCCTCTCTCTGAAGTCAATAAAGACATATTTTTAAAAAATTAAAAATAAATAATAAATAGCATTCTAAATATTAGGCTAAATCTATTTTAGGAAAGTAAAGAAATCCTACTTAATTAATAATTTTTGGCAGACCAGACTTTTTTTCATGTAGAGTCTTATAAATACTTTACATCCTTAAAATATAGTTGTGTTATAACTTGATAAAGCCAATTTAGTCATGTGGCCCTGAGAAGGATTGCATGGCCCTGGCTAAGTAGAAAATTCACGCGTTAGTAAAGCCGACAGCTGCTTCTCCTTCATCCCACTTCTCCAAATCTGTGTTCCTTTGGGGGAAAGTACATCTGCATGTACTTTTTTGTTCTTTCTGTTCCCAAGCAATCTAAGCTTGGTTTTTTTTCCCACCAAGAAGAAACCAGAGGAAACATCTTGTTTCATTTTTTGTCGTGCTAGGGAACTTGGGTTATCTCAGGGGGAAATTCTGGAGCAAGTGCAAGTCACAGGTGGCCTTGGGAAGACGTGGACTTCTACTAAATGTTGTGAGCCTATTTGTAGCAAATAAATGTAATCAGTATACAAGTGAGTCAAAAATGAGACACCGACAGGGATGTCGGAGAGGTGAGGTCATCAGACTGGTCAGGGACCAAAGGGCACCTGGAATTTTGAAACCCTATGGCCAACTGCATTTTGTTCTTCCGAAGCCCGTTCAATTCCAGGCAGTGTTTGCTGGATCTGACCTTAATGTTTAATGGAAGGAGAAGAAATAGCCTCCTTGGGCTCATTCCGAGGTATGTCAACGGTGTTTCCACCCAGTGTATAATTTCAGTTCTGGGGTTGGTAAAGCAGGGATTTCTAGGTCATAGTCTCAATCCGTTTGAGTCTCTTTAATCAATATTTGAGCTAGTTTCAGACCAACTATTTCTGTTTGAGCGCAGTTCTGTTCTGTGCTTTGGATCAATTTCCACAATTAAAATGATATCACAGACACTTTTCACTGACTACACATACATGCGCACACACAAGCTTGTGTACATGCACATGCCAGAATGCACACTCCCAGGATATCACAGATCTGGATCATGAAAAGCCTGATAGATTTTCACGAGGCCATATGTGAATAATCACCAACAGAGAGAGAGTGAATTGGCGTCACCATCATATTTATTCTAGGTGAGGTGACATCTGCTTCCCCTTCCCAATTTTTAATTCTGTTTTTGTGTATGAGTGTGTGGGTTTGGTACATGTATTACTCTGCAGATTAGGATTTGAAATTGGGTAGAAATCCTTAATAACATTCATGACATATTCATAATTATAAATTGAGGCAAGCACTTCCCAAACTTGAAAGTAGGAAAGAATGAGGGTTTATATGCTCAAGATAACACTTTCTTTTACTAATGCTCGAGTCGCACAAATATCTGTGAAGCTACAAATGTTCTGTGAATACATTTTAAATTACTAATGACTGAAATATATTATGGGATATGTCATATATGGCAAAAGAACAAGAAAAGTTAACAGAAATCTGTACACTGATCACCCAGCTTAGAAAGCAAACAGTCTGAATATAGTTGAAGTTGATTATGAATCTCTTGTTAGCAGCACCACACTTTCTTCAACCTCTGAGGTTACTATTTTCGTGAAATTAATGTTCATTATTACCGCACATGTCAGATTGTATTTAAAAACCCTTACATATGCATAATATGTATACTATGTGCATATATAATATACATAAACCATTACATATGCATAATATACATGTCATACATGCATATACATATATAAGGGTTTACATTTTTTATTTTAAAAGCTTCATATTATATACATATTTCAACATTACATTTGTAAGGTTCGCTCATATGAATATGCGTAGCTTGGATTTCATTATCTCGTCTGCTGTACAACATTTCATTGCATGGATCTATGACAATTTATTTTTTTTCCAATTGATGGACATTTTAGATCTTTTCAGTTACAAAAGGCCCTGTAATTAGTTGTTTTATCTACTATCATAGGCAGATTATTGATCCTGCGACTTGCCAAAATTTAGGTGGCTTGTGTTTTTTTTTAAAAAAACTATGTTTTACCCTGGTTTGTCATATATTCTGTGTTTAAGCAGATTTATTTTCTTCCAGCACTTATATTTCCAAAATTAGATTATTGTGTATAAATACCACCTTGTATTTAATTTACAGGAAGAAAAGAAATGGAATATTTAAAAACCAAGTTAGGAAATAATTTTTGGGAGTAGGGGAGAAGAAATTGTTTGGTTTTAATTATTTAGCTTTCCCCCCATGGCTCTATTTTTTGCCAGCTCAAACTGTGTGTAGAAAGTGCTTATGGCATTTTTTGAACAAACAAATAATAAATTTAGAAACATTGTTAATATTTTATAGTTTGGGAGTCCAATTTAAAATAGCTTCTGGATTACTGTTTCCCAACTTCCCATTAAAACGTGAAAAGAATTTATAATGGGAAAAGACCAAGAAAAGGGCAAAGCCCGTATTTCCATCTATACTTAGAAGGGTGGTCCCCCTGCTGCTGGAACCTAAGAAGAATCCTTGTCACCCAGAGGCTGATTCAACCCCGAGAACCATGCCCTGGGAGGCCACGGGCCCACCTGGGCCAGGGGATCTGAAAGGGCAGGAGGCCTCCTTCTGAAGGTCGGCCAAGGGCAGCCTGTGCCCAGCCGGCCGGCTCCCTGTGGTTCGAGACAGTCAAGGCCACACTATCAGGAATGTCGCAAGCTGGTTGTTACACAGAAGCTTGAAATCGACCGTGGTGGGAGCAGTTCCATCGTCAACATCAACAAAGGCGGCAAATCAATGCCATTCCTCCGGCCGGTTGTGAAACGTTTTTGTGAAACATTTATCAGCAACCCCTCCGACCCGACTCCCTTCCCGTGTTCCCAGCCACAATCCCCGACGGCAGCTACTCTGCAGTGTAGGGACCCATCGGGAAGCAGCAGGGACGTCGAAATGTATCCTCTGTGCTTGTGTTTGATTTCTGTTTTGGTTTTTTCCAGTTGTACATTGTAAATTCTGGAACACACACCGGGAAGGTGTTGAGCAGGGACTTGGGGAGACACGGGCTGCCAGTGGGGTGTGGGCGGGTCTAGTCCCTCCAGAGAAAGCAGGTCGGGCAGGGTTTGCGGAGGGGAGTGGTGGAGGAATCAGACCCCCCAGACTGAGTTCCATCCCCAGGCCATCAGCTGATTACCAGGGAGTGAGGGGCGGACGCTGGAAGCCACCACCGGTTTGCCCCGGCCTGGCTCACCCTGCAGCGGCCTGGTCCCACGCAGCCAACCCTTCCTCAGAGTCCATACCATGCCCCAGCATCAGATTAATTCTGCTGAATTCTTATGCTTCACAGAGGTTCCCTGCACGGATCACTCCCTGCCTTGGCTAATTACCTTTGGTCTTCGTTGCCCCTTGTCTAGACTGCCTGACCGTCCCCCTCCCCACTGACCTTCGGACTCGGGGCCCGCGTGTTACCTGCATCACCGGTCAGTGCAGCCGCGTTTAGAGCTGTATTTCGAGTAGTTTTCACACCGACCTGTGTTGTTTCTGTGCTCTTTTCTGCATCACCTTCCTGTGGCTCAAGTTCCTGAGTGTCTGTCATTGTCCTACCAGGTCTGCTCAGTCCCACTCACGGTAGTTTATGTCGGTGATTTCCAGATGGGTTATTAATTTTTAATTGTCTGTTTATGTTAGTGAGGCTTCTTTCTTCCCTTTTTCTGAGATAATACTGGTGGGATGACTCTAAGGAGTAGCTTTGCATTAGCTTTTCCGGGTGGCTAAGGGCAGTCACTGCCATTACATCAACAATGTGTGAATTTGACCTTCAAGCCCATGCTAGCCGAGGACTAGAATTTCACTTCACTTGGGGATTTATTTGGGGCTGAGGCTGAGGCTGAGGCTGAGGCTGAGGCTGAGGCTGAGGCCGAGACAGACAAGCTCCCTGCTATCTCCCCGTGACATTGGGCAATTTAAAAAACTAGATTAGCCACCCAATGTACAGACAACTGAGGGCCCCTGCTCTGTTCCGACCTCTTTCCACACTCCACCCTGCGTGGGCCAGAGGGTGGGTCCCCTGTTTCACACGGGAAATACGACTTGAACCCCTCACGGTCTGGGGGGAAGAGCACATCACAGGACAGTCTCGGGTTCACTCGCATGTTTGCCTTCGGTTTCAGTTTCCGTCCTGTTTCTGGCACCTACACATTTCCCTCCCTTGGTTGAGAACATAGCTACGGAGCTAAAATAAGGTTTGCTCCATGCCACCCACCATATCGAGGTGTTTACAGTGGCAGGGTTTCTAGTTTTCTTAATCAGCTTTCCTGCTAAAAACAGAAGTTGCATTTTACAATACTTGACAGCCATGAAAAATTGTTCAAAATGAGAATTTATCCTTTCAACGGGAATCACAATGGCTGGTTAGATCATTTTGGTAGCATTCGATGCTGCTTCCAATACTGCGAAAGCAGAATATTTTAAAAACGGGCACCATGTGAAATATGCCACAGCTCTACGACGCGGAGGCCCCGGGGATCGAGTGTACAGCGGGGTGACTGTCTTATGTATTTGAAAGTTGCTCAGAGAGTGGATCGTGAATGTTCTCACCACCCCCCCCCCACAGACACGGTAATTATGTGAGGAGATGGAGATGTTAACTAACCTTACGATGGTAATCGCTTCACAGCGTGTCTATGAAGTCATGTGTAACCTCGCACCGGCTCCAAGCTGTACGTAAGTTACATCTCTATAAAGCTGGAGGAAATATCCGTCTTATCTCTAAATTCAGAGGGACCGAAGTGCCCTGGGAAGGAGGTTGTATTAAAAGGAAGTGAAAGGGGACAGATTTCTCCAAGCCACACGGCTTCAGTGAAGTCTCGTGTGTCACTCTTTGATGGCAGTTTTCAGCAGCTCCGGGATGGTGCCGTTCTATCTTCGGAATAGCCTTATCTTTGGAGGTAAATGCTTGCTTTTCAGGGAGCAGGGAAGTAATACCTTTCGTGTAAAAATGTTTTGTTACTTTCACAAGGCTTAGGGTGGGACCGCGCAGGTCAGGCCGGGGGAGGAAGAGTTCCTGTTTCTAGATAAAGAGACCGCTCTTGGTGGATGCAGCTCTCGTAGAGAAGTGAATCCAAGTGCGCACTGAAGAGAAAATTCCTGTTACAAAACAATCCCCAAACTATTCCTTACCGAACCCCTAAAGAGGGTCTTGCAAATTACATGCATTCAGACATAATGAGGTTGCACTTAAAATAATTTAGGCTTAATACGACCAGGGAAACAAAGCGCGTTTATACTAGACGGTAAGTATTTTATATAAAACCGAACAAAGAATTTACGATCGAAATCACCACTAGGGGGCAGGAAACAGGGGGAAGGATGAATAATAATAGTGGGTTTCTAGAATCAGAATTTCCAAGCTTCTGGAACCTCTGAAAATTGCTGTAATAATAAGAATAGTTAATACTAATGAGGTGGGCCCAAATGGGGTGATGGGCCCAATTTTAAGGAATATATATGTTTAATTTCATGACAACCCTGGAGGAAGTTACTCTCCTTATCCATTAAACTGAGGTTAAATGACAAGTGTAAGGTCAATAGTAAATAAAAGGTAACAGTAGATTAAAATTCAGGCAATCTGACTGCCGGGTCTGCAGCTGAACTCGCCACTTCTCCCGGGGATGACAACTCTTGCTTGTTGCTTCATTACAAAGAAAAGTGTACACAACTGTCCTCTGAACTATTAGAGAGCAGGCGGCTTCTTCTGGAAGGATGAACTCCCTCGCCTGCCTCTACGGCATCAGCTGACAAGCCAGGGACTTCGTGGGTGTCCCACATGCACATCTTGGGAAACAGAAGCTTAAAACTGTCCTATGCAAGCTGCCAGCTCCCAACACGGTGAAGTTTTCTGGAGCCTGGACGAACAAGCCGGCCCCGTGATGGCATCATCACGACCCGTGGAAGGGGAGGCTGCGCAGGATGGCGGTGTGGGTGCGTTAACCAGGCACCGAGGAGACAGGACAGGCTGGGGCACGTCCGGGGCACACGAGTGAGGCCGGGTGCAGGGGGACCACAGACACCAGCCTGTCCTTCAGCCACGCGGGCGCCGAGCAAAGGCGGGTCCAGATTAAATCGCAGTGTTGGAGCCTTGGCTCTTAAACCAGGCTCTCTGTACCCCATCCCATTGCTAAGCTCACCTGCTGAGCACAAGGTAAGGCCTTCACATAACCCCTGCCCCGCACACAGGACAGGTCAGGGTAGCCGGCACTCCAGTACCAGTGCACGGGAAAGAATTAGGAGACTGTCATGTCAGGGCTGTAAAGGAAAAGCAAGAAACCAAAACCAAAGTCAGCAGGATCAATGGGCCAGACAGAATAAGGGACAGAATACGCATGGTCAGTATTTGCAGGGAAATGCTATTTTACTTCCAATCGCAATTTAATCAGGCGTCTTTGGAGGAGCTCAGCAATGGCATTCAAATACAGCGTGTCCCAAAAAAGCGTGTACACACTTTAATAGCTGGCTTCTATTACATTTTGAATATGAAATGCATTTTATTATTTTTTCTTTATTTTCTTTATTTTTTAAAGATATCTTTATTGATTTCAGAGAGAGGAAAGGAGAGGGAGAGAGAGATGGAAACATCAATGATGAGAGAGTCATTGATCGGCTGCCTCCTACACGCCCCTGACTGGGAATGGAGCCCGCAACCCGGGCCTGTGCCCTGACCGGGAATCGAACCCTGATCGCCTGGATCCTAGGTCGACGCTCAACCGCTGAGCCACGCTAGGCCTGGCGAACATGAAATGCATTTTAATAAACATTGCCTTTATAATTATTCAAAGTATGTACACATTTTGGGGACACCCTATATATGTATAGGAGACTAAAGGTCCATGAATACTTTAGTTATTTAATTGAAAGAAAGGCCAGACCTGAGGCACAGCACAAAGCCATCGTAATGATGATGACATGAGTGCGGTGTTCCTCACAGGTGGAAAGAAAGGCTACATGCTGGAGCGCTCAGGAGTACACACATGCATATGTGTACCTACATACCTACCCACCCACGATCACGAGCACGCGTGCACTGGTTATGCGATAAAGCTGAGCTCTGCATGAGAGTGGAAAAAGGTAGGTGGTTCGATGGCGCTGGGAAACTGATAGAAATAAATTAAGTTGGAGACATACCTCATACCATAAATACGGTACCCCAGACGTAGTAAACATGGTAATGAAAAGCGAAATTATAAAAAGAAAAGTTAGGAGACTATACAGGGTGGGGCGAAGGTAGGTTTATAGCTGTTTCCATGAAAGATAATATAATAATTAATAAATAATAATACAAGAATAAGTTCTGTTTCCTGTACTCACAGGGGCAAACCTAATTTTGCCCCACCCCGTATGTGTTACATTGCAGGTGGTAGGAAATCAAGTAGAAAGTCCAAGAGTACAAACCATGAAGGAGAGAGAGGGAGGGAGAATATGTATTACATTACGTTAAAGAGCTATTTTGACAAATGGTTGATTAAACTGAGACAAGATATTTGCGATGTATAAAATACAAAAGCGACTGGCGTCTAGAATATGTGAGGGATTCCTGAACATCAATGTGAAAAGACAGGAAATCCAGTAAAAAATAATAAAACCAGGCAAAGGAAAACATTTAATAGGCATTCCCCGCCCAAGAGCTCATGGCTGAGCTCTGGAGGGCCGCCGCTTTCCCGTCAACAGACGGGCGAATTCAGTCGAGGATGAGACGCGACTTTACCCCCACTGGTTTGGCACAGTGCCGAGCGCGGGAGGTCACCAAGCCCTGGGAGGGGCGGGGAGGGGAGTGTGGCCACTGCAGGGAGCAAGGTGGCCACGGAGCGTCGAATAAAACTGCACAACTCCTGGCCCAGCGTCCCCACCGCGGGGCGCTCCCCAGAGGACTTCCTACCCAGACAGACCCACAGGCAGCACGCCGGGGGACCTGTACGTGACCACAGCTTGTCACAGCCTCACTGTCCTCACCAGGACGACGGATAAGCAGATGGCAAAGCACCTCAGGGGGAGCCGGGAGCTGGGAGAGCCCAGGCTGATCTTCAGGGAAGCGCTGGCCGAGAAGCGTCCAGGGCAGCCAGGCCCACCGAAGGCCGTCGTTTCCTTAACTCAGAGCCCCTGCCTCCCCAGTACAATACGCCCCGATTTGCAGAGTGTAGGGGGGAAAACTGCGTCCCCTTTACCCACCTCAGGTCGCTGGCTGGGGCCCCGAATCAGACCAGCAGAAGGCCCAGCGAGGGGAGGAAAGCCACGGGAAGGCTGTCGAGGCGCAGTCCCCGGGGGCACCCGCAGCGCCCGAAGAGGCCCTGAGGCCCTTAGCACTCAGTGTGCACAGCGTCTTAGCAAAGGGGAGGCAGTTTGTAGAGCGAGGAGCCGGGAAAGGGCTGGGGTCCCAGGGCAGATCGCGGGCGGGCAGGGTTATGGGAAGAAGCGGGGAGGCTGCGAGTTACAGCGACTGTGCTGCAGGCCCCGGCTCTACGCGGGGCTGTTTCCTCCGAGTAATTTCCGTTCTTCCCCCAAGGCACAGAGGGGAGCCCCTGTAAGTTTAGGTCGGCCTTTAGGCAAAGAGCTTTTCACGTATCTCTTTCTTCTCAGTGTCCTTGGGCTCAGAATAATCTTGTGCTAAAGAGGCCTGTTCGGGGGAGCCATGCTCGGCTGCCCCCCGCATCCTACACCTTCAGGAGCAGGTATCCAGCGAGCGCTCAGGTGCCGAGTGGGAAGGGAAGGGAGACAGACTCCGAGGTAAAGGGGGAGCAGATATAACCAAGGGGCAGTCTCACAGGCGCTGATACTACTTTTCAGAGTAAAATTAATGCCAGTTTTTTCAAAGTAAGAAAAAAAATTAGAAAGAGGGAAGAGGGAAGCTCTAGACAGAGAATTTTGTTCTTATATATAACTTAACTCGCACTGCTATGCTTAGGGGATTCTCCCCACGTATTTTAATTAAACATTTATATTCGAGGTGCCAGGGAGAAGGGGCCTTAGGGCTGAGCCAGGAGCGAGGGGGAGCGTGACTGCGGGGAGCAGGGAGCGTGGCCGAGGCGGGGACGGCCTCCCCTACGTTAGTATACGGCAGTTCCTAAGCCACGCCACCAAATCTGACAAGCAAGAGGAGATCAGGGGTAGGAAAAAGGGAAGGAACTAACTCATTAAAAAATGGAAAATGTTTTAAAATCCTTGCATTTTAAGAGACTCCATTGGGTCCTCTCAGGACCTAGAACCAGCCGCTCCAAGATATCACATGATGGCAACTGATCACTTCGAATGAAAGTTATTTGGCAAGCAGCTGGTGCCAGAGGGCACCCTGACCCTCCCTGGCGTCCTCGACTCCAGGGAACAAATCTCCCTGGGAAAGGTGCCCTCCCTGCTTCCCGAGCCAAGAGCCCAGAGCCCAAGTCCGCGCACACAAATCTTCTTGCCTCCTTTCTAATTCACTGCCCAGGCCCGAGCTCGGTGCAGATTCCTTGCTAAGCAATGCCCAAACCTTGCTCGCTTTCTTTCATAACGAGCGCCAGCTTTTCCCTGTCCTGCCTATTCTTCACGAATTTATTGTCTCTTCAACTAAAGAGTATAAAATGCTGGCCGGTTCACCATTTCTCTGAGCGTCCTTCATGATTCTCCTGTGTACACATATTAAACTGTTTTTTCACCTGTTAATCTGGTCTTAATGTTGATTTTATTATTAGTCCAGCTGAAAACTTTAAAAAGAATGGGGGGGGGGATTGTCCCCTTCCCTGACAGTGTTTTCTTTGCACCCATAGGCCACTGAGAGGGACGCAGGCCCAATGTGAGATATACATTATATATATAATATATATTTATATATATCTGATCTCAAACAATGACAGGTAACTAGATGCAAAACCATAAACATTTTCTAAAAATATGTTTTTATTCATTTTAAAGGGAGAGGAAGGAAGAGAGAGAGACAGACATGAACTGGCTGCCTCCTACACGGCCCCGCTGGGGATGGAGCCCAAAACCCTGGCACGTGCCCCGACCAGGAACCAAACCAGCGCCTCTCGGTGCGTGGGGACGGCGCTCGACCAGCTGAGCCACACCAGCTGGGGCGAAAACCATACGCACTGGAAAGCGATCACTAGTTTGTATCCTCGGCGTTTTTTATCTGTGAAGTAGAATTAGCCACATTCAAATGAATGGTGACTTCTAAGCCGCTGAAAGTAAATAAAAAATGAAATCCTTCTTTGGGCTCTTATTTCACATGAAACTAATGGACAGTGGAAATGAAAACCTTTATTTCCCATCATCTAGTTTTATAATTTAATAGACACAATCAAGCTGCCCAAGGAAGTACAAGATATTTGTAGTTACTGTGATTTTTTATGATTTTATTAAACTGTAATTTCGCAAAGACTTGAGATTTTATGGGTCTTTTACGGAGGTTGCTTGTGTTTTTAAGCTTCCTTGTCACCGGAGTTTTACGGTCGCCAAAGCACAGCAGCCTATGTGGCAACCTGCGCTTGCCGGCGGCCGAGGGGCACCAGGGAACCGCGTGGGGAGCTTGCTAGTTCTGCTGGTTAGAACCCCGGCCCAGTGTCCATGATTACCCGGCTAGTCAACAAAACATTTTTATCACTTTTCACACTTGTAGGTCTGTACTGAGCGTTGACGATGAAAAGCATGTGCATGTTAGCCACACACGCTCACACACGCTCACACACGCTCACATGCTGACACACGCTCACACACACACTCACACACACGTGCGTACACCCTCACACACACACATATGCTCACACACGCTCACACACGCTCACACACGCCCACACACACTCATACACACACACTCACACACATGCTCACACATGCTCATACACGCTCACACACACGCTCACACACGCTCACACACACGCTCACACACTCACACATGCTCACACACACGCTCACACATGCTCACACACGCTCACATGCTGACACACGCTCACACACACACACTCACACACGCTCACACACGCTCTCACACACATGCTCACACACATGCTCACACACGCATGCTCACACATGCTCACACACACGCTCACACACACACTCACACATACACTCACACACGCTCACGCACACGCTCACACACACTCACACACATGCTCACACACACTCACACACATGCTCACACACACACACACACGCTCACACACACTCACACACACACATACGCTCACACACGCTCACACACACACACGCTCACACACACAATATCCCAGCCTCTGAGGAGCTTGCAGTCTCGAGGGGTTTTAAGACTTTCGACTGAATAAAAGCTCTGCCTCCCCGTGACATTTCCCTGCTTATGCTCCGCAGCCAACCACACAAGCGCCTTGCCTTCCGCACGCGAGCTCGTCAAACAGCTCCGGGTCCCAGCGCCTCCCTCCCGCCGCTATCACATCCTCGGGCCGCATCTCATTCCCTCCCAGGCCCAGTTAACGCGCAAAACCCAGGCCGAGGGTGGCTGCTGTCTGCCGGACACGGCGCCGTCAAGCATGAGAACACGGGTGGCGTGGGCTGTACAGCAACGACGCACGTCAACAGCGTGTCACTGTAGTTCAGGCTTTGGGAGCGGTCGGGGGTCGTGCTGAGCCACGTTTTCCGAACCTGCCCCCTTGTACCCGGGGCGGGGGCCCAGGGGAGGCCCCGGGGCGATGCAGAAGCAGCAGCTGTTGTGCACACGCTATCTGGCCGGCTGACTCCCCCCCGGGTGACGCGGCGGTGGGCCTGCCGGGGTTCAGCGCCTTTCCCGGGCCAGGTGTGCATGCGGGCGCTGTGACAAGGGACCCAGAAATTCTGCAGGATACGCTCGCCACCAGCCTCCGAGGCAACAAGAACTGACGTGGATTTCGGCCCACGCTCTGGGGGTCCCAGCTCGTGCTTACGGGTTCCACCTTCCCTGGGTCTCCCCACTGTCCCCCCCCCCCCCCCCCGCCTGCCTCGTGGCCCTCAGGGCCCAGCCCCAGAGGCAGGGACAACCCCTCGCTGAGACCCTTAACCGGCTCCCGCAAGCGCCAAGTCCCAGCCACAGACTAGCTTTACTTACCTCCCCGTAGTTCTGCTTCTCTCGCTGACCGGCTACACAGGCTGTCCATTTAAATTTTTGTTATTTTCAAATTTAATTCTGCAGTTACCACACACACACACTGATGCAGCCACTGGGGAAGCAGAACCTTACGGGTCCCTTTGATGCCGAAGCCCCTGTGCTCCCCTTACCCGCCCCCCGAGGCCGCGGTTCTGGATTTCAGGGTGTCACGTCTCTGCTTTATAAAAGGTCAGGAGGAATTCGAGGGATGAGCTGGGTGGGAAGGGCTGGCTCAGGCAGTGGGCGCAACCGAGGGTCAGGGAAACTGGGCAAACTCAGGGCCCAGATGTTTAAATATTTGCTTTGTTCTCTTGAGCCAGAATTTTTGATGCCACTTTCTTTCCCTTCTTCATAATTTCTTTGCGTCTCCCTTTCATCCTAGGCCAGTGGTTTCTGCTTTTGTGGCTTTGTAGTTGAGGGGGGAGAGGGTGAAGGCGAGGGAGGGCGACGGGGACAGGAACAGGGAGGGCAGAGGGAGGGAAAAGCTTCACAGGTTTTCCTTCCCAAGGTTCTGATCCAGGAGATCTGAATTGGGCTGTGCCGAAAGACGGTATTTTTAGAAGTTTCCAGAAGCGATGGCGATGTGCCCCGAGGCTTGAGAACCACCATCTAAGGGGTATGGTAACAAGTTGATGGACAAATCAACACACAACCACTAAACAGTGTCCGCAGCGGGAGTCCCCTGAAGCCAGGGATCCACTATTAGAGGATTAGCGACACCTGCAGGCCGAACTGCGTCGGCGAAGACGGCCTCAGCCTGGCTCAGCAGAAAATCAAGCACTAACGCTGTGCAACAAACTGACCGTTTCCTTGAAAAGATGTTGCTCTCTCATGGTCAGGGTTTCTCAATACATAGTTTCATCTGCAATGAGAACAATCCTGAGGCACCCAGAGTTTTTAAAATTGTATTTCTGCTTTAAATGGCATTGATCTCTTTCTGTTCTGAATTAATTAGATTACGGGGCTATCCATTCAATAGTGTACAGGAGAGAACTATAGCGACAGGGGTCGCCTGCAAGGAAAAGCACATTGAGGAGACTGGCTGGGGGCAGGGCAGGGAGCATCTCTCCAAAGGGACAAGGGATGACCCCGAATCAGAGGCTCGTCTCTGTCGAGCTCATTCTTACTTTGAGAGCCCCCTGAATGTGATTCCAAATTAGTCCATAACGAACACTGGAGATAGACTAAGCCTAAGAAAAACAACTACAGAGAATCTGAAGCCATAAAAATGCCAGAGTCAATGCTGACTCGAATACAATGTAGAGTCATCGAGGGAGGACATTATATATTCAGCGTCCTGATTTTTAATCCAAATCAACTGCAAGCGATTACAATGTTAAAATTGTCCTTGACTGCAATGGTTATATTTCAAGGCACCTTTCTTTTCAGGGGGTGAACATTATTTTCTAGTACAATATTTTAAAAAATCGACTAGTATCAGCGCTTTATTAACAGGTAGTTTTCGAACCAAAGTCCGCTTTGCGTTGTCTTTTTTTAGTGTATAGTTTGAGTTGAGGAAGACAGGGCCTGAGGTAAGCTCAGGTTTGACCCTAGACGGAGGAAGCTGGAGTTGAGAGGACACAGCCCCTGCGATTGTGACGGGACCGTGTGGCTATTCTATTGCTGCTGATCCGTCCACGAACAAAAAAAGTTCTGGTAATCTGTAAATTGTGTAAGTAGTTTCTAATAATAAATAGTAATACACGCTGAATTTTGCTTTTTCATGAGGAATTTGAACTTTAGTCAAGTATTTCTGATGTTTCTAATCACATTTTTAGAGATATAGATTCATTAAACTGAAAATTTTGTCATATCTATGGATTTGAAATAATATATAATCTCTATGTAGATCTGTCGTGTGTGTGGGGGGAAGAGCTGGACGCCATCTGTACACTTTAAGGCCGTCTCCTGTGCGTCTGTTCCCTGGGGCTCCACTGCTTTGTTACTGAGAGAGTTTCTGAACATTCCTTTCTGCAGACAAAACAGAGGAGAGGAAAATACTCCAGACAAAATACTTCAAAGTGTTTTAGATGATTAATTATAATTCAGATCAATAAAGGGTATTAAATAGGTAACTAGAAATCTGATGAAAAGATGATGTCCAGCAGCATGAAATTATCAGAGTGCGATGTTGATGACATTCCCCATGACATGGGAAGATAGAGGAAAATATCATTTTATGCTCCGAGTCCGTTTACGTACAGTGCAGAATGGAGCAGCATCGCTCTCTGGGGAATATACGTCATGTTGAAAGTTAAATAGTGTGATTTTGATAAAACAGTTTTGTATCACTCTCCTTAGAATTGGCAGCAGATGCGTAAGGTACAGATGCTGCTTTATAGAGAATAGTCAGTAGTTGTTTACATCACACACGTGTACACACATTTTTAGTAAATATACATCCATCTCACACACACACACACACACACACACACACACACAACTATACATATTTAGGACCCGGCTCTAGTTGAAACTTTGGGAGGTTCAAATGTTGGATAAAAACATTTGCCTACGTCTGCGAAATGGTCAGTGACCCCGAGTCAGAGACGCTCACCCAGCGAGTCCCAAGTCCAGTGGGAATGTCGGTCACGTGAGCGCACCGGCTAAAACCGTGGAAGAGAGAAGCTCAAGCCCAGAGCCTCCCGGGGGACCCTCGGGCAAGAGCCCGTCTTCTCGCTCCTTCCTCTGCCCTGTGCAGAGGAGACTCCGTCTGTCCACTTCCCACCTACAGACCAGGCGGCCGGAGAAGTGGAACTGATGGCCGGGCGGCTGGGATTTCAGGTCCCCAGGCGCGGCCCGAGCTCATCTCAAACCGTCACTTCCAAGGGCCCCGCTGACTGGGAAACAGGGAGTGCGGGGCCACCGGTGGGCACATTAGTATTTGAAAAGGCTCCAGAAGTTGCAAAATACTGTAGCTTTTAAAATGAGATAGGGGCTAATTAAAAAAAAATCTTTGCTATATATTTAAAGAGCTATTTCTGATCATATTTTAAGTAAAATTGCTTACTTAACTTTAAAGCATTTTCTTTACACTTTCTACATTTTATTATATAGTCTTTATTAAAGATAAAATATTCTGTAAAAAAATGACAGTATTTTATAGATAGTACATATAATATTCACCCACAGAAGATAAATTTTAGCCCTGCCAACCTATGAGGAATTTAAATTAGTTTTTCAAAATGCATTCACTTTCAACTTTGAAGTACGTGTGTGTGTGTCCACGTGTGTGTCCAGAATGTCTGTGTTATTTTTAGCACTCGCTCTCATACGTGTGACTGGAGTCATACATCAGCATATTTAACTCTACCCATGAGTAACTGAGTATGTTTTCCTTTAAGGTCTTGTGACTCATATTTATTCAGGAAAACAATTAGATATTGAAATACAATGTTAATTTATGGTATGTACATTATAATTTTTTAAAGATTAGCCTCCCAAGTAGCCTTCATCCATAAATGCTGGTGAAAGAATGCACCCCCTTTGAAATTAGTACACGTAACCTGTGAATCCTCGTGTGTCACATGGGAAACGACATGTAAGGACACACAGGGCCACCCCTAGTTCGTTCCGCTTCCAGTCCTTCCTTTCCCACCAGCACGCTGAGGGCAGAGCGTGCGGGAAAGTGTAACGTGTCAAGAAGCGACATGGAAACAGCCGAGTTACTCCTGTGCAACATTCCACTCACTTGGTAAGAGCCACACATGCATGGATAAGCTCTGAAATATAAATTGTGTGACTTCAGGGACCCTCGTATGAGTTAAATGCTCTTATGTTCATCAGCGTTTAATCTGGTTTTGCACATTAAGAAGATGAGTGGTAACATTCTTTCTAATTACCAAGTTCTTTTCTTAACTTAGAACAACATGAAATAGCAAATACAAGAGATGTGCGTCGTCAGGAGAGACCGGGGCAGACAGGTAACGCCTCACAGGTCAGCGCCCGGAAAGGGATCCCTTCCTCCGCGGACCAGGGGCCCACGCCTGCCCTCCCACCAGGCCCCACCGGCGGGAGCTGTCTCAGCCAAGCTGACCGAGGTCCTGCGGAGACACCGAGACGGCGGCCCTGCCCTCCAGGCCCCCCGACTACCCTCCCGATGCCACCACGCTGGCAGCCCCCTCCCGTCCCCGTGCCAGCTCGCTGGGGCAACTCGCTCGGACGCACACCACTGCCCTGGCCTGCCCAGGGCACTTGCCTCGCCAACGAAGGGGCCAGCGCTTCTAAAATGTTTTTTCAAAGCACTGCCAAGGAAAGAGAGCTCCTTTTCCTTGGCTGAGGAGAACCTGCCCGGCCAGAAAGAGATGGGGGATGGACTTCATCCCCTCCGAGGTCTGGAGATGCCAAGGCCCTGCAGCGATGCCCTTCTGCGGATCCCACGATCTGAGAGGACTTGCTGGTTCCTTCTCAGGCTCTCTCTGCGCCAGTGACTTTGCTGATGGCTCTCTGTGTCCCTTTTATGTCTGGTGCAAGTGGGAGCTCGTTATAGAAGCCACACGCCGAGATCTGTGGTGTTTAGAGCTCAGCAAAGAGCACTGAGAAACTGCAGTGGGCTCCAGGTTATTACCCAGGTTTTTAACACTAAACCTAATCCATCCCTATATTGCCTCAAATGCCTCTCATCCGCATTTTTTTTTTCAAGTGGAGTCTTTATCATTTATACTGATTTATTGGTGCTTTTATTAAAAAAAAAAAATGTTTTGACTTTAGAGAGGGAGAAAGGGAGAGTGAGAGTGAGAGAAACATTGACCGGCTGCCTCCTGCAAGCCGTCTCCTGCGTAGTGTATACATTTTCTTTTAAATTTTATGTAGTTAAAATTTCAGCCTTTTTCTGCCTTCTTCAGTGGTATGTCTCCCAAGGCCTTTTCTATCCCTAAAATAATTTCCCACTGTTTATACGGCGTTGAACAATTTTATCGCTTTGTCTTTAGAACTCTGATCAATTTGGAATTGATTGTTTAATACGATGGGTAACAAAGAGATCTAAATTTCTCTCTCCAAACGGGTAACACACTGGCCTCAAATGTATTGGATTATCTTTCCCGTCGGCACTATTTCAAAGTGTCGTATTTGCTGTGTCCCAGATTCTCGGGGACACGGGCACCTTCTCTCTCTGTTCTTCCCACTAGACCACCCGGCTTTTCCTGTGCCCGCGTCGCACGCTAAGGCTTCGGCCCTCACGGCCCTCTGCGCGACTTCACTGTCGGGTTCCTGCCTCTGTTTCCCCCGTTCGGTCTTTCTGGTATTTGGATGCTCGCCTCCCGGACGGATCACTTAATATGACGCCCTTTTCTCTTCTTATCGCCCTGTTTGCCCCCCTTCTCGCCTTGCTCTGAGAGCTTTCCCAGCTTAATTTTCCAACGCTTCTTTCATTTCTTCTATCGTGGTTTAAAATCTGATCTCATTTTTCTTTCCTAAATGTTTCTTTTCATCACAACTTGACCTTTTTTTTCACAGATGCAATGTTCTCTCTTACTCTGAGGATTTTTATGATGCTTTTTCATTGACATGTCTTCTCTCTCTCTGTTTTTTACTTGCAGATTTCGTTTCTCTTTCCATACGACATCTTTCCCCTACGTGTTGGGCGATCCTCAGGCGTTTATTCTCATTTCAGATTGTGGGGGTTTCAAGTTTACTTTAGTCACTCTGAGCACATGTATGAAACTTTTTTTTACTTTAGGCTTCACTTGGGTATTACTTTAAAATGATATGTTTTGGGGGGACCCTCGGCCTGGTCACACACACCTGAGAGTCCTTTCTCGGTCCCCATCTGGAGAGTAAAAGGCTCCCGGCGTTTAGCGCTCAGGGGCGTGTGGACACAGAGCCTCCTGTTCTCAGTAAAGCACCCAGCTCGCCTGCTACGTGGGGGCAGAGCCACCTTGTACGGTCCCACGGAGCCCTGAGAGAGACCCACAGGTGGTTTACTTCTCGACTGTAGTCATTTGAAATTAGTAATTTTTGAACAACGGGCCTGCATTTTCATTAATTTTGCTCCGGGCCCACAGGCCGCGTACCCGTTCCTGGGTAGCCCACCCTCATGTGTGCGGAGCCAAGACCAAGCCCCTCGGGTTTGCCCCCTCCAGTTCTGAGGGGGAGGAGGGCATTTGCCATCACCATTCAGTTCAGGTGGGGATATAGGGATCTGTCTGATTCTAAAGTAGACTTCGCACAAGTCTCTTCACCGCCTTTCATTCCCCTTCCCTCTCCCTCAGAAAGTGGCTGTGCCCACGTCTGGCTGTCCATGGGCACCGAGCTCGCTGCAGGCGGGCGGCTGGTTGTTCTCTCCCTCTCCTGCACGCGGCTGCCACCCAAGCCCGTCTTCCTGCTGACGAGCAATCTCTCATCCCTCCCCCAAAGGCGTTGCTCTGCACCCACAGTGGGGAGGGGCCCTTCCCCTGAACTGAAAGCTGCATTGTGCATTAATAACCTTCACAGCCTCTTTAAAGACCATTCTGGGGAGCACCCTGCCCCCGGCATGTCTGTGTGATAAGGGGATGTACTGGGGACCTGAGCCTTTCTTTCAGGGGATCACACGCCTTACGAGTTTCACCAGTGAAACCTGTCCCTTCACCCACTGGAGTGACTCAGTTGCGTTCTTTCTGCGGTCCAGTGCGCAAGGCGCAGCTCCAAATACAGGCATTTCGCACAAAACTGTCTCAAAAAATATATATTATTTTCGTGACATCTATAATACAGATAAAATAGCAACAAAAATCACTATAACAAACATTCACACATTTTGTTTTATAGTTTGCAAGGCCTCCCAAACTTTTATTTTTATTTACAACACTGGCAGGTATGCATTATTTTGCTATTTATGGGAAAGAAAATGGAAGTTTGGGGTGATTAAGTGATAATTCTCAAGTTCACACACAAAAAATTAAGTGGTATTGCTCAAACATAGAAGCCTTTTCTTTTTTTAAAGCATGGTGATAATGTCCCGAGACCAAAGGCACCCTGGGGTGAGTTATTACCTGAAACTAAATAGAGGGTGACAAGCGATCTGAGCCGGCCGTTTCCCCTGAGGCTGTGTCCCATCCTTGCGACTCTCTCTCCTGGTAAAGACTCCGCACTGGCTGAGGGCCGAGGTTCGTCACATGAGACGCTGGGCCGCTCCTCTGACCCCGTTTAACCTTAGCCGCCCGTTTGAAGATCCTGCCTCCGGGGCAGTCGCAGCCCACGGTGCTGGGGTTAGAGCTTCCCAACACGGGGACTCTTCAGGAGCACGATTCAGTCCCCACCACCTTCGACCTGGCAAAGGCCCCCTTTTCCCTCCCTGTCAACGTATCTCAGTGCCAAGGGACAGCAGAACATCAGGCTTATGTGCAAAACTACGTTGTCCTAAACCTCAACGCAGCGTTCCCTGAACTTCCCCCTGGCAGGGTCCCCAAGCGTTCGCAGCAAGCCACCCGACGGGTGACACAGGGGAGCTGGAGGAGAAATCAGTGGTCGTATGAAGCAGCTCCGGTTAAAATGGCTTCATTTAGCAGATTTTACAAAAAAAGATACAGAAAATGAGCATATTACTAGCCCCTGTCCCAGCAGGGCCTTATTGGGCATCTGAACAAGTCAGGGGCCCCGCCGGGCCTTCCAGCGAGCCTGTCCCCTTGCTGGGGCTGGGTGTGGGTCTGCGACTGAAACAGACACACAGCGGACGGTGTACTAGGTGTCGGGCCGCGGGGCGCGTCTGCTTGTGTTTCAGAGGAGGGGGATGGAGAAAGGCTGCCTGCCCACGGTGGGAGGACTGGGGCGTCCGTGCGACGTAGTCACACTTCTTATCGTGATTTGAAAACCCTTTATTTGTGGGAACTTGCACATTATGAACCCTCCTTCCCCCGCCGGGGCCAGGACTGAAACCCCCGCGCCCCACGCAGCCAGCACTCAGGCGGGAGCCCCGGCCTGGGACACGGGCGAGGGGGACTGGGAGCCGAGCAGAGCGCCCTCCCGCTGGGCTGGTGGCGGAATCACAAGGGCACGTTCCTGGCGCAGCCTCCGGAGGGCAGCGGTGGGCGTGGCGGGGCCCTGGCACTGCAGGTGTCGGAGAGGAGGGATCAGTGGATCCGTGCCAGGCCAGTTACTCCTGGTTTTGTACATCACACTTTGTGGTTGTTGTTAATCCGAAGATACTTTTTCCATTGATTTAAAATTTTTTTTTAAGAGAGTGGAAGGGAGGGAGGCAAGGGGGGGAGAGGGAGAGAAAGGGGGTCCAACCAACAGCCCGTAACCGCTGGCCACTGTGCTTGCGCAGGTCTGGAGGGGGCATCTCGGGCTTGGGGCAGCAGCTGGGTGAGGTCCCCAAGGGCTCAGGTGGCTTCTTCTTCTCGGTACTTTCAGGAAAGCCTGCTGGTCACCACGTGGTTGACACTCGCCACGACCAGTCCCGGCATCAAGGCTGTGTTCAGGATACGAGCCAAAGGGAGGGGCAACGCCTGCTCTCTCTGTGGCTCTTGCTCTGTGGTGAGAGCTCTTCGCAGCAGCTTCGCCCCTTTATCCCGTTAGGGGTGCCTCCCTCGGACCCGCGGTTGCCAAGGAGAACAGTGTTCTCATTGCCTCAGACCCGTTATGACTCGTCCCCTGGGGTGTGCGGAGACTTCCATCCCTGAGGCCAAGGGATCTGCGCACATTGGTTAAATAACGTATTTAATTAAAAACATGGTTGTATAGATGCACACTATATATGTATGTGCACGTACACCCATGTAAATGCATCTGTATAAACCTTCATACATATACTTTCTTTTCCCTTCCTTCCAGAGGAGAGCAAATGAGTGTGAGTCGGTCCTAGGTCCCAATTTAGAAATAATACCACCTTTCATGCAGTTCTTTTTACCACCCAGAGACGATTATTTTAATTTTTTAAAAATAAATCTTTATTGACTTCAGAGAGAGGAAAGGAGAGGGAGAGATAGAAACATCAATGACGAGAGATTCATTGATCGGCTGCAGCCTGCAACCCAGGCATGTGCCCTGACCAGGAATCGAACCCCGATCACCTGGGTCCTAGGTGGACGCTCAACCGCTGAGCCACGCCCGGCCGGGCTAGAGTATTTTATTCTTTCTCCTTCAATATTCACTTCTGAGCTCGTTCCAGTACAGAGTTATTTTCTTACAATGGACTAAACTCACATCTGATGCCCCCACCGCCCGCCCTGTGTTAGTTTTCTATTGCGGCACCGCGAATTCCCACAGACTTCGTCGTTCAACGCAAATTTATGATCTCACAGGTTCCACGGGTCAGAGACCCCGGGTCCTCTGCTCAGGTCTCACGAGGCTGCAGTCGAGGGGGTGGCTGGGGCTGAGCCGAGGCTCTGGGGCTTCTTCCAAGCTCACTGGTTGTTGGCAGAATTTGACTCCTTGGGGCTGTAGGACTGATGCACGCAGCTGGCAAGGCTGTTCCTCTCCACAGGCAGTTGGTTCACAATGTGGCTGTTTGTTTCTTCCAAACAAGCGCAAGGGCGTCGTCCTCACCAGGAGTGTTTCCCTGCAGTCTGCTAGGTGGAGTCTTACCAAACGTAATCTGGTGAAGGTAGTGACTACCCCATCGTATTCGCAAGCCTGCCCGCATTCCTGGGGAGCCAGGGCTTGCGACCAGAGGGCAGGCACCCTGGGGGCCGCTGCAGAATTTTGCCTACCGTATCCCATGACTTGTACCTGCACCTTTGGGGTTTTCTTTGTTTATTTTCTATTAATTGTCAGTGAAAACTCTCACCTTTGTTTTTAGTACTTTATATATTACTGTCTGATCTAGGCTTTTGCTCTGATAATTTTTTTAGATGACAGTATTTTCAATAAGAGGTGACCTCCATCCACACACTCTCTCTCATTTTCACACCTTTCCAGGAACCTGTCACACACTTTTTATTCAATGACAGTGTTTATCTTAAAAAAATAAAATTCTAAAGCATTATTTTACAAACCTGAGTTTATAAAAAAAAAGAAATGTTTTCCCCACACTAATTTTCTAATAAGTAAAAACAACCAGAAGGAAAGGGGGTGGGGCAGGTAGAAGAACATAAAGCAGGATAAATGGAGATGGGAGGAGACTTGACTTGGGTGGTGAACACACAGTGCAATACACAGATGGTGTATTATAGAATCGTACACCTGAAACTATATAATTTTATTAACCGTCACTCCAATACGCTCAATTAAAATATTAAAAAAACCAAACAGAACATACTCAAAGCACTATGCTGAGACACTGTGGGAGATGTAAAGAATTATAGAACTATTTGCAGGCACTGAAAAGAGTTGTAATGCAGTTCTTCGGAAAGATGATAGAATCACAGAAGTGGAAGACAAATAAAACATTTAAATGGAAATTTAAGCCGAGACTGAAGGCCAAGCCACAAGCCTATAAATTATTAATTGTCAAATTAATCTCAGGGACGGTATGAGTTCAGAGGAGGGTGTCTGGATTATTTTTGTGGTGACTTAAACTACTCTAAAATTTAGTGGCTTAACACAATAGCAGCGCTGTTATAGCTCACAGCTGAGCGGGCCAGGGTTTCAGGCAGGGTGCAGCCAGGCAACACTCCTGCCCCAACGAGCATCACCTGGACCACCCCGCGGTGCCCAGCTGGGCCTGGCCTTGTCACAGGCTTGAGGAAGGGTGCCACACTAACCCAGCACCTACTGCCCCGGCTGGCCTCTTTCCCCAGGACGTCCCACCGTCCTGGGCCCTCCATGCGGCTGGGCTTCTCAAGGCAGGTGCTCTCATTTCTTTCCTGGCAGCTGCCTGGTTAGGGTGAGGGGAAAGGAAGTGGGCGCCCTTGTGGTCTGGGTCCGGAACTCACAGGGTTGCTTCAGCAATATTCAATTGGTCACAGACCCCCCCCGCCAGGAGGAAAGAGGAGATGGGACCCTCCTCCCCCTCAGCACACCTCACGGCGAGGGGAGGCTCAGAGCACTGCTGGCCATGGTTAGCTCACCACGGAGGGAAAGGTCAGTGTGGACCAGAAGGCCAGAGAAGGCCGGACAGGGGAAGCTGGTCTGAAAGGGCATTGAGCATTTGAAAAAGAGGTGTGAGAATAACGCTAAACATCAGTCTCTGACTATAAACAGCAACAATGGGAAAAAGGCTTTTGAGATGCCTCTCCATGCAAGAGTTCCATTTCCTTCTCAGCTTGTTTTGCTCTAACAACAAAACTGACCGTGGGAATTAGCCTCAACTTGGGCAAGTCATTTTGTTTCTTGCTCATACACAGGCTGATTCAACAGAAAGGATAATTTTCCTTTACGGTAGGTTGGCTTATTTGAAAAAAGGAGAATCTGAGCCTAAGGATTTTACAGGACTGGCTGGGGAAGGTCGGTCAGGGTTCTTTAACGTTCCTAAGGTGCGGGGAAATGTTCGCGGGTAGTCCTGTGCCTGGGTGCAGGGCAGCCCAGGACCAGGCACTGTGGGATTAGCAAACTGGCCCCAGGACCAGGCACTGTGGGATTAGCATACTGGCCCCAGGACCAGGCACTGTGGGATTAGCATACTGGGCCCAGGACCAGGCACTGTGGGATTAGCAAACTGGGCCCAGGACCAGGCACTGTGGGATTAGCAAGCTGGGCCCAGGACCAGGCACTGTGGGGTTAGCAAACTGGGCCCAGGACCAGGCACTGTGGGATTAGCAAGCTGGGCCCAGGACCAGGCACTGTGGGATTAGCATACTGGGCCCGGGACCAGGCACTGTGGGATTAGCAAACTGGGCCCAGGACCAGGCACTGTGGGATTAGCATACTGGGCCCAGGACCAGGCACTGTGGGATTAGCAAGCTGGGCCCAGGACCAGGCACTGTGGGGTTAGCAAGCTGCAGCCCAGGACCAGGCACTGTGGGATTAGCAAACTGGCCCCAGGACCAGGCACTGTGGGATTAGCAAGCTGGCCCCAGGACCAGGCACTGTGGGATTAGCAAACTGGGCCCAGGACCAGGCACTGTGGGATTAGCAAACTGGGCCCAGGACCATGCACTGTGGGATTAGCAAACTGGGCCCAGGTCCTGAGAGGCCCATCCTGTTAGATGTTTAGGTCTTCAGGGTCTCTCACAAGGCTTTGCTCAGAAAGGCTTGGTCGTTATAACCATCACCTACTGACGGAGAAGAGGCGTTTCTTAGATCTGTAGCTTACAGATAAATAGCTCTCTCGATTAATACTGACTGTGTGTGTGAGAGAGAAAGAGAGAGAGAGATGGGGAATGGGAGGGAGCTAGAAGCAGTTTTGCACACTGCCTGGCACTTGGCAGACATTTAATATTGCTTAATGAACTGTATGGCTCACATTCTCTCAACACCAATTTAAAAAATGTGCATTCTTCCTCCCAGTTTTGTCTATATAATATTAAACCAGAAACAAGAGACTCTCCTAGTAACACATACCAATTAAAAATTAACCATTCCCGCCTGAAGTGAGCATAGCTCTTGTTTAGCACATGAAGTTTTAAAATGTATATATAACATTTTCTTTTAACCCTCTTTTTTGGAGACGGATATATTTTGAGTTTATAAATATCAAACCCGAGTCCTAAATACAAAGGCGGAGAAAGCAAAGCTCAAGAGGAATACTTAAGAAACCCACATCTTTAACCGGGTTAGAGCATCCTGGGGAACCATCAGATCTTTCCAGTCTCTTATGCTGTGATGGAGACTCTTCCTCCCTCTCTGACAAAGCCTCGGCTCTTAGTGGTTTCCTTTGACTTGGTCGGGGCCCTGAAAACGCGAAGCGACAGCCCTGCTGAGTAAACAGCACCCTAAGCTGCTGGAGCCTGACGCAGGTCCGCAGCGCGCTGTGCGGTTCGCAGGAGCTATTTTCGGAAGTTTTTGTTTCTGGAGCTCTAGGTGGCTCCGCAAACCCTGCTGGGCCGAGCAAACAAAGGCAAAAGAAAACAGACACACTTTAGGGCCTTGGGACTCACCGTCTGGAGAGAACCGGTTAAGCCTTCGGAGCCCGGAGGGGAGGGAGTGTGCGAGGGACTCGGAGCCCAGAGAGGAGCGCGGGCGGAGGCGAGGCGCCTCCCCAGCCTGAGTCTCCTTAGCGACCCAGGGGTGCGGCCGCCGGTGTTCTCCATCCCATCACCGTCCCATCGAAGTAAGTACCTGAACCTGCTTCAAATGAACCGCAAACAGTCTGCAGACGTTATAGGTAATAGATTACACTGCAACATAATATGTGTATCTCTGAATATACATATGTATCTCTGACTATGCATACATATGGGTACGTGTAAATACATAGTTTCAACCTCGCCCCCAGGAGATGAGTTAGCCATCACCCGCCCCACGGCCTTAGCAAGCTCGCCCCCAGACCTGCCAGATCCCGCGGGGCGGAGGCGGGAGAGGCTGCGCTGGGCAGCGGCCACCGCACATCCGCGCGGCCTGCGGCGACCCGGCCGCGCGCTGCGCAACTGATGGAGGCCCAGGCACAGCTGTGGGTCAGCTTCGGGCGCGGCGAGGGTGACAGTGTCCCGGGGGAGGAGGGCAGGGCGCCGGGCCCCTCCCACTCCGCCTTTTCTCGCGCGTCCTGTCCCCGGGACTGGGACTGGCGTTGGGCACCGGGCCACCGGCGACTGTGCGCAGGGGCTCCAGGCACCTAGGGCAGTGCGCTGAAGGACGGGCCTTGGCGAGGACCGCGAGGGACCCGCCGGCACCATGCGAGCTCGCCCAGGCCGGCCGGGGCCCCGGGCGCCGCCCACGCCGCTGCTCCTCCTGTGCCTCCTGGCTGTGGCGCGCCCGAGCCTGGCTGACAGCCGTCCCCCAGGTGCGACGGGCGCAGGACCGAGGAGGGGCGGCGGGGGGCGCGCAGGAAGGGGCGCGGAGGGCAGGGCGGGCGGGCGCGCGGGCACGGCGGTGGGAAGGGGCGCGAGGATGCTGGCGGCGCGCGGGGACGCCGCTGCCCCCCATTGGCCACGCTCGGCTTATCGGAGCTGGAGGAGGGGACAGGGGCGCACGGGTCCGGGTGAATCTGGGGCCCACAGGGCCTGGGAGTCCACCGAGGCCAACTCCTTCATTTGAGCCTGTGGCCAGGCTTAAACAGCACCCACTCTTCTCGCCGGTGGGTTGGCTTTGAGGGTGTGAAACAGGATGTAGCAGCCACCAAGCAACCAAACAAAACAAAGCCTGGGGCTCACTGGAGCGTGTGTGCGTGCGTGCGTGCATGTGTGCGTGCGCGCTCTTTTACACCACGGTCTTTGATAGTGAAGTTTTTTGTGGTGGTGGTTTTGTTAAAGACAGTTTGAAAGTGGGATTTATGGGCAGAACATCAAAACCAGCTCCAAATTTGCCATTTTTAGCCTCACCCGTTTATAATTACTTTTTATGGTGAAAGTGTTCCCTCTAACCTGTTTTCTATGCACACTCCTGCGTTACAGCTTCAGTGTTAGCAGCCAGTTAGGACAACAGGCCGCTCTCAAGTTGGCACATATTGTCCATCAGGTAACAGGCTTCGGCGTATTACTCTACTCAGGGTTTTCAGCTTTTCACGGGAATTCAGTTATGGGCTTATAGTGTTTTTTCATAATGCACTATAAAGATGGGCAGCTAATCAAAGGACATGATTATGCATTTTTTAAAATAAATGTCCTTTCAAAGGCCTGGTTCACAACTTGGACTGAACATCTCGGCTGCTTCAGCCTCTAAGTGCCCTGGCCCCGCGTCTCTTCTTACTCGTGCCAGGTGTAAAGAACTGTCAGGGCACCTCTGCCTCAGGCTGCCGCGGGTCGGCCATCCCTGCATCACCCTCACTCGCCCCAGAGTCCTGCAGGTCCCAGGACCGGTGCCCTCCGGGTTCGTCCTAGAACCTTGCTTCTCCATTTGGCCGAATGTTGGAATTTCCAGCAACTTAAAAGTGCTGCCTCGGATCCTGCCCTCAAAAATCCTGACTCTGTTGGCCTGGATTCAGCGTGGACACCGGGAGTTTTTAAAGCCCCCCACGATTTTAATCATGTGACCCTGAGCGAGCGGAAAGTCCCGCCTTTAAAGTGACGTTTCCTCCAGAGCCGGCTGTTGGGTAGTTAGTTACTCTGTCAGGCCAGGGAGTCAGGTTTAAACTGACATTCAGGGTAGACTTCTAAAGAGAAACAGGCAAAAACGGAAAGCGGAATAAATGAGCAAACAAAGTGTCTGTGTGTGTGGCAAAGGTCTGTGTATGTGCAGTGTCAGCGATGCCCCGTCAGCTTCTCTTAAGCTGAAATTATGGAATAATGTGGCATAGAGAAGGCATGCAGTTTCCCATTGCTTTTTAGAAATAGAAGGGAAAGAGGAGGGAGGGAGGGAAGAGAGAGAGAGAGAGAGAGAGAGACATCCATGTGAAAGAGACACATCGATTGGCTGTCTCCCCTGCCCACCCCGATCGGGGTCAGGGAATAAATGAACCTGCAACCCAGGTACATGCTCATGACAGGGAATCGAACCCGAGACCCTTCAGTGCTCAGGCCAGTGCTCTAATCACTGAGCAACACAGCCAGGGCTTTTTTAAAATTTATTTTAAATCTAGATACTTTGAACTACTTAGATATAGATGTATAAAAACATTTGGTCAAATTTTAATATTAAAATGATTATACTTTTTCATATTTATTATGTAACTGTGTGCCTCGCATGATGCAGCTTATAGCGCTACGTTTATAGCAGTTTATTGACCCTGACTCTGAGATGTGGACATTGGAACTTGTGAGGTTCTGTAATTGCCCAAGTGCACATAATTAATGAAGTAGTAGAGCAGGAAAGTTGGCATTGCTCAGCCCGTCTCCAAAGCTGGCTTCCCTGAACACAATACCCCGTCGTGGCTCTGAGATAACTGGGCATGTCTCTGAAAGTTTGGAACCAACGACAGAGAACACATACATATGTATGCACAGATATATATATTAATATTGTGTGTGTAGGAATGGGCATGCGTGCATTCTTAGCTCTGTCCGTGGGGCTGGAGCAGTGATTTCCCAGCAGTGATAAGCGTACTCAGCATCCAGATCTTGATCCTAATGCCGTTCTTTACTAATAGTAAGTAGAACCTGGAGAAATGGCTGATTTCAGGACGGAGCACGGGAAAGTACAAGATGAACCTGGACCATCTCGAGCCAGAAGCAGTGAGGTGCTCAGAGCATGAAGGGTCATGTCGAAAGGATACGGGAGCCAGAGGGATGGGGCCCCCACTGGACAGAGCTGGGCCAAACTGAGCATCGCAATAACTAACAATGCTAATGGACTAGTGCCATTAATATCCCCTGAACAATGCCCATTGAACAATGTAGCTACTCATGATACATACCAATATAAATTCACCAAACGAATCAAGTAAAAGTTTGATGACATACAGAATAGTACATACTTTCAAAGCAGCTTCACACAAAATTCTTACTAAAGAAAAGGGAAAAAGAATACATTTATCGCGGAGAAGCCCTCCGGATACGGCTCTAATCAAATGATCAAAGCGAAAGTTGTCAGTAAAGAGAGAGGTAAAAAATTACCATCTGACAGGACGCAGTGAGGGGACCACAGCCAACCCCTGGGATATTCCTGCCAAAGACGTCCACTCTGAGTCGAATCGTGTTACCACACGGCTCTCCTGTTACTCTCACAAGCACCAAGGTCATGAAGGTCGGGAGAGACTGAAGTCGTCCAGAGTGAAGGAGAACCGAGGGACGTGGCAGCCGATGGCGACACGTCCGCTGAGCTGGAACCTTTAGGCTAAAAAGCGCATTTCAGCACAAGGACTTGTGCTGAAATGCGATGCGCTGTGGGTGAGCGGGTGACGCACAGCTGCTCGCTTCCCGTGTCGGGATGGCCCAGGGTGTGTCCTCTGCGGTGAGCATGAAGCAATGTCTTAGAGGGCAACGGGCCCTCGGGGCGCCGACTTGTTCTCACGTGGTTCAGGGGGAAGGTTCTTTATCCTGTACTTGCAACGTTGCTGTTCGTTCAAGATTATTTGAAAGGAAGCAAAGAGAGTTTCAGCTCTTTCCGAGAGTCTGACATTAAGCCACAGGGAATGCACGGTGGGGAAATGGTCAGTGAGTGTCATTAGGCCCATTTTCCAGAGGAGTGTTTGTTCTCCAACAGTGGCAGGCGATGTGTTAAGGTGGATTGTCCTAAACTGTAATCTACCGAAGTTACTTCTGGATAGCTGGCCTCACGTCTTTCACGATGGTATGTGAACCGTAGAAATAAACAATTTAGGACACACGCATTCACGTAGAAGGAAAAAACCCTCACCGCGTTTTGTTAAAAAATGAACTCCCTATTCCTAATAACAGTCACTGTTCATGCATCACAAAATACCTCAAATAGTGTATTGTTAGTATAGAAATAATAGATGTTATCTTTAAAAATGGTGTTGTTCTCTTAATTGAAAAATGTTGTTCTGGCATTTTTAAAGTTATTGTGGCTATGTCCTTACTAACGCATCCCTCATCCCAAGATAGAATCTATTTACAGCCTTCTGCTTACACGGTCCTGAGGTCCTGAAAGGGAGTTTAGATGTGATATTGGATTGATCTTGAAGCCCCAAGTGCTTTTGCGATGGAGCCAGGAGCCGGGAGCCAGCTCATAGCTGTGGCTGGTGTCCTGTTTCGCATTTCAAAACTCAGCGCAGCAACCCGGGGTTCTTCCTAAAAGGTCCTTAAAATAGGTCAGGATCTCAGGGCCCCAGGGCCGCTGCAGATGATTGAAAATCCTGTTGGAGAATCAGGGTGGAGCATGTACCCGTTTTGAAACGAGGGTTTCTCCGCGTTGGCGTTAGTGCCACTTTGCGCTGGACAGTTCTCTGTGGTGAGGGGCTGTCACTGTCAGATGCTGAACAGCATCCCTACGTGCTGGGCGAGTCGCGTCCCACAAAAAGAAATGGCCAAGTCCTGACGCTTGTATCTGTGAAAGTGGCCGTGCTTGAGAGTCGGGTCTTTGCAGACGCCGCCAAGGTAAAATGAGGTCGCACTGGATTAGCACAGGCCCTCAGCCCACGACTGAGGTTTCTGTGACAGAGGAGAGGGAGCGAGAGGGAGATTTGGACACAGGACGCAGACGCCCAGGGAAGGTGACCATGTGAGGTCCGAGGCAATCGATGCGGGTGGTGCAGCTACGCCATCTCCCCTGCAGAGGGATAAAAACCAATCTTTCACCTCTGGAACCACCATTAGATGCTGGCATTTTTGCCACGACCCGTGAACGATGCCCCGTGGAAAATCTCCAGCGGTGACTAAGCAACGGAGAATCTGATGACTTGAGGGGTGTGCGTGGGGTCTTGGCACCACCGCTCAGGATTCCACAGCTCCCGTCACCCTCCCTGCTTTCTCCGTGAGATGCAACCCCAAGTGACAAGCCGGCGGGGGGTTCGGGCGCAGAATTCCTGCCTCTGCATTTTGTTTATCTGTCTGTGACTCAGCACAGTCCTCTGGGGAAGTTTTTAAACCACGCCTGCCCGCGTTACCTGCCAACTTCCCTCAAATGCCAGCGTCTGCTGCATCAGCCTCCTGCCAAGCGAAAGCAACCGGTTTACATTCTCACTGTTTCGATGAAAAAAAACACCTCGGCTAAACAAAGAACTTCCCGCTTTCACTCGTCTAACACCCTCTGCAGACGGGCCTGCTTTTTGCACTCGGGATGTTTGTACATGATGTTCCCAAAGCAAAAACCACAGCAGCTGTGCCCGTTCTCCCGCACGTGGGGCTTGTTCGGTGGCATCGGAGCCTGATCGACACGAAAGCTTTAGGGGAAACAGGAGGTTAGGATGCAGGTGCAGCTGGTTTATAGATGTCTGATTGTTTTCACTGTCAGCAGCGGGCGGTGGTCACAGCGGCGAGTGTGCCCTGGAACGACCCAAACCCCCCTACTCTCAGAGCTTGGCTTTTCCCTTCCTATGTTCCTTCAGCTTCTGCTCGCTCTGTTTTGCCCAGCCCGAGCCTAGATCCCTCGCTCTAACTCCGGACCTAGGCGAGGCCTTCCGTCCAGGGCCCGGTGAAAACAGCCGCAGCCTCAGAGCTCACCCCTCGGCATTCGCTCCCTCTCGGCCCCACCTCCAGAGCCCCTCCAAGGTGCAGGCCAGGCCTCATGCTCTGTAGCTCACACGCCAACTTGTGCGAAACTCGCGGGCTGGCTACGGTCAATGCCACGGGCGAGGGCTGGGCGAGAATCCTCGCGACGATCAGTCACACACTGGGGCTGAGCTGACACTACTGTGGGTCATGCAGCCCGCCCGGGCCCGAGCTCGCTCCCCATGCCCCCCCCAGCATCCAGCCTGTGGCAGCTGCTGTATACAGTCACTTACTTAAGTGAAATAACAGAATGACAGCATTTTTTTCCAGCTTCTGTCACTCTTATTGTTGCTGTTAGGGTGACTAATGGTAATAATAATAATACATGACATCAGCTGGGCCAGGGGTCGAGTGGGTGACAACCTGCGTCCTGGTCTGCGTAAGCCGGGCCGAGAAAGACCCCCCCAAGGAGGCAGAGACGGCAGAGCTTGTGTTGTGGAAGCTTCGTGGCACCGAAGCTGTAGTAGAACAAACAGCCCCTCCCTGCCTCCCTTCCCTCCCCGTCTGCCTGAGATACTTTCTCTTTACTGTAACCTCTCAGTGAGCTGTGCCCAAGGAGAAAAAAGAGAATTTTCATTAGGGAAAGGTAGCCTTTTCATCAGTGTGTGTGCACGCACATGTGTGCCCATGCGTGTGCACACGTGTTTGAGAGGCCGGGAGGATGAATGAGTATTAAATGTGGTGGAAAGGTTTTGCATTTCTTGTAGCCCGGCGAGGCCCTTGGGGCAGGTTTTCCTATATGGTCACTGGCAGAGGGTACTGTGATTTAGGCATTTAATTCCTGAAAGGGTTATTTTATGGGCAAGTGAGTCCCACCTTCCAGAGCTGCGGTAGAAGCGATGAGGCCTATGGATCACACGCGTTGGAGAATCGGGTGTTGCTAGGTTTATATGGGTGTATATATTTATTGAGCAATATTGTAACGGCGGCATGTGAGCTGAGGCGACAGAACCACCACTGACTTTGATAACGTTTTTCATACAAAGAAGGAAAGGAAACAACTGGAAATAACTTTGGAGCGAAGTATAAAAAGGTGAAGCCGAAAAGGCCAGGATTCATTTAAACTGAAAGAAGTGTAAGGAATGCAGCCAAACTGGCAATAAGAGACCTTTATTTTTCTTCCCGGGCTTGTTTGATAGAGTTGGAGTGGTTTTCGCAGGAGGCAAGGCCGGGGCCCTCAAGTCAAGGAAACAGTAACCAGCGTAAGAAAAAGTTGCGAGGCGAGTGAGAGGCAGAAAAGCAACATTTGTTTCTCTGATGAAAGTTTTCAAAAGAAGATGCGAGTGACGGGAAAACCCAAGCCAGGTTTTTGGGGGACCCTGCACTGTAACCAGGGAAAGGGAAGGGCAGTGGGCTCCTGTGCGCCCAGCACCCTCCCCGTCCCGGCGCCCGGGCGCCTGTTGCCCTTCTTAATGCCCTTTACTGTGGCAACCTGCCCCTCCTTCTTCTCTCACCTCCTCCGTCTCCCCTTGCCTCTCTGTTTCCTGCCACTCTCATCTAACTCCTCAGTGTCTTCCTTTATGTTTTATAAAGAAGCTACAAATTGTAGGATAAGAAAGTTTTGTTAAAGCCTCTTGATGTAAATCGATAGCGACTTTTCAGTTAACAACAACAACAACAACGTAGAAACAATTGGAAATTTGGTCCTAGCAGCTCGGTGTGTTTCCGAGTATCTGTGGCGCTTATAAGACCTAATCAGACCTTCCCGAAACGTCCCCATTCGTGGTGTATCACACGGTAGCTGTTATAAACTGGCTTCCAGATAGTCACCTGACCTTGGTAAGCATAGATAAACCCGTGTTCTTTCTCTCACAGCCTCACCTGTTTCCAATCTACCTGCCCGAGAAGAAATGCTGGCCGGCTTCGCCAACCTCTCCTTGGAGAGCCACAACATATCGCTGACTGGTAAGGTGGCCCGGGCTCTGGCACGATGCCGAAATAAGCCTGTATTTGTAATGAAGCCGCTGCTTCTTGGCCTGTGGGGAACCAGGCCCCGCTCGTGTCTGGTGGGAGGAACACGCGCACCAGCCCCTAATACAATCACACGGGTGTGCAGTGTGTACGGTACCTTATGCTGGAAGGATGGGCTCTGGGTTCGGGGGGAGCAGCGAGTCCACACACGGAGGCTGTGGAAGCTCCAGGGGAGGGCGCCTGGGGGAGAGGAGGGTTCCTTCTGATTTCCGTCCGTTCCTGCTGGTGAATCCGTCTGAACTACTCTGCACCGAGAGAATTGCCGGGTCTCCTGGGAGACCGGCAGGCAGGTGACTCCCGGAGCCCGTGACCGTGCTCGAGAGAACCAGGCCGAGGGCTCCGAGCCGAAACTCAGCCCTGCTTTCTCCTCTCATGGTTTTGGACCCAGCATTTCCAAAGTAACCTGAGGGTCCTTAGCATAAGAGGAGTTATCCGCTTGAGCAACGCTATTAAAGGCTTAATTAGCATTTAAAATACTTTAAACCTGTTTGTTGAGTCCATGACAGGTTTTACCAATTATATGACCGTCGTTAACTATCCCCTCGCCTGAAGAACTTTCTGTATTTCTGTTTAACGTGAGTAGGAGGTGTGCCTTTTCCCCCCCAGCCTGATCCCAGAGGGCTGTGTGCACCGAGCTTTTCCGGGGAACATTTTTATGACACTGCAGCTTGTTTGTCCCCAAATACCCCTATGCCAATGTTTAGAATCTATTCCTACTTGGAGAAAGTAACAGAACACTCCTGGGTTACTTGCTTTTGTGTTTTTTGCATGTTCCGGCGGTTGGTTTCCTCCGTTAGGATGGAATGTTTAAGACAATTCAGGGGAGTAATAGGTTTGCTTCTCCTCTGACCACCCCGGGACGTTGGCAGAGTCGCCACCCAGCCCAGCGGCGCCTGGGGGAGGAAGGGTCCCTGGGCCCGAGCAGGCTCGGACTTTTTAGTTGAAGCCTGGCTGGTTATTTTTAACTCCCAGATACTCTTTAATTCTCCGACTGCTGTTCAAACCAGCATCCCTCCTGCTGCGAAGCGCTCAGGTGTCCCTGGTCGTTGCCTCCTTACCTTTGTTCGCCTTGGCCCGACGCACTGGAGTCGGCATCTTTCTCCTCCCCCCAGGCCCTGCCCTGGGGCCTGCCCCGGGTCTGAGCAATAGCTAAGCGCGTGGCCTGGCCCAGCCCTGCCGTCGGCTTCCACCACTCGCTTGGCCAACTTCCTCTCACAGGTTCCTGCTCGCGGACTTCCCCCCAGAAAGGCCTGTTTGCTTGATCCTGAGACGCAGCTCCAACCTCGGGCGCATCTGCTCTATTGCAACAGACTTTTGGAATCAAGTTTCTCTTATTTAAGTCCAATTTGTTTTATTTGACAGAGGAAAAGATTTGGCTCTTTTTTTTTTTCTTTCTTATGCTCACCCGAGGATATTTTTTCCATTGCTTTTCAGAGAGAGTGGAAGGGAAATAGAGAGGGAGGGAGACAGACAGACAGACATCGATGTGAGAGAGACACATCAATTGGTTGCCTCCTGCACACGCCTTGACCTGGGTTGGGGATTGAGCCTGCAACTGAGGTACATGCCCTTGGCCAGAATCAAACCCAGGACCCTTTAGTCTGGAGGCCGATGCTTAAAATATTTAATATGCTAAGGTGCCGTTATTTTGGGGTTCTTGTAATCCCATCAAAGGCCTATCGTAAGGAGGGTTGGCAACAACTGGGCGTGTTGGTTGGACATTTCAGAGGTGGAATCAACTGAGCTCGCTGTATGGAATTCAGTGCCCTGGGTCAGGCGAGAGAAGGCCAACGCACCTCCTGGGTACAGTGAGCTTGAAGAACCTGTGGGGTGTCTAGGTTTAGACGCTCGTAGGCACCTGCAGCGATGGGCCTGGGGGATCAAGAAGGAAGTCTGAATGGAGCCAAGAGTTCTGCAAATCAAGGACATTAGAGATAATCACTGAATCCAACGCAGGAGGGTGAACTCGAAGAGGGAAGAGGCCAGAGAGCCAAGTCCCGATGGGCATCAGCATTTACCGGTAGCTGGGAAAGGGGGGGGGGCAGCGAATCATTAGATCACGAAACGAAGCCAAGTTGTGGAGATTCCAAGGGGTAAGCAGTCTCTGGCCATGCCTGATATTTCCGTGACATCAAGCAGAGCATCCGCTCTGCAAAGAGGTTGTCAGGTTAACCAATCAGGCCACTTGCAACCTCAGAGAAAGCCCTTCCTGTGATGGTGAGAGATACCGGAACAGGCCGCGCTGAAATGAAACGCAGCTGAAGGCGGGGATCCCGTCGTGAAACTGGCTGGCGGGGTGCATGTCTTTGACAGAGAGAGGGGTCTAGGTTTTTAAGGGTACTCCAGGGCTAACGGTGAAGCGAGGGAAATTTACAGAAAACAAGCTCAGGGCCGAATATAGTAAATCTGGGAACACGCCCTCCTGTTTCTAGAACGCAGTGTAACCTCTGACGTAGGGCAAGACGCTCAGAAAATATGCTGAAACGTGGAAATCGTTTCAGTTTTACGGACTCGATTTTTCCCCCCAGAGAGTTGACTCTGGTTACAGTCTCGGGTGGTCTGTTCCTCCCTGTTTGAGCGTAAGACTGAATTCAGCAGCTTTGGAATTCAGGCGCGGTTCTTTCAGGCACGTGCCCGCCAGGCCATGCCCGCTGGCTCTGCACCTAGCCGCTCGCAGGCTGCGCCCCTGGCCGTGGCTTGAGGAGGCCCGTTTGCAGAGTTCCAGGTAGACCTGAAAGGGACTGCAGGTTAACTCGGCGGAGTTGCTTTTCCTTTCCTGCGCTTCGGCTCTGCGCTTGGCTCTGCCGTTGGTGAGTCCACGCTGCCGGGCAGGATGGAGACGTGTTGGCCCAGGGCCGTCCCCCCCACAGCCCTCCTTCCCCATCGGCATGACCACCGCTCTCGCCTTTATGAGGCCACGTCCTGGCTTTTCAGAATTGTTTTATTACCCAGGCGTGCACCCCTAGGTGCGACAGTTTAGTTTTACTTTTTTTTTTTTTTAAAAAAGGCATGTTTTTGAAGTCTCCCATCAGCGTGAGGCTCATTCGTCTCCCTTTTCCAACGCATCTGTTGGAAGAAGCCAGGCCCTTCCTCTTCCCGAGTTTTCTCACAATCTGGGTTGTGCAGCTTCCTTTCGCGGGGTGCAGTTTAACACGTTCCCCCCCCCCCCGCATTTCCTACGGCCTGGTAATGGGGTCTGGGGACAGCGTCAGGCCTCCCTGCCCCTTTGCTACCAGGTAACTTCCTAGGTGCCGGCTGCTCCTCAGGCCCCCGCTGGTTCCAGAGCTGACGGGAGCAGTCGGTGCCAAATGCCCACACCCAGGGTTCACCGGCCCTGCAGCACCGCGGGCTCCGTTCCTTCGCTTATTTGCCAGAATTATATACAGAGAAAGTTTTCCTTCTGTATTGTTTGGTCCGTTTAGGAAGAGCAGTGACCTTGCTCTATTTTTTTTTTTTTTAATTTTATTTACCACTGTTAAAAAAAAAAAAAGTTGGCTCCATGTATCCTTCCTAAGTGCGATATCTATATCTATGTATCTCTATCTTTATCTCTACATCTAATCTGCATCAATATCAATATATCTACAAATAGCTCTATCACCTCGTAGCTTTGTCCTGATATTTCAAATTCAGTGAAAATCCAGAACTGCAGGATGTGTATGTAAATTGGTCTGACCTGGATCTGTGTCTCCACCCAGTTCCTCCAAGTTCTTAGGGAGTAAGGCGTCCGGGAAGGGCAGAGCCAGTAGATGGCACAGACCCACATTATACCTGAAACCCTGCGATAACTATGAGGGACGTGGCCACCGAAAGGCGACCGGACAGTCCCCCACCCTCTGCCGCCAGTTCTGCTGGCCCCCGGCCGCCGTGTCTGGGAGCACAGGGCCCGCCCCCGATGGCTCCCTCCCTGCTCTGTCGGGGAGGCTTCAGGGAGCCCAGCGCACAGTCCTAGGCTTTTGTGGTCCTGCTGATGTTTTCACGAAACTTCTCCCGGCGGTGCCTGTGAGAGAGGGTCGCAGAGGGAACCGAGTCCGCGGGGACAGAGACATCGTTCCTGGAAGGAAGGCACGCGAGGAAACGTCTCAGCGCAGCGCGGCTGTGGAGGCTTTAAACTGCTTCAGACGCTGGGTTTCCCCTGAATGTCCCTTTTGTGTGTGTGTCTAACAGGACAGTCCAGTGTCGCCGTAGAGAAAAACATCACTCTGGAAAGGCCTTCGATTGTAGAGCTCACGTGCCTTTTCACGACATCCGGAGACCCGAGCTCGGTGCGTGTGACCTGGAGGAAGGGCGACGAGCTGCTGGAGGGCGACGACCCCGTGAGCGCGGCCGGAGGCGCCCTGTGGGCCCGCTACCGGTGAGTGCGCGGCCGGCAGCCGGGCCGCCGGGCGAAGTCACGAGCTAAATTCTAAATATTTCTGCTCACTGGCGTTCATCCCTTTGTTGCTACTTGAATGTTATTACAAAAATTTTTTTTTTCTATTTAAAAATTTGGGTTAATGGCTAAGTCTTTTCATTTTCATTCGGAAGTGCTTTGAGAACGAAGCCTAAATTAATAACTTAAATTATCTTCAGGTTCACCATCATTAACAGCCAACAAATGGGAAGTTATTCCTGTTTCTTTCAAGATGAAACGGAACAAAGGGGCACATTTAATTTCAAAGGTCAGTGCTAATAATTTATGGAGTTATAATAACCCCAGCATTCTCTTCTCAGACTTCGACGCCCCCTGATTTTTAAATTGTTGTTACGATACTGAACATAATGCAGCTGAAAGGAAATCGTATGCTTTCTGTTGAATCGTAAGTGGCAACCTTTAAAATAGTGCTTCCTAGGGTAGGTTTTGTATTTCCCAGTCCACTCCCACGTGGCCTCCCTGCCCTAGTTTAAAGCACAGGTTATAGTTAGAAAGACCAGGCTGCCAGGGTATTTGTAAATCAAAGCAGTCTCTTGAATCTATCATCTATTATCTATCTATCTATCTATCTATCTATCTATCTATCTATCTATCTATCATCTATCATCTATATCATTTATCTATCCATCCCTCCCTCCCTCCGTCTAAACTCAGAGCCTCTAGAATCGCCCCCTGGGTGTCTGAGTTGCTGCCTCCTAGACTGTGAGAATATGTGTCAGTGGCCCCAGGACTTGGAAACTTAAGGCTACATACAATTTAAAAGTACCACGGAGACCCACAAAGGGTGGCCTGCTTTTGATCTCATCAACTGAGGACAAACCCAGAATATAACTCACAGCTCTCCCCGTGAGGACAGACCAATGAAAGTATTTTCCTCTTTCCATCATTAAACCGAAACGTCGGAGGTCTCAACTCACAGGAAAGACTAGTCATTCAGGTTGGACAATTACCGTCACGAGAAGCCCATGTTCAGTGACAGATCGGTGACCGGTGTCCATGCTGGTATTTGGGAAACGCCGTCCGTCGCCACAGGAATTTCCCAGGGCGCAGGAGAAATCCTTCTCAAGCCCGGCCAGCGGCCCTGAGATGTGGACACGGTCCCCAAGGCCCCATCCACGGTGGGAGGGCTGCTCTGCCACGGCCGTGACTTAGGGTGGTTCGCTCCTGCACGCCCCCCGGCCCCCTCTGCTCCCACCGCCTCGTTTCCCTCGTGGGCTCTGTAAATGCTCCTTCTCGGTAAACAGAATGAATCCTGTGTTTATGCAGCTCGGTCTCTGCAAAGGCAGAAACCATCACCCTTGGATTACTCTGATTGTGTACATTCTCTCTGAACCTTCTTTCCTTCATCTGCCTAATTTAACCTACTGGAGAATAAACTATGCTCGGTTCCTTCCTTGACCCCTGTGCTTCCCTCCCCTCCCCTCCCCTCCCCTCCCCTCCCCTCCCCTCCCCTCCCCTCCCCTCCCCTCCCCTCCCCTCCCCTCCCCTCCCCTCCCCCTTCCCCCTCCCCCTTCTGCCTTTCTCCCTCCCACCCGCCCTGCCCCGCTCCCTCCAATGAGTTGCAAGGATACTGAACACGAGCACACACAGTTCTAGTAAACAGGTTATCGAGCCTCTTTTAAATATGTAAAGACCTGTGGGTTTTAAGGAAATGCTCATCAGATCTTGAGGCTTTATGTGATTCCAGGCAATTCAACTACAAAAATTGCTTTCCCCCCCTTCTAAAGGGCTCTGTTTCCTAGGCACTAGTCATGCCTGTTCAAAGCTTAAATGCTGAACATATCACATTTTTCTCATGAGCTCTCTTGGAGCAAATGACCCAAAGCATTATTTGGACGTGGTTGTTCTTACCTCTGATGCTAACGGGAGCATTGTGCCTGTCAAAGACCAAGAGGTTGGATGCCAAGTGGCCTTGGAGAGGCCCCCCGAGTTCCTGTCTGTTCTGAGATGACGGGGCCGGTGCTGGCTGGAGCCCCAACACGAAGCCTGGATTTGAAATCAAGTGCTGGAGAAAACTGCCAGTGAATATTTACTTTAAAAAAAACAACAACAGTTTTCTTGAAGCAGTTTAGTTCAGTTTATCTGTTTTTACTGCCCACTTAACATTAATGTGGCTTTTAAGTATGTACTATATCATGAAGATACTTATAAAATTAGTAAGTTGAGCCCTACTAGATCTTTTTAATTTTGGTAAAATAATAATTCTCTGTAATTCATCTAAATTAATATTGTTTGGAGAAATAACTTCATGTGATTACCATTTAAAGATGTTTGGCATCTGCGGAACAACTCACATGTAGTTATTTAATTAGGTCTGTACGGTTTACAGAAGATTATATTTTTATCAATGTCCTATTATGCTTTCTCCACATGGGTTGCTTATGGTTGCTCCTAAGAAAAGGGATTATCTTTCCTTAGCATCACTCCAGTCGAGGGTGGATGAAAAGCCTGCTTTATCGTCTGTTTTAAATTGAGCCAAAAAAAAAAATTCTGTTACTCTGTGAGTCAGCGACAGAGCCTGAGCCTGAGTTGTCAGAATGATTCGTCAGCACCTCCCTGCCCCTGCCTGCGGGGGAGCTGGCTGATTTATTGCTGAAGATGGTGAAAGGCCCGCGTCACTGCTCAGTACGGTGCAAAAACCCTGCTGACGCTGTGGTTGGTCTGGCTGCTGATGCCAGTCACAGGGGAGACAGCAAATGTCGTGATTGCTTTTCGCCCAGGAAAGACGAGCGATGGTCTACGGGGGTTTCTGTCGTGGGTCAAATATTCTGAGGCAGTTGCTGGAAACTTCTACCCTGCTCATCTGTGTTAAAGCCCCTCGGTAGGAAGATGCAGAGATTTAGTTGGTAAGGGACAAGCGATAGGACATGGACCTTCTGGGACACCGCGGTGAGGTCTGGAATGTACCTAGTGCTATGACACCCGCCTTGGCCGGGCCATCTGTCCTCATCGGGAGGTCCCCAAGGGGTCCCGGTACGGAAGGGGTGCATAATAGAATCGGCTGGGACTTCAGCTTCAAACCCCGGTGTTGGAGTTAAGCTGTCTTTGACCACGAGGAAGAATCTTTTTCCTAATTTGAAAATACGCCAATATCCTTGAGCCCCAAATGCTTTTTCTCTACTCCATGGAAATGCAGATAGAAATCTCTAGCCTTGTGGCTCCATCGGGCTTTCGCTTCCACTGGGTGGATCCTAGACCCCACTTTCTTAGAGATTAGTATGAATCGGCAACTTTACCATCTTTGGAAATGGGTTCTTGCAGCCCCAAGACTGTCCCGTGTCCTGGTTGATCCAATGTTCCAAGAGGTCAACAGGACCCATTAGGATACTGTTTCCCTGACCTGCTCGTAAATATTTCCCGACGGAAGCAGCAGCCAGGACCACGTGTGACCTCTGGAGCCGTTCAAACAAGCTATGTTCCCCCAGGCCCAGTGCATTTTATAATTTAGGCCCACGCTGCTGCTATCAGCCGGCGGTGACTGTCACCTTGGCCATTAATCTAGGGACAGTAAAAAAAAAAAAAGCACAGAAGAGATAAAAAGAAAGCGGAACTTTGGTTTTGTTTCCCTGCCACTTATCTGCAGTCTGTATCCTGATCTTAACATTTACTTGAGACGGTTTAGTAGCACAGCAGTGCGTCTCTCCCCCGAGCCTCATAAAATACCCAGATTTTCTTGAAAAGCCCCTTCCAGCTATTAGCTATGCTCCCCAGGCCTGTGCCTCCTAGACTCCTACTGAAAAAGGGTATTTTTCTACTGTGTTTCCCCCAAACACTGCTTTCCTTCTACTTTTGCCTCTTAGCCTGAGTCAACCTCAATGTTTTGATCATATTTCAACACATATTTTCCTGCTAAATCAAGACCTAACTTATTTCCAGAAAGGCGCAGGCTGAGATGGAGGAGTGGGAGAGAGGCCCGGGGGACCCGCAGGCTGGGGGAGCAGGAACCCCCTGGCTCCTGCCCAGCACAGCCGGGTGCAGAGTCGGCCCTCAGAGCGGCGACTGTCTTAGGCGCCTCTAGCCCGGCTCCAGAAGTAGCTGCGCCCCAGCTGCGTTGGTAAAAAGCGGCGCCCACCGTGCACCCGCCGTGGCTCTGCAGGTGGCACCCGGCCTGGCTCCGCCCCGTCTGCGGTTGGAGGAAATGGCGGCTTCATAGAAGAATCTCTGTTTTAGCCGAGCTCGTATTTCTGCCTAATCTGCGCGTCTTTAGCGGAGGCCTCTCAGAGCTAACGTGGGTGGGTCTTTCTCATATTAATGAGAAAATGAAAGAAATGGACCTCAACTTGCACACGTCCACCGTAGTCAAACTCTTTCAGTAACAGGCATTTCTCTGCATTTTCCTTAGTCCCTGAACTTCATGGAAAAAACAAACCATTGGTCACTTACGTCGGGGATTCCACCGTCTTGATATGTAAATGCCAAGGTTGTTTTCCCTTAAACTGGACCTGGTACAGTAGCAATGGGAGTGCACAGGTAAGACCCCATTGCTTGCTTTCATTTGAAGAAGACAAAAATAATGTTTATTTCCTACGGAGTAAGATTATAGCAGACTCAGGAGTCCTGGGGCTGTTTACAGGTCTGTGTCTTTTTCTTTAGTACGTATTCACAAAGACACAATGTGACAAATGCGGTTGTCATTTGATGTTTTTAGCTTATTACACATCTGAAGGTATCCTTAAGGGTTCATTAGCTGGCGCTTTGTTTTTGAGATTTAGCCACGTATTTAAAGTCTTTGAAAGGAAGCTGTAATTCATTTTCAGTTGGTGACTTTATGAATAACCCCAACGAGAAAAGATTCTTTTTTTCTTATTGTTTCACGAAAGTAACCAGAAAAACGAGGCAGACTTCTTTTCCTGCGCCTGTCTCTGGGGACCCTTGCGACAGAACGCGATACAGTGGCCGCATTTGGTAAAAGAATGAACTTAGGTCTTAGGCTCTTCCAGTAACTCCCATTGGCCTCCTTTGGCTTTCCAGAGACTTAAGGGAAGCCAAGTGCTGGGAATTCCTATTAAGGAATTAATGGATAGTCCAAGACCTGATTTCAAGAATAACATGAGCATTCAAGCAGTCACTTCTGGCTCTCGCTCTTCCTCGCAGATAGCCTCTAATAGCACGGAAATTTAGGAAATTATCCTGCAGGGGACACCAGCTGCTAGTGATCGCTGAAATTAAATTCTGCAAAGGCTGTAGCTGTAATTCTAGAAGGAACAGTACGTGACAGTGTAGATCTTACAGTGAAATCTCAAGTGGGTGCTGCCGAGACGGCTGAAGGAGGCCGGGAGGGGGGCTGATTCTGCGATAACACTGGTTGCATTTTTCAAAGAAACAGCTCCAAGTCCCTTAGGAATAGACGTAAGCCATTAACATCTCTGCTTCGCTTCTTATTGCTGATTAGGAAAGGTGATCATTTTGTGTACGTAAATATTTTTTAAAATCATGTAAATGTGTGAAAATTGTGATATTGGAAATACAGAGTCTCATTTATTTATGTGTGTGTGTGATATTGGCAAAAATGCCCTAAATCTCATTATATTAAACTTTTAGTTTATGTTTCTCTCCAGTTGCTCTTCTCATTTTCTCTTAATTTGGCCCTAAGCGTGGGTCATGTTAGGATGTGAGACAAGTTTAGGGAAGGGGGGGGCAGGTCAAAACTTTAGGTCGAGTGTCTTTTCAAACTGTAGACCAGGCACCCGCATCAGAGTCGCCCAGGATGCCCATCGCTCACACGGTGCTGAGATTCATCAGCCCCGTTAGAGAGGACGCATTTGTAACAGCATTACGGGCAGTGCTGAGTGCACGGGAGCCGGGTTGCTATAATTTTGGGGCCCAATACTGAACTCACAGACAGTTCATCAGATAACCCCCGAGAACATTTGTGTGCAGATGGGCATCTATTGAGCAGCCTGGTTGAGTGATAGAGCCGTGAAGGCATTGATGGCCTGAGAATTAAATTGAATTTAAATGAATTAAATAAGCCCCCAAATAGCTCAGTACGGCTCTTGAGCGGCTGAGAAAAACCCAGTGAATCTCAGGAGCCAGCTTGCCTGCGAGAGAGACACTCAGATATGAAAAGACGGAGAGTGGGGAGACCACGGCCCACACCAGCCTCCCCGGGACCCCGCCGGTCCCTCCGCATCATCTTTCAAGGCCTGAAGGTTTCATCTTTGGTCCCCAGCCGGAGGAACTGCCAGTGTCGGGAGCCAGGGACCCTCCCTCATAGGAATAATCAGATTTAGCAGATTCATGAACCTTTATCCGCTGAAAGGGAACTTCAGTTCCCGGCAAGGAGTGGGTCCCGCTGGCCGAATTTAAATGCTGACGGAATTTAAATGCCGTCTTTTAAAGGTTAATAATTGGTTTAATGTTCGCCTGGGCTTGTGAAGGGGAAAGCGCTTTGACCAGCTTGTCGGGAGTTAGAAACCCAGACGGCTTTTCTCGTATGACACCTGCCCACGATGACCCGCACGCTGCAGTTTCAGACGTTCAGGGCCAAGCGCTGAGAGCAGAGGCCTCGCCGGCCCCTTGGCCGCCGCCTCCCGGAGATGCACCTCCGACAGGACACGGGCCCATTCGTGTAACTGTCACAGGCGCTAACACGCCTTTCGCTGGTGAGCGGTGCCCTTGGCGCCGCCTTAGGGCTCCTGCTCCGAACCGGATGACCGAGGACGCGCGTCTTCTGTGCCGCACGCTGGGGCTGGATTGTGATGTCTCCTTGTCGTAGGTCCCTCTTGCCGGTCAGACGAGCGGAAAGTATGTGATCAACGGGACGCACGCTAATGAGACAAGGCTGAAGATCACGCAGCTGTCGGAGGAAGACCAGGGCGCCTACCGGTGCCGAGCGCTCTTCCACCTGGGCGCCAGCGAGGACCGCGTCGAGCTGGTCGTGCTCAGCTACCTGGTGCCCCTCAAGCCCTTCCTCGCCATCGCCGCCGAGGCGCTTCTGCTGGTCGCGGTTATTCTGCTTTGTGAGATGTACACGCAAAAGAAGAAGGAACGTCCAGGTAGGGCGCATTCGCTTAGGTAACGGTCTCGTGCTGGGTTACACGTTACAGGGGCGTTCGAGTTTTGGGGCGCAGGGGAATCTGGGTCTTGTCGTTTGGAAAGTGATATTTAGGTTAATGCCAGTGGTGACAGTGAGCTCGGAGCTTGCACTGATGGTCTTCCTGTTGGAACTTACTGAAATATTTTAGTATTAAAGTGCATCTTCCCTTCCCCCTTTCTTTGGTGTTACTTCACCTGCACACCAATTAAGTGATGTGTGCTTTGGTGCTGGAACATTGGAAAATTCTGTGGTAGCTTCATATAAAGAATTCCAAAGACAGACAATTACTTTTTCACTTCGATGGCTCATTTAACATTATTTTTATTATTATTATTATTTTTAAAAATATATCTTTATTGATTTCAGAGAGAGGAAGGGAGAGGGAGAGAGAGAGAGAAACATCAATGATGAGAGTCATTGATCGGCCGCCTCCTGCACGCCCCTGACTGGGGATCGAGCCCACAACCTGGGCCTGTGCCCTGACTGGGAATCGAACCCTGATCGGCTGGATCCTAGGTGGACACTCAACCGTTGAGACACACCTGGCCGGGCTCCACATCATTTTATCAAACATTCTAGAGTTCTCATAGAACAGACAGTGTCCAGTCATTTTCCCATTTTTGTAGCCTACGCCTGGTGGACTACGGTTTGAGAAACCCATGGTCCCCCCCCCAAAGATAATTTATCTTAAATTCTGTATTCTTTCCTGATTTCGTACTGAATTTTTAATAACGTCAGTAATTTTGTACTTGACCTATCAATCCATCCTGTTTTTAAAATTCGAGGCACTAGGCTAGCTAGGCTTGATGGAGGCTTTCGGCGAGGCGTGCAGAGCAGGAGTCGAGGACGGGCCGAGCTGCGGCGGCCGAAGGTCTCGTCTCGCTTTCACTGCAAAGCGGGGACACAGCACGCGCGTTCTTAACCCGGGGGGCGGGGGGCTGCGTTGAACGTATGTGCCCCTAAGAATAATTAACCAGTCTCAATATGTATATTCTTCTTTTGTTACACAGATGATGGGAAAGAGTTTGAACAAATTGAACAGCTGTAAGTAGTATTTTTTATAGATTAAGTTTCAGTGGAGTGAAACGCAGATTAATACGAAACAGAATAAAGTGCTTACAGGGAGGGGGGGTCACAGGGCAGATTGCACGTGTTCCTCACGGCGTGTGTCAGTGTTGTGGCCAAGCGTCTGGAGTTTGCCGACACTGGAACCCCTGCCCCAAGTACCGAACTCACGTCTCTGCGCCTCCCTTTTCTCCTGGGAAGGTGGGTTTACCAACAGCACTTACGGCGTAAGGCCGTGGGTTAAAGTGACATATTGTATGTGCCAAAGTGCCCAGCATGGGCCCGGGCGCACAGAAGGCGACCAGTAACCATAGGGAGTATTATTTCTGCGAAGCACTGACTCTCAAGCCCGGCTATATTTTTAATCACTTAGGATGGATGCTCCTTAAAAATGCCGTCACTCAGACCTTACCGGGCCTCCGGAGCAGAACCCCGGGGTTGGTGCCTGGGCGTCTGTGTTTCCTTAGCGTCCATCCCTGGTCCCCATTCCCGGCGGTGTGGACAATGACCGGCCTAGGATTCCGTTAGTCAGTACTTCTGAAAGCGCACGAGTTGTGCGCTAGGTCCTGCCCGGCCCCTTTGTGTAGAGTTGAGCGGGCGGAGGGCTGGGAAGGGGGCTCTCGGGGATGCAGCTGGGTGAGCTGAAGCTGGGAGCTCTTAGCTCCTCCAAGGCAGAGGCCTGAGTGCCGAGTCCAGCGGTGGGGGCCCAGACCTTTATTTTATAACTGGAAGCTTGTACCTCTCACTCCCCTGCATCTTTTCCACCCACCCCCGCCCCTCTGGCAGCCAGGCTAGTTTGGGTTCTCATTAGGGTAGTTCAGTGAGGGCTCATCTCGACCTGATCCACTAGATATTTAACCCGCGCAGTCTCACCCAGCTGCTCCTGCCCCAAGTCCTGACGGAATTGGTTTGGTGGCTGAGTTTACTCCCCGGTGATAAGAGCTTAATGAGCCCCACGCTCCCCGTAGGCCCAGAGGGCGTTCGTCAGCCCCAGGAATCTGAGGCCCAGACTTGCTCTGAGGCTCGCTGGGCAGATGAAGGACCAGGTTGAGCCCCTAACTCAGCGTGACCAACGTGTCCAATGGCAGCACCTGTGTCTCGCACGGCGCCTGAGCCCCCGATCGGCTGTCCTGCTGCAGGTGTCAAAGCAACATGCACATTATAGCCGCGTCCCCGAGTCCCCACGCTGCTTGGGGAGAAGCGATCCTCTGACTTACACACACAGGCCTTTGTCGCTGTCACCTGAGGCAACAGGATCCATGACATAAAAAAAAAAAAATCAACATTGTGGGTGAAACAGTTTTAGGAAGAGTGAATCCTGTTGTGTTTACCTTTCTCGTTAACCTGGTAGCATGGAATGGATGGTCGCTGATGGAACTTTTTGCGATTTAAACATCTAGTGATTTTCTTTTCTGTTTTTTAATACAGGAAATCAGACGATAGCAATGGTATAGAAAATAATGTCCCCAGGTACAGGAAAACTGTAAGTGACTTCTGAAGGGTGTTCCAAATAAATGGTAAAATCCAATATACACAGGCTGTCTGTGGGTCCAGCTGCTTTTTTTTCTAGTTTCATTAAAGACCTAGTCAATCCCTATGTGCTCGTTCATAATGTTATGGGAGAAAATATACAGTTATAAAAAATAAACATTTCCCCCCCCATCAATCTAAATCTATTGCATTGCCTATAATTTATTTTTTCTTTTGTCACCAAGGGCTAGTTTCTTTTACAACTTTTCTTGTAGTCTTACTTTTTTCCTGTCTCAATTTTTCTGGATTCTCACATTTTATTCTCGTGTACTCCCATATTTTTTGGTTCATATTAGCTTGTTTTCTTTACTGACTAGCATCAACATTTTCATAGTTTATCAGCATTTCTCCTCCGAGTAGTTAGAATAGGAACCGCTGGCTTTAGCAATAGTGGGGATCCCCCTTCCCAGCAATGTCTGTTTTGCTAAAGTGATGACAAGCCATCGTAGAGTAACCGGGACTAATTCTGTTTTATTTAACTCAGGAGTCGGTTGGCCAGTGAGTGAGGAGCTTCATGCCGAGAGCCATGCGAAGACGTGCAGAGTTTCTATTTCTGCTTTGTTTGTACTTCCTGCTAAGAACATCTGAGTTTTTATTTTTAAAAGAATAAAAAGTTTACCAACGTGTTCAGCAGTGGCTCCGTAAATAAGAGGGTATCTTAGATCTAATGATATTTTCATTCTGTGATTATTTTACATCAAAGCAAGGTAAACTGTGTTAAAGATATTCTATGAGCTATAACCCCGGATAATTAATTTCGTCCTGGTCCCCAAGGGACACACAGAACAGACACCAGCAAAAAACAGTTAATTGGTCACAGAGCTCATGTCACCCAAGACCTGTTGATGACCAAAGAATTCATTAACAAGGAGGCCTTTGCCATTTGTCTTGAAAACTGCTTTCCCCCAATTGTGCTTACTATGTATAAAACTATTTGTAATAATATTTATGTAAAGTTCATCCTTCTGTCATATTGGAAAAAAAAAGTGTGTCTTTGCTAGGAAATGAACACTCTGTGCCTTTGCTACGGATGATCACTCGCCAAAATTACCACAAGAAAAATAGTTTTCCTCCAAAAATATTGCTTTAAGGGAAGGAAATAAAACCACGTACTTGCCCCAAAGCTCCATCAACACAAAAGCACATTTCCCTGGTGTCTTTGACTTGATACCTGGTTTCCTGGTGTACATTGCTGGCTAAATACCTAAAATTACAACCCTAATTCTTTAGTCTGAGACTCGGGACTACTACGGTACTTCTGTGATGATGCAAACGCCTCAGACTTTTCTTCAAAAATAGGCTCCTTAGTTTCTATCACGTAGGTAACTGAACTATTATAACATCACTCTGACCAAATCAAGAGCAATCTCAACGGACATGAAGATGTGTCAATGGCTTTGAATAGAATATTAAAATTATTCTGCAGAATCCTGGATTGGGACGGAGACAATGATAGGAAACTTCCTCGGGGGTAGGCCCGATGTCCCACCGTGATCGCGACAATCAGAGGCAAAGAGGGGAGTTTGGGGTGGTGGAAAGGAACCCACAATTCTCGATGACTAGGGGATTGGAATTTGGAGGAGCTCAACGAGCTTAAGAAAACTTTATAGAAATTTATGCTATGTGCTGGCTGAGAAAAATATAAAATAGTGGCAGCGAAATCTATAATTTATGCGGCACCCTAACTATTGTTAAAATATTACTAGAATGACTAATACACGTAGAGCAGTGACTCGGAACTTTGTTATTTGTTGGAGTGTTTTGTGTAAAGCATGTCAGCTCTACATACAAGTTTTGTTGAACTAGACTCTGTCCCTTAAGTAATGTCAGGTTTCATTTGAGTCTTGAGTCCTAAGACATGCACTTGCTTTGGTTTCATTCTTTATTAATTGGATAACATCTTGGGGGATATCGATACGATGACAGAGAACCAACCAGCTCACTTCATTAATCTACACGGTTTGAATTCAGTGAGCAATTAGACCCGTTATTTGACTGAGTCCCATTCAGGGTGTTTGAACAAACCAAACACAATCTGTAGCTCAGACACAGCCTGCGTCCGTCCTTAGCATTTTGCGACTGCTACTTAGGCTGAAATACTTTCCAAGCAAGGAAAGTGGCTGCCCCCAAGGTCAGATGACCTGAAATATTTATATAGAAAATTGAATTTTTAAGTGGCCGTGCTTGCTACTTGTCCTACCAATGACAATTTATTTCAGTAACTTTCAGCAGAAAAGGCGACTGAGAAAATTAAAATTGAATTCTGGCTTTTCAGAGTCTCTCTGGGAGGACTCCCAGAAAACTGCTTCACCCGATGTTAGGTTAAAAATGAAATGCTCCCATTAACTACCCTCGTGGAGATGATGAATGGATTGACTCACAGGACCAACTGTGAACCCACTGAAAATACCAAGTGAGCAGAAAAGCTGGACTAGGAAAAGCCCTGCACGTTTGTGTATTAGATGGGAGCGTCTATTAATCTTGCCAGCTAACAGGGGCTTGCAGCATATTAAGCAGATTTAACGTCTTAAAGTCTTAAAGCAGCGTCCACCAGGCCGCTGCGGGTTCCCCTCTGCCATTGCTTAATGCGGCCGTTTTCCAAATTCCTAGCCTCTCTCCAATGTCCAGGCTCAGCTTTGATAGGTAAAGAGTCAAATGAAGCGCCTTCTGCAGACAGACACAGGAGAAGGCAAAGAAGGCACATGATGTATTAACTAGATCAGTACAGGCTCCGAAGAATCACAAAGCAGGTGGGGACCAACGCGTGCTCTTCACGGGACAGTGGCCAGAGGCCCAAGCAGAGGCCTGACCAAGGGGCTGTGTGTCTGGGGAAGGAGCTTCCAACAGGCGAGGGACGGAGCCCACAGACCCTCCGGGAAGGACGCATCCAAAGGGCAGCAAGAAGCCCAGCAGCTGAACGAAGGCGAGGGAGGAAATACGGGGCCAAATTAACCGAGGAGCCTGCGGGCCCGAAAGGGATCTTAATTTTGTTCTCAGGCACGTGGAAAGCCAGAATCAGGAACAGCTGCCAGGGATGAGAAATGTATATTTGGAACAGCTGGACAAAGACAGACGGACTCTCCTCCCTCTAAAGGCGCCGAGAGGCGGGCGTCCTGCGCAGCCTGGCAGCCGTCGGGGCACAGCTCCCTCTGCCTCGGGGTTCGGGCGCCCCGAGCGGGGCTGAGCCTCGGGGCTGAACGGACGGACGGCTCCGGCCTCGGACTCGGCGCTTCGAGATCGGAACGAGCCAGGGAGCAAAGCCAGCGTTTCTCCCCACGAAGCCGCCTCCCAGGCAGTATCCCAGACACGGACCCCAACAGGACCGTCTCGGGGCGCACCCAGCTCCAGCCTTCCGTCCCCGCGCTGGGAGCCCGGGGTGTCCTCGCAGGACTGGGGGGGCCGGCGGTGGGGGGGCGCAGCTCCGAGCTGAGACCCGCGGGCGGTGCGGCGGGAGCCGGCGGGGCCCTCGGCACAGACCCAGCGGGAGCCGGCGGGGAGACCGGGGGGCGACGGCCATCGGGTTCCAGGAAGGTCCCCCAGCGACGGCCATCGGGTTCCAGGAAGGTCCCCGAGCGACGGCCATCGGGTTCCAGGAAGGTCCCCCAGCGACGGCCATCGGGTTCCAGGAAGGTCCCCGAGCGACCGCTCCGCAGGCGTGCGGTGGCCGGGCTCACCCGGGAACTCGCCCCGGGCCAGGGCGGGCGTTGCTGCCCCACTTCACCTTCCCTTCCTTCTTCCCTTAACGTCTGCTTAAAAAAACAAAAAGTCAATCCACGATACAGAAGCCTTTTTAAAAAATTAGGTGGCGCAGTTGCCAGAGGCAGCGCACCCCGGGGCCTGCCGGCGTTACTGTCACGATCGCTCACGTGTGTTCGCGAGAGGGCAACGGCGGGATCGGAACCGCGCCTGAGCGACCTCCCTCGTTCTTCCTGCTTGTTCTTGCTGTCGGGTCACAGTCCTGCCGGGTGCGGGAGATCTCCCTCAGGGGCGTCCCGTCTACACCCACCGCAGGCTCGCGGGGCAAGGCCGCAGCAGCGGGGGTCGGGTCGGGCGAGCAGCTGTTTCCACGAAGGTTCCTGCCGCCTCCATCCCCCCTCCCCCCTCCCTCCCTCCCCCCTCCCTCCCTCCCCCCTCCCCGCCTCCCTCCCCCCCGCCTCCCTCCCCCTCCCCGCCTCCCTCCCCCTCCCCCCCTCCCCGCCTCCCTCCCCCTCCCTCCCTCCCCCCTCCCTCCCCCCTCCCTCCCTCCCCCCTCCCTCCCTCCCCCTCCCCGCCTCCCTCCCCTCCCCCCCTCCCCCTCCCCCTCCCCCCTCCCCGCCTCCCTCCCCCTCCCCCCTCCCTCCCCCCTCCCCCTCCCTCCCGCCTCCCTCCCTCCCCCCCTCCCCGCCTCCCTCCCTCCCCCCTCCCCGCCTCCCCCCTCCCCGCCTCCCTCCCCCCCTCCCCGCCTCCCTCCCTCCCCCCTCCCTCCCTCCCCCCTCCCCACCTCCCCCCTCCCCGCCTCCCTCCCTGTCCCATGGCTTTAGGCCTGAGAGACAACTAGTCTCTTCCAAAATGAAGGTTATTTGAGACTTGGGGCCAACTCCATGCGGATTTGTACGTTACGCTGAATATCGTGCCGGGTAGGGACTGACGTCTCACCGCGACCCCACCGCTCGCCGCAGGCGCTGGGAGGCTGGCTGCTCATCTGCTGGGAAAGTGGAGGCGTCGTCTTTGCTTAAGGATCCGGACGCTGCCTCGCGGCCCCTTCCCTCTCCCGTGCCCGTGACTGCGATGCAGGTGGTGACCGGCGATCCCTGCTGTTGTTTCTCAGCCGCCTCCTGATTCCTGCGGAGCAGCGCGAGGACTCACGGACCCGCTGGGAAATCCCCATTTCCAACCGTGGGAAGAGTGACCGCGAAAGGCTGCTTGTTTCAGTCTCGTTTGTAGAAAAGGAGCACTGGCGGGGCAGGTTTTCTCGGGCTTCGGGGAAAATACCATGTTCGTTCCTGCGTTCCCGGCTCCCTCCCTGTCCCCACCTCCTCGGTGCAGAGGCGCCCCCGCTCGGAGCCACCCCCTCGGTGCAGAGGCGCCCCCGCTCGGAGCCACCCCCCTAGTGCAGAGGTGCCCCCGCTCGGAGCCACCCCCCTAGTGCAGAGGCGCCCCCGCTCGGAGCCACCCCCTCGGTGCAGAGGCGCCCCCGCTCGGAGCCACCCCCCTAGTGCAGAGGCGCCCCCGCTCGGAGCCACCCCCTCAGTGCAGAGGCGCCCCCGCTCGGAGCCACCCCCTCGGTGCAGAGGCGCCCCCGCTCGGAGCCACCCCCTCGGTGCAGAGGCGCCCCCGCTCGGAGCCACCCCCCTAGTGCAGAGGCGCCCCCGCTCGGAGCCACCCCCTCGGTGCAGAGGCGCCCCCGCTCGGAGCCACCCCCCTAGTGCAGAGGCGCCCCCGCTCGGAGCCACCCCCTCAGTGCAGAGGCGCCCCCGCTCGGAGCCACCCCCTCGGTGCAGAGGCGCCCCCGCTCGGAGCCACCCCCTAGTGCAGAGGCGCCCCCGCTCGGAGCCACCCCCTCGGTGCAGAGGCGCCCCCGCTCGGAGCCACCCCCCTAGTGCAGAGGCGCCCCCGCTCGGAGCCACCCCCTCGGTGCAGAGGCGCCCCCGCTCGGAGCCACCCCCTCGGTGCAGAGGCGCCCCCGCTCGGAGCCACCCCCTCGGTGCAGAGGCGCCCCCACTCAGAGCTCAGCTCCACCCCCTGGACGAGTCCCCCGAAACTCCCGAACCCAGGGCCAGTCTCCTCTGAATTCCTTCTGAAAACGCTCCACTCCCACGGGTGCCCCGGCGGGACGGGAGGCAGGCAGGGCACAGGAACCCGCCTGCGCACAGAGGGGCCGCAGGCTCGGTGACTTGCGCGGGGCGGCCACTGGAAGAAGAGCTGGAACCGAAGCCCACGCCCGGCTCCCACTTCAGTGCCCGTCTCAACGTGCCGCCCGCTCGATGCCACAGGACTTGCTGCGCCGGGTTAGGGCGTGCGGACGGGGCCTTGAGGTCTCCTTGGTCCTGAAGACACGGAAGGTGGGGAACGCATCCCGAGCTGCTCCTGGGCTCACGGTCTCGCTGGATCGACAGACACAGGATGGATCAAGTGCAACGCAAACGAAGATGTCGAGGGAACATCAGTGTGACTCAGAGGTCGAAGGTCAGCTCGAGGTCAGCCCCGTTCACGCCTGGGGTAGGGCGTGAATTACGGAATGAGCAGCGTGCAAGGCAGGGAGACGTCCTCGAGATGCCCGGTGCTTTTCGGGGAATGTCTTAGCTGGAGTTGGGGCAGTGTCGGGGGGTAGGTAAAATTAGAGACAGGAAAGGGAGCTGCTTGGAGTGGACACTCATCCCCCTTCCATTAGCCAAAGGCCTCTCCTGTTCTCCGCTACGCGCTTTGGGTGGGATTAACTTGGCCCAAATTGCTTAAGTCCGTAAATCAGTGCCCTGTCCTGTCCTCAGTGACTAGGATAGATTTGGGCAAATTAAAGTCAGTAAGTTGTGAGATGTTTCGTGGGACCGTGGGGGGTGGGGAATATCTTTTTCTCCTCCGGGAAGTGAGGCCTGCAACTCTGATAAGCGCTTTTCTATCACAAGGGAAGAGCCCAGGTGGTCCAGAGAAAACGAGGTCACATCTGAGGATCAAGATAACATCTCAGAAGACAGGAGGGAGAAAAGAGATTTACTGTCGGTGACAGAGACTGAGCTGGATCAAGCCTTGCCTGAAGATTATCCCAAATAACTACTTAATTAACTTACTGTTATAGTTTAAATCCTCACCTGGGGATATGTTTATTGATTTTAGAGAGAGGGGAAGGGAGAGAGGGAGAGGGAGAGAGAGACAGAGACAGAGAGAGAGTCAGACATCGGCAATGTAAGAGAAACATCGATCAGCTGCCTCCGTATGTGCCCCAACCTGGAATCGAACCAGCAACCTTTCAGTGCACGACGCTCTGACCAACTGAGCCGCACCAGCCAGGCCTAACTAAATTTTTTTTTTTTTATAAATGTCTTTATTGATTTCAGAGAGAGGAAAGGAGAGGGAGAGAGAGATAGAAACATCAATGATGAGAGAGTCATTCATTGAGCCCACAACCCAGGCATGTGCCCTGACTGGGAATCGAACCCCGATCGCCTGGATCCTAGGCCGACGCTCAACCGCTGAGCCATGCCTGGCCGGGCCTACTTAATTTAATAAAATTTAAGTGACATTGAGGTTTCAATCTTTCTTAAAACTTCTTGAAATAATTGACTCATCATTTCATCTTAAGAGTAAAAAAATAAGAAAAAACACATTTATTAAGGAAAGTACACCTGAAATGCTTTAAAAAAAAAAACCCACTTATGATTTTTTACCTCACCAGGAAGCACGGAGGCCTGATTCTTGTTTCGTAAACAGAAATTAAAATTAAAATTAAAATTCCATGACAACAAATTGTGCAATTTTGCAGGTAGCCAGCAGATGGCAGTCTCACACTACCTGTGCAACATGGCAAAGTGGCGCTGGGCAAGAAATAGATTTCAGAGTTTTTATTTGATAGTCAATAAAATAAATCGAATATAAGAAAAAAAAATACATAATACTATTCTAGAAGTTGGAATAAGAACATTTGAAACATATTTCAAGATAACTAATAACCCCCTGATGATGAGATGTCAAAGTCTAGAAAGTTACTTGGCATTGACAGTTGAGATTTAAAAAAATCAAAAAAATCATACTGTTTGAATTAAAAAACGAGGCAAACATTTATGCATAAAAATGAAAATTATCTCATAATGTTAATTGGAAAATAGTAGTATGCAAGTGTCATTCCATATCTATCTCCCTGTGTATGTGCACAGGAAATGGATATGATGTATATATTCATGTATCTACTGGGGCACAGATTTTGAACGTGCCTATTACAGGGCGTGACGTTGTTAAAAGTGATTCTTTACGGATGGTGGTGGTGTGTGTAAATGTTTTACTTCCCTGCACTCCTTTTCCTCTAAAATATCTGGATTTTAGAATACACATGATGCTTTATTACAAAATATAGATACTGGAAACATTGTTCTGAATCACTTCTGCTCACATCAACCCCGACGCTGTGATGCGATCTGATGACAATACGTGGGGACGGGAGAAGAGCCGTTCTGGGAAGCGGCTCTGGCTGCTCCCCCCCTGCTCCCCCCAGTGCCTGATTCAGCGCCTGTTTTACCCTTGAGCGTAATGGCTCGGCCTCTGCCTTGGTGATGACATATATTTTTGTATCCTATTTCTTGTTTCCTTTATCCAACCCTTAAGTGGTACAGATATTGACTTGTTAATCCTTTTAGCATCCTTAGAAGAGTGGGGCTATTTTGATTAAATTGGGAGACTAAGGCTCAGAGTGGATGAGCGACCTTCTGGGCTCCTCACAGAGCGGGAGCTGGGATCTGAAGTCAAGCAGTCGGATTCTTAACTTCCCTGCTACACCCAGAAATGCCACACGGATGGACGATGACATTTTAAAGCGAAAGTTACTTTGAAAATTAGCCGCATACACATCTCGGTCCATGAAATTTAGATGTAAAGAATTGGAACTTAAAGTTGTTCCTGTCTTTAGGCCTAGTGGGTTTTCTGTCCTTGTGAGCATGGGACTGTCTCAGCTGCCTCATGTCCCCCAGCTCAGGTGACTCTCCGAGGACACAGGCTACACTCCTGTCTGTCCACACCCAACAGAATCTGCTCTCACTCTGGGGATCTTGCTGCTTCAGGGCACTTCACTCCTGCAGCGGCACTCGGAGGGGGCCCCCCCAGTTCTCAGATCCCCCAGTTCTCAGATCCCACCAGCGGGGGGGGCCCTGGTGTCTATTCTTTCAAGGCCTCCCTGGGGCACTGAACACCCGTCCCCTCTCTCCCAACCCTCTGAATTCTCTCACTAATGTTCCCTGCCCGGAGGAAGGGAGCATTAGAAAACAAACACCGAGTAGCTTGAACACAGTGAAAAAAATAAATTAAAAAGAGGGTCTAAAAGGAAACACCAGGAGAAAAATATCAATTAGCATCTTACAAATGCTTTGTAACACATCATGCAGTAGTAAAAGGCGGAAATTACATTTTCAAATTCAAATGTGTGCCTATTACATCCAGGCAAGTTTTTACAGATCTCATTGTATTAACTCAAATAGGGGTTCCCGTAATTTCTAAAGGGAATGGGAATAATATTATTTGTTATGGGCGAATAGAGTCACATGAAGACTTTCATTTTCCAATTTCTCTTGGGGGAGAGAGGGAGAGGGGAAAGGAGACGGGGAGGGTAATGCTCACTTCACTTTAGGGCCCTGAGCCATTGCTCTGTAGTCACTGGTCTCCTTACTGAGCCTGACGGTTGAGTTTCTGTGAACTTTCTACAACAGTTGCAGCGTCTAAGCAGTAACTCAGATGGGCAGCGTCCCGCCTCCATTGGCTCGAGTCTTTTCAGTGGGATTCCCATTCCCCGCGTGGCCCTTGTCCAGCTGAAAGAATGAACTGTGCCCCCCTGGACGCTTTGCCCGTCTGGTGCTCCGCTGGCTGGGCACGACCAAAACTATCACGGAAGGTGCCCTCTGTGACTGGTAGGCACTCGGAAGCCTGGGCAACAGTCTTCAATCGATTTTTGAACCGCACTACTGCACTGTGCCTGGAAATCGCCGTAAGTACGGCAGGGTCCAGGCTCTGCTGGGTTTTGTTCATCTGCTGGGAGCTGCCTGGCTCTGGAGGGGAAGGCGCTGTGGAGTACACGTTACTGCAGACGAGCAGGCCGGCCGTGCCAACCCACCCTGCCAGAGTGGGCTTTCGTGTCCGCGGGTGGGGATGGGCGGCTGTGCACAGCATCTGAGAACACGTTTTCCCAACCCTATGTACGAAGTGTGCTGATTTTGGAAATAACAGGACAGGTTATCTTTTAGAGGAGAAATCTGGGGTAAAGAACTGCCTATTCTTCATACCTCCCAGCAGTGTTTGTCTAATAGACGGTAATTTGAGCATTCCTTAAAATTAAAAAAAAAAAAAGACCGAAAATGCTACAATTGCAGCCATCCATGACTCAAAGTTTGGTAGAAGATTTTTATCTCATAAGGTTCTGAATAGAACTGACCGCTCCTCAGAAATGTAATTTTAAAAGTCTCTTAGTTATAAAATCATAGGGGAAGGCTTCTAATTTAATATCGTCAGTTGTGGACACTAACAACTACTGCGCTGTTCCATCAGCCACCAGCTGTCTAGACACGGTTTGTGGTCTCCTGTGAACACGTGGAATCAGTGCAACCTTAATGCACAAAATTTCATGAAATATTAGAAGTACATTTGAGTGTATTTTCCATTTTCTCTGAAAGTTTTTCTTTTTTTTATAAGTGCTGTTGCTTTTTTATGAAGATTAAATTTCCCTTTGTGGAATTTTAATCATAGATTTGAACACAAAAGTTGTCTTAACTACTAAGCCCATTTCCCCAAGGGCTGTGAATCTTTGGCCCCATCTTGCCTGCCCCCCTTTGTGTCCGCTAACCACCCCGCCTAGGTCCATTATTACCCTATTGCTGTGCTCTGGATGTTGGCTTATGGAAGCAGCATCTGTTGAGGTAAGTTTTTATTTACACAGAAAAATCACTCCTCCATAGGTTAGTTTTCAGAAAGGGTACCACCCATTCACTCATTTCTCCTCTCTCTCTGCCATTCCTTTCACTTTGTTCACGTTTCTAGTTTGGTCACATGAATCAGGGGCAGTGAGAAGAACATGCCCTTTGATTGCAAAGAGAAGCCCTGAGCAACTCACTGAAGTAGCACAGATTTCTCCTTAGACTGCGGCCCAGGCCTGGCCGGTGCCCAGCACTTAACAGATGTTTGAATGAGCTTCTGGGTGAGCGACGGAAGAAGCTAATTGGCCCACGAGGGAACTGAACTTGTAACCTTACCTCTATCAGTGTAAGTCTCTATATCCAAATGCCATTGTCTGGATCTTGGAAATCTCATAAACAAGCTTCCGGCACCAACAGTTTGGGTGGGCTATTTCCCAGAGGTCACTTTTCTTTTTTCTTTTTATCGCTTATAAATCAAAATGTGGAAACACTTTAAAATCAAAATTGAGCTCAGACAAGAGAACTAACCATGCTTCTTCGGGGGAGAAGGCCAGCCACAGACAGTGTCACACTTCGCAGGGACAGTCCCTGTCACTGAGGGAGGCATTGGCGGAGTGAGCTCAACTACCGAAAACTCTATTTATTTGCTTCTAATTTTAAGCCGCAAAGTAGCCAAGTCTACTTGTCTGCGCTGCCTCATCTTTACCTCCTTTGACGTCCCCTGTTCCCCAGACGGACGTGCAGAAGGCTCCCAGCACCTGGGTCTACCACGTTCCTTAGCTAAAAACACATTCTAAACAGAGCATGTTATTCTGACTCCCGATAAATCACACGTTTCTCAAGAGCTTGTCCCTCCCAGGGAAGCAATAATGTGGAGAAAACCCGACCTGTGGACAAAAGTATCTTGTCCATTATTTATTGCACCGAGGAAGAATAAATGGCCACATGTATTTACAATTATTGGGAGTGGAGGTTTCTTCCAGTTCTAATGCTTTATGATTCTAAGAACAGGGCAACATTCTTTAATGGTTGACATAGTAAGAGTCATAAATGCTTCCCGAGCATTTTCTATGTCACATACTGTTAAGTAATGTGCCTCATATCATCTCATTCTCAGAAAATGTCTGCAAGGAAGACGATGCTCTTACGCTCCATGGGCAGGTGGGAAAGGGGCGTAATGAGGCTGAGCCTTGCCCGAGTTCTCGGGGAGGAAAAGGCAGGCCTGCGCTTCAAACCCAGGCAGTTTGACTCAGGGAGCCCAGTTTTAGGTACTTTCTACTGTAACCAAAATGTTAAAAGTTCTTGTTTGTTACTACAAAATTTTACTTGAAAAAAATGTTATTTATCAAGTGTATAGATTCAATAGAAATCTTATAGCTAGTAATTCTGGGCAAAGAGGGACGATTATAATTTCCGCATAGACTCCACTCTCCGTCAAACCCTGAGAACATGAGCAAAACAATGGAAAGGAGAAAAAAAGGAAACGCCAATAAATTCACCAACACCGGCCACAGAAGGTAAATAGCATAATATAATTCAAAAACCACAACAAACAAACAAGCAAACACCAAAACTCTCAGTAAAGACATTGTATAGAAAGCCAGCCTTGCATTACAAGAGCATTTCACGGAACAACCCTCGTTTACAACCGCTTGTGAGGACTGGACTATCCCGGGTGAGGACTGTTCGATTCCCGTCTGTCTGTCCCACACTCATGGAATCTGTTTGCTGGTTACAGAGAAGCAGGGACAGTTACGACTTTCCCATCCCAGTTTCTCTTTCTTATTCCCCCCCTCCCAATATGTTATTATTGATTTCCGAGAGAGGAAGGGAGAGGGAAAGGGAAACACTGATGAGAGAGAAACACCGACCTGCTGCCCCCGCATGCCCCTCAGTGGGGACCGGGGGTGGCAGGGCATGCGCCCCAACCAGAATCCAGCTTGTGCTGGGCAGGTGCGCAAGATGACTCCACCACTGAGCCGCACTTTCCTTTCCAGCCGCACTTTCCTTACCATCCGGAGGCTGCTCTGCTCAGCGGGAGGGGACAGGCCGGTGCCTGGGGCTGACGCCTGCTCGGCCAGAGCCCCTCGCCCACTGTTCGGATGCTGCTTAACCGCCTCTCCCAGGTCTTGAACTAAGCCCGGCATTTCCTCCCAAAGCACTGGTCATGGTATCCAAGCGATAATTACTCTAAAACGTCTAACTGGGAGATTCAATTAAATCTAAATGGATAAACCAGGGAACTGGGGGGGGGGATAGAGAAACTTCATAGGGGCGTTCTGTTGGTGCTGCTGCAGCTGCTTCTGCTGCTGCCATGGCTACGACCCCCCCCCAAGGAACCGTGATGATGAACGGGTATTAATTACGATAAATAATGACGAAGTAATTGTGTACGTGTTCAGGTTTGTATAGATGTACAGTTTATGACAGCCTACACCTGATATGTGAGGTTACAGCTTCTACGTGTCAATACATACTTACGATAACGGCCGTGACGACCGTGGCTTCGGCTGTAAGCCGCAGGGCCCGTCCCTCCCACTGCAGAGTCTGCAACAATGAGCCGCAGCACGTGAGACGCCCGGGGCCACCGCCGGTCACCTGGCAGCAGGTCACCCCTCCCACCCCGTGTCCTGCCCTGCCGCCCTTGCCCACACCTGCTCCTTCCTGGGGACCACGTCCCATGTCAAAGCAGTTCCCACAGCGTCCAGCGAGCCGACCCACGCCCTGGCCTCTCCAAGCAGGAAGCAAAGTACACAACAGGGCCGGCAACCACTCGGGGGAGCACCCCGGGGGGCGGTTCTCCGGCTCAGGGGCCGCCTCAGGGACGCCGGCCTGGGGCGGGGCGAGGCTCCCAGGCCGGTGCGCGGCCGCGCAGGTGGAGCAGGTGGAGCCCGCCACGTGCGCAGGGAGCCGGGTGTGGGCAGGGGAGCGCGCCACGTGCGCAGGGAGCCGGGTGTGCAGGGGAGCCTGCCACGTGCGCAGGGAGGCACGTGTGCAGGGGGAGCGCGCCACGTGCGCAGGGAGCCGGGTGTGCGCAGGGGAGCGCGCCACGTGCGCAGGGAGCCACGTGTGCAGGGGAGCCCGCCACGTGCGCAAGTGGCGCGCGCCGCGTGCGCAGGTGGAGCCAGGTGTGCGCGGGGAAGAAAGGGCCCCAGGGTGCGCCGGGCTGTGCTCAGTGTCCGGAGGCGCCCGGCCGCAGTCGGCCGCCCCTCGCGCGGAGCCGGGGCTCGGGGTCTGCGGGGACCGCGCATCCGCAGGTAAGTCCGGGCTGAGGGCACCTGGGCGCTGGCGCCGAGCCCCGCGTCCTGGGCTCACACCGCCTGTCAGGGGTCGGCGCCCTGTCCCCTGCTGTCCCGGCCACAGCGCTGCGGGGTCTGTCGGGGGGACTCTGGTCCGAAGGCTGTGGGGCCCCTCCCCCGTGGAAGCTGGACGCGGCTCCGGGTCCAAGGCCTGAGTACAGCCCGTCTCCTCCGGCCACCGGCTCGCGGCGCTGCGGCCCTGGGCGTCCAAGGAGCCCGGCTGCAGGTGAGTGAGAGGACTTCGGGGACAGTGTCTAGGGGTCATCGCTCCTCTCCGACCAGGATGCTGGGAGGCCCTTCCATGGTCCTGCCCAACCACCGCCTAGTGTTTTAAGTCTTGTTTTTAAACAGCCGTTATGTGTATATAGGCTGTTAGGCATTGGTTTATTATTTATCTCAGTATTTTTATTTAGACACTTGTCATGTAGTTGAAGTGAAAAAATTTTCCTTTCTAATAATGTCAGTAAAGGCCAACTGCTGTACACTGTGACTTGTATTTCCTTTGGCTGGGTATAGAGTATTCTAGCGCCTAGGAAAGTGAGAGTGTTGTGAACATGGAGCAGTATTCCGGAAGGAGGTGGGATTTCACTCCTGATTCACCACTGACTAGCTCGAGGACTCTGAATAATTTCCACCAAGGTTTAAAAGTCGTATTTTTAAAAATACTTTTTACTGATTTCAGAGAGAGGGAGGGGGAGAGAGAGAAAAACATCTACTTGCTTGTGTGCCTCAAAGCCCAATAAGACACAAACAGGGATTTGCAGCAAAGAAAGTTTATTTTCAGGAAGCGGCCCACTCCGGAGACACAGGTGAGCTGAGCTCAAAGACCTGGTCCCCCAGTGGCTTCCAGGGAATGGGTTACATCGGGGGAAATCGTCAATCATGGTGACGAAGGAGCTGGGGCCCTGGGCAGGGCCGTGGCCTCCACTGACTGGTGGGTGCTGCCGTTGGGGGTCATTAGTCACTGCATCTGGTCCCAGACACCAGCTATGGCCTCACTTCACCTAGTTTTGCCGCTTTTCTGGGTGGGCCTGGACTGGAACGCAACTGAGGCCTAGATGTCATCTCTGCTTTAACCAAAACTCTGCCTCTGGGGGCCACGGAGGCTTTGTTCCTGAGAATATTAGATGCTGATCAGAACCTCGGAGGGCTAATGACTAAGGGTGTGGTGGTGAGTGAGGTGGCGGGAGAGCCAGGTGCTAGATGAGGCCGGTTTCAACCGAAAGGAAAGCAAACAGAAAAGGGCATATTAAAGAAATGAAGTTTTTACACGGTTACAAATGGATCCCCTTGATTTATAGTCTTAGCAAGGGTGCACCCAACAGGGAAAGGTTATAGTCTTAAAGTAGAACCAAGACGTTGTTACCAGGAGGACTCCGGGCAGACAATGAGATGGATTTCCACTTAGGATGGGTGGTCAGTAGTGTCCTGACAGCCTTAGTTTCTCAATGTCCTAAAAACTGGTTGATTCTGTTTACTGGTACTTTATGGCTGCTGTTATTTAGAAGTTGCTAGAACTACCTCCGAGTTCAAATCTTTCTTCTTAGATGAAAATAGTCAAGGTCAGACTTTCAAATGTGACATAACACAGCATCTTGCATTTGTGTTGTACATATCTCCCTTTTTGTTAAAAGATAAACGAAGGCACGGTAAAATTCTCAAGAATCTGAGCAAACGTCGATTTGAGTCGGGCAGCACCAAGCGGAAAGTGGTTAGGGGAGCTCTGCCACAGGACCCGGGGGAGGCTTTTGTTCTACAGGCCAGATATGGAAGCAAAGTAAGGAAGTGACTTGATTGGCTGTGACTTAAGCGGTTGCTTTACTTGGGAAAGCCTACTTGGCTGTGACTGGTGGTTCTTAAGTTTTGTTTCCTTAGATACAGTTGTATTTACAGGAATTGGTTGTGACTTAGATTTTGTTTTGCTTGTATAGGCTACTAACACATTAGAGACACCTCATCCTAATGGCCCCCTTGCTTAATTACTTTAACACTGAAGCAACTGAAGAAATGATGAGATGGAAAAAGGGTAGGTAGAAGGATCTTTAAATAATTCTGTTGAGGAATTCATTAGAACTGTGTGATACGTGGGGAAGAGTGTGAGACGTGGGGAAGAGTGTGAGACGTTAGTTGACCACAAGTTTGCTCAGCTCTGCCACCTGAAAGTGATGAAAGTGAGGAAAGTCACATCTCCATGTCTGAGTGCTCTCTGCCCCCACGTTCCTTACTCTGTCTGTATGAGGATGACTCCCACAGCTACCTGGCAGGCCCCTGTCTGAGCATCCAGTCTCTTTGTCCTCCTGCTGGCTCGACATCCCGCCCAGACAGCTTTCTCCAACTTCCACTGCTGCAGGTGCTCAAAATCTCAGTTAATGTTACGCCAGAAATGCTCAGTTGTCCAGGACTCTTCTCATGTGTTTCCAATTGTCTAAAAGTAGTTGGCTCTACCTTCTAAATCACTGTGGTCTCTGCCCACATTTCCATCCGTGTGGCTAACACTTGCCGGTAATTAACTAGCACAGCGTGTTGCTGGTGGATCGAGCACTTTGCAGAACTGGACCAGACACACAGCAAACTAGTTTCACCTACGTGGTAAGTGCTTTGTGGTCTGACGGCTGGCTTACCGACTCCTAGATGGGGCTCACAGCGGGGAAGGGACGGGCTGGGGAAAGACAGGCCAGGGTGTGGACTCTGACTTACTGTCCGACTTTGGACAGATCAATCTCTCCCAGCCTCCTTTCCTCATCTGTTAAAACAGAAGTCAAAACATCTACCTCATGGGATTTGTGCAAGCATTACATGTGATTATATAAGTATATTACATGAGATTTTGAGTATATATCACGTGTACACTTGATAGGCATTTATTAAGCAAAAGGGCTATTAAAGGTTTTATAGAGTTGCTACTTAAGGAATTTATAATCCAGGGAAAAGACAAAAATAAACAGTAAGTCTAATATTTAGAGATGGCTTTCTGCGTAGCCAGTGCTGTTTAACATCCTATGGGTAGTAATCCATATAATTCATTGGATAATCCTTTGAGGTGCTGTGAATATACTGACATTACAGATAAATACACTGAGTGACAGGCATCATAACTAATTTGCTCAATGTCAGATGACTAGTAAGGAGTAGAGCCTGGGCTCAAGCTCCGGGACTAGTAGCTTTGGGGGTTTGGATATGCTTTCCAAAGGATGTGAACCTTAGGCCTGGTTATCATGACTAGTTGGCCTTTTGTGCCTCTTTCCTTTGTTCTATATCCTCTGGAACTGGTTTCCTGACTCTCTGCATTTAAAATTGCATTATTGATGTATAAAGCGAGAAAATTCATTGTAAAAGCGCAATACTAATCTCTCTCCGCCGTGGTTGTTTCACAAGGTGGAAAGAGGCTAGGTCTCCAAATGACTGTGTAGAGTAGAGCTGACCTGTACTGGACTGTGACACAAGTGGTGTTTGTGGGGGGTGTGTATGTGAGCTCTTAACAGTAGGCAGCCTTGTTTACCAGGCATAGTACATAGAGATAAAAGCATTTTCTCTTACGGCTGAATCGCCATTCATTTCTGGCTGTTGGGAGTAAGTGAAATAAAAGGACAGCAATTATAATGTCAAATATGTATTGGAAGGGCAACATTTGAGTGGTGGGGGAGATAAAGAAGAGGTTCAGCAGGGAGTTTGGTATTGGTTACATAAAGCATTAAGTACAATTTTAGTGAACGTTTGTAATAAAACCACTCCTCCCTTTCCCTTAAAGGTAAAGTTTAGTGAAAAGAGATGCAGGTAAACATATAAAGTAATCAATTTGTGGGCATTTATATCTGATAGATGTTATTTTCTTGATGAAGCAGTATTTATTTTAATCTTCTAAGAAATTTGTTTTAGAATTTAGTGAATTTCAAGTAAACGGTGGGATTTATAAATCACAAAAACAGATGAATAATTTTATAACTTTACAAAATATATTTTGTGAACAAAACCTAATCCGTGGTGTAGGATTAAATTCCCTGCAATGACATTAGCTGGATACATCTACTCATTGAGCACATTTGTCAGTACAGTGCACACATGCAGGGAATATCTGCATTCTCATAACAGAAACCTCAGCCACATGCCAGACATTGGGCTGGGGGTGGGGAGGAGGGGGTTTGCATTTTTTTGTCATCTTCAAGATGATTAGAATTTCAGTATTTTTCACCTTTACAGGTGGCCATCCTTAAAAAAACTTGCCATCTCCGGAAAAGGACTGGGTGAGTCAATGAAACTTGCTTAGAGCAGCTGCTTCCTATTTTTCCCTACGGAGAGAGTAACTAAAATGAGTCTCAGGCTGTACCTGCCTGTCGTTTTCAGCTGGTACAGCATGTAGTTTAGCAGTTTAGGTTCCACTTATCTGTGCGCTGCTCAGTAGAGACTGGCATTTAAAAAAATGTGACGGGGTTAGCACGATTGCCCTTAAAAGCGGATCTGAAGAAAGTCTGAATTGTGTTTGAATTTCCATCTGAGCTTTTTAAATGCCGACTCACTGGCAGGGGCTTATTTCATATTGTTCTTTGACACCATCGTGGACTAAAATAAGCCTTTCTCTGGGTTCTGTGAACTCCATGGGAAGCTGCAGTGCCAGACGCAGCGATCAGCGAGCCTGTAAGAGGACAGAAAAATGCAAGGGGCCGAGTGTTTCTTCTTTGGCTGGAAATTTTGCACCGAGCGTGAAAGATGGACGTGAGATCAGGAGTGAGCAGGGACTGCACCAGGAACAAAAAACAAAAGCCCCCCCCCCAAACAAAAAACCAAAACCAAAAATCAATTGCAGGTTTTCAAAATACACAGAAAATGTGAATTTTGGGTGAATATGTCCTCACATCTTTCTTGCCTCCCTCCAGATCCTCTTCAGTTGACAACACTCTTGTCATGCGGCCCTTGAGCAAATGAAATAGACGCCTAAGCGTTTTTCAAGGGAAATACTCTCTCAGGGCTGTTGGAAAACGATATTGGAAGAAAACGTTTTCACAGATTTGAGTGTAGAATAAAAACATTGGCTGTTAACATTTCTGTCAGACGTTTGCATCAGTTTACTTTCCTCAAAGCAGTAGCTCCTCTGCGCGTACATTTATGCACACTGTTTTTCATGCATATTTTAAAGTCTTTGATGTGAAATAAATTTAATCTTATCCAAAATAATGACCTATGATCTAGGCTGGGTGTAACAAAAAAATTGTCGTTGCCGGAGGAAATGGGCTCTTGCAGTGTAGTGAGAGAATTCCTAGGACTCACGCTGGGGAAGTTTAAGCGCAGTGGCAGGATTTACTGGGGTGAGAAGAAATCGCATGCTCTCGGGGAGGGAGAGACCGGGAGGCTCTAGTAGCCCCAGGTCCCTGCTCATCCATGCATTTCCTTGGATCCAGGAACAAGCAGCCTGTCTCTCAAACTACCCAACCTCTTTCTGGATTCTTCCTGGGGCTCTGCTGGGCCCTCCCCCTGCCCAGCCCCTTTCCTGGATTATCTGGGGCTTCCTGTCCCTGTCCTACCTGACCCCTTTCCCGGATTTCCCCAGGGTAGTCTTCTCCCCTTTGTGGTTGCCATTTTGGCTCCTACCAGACATGCCTCATGGTTCTGCGTCGTTATCTGACTCCTGCAGGTGCGCTTAGTACAAGGCCCTCCCCCTGTGCTGTCTTGGCTTCTGCGCTGTCCCCCCCCAGCAAAGGAATATTCCTCACCGTTTCTCCCTCCTCTCGGTCATCCCTGCCAAAGGACCATTGTCTCCTGGGGTGGTTGGAAAGCCGTCCTTCCTCCCTACTTGGGGATTAATGTTTCTTTGACAAAGGATGCAGCTGTCCCCTGGGGTGTCTGAAGCTGTAGCTTCCAGACTTAATCGGGCTTAGCCAGTGAGCTCCCTTCTCTTTTGTTAATACCTCACTAGCTACCCGTGTTAACCTCGTGATAAGGCTTTGAGATGATTGTTTAATTAGAGAAAGCGAATATACTTTCAGGGTGAAGCGTTTAAAAAGTCCATACAAGGTGTGGAAATAACAAGTGAGAACATTTTAGCTCATACTCTGAACGAGCAGAAGCTGATGGTTTCTTGTGTGGTTTGCTTAATTTTAGGGCAGCAGGCCTCTGTTCCACCTCCTGGAGGTTAATCTCGATTTAAGGAGATTCCTGTGTCCTTCACTAGTGATTGAACACAGGATACAGTGGGGGTGAAGTGACCCAGTTCTGGCCAGTGGAAGGTAAAGAGAGACCTGCTGGCAGTGGGGGGTCTCCTGGGAAGACTTGGGTGTCTTGATAATGAGGCAGGTGTGGCTTTCTTCAGCCCCCCTGCAGCCTTAAGCAGGACCTTATTGCCTGAAGCTGCAGTGGCCATGTTTTGGCCAAGAGACAACAAGTGTGAGAATGAAAAGTCAGCAGGCAAGGGATACTGACCTGAAAGTAGAAAGTGCCTGTTGCCTTGACACTAATCTTGAGCAGCTAACCACATAAACTGCTTATTTTGGGGCTTCCTAGATAGGAAAAAAATAAACCATTATTTGATGACAGCAACATTAGTTCGGCTTTCCATTCTGAGGCTGAGAACACCCCTCATATAAGTAACAAATAGCTCCTCTTGATCCCACTATATTTTAATTTAATTTCTAATTAACTTTTTTGTCCAGTTCTATTAATTCTAATAGCGGTATAGATTCACATAAACACGACCACAGAGTACAGAACATCTGTCACTCCCAAAACACCCCTCTGTTATTCCTTTGTAGTGACTCCCTCCTCCTACTTCTAAACTCGGGCACCCACCGATTCCTTTCTGTCACTGTGCATCTGTCATCTTGAGAATGTCATGAAAACGGAAATGTATAACACGTAGCCTTTCGACACTGGCTTATTTCACTCAGCATAATGTTTTGAGGTACATTCAATACATTATAGATATTGCGTTTGTTTTTTTACTGTTGAGTCCATTGCATAGATGTCCCACAGTTTAATAGTTTACTTGTTGAAGGACATAGGATTGTTTCCAGTTTTGGAGGATTGAGTAGAGCTACTGAAAACATTTGTGTAAAGGTTTTTGTGTAAACATATGTTTTTACTACTCTAGGGTACAGAGGAATGGGAGGGCTGGGTCATACGGTAAATACATATTTCACTTTGTTAGAAATTGTCTGTTTTCTATAATGACTGTTTCATTTTGCATCCCCACAGCAAGGCATGAGAGTTCCAGTTCATACACACCAGTGCCAGTGCTTGATATTGTCAGAACTTTTAAATTTCAAAAATTTTAAACATATAATAGTCATCATCTATCTCTTCATTTATTTGGGTCATCTTTAATTTTTCATCAGTGTTTTTTAGTTTTCCGCATTCAGATATTTTATTAGATTTATATCTAATAATTTTATATTTTTGAAGACATAAATATTACTTTTTTAGATTTGATTTTTAATTGTTCCAATATTCAATTGCTGGCATATAGAAATATGATTGGTGTGTGTTTTCCTTGTATCTTGTGACCTTACTCAAGTCACTAAATAGTTCTAGTGTTGCCAGAGAAATCAGTCCAGTTAGTGGGAGTGGGCTGGCACTTGTGATATCTTCAGAAAATAAATTTTTTAAGACACTCATGGGAGAGTGAGTGGTTTTTATTGGTGTAGAATTGTTTCTCAGGTTGTAAATCCCCGTGCCCCTTAACCCAGTCCTGAAAAAGGTGTGGCCGGGGGTCCAGTGGAACCAAAAGTAGATCAAGTGTCTGCTCCGTGGTGGAACCGAGTCTGGTACAGTATTAGGCAGATTCAGTCTATTAGTCCATTGTGTGGGTCCCATGTGGCTGTGAGCCAGGCGGGCGAGTGCAGAGTGCAGTGGAAACTCTGAATCTGCACTATCAAGGCTATTGATGTAATACTGAGAAAATAGTGAAAGAGGGGAATCATAAAACTAGGCATTCTGAATTTGAACCTTCTATTTTATTTGAAATAAAATTTGTAAACATGCCTTCAATCCAGTCTTCTAATGTGGGGCAGCAGTCTTTCCTTTGAGTGAGCAAAATGATGACTGTCATCTTTCTGACAAACCAGTCTTCTATAATCTTGATTTTTAATTTTATGAAAGTATCATGGGAAATTGATACCCAACTTTGAAGTAATTGAATGCAGAATCCAGATTTTATGGTTTTAATCCCAGTATTATACCTAATTTCATGACATTTTTATTTTTTGTTATTGCATTTAGAAAATTTTCAAAGCCTCCAGAAGAATTTTGACAGAAGCAAAACATTTAGTTGGAAGATCACATTTATTTGTTTAGAAAATATTTAAATTTTACAGTACATATGATAAGGGAAATAGTTTTGGGAATGATACAACTGTCCCTGTTTATATTATTTATGCTTATTACATACTATATACATATATGTATATATTCATGTACTAATACTTACTAGGAGTAGGCTAGAAAACTAGATATTTATTATAAAGAGTTATTGCCCGGTAATAGTGAAACATGAAATCACCTTAGAATTCCATCTATTTTAACTTGGAACTTTGGAAGTCACAATAATCTAAACCTTCTTTAAAACACCTTCCTTTAAATTTAGGAGGAAGTCACTCCAACTTTTTTATACCTTTAATTCAATAAGCACCTTTTTATAGATTCATAAGAATTGTTAGTCAGCTAATGAACAATAGTTATTGGCACCTTCTCTGATGGATACGCTGTGCCAGGCTCTGAGCAAACAGCAGTGGAGAAGAGCTAGTTTCTGACCCCATGGCAGTTACAAGAAGAATGCTATCAAATATTTATAAGAGCCACATGTGAGATGTAGAGGCACAGGATGGTTTTGCAGAGTCAAATATGAGAGTTGGAAGGGATCTTAAAGGTTGTATCTGTACCTAAGATCTCTGCTAAGTGGTCTTTGGCCTGTGATTAAACTCCTTGTGATGAGAAATTCATAGTCTACTGAGTCACCCTGTCCATTTGCTCCTGAAAACATAAAAAATGTGCAGCTGGCAAACTTGGGGTATCCGCTCTCACTGTGTTTCAGCATGTGCTTCATTTGTCATCTAGCTCAGGAGCTGAGACAGGTGGCGTATGCCTGAGCAGAATCTATGTGCCGCCAGGATGGTATAGAGCTTAACTTCCTTGACTCTTGTGGAAATGAATTTTCATTCCTATTGGAAATTTCATTGCTATTTTAACATTTTAGGGACCAGGCTTCCTCCTCTGTGTCTGATCTCTAAACCAAAGGTCTGAGAATCAAATTTCCTTTCTTCTATCATTTATTCATTGCCTTGCTTTTTATATAAAATGTCCTGATAATCTTATTTTCCCCATGCTACAGTGGTTGGACTCCAATGTCGGATTCAGATTTGTTGTTTCCCTCAGAGATGGTCTCAGAGAAAGGTTAGTAAGATATGTGGTGCTCACATGCAGTGACCTTGTGGAAGAATTTATGTTACAGCCCCAACAGTCGTTTGTTATTTGGAGTGCATCATTAACTTTATCAGACAGATTGAAGATGGTATGGGAATTAAGGTGCCCCCTGCAGACCACCTGTCTCAGCTGCCTTAACCAATGACATCAGTCCACTTTCCACTGTCCAATTGCATTTGTTCTGAATCTCTGACTAGCTCATGCCAGCTTCAGAAGAGACTTTTTCAAATGACCTAAATCATGACTAAGAACATTTAAGTCTGAATTTTTCATCTGTCTGGCATGATGAATAGAGGTTAAAGCTGATTAATATTTGCAATCTTTGTTCACAATTACTTGGGAGAAATAAAGCCATAATTCATTGAGGAGGACCTGGCGTTTCTTATGTGTTTGAGATTACCTCTATTTTTTAAAAACATTGCATCTTTGTTCTTAGGAGGAGCTCCAATGAATAAGACATTTCTCTTTTCCACATACCTTTTCAGTTCATCCAATTCATTGTAATTAAGCTGGCTGCCTTGTGTCTTAATGTTCAGCCACCCTACCAGGTATCATGTTATTTGTTTAGCAACCTCTGCTAAGATGATGACACTAATATGAATGAAGGACACTTCAAGTAGCACTCATAGCTGCTGAGGGCAGCATGCTAATTAGGTTTTATGATTCATTGGCTTCTCCAGACAAACATAAATGCACCTGGGAAAAGAAACGACCTGGTTTCTTTCTGTCCAGGAGAGAAGCCATTGTAGGAAAATTGTACAGGTTTATGCAAGCATGCATAAACGTCCATACAGAGAGGAAATATATTAATCAGCGATTTTCAACCTTGTTCATCTCATGGCGTGTAACCTAACTACTAAAATTCTGTGGCACACCAAAAAAAATAGTTTTGGCAGATCTGACAAAAATAGGTATAATTTTGATTCACTCACACCAGACGGCTATTGTTGTGTTGGCTGTTGTTATTTTTTTATTTGACAATCTAAGGGAAAAGAGGTCAGTGCCCCAGACTAATCAGATGTTGCATGTCTTAAACATTCTTGCAGCACAGTGGTTGAAAATCGCTGGTATTAATAAGAGAGAAGGGGGGGGGCATGAAGCTCAATATCATTATTATTCAAGTTATTACTGATTTGCCTTTGGTGTCTGGTAGGAAATTGTTCTTTAATCTTGCAAACTATATTTAGTGAGGACCTACTATAAGGCAGTTGGGATAAGAGACACTCTGTGCTGAAGATTCATGCAGTAAAGCTGAGAATACAAGTACCAATTTAGGAAGACTCTGGGGGATATGTAAAGAAAGAAACCGACCCTGGGACTGCAGAGCGCCCTCGGGGTAGGAGCCAGCTGCCTGCCCCGCCCTGCGCCCCAGCTCGGCCCCTTCCCTGTGCTTCCCCAGGGCTCAGACTTCCCAGCGCACGTCCCCGCCTCTTGCTGTCTGACCGCGAAGGCTCCTGGCGTCTCCCAGCATCACGCTGCTGCCGTCAGGGTGTCCAGTTTTCCCTTCAGCTGCTGATGATCTAAAGATGAGAGTGACCTAAGCTGAGAAATCATTGTATTTCCTGTGCATTTTTCTTAGTTTAACTGACTAGTACAAGTTCTTTCTCTTCTCTAATCTGAAGGCATCACTAGGAGTACCTGCACCACCCACTTCCCCAAGTAATAAAGAAAATCTAAGAAAACATTGACCGACAGCTTTCACTAACCAAAGCAGGTAGTCCTCGGACTCAGGAGCCCCGGAGGCTCAGCGTTGTCCTCCAGCTCGTGGTCTTTGCCCACAGACCTTGAGGTCTGTCCAGGTCATGCCTTTCAAACTGAGTAGGCTTAGGTATGCAAAGCCCAAAATATGCACGGCTGTCTTTAAGAGCATTGATTTCATTTAAATATTTATGAAAAGAATTAATTAGAAGACTACATTTGCAAGCATTTTTAAAGGTTATATGAGCACTTTAAATATTTCTAATTATAGAGGGCACCTTTGGGATATGCCCTGAGGCTCCCTGAGAGCTGTACTAAATTTTTCAGGTCATGAACTCAACAGAAAAGTTTAGAAGAATTATCCCAGCTGCTGCTTGATTAAAAACAAAATAATAGTCTAGATATTTGTATCTTCTCTGATGGTGCTGATCCTGCTTCCCTCCAGTGGTATGACCGAAGGCTAGTGTGGGAAAACCTGGAGTCTGGACCATTACTTTGGGCCACAGGCATCAACCTGAGAAATGTTTCACTTCCGATTGGTCGCCCTGGCTTTCAAGTTAGAAAAATCCGAGCCAATGTCATAGTTCCTCTCAAGGATCTAGTGTCGCAGGGCTTGCTAGTGATCTTGGTGTTCACTGCAAAGTTTTCTTGTCTCATCCTTCCTTTCAATATACCTTCCAACAATCTATTAAGCATATTTACTTCTAAAATTTCCCAAAGGTATCTAATAAGTAGACCTCTGGATTCAAATTGTTATTTTTTCAATACTGGATCATAGCCATATGGTTATAAGACATTAATTCCTCATTTCTGTAAATTTGAGGTAAAATTAGTGTTCCATTAAACCCAGACAAAGGTTGACATCTGAAAAGTGAAGCAGAACATCTCATGCTACTAGGAAGATAAGGCTAGATACACAGCAGCTAACAAAAATAAGGCAAAAAAATCCTTAAAGTGTACTTTTTTTCCTTTTTTTACAGTACATGGTCCATAACATCTGTAAAAAAAAAAAAAAAAAAAAAGTGTTGAAATAAAAAAATTCAGGAAACAGCCTGGGAATGCAACCAAACTATTCGTGAAAACATTTTAAAAGGTAAATATAGACTTAAGCAAAATCAGGCAGCAGTAGTGGGGTAGCTTCCTTAGTATAATAGGTGGATTTAAAAAACAAGTTGCATATAGAAATATAGTTTCTTTGTACCCTATGAAATTCTTTCGCTGGGGCCTTGTCTTCATTTGCCATCAGCATCCAGAATCAAATGGTTCCTAGCAATTTAGGAGAATTGTTTGTTCATAGGCTTTAAGTGGATAAATAATTACCTTTGATAAAAAAAAAGTGTTCGTGGGTAGATGAATGCACAAGTGCACAGTTTTCCCTAAAAAGTTAATCTAATAATGAGAACAGTCTTCCTTAAGTTATTTTTTCTTTGGTTTATTTTTTAATCCTCATATTTGCATGCCCAAATTTCTTAACTGATACATACCTATCTATATATTAATTCCCATCATTAACAGCTTTTGCTGTTTAATCTTTGTTGGCCTGAATGACATGCTCTCTCTAGGTTCCATTGGGTAGAGTTGGCTCATTTCAGTAAAAAAATCAGCCATGATTTTCTTCAAATTGTTGGGAAACTTGATGTCTTTATGACACTGACCCAGGAGTCGTTTTGACCCAGGCTTTTGAATAACTCCTCAGTTGGATAGTCACGGATCAATGATCATGTCATCCCCTCTTCCACCAACTCTTTTTGAGATATAATTGACATATCACATTAGTTTCAGACATGCAACATACTGACTTGATGTTTGTATATACTGGGAAATGTTGACCACATCAAGCCTGGCTCACAACACAAGAATTCCCACTGCTCCCTTCCAGAACAGTGCTGTAACTTTAGCAGAATGTACTGTCCTGATGTCAGGTCGCCGGGGTTTGTGTGGCTCTCTGGGCTCTGCTTCCACTCCTTCCATCTCACTCCCAGTGGTCCAGTCCCCCGACTGTGCTGTTCGCTAACGCTCATGCTGGTCCAGGCCTCTGCAGTGATGCCCATCGCTCGCCTCTGCCAACACTGTCCTTCCCTCTCATGTATTTTTGGAACCTCTCTATACCCAGCAGTCCCTGTGGAAACATTTGCTTCACAGCTGTAGACAGAGTTATTTTCTTCCTCGGCTGTGCCCTTAAGCATCTTGCTACCTACTATTAGTACGATGTTTATTATAAATCACAATTGTATATATATTTATATGCCTTTAATTAGACTCTTGGACTATGAAGTCAGGAACTGTTTTATTTTCGCAACACAGTGTCTCTGTCCTTGGCAAGTAATATAGGATGAATTTTTTCTGACACTTTATTATGCAAATATGCAGAAAAATTCAAAATCGATATAATTAAAACATGTATTCACAACCTACATTCAGTAGTTTTTACATTTGCTATATTTGCTTAATCTATATAACTTTCTTTGTATTTGTATATATGTATATGTGTATATTTTTTTTATTAGACCCATTAACAAATGAGTTTCAGATATCATGGTATTTTACCTATAAATACTTCAATTGGTATTTCCTAAAAATAAAGACTTTGGCCTGCAAATCACAATATCATTATTACACCTAACAAAAATAACAGAATTTCCAAATATCATCTAATACCTCTTCCATAATTAACATTTCCCCAATTGCTCCAAACACAACTTTAGAGGGGTTTTTTAAAAACCAGCTATTACTAAATTTTTTAATTAGGTAAGTGACTCCTGAAACCCAGTAATTGGCACAGCTTGGCTGTGTTTTAGGGAGAGAAATATGCAATGCCTGTTTGATATTTGAAATTCTGTATGTTGAAATGTCATTTTAAAGCTGACAGCCAAGGCAGTTGGCACGAAGCAAGCAGGATTTCGATGATAATTGAAAGAGCTCAATTAAAGCAGCGCCGTGTAGCAGCAGAGGCACTTCCTGCGGCAACGAAAAGCCTCGGAAGCGGCCTCAGCGGGAGAGGAGGGCGGGAATCGGCCCCAGCGGTCCATGGCCCCTGCTGCCGCTGTGGGGACACGGGGGCAGGGAAGGTCGCCATGGAGGGACATAGCTTTGCTAGGCTGCTCTTATTTCACGCTGCGCTGTGATGTGTCTTGGCTGTGACGGCAGCACATGCACGCTCCCAGGTGGTTTTTACTGCTGGCTCACCTGAAAGTGCTCGCTGCAGCCCCACACGCTAGATGGTGCCATCCACGGGTGCCTGAAGAGAGTGTTAAGGGATCCACGCCTAGAGGGCTGCGTGGCTTTTAAGGGAAGCTCAGGCTTGGTTCCAGAATTTTCCACCTTGGCCCCTCCGTGGCCTTTGCCATCACCAGCAGATGCGCTTCGAGATCCTTCCTCTGTTATTTTCCTTCCTGTTCTCACTCAAGGTGGAAACTGCCATCGCATGGTAACCCTGCGAGAGGAAAGTACCTCATTAGCAATATTTTCCACGGACATCAGGATAGAATAAATGGGAATCAGAATGATCTAGAACCAAGGATCAGTAGTCAAACTGCATGATTTAAAAATAATTCGGCTCAGGTTGTGGAAGTATTAACCTTGGGGTGATGACTTTGAAAACTCCCTTCACGTCTGCCCTTCGGTTTCCTCATTGGTCAGTGGAAATAAAACACTGTATCTTGCAGAATGGTTGCAGGAAGGAAATCGGACGAGGCCTGTCTGAGTGTTCTGGGAGCTAAAGCAGCATCTAATATAGATCAAAAATAGTATTGATTTATTTCTAGGGACGTAGAGTCTTTTTACATCAGATCTATTACAGTCCTGAGGTATGAAAAGGAGTCTGCCTTGTTGCCTTTAAAAATATTTACGTGAACCAAGCTAAACACCAGTCATTTTATTTTAAACTCTTTGGAGAAGTCAAACAGGTGGCGACAACATTTCTCTATTATTTTCTTTAGTCATGGGCCTTGGCTGTTTGAAAGTATCAGAAACAATATTTGCTTTATTTTTTCACCGTCGGGGGTATTGTGCTAGAAGCAATTCCATCTGTTTCAAATCAAAGCACATGCTGGAAGCCACTGGGCCAGAGGGACTGCAGCCCAGGTTTATTTTAGTCTCTGTGCCCAAATCTCTGCTGAGAAGACCCCCTGGGCGGCATTTCCTCGGGTGCTGTCACAACGCTGAGCTGTCTGTTCGTTTCTGGGATGGATGGGCTGTGAAGAGCAGCGTGGGTTCCGGAAAGAGAATCGTTACGCACCGTTCAGAACCCCAAACCCGAATAAAGCCCGGTGCTGCGGAGTCGCTGCGCAGTGAATGGCGGCTGTCCCAAGAGAACTGGCCAGCGCCATGGAGGCTCTACGGCAGGGACTCAGGCCCTGCCCTCAGGAGGTTCCCAGGAAGGAGGCAAGCATTAGATAAACAGATAAGTGTGCAACGCGAAATACATCATGAAGAGCCATGTAGAGAGGTTTCAGTCAAGTTCTTTCAAAGAGAAATTCTCAGGGCCTCTGTTGACCATGTTGAATCCCTTCTGCTAGGCCCGAGCCTCCCCTTACTGCCTTCCCAGCGTCAACTCTCTCCAAGCGGTGGGAGGCGCTCCCCAGAGAAAACCTGTTTCCTCCCCCGTCCTGAATGCTCCGGTCACCTGCGTGAGCTGCTGTCCTAGGAGGGAAAGTGGGGCGAAGGCAGAGCCGGGCACACCCCTCCGTGCAGCCGCTGGGAAGGACGTGGTGATGGCTGTGGGCATGACACATGTCGACCTGCCGCTTGGAGCCACATAACTGCTGTCTCGCCTGGGCCAGGGACAAAGTGAGTTCATGTCTACACAGCACTGCACAGCATTTTATCAAAGTCGGCGGCATGATAGGGTCTAGTCCTGAGGACAGCGGGGACTTGCAGAGAGAGCACCTGCCCAGTCTCGTAATGAAGTCGCTCCGATGTTTTTGGACCAGGTCCCCTGGACTCCGGCATCTCTGCGCCATCCTCCTTGGCAGGCGGCTGAAGCCCTGGTGAGAGTAGAAAGAATGAGGGACCAGGACTCCCGGACTAGAAGCCTTCCCGTTAGGAAGCCCAGGCCTAAAACTTGGAAAACAAAACTAAGGAAACAAGCCAGTGGTACCTGGAACTTAAGAAGTGCCCTGTAAACGATATATTTATATTTTTAGTGGGCTAATTATTGCAGAAGGCAGAGCAGAAATCTAAATATTTATGACAGTGTCACAATCGATAAGCATGCAGCCAAAATCATTTTAATCTGAAGTGTTTTTCCAAGCTCAAGGCCATGGCAAATGCCTTTGCTGGTGGGGTGATTTTCTTTTTACTAAAACTTTTTAAAATTATTTTTATTGTCAACACTATTACAGATGTCCCCATTCTCTCCCCACCCTTTGCCCACCTCCCACCCAGCCCCGCTCCCCTTCCCTCTGGCCATCACCACACTGCTGTCTGTGTCTGTGGGTTATGTGATCGTTAATTTTATGTGTCAGCTTGACTAGGCTGAGGGATACCCTGGAGCTGGTAAGACATGATTTCTAAGTGTGTCTGTGAGTGTCTTGGGAGAGATTAGCTCTTGAATGGTAGACTGAGGACAGCAGCTCGCCCTTCAGATGCAGGTGGCCACCATCCAGTCCGCTGAGGGTCCATGTAGAACAAAAGGGCCGGTCAAGAGCAAATTCTGCCTCTGCTTGAGCGGACCCATCCGTCCCCCCTTCCCTCGGACACTGGGGCTTCTGGGTCTCAGGAGCTCCGACTCAGGCGGGGACTTACACCATCGCCCCCTCAGCCTGCCGTCCTGCTTTCAGATTCAGACTGAATTCCACCACCGGCGTTCTTGGTTCTCTAGCTGGCAGATGACACACCTGGGACTTAGCCTCTGTAAGCCTATGAGCCAGTTCCTATTCTAAACCTCCTGTTGAATATCTCTATGTCCCTTGTTTCTGTTTCTCTAGAGACTGACCAGTAGAGTCGGATCCTTTAATTGGCCTAATATTGGACCAGGAGTAAGGTGTCCTTCCTGGGACTCTTGCGTTTGTCATTGACATTCCTTTTCATTATCACCCCCCCTTATGAAATGGGGAGGTTAACCAGGACTAGTGATTTTTCAGGTTCCTGCCATGACCCATTACTGGATCAAATGAAGTAGAAAATAGAAAAATGCATTTCTTTTATTTTTTTTAAAAAACTTTCATTTTCTTGTTTTGCTTGTACGGCGTTTTGTTGAATATGTGTAAAATGTATTCCTAGCTGAGAGGGCTGGGCAAATACTCTTTAAAACTCCCCTCTAGCCCATTGTCAAATTTGTTGCCAGCCCTAAAATGACCTGTTCTGTCTCCCTCTAAATATCCAGGGCTCCCTGTCCGGTCCATGTCTTCATCCCGCCTCGGGCACTGTGGGGACGCCTGTTTGGCACTGTCCTGCTCCACTCTTCCTTCTGATCCCACCCTCCTTCCTTCCTTTCTTAGCTCGTCCCCTTGCCTCTAACAGTGTAGATAAATGCACTCCGTGTCCACTGCAGTATTTACAGTGGCCAAGGTGTAGAAACAATCTAAGTGTCCATCAGTGGGCAAATGAATAGATAGAGATGTGATATGTAGATATGTAGATATACAATATTCCATTGTGTGTGTGTATATATATACACACACATATATAATACATATATGTGATATTCTCAAGGTCCATTTATGTTGTTGCAAATGGCAGTATTTCATTTTATGGCTGAGCAGTATTCCCTTGTATATATGTGCCACCATTTTTAACTTTTACGAATTTGTACATACCATTTTGGTGGACCTATGTATGCACTTCCTTCCACTCGCCATATGTCCTGGAGGAGAATTTTTGAGATCTGTCATGCTTATCCTTTTTAGATACCGAAGTACTTTTCTGAAGTGGCCACACCATTTTTCCATCTGCTGTCAATGCATGAGCAATGAAGTCGTTTATATTCTCACCAACACTTCGTACTGTCAGTTCTCTAAGTTTTAGCCACTTTGGTGGGAGTGTTTAAACTCCATGATTCTTAATGCTGAATGCTTTGTTCTTTAACACTCGGTGTCTTCAAATTAAAATAACATATCTCTAAAACATTCGACCTATATTTTTAAATGAAAATAAAATCTAAATCTGTAAATTTTCACACCCAGTCTCTTTAAATTCAAATAAGTTAAAAAAGAAAAATATTTTACCATATTTTATTAATTGATGGCATTAGACTGCATCATTTCTAAACTATTTTATAATTTTTAAGTCCCTTAAGCTTAAGCACTATACTTTAAATTATTACATGGATTTTTTTTGGAAGTTCTTAGTCTCTCAAGACATTATACTCAAAATATTATGCTACTAAATTCTTTCAATAAGGAGTAGAGCTCACTGATTTGTTTTTCAGTAAGTAATATTTCCTGTGTACATGGCTATGTGCCAGATACACTGAATATGCCCCTGAATGTGCTCCCAGAGCAGCCATTCGATGAAGACACCAGTGGGTACAGACAAGTGTTTCCCAAATGTTTTCTAGAGAACGTCTTGCTTAACATGGTAACTAGGAAAAAAGCAAACATTTAAAAAGTTCATCATACAATAATTTGAGGAAGTGATACTATAAATATGACAGAATGTAAGGAGAATGGCCAACTGGTACAGATTCCAGAAAAAAGGAGAGTCCATATTTATTACAAGGGATCCAGACCATTGTCGCTAAGTAAAATTGAGGCTCAAATAATATGGTTTAATAAATGGAAGTTGATCTGCTTTTGGAGTTTTAGTATAAGATTCACAAGCCCATCTATGAGTGAACGTCCCTGGTAGGAATTGAGGCTCTGGGTGTTGCATTAATTCATTGCATCTAAAGTGTTTATCAGGACACTAATTTTTGTTACTTTCATATATGATCAATCTGTTAGTTTATCCTTTAGAAAACTGTTCCTTTAGTTATTGTTTTAGACTAAAGTAAAATACTGTCAAAGTTATATGGACCTGCTCTTATTCCATTTATAATATTGTAGATTTTGTCATACTCAGTATTGGAAGAACCTCTTTAAAGTTATCTTGATTTTTCTAGATCCCAGTGGTTGATATTTCAAATGAAGAATTGTGCCTGCTTATTTTTAAAAAGCCTCCATAAATAAAATTGTGTTATTACAAAGTGGATATTTTCAGCATTTACCTGAAAAATAGATTGGGCATGGTTAGTTCCCAGGACATGGGGTTTTTCCTGGAAGTTTTAATGGCTACAGTATTCTAGGGACTCAGTTTCCTAAAGCTTTTATTTTTTTTTAAAATTTCATTTTAGCTTATATAATCACTTCTCCAAAAAGCTACTTGCCTAGTAAATAGTGGATGTTCGATGCATTATTATAAACATTAAACACCTCTTACTATTTTGAATTATCACTTTACATAATTTAGCCATTTTTAATTTTATAAGGTGCTATTATATATCGTATGCTTTAAATATTGGATTTAAAAAATATATCTTGATTTCAGACAGAGGAAGGGAGTGGAGGAGGGAGAGGGAGGCAGAAACGTCAATGATGAGAGTCAGGGATCGGCTGCCTCCTGCACACCTGCCCCCTGCTGGGGATCGAGCCCGCAACCCGAGCATGTGCCCTGATCAGGATTCGAACCGTGATCTCCTGGATCCTAGGTCAATGCTCCACCGCTGAGCCATGCTGGCCAGACAATATTGGATTTTCTTAAACCTCAACAACTCTGATTGGTGAGAAAGGAATATTCGTCCCTATGTCCTATGAGGGGAGATGAGTCACATACCGGCAACTGATTGACTAAAGTTTGCCCGTTAGTAGCAGTGGGGACTACAATCTTGGTACCTGGCCTCTGTTTCAGTGATAGGATGCTGGATTAAATGATCAGCTTTTTTTCATGACCACTTACTAGAAGAAGTGTTTAATAAATAGATTTTATTTAAGAAGAGTGTAATGACTTTTTAAAAACTGAATTTGTTTGGAAATTAGCTTAAAGGCCCGTTGAGGATTAATTCATAGCAAAGCTGTTTTCCTAATGGATACATTTTTGCAGCAAATTCAAAAGCTCAGTAAATTGAAAACATGCCTATTTGCTAATCTACTTTTATTTCTTCAGCTGTATCGCTTTAATTGCTTCTGAGAAAAGAATTTTACTTTCACTGTTGAGATCACAGGGCAGTTTGTTTTGAAAAAAGACGAGAACCGATTTCTAGACTGATTTATGTCACACATGAACAGCAATCTCATTACTGAAGCTTGCCGCATCCGCCCCCAGCCAGCGACAGCTAATACTGTAGCAGTGTCTCTCAAATTTCAAGACGCGCCTTGCTAGCCGTGGAGGGTCCCTGTGCAAGGGGCCTGGGGCTTTGCGGACGCACCTTTCCTGTCCTGGCTGCGCTCCAGGTTCACTCAGCTCTCCCCTTCCTCACTTTCCCTTCGTGACACCCTGTCCCACAGCAGAGAGTTTGGTGGGTGGGCCAGTGGCAGCGCTGGGGGAAGTGGGGGGCTCGCTCCCCAGGTGCCGCTGCTGACCCCTCCAGCTGCGGGCCCTGGAGGGTTCCTTCTCGCAGTTCCCATCCAAACAGCCCAGACCCTGGTCCGAGACCCTCACCTTTCCCTTGTCTCAGCCCCAGGGCTGGGAACTGGGACGGCGGGTTGAAGCTGCTGGTGTTTGGCCTGTCTCACCTTCTTCCGTTTGGCTCCCCAGCGTTTCTGTCATCTGGGTGACCCGTGCCCTCTGCTGTGGGCCCCACTTCCCAGCTGTGAGACACAGGTCGCTGTGAGGGAGCTGGCGGGCCCAGCAGTCCATTTGACCACTGTAGGGACCCATGGGGTAGAGACCTTTTAGTGACTTTTCATCTGTCTTCCTTAACAATTGTGCTCCTGGTTCATATCCCATCACTTTATCTCCCCCCCCAGCCCCCCAACCATCATTTATTTTTTTAAATAAATGAAAAGTCAAGGAAATTCAGTGGCTTTGCCCAGGTGAAACGATTAGTCTTGTGACCTGAGCTGAACTGGGATGTAAAATACCTTGGTACACGCAAAGGGCATCACATGCCGCCCTCATCTTAGTGTCAAAGTCCATGGAAATCGCTCCCCAAATGCAGGTTATGACTCAGTATTTCCCGAATCCTGTCCAAGGCAAGCTGTTCCCCAGAAAGTTACATTAGCATCTATCAAAACCTTAAAAACTGGTCTTTATTTTTGTGTGTCCCCTCCCCCCACTTTACTTGGGTCCAGAGACAGGGAAGCACGCAAAAGACGGGGTTCTGAGGGAGGGGGTGGGTGGGGAGAGATCAACCAAAGAGCCTGCATGCGGGTGTGCACGACCCGGGGACACAGCAGTGTGGGGGGGGCTGGAGGAGGGGCAGCAGGGAAAAATGGGGGGACATCTGGAATATTTTCAACCATAAGGATAAATTTAAAAAAAGGAAAATTAAAAAATCACTGTCTTTTAAGCAGCATGTTAATCAGCTCCTCTGGCCGCTCTTCCTATTTATTTTTTAGAATTGTTTAGTTCTTAAATTTTTCCCCAGTAATTATTTAACCACCCCAGGCCTCATTGGGTTAGCAGTGAGGTCACAGCATCTTTATCATCGTGATCCCCACCATCCTGCAATCATCACAGACGACATGGTCGGGCGCTTGCTACCGTCAGGGGCCATCCTTTCTCCGAGCTCCCATCTCATTTATTCCCAGCCCCTAGGGAATACATATTACGATTACCTCTATTTTACTTTGAAAGGAGTCAGATCTTGGAGAAGTTCACTGACCTGCCCACCACATACAACTTGTAAAAGTAGTGCCAGAATTAGGCAGATTAAATTGAGAAAATGTGCTTTTAACCGTTACACTATGCTATAGCACATTTTACAAAAAGTGATAGTATGCCTCAGCATCACACATTTTTTTCAGGCTGGCCATTTGCTTGACAGATGTTGAGGGTAGTTCAGATTTGCTGGACGGCTCTACTTCTGGATGTTCTTCACTCTGCTGGTAAAACATAGAAGGATCCTGGCAATAAATCAAAACTGTATTTTGTATTGAGCAAACACCTAACAAAGGGGATTGGCATATGAAAGAGACTATTTATTGTGAGCACAGCCGATGCAGGTGAAAAATGACCCTTTTAACGTGAACAAGATCATGTAACTTCCATCGTGACTTTTCTTCTTTATTCATATATATGTGTATATATATATACACACACATACACATATATATAATCTATCAATTTCATGAATAACTATGCCACTTTATATGTAACTGCAAACTGAGAAATGAGGAAAGCACATCACAAATCACAAGCCTGGATCTCAGTTGGGATAATTTAAGAAACTTGAAAGGCTTTCTCTTTGGCTTCATGAAAACCATACATCTAATTTTTTTCAACTGCATCAGCTGCGTTCCTGGTAAATAGTCTCTTTCATACGCCAATCCCCTGTGTTAGGTGTTTGCTCAATACAAAATACATAGTCTTGATTTATTGCCAGGATCCTTCTGTTTTACCAGCAGAGAGTGGAGAACAAAACACGTGTATGACGGAACATGAGTAAAAGCTTTTTGCTTTTATTTTTTTGCTAGGGTGTTACAGGTCTTTGGAGTTCCAAGTGAATGCCCTTCTCGACCTTGTTTAAGTTAACTTGCCTTAGTATATTATACTCTGGAATCAGCTGTCACATATTGATAAGTCTCAGGCCTACCTTTTTCTTTAGTCATATTTCCTTTAGTCCAACTGTTTACCAAGATTCGCTCTGACAGATGTCTTTGATTCACCACGTCAAGGACAAAACCCTCAACTTTTCTCTACCCGATTTTCCCATTTAATTCATCATCTCAAGGTCCAAAAACAATTACACTGAGAGAGAAACCTCGGCATCATTCCTCTTTTAACCCAATGCCTGATTGTTTCAAACGACCATTTATTAATACATCCTGACATGACCTGGCTCCTGGCTCTCTTGCACTCTCGCTCCTTTCTACTCTGAGGTCCCATACCTCCCACAACCATTCCACCCCCCACAACCCACTTACCTCTTCCCTGTGTCCTGCTGTCTGTAGGTCCCCAGATGAAAGCATGGGGCTAACCCCGGGGCCATGCTGTTTCATGTCCCCTTGCTCTCATCTTATTGTGGTTCTCCTGAAGAGCTCAGAATTGTCTTTAAGCTCAATCAAAATGCTTCTGATCTTGCAATACAGAGTTTCATAGCTTGTCCCACTGAGCTGTGGGACCTGCAAGGCGAGCTACACTTCTGTCTGGCTGTGAGCTGGGCCAGGCCGGGAGCCAGGCGATTAGAACAAAGTCGGTGTGTTCCATGAATGCCTCAAGGAACAAATGCAGGTGAGCAAAAGCACTCGCACTTCCTGGGAAGGACCGCGTTTAGAACAGGCGTGATGCTGGATCTTCACTCTGTTCTCTCTCCCATTGAACCACTAAGGCAGATGTTGTGACGTTCATCCTTACTTTTGATGCAACCAGGGATACTTGGACCCTATAAAAGTTTGAAACTTTTTATAATCTTTTATTTCAAAAGAGTGCAATTTAAGTGATCTTAATAACAGCCCTGTTGATTGAATGAAAAAAAACAGCCCCATGCCTGGTTTTTCTTTTGGTTTTAGCTGTTTAATTTGTATCAGATGATATACAGCTATATTTTTATTGCACAGCATCTAAGCGCTGTGTGGGTGCATAAGTGACATTGTAGAATTTCCCCTTTTGTTACTGTCCAGGTCCCAGTTTCCCTTTGAGGCTATGGTTTGGATTGTCCATTCTCTCTCTTTAAAGTCTAGCACATGCACGGTACTAGCGTAATAGTATATATGAGTGTGTGTCCATAATGTTTCCCTGTGAGTTTTTCCATCATTTTTAGTTAACAATATTTCTTATAGATATTTCCATCTCATAAAATTGTCTTTTATGTTTTTCACTGGGGATTATTCCAAGGTATGAGTTGGAGAGGCTTTACTGATGGATATTTAGATTGTTTACACTTCTCCACTTGAACAAACGGTGCAGCAGTGTGCATCCTTTTATGTGCTTATGGATGTGTCACGGAAGCAGAATTGTTCTGTCAAAGATTGTGCGTATTTAAGCTTTAATAGGTGTTATTTAATTGCTCTCCAAACACCAGAAAAGCCTTCATCAGCTTACATGCCCCCGTACCCGTGTTAGCACCGACCCTCATGCATTGTTCTAGCACATGCTCCTGTGCTGTGGGCAACAGAAACAAACGTAGGGAGCCCATCTTCATTCAGTTCGCATCCCTGATTTCTTCACACTGTTTCTGTTGGTTTGGTTTTTTGCAAGTTTGGCTATTTTTGTATAGTTTTGTACCACCCTTATAATCATAGTGCATTTTTCTATTGGGTTACTGAAGACCTTTTACATGTTAATTGTACAGGATTTTAAATTGTAAGTAGTCCAGTCTCACAACCATTTCCCTCTTAGGTTTTCAGAATTACACTTGGAGACTTCCACAGAAGGGGAGAGTTTAACTCTTCTACTTATAATCATTTTTATTTGGAGATAACAATCTATCTAGAATTCAAATTCAGGGAATTATTTCTAGTGCTTACTGGACTTCTCATTTTTACCAGTTTCTAACTAGTTCATCTTAACACGGAACTTTTATGAAATAAGGATATTGTCAGTCATATTTTATATTTGAGGAAACCGAGGATCCCCATGCTAAAATAATACAACGGAACCACTAGGGATTCCAGGGCATTTTAGATGCTCACCAAATAGTTGTATAATGTGACCATGAGGCAAACTTTATTTCTGATTCTCTTGACCAAGAGATTTTAGATTTTTCGTAGCAAGGCCTGAGAAAATTAAAATCTGAGAGACGGAGGTAGAGTCCTGGATTGAAACAGGTTGATGGACTCATGGGGAACATCCCCTGAGGTGTCTTGACCATGGTTATTTTGAATCATTGGGGTAAAAATTTGTGTTTGTTCTAGTCCAAGTTCACATCACTAAGTGAGCCTTGCAGAGCGGGGACGGTATGGCTTTTCTCATCGCACCTGAGCATGTGTCCAGGATTAACAACTTTTTGGTACATTTGTAATTTTAAAAAGTTAGATTCATTAATTTTATTTCTGCAAACATAATGTGAACCGTTAACTTCTGCAAATGTATTATAGGTCATGTGAACTGCCTTTTAAGAAAAATTAAGTGGGTTGGGAAAACGCTGCAGCTATTCTCATAGCCGCATGTCCTTTTACAAGTGAGTGCAGTCGTTGCTTTTTCTGGGGACTAAAATGTAGGTGGAATTTTCCATTTTCTGTGGGTCTGCATTATGAAAATGTAATTTTGGATATTAGCATTTGAATACGTACTTAGAATGTTATACAATTCTGTTCCCTCTCTGGAACATTTTTGGACTCATTTTGCTGTTACTAATTCCAAACTCCAAGATGAAACCAGTTGTCATAATGCGCGCTAAATCATTTAGAAAAATAGGATATTATGCATGTTTTAAAAAGACTGTATACATTATCAGTCTAAATTTTTAATGTTTAGCTTTATATATAGTTTCTTATGATTTGGTGCATAGATAAAAGTCCTGGGAGTGTTAGATTTTTAAAAGAGGCTTCAAAAATAATTTCTGTGGCTCCTGATTTATGATAGTTGGTGTTCTCAACACAATTCATCACCTTCAACTGGAACTTTAGAGTATTGCAATGTTGAATGGTGCTCTTTAATATTTATGTGATAAAGAGATTCAGGTAAGTCACCTCCATTGAAATATACATGAAATTATAATTTTTTTCAACTTTTTCAGTTTTCTTTAAGAGGATCATGCTGATTCAGTATTTGCAATTGTATCTTTTGTGGTTCAACTAAAGAAAGAATCCAAAGCTCCAATAAAAATGTGACGTATGACTTGGAAAAAAAAAAAAAAGTTCTTTTCTTTTTAAAAAATTCATCTTTATTGTTGAAAGTATCACAGATGTCCCCCTTTTCCCCCCACAGGCCCCCTCCACCCACACCCATACCCCCCAGGCCTTCTCTACACTGCTGTCTCCATGGGATGTGCATATACGCACACAAGTTCTTTGATGAGTCTCCCCCCACCCACTCCCTCTGAGATTCATCAGTCTGTTCCATGCTTCTATGTCTCTGGATCTATTTTGTACAGATGTGTTTTTCTTGAGGGACTACTTGCCTCTACCAAGTAAAAATGTCTTTCTTAACCCAGTAAATCCTAGTACAGACACCTGGGGGCAGTATATCTTCACTGTCTACGATTCATATTCAGAGAATTACTTTTTTCTATTAACAAACGTGCTCTAATCATGAGAGGGCTGGAATGAGACCTCCCGGCTGTCACTTTTCATTCGGAGGGGAGGCCGTCAGTTCACATATTAATACAGGAGCAGCAGCATCCCCAGTCCTCTTTATTTCCTTGGAGGTTTCCCGTTAAATTAAATAGTTCCTTTTTTTCCCTTCCCTACATATCCCTTCTTGCTGCTTATGATCTACATAAAGTGTTATAAAGAAACAGTACGTGGTTACATTACAATTTGCACACTAAGTGAAGTATTTGTAACTTTTAGTGAACTGATATCTCCACTAATCCATTTTTTTAAACCCTAGAATACCTTAAACTCATATTAGAATTAGATGCACATACATATTTAACAAATCACATAGCACCACTCTCAGTTTTCTTTGTTCTTAGTGTTATATCCACATCCCCACCCAAGATTTCTTATCTTGACTTAGGCAATTCAAAATGATTGAGGCCAAAGTGATAAATCCATAAAGATACCAGAAATACATCTCTAATCCTCTTATCCCACCTGACCTGATTCAACATCATCCCCATGGAGAAAGGAGATTTGGATTTAGCAGGGACTCTAAGTCTCAGAAAAATATACCATAATCATCAGAGAAGGGAACTTTTTTTCTAGCTTTGAGGTATAATTGACAAAATCATAAAGTATTGAAAGTGTCCAGTGTGATGATATATGTATTGTGAAATGGTTCACAAGGTCAGGTTAATAAATCCATCACCTCACAGTTATTATAATTACTGTTATTTGGTGAGATTTACTCTCAACAAATTTCAGGTTTACAATACAGTGTTATTAACTATAGTCACCATGCTGTTCATGAGATCCTCAGAATTTTTTTATCTTATAACTGAAAGTCTACGCTTTGACCAACCTGTATTTCCTCTACTCCCAGTGCAACCACCATTCTACTTTCTGGTTCAACCCCCCCCCCCCTTAGATTTCACATACAAGTGATATCGTACAGTTTGTTTTTGTCTTATTTCACTTAGTATATTGTCCTCTGGCTGCATCCATGTTGCAAATGGCAGGATTTCCTTTTATTTTTTAAAGGCTGAATAATATTTCATTCCCTCTCCCTCTCTCTCTCTCAATCTGTTTTTCTGTCTCTCCCATATTTTCCACTCACCTGTTGACTGACACTTAGGTTGTTTCCATGTCTTGGTTATTGTGACTACACTGCAGCAAACATAGGGGTGCAGATATCTCTTCAAGACAATGGTTTCATTTCATTTGGGTATATACTCAGAAGTGGGGTTGCTCGTAGTTCTGTTTTTAATTTTTTGAGAAATCTCCATACTGTTTTCCGTAATGGCTGCACCAATGTACATTCTCACCAACAATATCCAAGGCTTTTCTTTTCTCTACATTCTGTCTAATATTTATTTTCTCTCTTGATGATAGACATCCTAACATATGTTAGGTGATATCTCATTGTGGTTTTTATTTGCATTTCCTGATGATTAGTGACGTTGAGCACCTATTGGCCATCTGTATATCTCCTGTGGAAAATGTTTATATAGGGTCTTTGCCCATTTTTAATCTGGTTATTTGGGTTTTGCTATTGAGTTTATGAATCCCTTATATATTTTAGATATTAATCCCTTATCAAATATATGCTTTGAAAATATTTTCTTTGTTCTGTAGGTTGCTTTTTAATTCTGTTGATTTTTTTTTTCCTTTGCTGTGCACAAGCTTTTTAGTTTGATGTGGTCCCACTTGTTTACTTTTGCTTTTGTTGTCTATGTTTTTGGTGTCAAATCCAAAAAAATCGTTGTGAAGACCAATGTCAAGGAGCTTTTCACTCTTTTCTTCTTGGAGTTTCATGGCTTCAGACCTTATTTTTAAGTCTTTAATCTGCTTTGAATGTATTGTAAGATAGGGGTCCAATTCTATCCTTTTGCATGTGGCTACCCAGATTTCCCAGAGCAATTGAGACTGTTCTTTTTCCATTCTGTATTCTTGGCAACTTTGTTGTAAATTAGTTGACTAAATATGCATGGGTTTATTTCTGGGTTTCTCTTCTATTACATTGATCTTTGTGTCTGTTTTTATGCCATAACCATACTGTTTTGATTCTATCACTTTGTAATATAGTTTGATATCAGGAAGTGTGATGCCTCCAAATTTGCTCTCTTGATCAATAAATGTAACACACTACATTAACACAATGGAGGGTAAAAATTGTATGGTCACCTCAATATGTGCAGAAAAAAGCATTTGACAAAATTCAATATCCTTTCATGATAAAGACTCTCAACAAAGTTGGTAGAGATGGGATGTCCCTCAACATAATGAAGGCCCACAGCCACCATCATACTCACTGGTGAAAAGCTAAAAGATTTTCTCTCAGATCAGCAACAAGACAAGGGTGCCTACTCACAGCGCTTCTATTCAACGTAAAGCTGGAGGTCGGAGCCAGAGCCTTGGGCGAAGAAAAGGAACAAAAGGCGCACGAGTCAGAAAGGGGAGTAAAACAGTCTCTGTTTCCAGATGACATCTTATATATTGAAAACCTTAAAGACTACTCCTAAAACAAGAACTTGTTAGAACTGGAAAATGAATTTTAGTAAAGTTTCAGAACACAAAATTAACATAGAGAAGTCATACTAACAACACTATCCAAAACGGAAATTAAGAAAATCTTTTTTCATGGGCATAAAAAAGAATGAAATATTTAGGAATAAATTTAACCAAGAGGGTGAAAAAAAAAACAACGGAAGAAGACACAAATAAGTGGAAAGATATCCCATGTTCATGGATTAAACGGATTAATATTGTTAAATATTTGATAATTATCCCATAATATTATCCCATAATATAGGATAATATAATAATCCCATAATACCCAAAGTAATCTACAGATTCCGTGCAATCTCTATAAAAATTCCAATGACACTGCATTAAAATGAAATAAGGCTAAAATTTGTGTGGAATCACAGAAGACCCTGGATAACTGGAACGACCTTGAGAGAGAAGGGGATTATAACTGAACATTTCATATGTATTCCACCACTGTATTTTTCAGTTTATTCAAAATATTTTTGTAAGTAAATGGTGCTTCCGATAAAGTTGCATCAGCATTATTTTCCACAAGGTTATGGCCGCTTCACCTATTTCCCAGACAGTATCTCGGGGAACAGTTCTAGTGAACCTGGAAAACAGCACTGTTTCTGATGAGCAGAGAAGAGCTAGCCCTGTGCTAAATGTGATTGGCGTCCATGCCTCTTGGGTTGCTGAGGACATGCTGTGTATCTTGTCTTGTTAAAACAATGGTCTCCTAAGACTTAATGCTGATTTTCGTCTGCACTGATTTATCGCTGTCTGGACCTTGTCCATTGGGTAGCAAAACCATCCCAGTGACCGTGACAGATTTCAGAAGGCAAGCAGGAGACTTTGGTCCTGTTTGCTGCTCAGAGAATGCATCTTTCTATCAGAGAACGTACCACAGGGAGCGAGTAGGGAGTGAGAATGACAGGTTTTCTGCCTGGAAAAAATGTTTTGATCAGATTATCCTCAGATCAGATTGATCAAAAGATCTTTGTGTGGGTTGTAGGTTTTTTGTGTTTTTTCTTTCCTGCTCTAGGCACATATGATTTTTTTATACTGCTGTTTTAGAAATTCTGCCTCTTTCCCAATCTAGAAATATGAAAATGTTTATTTCCCAAAACCATTCAGCCTCTCATATATGGTTTCCCTCACGTGTTTCCACACATACAGACTCCACTCCTTAAATTTTTAATGTGACAGTGTATATTCTAAATAGCAATTTATATAATTGGCTGAGTTTTTCATCTTGGACGTTTGAGGAGTCTCCACATTGACCTGGATTAAAAAGAACAGATGGCCATTTTCTAAAGTTTCTTTTGTATTTTTTAAACATTGGCTCCAGCTGCCAAAGGAGGAACAAGTTTTTGTCTATCCAGGCAGATAAGTTGGGCAGTTGTGATTGTGTGATGAGGTTCGCAGTGCGCACTCTACCCTCCCGGAGTCGCAGACGTGCTCATTCGGTGACCTGATTTGACTGAGCTGAGTATCTTGAGGCGATCAGGTTCAGTGGGTAGATTTGTGCTTCACTCTGCACTTTCCGACAGACCAGGCAAGAGCCCAGAATAGAACGCAGGGGGCCTCTCCCTGGGGTTTGCCTACCTACACCCTCTTAGGTAATATTTTTTTCCAACCTTTAAAAAAGAATTGCCTGCTTTTTAAATACTTTTTTTTTTTTCCCCCACTTAAAGAGCTGTGTTAAGAGGCCACTTGGATAGTCAGGCCCGGTCCCCAGCCATGTGATACCTGAGTGGGGCTGGGGGTCCTAAGAGACTGGATTTTCAGCTTCTTAAGGCCAGAAACTCAATCCCGTTATTAAATACAGACTTGATCTGACTCAGGGGAACTGACTCATGCTAACGAAACTCATAAGAGACTCAGGATAAGACAGAAGGCTAGTTCATTAATTCATAATTAGGAATGAATCTGCCAGGAGGAGGGAAATGCAGCTGGTCAGCACAGCCTCTCCCAGGGAGAGATTTACATGCAAATGCAAAAACATAGCTCGGTGGAAGGAGAGCTGGGCAGTATCAGTGGGCACTTTGATCCGGTGGCTCCCGCTTCAGGCTCCCTTTCTCTGCCCAGAAAAGAAGCTGTGTTTCCCCCTTTTCCAGGGCAGAGCCCCTTGAGCTGGAGAGACTCTGGTCCAGGCTTGCACTTGGGTCGTCCTTAAGTCCGCGAGGTCACGGAACGTGCGAGTGGCTAATCTCTTTACATGAACACGTTCTGCCCACAGCATCCTGTGGATGGAGCTGGATGTTCTTGATGGGAACCAAGAGAAAGTTCACGTCAACCAGCAGCAACATCATCTCCCAGGATGAGTGACCATGAGAGGGGTCTCTCCAAAATAAACCCCCGTGTCCTGTAAGAGACTCTGACCTCATACAGGTTTATGCTGATAGGAACATTCTATGTCAATAATCAGCCCCATTTTAAAAATAAGTTATCCTAACAAACAAAATAGAAGCAGACTCGGAGATACAGAGGACAGACTGACGGCTGTCAGAGGGGAGGGAGCTTGTGGGACTGAAAAAGGTGAAGGGAGTAAGCAGAAAAAATCCCAGACATAAGAGGCTAAAGTGGGGATAAATGGTGATGGAAGGAGACTCGACTTTGGGTGGTGAACACATAATACATATACAGATGACATATGTAGAATTGTTTACCTGAAACCTGTATAATTTTATTAACCAGTGTCACCCCAAAACATTCAATAAAATTTTTAAATATGTAAAAAATTTTTTAAAATAAAAATGAGGTACTGCAAAGACACGCCCTGGTTATTGGGGTGTTCTTGCTCTCTTCAGACCGTTAGTGATACTTTCTCTACAGCCTTCATGTGACATGATGAGAAAAGAGAAGGGTGGCCGATGTGGAGAGTTGGACTTTTCCTGAGCCGTCGGCTCACCTGTCCCATGTGTGTCCCAAGAGCACTGACTGTTAGGTCGTATCGGCAGGTGAGGCTGAAAAGCACTGCAGATCTTAGCTCCTACTTACAAGCAGATGACAAATATGTAATAATGCAAAGTAATAAAAATACACATAGCATTAAAACCGGTCAAAATTTGCTCTCTGTTGGGTGGCTAAGAAGGAATCCTAGGGCCAGTGTCCTGAATGTCCATTAGGCAGCAGCAGTCGAATCGACCTTCGACGGCGTGTGTACTTAAAGGTGTGCTGTAGAGCTGGCGAGTGGGGAGAGCTGGGACGAAAGGCAGCTACATTAGCAGATTCTAACATAGTCGCTGGTGATTTATGGATTAGAATGGATTGAGAAACACTAATACATCTCAAGACTTTTAATTCTATCTCACAGAAATGATTTTATATTTAAAAAGAAAAGTGTAAATTTTTGTATTCTGATATGTTTAGAGAAAATGAGGTGATTAAAATAAATATGACCCTTATTTTGAGAATAATTTCTTTAATCATGTAAGAGTTTGGTTGAAATTTTTATTTAATATTTTATGGAATGGTATTTTGGGGATAATTTGTCTGATTTTTTTCTTACAAGTGTCAAAATTTTAGTGTAGGGGCTTTATTTAGCTATTTAGGGCTAATGTATTTATCACAGGAAATTGTAGTTACATGACTAGATTTTTTTAAACCACATAGCAGAAAATTCTGGAAGACATGATTTTCATTTCTTATAAACCCTTCTTATACATTCAGGCTTAAAGGTGAATCATGCATAATAATTACATATAGTCATTCTGTGGATTCATTTACTAACTCGGAGACATATGTCAGTTGTAAGCAAGCACATACTCCCTGTAACTTCCAACCAATCTCCCCAGCTCTGATGGGGGGGGTACAGTCTAAGACTGGGACAGGCCAGCAAATTCTACTTGAGAGATTCACGGTCCAGCATCCCACAGGGACCCCGCTCAGGGTCTCCCACAGCCACTGCCCCAGCCACACCCACTGCCCAGCTCTGTGACAGCAGATGCCAGTTGGTGCCTCTCCAATAGAAGTAGTTCCAGGTATTCGAGGGAAAAGTCCTTTAGATAATAGAAGTCCTATCTTAGATATGTTTCTGAAAAGAGTATACCATGGAATTTGTAACTTTTTTTTAAAAATTTATCTTTATTGTTGAAAGTATTACAGATAGTCTTCTGATTTACTATAGAATCAGTAAAAAGTACATGAGAAAACTCAAGAAAATGCTCTATTTTCTATTTGTCTCCTTTACTTTCCACTCTCCAAACTCCTCAGGTAGAAACATTTTTGTGTAAATTTTGTTATTCAGATAAAACATTAAAAAAAAAAATTGAAAGACAAACAACCCTGATGCAGGGGAAGTGCTGTGGTTTAAAGGAAATTGATGCTGGCAGCAACACATTACCTCCCTGGTGGGAAATCTGTATAACTCTGTCCCTGTGTGTCCTGCGATCTGAATTTAAAGTGAGTTCTCACAGCACCATACACGTTTCTGTCCCGGTCAGAGCAACAGTGACCTCTGAGTGGCGTAGGCGTTTCCTCGATTCCTGGTCCCTGACTGTGGAATTCGGCCCAGGTAACACGAATCAGCCAACACTCATGCTAGTTAAATATTTAAAAAACCCACTTGGGGAGTGAGACTACAAAGCTTCAGGTTTTGGTTTAGCCTAAGGAAAGGTGGTTTTTTAGACTCATACACAACCTAGCTACTAACTCTCGATACAGGGTCGCTATTGTTCCCGCTGGTGGTAGAATTGCAGTTGGAGAATATTGTTTCTAAGTCTCCTTTTATATTGTTTCTGATGTTGCAGAAGGACCAATAATTTTTATTGATTAAAAAAGTACTTTCAGTGCTCTTCCTCAAGCAAAAAGAAAAGTTCTTGGTAGCAGAGTGGATTGCACCTGGAAATGATGTTATGATGATGTTGCAGTTAAGGTAGAGAGAGGAGGGGAGGGGGGGGACAGGAGGGGAAAGAGGGAGGATGAGATAGAATGAAAAATGCTGAGGTGGTGAGACTTCCTGCCAGGTGATGTCGGGGGCGTGGGCAGGGTCAGAATTTTGTGCCAGGCAGACAGACACGTGGTGGAATCCAAGGCAGCTCGTCCTGCTGACCCGCTGCTGCTTGAGAAATTCTCAGCCGCCCAAGAAGGCGTCTGACACTCACGTGGCAGTGCCTCGGGGCCTCCCTCCATCGCCAAGAAGCCTGTGATTTCGCTTCACAGCTTTATGGGGCTAGAATTTGCACAGCATAAAAAGTTTAGATGTGCAATTCCATGACTTTTAGCAAATTTTTTAGAGTCATGCAAAAGTCACCACAATCTGGTTTTAGAACATTTTCATTCCCCCATCTCCTCCCCAAATTTCCCTCAGCCCTGTTTTCTTAACACAGTTCGTACCGCTCACGAGTTTTCTCGCTTTTCATGCGCCATCTGTTATGACCTTAGATGTCAACACACTGTCTTGCCCGCATCGAATGAAGCAATCTCATTGGTGGAAACCATGCAGGTCAATCTACGAAAAACTATATAATTGCACGAACCCATAAGGCATTGCAATTACATTGTATTTTGGTCATTCGAATATGATGATTTAAATAATGTGCAGTTTGCCCAAAAACGTGTGGTCCCTGGTGTATGTCTTAGAGATTTCTATGCGGTACGCAATGTGTTAAGGTGGAAACTGAGCTTATTGTTTGAAACTTTTACTTTTTGCTGAATGAGGGTGTTTCAGACTAAACTTCTCCATAAATACTTCTTTAGCTGCATCCCATAATTTTTGATATGTTTTACCTTCATTTTCAGTCCGTTCAAAGTATTTTTTTATTTTCCCTGCAATTTCTTCTTTGACCGTGGGTTATTTAAAAGTCTGCTGTTTGGCTGCCAAATATTTCTGATTTTCCAGCATTTTCTCTTGTGGAGCTCTCATTTAATTCTGTTTTGATCAGATTTACTCTGTATTATTTCAGTCTTTTAAAATTGATTGAGCCTTGTTTTGTAGCCCAATGATAGTCTATATTGGAGAACGTTCTATATGTACCTGAAAAGAATGCAATTCTCTCATCACTGGGGGGGGAGAATTCTGTAAATGTCACTATGCCCATTTGGTTGGTAATGTTCAAGTCACCTTCTCTGATGTCCCGTCTAGTTATTGTATCACTTGAGAGTGCAGCATTGAAATCTCCAGTCATAACTGTTGAAATACCTATTCTTTAAGATCAGTGAGCCTTTCTTTCAAGCCTGCTGTTTTCCGGCTCTGTTGCTATGTGTGTGTACATTTGTTAACTTATACCTGGGATTCTCACCTTGTAACTGAGGCTTCCAGAGGCAGAAAGCAGAAATTGAGGGTTAGCCCTTGAGCTGGCCCAGTAGCAGGTCCACCTTAACCTGTTGTTCAGAACAGTTAAAAGCTGTGAGATACGGAAGGGTGAGGGACTGGACCCCATCTCTTCAGCGAGGGGGCTCTGGAGCAGAGCGAGAAGGGCTTCATGGAGGCTGCCTCGGAGTACAAGCTACCACACACCCTGAGGCTTTTCTTTGTTAATTTACTCTAGATTTTAAATGTTGATGGAGTTTTTTGTTGTTACTGTGTTTAGTTTGTTTTTAATTTTCTCTAAGTAGAATTGTACTATGTGTGGAAACAGAGCTAGCCAGAGGCAGTTAACAACCAGTTAGGACCTTGCTGTTCAACGTGTAATCCAAGACGAAGCAGCATCGGTGTGAGCCCTGCTGTGGATGCAGGATCTTGGGTCCTTCCCGAGCCTTACAGAGCCGGATCCTGCACTTCAACAAGGTCCATAGTGCCTGGCTGGGCATGGCTCAGTGGCTGAGTGTCGACCTAGGATCCAGGCGATCGGGGTTCGATTCCCAGTCAGGGCACATGCCCGGGTTGCGGGCTCGATCCCCAGTCGGGGGCGTGCAGGAGGCAGCGGATCAATGACTCACCATTGATGTTTCTCTCTCTCTCCCTCCCCTTTCCTCTCTCTGAAATCAATAAAGATATATTTAAAAACGAACAAAAAAAACAAGGTCCGTAGTGGGTTTGCATGCACATCAGAGTTCAGGTGCACTGGTCCAGGACACCCCATAGGTGGGAAAAGATCACCGACTGCTTATTCAGAGATTGGACTTACTAGAATTTTGCAGTAAGAGCTATACCATCTGTACTAAGGAACCTTGGCATTTAATAACCTGTATCTATAAAAATAAGTTGCATTCACTTACTACAACAGTTTCCTGAATAATTTCTATCCCAGGAAATGTATTTCAGCCTGAACCATGTGCCAAGCTGTGTGCAGTGAGCATTACTGTATCTACCTTAACTTGAGAACAGGTTGTTTTAAAAGAATCAAGTGTCCTGAGGAGTAGTGTAGGTGTTGAGAGAATCAATCGTGACAGGTTTTATACTATGTCTGTGGCTTCGTCTGCGTATCCTTGCCAGTCCTGTTCCGATGGGCTCACTTTGGAGAGGCACACAGGTGTGTTTGAGGGCACTTTCTGGAAGTACGAAGTGCAGCCACCAACTGAGAAGAAAAGGATTTCTCAGAATGAGTCTGTAGGTTTCTAAGTTTGGACTTAGAATGAAAAGATGAGACGACCACTTGCTGAAGCTGTGGTCCATGCTGACTACACAGCTCGGGAAGACGCCCCTTAGCAATTGTTTCCTTTATCTCGACTCCTAGTCTGCTTCTTGAGTGTTACTCAAATGCTGCTGTTTCAACCAATGATAATTTATAAAAATCAGAAGATGGGCAGTACAGTTAGCTTTTTAAATTTCAGGTAAGAGTCATCAGCTAGCACAGTCAGGGCTGTGGGGACGATTTTGCCTTGACCATAGCACTGCCTCACCTGGTAGCAGCACTCTCTAATGGTAGGGCCTATGTTTTGGGGGATTCAAGGTAAGTGTGACAGTTATAAAAGCACAGAACATAATAGAAACACTCTATGTAAACACCTTGTTGTAATCCCTCATTGGGTTACTTAGCACATAACAGTGCATTCCTTAGGATAACAGGGAGACCCCTCAAGAAAATCAGAAGCTTACTGACTTCCTAGCAGGGATTAAATAGATCTGTGGAGGCGGGGTGTACATATGGCTCTTTGGACACTTACTAGCACAATACGTGGAACAAACTACATGCCCATAAATGGCTGTTGGGTGAGTAAGTAAATAAATGAATGAGTATATGAGTGAATGAGTGAACAACTCATTGCTAGATTATTACAAGGAATATACCATGAAGCTGCTCATTTTTGGGGGGCCGAAGTGGCTAAACTTCATATTCTATCTGGGAGACAGGAGTGGTTTGAGGCTCTGAACCGATATCAGATTTTTGGGTATCTGAACAGAAGGTGATAAGAGCCAGATTAGATAAAATACCAGACAGTTGAGAACAGGAGCGAAAGGTGGTGTGAGCAGAGGCACAGAAACCCGGGGGCAGCTCAGGAGGCCTGCGGGGCCACAACATGGAATTATGAGAAACTATGTCTCGCTCATGCGTCCCCTCTTTACAAGGCTGAGGGCTTGTCCTCGGATCTGCCCTTGAGCAGGTAAAACGGAAGCAGGAGGTTTTCCACAATTTTATATTTGGATCATCACTTGAAAAGAGCTTTCCTGATACTTTCCCTTCCTGGTCTTACCCTAGCAAACCTGTTCTCTCCTAGTGACGGCGTATCTGAAACTCCACACTGGAAGGTTTGGTCTCAGTCAGTGCCATACCACAGCAATTAAGGCCTCTGAGCTGAGGAAAGGGTCACAGGAATGCCCTGTCCTCGAAGGAGGTTGACATTTATTTTCCTACTCATCTGACAAAGGTGCCCAACCTGGTAGAAGCGAATTCTTGTCATTATAATGGCAGTATGAAAGGTTAATTGGTTCCAGCTATTCAAACCTTTGAATTTCTGAGCACTGTTCTGTGGAATCCTACTGTTTTAAGCCTGGATCCTTTTATTTGAAAGGAGATACATGTTTACGAGGTGTGCATCCACCTTTATTTGTGCCCTCATACTTTTCACTTGAGCCCAATTAATGATCCAATTATTTGAAAACACAGCTCCCCTACTTCGTGTAGTTGATCTTACCTTTGAAGTCTGGTTTCTTACAGACTGAGATTTGTTTCCTTGCTGGGTGTACTGTTGACTTAGTATTAAAATCTACTCTCCCCTGAATCTTTTGTGCACATTGCTTACCTGTGTTCCTGATGCCAAACGTACTCCATTCTCTATGTTCTTACTTCCCAGAATCTCCCAATTCAGCACTTTCAGATTGATTTTTAAAAAAAAATAGATGTTTTAAAAAAGTTTGTAGGTTCACAGCAACATTGGGTGGGAAGTACAGAGAGTCCTCCCCACAGGCATGGCCTCCCCCTTTGTCAGCACCCCCAGCACAGTGGTACATCCTTTATAGTTGATAAAGCTACGTGGACACATTACTATCACCCAAAACCCAGAGTTTACATTAGGGCTCACTCTTGGTGTGCTGTATGTTCTGTGGGTTTTGAAAAATGTATAACAACACGATTCACCATTCTAGTATCACACACTGTGTGCTCTGCCTGTTCATCCCTCCTTCCCCTCCTCCCGCAACTCCTGGCAAACACTGATCTTTTTACTGTCTCCAGAGTTTTGCCTTGTGTAGTTGGAATTGTAAAGTATGCAGTCTTTTCAGATGGACTCTTTTCGCTCAGTAACATGCACTTAAGGTTTCTCTTTTCATGACTTGATAGCTCATTTCTTTTTAGCACCGAATAATATTCCATTGTCTGGATGCACCAGACAATATTATTTTCTTTGCTCACCCACTGAAAGACTTCTTGGTTGCTTCTAAGTTTTGGAAATTATGAAAAGAGCTGCTGTAAAAATTACTGTGTAGGTTTTTATGTGGATATGTTTTCACCTCATTCGTGTAAATACCAAGGGGTGTGAGTCCTGCATCTTATGATAAGACATTTAGTTCAGTATGTTTAGTTTTTTGTTTTTTTTTTTGGAATCCTTACCCAAGTATATTTTTTCCATTGCTTTTCAGAGGGATTGGAAGGAGGGGAGAGAGACACAGATCGATTGGTTGCCTCCTGCTCGGGCACTGAGCAGAGCTGGGGACTGAGCCTGTAACCAAGGTATGTGCCCTTGGCTGGAATCAAACCGGGGCCCTTCAGTCCATGGGCCCAAGCTCTAACCACTGGGCCAAACCAGCCAGGGCTCAGTATGTTGAGTTTTTTTAAAGAAACTGCCAAACTGTCCTCCAAAGTGGCTGTATCCTTTTGCACTCCCACCAGTGATGTCGCTGTACATCTTCTTCAGCATTTGGTGTTGTCAGTGACTTGGATTTTGGCCATTTTAATAAGTGCATGGTGGTATCCCATTGTTGTTTGAATTTGCAACTCCCTAATGACATACAATGATGATTATCTTTTCATACACTTATCATCTGTATACCTTCTTTGGTCAGGTGTCTGTTCAGGTCTTTTGCCCATTTCTAATCATGCTGTTCATTTCTTATGTGGAGTTTTAAGAGGTCTTTGTATAGTTTGGATAACATTTCTTTATCAGATACTCCTTTTTGCAAATATTTTCTCCCTGTATGTAGCTTGTCTTCTCATTTCCTTGACAAACTGTCTTGTTTTTTACCTTGAAATTGCCCCTTTATTCCTTCTGTCTCCTTGCAACTCGACTGCTTGCTGCTCACCTGGATGAGTTGTGTCTTTTAACTGGATCTATGTGTTCAGATGGTCAGGGCCCTCAGTCAGAGTTCTAACCAGGCTTACCTCCCAGCCTCATTGCGGTGCCACCTAAAGGCCTGGGAGCTGATTCATTAATATAAAAGAAGAAATCGAGGACATTTGTGGCCTTTCTAGTACCTGTGCACACAGTTAGCCTTCTAATCTGGCACCAGCCCTCAGAAATGTCTCAACATGACAGTTGTTGCCTTTTGTGCTCAGTTGGAAAGTTGATAATATTTGGTGCATATCCGAGGGTGTATGGAACAGATGTGTAGGTTATGAAGCGTGAAATCAACATAACCACCTGGGAATCCACCTTCCAATTTAAGATTAATTTCATTGGCAGTAACACTACCTGTGCGCTCTGCCAGCTTCCCTCAGGTAACCACAAACCCAAATCTTGTTTGACTATTTCCTTTCTTTTAAAAAATAGTTTTGCCACAGATGTATAGTCCTAACAATATATTTTTTAGGTGCGATTGTTCTGCGTGTTTTAAAACTTGTGATGTACCCTGTAGTCTTTGGCAACTTACTTTGTTTTCCTCAACCTGTTTTTTAAGATTCATCAAATCCTGTGTGGCCCGACCGGCGTGGCTCAGTGGTTGAGAGTCAGCCCAGGAACCCGGATGTCACGGTTTGATTCCCAGCCGGGGCACATGCCTGGATTTTGGGCTCTATCCCCAGTAGGGGGCATGCAGGAGGCAGCCGATAGATGACTTTCTCCCTCGCCCTTCCTCTCTCTGAAATAAAAAAATCATTAAAAAATAAAAAGTCCCATGTAGTATTGAACAGGGCTTAGGGTTATTTGCCCAGAAGTCTCTCCTCATTTCTCCCTGTTTCTCTTCTCTCCATGTTAACATCCCAGAATCCTCCTGCTCTTTCCCATTCAAAGTATGTTCTTTTTTTTAAACACACGTACTGATATATCTTTGACATATAAAAATTGTATAGATTTAAGGTGCACCGCTGGGCGTTTTGTATATTTGTACACTGTGAAAAGAACCACGGTCCAGCTAATTAACTCTTCACCACCTTGAAATACCTGCCATGTGTCTGTGCACGTGCACTGAGAAGATTTAAGTCCATATTCTTAGAAAATTTCAAGCATCCAGTACAGCATTGTTAACAGTAGTCACGATGCTGTACATCGGATCTCCAGAACGTGCTCATCTTGAATAAGTGACACTTCGTGCCCTTGGCCAGCATCTCCTCACCTGCTCCCCCGGCTGGCACCCACTATTCTGCTCTCTAGGCCCAGGACTCGTCTGTTTTAAATTCCACACGTGAGACCATGAGGTATTTCTCTGTCTGTGTCTGCTGTGTGTCACTTAGCATGTGTCAAATGGCAGCATTTCCTTTCTTTAAAGCTGAGTAATACTCCATTATAAATACATTTACCACACCTCCTTTACCCATTTACTCACTGTTGGACGGACACTTAGGTGGTCTCTATGTCTTGGTTATTTTGGAGAATGTTGGCATGAACATGGATGTGCAGATATCTCTTCGAGGTACAGGTTTCATAGTTTTGGGGTATACACACCAGGAAGTGGGATTGCTGGATTATACGGCGATTCTATTGTTAATTTTTTGAGGAACCTCCAGTTTGCATTTCCATCAACAGGGCACAAGGGTTCCTAACTCTCCATGTCCTCGCCTATGCTCACCTTTTGACATTTTGGTAATAACCGTTCTAATCTGAAACTCCCTTATTCTGAAGGATTTTTACCTGATAATTTCTGAAAATATTTCTCTTTCCAGGTGAGTTTTAGCTGAAGGATTGATTTGGCGACATGGCAGTCTTTCTTGCAATCTTGAAATCACAATAAGAAAGCAGTTTTTGTTTCCAATCTCACATATAAATTCAGTTTTTTCCTTGTAATAAGGAACTTATTTTTTAACTGTCAACTTTTGACATGCTAATGTAGTTTACTCATTGGCTAGCTGGCATCTAAACAGAAATGAAGAGAATTTTTGTGACATTGAATTAAGGATAAATGGTCTAGTTCTATGTAAAGTGCAGATATATATACTCTGTGAGTTACACTCAATTAGGGTTAATTCTGCATTTTATATTAGACTTTCTTGGTAGAACTAAAACAATATGTGTTTATAGTAGATATTTTCAGTTTTCCTAGAGTTGGTGTGTCTACTGGTTGATGTGATTTCACGCATATTATCTTGTTTTGTATTGAATAATCTTTGGGAATTTAGCAACAAGTGTTGTTTGTGTCTAATTCCTGTTGCCTTTAGGATTGTTACCTTAAAATATTTCTCTTCTTTTCTCGTCAGCACACTAGCTCTCAACGTCAACATATGCCTTCGTACGTAAACATCAAGTCTCCAAAAAAGCTGGAGTAAAGCTAAATATAATCTTGCTTTCCCACCATCAGATGTTTGACATCTGCACCGATTTTACACTAACGAACTGAGTGTTTCTTGGACTATTTCCACCTAAAAAAGTGCCAAGTTTGAGGAAATGTAACATTTCTACTGTTTAACAGCCTAATGTACACACTTTCCCGGTTTTGACCACTGATTCTGTTTTCTTTGAGCTCTGGTTTTGAGGTACCTTTTTCTCTCTCTCGGTCTCACTTCTGTAACAGCTAGTATGTTTTCAGTAATCACTTTTGACAACACAAATTAGCTAACTAATCAGTGTACAAAACAAGAAAATAATGGAGCCAGCACACTTTCTAATCCCAAATATACTGCCTCTGTTTTCCACTGGGAATTACTCTCAGCTTTGAAGCACATTGTCAAATGGGAAATAAAAAGGAAAAGCAGATTTACTCGGAAAAGTTTCTTCAGTGCCCCTTAAAATAGTCTTTCTGCACTTTTTTAAATTGCACTCACCTGCTCTTTCCGCTCAGTTAGTACATGTGGCATCTTCCCTGGGTCCGGGTTCAACCTCCCTTCCTCATGCCCCCCGGACCCCTCCCAGCTTCACAATCTTTAGTGTAAATATATTTTTAAATCTAGGATGTGTATGCTTTTGACACCGTAATATTTCTGACATCCACAATATGCTCTACACTGGATTGAAATGTTTAATTTGCTGGCTTTTGTTGTTCCCCTAACCGGACATTGTATTGTTTTATTTACTGAACATCCTTACCTTTCTGTGGGCGGCCGTTTGTTTGAAACCTGCTTCATGTGATGACACTTCATATGGCCCTAAATTTCCTTTTCAAACAGCCTCTGGAGCTGGGGAGAGAGGTGAGAGCAGGACAGAGCGAGTGAGAGTGTGAGTGAGTGACGGGGGGGGGGACGACGGACGGAAACTGACTGCTATTGGCACGTGATAGTCTTTAAATTGAAATATATTTGACAGATACATAGTGTAAATTTAAGGCTTCATGTTGATTTGATGTATATTGTAATGTGATTGCCATTGTAGCAGTGATAGTCCCCCCCTCTTTGGGTGCTGTTTAAGGTGCAGTCTTGGAACTAGGAGTAAATAGGTCCTAGAGATAAAAAACCAGTATAGTGAATATTAGCAACAGCGGTGTATTATAACCATCAAACCTGTGTAAGGACCAGCCCTTGATTGTCCCAGTCACAAGAAAGAAATGACCGTTATGAGTTCCACTTTCTGTTTTCCCGAAGCCTCAGATGGGCCCTCTGCACGTGGTCTCCTGGCTCCAGCTTTACTTCCATCATGTAGGACACTGCAGTGTACCCCTGACAGAGCCCCTTTTACGTAGGAAATGTGTAAAGAGCCCTGGCGAATACAGGCTGTTGCTGGATGATGTGCTTTATAATCAGTATTCTTGTCGAATTAAAGAAGTCTGTGATTTTCCTGTTCTATCTTCTTACTCATAGTCTGGGGTGTGTGGCAGGAGCGCTGGGGGGCAGCGGGCAGTGGGAAGTCGTCGCTCCGTCTCAGGGCACAACTGTTGCGCATCTTATATGTCACTCTTCCGTGTCTGTTAATCTTATTATCTGGGTTGTAAATTCTTGAGCTCGGGAATCTTCCAAAAACCTGTATCTCCGACATTGTAGCTTATTTCTTTTTCTCTCCGAGCTGGTGATGTGATGAGCATGCGGGCAGTTGAATTGATTATGTGATTTTTCAAAGGAAGAGCGGATTTCCTGTACTGAGTCCATGAATTTCCAGTCTGATCATTTGCCTGGAAAATTGACAGTCCCACCGCTGTCATCCAGGATCCCCATTGCAGCACAGCCATCGGCGACAGCGCTGCCGTCCAGGGCGGCCCTCAGTAAACAGCTCGGGAGGTGAAGGCCCGGCCGTGACAACTCCCTCAGGGCTTGCCTCGCAAAGGGGCAAAATGAACCAGCGTTGACAGGACGTTTGCTGCCTCTTGAAGCTCTCTGGCTTTCAGGACCAACTCGAAGCTGAGCTTTTTCCTCCAGCATTTTGTACTTACCGCGTCAGAGCCCGTGTAACTGTAAAGCCGCCTGTCGCTTCATCTTAGATCGTTATTTGCAGCAGAAAAGTTACATTCACTTGTCTCCTCCTTACTAAGGAGACGAAACTGTACCTGAGACGGATGAAAGCCCAAGCCCCGGACCCTGCACCAGCTGCTCTGGTGTCGCAGAGGAGGCCCGTGAGGCAGAGACACAGCCGGGCCAGGCGCCGGGTTACCAGCGGGGCCGCGGCCTCCACGCTCCAGCTCTTCACCCTGAATCCCGGCTCCCGGCTCTCCTTCCGGCCCTGCCTCCCCCGAGGTGGGAGCGTCGGGAGCCAAGGGCGGGGAAGAGGGCTCGTGGCCCAGGCTCGCGGGCCTGCCTAATCGTCCCGTCGCCCTGTGGGAGAGGAAGGCCGCCAGCACGTTCTTCACCCAGGGTACTTACTGCTTTACTCCGCCACCGGCTGGATTCACCCGTAACGGTGAGTAAAGAGATCCAAGTCACACCAGACCAAGCACCGCGCCCGCCACCAAGGACAGCAGTGCCAGCCACGGCACGTGGCTTCCTGTGTGGCTCTAAGTTCCTTCGCTGGGTGCGACTCCCTTACGCTTCTGTGGTCCCTTCAGGACAGGGTGGGGCCCTGAGCTAGACCGCGCCCCTCCCTCAGGATGAGATGGGGGAGCAGGTGTGCGGGGCCTACGAAGGGCAGGACCGCTGCTTTCGACGTCATCGCTTCTCGGAGGACCAGTGACGAGGACGAGACAAAGATACCCGAGCACAAGCAAGCGCTGCCTTTGCGTGACGGCCGTCGGCAGTTCTGTTTTCCTCCGAGCCAGCTTTTCTTTCAGTGGCCAGTGTTGCTGATTTTCCTCCCCCTGGTGTAGAGTCCACACTCCTGCCCTCATGGCTTTAGTCAACACCCTGAGCTCTACATGGACTTTTAAAATGTCATTCTTCGGCTTAGCTCCTTTTTTGGAACCCAATTCATTGCAAGTAGGTTTGGTGATAAATTCGGCAAACATATCCTAAGACGACTGCAAATCAGCTATTTTTTTTACCCACCCAGAGTTTTTTTTTTACATTAACCGTAAATGTCCCTATTCATGCGACATTTGATTATTTGGAAGCTTAGTGTAATTCAGAAGAATTAGAAATCTTTATGAAATCACCAGGTGACACTGGTCCAAGTCCCGCCCTCAGGGAATCATGTTGTTTGTAGACGCCTAGAGGACTTTCCACCTGTCCTTTGCTGCTTCCTCTCTATAGCCAGGAATAATTCTCCTTAATATTTCTTTCTGAAAAATCCATCAGATGTTACAAATAAAAAACTTCAGTGAAGACATTATAAATACTGGTTTACAGGTGATTGGACTCCATCACCCTCCCCACTCAGTGTCCCGACTACACCCCAGCTCATCCCAGCATCGGCTTGTCCTGAAGCACTGACGTTGGCTCTCAGGTGGCCCAGTGACGATCCATGTGGCTCCTCCTCGCCCTTAGCTTCCAAGTACCGGCTGGCTCCAACCTGTTTTATACATTTTATATAACTTCGAAAAATTTTTTTCCACTTAAAAATACAAAATAGTAAAATGTAATTGCTAAATTTTTGGAATAATTTTTGTTTTTATTTTTCAAGACTAAGAGGCACAAGTCTTTCGATTCTCTTCAGCAAACCTCAAACAAGGATTATTGAACATTCTGCTCCCAATGAGAACTAGTTAGAAGGAGCGTTTCTGCATTCACCTGTACTGGCCCCTGAATCTTAGGATATCCTTCTAAAGGCTTATTTTTTACGTGCATAGAAAACACACCCTACTGTGGCGCTGGCCCTTCATCTTATGTGGATCACACAGCTGGCCTGTTTGGCTGATGACTTTAGTAGGCCATTCTCCCACCTATTTCTCTTTGTTTCCTTACCTGATGTTTGTCTCCATGGTTTTAAGATCAGTCACATTCTACCAGATTTTCTATTGAAGGTCTGGAAAACGTAAATAGTCCGTTACCTTTGATTTGAAATAGGAGTAGCAGGGCAGAGGAAAGAGTCTCTTTGGGCTTCAGGAACATGGTATGAAAGCACTGAAGTCTTGTTTCAGAAATAGGTGGTATATTTACAGCACAAAGCAAACCTTGCCTGCAGTGTTTTCCAGGGGTGCTTATGGGGAGCAGTGCCTGGCGACAGTGGCCGTGCTGGGCGTGGAGTGCATTCACCCTCGCACATACTATTCCCCCACAATGCACCTCGCAAACAAAGGCATCCTTTTCTGTAACCAGTGACCAAAAAGGTAAAATGTTAATCAAGAAAAAGAAAGGACACCAAATATGTTCACAGTTGTCTTCTTTCCCTGAACATGTAGTTATAAATAGAGATTGTACAACATGCCATTCGGCTTGCCTTATAAACATAATTTTAAGAAATATTAACCAACAAAAACTCATCACAGATATATCATTAGAATAGGATAGTGATAGTTATTTTGAGCGAATTAAAGAAGAATTAAGACTTTATTTTTATTCTACTCTCAGTGAACAGATGACCCAACGTAGTTTTGGAGGAATGGACTTAATACTTGTTAAATATTGAGTATGGATCAGGAATTATGCTAAATGGCATTAAAAGCAGGGAAAGAAATCTAGTACTGTGCCAACCTCATATAAATACTGTCTCTCTTACATACAATCGAAGAGGGGAAGGAGCCTTGAGGGGTCTATGGGGTCAGAAGGTAAGAGGAGTAAAGGGTATAAGCAAGCACAAGGCAAGGACAAAAGGTCATCATGTGGCCTCTGAGAAGACGGAGACGTCGGTTAAGCGGCAGCGCTGGGTTGTGTAGGAGAGCAGGGCAACAGAGTCCACAGATCGATGTTTTAGGGACAGATTCAGAAGATAACCCTGCTCTCCGGGCTTGGAAATTTGAGTGTCATTCAACAGCCGAAGAGAAGAAAGATTTGTTCTGTCTGTTGGCTTGTTTTTGTCGTTGAGAGCTTCTGATCCACACAAAGGAAAACACAGCAATAACACTTGCTACTAGCCCTCTGGGGTTCCTTTCCAGGTTACTGGCCCTCAGAAAATTCCTCCAAGTGGGTACTTTTCAGACCTGGGGCACCTCACTGAGCTCATTCTTGGACTTTGGGAGACTTCTCTTCATTGGCTAGATTTGAGGCACTGACCCATCCAGCTAACCTTCTTTCTAAGGACTCTACCTCCTTAGCACACTTCCAAGTTCTGCACCTGGAGACCATCAGTAAACCTTTTTGTAAAAATTTAAGAAGCATTTGCTAAAGAAACTGAGGACAAAGGGAGCAGAGAGAAAATTCTGTATATATTATCTAGATATGAAGCCTTTTCTAAGAATCATTTTCTCTTATTACCCAATGTCACCCCAATAAACTCAATAAAAAATAATTTAAAAATTATTTCCTTGCCATTGCATCTCCTTAACGGTAGTTCTGCACATTAAAGGTATTTGTCTATCTTAGTTCACTGTGAGATCATGTCACACTTTACTTCAGGTCCTTCAGAGTAATTCTTATTTCATCAGCTTGTTATTGCCCCTTGAGAACTCAGGTTGGTAGGAGCATCATGCAAGTGTAATGAATTGATTAATTGAAATGTTTCTCATCTTTTATTCAAAGATGATGACTTGCCCTTTGTCAGATATGACAAATATTATTTATAAATGCAAGAGATAATAAGAGAAAATTACCAATGGGCCAAAAACTCTAATTTTTCTATGGATTTTATTGATTAGGAACTTGTCAGTCACGAAATAGTCGCATAAACACAGGTACACAAACTCCATGAAGGCACGTTTTAGTTGGGCCACAGCGTGCGTCTGTCTGTCTGTCCTGAGTTATGGCCAAGTAAGGGCTTTGCAAGAGGTGAGAAAAGAGGACCTGAGACAGACAGAAAGGCATTAAGAGAAGACAGGAGGGATTAGAGTGCTGAGCAGGAGAAACGGCAGTAACACAACAAGGCGCTTGAGAAATAGAAGAGGGAGAGCAGTGATTGCGGCAGAGCAGGGGTGGGTGGCGGTGAGGCCGGGCATCGCGTGTCTGGCCCGAGTGAATTGTAGCTGCTAAAAAAATTGCTTTTCTCTTGCAGCGTCCTCTGCTGTGGGGCATGCTGGCATTCATGCTTCGCTGCCTGGCTCCCTGCATTTTTCACATTTGGTTGCTGGAGCCACTTCATGTCCACCTATAGCATGAATCCCAATTTGTGCTCTGAGATTCTCTTTCTGGCTTTATGAAAACTCCTCAGTGGATCACTTCTTAAAAGTAATGGCTGGAAATTTAAATATCCGTCTGTTGTTTTGTTCTTAACAGGATAGTTGTAAAGACATCTTAGATGTGATTTGCATATTTTATACTAATTGGTTTAAAAATAATCTGCGTTCAGATCTGGTTTCCAAATTTAAAAACTTGCAGATCATAGGAAATACATTTTTTATGATTTAATAAATGTGGTTGGGTATGAAGGACTGTGCAAGTGCGGGCAAGCCTCGAGAATCATGAGCTCCTGTGACTGACCCAGTTTGTTGATAAGCAATCCCGTCAAATGGTTAACAACTCAAGTTCTGGAATCGGGTCACAGTGTGCAAATCTAGATTTTAGTACGTTGTAGACATGAAGTCTTCTGAAATAAGTTAGCCTCTCTGATCTTCACGTGTTGGAAGGGATGATAACAGTACCTCTACAGAGAGTTGAAATAATGGGTTCGTGAGATCCAAGGTGAAGCTGAGCTAGTTCCCTGAGGGAACCTTTGTGTAGATGGGCCCTTCTCCCTGGGCCCGATGTCCCCAGGTCTTTTCATGGCTCTGTCCCTTATTTTGTGGAGGTCTCTTGTCACTGAACACTCATTCGGAAAGAGCGTCTATCTCCTACCTTTGTCCTATTTATTTCTCTTCTGAACCTGAATAACATAAATATATTTGTCTCTCCCACTGCAGAAGATTTGTCTACCTTGTTTATCACTGTATCCTTGGCCTATAGATAGATGTTCCAACAAATATTTATTAAATGACTAAATGAATTGATATAATTCATATAAAATACTTAGCAAAGGAAACCACCATTAACTTAATCATTATATTAAGTGCTAACAAAATTAATACGGGGTGCCTCGGTTTTTGAATGTCTCCGTTGATGAACATTTTGGTTTACGAAGCCTTAAACCCAGGAGTAAATGCTTTGGTTTTTGAACACACCTCGGAAGTCGAACATGTCACCCGGCTTCCGCTGAAGACAAGGTCCTGAGGCCCGGCTGCCGGCTGCGATCCCTCGGTTTCCCAACAGTTCAGAACTCGGTCTCTGGAATGGGTCACGTTAAAAAACCGAGGTACCACTGCACTCATTATTGAATTTTCTTTGTGTTTAAAAAACATATAAATTTCAGTTTGAGCTTGAGATAAAGTTATACAGGATTTTTTTTGGTAAATAATTGTCAATATCATTCTTAAATTATACTTTGTTTACTCAGCTTATTGATATTTAAGAAACATGGGCAGACTGACCTTTCTGAGGTTTTATACTTCTAGAATGTATATTTTTGTTGAAAAAGCAAACAATTAAAAACTCGTCTTTTCATCAGTGAAATATACATAAGGAAATGATATTAAAAATAAATTTCCAGCCTTAGCAGGCTTTGCTCAGTGGTTAGAGTCTCAGCCTGTGGACTGAGGGGTCCTGGGTTCGATTCTAGCCAGGGCCATGTCCCTCGGCTGCAGGCTGGATTCCTGGCTCTGGTTGGGGCACGTGCGGGAGGCAACCAGTCAGTGTCTTCCTCCCTCCCTCCCTCCCTTCCTCCCTTCCTTCCACTCTGTCTGAAAAGCAATGGAAAAAATATCCTCAGGTGAAGATTAAAAAAATAATAAGTAAATAAATTTCCGACTTTTGAAGTCTATAGTTAATAACATGAATCAGGAAGAATAGTTTTTCCTACTATAGATTAAGATTACTTTTATAAGCTTAAAATAAAGAATGCTCAAGATCGTGTTACCATAGTTAAAAGGAAACCTAACTGCATTTTTTAAAATTAATGAAGTAATGCATTATTAGTGGAACAAGTTGTTCATCCTGTGTGAATTTTCTGGATGACTAGAGCTTATGGTTTTTACTCTGGTTAGCATCGACACACACACACACACACACACACAGAATTGACTTCCCTTTCCTTAAAAAATACACATATATGATACTTAGCAGAACTGGACTTGGTTAGCCCTGATCTGGGTTCAACAAGGACACCATTGCCTGTGTTGAGAGACACAAAAACCCCAACAGCAAGCACCCAGGAGCAATGCTAGAGCAGAGCACGGAGTTAGGGAAGTCCTGGCCGAAGAAACAGGCAGAAGTCCATGAATAGAGGGAGCTGTACCCGGGAGTCCAGTAAACGAGAGATTTCAGAGACTCTAACCGCAGCAGAAACAACCAGGAGCCCTGTGCCAGTTTACAGGTACCAGTTGGACGCAGACCCAGAGGAAGTGGGGGCAGACAGATTCTATACAATGACCCAGGGAAGAGTATCATTATAATAGGCATAACTTACTAAATACTTACACTCACAAGATGCCATGCTAAGGGCTTTATAAATCCATACGAGGTGGTTTCTATTATCATGACAGTTTTTAAGATGAGGGAATTGACGTGCAGAGACTAGTATTTTGTTCAAGGTCACAGAACTAATAGTAAAGAACACAGGATTTGAACCCAGGCAGTCTGACCCTAAAAGACGTGTCAGTGCTCTTTACTGCCTCTTTTTAATAGCTAACAGACAAAGACAACAGCTAACAATTATTGAGTGTTTACTGTATACCAGGTCCTATTCCACATGTTTCACATACGTTACCCTAATGGATCTTCAACATATCCTAACCACTATGAATCAGCAGTTTGCAGAAGAGGAAACTAAGTCTCGGACAGGCTGTGTGTGCCTTATCCAGGTAACACAGCTGGAAAGTGCCCATCTGCACAGAAACCCGTGAGGCAAGGAGAGGCCACTACTATGCCAGGACCAGCACAGGTTAGAGGGACCACCGCAAAGCTGACTTGACCAGTCACTAGGCCAGCAGCTCTCAATTTTTAGACACAGGCCTCGTCATGCTTAAAAGTTACTCAGATGCTAAAGTGCTTTTGTGAATGTGGGTTACATAGATTGATATTTAGCGTGTTAAAAATTAAAATTGATATGTTGAAAATACTCATCTCAATAAAAACCCATTGCATATTGACATACACATATATTTTTATGGAAATAACTATAATTTCCAAAACAAATAACAAGTAGTAAGAGTGACATTGTTTTTACCTCTAGGAATTAAAAAAAAATCTTTGGCTTAAGAAGTCAGCAGATTCTCACATCTGCTTGTGTCTGCAGCCTGTTGCACTGGGTCATCTGGTTGGTTCAGATCATGAATATTCAGGCATTCAGAGAGGCAGTTGGAAGACTTTTCAGATACCACAGTTGCGTACGATAGCCAGCCCAGTGAGTGCTAGTTTCTTAAAGGGTAGCTGCAATGCAGAATCTGAAGTTTATCAGTGGACATTTCTCAATTACATTAATATCTATTAAAATCTATTGATCTATGTTAAATTTTGAAAGTCTATCTTACCATTTTTTTGCTAGATTTTGTAATATGGCCATTTGGGAAATATTGGCTTACTGTGTTAGGCAGATCTTCCAAATGTTGATATATTTCATCAGACAATGGCAAAAAGTCTACATTTATTAATATTACAACTATTCTCTCTAGAAATCAATTGAGAAATGGCTACATTCATGGTAGCAATTAAAAGTGTCCCAAAATTCTAATTTTTCCTTAAAAGCTCAATTTTTATCATTGGCAAAAAAAAAAAAAAAAAATTAAAAAATCAGTTGTTTGCAAGGTGCACTCTACATTTGGGGTGGAAAAAAGCCTGCTAAGTACCCACGTGAGAATACCTGTAGTTTGTCTGCCATTCATTCTTTCAAATAAAAAGGGTAGTCCCATGAAAGCGTGGCTAGTTCTGTTCACAGTTTAAGCAGTTGCTCACGTGCAATCATCCTTCATCATGGAGCACGGTGCTTCAGGTGCGCTTTCTAGTTTGTCACACAGAATAACCCTGAAAACACTGTGCTCAAGGTTGACTTTGAACAATATTAAAAATAATGTTTTCTTCATCGAGTATTTTTTTGAGTGAAACTGGAAGTGGAGATGATGAATTTAATGACTTTTGAATAATTTTCTTGGGTAAAGAACTATTCTGGATTTTCAACCATCTTTATGAAACTTAACAATTTCATACAAGCAGTGTTACGTTTTATGTATTGTATATCATAAACTATATGAGGCACTGAAGGCACATAATGAAGACAGGCCATTATATCTGCCCTAAACAATCAAGCCTTGAATGCAGACATAAATAATTGACTTTATGTAATGAGATTGGTGCTCTAATGGTGGCATTTATAAAGTGATTTGTGTACACAGAGAAAGGGTAATTAATTCTTTGTCTAGAGCTAAGCATGCGGTGGTCAAGTGAACTGAAAGGGCACATTTGGCTGAAAGGTCAGTGTTATTTATCATAGTTGGGTCTACTGTAAAACGTAGAGCAAGGTAATCGGCATCTCTGTGGGAAGATTAATGTCAGTGAATTTGTTTATTTTAAAGGGTCCAAGTCTACTGAAGTAATGACCTAAGGTTCATCAGATGGATGTGCAACAAATGAACACACCCTTCATGAATAATAAAAGGGAGCCCCAAAGTTGAACCCAACCCTCGGATCCGGTGGAGGGTGAGGCCAGAACCAGGTCTGTCAGCATCAGGTGAGTCAACATGCACTGTTTAAAAGTGCAGATTGACTGGGCCTCTTGTGAAATTAAAGTAACAGCCTACCTTCAATGAACTATCAGTAAAACTGGAATTACTTCACCCTGCATCCTTTGATTTATAATGTCTGTCTTCCCAAGTATGTGGGCAATAGATCATAACTATCAGAGTGAGTGTAAATTAATCATTCAATGTATGTTTTGTTAGTAGTGATTAAAATGCTTGCGTCGATACGCCATGTCATTGTATCCTGAGTCAATCCCCTCTTAAGGCGATTCTTCCTATGAAACAATTTCAGCTTTGCCATAATCAATAACAAATAGTACATCTGATGGAAAATGGAAGGGCGTGACCTAAATCTCAGATATGTTACAGGATTGTTCAGTGTGGCTAGAGCAGAGGATGATGCTTGGGAAGGAAGATCAGAGGGTTGAGCTAACTTGTGAATGGGCTCATATACCATGCTCAGAAGTTGGAACTTTATCCTAGATAGTCAAAATACTTCAAGTAGAGGAGTGAGTCAGTCATCAGATTATCTTGATAGCAGTGGGGAAGACACTTTGGGGGTTGATGAATTGGAGGCAGGAAAACCAGCAGTAATTGAAATAATGTGGCCCATAAATGACCTCTTGATGAGTGCGGGACTACTGAAACAAAATATATTAAAATATCTATTTATTTGATAGATAGGATTGCATATGGAAATTACCAGGCAGTTTACAACACTGCCTTAGCCTTCCAGGTTGTCAGGGATACATCAGAGCTCTCCAGATCGCCCTCTGGATCTCACATAGTTGCTCCTTTTACGCATTTCCTTAAGGGTCAAGCCTATTGATTGCCCTGCTTACTCCTACTCACCACTCAGTCAGTTGAGATGTTCAGTTTTTCCCTCTGGTCGCTTCCACCAGTTGCTCCTGTGGAAAAGGCTGTCTGCCCTGGGAAAGCTCTGAGTCAGACCATATTAAGATGGTAGTTCAAGTTAGGTCTTCTAGGGAACTACCAGACGGGTCGAAAATGACAACACTGGGAATGGGGCTTGGAGGAGTTGCAACCCCGTCCTTCCGTCTCAGTGACTGCCAGCCAGGTGGTTGGGTAGATGGGCCAGAAGCTATTGTGAAGCTTTTGTGTGTGACATAGGAGTAGGGCAAGTTGGAACATGACAAATGTCACTTTTCCTACCAAGTTTTCATTCTTTATCTTGAGTAAATGCTTCCCTGATGGTTGCAACTCTTTGGTTAATTTGTAGAATTCCGAAAAATCTATTTCCAATTTTTGCTAGTGTCGTCACTTTTTTTTAATGGAGGTGATTATTTTTGGAGGTGCCATTTTCACTGAAATCACTCCTTTAGACTCATTTTTTAATTAATTAGTTAATTTACGATGTAGAGCCATTAAAGGTTCCCCCCCCAGCTTTATGAAGCTATAATTGACAAATACAAGTATATCTTCAATGTGTACATGATGACTTGATATACAGTCTACATTGAGAAATAATTACCACAATCATAAATTAACACATCCATCACCTCACATAGTTGCCATTTTTTTTGAGTGTGTATATAAGAACACTTAAGATCTCTTCTCAGCAAATTCAAATTTACAGTACAGTATTATTAACCATAGCTACTATACTATTTATTAGATCCCAAGAATATATTTATTTTATAATTGAAAGCTTCTACCTGTTGAGCAGCATTTCCCCAGGCCCAGTTCCCCCTACTCCAGCCCCTTGGCACCTACCATTCTACTGTTTCTGTGAGTTTGGATTTTAAGGCTCCACAGAGAAGTGAGATCATACACATTTGTCTTTCTCTGTCTGGCTTATTTCACTTGCATAAGGTCCACAAGGTTCACCCATGTTGTTGCAAATGTCAGGATTTTCTTCTTCCTACTGCTGAGTAATAATTCATTGTATATAAACTACATCTTTATCCACCCGTCCGTCAGTGGACAGTTAGGCTGCTTCTGTATTTTGGCTGTTGTAAGTAATGCTGCTATGAACATGGAGGGCAGATAGTTCTTTGAGATGCAGATCTCACTTCCTTTGGATATATAACCAGCAGTGGAATTGCTGGATCCATGGTACTTCTATTTTTAGCTGTTTTTTTCTTTTTTGTTTGTTTTTCTTTTTTTTTAATCAGTCTCCATTTTCCTTAATGGTTGTACCAATTTATATTCCCACCAACAGTGCACCATTTCTCTTTTCTCCACATACTTGCCAATGTTGTCTGTTGTTTTCTTGATAAAAACCATCCTAATGGGTGTGAAATAGTGTCTCACTGTGATTTTGATTTGCATTTCCCTGATGATTAGTGATGTTGAGCCCCTTTTCATGTACTTGTTGGCTATGGGTGTGTCTTTTAGATATCTTATTAGATATTTAAATATTTTTAGACATTAAGCACTTATCAGGTCAATGTTTTTAAATATTTTTCCCTTTTTATAGTTTGCCTTTTCATTTTGCTGATTGTTTCTTCTGCTATGCAAAAAGCTTTTTACTTTCATATGGTCCCACTTGTTTATTTTTATTTTTGCTTTCGTTGCCTTTGCTTTTAGTGTCATATCTAAAAAGTTCTTGCCAAGAACAATTTTAAGGAGCATTTTCCCCTTTGTTTTCTTCTAGGCGTTTAATGATTTCAGGTTTTACATTTAAGTCTTTCATCCACTTTTAAGTTACTTCTTGTGAATGGTGTTATGAGGGGTCTAATTCCATGTTTTTCATGTGGATATCCAATCTTCCCAGCACCATTTATTGAAGAAAATATTCTTTCTCCATCATGTATTTTTGAGACTTTTGTCAAATATTAGTTGACAATAGATGTCGAGGTTTACTTCTGGGCTCTCGATTCTGTTTTATTGCTCTACGTGTTAGTTTTTATGCCAGTACCAGACTGTTTTGATTAGTATAGTTTTGTAATATAGTTTGAAATCAGGGGGTGTGATGCCTTCTGTTTTGTTTCTCTGCATTGTATTCAGCTATTTGAGGTTGTTTGTGGTTGCATACAAGTTTTAGGACTTTTTTATTTCTGTGAAAAATTGGAATTTTGATATTTCAGTTTTGTGTTGAATATATAGATCATTTAGGTTATATAGACATTTTCAAAATATTCTTTCAATCCATGAACACAGGATATTTTTCTATTGTGTCTTTTAAAATTTATTTCATCATTGTTTTATAGTTTTGATTGTACAGTTCTTTTACTTCCTTGGATAAATTTACTAAATAAATCCCTTTGTAAATGGAATTAGTTTCTTATTTCCAAAATAATTTGTTGTTAGTGTAAAGAAATGCAACTGTTTTTTGTGTGTTGATTTTGCATCCTGCGACTTTATTGAATTTGCTTACTAGTGTTAACAATTTTTGGTGAAGTCTTTAGAATTTTTATATCTAAGTCATGCCCTCTAGAAACAGAGACATTTTTACTTCCTTCTTTCTGATTTCATGCTTTCTATTTCTTTTTTCTTGCCCAATTGCTCTGGCTAGGACTCCTAGTACTAGGCTGAAGAGAAGTGGAGAGACTGGACATTCTTGTCTTGTCTTGTTTTTGATCCTAGAGGAAAAGCTTTGAGCTTTTTACCATTGAGTGTAATGTTGCTTGGGCTTGTTATATATGGTTCTCATAATATTGAGGTACATTTCTTCTGTACCTAATTGGTTGAGAAGTTAATGTAGATTAAAGACAGAGGACCTGAGGTTGAAATTTGGCTTACATACTTTACTGATTGTTGGGTTCAGGAATAGCAATTAGCTTTTATCATCTTAATTTCCACACAATTTGATTTTACAAAAATCTATTTTGTCATTTAGAAAAAAAAAAATTATGAAGGAAATGTATCCACCCAAACTAGTAACTATTTAATAAACATAGAATCTGGATTTTTTTCCCCCTTTCCAAAGGGATAGGTTTATTATTATGATGGAGATTTCTTTGAAAAATACCTAAGATCTGCATCAAAAATTAATTTATATATGCATGCCGTATATAAAATACTTTTGTTTTAAAAAAGCAAACTGCTTTACAAAATATTTATTTATTTAATAATTAATAAAAATCACAATGTCTTGAATGAATTTTCCTACAATCAGAAAAGAGTATCAAAAATAACACAAACTAGTGTTGTTTGGGAGAAAATGCCTGTTTCACATAAAAACTTGGCTTCCCCTACTGTTCTATGTACTGAGCACAGCATCGATCACCATCTGTTTTTTCCTTTCCTTCATTTGACTTGCCTCACCATATAGCTGTGTGTGGTTTTTCGGGGGTGGATAGAGGGTGGGGTAATTATACCTTCTGCCCAAGTTTCTTCTTTTAAACATAGCCAAATGTCAACAACTAATTTTTCATTTATTATATTTAATCTCAATATTTTTTGTAGAAAAGTAAAAATACAAGATATTTTTCTAAAGTGAAAAAACTTTTTGCAAAATCCAACATTGACTTGTTATTTAAGATAAAATCAATTATAATTATAAAACATCTTTTTGTATTAAAAATCAATACAAGTTTATCATTGAAAATTTGGAACAAGAGAGAATACAAATAAAATAACTTAAATGACCCTTGAGGCTTAGATCTACAGATACTATTCATTTAAAACACGTATATTTATACCCATGCACAAATATTAAATGAGGGCTTAAATCTTGGTTATTCTTTCATTTTCAATTTCTTTAGATTTTGTCCAGCTATCTGTTTTGTTATTTAATTTAATTAATTTATTTAAAAAATAAATATATTGGGGTGACATTGGTTAATAGAATTATAAAGCTTTCAAGTGTACAATTCTATGATAAGACATCATCTGTATGCGGCGTTGTGTGCCTACCACCCAGAGTCAAATCTCCTTCTGTCTCCATATATTTGACCCTTTACCCTTTACTACCCCCGCCCCTTTCCCTGGTAACCGCCATAAGGTCGTTGGTGTCTATGAGTTTTTGTTTGTTTTTCTTGTTTGTTCATTTGTTGCTTTCAGTTTCGTGCTTGGTTTGTACATAACGTCTCTTTCTTTGCTCTGATACGATCAAGGACCTTGTTTACAGGGAAGATAAACATTTAAAGTCAGTATTTGTAATTATTTTACCACTTGAGTGAGAAGATTTGAAATGAGTTTTCTCTCTTCGAACCAGCACATTATTTACTTGTGAAATATTGGAGAGGATTTTGTCTTGCCGACTTTAGGAGTATAATATTTATAAAATTATAGGCTTTGAAAATTGAAGTTTAGGTTGTGATTATGAGGGGGAACTTTGAGTCAGTCCATGCAGCCGAAGTTAGAATAATTCCTGCAGATTTCTTTGATCTCACAATTGTAATACAGTGGAGATATATGTTCTTAGTTCATGAAGTAGAATTGAGTGTAAGACACGTCAACCTCAGGCCCCATAGGAGAGAGGCGGCTTTCATTATAAAGTGCTAAGGTTTTTTCAAAGGTGGAGTTAGCCGCAGCAGACCTCAAGGACAGTATTGTTTCTGGATACATCATGCATGCACGTGTTGATTTTCTACAAAACTTTCATTATGTGCAAGGGTACAGGACCGCCTCCTTTCTGTGGCGGCCCGTCACCCGTGAGGCCCCTCGGTTCCTCAGCCATAGCACAGGCCTGATGCTGTCATTTCTGTATGGTGCTGGCAAAGCACTCGATTGACTTTTCAAAGAAACAGACGTTCACATCCGTACTTCAGTGTTCTGAGCTGACAAGGGCACTTACAGCTGAATGTCAGCTACGTAATTTAATGCTGGAACTTAAAATACGGGGTCATATTAGCGTGGCTTACTTTCACCACTCTAAAATTGCCAAACTGTTCTATAAGTGGTACTGGTTCTGACTTAATTAAAAAAGAAATAGAAAAAAAGTGAATGGAATTTAGTGGAATTGATTAAAGGCATCAAGGTTTGTTACGATCCATTTTCAACTCTTGTCTCATTGTGTTTTTCCACCTTTCCCCTTTAGAATTCTTCTTCCTAATGAACTGTATTTTCCTCTTTTTGATGGACATTGCTTCAGCTAGTTGAAAGAAGGGTAGTAAAATTTTAATCTAAAAAGCTGAGATATTAATACTGATAATAGCTGGTAGTATTACATTCTTTGCCCGTTTTATGCTCTGTAGTTATTCTATATTCTTAGCCCATCAACCCATGCAATTCCAAAAATTTTAAAGTGACTTAGAGTGATCAAAGATTAAAATGCTTTTTAAATGCAATATTTAGTGAAAAATTAGGTTTTCAATGGAAAGTAACAAGCATGACTGGTAAGGACAGTCAAGATTCTCATGGGAAGGGAAGGCTCACTAACAGTCTAAAGATGGAGAAGAAAGAAAGATCTATATTTTGGGAGATCTCATAACACCGTTGTTTGCTTTCCATGAGTGTAACCCAGATGCCTCCAAGCCATCGTGTCATCCGGGGCCATCCTGTGTGTTAACTAATGAGCGACCGGGTACCACAAAATGTGATACCAGTCCCGCCGCCTGTATTGCCATAGATTTCTGAAACGGCTTATATAATTGTCATTATTATTATCATAAATGTATTCATAGCTGATACCTATATTAATATTCCTATTCAAACATCAAATTTTCTATATATAATTTATATGTGCACCTGCTCCCCTCCTCTCCATTTGCCAGTTCCCCACCATGTGGCCGTGCAACAGAAATGGACAAAGCGTTAGGGAAGGGTTGTGGGGGGCAGAGGGCAATTGCATCACATAAGGAAACACCTCCCTGCTTTACCCCGGACGCCCACCCTCCTTAGAGTTGCCAGGTTACTCCCTTATCCACAGGGGTCCCGATGGCGTGGCCCTCTGAGGGCACTTGCTGTGAGGATTCACCTCTCTCCACCATAGAATTATTTTTCTTTTTTCTGGGGCCCTTACAGTGTCTCTCATACTTCAGTGAAGAACCCTGAACACCAGTGACTCTCTGACTCAGAATATTATGCATTTATCTTTGTTTTTCTTTCTATTTTTAGACAGTTGGTATGAGAACTTGGTCTTTTACATCCAAGAGAGTCACGTGGATATTTTACTGGGTTTTACTACTAAAATTCTCCTGCATTCTATTTCTTCTTTAGATGGGATTTTTAGTTATAATTCATAATTGTTTTGAAAATAATCATATCCCTCCAGCTATATTAACTATTTAAGAGGTCACATAAATCATCCAATTTAAGAACCAAGTTACACAGAAGTGTCTTTGGAAATGTTGAAGGTAGTTTTCCAAATGACGTTGTGTGCTGTTTGGATGATTTTCCCAATTTATATATTTTAAGGAGGGTAGTGTGTAATGGTGAAGACAGCAGCCACGTTTAAAACATAACTAACTAAAAATACCCCGATAGTTCTAATACTTAGTGACCAGGGAGAATGGTTAAAATCGAAAATCAGAGATATGTAAACTGATAAATAAAGCAAATCCTTTTACTCAATATTTCCTCCATATAGAGTTACAAGAAGTAGACTTATTCTGATTTATGTTCCTGTTTTTTGAAGTGATCTTTGGAGAAACTACAACATCGTTTTCCTTGATTTCATATGGGATTCAGTTTTGGAAGCTTAGAACACACACACATTTGTAAAAACTTAAGAAAATGTGATTTTTGACTTTAACTTTCTGGCTGATAATGGCAATTTTTAAGAAATCAAGACATTTATAATGGGAGGTAGTATCCCTTGAAGCTATAACATATAAAACATTAGAAATTGCCTGGGAGGAGCAAGTGTGGATTTCTCATGACCTCAGAGAGATGGTCTCAGAAATCTTGACTTTGTTTTTCTCTAGGATTCAGGCCACATAATCAGACGTCACAGGCTTGACTAACAGGTGCGATAGAATTTGTCCCCATGCTCTCGTGCACTTTCCTCATCTAGGATTTTATTTTATTCCCATAGATTCCAAGCAAATAACAACCTTCTCCTTGGTCACCACAATACTTTTCTGATCCTTAGAATCTGTGGTACATTCCATCTGCTGTTTCCATGGCTGCCCGGTGTCTTTTCTTCCCCACCTGTCTACCCATCTCATCAGGGCTCTGCTTCCTGCCGGCTTCAGGTACTAACTTTGCTCAGGAGGATACCAATGATCTAATCCACCTCCTGAATGACGACCATTTTTCATTCATTTTATTTCTCTGACCTCTCAATGATTACAGCTCTTACAGTAGTTATAAAGAGCACTGCTCTTTCATTCAGTTTTATATATCTCTCCATGAAGGAACTTAGAGGAAGGTCAGAGGACACTGTAAGGATACCACCAGATAGATGGCCTCATTTGATTTTGAAGACTAGTTGGGGAACACATACACACACACCCCAAAAAATGTAGACACACTTTGAATGATTATAAAGTCCATGTTTATTAGCATACAGTTCATTTAAAAAATGTAAAAGAATTTACAGAAATAATGATTTCTTTTCTCAATGTCTGTTTTCAAATTGATGACCGTTCTGGTCCAGGCCCTGCTGATAACGCAAAGCAATGGAACTGCAAACATCAAGAATCATTTCTTTCGGCATTTGTGCACCCTCAGTTCTTCAACTATGGTTGGTTTTGTACCATAAACTTTATCTTTTATGAATCCCCATAAAAAATGTCTATTGGCACTTCAGAATAAATTTTCTTTGTTCAAAGCTTAGTCTGGCTCCACCTATTTCAAATCAGTTAAACCTGAAAAGGAGTGAAAATTAAGTGAGTTATCAGCTGTTAAATTGTGTGTACATCTTTTGGGGACACTCTTTTTTATATATATATTTGTGTTTTATACACATATATTCAGGAGTGGGGAAAAGTAGGTTTGCAGTTATACTATGAATAAATACAATAATTAATAAATAACAATACATTAAAAAAAATGGGTCATAGAGAAGCAAAGTAACTTGTCCAAACTTAAAACACTCGTGTCCTACAGAAGAAAGTTGAAACCCGTGACCCTCGCACCCAGGGCCCCGCCTCCACCCTGAGCCGTGCTGGGTCTAGACCAGTTCTCTGGGCTGCGGGCACTGGCCGCCGACTCGAGCGGCTGAACCTCGTGGCCCTTGTCCCATCACCCCACCGCCGGGAGCTCCTGGGCCTGGACCAGAGGAGATCTGCTAGTTAGCATCTCTTTTGTAAGTGGAATGGAAATGTTCATGGCCAGGTTTCTTAACCGTGGACAAAGGTCTGTTTTATGAGGCATCGCAGCACACCTATAAACGTTACGAAAACACTCTTGAAAGCTGTGGCTTTTTCCCAAAAGACTGTCAGAAAAGGAGTCTGTCTTTTCAAACTCGCTGCCGTGGCTCAGTGGGCATCCTCACGGCTCCCTAGGCACAGGAGAGTTTTGAAATGATGGCATCAGATCTTCAGATTCAGTCGTCTTCCAAAGACACTGTTTCAAAGGGATTTATTTGTTATTAAATAGGTTTGCAAGGTCAGGTTTGGCCTTAATAAGATCATACGGTAGATAACATTTGTCTTCGCTCTGGCAGCTTTATCCTATACTTTCATGACCTTTTCTCTTATTACTCTATCGTTTCTATACCTCTCTAGGTTTCTTCTATAGCGGGAAAGTGAGATTTATATTAAGGTGGGCATACAAAACGATGCACTCGAACCTTTACTTTTAAACCCAAAGGAGGGATGTTAGCTAGTAAAAATGTCAGCTCTAGAGGCATCTGACCCGTTCGCAGTCACCGCTGCGCAAGAGCCGAAAGTCAAACTTCCCACATTCATCTCGAATCAGTTCAGCGTTTCTGTCGAAACTGGATTATGATTTATTGCGGAGTTGCTGCTTATGACGTTTCAGTAAAAACAACGGCTGATTGTGCTGTATCTCTTCGTAACGTAGGGTGATATAAATGGTTGGAAAATCCTAAATTAGCTTGATTGCCTTGTTCACATTTCCCCGGTTCATAGTCTACATTTCTGCTTTATCATTAATTATATTTTAATATTGTTTGTGGTTTATTTCTTTGTACACTTCATTTACAAAGTCGCTGGGAAGTCTGTTGGTTTTCCTTTAATGATTTCTCTGTTAACAATAGCAATTTGAAAGCAACGGCTTTATAAGCAAACCCTTACCAAGGCGTTACATTTCTACACTCAGCCATGTTCCAGTCTCTGACACTGGGGGAGAGGGAAAGGGGTGGAAACAGCCAGATTCTTTGTTTGACTAAAACAAACAGCACAGATCACACTAGGCTAAAAAAGTCACAAGGGGGCTGCTACTTATTATATTTTCTGTCTCATAACGTTCAGGAAAACAGTACTTTTCTTAACCAAAATGCAGTCTCAGTTGTAGTAAAAATAGCCACAGAGACAAAGGAAAACCAGGCCTTTGTTTCCTATTAATCCCTGACTAATTATTTTCCTTTGTGTCTCCAGACTTCTTTACTGAGAAATTATTTATTATGGCTTTAATTCTAAAAATTCCTCTCACAAAAAAGCTGACGCCCTCTAATCGATGTTGTATTATCTTTCCTTTTTATCTATGAGTCATTTCTAAATCCTTGTTTGAGCCCACTAATCAGGAACAGTCTTTCATCCCCTGGAACCCTTACAGGATAACAAAATATTGGTATTTAAAAAGGTGAACTTGGATCCTGATCTTACACCAAACACAAAAGTTAACTCCAAATGGGCTCTAATTCTAAATGCAAGAGATCAAATTAAAGAAGCTTTGTCAGCTGGCGAATAGATAGACGAAATGTGGCCTATCCATACTTTGGAACACTACCCAGTAACGTAGAGAATCTGGAGACATACTGTACTATGGATGAACCTCCGAAATATTATTCTAAGTGGAAGAAGCCAGACCTAAAAAGCTGCCCTGTATGATTCCTTTCATTTGCTGTCTTCCTAAAAGGCGATTCTTTGTAGAAAGACACCAAGCTGTTGGTCGCTGAGACTGGGGTGGGAATGTGGACTGAATTCTTTGGAATCATGGAAATATACTACCACAGGGTTGCTGTGGTGATGGGACACTGAAGATTTACTAAAAATCACTGGATTCTGCATGTACAATATATAAATTTTATATGTAATATACCTCAAAGTGTAGAGCTATATCCACTGTATACTTTTGTTGATCTATCTGTTGGTATGCGAGTACAACTTGAATTGTAGCTTTTATAACATTTTTTCTGCTCATTAAAATTCTCAAAAATCAGAAACACTGCTCTTTGGTTCAGCTCTGATTCCCTTTGTACGTTGTGTAATTACAACAGGCATTTCGTAAAGATCACAACAGGCTGAGTCACTCTCCACAGGAATTAGAGGCCTTAGTTTATTCCATTTCTTATTTATTCTCTGGCATTTTGTGCTGGGATATTTAGTAAGCTATTTTGTGTATAATAATACATGCAATTCTTATAATAACACTATAGAGGATTATTTCCTGTGTTAAAATGAAAATATGTGACACAGGTTAAGAAATGTATTGCAGGTGCGGGGGTGAGTGGGGTGGCGATCAGTGAGGACGTGGAGCCAGGCAGTCGATGCGCTTAATCCTTGTATTACCTGCCTCCCACCTGAACATGAACACAGTTCCTTCTGAGGTGCGTTAATTTTATAAAGAATTGTTTTAGAATAAAGAAGTACCTTAGGAAGGCGGCTTGGCGTGGAAGCGAACTTTTTTATATCACGTGATGAGAAATTTTATGATTATCAATTATCATGTAATCTAACTATTTACTTAACTGTTTTGTGACCATACTCTGATTAAGTAACAACAGTCCTTCAAGTTCCAGGGAAATGCGACAGTGATGGGCCTGCAGTCTGGGAATGAAGGGGGTGGAACCTGGAAGACAAACTTTACCTCCCTCAAATTTTACCTTTCAAGGCCAGTCTCGACTTAGGTATTAAAGATGTGATAATTAGTGAATTTGGTAATTAATTTATGAGGTGTGTCAATATCTGTTAAAGGTCAATAGTGACCCTGAGCTAAAGCAGTGAACAGGCCAAGTCAGGTGCTGCCCAGGATGCATTGAGCCACGTTCCACCAGGGGAGCCGGATGGTGCTGAAGCAGTTCTGCAGAGCAGCACGCAGGCTTCCCCAGGGCTCTGCAGGACCAGCGGAGACAGCTAAGGGAGAATTTAGCTCTAAAGCGGGGGTGGGGACTGTTAGGCCCGAGGGCTGAACTCATTTGGCCTGGCCCTGCCAAGGCAACCACAGGTGGGACTCAAAATGCAATAAATCTAGGAGCTTTTTCATAGCTAATCTTTAAGCTGATAATTTTGTGTGGCCTGAGAATGACGTTGTAAGTACCCAAAAGGCCCTTGGCAGAAAAAAGGTTCCCCAGCCCTGCTAAAGGGACTCGATCCAGTCAACAGTAAGTTGCTGAAAGAACCTTGAACTGGTAGCCGCAGGAGGTGTAGGAATTTACTAGGTTCAGGGGAGCTGCAGGGGCAAGTAGGGTGGGGCCATTTCCATAGGTGTGGAAATTTTTTACCAGGGCTTTTCCACCTCTATGGTTTAAATTTTAGAACCTTCAGGAATACGCTGAGCCCACTGAAATTTTCCACTGAGCCACACCGGCCGTGAAAACCTGAGTGTGACCGTGGGAGGGCCTCTTCTGCAGCCTGTGAAGTGACTCCCACGGCTGGGGGACAGGACAGCACCTGGGTGGAGCAGGAAAGAGGCCTTGCTGCTGGGGCTGTAATCAGGACACCGATACGTATTTAATTCTCTCTCTCCAGTTAGACGCCAGCGTTTCCAGACCATCAGCATTGCTAAGCATTTCCTAGCCCAAGCGTATTATTTTTATTTGCCTGCATAAAGACTGATCTTCCCTGTGGAATAACACTCGGCATTCCTTCATCTCTCAATAGAGAGCTTGGACTTTCTGCTTTAAGCCATGTACGTCCCCTCACAAAAAACTAGTCTCCTAAGTAAGTTTTCATCAAGTTTCACAAGGTCTAGAAGCTTTCATTGGGTCTGTTTGCCTTGTTAACCGATACTTAAAAGACGCACAACCATGGGTTCCTTCGATTTCTCACTCTCTGTTCCTACCGCCAGAACTTCTACAATAACTAAAGTTTCTCTGTGTAAATACAGGCATGTCCCGCCGTGCTCTGCGTCAAGACAAAAGCACCAATCTTTTCACCTCGCTCGCTGACACCAGCTAAGCAGCCTCTGCAGCCTCACCTCTTTCCCCCAAACAAAGAACTTCAATGACTTAGTCTATCTTCACAAAGAAAGCAAATCATTTATGTTTCCACATGTCCAGAGTTGTGTAAAGTAGTAGCGGAATCAGACATTAAGAAACCATTTTATGCAAAGACCGTTCCAAATGTGAGCACGTCTGCTTTTGAGTAGTATGATTACCCTTGGCCATGGTGGTGTCTTTGGGTGTAAGGTATCTTCTTGGACACCTTCCTAACCCAGCCGAGGAGGATGCCTGGGCTGCTGTTTGGCCAGGATGAGTCTGGCTGCTTTACTGAGGGAGGGAGAGGTGAAGGCCCCGGGCCATTGCCGTGGGAACCATACTCTCTCCCTGTTGAGAACTGTAGCTGGGTAATAAGCGTCTAAAGTATGAAATTCCAGTGTCATTTCAGAATACAGAGGGTGTACATGTTCAGAGAAAGAGCATATTATTAGAGCCGAGAGTACCAATTAAAGGGAAATTTAGTGTAGCCAGTTAAGCAAAATTTCAAAGTCTAGAATGAGTGCACTCTCTTCAGTAGACTTTTCTTTTTTTAGTTTAAAACTATATACATTCCTTCACTTGAGATACCTGAATTTCAGCTGAAACAAATTGCTTTGCAGTTAAAGAGATTAGTATGAAAATGATTATGACTCAGGCTGGGGTGGGAAGTGGGGGAGCAGTAGTTTGAAGGCAAGAAGCGAGCTGGTGACTGTGTCTTATATAACATTCATAATAAAAGATACGGTGATATAAGTATTACCTCATAGCTGTTGATTAATGTATGTGAACCATTTGTATCATTTTTAGATTAACATTTACCTATTTTTTTCTAAGTATAAAGCACCATGTGAACTGGGACCTTCAAGCACAAAACCTCTTTTTTTCTTTTTATTCTGGCTGTCCTGTATCAGTGATCTATAAGCTGTCTCGTGGCAGAGAAGCCAAAAAATTGAACTCGGGGTAAATTGGTCCAAAGCGAGAGATTTAACTACCAGCTAAGTGGTTGGGCTTAGACTTAGTCCTGAATTTTTCCTATTTAAGAAAAATTGTCTGTACATATCAACTCATGAAATGAAATAAGAAAGAACTGTCACAAAAATAACAGGCTGTTTTACTCCCCACCCCAGAATTTTAAAAAGTGATTTGTTTTGAAAGACATATTTATGAAAATAAGATTTTAGGTTTCCTTCGTTGATAGTTTTCGAAAGCTGTCATTTTGCCTCTGATGATGTCAGGCAGAATTCCAAGATGACCCCCAGATTCCCCCTCCTGGTTCCGTCACTTGTTTGATCTCCAGGACTATGACTGGGATAGATTTTCCCTCTGCCATTAGGCCACACTGTGTGACAGGATTAACCTCAGGACATGAGATTATCTGGGTTATTCCTGACACAACCACACGAGCCGCTGAGAAGCTGAGAGCTCTCCTCCGGGTGGCCTCAGAAAGGGAAGCCAGAGGGAGTCAAAGCATGAGAGGGGTTTCACACACAGTCCCCCTCTGTTGCTGAGGTGGACAAGGTCGCTTGGCAGGGACCTGAGAACAGCCTCTGGGAGCCTAGAGTTGTACCACACCCACAGCCAGAAAACACCAGGGACCTCTATTCTACATCGGCAAGGGAATGAGCTCTGCCAACTATCTCAATACGCTTGGAAGCCGATCCCTTGTCACAGTTCCGCAGTCAGGGTGCAGCCCTGTTGACACTGTGTCCAGCCTGTGAGACCTTGAGCAGAGAGCTCGGCCCCTAAGGCCACTAAGCTTGTCATAATTGATACACAGCAATAGAAAACAAGTGCGCTGACTTCTCCCAACGTGATGGATGGTGCTTCATAGTTGTAGACTTGGAAGCTCACAGCTAGACGAAAGCAGAGTGGTGACAGCAGGGGGCCTGCATCAGTCTCTTCCATCAGATTTTACAAGTTGGAAGAGAGTCGGTGTGTATTGTCTGTAAAATGCTTTAGGTTATTCTTTTTCTAATAAACTGGAAATTCCATTTTATTAGTCCATGCTAATAGGAGATTTAATATATATGGAGGGAGGAAGGGAGGGATTGATTTGTTGTAAGGATTTGGCTCTCATGGTTAAGGAGGCTGAGAAATATCCGCAGTTGGCAAGCTGGAGACTCGGGACCCAGTGTGCAGCTGCAGTCTGAATGGCAGCAGGCTCTACTCACAGGGAGAGCCCAAGGCCTGTGTTTCAGTTTAAGTCTGAAGGCAGGAAAAACTGATGTCCCAGATAAAAGGCAGTCAGACAGGAGGAATGTCCTTTACTCACAGGAGGGTCAGCGTTTTATTGTATTCAGACCTCCAACTGATTGGATGGGGCCCACCCACATTAGGGAGAGCATTCTGCTTTACTCAGGCCACTGGCTCACATGTCCAGAACAAGGTTTGATCAGATGTCTGGGCACCCTGTGGCCCAGCCACCTTGACATGCAAAATTAGCCGTCACATCTATCAACAATTATAATTTTAAAATCCGTGCTTACATGTACTTTAATGTCTATATTCTGATGTTTGGGAAGAAAGATTTAAAAAAAGGATGGTAGGAAGTGGTAGGGTGAGATGAGAGAGAGGGAGGCAATACAGAGAGATCAGAAAGCCAAAAATCTGTATTTACTAATGTAAAATTGACCATTTGCAAGGCTGGTGATGAAGCTGTGGCCCCACACATATTGTTTACCCCCCTTCGTGCCGTGTTTCTCCTCTTCAGATGCCGTCATCAAACTATTTATATTCCTCCTCTCTGTCAGACTTAAATAAACAGGTTCTATAATCATCGGCCCAAGAATAGCTAGACTGGCCTTTGATTGTTTATTAAGAATTACTATATTTTTATTGGCTTTATATTGCTAGTTTCATACCATTCATTATAGTTTGAAATTTATTAGTCCTAAGCCTTCTGGTTGGTTTTAAAAATTGTGTTTGATGTCTTTAGAGATTTTGTAGCTGTGATAATTTTAACACATCAGTAATCACTTTCCTCCAGAAGAATATGGAAATGTTTAGGGAAATCACAAACGGACACATTTCAGTGCAGGAACCCTATAAAATGCAATGTGTTTTAATGCTCAGTTACCTTTACTTTCACCAAACTATTTCCAAGTGCATAGTTCTCGTATAACAAAATTACCAAAGTATTTAGAATTTATATTCATTGAGATGTATTTGATTACCCAAAATTGCTATAAACATTTTATTATATTAAGTTACTATGTTAGATTTGACTGTAATTAATTCAACAAGCATTTTTTAATTTCATTCATTCACTTAAGGAATGTGTCCTAAATATGTGCTCTGAGCCACAGCCCCTGTTGGGTGCTCAGTATCAAATGGGATAGATATAGTCTGTACATGTACCTGACAGTCTGCAAGTGCTGAAAACATCAGGATGAGCAAGAAATGATCCCTTCTGTGATCGTCTGAGTCCTCCAGTGAAGTGAAACGTGCAAGACATTTACCGTGGGGGTGCCTGTGTGGGGTGAGGGAGAGGGAGGCAGACCACTTGGGGAGAGCCTGAGGCCAGGACTTAACACATCTGAGGCAGAAGGAAAGAGGGTTGGAAAGAAAGAGTCTGCGACTCTAAGAAAGAATAAGAACATTCTAGAGTCCGGGTAAGTTTGGCCAGGTTGACGGGATGTTCACAGGCCATGACTGCTTGTTAGCGTGCGGCTCATGCAGGAAAGGGCCTCCGTTAGTGTCCCCCTGCACCCTGTGATTGGCTGCCAGCATGGGAAGATGTATCCAATACTCATTACCAAATAACTCTTATAAATAGATAGTAAAAACTTAGAGCCGCCTCGTAGTCACCTGAATGCGCACAGCAGAGTGGTGGTTTTGCATGTCACTCAGGGCCAGCAAAAGTAGATTTGCATTAATATGTATTTAAATTTGACTCATAGTATTTATGAGAAATGCATACATTTCCCCCCAGGTCTTGGGGAAACTCATAATACATTTTAATCCAATCATTGTAAATAAAACAAACATGGTTGAAGACACTCTAAGATATAATACACCAAGTGTTTAATGATATTCACTTAGCATTTCCTCAAGTGAGTTGCATTGAGATTGGATTCCATGGCTCAGGAAGCCTTATTAGAGCTATTTTGAATGTCCCCAAATTGATACACTACATTTTATTTGCACCAGAATATTAAATGTAGAATTTCTTCTTTTATGAAATCTTAACTATGAGCAGATACACCCATAATAAAGGATGCAGGGAAATGGTTTTTAAAATTACACTCAAAGTGTTTGAATTATTTATGAGGATTAAGTTATTGTGAATTGTAAAACTTGTTTCAATTGGAATGGGAAAAAGTTTAAATGAAAAAATGATTTTTATGTAATAATTTCCCACTTAGGAGCACTGAAATGTATTTTTCATACAATTAAGAGCGAAACTCTTACATTAAAAGGGAAAGTATTGTTTGTTCTGGGTTTTAAATCACCAGTGCAAATGTATTAGTCAATCACTCCGGGTACTTCTCTTTATCAGTACAGATATAATTTGTGAAAATGGATCTGATTCTCCATTCTTGAGCCCGAAACACACAGAGATCAACAGACAGTAAGGGCTAGAAGAGATATTTATGAGGAACCAAAAGTGCCAAAGAGAGAAATCTTTATTAATAGGAAAAAAATAGTGGTTTACACCTTTTTTTTCCTTTTTTTCTTGATGACAATTTTTACATCTTTGAGCATTTTAAAGTGGGAAATGTGAATGAAAGAAAATTTATATTGGTTACTCATTACTAAAGCACCAAGGATGAAAGCAAGAGTCTGGGTTACAGAGAAACCTCATAGCATACTAGGGACTAGTTTTGCCTTGAGAAAATTTGTTTCTGATCAAATAAAATTGATTCAAGTATGTTTTTCATGTAATTGGGATTCCGGGCAGAGAATTCTGGAAAATGACTATACTGATACCAATTTCTATTCACTCCTGACAGAAAAGATAGTGAGCTCCACAATGGATTTTATCATGCCAATTTATCCTTGATATCAAAACCTGATGAAGGTAGTAAAACAAATTTAAAACGACACACAAATTGTCTGGTGAAGACAGACACAACATTTAAATGCAGTGCTACCCAGTAAAATGGAGAAATATCACTCCCATAGGGCACAAGGACCCAGTGGGCTGCTGCCAGACGTGGAGAGAGGGATCTGCCTTTGGGGGTGTGGGTTGTAGTCCTGAGGGTGCTAGCTGCTCCCCTAACATGACCGGGAGCAAGGCTGGGGTCCCTGCTATGTGGTTGCAGCTCTAATGTGGTAGAGCCTTAGCCTACGGTTTTTTCTCCCTCAGGTTCATGGTTGAGGGAGCACCGAGGCAGATTGCACGAAATGCTCAGCCAGAGCCCATTTCTTCCAAGTTTTTCCAGGAGGCCATCTCTGCCGTCTGAAGGCCAGTAGACTTGGTCAAGTCACACCTCAGCTTAGCGGCCCAGTGGAGAGGAGCTCCAATGATGTCAGACGCAGCCCATGAATATTATATATATATATATAATTTTATATTCTCAGTACACACACACACACACACACACAAAATTAATTAGATTCAGTGTGAGTTCAGTTGTCACCCTGAGATAATGTTTCAGTGGAGCAGTGAAATCGAAGTGAGATTAAAGTGAGGTCAGGGTTATGGAGGAGTAAGAAGTATAGAAAAGCAGTAAAGAAAATATTTCGAGGAATTTTATTTTTAAAGTGAAAAGAGAAATCAGCACCTATGAAGCCTCGCGGGCTTTTATTTCTCTCCGACTCCCTCCCTCCCTGCGGCCCGCGACGGGAGGCGTTTAGCCATCTGCCTGCCGGGGAGGGCATATGAACAGCGAGGGACTGGTTCAGGGGACAGCGTGGGTAGTGCCCCGAGTCCCGTCTTTAGCACAAGGGAGGCGGGGTCCCGCATAGCAGTGGAGGAGCCCGAGCTCCATGGGCCCACTTACGGTGTCTCAGTGAAACCATCGCTCGAGAGGGAAGGGCGCGCTCGGGCGGGGATTTCGAAGGGGGGGCCGTGACCTCCGTGGGAGCTCCCTGCCTGGTGCTCCGCTTTCTCAGCAAATGGGGGGACACGTTTCCTCGGAGCGAACAGAGAAGCTGGAATGTGGAAGCTCTAAGAAGCTGACAGTCAAAATCATTTACTTGAAGAGAGCAATTTTCAGTGTCTGTGATGTTGTTCAATAATTTTGGACAATAAATGTTTTCTTCTGGTTCGAAATGATTCCCCAGCTTAAAAATTTGGTCTGTCTTTTAAGATTCAGAAAATAACGCGGCTCGTATTACTCTGGATCAGTGGTTAGCTTTCGTCCTGGCCTCTCAGATACGTCGAGTCCTTCAGTGCGGTGCTTAGGGCCAAATAACCGTGGTGCCCTTGGGGAGCAAAGGACTGCAGGCTTCAGGGGAGAAAGACACCTACGGGTGCAGGAGGGTTTGGGCAGCTCCCTGAGGGGAAATGACGTTCCCAGCCCGCCCAGTCCCTGGTCCCTGGTCCCTGAATGACATTGATAAGACATTGCCTGGCTGGGAGAGGGTCCAACCAAACCCTGCGGAATATTTATAACCAGGGCATCGGAACAGGACAACAATGGCTGGAAAGAGAAGGAATCAAAGCAGTCAAGAATGAAGGCACTTCGGTCCCCCAGTTATTGGGACAGTGCCTGGCACCTCGCGTCCCCCTAAGCGCGGGAAACACGAGCGAGCCCAGAGGCACTGCCGCCCGACGGGAGAGTTCCCGCTGTCCCCCCCGTGGCTGGAGGTGCGTGGTGCAGGGGGTCCAGGGCGTGTTTTAAAGGAGAGTAAAGAGCCAGCGGATACTGAGGAAACTCGAAATGTGAGCTCTTTATCCAGATGTTTACTAGAACATAACAAGTAAAACCTGGCTGCTTTGTTGAACCCGCTTTGCTGTAAATTCATTTTGCTGTGCAGCTGGGGACGCGCTCTTCAGTGGGCTCTGTTGGCATCTACTCTGGTTCGCTGCCGCGTGCCCAGGACCCAGCAGCTCCTTAGCCTGGCCGCGGGGAGGGGGCTCCCGGAGCTGCTGCGCTGTGGACGGGCTGGAAGCGGCCTGTGAAACGCTGCCTTCAGTGACGCACGGGGCCGCTCCGTTAAAAATAAAATTCTTTTAAGGCGAGCTGGGAACTGTCGGTGAGTTGCATAGGTCAGAGCCCCTGTCGGACTTCATTTTCTTCTACGATAAAGGGTTTTCTTGTACAAACCTGTTGCCACACAATTTAAAACGTAACGCCATTAGCTGAATGTCTACATTTAGTTGACTGAATGAATAAAATGCTAAATTTATTGCATATTGAGTTTTCCTCCATAAAACATTGCAAATTATTTTCTTCCTATGGATAGTAATCGATGACCTTAACAGCAAACTTAAATCTGTCATCAAAAGAATATTATAGGCCCTTTAGTCTGCCTTAGCTAAGATTTTATGGGTAAGGATTTCTCTTCCTTTCTCTGCGAGGTCCTGTGACATGTCCATCTTTGATTTCCATTTGGCGGCAATGCTGTCGTGGCAAAGGTTGCATGCTTGCTGGAGTCGACTTCACTGCTTTGAGGAGTTTTCAGCATCCGACCTCACGATCAGGAAGCAAGCTGGGCTCTCAGTGTGGGACTCAGGCTCCAGCCTGACACTTCAGGCTCCTGGCCCAGTGCCTCACCTGTGACTTAAAGTGTACGTTGCTCCTTACCAATGTAATGCATGTCTCCATCATCTTGGAGTATTAATTAATATCACATCTGTCTTAATGGTTAAATTAACCAACTCTGAATTCTTCAGCCCACGGCTTATTTTCGAAATCATCTTTCTTCCTTCATCAACATCAAGCTGGTCGTCTGGTGTCTTCACTGTCATCTAAAACTATCATTTGCCAACAAAGTCATGAGCTCTAGCTGCTGATCCACCTTCATATTAGGATTCAGGAGAAGAGGAAATACTTTTCTCCGGTTGCTACTCTTGGCTGCGATCTCCCTGCCGCTCTGACACCACAGGCCTGGACTCCTGGATGCTGAGCTCTTTCCCAAAATAGCTCTTTCCATTCACACACACAGGCAGCCCTCGCATCGGGCAGGACGCTGGAACGGAGGGATCTGTGCTGTGTGGAAGGCACCTTCTCGAGTGACAAATGGCATTGGCCCTGGTCTGGGGTCTGAGTCCATTGCTCAGAATCACTCACTCATGAAGAATTCACCTTCTACAGCTCCTCTTGTTTTCTGTGTCCATGACCTCAAATTAGGTCATTTCAATTTATCAGAAATATTCCATAATCCATTTCAAAGTGCCAGGGTCTGATATTTTATTTCTTTTCTCCCAGGCCACTTCTTGGTTTCCTATATAAATCTTTTTATATTCCTTAGCAATCTTTTAGTAGTTTTCCTCATAAAAATATGACTGTAACAACACAAAAGGAGCAAAAGAAAATATTGAGACTCTATCCTAGTACGCGTGCAGTGCCGTGGAAATACAGTATTGGGAATTGCAACATTTTGGGGGAATCCAGGAAGAATTTGTGTGGTTTTTAAGTCATGCAGTCAATCAGTAAAAATGTCAGGTCATAGAACAACCGAAACTTTGCAAAGCATTTGTGCTGGAAGAATAAATCTTATTCTTAAAAGGAAGGAAAACATGTGGAATCTGTTACGAGTTTCAGGAACCCCACTCTTACTACCTGCCTTTTGTGGATGTGGTGAACCGAGGGAAGAGAGAAAATGTGAGGCTGAAAAATTGCTTTATTAATATTATGATGCAGACTTAAATTATTACAAGCAATGAATGCTTCGAGCCTAACCTTGAACAATGTTTTGTCTCAACCTTCCTCATCAGAATCCATGCATAAGTCGGATAAAATAAGTGAGTTCTTCGGGGTAATGTAATCTGCAAATGTATTTAATCACCTATGATGATTTATATTAAAGCTTAATGTGACATTTGCTAGCAGAGAAACTTAATCAGTTTATCATTATTTGAAATGTGTTTACCCTTGGAAATACAGGGCAGAATTCATGTTATAAAATATTGGGCAAATTAGATTAGGTAATTAGATTAGGGACATATGAAGTCAACAGTTTGGAACAGGACCAAAGAGCTCTGATTCATGGCCCTTTCACTCTGTTCTCAAATAATATTTTACCTTATCTCTCCAATAATATTTCACCCTATGAAGATTCTTTGTGGTTTTGTTTTCTGTGTGAAAATGTAACCTACAGTTTATCTGATTAATCTGTAGACGAAGCTATAAAGGTAATTATATAGCTTTCAAAGAGGAAGAATCACTTGAATTTCGCCAGATGCTACAGTTTTTATGAGGATTACCAAAGACAGGGCACTTAGCATCTATTTTATCAAGATGCTGTTCCACATATCCCTTCCTGCCGAAGAGCTTGTGTTTTCATTCAATATGTATCTAGCCTTGGGGAAGGCAGTTAACTGATCCTAAACTATAGTAATCTGGGTTTTCCAAGGGTTACTTGAACATAAAATATGCACACGTCGAAATCACTTTAGTTTTAGAACTGATGGAACTAGTGTTAGAGTTTCTACAGCAGCCCCTGTCTGTCAGCTGTGTACAGTGTTCTGGGCATTGTGTGTCTTAGGCGGGTTTCCCCAGAAGTGACCCTGATGAGGATCCTTGTGCCAGGGATTTATTGAGAAAGGCTCCTATGTGAGCCCACTAAGGGAGGGAGGCAACATGGATGTGATTTAGGCAAACCTCTGTGCAGGCCAGCATCAGCCCGGCTCTCCAGGGGAAAGTCTGGGGAGAGGGTTATGACTTCGAGTGTACCCCTGTGTCAGGCAAGCGGGCTGGCCCTGGTCAGTCACTGTTTGACCGTCTTTTGGGGGGAGAATGGACACTGCCAGGCTTCCCAGGCTTTTACTCTGGCAAAGCAGCCCCCCGGGCAGTTCTCCGCGGTTGGGGGTGATGCAAAGAAAGCAGAAAGGGGATCCACAGAATTATTGCTGTTCGTTGTATGCTCTGAACATTATTTCTCAGAATTTAGCTGAAAAACCTGAAAGAAGTTTAGAAGATTGTACCAAATCACACAATAATAAATGTCAGAGGTTGGATTCAAATACTTTTTAATTCTTCTCAATGATAGTAATATTTTAGATTCACAAAGTTTAATTCAAAGCACTAAAATAAAGGTGGTTGTCAAATACCTCATAAACTTTCATAAAATAAGTAGGAGAGTGATAATATGACAATAATAAAACATTTCCAGAAATGTTAAATCCAGTTCTTAACACTTTCAAATAAAATAGCCAAAGATTACCAGAGCTAATTGTGTAGAAATCATCATGAGAAGAATTTCAGAATATCATTAATTTCAGTATAGGTTTAACTTAGCAATAACTTTCTGGTATTATGTGAAATAATTTACTAAAATATATAAAACTGGTGCTTTGAGATGAACTATCTGGGTTAAATGACAAGAGGCCCATTTAAAATAAAAATACTTGTGCTTGTATTTGGGGTACTTCTGCTTGTGTTTTTTTTAATCTTTGTTGTTGAAAGTGAGTTTACGAGTTTTCGTGGACAAACCTCACTAATTTGTTGTAGGCATTTTTTATTATTTTATACGTGAGAAAGTTTAGGATCAAAAAGGTTAAGAAAAATCCCCACATCACTCCATTCTTTAGATTTGTGAATTGAACACAAGGTATTTTGACTGAAGAACACCATCGTGGGCTACTGCACTGTGGCCCGATACTGCAGAATGTGTGCACACACAGATACACATATGTGCACACGTACACATGCATGCACATATACAAGTGCACACACACGATCTGCCTTCCGCCTTGTTTAAAGAATTATTTGTCTTCTGTTTTCTTTACTTGCACTCACACTCACACCCACACCTACACCTGCACTCACACCACCGCTCTGGCCTCTGGAGTCCTGAGTGTCTACCAGGCGAAGTCAAGTTGCTCCTCCGGGAAGTCCCGTGCCCGCCCTGGGCCGAGTGTGAAGCGGGCCTGGCTCCTGGGCCACGGTGTGACTGTGCCACCGCGGGCAGAGCCTCTGCTCTGGTGCTTGGTCCGCCGTCCACCTGGCCTCGAGAACTGTCTGTCTGCTGTCTCCTGTCTGTTGGCCGGAAGCGCTCCCGTGGAGGGGCTGTGTTTTGTGCTGCTCTGCCTCCCCGCACCCCCAGTGTCTGAGGGGTGGGCAGGGCCCTGAGAGGCGGGCTCTGCCTCCCCGCACCCCCAGTGTCTGAGGGGTGGGCAGGACCCTGAGAGGCGGGCTCTGCCTCCCCGCACCCCCAGTGTCTGAGGGGTGGGCAGGGCCCTGAGAGGCGGGCTCTGCCTCCCCGCACCCCTAGTGTCTGAGGGGTGGGCAGGGCCCTGAGAGGCGGGCTCTGCCTGCGTGGAGCGGGCTAAGGCTAAGCTGGGGTATCACTACCAGTGATTCTTCTTCTAAGGCTCTCATCTCATCTCTCATCTCATCTCTCTCTGCCTCAAGCTTCCCAAACTGAGGAGCACCTAATCCGGGTTGCTTGGATACCAATGTTTTCTTCTGGGCTTTATGAAATCCTTTGCAACGCCTTTCAGTGTGTCGAACCTTTTAATTTTCTCAGGCGCCGAAGACATAGCCAGAGGCATTCTAACTTTATTTATTATCCCCAAATAAGCTTAAGACAATATCTTTTCATATGTTAATTTATTTTTTTCTCACTGAACACTTTAAGATGAGGTATTCATGCAAAATGATCATCAAAAGCAGGACCATTGAGTGATTACAGAGGGAGCAATGCATTAAGTGAGACCGAGGGAGAGTGGGCTCTTGGTGGGAGGCCCGGGAAAGGCTTTCTGAGACGTGTGTGGAAGAGTGTGCATGGGGTCGCTCTGCCCCCCTGAGCAGCAGTGGAGACGAGCCAGGTGACCTGAGCCTCTCTGTTCCAGCTTTTCCGTCTGGCTCCCCTCTATCGTGGCCCTCCATGCTTCCTGCATCCCAGATCCATAGATTGTTAGAAGGGACTTAGTTCAACCGGTCAGGGATCAAAATGACACCCAGGGAGCAGAGCTGGCCCAAGGATAAGCAGCCGATTCTAGTCTTGTTTTGCTTAGAAAACAGATATTTGGCCTCCCAGGCCATCCCTGTGGCCTGCACACTCTTCTCTAGAGATAAGTGGTTAACGTCAGGCGCCTGAGGAGGGTGTACTGCAGGCGTGATGTTGCGGAGGGAGGGAGGAAGGAAAGCTTCGGAGCTGACGTGGTGAGTCGACGTCCTGCTCAGTTTCTCGCTGCACATCCTAAGGCCACTTCCAGCCCAGCCACAGGTCACAGTGACAGAGCTTCCCCCCACCTCCCGTAGACTGAAGCCAAACCTAGAGGCACTGTAGGCGGAAGACAAGATTTTGTGTTGGGTGGACAAACCAAATGCAGGGTGTCCCAAACATGTATCCGCGCCTTGAAGGAATATAAAGTCCGTGTTTATGAACGTACAGCTCATTTTCCAAATGGGAAAGAGCCTGCAGAAATGAATAAGTTCTTGTCAACCCCTGTCTTCAAACTGATGACCGTCCTGGTCCAGGCGCTGCTGATAGCACAGAGCAACAGAATCGCAAACATCAGGAATCATTTCGCTGAGTATTTGTGCCCTCAGTTCATCGACTGTTGCCAGTTTTGTACCATAAACTTTATCTTTTATGTTTCCCCATAAAAAGAAGTCTGGTGGCCCTTTAGGATAAATTTTCTTTGTTCAAAGCTTAGTCTGGCTTTACCCATTATTTCAAATCAGTTACACCTGAAAAGGAGTGAAAATTAAGTGAGTTATCAGCTGTTAAAATGTGTGTACAGTTTTGAGGGACACCCTATATTTTAAAAGAAGGTGGAAAGAGTATATTATAGAAGTGGTGAGACAGAGAAGCCTAAAATATGTGACTTGACGTTGCTCTTAGGTGGGAAATGAGAGCAGAGCCTGGCAAGTGTCGAAGCATCATTTTACTTCCCAAGCTGATTACAAATCATAAGCAATGGAATTATTCATACCAGAAGGTCCACACTGTTACTTAGTGAAAAGAAGGGTTAATGTTTATGAAAGCGGAAACTATATTATAGGGATACATATTTTTTAAAACAAATTTCCATCATTTATAACAGAAAACACAGCTTTCTCTTTCTCATAAAATCACTGGAATAGTTTTGCTAAAAACTGAAGTGGCATTTAACAGCATCTGAGTGATCTATAATACAGGATTTTGAGGCCAGGTATAATGTTTGATTCAGGAATTTCTTGACTTCATTTGAAAAAAATTATAGTCCATCAGTGATTCAGATTTCATAGTTTTCACCTCTTGTGCTTTTTCTGTTCCTGAATCCTACCCAGACAATCACATTAGATGTAGTCGGCAGTATCTTCTTTGGATCCCTCTTCTTGCTTTGTTATTGCTTAGCATAAAATCCTTCTCTGTTGCTTAAAGTATTTTCAAATGTTCTTAACTGGAATAGGGAGGGTAAACATAGATAAAATGTGAAGATCACGATGACAAGAACAAAAGTGCTTATGTTTTATATCTGCGCTACATCCGCCTCACTATTCTGTGCCTGGGCTTTCACTTCCTGGCATTCTCAATAGGACTTGCATTTGCAAATCGATTTCACTTTAGGGATGCATTGCCATCTTGAAACACAAGAAGTAGCACGTGGGGAGGCCATGTGTGAGCCAGGAAGTCCCTAATGAGAGTCTCTCTTTGTGTCAGGGAAACGCAACTCAACATTCAAGCCTGTTATTGGGTCTGCCAATGACAATTTAGCCTCGGGGCTCATTTAGAAGCATCACAGGGTAACAGGTGGCTCTTGCCAATGCAGCTAACAATACAGAATTAATACAAGACATATTAACAGCACTTTAGAAAACATTTAATTGTGACACAGTGTTCAAAGCAAGGATATGCTGAGGAGCTACAGAATTAAGTGGAAATTATTTAATATAGTTCGTCCCTTTGGAGGGATGTAGGACCAATCTAGGATGGCTTAGAATGTAATGCGGGTGATTGTCCAAGGCTCTGGTGAAGGTGTGAACACAAAGATGAATTAGACGTGCTCCCTAATTTAAAGAAGCTTGTAATGTAATGGGGCATGACATTAACATGTGTGCCCAGGTTAGGGAAAAGGCAGTGTCATGAAAGAAGTACATGTGAGCTAAGTATGGCCATGGCCACCCCCAATGTTCTAGGCTGGGGGCTCTCAATGAGAAAGCCCATTCACATTCCACCCAGCCCAGCACTGAGGTCAGAAGGGCAGAGCAGGATGGAGCAACCAAAGGGATGTTTTCAAGTCACAGCATGTTGGCCGTGAGGAGCGAATGCCTTTGATGCCTCCAGAGACATCAAAGCTTCGCAATGCAAGTGGTAAGGAAAATTACCGGTTGCAGCATAAGAAATGAAAGATGTACTTCTTGGTCTCTTGGTTTGAAATAACCTTTATTTTTAGTAGTAGTTGACCTTGTAATAGAACCAGATAGCAAGCGAGAGGCCCAATTAGTGGTCCAATTAAGAATGGCTCCCACTCTATCAGATGTCTAATTAAATTTCCCTGCTATTAGAGTTGACAAAGAAAAGACTATGAAAATAAGCTATCTAGGTAGTCTCTTTTCACTGATAATGAAATAGAGGATTTTAATATCTTTGAACTCTGAGTTAATATTTATGTACATCTTCTGAAATAGCAAATTTTGGTGAACTCCAGGCAGCACGAGACTATGTGAAAAACACTATACACCATGGCCCAGGGTCACCGTGGACTAACTACTATGCAGGGTTGCATCAGATAAGCATTGGCTTACTCTAGAGCACACTTCCCTGTTTACGTTCTGACCAGCTCATTGACTCTCCACAGGAAGATGAAATGGAGTGGGGATGAAGGGTGGAGCATGTTTGTCTATAGCCTTGATTGATTTTTCTTGTGTAGAAGTGGCTAAAATTGTTGCAGTGTTACTTAAAATAGTTTCTTTTGTAAATGTAAAATAGCAAAATTGAAGGTGCCATTCCACCATGGGTTTTTATTTTTGTGTAGGCAAAGAAAACTACCAGTGGGCAATCCTTTTATTCTTAAATTCTTACAAAATATAAGTTCTACAGAATAAATGCAGGGCAGTCAACATGCTCAGATATAAATGTGAGCCTCCCTGTAGTTCTTTCAGAAGAACCTTGAGCTAGGTATAAAATTGAAAATGTCAAGACGGAGTTTACCATCAGGGACCTTTGGCTGTGCACTATATTCTTGTTGCAGTTCCTTAAGTCTTCCCATAAGACACTCTAATGCTACTTTATGAAACTTGTATTGCCTTTTAAATGTACACAAAGGGGTTAACCAGGACAGCCTGCAGTAAGGATAAGGGATGATAACAGGAAGAGGAAGGCAGGGGAAAGTTGAACAGGAAGCCTGAAGACTTGAGTGGAGAAAATGATTGTGGTTAGGAGAGTTTACTTTCTAGATGCCACGATCTAGGTACCAGTCTACAGCCCCCGTGGCCAGGAACAGAGACCACTCATTACGGTCCTTTAAACTCCCACATGTCCTAAATACGCATTAAAACGTCATAAATAGAATTAATATACTACTCCCAGGGAGTAGATATTTCAACAGATCCTTCTAATTTATAAAGTGCTGCAGAAAAAAAAAAAGAATAACACTGTAGTATGAGCTCATACAAACAATAACACCACCACCAGGAACCCAACAGATAAAGTGGGAAAGTGCTATGAATGGATACCTATAATGTTTGTCATTTTTAAGTTCATTTTTCATCCTACTGTCAGATACTTAATTGAATAATAAAGGTTTGCCAGGGATGTGACTGAGCATAGTGGAAGTGGAAGTGGAGGTAACTATGATGGGTTTCTTATTCCTGTTACTTGTTACCCAGACACTTTGTTAAACAGGAGTGTAAACATACAACTTAAAATACAGACATTAACAAGCCATCAAGAAGAGTCAGGGAGGGATCCTGGGGAAGGGGTCATTACAAAGAGTTATCAAGTGATGAAGTGGTCGGTAATAGGAAAGTGGGGGGATGAGAAGGGTATTCCAGGCAAACGGAACAACATAATGAAACATTTGTTGAGTGAATGTGAAAGTCCTGACTCAGCTGGAAGTGGTTAATTGCATTAGAGCTTTGACTGCCTCCCAGTCTCCCTCTCTGCCTCTAGATGTCTATAGGTAAGAAGAGAAACACAGTTGTGAAAAGAAGGCATATTATACACCTAAATCTTCATTTCCATTTGTAACAGAACTGTAATATAGATATGAGGAGGGTTGTATTTTAGGAAAGTGATCTTTGAGACAGTTCAGAAATCAGAATACCAGCCATCTGGGCCATCACTGTGCCATCAACTTCGAAATGGTACAACTCCTGTAGCCTGAGTGCATAAGAAAATCGCCCACGTTTCCTGATATTTTCCAAAACAAAATTTGGACCTTGCAGATTAAAAAAAAAGTATGTTTACCTGTTATACAATTACGGAACTGTTTATATAACAATTATGATTTTATAATTGTTTGTAAACTTAAAACTTACAATTATGCTGATATATGTTTTTTAATTATAAAAGAGATAGTGACAGTTTTTAGAGTACTGGTGTATGTGTGTATACTCCTTTAGAAGAATTTCCATGATTCAAAAAGGGCTATACAGAGGATATATGGATAATTACACGAATAATACACCTATATTTGCACAGGCTCCATATTAATAAGTTAAACATCATCTCCCTCTCTGAGTATTTTGCTGGCTCGCTTCTTTGTGGCTCCTTGAAGCTATGATTAATTACTTCTACCTTCTCCTTGGCTTTCAAATACAATTATCTTAAATAGCACTTATTTCTGGTTGCTGTATACTGTGCTGGAGGGTAATGAAAGTGCAAGTAGGCTGAAATTTCTGTGTGAGGTTTTCAGGAGACAAAGGAAGTTTAAAAATGTGATTTTTGTTATATTTGAGGTTGGAACTTTTCTCCCCACCCAGAGTGTATTTCTTCAATTTGGTAGTGAAAGTACTTAAAACAAGCTCCAGTTGTCATTTGACTTGCACTTCCCTTCTATTCCTTCAACTTTTGTGGAAAAAAAAAAAAAATCACATTAATTTAGAATTATATGCTGCCAATCTTGTGATCTGTAATCTCCTCCCATATTATAGGAGGTTTTCAAATTTATTTCACTGAGAGCTGGTGCCACGCAGTGTTCTCATGCCTTAAGTAATGGTTTACTGGCTGCCCGATAAAGAAATCTCCTGCCACCTTTTTTCATAGTGATATAAAGTGATGGATGTACGTCATTATTTTCATCTTTTAGTGTATCTAGCTGATAAATGTAAGGAACTCATGTCCTAATTACATTAAAATCTCCTTCTAAATTCAACCTGTTCTCTAAAGATGGACACAATCCTAGTTGTTGAACCTCAACATGTTCCACTTCGTTTAGATTTCTTGATGAAATCTCATGTGTTTCTAGTGTAGAAAATTAAATAGCTCTGCACTGGTGTAGAGCCCAAAATGCATGTCCCCGCTCCATCCCTCCCATTCTGAGTTTCGCTGCTCATCAGAAAAACCTTCCCACCCGTCTAGCGGTTTCCTTAAATGTGCCTCTAAATGTCTAAGTGTCATGCTGACAATGGTATCTCCATTCTACCTTCCAGTTTCAGATAGCATCTGATTTCCCAGTGGGGAAGACGAGGGTATAGTTCTTTAATACTACCACCTCAAACATTTTTCTTTTTTTATTTTTTAAAAATTTCCCCAAGAGTTTTATATTATAATTTTGGTTAGATTACCTTCCAAGGTTACCCTGTTAAGATTACGCAAATATTCACAGCTGAACCAATCGTGCATGATGGTTTCCTTTCCTTTCTTATCTTTCTTTGGGGTTCCAGGAGTTAGTAATTGCCTCTTTTTTCTCAATTCTCTCTATCATTAATGCATCATCAAACCATCTGCAGTGATGCATATCACCTCTTTCTATGTGCTAACACATTTGGAAATTATTAAAATGCACCTTTTCTTTTTTTTTTTTTTCTGTAAAGACATTCCTCCTGAAGTCCCCCGTCCTCTTGATTTGGTCTAGTTTAGGTACGTCTTTGGGTTGCTGGCCGAACGTCACCATGGACTTTTATTCACCTCTGTCAGCGGTCAGAGCTCTGGTACCCTGGAGCCAGTGCCTTCCACTTCCTTCTGCTTCTGCCTTGCCTTGGGGGAAGATGATTCCTGACACAGGAGTCAGGGGCAACAACTTTTTGAGACCTTGCGTGTGTAAAAAAAAATGCATCCTACGCTTGTGAGTGCGTGGCAGCGTGGTTATTTATGTGGTTCTATTTTGGCAAGCCCTTTCTTTAGGAATTGCAAGAGCATTGTCTCATTGGCCTCTCATCCCTGTTGCTGCAGTGGGAGAAACCCAGGGCCGCTCTGCTTCTTCATTGTTTCTAAAGAAACTGATTTCTTTTTTTCTTTCTAGAAGATACCATGGTCATTACTTGTCTCCCATATTCTCAAATTTCACTATGATATAATGGAAAGTAGATTTTTATATTACTTTAAAAATCTAAAGCTTACATATTTCTAAAGCTTATATATTTACAGAAAAAAAAAATTTGAAGATAGTACAGAGTGTTTCCATGTAGCCTACAGCCAGTACCTTGATTAATCACATTTTATATTATTACGGTATATTTGTTACAACTAATGAAAATATTTTGACATTAATATTATTAACAGAATCCCATGCTTTCTTTATATTTTGTTGTTTTTCACCTGATGTCATTTTCTGTTTCAGGATTCCTTCCAGGACACTACATTGGGTTTAGTAGTCATGTCTCCCTAGGCTCCTCTTGGCTGTCACAGTTTCTAAGACGTTCCTTGTCTTTGATGACCTGGATAATCTGAGGAGTTCTAGTAAGGCATTTTGTAGAATGTTGCTCAATTAGGATTTGTCTAATGTCTTTCTCATGATTATACCAGGGCTATAGTTTTTGGGAGGAAGACCAGAGAGGTAGAGTCCTATTTTAATCAAATCGTATCAAAGGTTCGTATCAATATGACTTACTTATCTGTTGAGGTGCTTCAGTGGTGTTTGTCAGGTTTCTCTGCTGTGGAACGACCCCTTGTTCGCCTTTTTCATACTGGACTCTGTAAGGGAGGTACTGTGAGCATCCCGCAGTTAAGGGGGGGAGTTATGTTCCCCCTGCTTGAGTTGAAAATTTTTTTCATTAGTTGTAACAAATATACCATATGTTATCATGGTGGATATTATTACTTGAGCGCTTTCTTACTTTCTGGCGCTAGAACATACTCTAGGCTCATCTTGTATGTTTCTTTCCCCAGTTCAAGAATCAACTTAAGGAACCCTAGTTCCTTTTATTGAGAATGATATTAGCAACCAAGATCTCAGCGCTAGGTGTGCTCAGGGCTGGTGGGGTATCATTGTTTCTAGGCTCTCTAAGCTGGCAGATCAAGAAAAAAGATGTGTAAGTACTAATCTGTGTATATACATTCATCTGTAAGCATTTCTGTGTGTAATCACATTGGTCTGTGTTGAAGTAAACATTAAGTTTATATTGATATCTCTATTCTAGGCTTCTCTACTTGCTTATCTGCAGATTCCTACTCCAGCAACGGGAAATCTGGATCCCACAAACTGCCATTCATTTGACTAGTTGTTTAATTTCAATAAACATATATAGTGATATCAGAATTGTTAACCTATAGTCTCATGAAATACACTTTGTCAACCAGAGTACAGTGCTTACAGACAGTGTATTTTGGATTTAGTCTTACATATTTAATTCATTTCCAAAATTACTTCAATCGGCACCCTTCTGCCAACACCCCCTATTCTCTTTAGTGATGTTTCATATATTTGTAATAGTTAGAATGTTTATTTTACATTCTGCATTTCACACTGGGATCTCCCAACATCCTGAATACCTTTTTTAAAAAATTTGCACACATTGATTCATCCTTTGTGTTATAAAATTCTGTGGGTCTTGAGAAATGTATGGTGTCATCTGTTTGTCATTACACTACCTTATTTAATAGTGAAACCACCTAAAATACCCCCTTTTCACCTACTTAACCCTCTCTCTCCAAATCCTCGCAAGAACATTCTTTTTGCTATTTCTGTAGTTTTACCTTGTCCAGAATGTCATATAATTGAAATCATATAGTTTATAACTTTTTAAATTGGCTTCTTAGCAATATGTACATGGGACTCATTCATGTCTTCTTGTGGCTTGATAACTCATTGACTTTTATTGTTGAATAGTATTTGATTTTATAGGTGTAGCATATTTTGTTTATCCATTTACTTACTGAAGGACATATTGGTTGCTCTCAATTTCTGGTGATTATGAGAAAGCTACTCTATACACATACTTTTATAGGTTTTTGTGTGGAGGTAAATATTTAAGCCAGTTGGGTATGTACATAGGAGCATTGGGGTAAAACTGTGCTTAGTTCTGTAAGAGCCTCCAGTCTTTCAAAGTAACTGGACCGTTTTTGCCTTCCTACCAGCAGCGGTGAGTTCCTGTTGCTCTGTGTCTTCGTCAGCAATTAACGCTATCAAATTTTTGGTTTGTAGCCATTTTAGTATGTATGCAATGATGTGAAACATAATTGTTCAACTTTGAAATTCCCTAATTCAAATGATGTTGAATATATTTTCATGCATTTCCTTGTTCTCTGTGGATCTCTTTTCCAGGAGATACTGGCAAGCTGAGGGGAGGCAGAGGGAGAGTGCAATGTGGTGCCCACCAGCCAGAGAGTATTTCAGTACAATGTGTGTTAAATTAGATGCCTGCCCCTCAGTCCAGGGCTTAAGATAATCAAATGAGCCCCATTCACAGAAAGTCTGGGTGCTCTTCAGTCAGCAGCCTCTGTGCTAGGCTCTGGGGCAGGTGTGTCCACTGCACAAACCCTCTAAGAGCTGTTTCTCAGATCGCTTATGGGTGTTGTGGACATGAGTCTCATTGGCCTTCAAAGCTACATGTTTTGGGGGCTTGATGAGGGGTTCAAACCCTTTGCTTCTCAGAGAGGAGTTCAGGATCTTGAATCCCTTCCCAATAGTGGGTTCCAGCAAGATTCTCTCAGCCCCTCCTACCTGCTCGAATTGGGGTTTTCTTATTTGCCTGATGTGTAGGAGTTGCTCACTAGGTCCCCCTTCCTTCCCCCTACCGTGGCCCAAAGGAAATTGTTCCTTACAATTCAGTGTGTCCATGAGAGGAGGTGAGTTCAGGATCTTCCCAAGTTGTCATCTTGAATCAAAACCTGAACTTGAAATCCTTTACAGGGGAAATGCACTAGACCCTCCCTGGACTTAATTGTCTTCTTTAATTATGTAGATTAAAATAGCTTATTTTGAAAAGATTCTTCACTTTGCTCAATCTATGTAACTCTGAGCTCCACTAATCTCCATTTGCTGTAATTTTTTCCGCTTTATATGATACTGGACGTAGGGCCGTATTTCTTTCCTTTGTTCCAGCCTTAGTTGGGATGTAGGGGAAAATACTATATAAACAAGCAGGAATCCTGCCTCTCCTTGAGCACAGCTCCAGGGCAGCTGCCTCTAGCATGTTTGATGGTGGCATCAGTGGCTCTACCTTGAGGGTTGAAACACTTTTTAGCTTCTTCGACTCCAATAAGCCACACTCACCTCCCTCCAGTCTCCTCCGTGTCTACTCTCGTCCTACCTCCTCCCATTCTTGTAGCCTTATTTCATCTGTTCCAAAGCTGGCATCGCTAACAACTTTGTATAACAAACAGGTCTTCTACCCCACAGCTGCCCCAGATTTCAAGTTGTCTGTGAGCAATGGCCTGAAAGTCATTCAGGAGAGAAAGGACTCAGAGCTGGTTAAGTCAGGTCATTACAGGGATCACTTTTCCTTGGTCCACAGTTTCTAAAATGCAACTTGGGTCCTCATAAATATCCCTTTTATCTAAATAATATTTACTACTTTTTAGGTGTCTAAAATAGAGTAAGCCTTATTTTTAAAGTTTAATCAAGGCTGTTGCTCTGAGCACAGTTTGAACCACTATCAAGATTTTAAGTAGTGTTGAGTAAATAAACATACATCCTAAAGAATCACTCCTGTTATTTTCGATTTAGCCTCTAAGTGGCTAGCTCAATACATGTCTGCTAAGAGTTTTCACTTTCAAGTCCTCCTACAAGGATGGCATTATTAGTTTTCTTTGTGGATATTAAAATTTTCTGAAATAGCTTTTCTGAGGCAGTTTATTGTAATATAGAAGCAAAGGGGGCACCTGGCACCATGAAAATTAAATAAGAATTAGGACACCTGCGTTTATTCTTCAATTTCCTCACCACTTTGCAAGATGAATTAGGGCAAAGCATTTTATTTCCTCCCAATTACGATGTTCTCTCTGTAAAATGGGAAGCTTTTAGTGTTTTATGGTTGATGTTTCTCATAAATCAAACTCATGAACAGAAAATGAAAGTGTAGCATAGATGTAATGTATTTAGATAGATTTTTCTATTGCCAGCCTCCTCCCCAGTCGTGTGACTTCCCCAATGCTAGTATATTAATTACGAGGCTGGAATATTTCTTCCAGGGTAATTTCTTTAATTTGCAAATATGACCATTTTACTCCCCTAATCACACCACTTCAGTGAAGTTTTACTTTTCTTCTAACTTCTAGAAATGTTAAAAGTTCATAAGGAGACAGCCTGTGCCAGCAACACAAAGGCTCTTGCCTAATTCTCCAGTCTCTTCTCCCCGCATCCCCCACAACGACTCTGCCCTCCAGACATATCAAACTGCTGATTATTACCCAACTCCCTCGGTTTCACCACTCCATGTCTTTTTTATATACTATCCCCTCGCCATTCAATGACTTACCCTTCTTCTTTCGTTTGTAAATATTTCAAAATTCAGATTAAGCAATTATTTCTCTTGGAAGCCTTTTCTGGTCTACCCATGCGGGGCTAATCGCTTCTTATTTATTGCCACTAAAGTGGTAATTATTCAGTTTGTAAGATGCAATGAAGAGTTTTAGTGAACATACTTACAATTAAATTATTTGCCTCCCCTAATGGATCATGAGTACATTGGCGTAGCCATCAATTCTTTGTATTTAAAGCATTTAACAGTCACTGGAAATAGGAAAACCTCACTAAATATTTATTAAGTATTTATATAAATAATTCTATAAATTCAATTACAAAATTACATTTGCTATACGTGCCATATACACCTCTATTCTTAGAGTGTTAACCCGGGGAAATTTATTGCAGCGCCATGTATTCCTGGATCCTCGGACAAAGAGGGGGGCACATTTCCAGTTCGCCTAACACAAATGAAATCGTATAACGTGTACGGCTCTGTGTCCATGTCTGGTTTCTTATCTGAGTATTTTGTTTGTGAGATTCACGTGTCGTATTTTAGCAATAGTTTCTTTATTCTACTTGATGATACATATTAATCCAGTGTATAAAAGTACCGCCATCTGCCTACTGTATTGATATGGGCATTTGAATTGTCCTGTCTTCTTACCGTTACTGGTGATGCAACTATAAACATTTTATCCATGTCTTTTGATGATTGTATGCAAGCATTTCTGTTGAGTATATACCTAGGAGCATAATTGCTGGTTTAAAGCTATTTATCTTTTTTATAAATATTTCACCAGTACGTAGTCTTCAGCCTTAGTTCCACTCACCTCATTAATTCAGGCTCAGATCATTTCTATTGAAACTACAGAGTGGTCTCAGAGCTGGTCTTCCTGCCCTTACCCATCACTGCCATCCATTTCCCCCACTTTGGCAGAACAATCTGTATAGAGCACAATTTTTACCATGTTTTCAATGGCCTGAAAGTTTTTTTAGATTCCCTGTTAATTACATAGAAAAATGAAAGTTTTATAACCAGTATACAATATACTTTATGATTTCGCCAGTGTTAATTTATTTTTGCCTCATAACCTCTAATTCTAATATTAATAGTATTTAATTTCATTGATGTAAAATTTAATTTCAGCCACTCTTATATTCCATCAATAAGAACCTTTACTTGAGTGCAGATGTGTTTTCTGTTTGCTGATTTTAGGGACATTCTTCTTGGCCTAGAGATCATTCCTATCGAGTTTTGGTTTCATGTAGGCATTGAAACCAAACCCTTGGCTCATAAAAGATTTTCATAACCTGTGGGTTATTTAACAAATACTGTTGGAGACTAGACCTTCAGTTTGAATCACAGAAGGTTCAGAATTTTACATTCATCCTTTAGAGGTAGAACAATATGGATTGGGGGATCGTGCTAGGCTGAATCCCCAGGTGGGATTAAGTAGTGTAGGTTGGAGAAGTACATAAGATTCCTTGAAAGAAGCCTACCTAATATTTATTGGAAATGTCATTTAAGAGGCTATTGATTAAGCCTGAGGGTTAACTAGAAGAAACCAAAGCCTCTCTTGGAATTTTCACAACTGTTTTACTATCTGAAGGGGATTTTTCTCAGGAAGAAGGCACTAGAAGGCAAAGTGATGATTATTTATGATAGAAAAATTGTTTGATAGTAACCTAGAACTTTGGTAACAACAGAATTGGGCAAGTTGATCCAGGCCAACACTTGGAATTCATCCATTCAGTAGAGAATTAGCAATTATTGTAGATTAACTGGACCACTCCAGTGAGGGCTATTAAGCCAGAAAGCAGTAAAATAGCATATATCCTGGCAGGCAATTGATCAAATTTAGGGCGCTGAGAAAAAGAAGGAAAAAAAAGGGACTGAGTTATAAGATAAGAAAACAAGGATGTTGGGTCCAGTCTAAAAATAAGTTGGACAATAGGAATTCAGACTGTAATCAACTTGAATATGTAAACAGAATTTTGTACAGAGCTAATGACTGTTTGTATAAGAAGGTTGTCAAGATATTCTCCTGCCTGATCTTCTCAAAGAAAGGAGGTTCTGAATGTGCAGATGAGGCAAACATAAAGTTACCTGACTGATAGGTTAATGATAGGCCTCAGATATACTGAGACGTGTTTATAAAATAACTCCTAGTGGTCAAAGACACTCTTAGTTTTTAGGATTCAATGCAAATTTCAGCCTCAATAATGTTAGTCTCAGTTTTTTGCTTATTTTGTTCGTGTGTGGGGTTGAAGAATAAGCTTAATACTATGTTACTGGAGGAGCTGTTACCAGACTATTAGGCTGCTAGAATATGGTAAAATCTAGATAGGTAATTTATGGGGAAATATTAATCCATCTTTGATCCAAGAACCAAGTTAAATGCTTATTAAAATCCAGAATTCTGGGCCCCTCCTGAGACTTAATTTGCTTGGGGACCTCCAGAAGGTAGCAGGGTGGTAGCAACCAGGAAATTGCATTATAAAATAAACAGCCCAGGTGATTCTTTTGAGGAGAAAACTTGAAAAGCCGTATTTGAACAGGGGTAAAAATATGATAGAAATTAGAGCAAGCAACTACTTTAAAAGTTAGCAGAGGGCATACTTGAAAGAGTTTAAGCTGAACTCTTAGGTGAGATTGAGAAATTACTATCCTGTGGGTCAGGACGATGACTGGTATAGAGAGAGTTCAAATCAGAGTATTTCAAAGTCAGAAAAAAGTGGGGTGGCATGAAGAGATCTGGCCCAACATAGTGGGGAGGACATTTGAGCCGAGAGATTCACTTTCTGAGAGAGTTACTCAACATGGGCATCTGGCCTGTAGGCCTCTCTCAATAATCTTGGGCATATTTTCAAGTTGGAACTCAGCTCGATAAAGTACTCTCCCTCTCGTGATGCTGGCCTCTATGGGGCTGGAGAACCCTCCTAATTCCCTCAAGGGCTAGTGGTGTTCTCTTCATGGGGAGCGCAATGTCTACAGGTTGGGTTGGCGCTAGAGGATGTCTGCATTCCCAAGGGTGACTGTTTTGTTGTGGACTTGTATGTATGTGTGTGTGTATTTCAGGACATCCCCTTCCTTTTCATACTTACGACTCTTATCTGGGTTATAGACCCTGGCAATAATGTTATATATTAATGTTTATGCAAAGCAGTTGATATTTTTATAATGCTAAAATCACCTTTTCTAAAAATCTATTATATATAAAGATACAGAAAGATCTTAAAGAAGGGAGAACGTATATTTTTTTCTTCCAATGAAACATCATGGGAACTTTTCCAGGTTCTTTCCTATTCTTTTTCCTATTCCATCAAATTCTCTCAGCTTCTTAGAATTATCTTTTCCATCTTCTGTCTCCTGCCATAATCTACTTCAGAGTATCTATGTTATAAATGATTCATTTTGTACAGGAAACAAAGATTTAATCAGTTAATGATGCCCAAAACCTTAGTGCTATGTTAAAGATAAAAGCATTTATCTTCCATGTAGAAAATGTTATCTATCAGGGGATATAAATGTCAGTTTACTTCAATAATTTTTTCTATTCCCTTTATCTCCAAGTTTAGATAATATGTAATCAATGTTTGTTATATCAACTACAATTCATCATAGAAGTTTCTAAAATGTTCCCTTTGAATAACTATTCCCAAGAGTCCAGAGTAAAAGTTCCTGGCTTCAACTTCTGTTTTTCGATTGATAGAGTAGTTCCATCAGCAACCACTGGGAGGTAGCACGTGTATTGTATGTAAGGTTATGAACTGAGAGTTCACTGTACCTGAAGTCAGTGATAGGGTTTGTTATTATTTGCATAAAATTTGTGTTAAAATAGATAACTAATAACTATGGACAAATTGGGGAACAGCAAAAGCTAAACAATACAAGCAGACTGAAGCCATCCATGGTGTGTTAGGAGGTCACTGTTTTCCACTGAGGAAAATATATGCTATGTTGAATACTTGAATATTTTGCCATCTCCATTACTTTCTAAAACACCAAGAAACAGGGAGCCATATTTATGTTCATTTTAAGAATAGTTTAGTTAACAGAAATAATTATGATTTCATGCCTAAGTTAGAAAATAGCACCCACTATAGGAGGCTAATTTACAAGCCTGCATATATCTCCGCGGAAATATTGCTGTGCATACATGTTCCTTTAATATCCATGAAATTGTTCTTGTGACTGAAGTGAGTCACTAAACATTTAGGCATTATAGATCTATCGGAGACTACCAGAGTAAGTAAATTTCCTGTTTGTAGCATGCTATTTTGGGCTTTACTAGCATGGACATTAACCTCAAAGCATTTTATTTTTTGTAGAGTCTAATGCCTTCAAAATGTCAAATACTTTGAGTTTTTATCAGTTTAAGATATGTCAAATAAAAAACCTTTTTGCTCAAAGAATTTGGGGTTAAGTTTTGACTACTGTTGAATTGTAATTCACTTCTTTCTCAGTATTTAGCTGTAATTCAGTAACAAAGGTTTTGTTGTATAATCATAATTCAAAAGTTATATCAGAAAAATCACAAAATTAATTCATGAAGTGAAGTAATTTATTATTTGGCACATGTAGTCTTTAATGGAAATGAAGCCTTAAAATATATTTTTATTAATTTATTGAGAATTTGTTTAATTTTACCACAACAAACAACTTTCCAGGAAAAAAAAACCACAAATGAGAAAAAATGTCATGTGATTTCTTGATTAGCAAAAGGAGGAAATCACATCAGTGTCTTAAATGACATTTAAAATTTTGTTTTTCTTGATGCTGACTTGGCCTTTTAGAAAATGTAAAGAAAAATATTATTTATAAGTTTCAATATTTAATGTAACAGACACTTTATTTCTATTGTGAATATTTATCTTGCGCTTATTATCTGAATATGGAGCTGTTGTAATGGTTCAGTCTTTCCGAAAAGAGCTTTGGGATGCTGGTTTTTGCTATGTAATCTATAGTCCTTTTGGAGACTACTAGCCAAAATAAGAGTATTATCCTTTTGTATTTTAATCTGATGGTTTCTCCTCTCATTACAAAGCTGCCTGTAAAAGCAGTAGAGCATGTCTTGTTGGTTCTCCGGGTCACCCCTCAGATAGGAATTCAGAGTGAAAGCCCGAACCTATGGAAACCAGAAGTAGAGCAGCAGCTCCCTTAACCAGCCTTCACCTAACTCACTAGTTCATGCAGCCTCTCCATTCCCCTGGAAAACGAAACATGTTTCCGAGACCCTGAACATTCCCAGCAAGGAGCGTGCCCACCGGTAAAAGGGCAGAACTCTCCCCTACCCTGCTGTTCAGGTGCTTATCCAGTGTGTCAGTTCAGATTGTTGGTTTCCTATAATTGAGCACCCTCCAGATCATTTAAACAGAAAAATTACTTCCCTAAAATATGAGAGAACTCACAGAAAGTCCAGGGAAACCAGAACCACAGCTTTGGAGGCAGTATTTCCCCAATACCTGAGGAGCTGGAGGAATGCCACAGGGTGGAACTCCAGCCACGACCTCCGCCCTCTCCCCACATCTGACTCCATCGCATCAATCAGCAGGGGCCTCGTGACCATTTGTGTGGACACCCCAGGCCACACTTAAGCCTCATGTGGCCTAGAGACACATCACTATGGCACAGTTGGCCTTCGGGAGGCTGAACCAGCAAGAAACTTGAAAAGGAGACGCAAAAAGCCCCTTAGGCCAGGAAACGCTGGGGTGAGAGTCGCCAGGATGTGTTCCAGAAGCACTTGTTTCAGGAGGACACTTTTGTTCTAAGGACTCCTTGTGCCATGGGGAGGGGCATGGCCCGAACATGGGACCAGTGGCTCAGTCCAGGAGTGGCGTTGTTTGTAGGCACATGAGCTGCTGACTATCAGTGTTAACAACTGTCCCACCTCATATGAGACTCCCTGTCACTGCTGCTGAAAATCTTCCCGTCGTTCCCACTGGGAATCATCCTGTAGCCACTGGTCCTCCAAGGGAGAGACCAAGGTAATGCCCACGTCTCAGCTGCAAGGGCCTTGCCCAGGAAGACGTCTAGCTCCTGCCTCAGGGAAGACTAACTCAATAAGTGGGAAATTCTCCGAATTCAGGTAGAATGTTTAATATTTTTTCATGACCCCAAAGTCATATTCAGTGTGTACTAGCCTCGGGGTTAACTGTATGTTTTTTCCAAAGCTGTTTATGTCAGTTGCACTGATGCAATTACATAACTTAAATATTATGTAAACCCGTGAAAGTTAAATAAATAAAAGAGAAAGTTATTTCTTTGAAAATGTTGTTGAATAGTTTGGGGGAAAAAAAAAACTTGATGAAGCTGTGGAGCTGAGTTTCTTTTAAAATATTAGGTTAGGTGTGGGTGGAAAATCATGAAACTCAAAAAAAGACTCTGCGGTTAGATTCCTTCTCAGTAGTTGTAGGTGAGGTTGTCATTTCACTTTCGGGAGAGCCAGGCTTGAAATCAATGGCCGAGAGCCTGTGTGGGTGTGGAGAATGAATAGTGACATAGGGGATTCAGTCAGAAGATCCGTGTTTAAAGACTGGATGCTGGCCCTACATCAAAAGATGGTTAGAACTACTTATTAGCTGGTTTGAAAACTGGGAGAAAAGATAATCATGGCATTGAGCCCCAGAGGACAGGAATCCATTTATCAGCATGATGCTCAAAATCTTCCAAAGCATTGAAATAATTTGTTGACTGAGAACAACTCTACAATATTGTGAACTTTATTTTATGATTCATCACTTGATTTTTCTTTGATTAACCAACTGAAAATTTTGATCCCTTTGGGTAAGACTGTGTCTCTAATATGCCCAGATAATTAAAGTTATGATTATAACTGGAATATTTGAGTTAAGTTGCTTTCTCTTTTTAAAAATTTTTTATTAATCTTCAACTGGGATATTTTTTCCATTGATTTTTTTTTTTTTTTTTTAAGAGAGAATGGAGAGGAGGGAGAAGGGGAAGAGAGAGAGAAACACATCGACTGGTCGCCTCCTGCATGGGCCCCAACTGCCCCACCAGGGCTGGGGATCGAATCTGCAACCGAGGTACATGCCCTTGCCCGGGAATCAAGCCCATGACCCTTTGGTCACAGGCCAACACTCTAACCACTGAGCCAAACCGGCCAGAACAGGTGGCTTTGTCTTTCATCGAGATTAATTTCCTATGGGTTCAGTTATGCCATATTCAAGAACATGAATGAAACCACAGCTTCAAATTATTTTAGCCAAATTTTCACAGATAAAGGGAAATGAAGAATGGGGATTATTACATATCATTGATCGATTAATTCAATTTTACTTTAAGGAGGAGGGATTGGCAAATTTTGTATGTCTGAATTGCTTTAGTTACTATTTCTACATACGAGGGCACTGGAACAATAGTCCAGGCTGCTAGGATCTGTGCCATGCAGTTTGTTTGCTTTTATATCCACATACACCATCTCACTCAGCTGTCATTCAAAAGTAATCAGCACTTGGATGCACCCTTCTTTACAAGTGGAGCTTTCCTGGTGCAGTTGTCGTAGGGCCCCGATACAGTGAGCTCTGGTCTTCATTGCCACTTTCCTTTCCTAATGTTTTACCCGGACTCAGTCTTCTGACGTTTGATTCTTGGCCTCTTTTGATTCTTGAGCTCTGATCGTGTCCTTTAAAGTGGCTTACCCATCTTTGCTAACGGTTGGTCAACAAAGCAAAGTGGGGGTTCTGCATAGCAGCTGCCCCGAAGAGCATCGCCAATATAATCAGCCACGTAATTGTTCTCAGCCACATAATTATTGCCAAAAATTTTTAGCCACGTACTTATTGCCAGAACAGTCAACCACATAATTGTTTTCCGCTCCATCCCCGGCGCTCCCGTATCCCGCCTGGTCGTAACTTTTCCAGGTCTAGCTCCTCGCCTCGCCTCCCAGTCCTCTTGCTGAAGCCAGATACCCAGAGCTTTCAGGGGACTGAACTACCTCAGAATATAACTTCTCTGGTTCCTGGGATCATTGATCTTTCTCTCGTGCAGCTCTGCTCTATTTATTTTTCCAACTTGCTTTTATTTATCATTCCGCATTTCTTAAACAGATTGATTCTATCTTCCCATTTCTAAGCAGAGCTCCACCCACTGGCCTCAACATTTTTATCAGCCAGGATGGCATCCGACGGCACATGGCAGAACCCGCGAACCTGCTTAACCGAGCGTTTGCATTTATCTCCGCGAGCGGTGTGGGGCCAAGGGCCCAGCGTTGCTGTGGGTGCGGGTACCATCCACGGCGATCGGATTCCCGTCTTTTCCGCTTCCACAGATAAGAGCCTGTTTCTTTCGTCATTTTGGTGGTATGATGGCCTCTCTTGTTATAGCCAGTCATCAGTCTCTTCTTTCTTTAATGAAATATACCCTTTCTGTGTCTGAGCTTTAAAAAAATAACTTGACCCATATACGACTGACATGCAATAAACTGCATGTACTTAAGGCAATGGTTTGCTAAATTTGGACTTACGTATACACACCTAGAACCTTCATCTTAATCAAAACAATGGACATACCCATCACCTCTCCAAGTTCCCTTATGTCTCCTGTGTTTCCTTCCTCCTGGCATCCTCCATTCCAAGGGAGCCACTGATGTGCTTTTGGTCACCAGAAATTTGTTTCCATTTTCTAGAACTTTATAAAAATGGAATCATCCAGTATGTACTCCTTTCTGCTGTGGCTTCTTTCACTCAGCAGGGTTATTTTGAGATTCACTCATGAGGTGGTGCGTGTCAATGGTAAATTCCTTTTTATTGCTGAGGAATATTCCATTGTATGAATACTTGTTTATCGAGCCACTTGCTGATGGACATTCTTTCAGTTGGGGTATCACACCAAGGCCGCTGTGAACATTTGTGTGAAAGGCTTTTACAGACATATGCTTTCTCTTCTCCTGAACCAGCTGGGTCCTATGAAACATATTTATTTTATTAAATTATTATTGTAATTTTTAACAGGTTTGATATACCTTATGTATTTCATCATCATATGCAATACAATATATTTAGTGTACATTTTAATGTTTTATGAAACTTTTGCTCTGATTCCCAAGTGATTGTACCACGTCACATTTCCACCAGCAGTACCGAGAGTTCCCGCTGATCTCTATCCCCACCAGCACGTGGCAGGCTCAGTCTTTTTATGTTTGTGTAGTTGTATATCGCTGTGATTTTAATTTGGGCAACCAGTATGGTTACTCTTGATTTCCTAATCTATAAAATAGTAAAACCTACTTTACTGGGTTGTAAAATTGTTACTATATGTAGAATATCTTAGTGTATTAAGCACTAGTAAATGGGGCCTAAAAGTAAGAATACATTACTTCTATTTTACGGTAGAAACAGTATGGGGAGAATCCCTATTACTTTTTAAAATTCTAAATTATTCTAAAACAAAATAAACACTAGACACTCTCTTTCCTTCTATTTCAGAGAAGCTAAATATTTATATAACTTTCTTTTCTAGCCTATTATCTCACCCCCCCCCCCCCCCAAGCATTAGTACCTTAAATGCAATTCTCTAATAATGAGAATAAAGGAAAAACATGACACTAAAACGGATCCAAGCTACACTGACTCACTGTGGTTGACTTTTATTAATCTCTTTTCTCTTGGTTTTAGGGCCAGAAAACTTAGGCAAAAATGTGAACTTATGGAATCAATAGATTTAGTATTTCTTCTGAAACTGAAGTAGGACTCCTGGTAAATAATTTCTGGGATTACAGAATGGGTTTCACCTGGCCGTGAAGGCGGGAAGCCGTGTGTCTATACAGTGTACGTCCTTTCAGACTTTCAGTCACTGCAGCTGTCAGTGTATCGTTGGTCCAATGGCAAATTATTCTCAGAGTTTAAATCTAGGACGTTAAGTGTCACTGGACATTTTTTTTTTTTTTTTTGTAATAAAAACATTTGTGGGGAAAAAAACAAAGAAAACTCTGGTGACCTTCAATATAAATAAAATAGACTGTCAAGAAAAGTGGCATTTTGTCATCGCTGACACTTGACTGAAATGGGGCATAAGCCAGATCTCCCAGCATTGAGTATCCAGCGCTGGCAAATGTACTGACTTCTATTTCCCGATTGTGGGGACGCGTAAGTGATCTGGCGGCTGGGGGAGAGATGGCAGGAGTGCTCGGCGCCTCCGGTTTTCGTACTTGAGTTAACGTTGCAGCTCCTGTCGGTGGGAGCAGCAGCTGGGGCACTGCCACACAGGGTTCCGAATGGGGACGTCCCTGTCTTGTCCTCCAAATGTCCTTGTCCGCCTCATAACGGTGCCAGCGCTTGAGTTGAAACTTGCGGCTGATTCCTAAAACTGTAGGCCCTACAGTGGGGGACCGGTCAGGGCCGTGACGTAAGGCCCGACTAATTCTAATTCTCTGCTCCACGGTGCACCTCCTGCCCCTGACATCAGGGCGAGAATCGGGGCGCTCCCCTTCTACGTTTCAGTTTCCCCGTTTGTAAAACGTGAATCACAGCGTTTTCCCAACAAACACACGTGGCGGCTCGTAAGCGCCTGACACGGGTCATCCAGAGGAGATGGACGCTGTTGTAGGCGACGCTGCTTTGTAGTCGATGGCAGCACTCGGCGGGGGTGGCAGAGCGCAGTGTGACACAGCTACTGTCATCGCCTTCAGTTTCCATGCCCGCCGATGGGAAGGTGTTTGGGAGGAGCCCGTGAGACTGCCCGGCAGAGAGTATTCAGCAGGCCCGGGACTGGGACGGGCTCCTTCCCCAGGACCTGAGGGTGCCGGGGGGAGCGGAGGGCTTGCCTGGGGGTCTCAGCCTCTTCCACCCCCCCCCCCCCCCCCCGTGAAGGGTAGATCGTGGGCAGGATGTCAGGTAAAGGAATCTGTGCGTCCTGTGGAGGCAGACGTTTGTGTGAGTGCGTATGATAGACGCTATCTGTTCACACACATTTTATTATGAAAAGGTAAAGGAAATACTCATTTGTTTTTTTACCCCATAATTATTTTTCACTCTTTCCTCCTCCTTCTCTTTGATCTCTACAAAAACCTGGTGCATAAGAAATACGTCCTTTTGTGTAGCGATGGACAGAAAGATTCAGCCCAAAGCTAAAATAGCAATCGTAACGATTGGGACTCTGACCACTGGCAGCCAAATGAAGCTCTGTTGTGTTATCTTGATTTACATTCCCAGGGAATGCCCAACATATCACTTTGGAGCTCCGGGAAGAAAGCATCTTGGACACAATAGCTACATTTTAGAGGCGAGAAATTGCTAATGCAGCTCTAAAATCGTTTCACGGGAGTAAAATGCAATTTTTAAGCTCCCTCTTTGTTTCTGAAGTCGAGAGCATGACTTTACACATTCAGAGCTATAAATCATATTTAATTTAAACATAGCCAACTTCTAATCCCTTCCATTTCTGAGAGTCTCTTTGTAAGGTAAAGAAATGCAGCCCCGGCGCATGGAGCTCAGATAACAGCTCGGGGATCTCACACACTTGGCCCACCTTCTGGCTTAGAAAGTGCACAGAATAGATGAGCTGAGGCCAGAACGCGTATGAGCATTCTAGAATATTTTGATAGCTATTATGTCATGAACACACTTGCGAACTCTTTCTCCCTTGGGGTTTAGGCAACGCACATGCTAAATTTGCCAGCAAACATAATTTTAGATACCGTTAGAATAAATGAAGTCATGTCTTCAAACAATAGAAATATTCACTGCACCGAAACTAGTTTCGGATCTATGGAAATACATTTAATTATGCATGTTCTGAAATTCTAATCCTTTTAATTCTGGGGCCAATGACGATAAGGAATAGTCCCAGGCGTTCAGGGTCATGGTGTTCCCATCCCAAAGCCATCCTCCTCGCTTTCTGAAGTGACGAAAGCACTACTGAGACCTCCAGCTCTTTTGTGAAAGACTGCGTGTGTGCCTACCAAGTTCACGCGATAGTTTTCAAGGCTTCCCTGTGACCCTTTGAGGCCAACGTCTTCAGTAAAACCTTAGAGAACAGAGTTGCCTATGAGATACGGTCTTATCTTTACATGTATTGAACTGGGACCTACCTTTCCATTTCTGATTTAAACAGACAACACTAAGGTGGATAGTCAACAAGAGAAAAAAACTAAGCTTATGTTTTGGTATTTTTCTCACATCTTATGGTAAATTCATAGCATATCCCTAACACTAAGCTTGAAGTCCGTCATCTGAGTTACTCATGGCTAAGGAGTCAGGATGTTCAGTGGCAAATCTGGCTTTCCTTTAGAGCCAGGCCTCCACCAGTGATAGAAAACAGCGGATTCCCCTTTCTCCAGAGCTGTGGGACATTCACACCATAGGATACTGCACAGCTGTAAAGAATAAGAATCTCGTACCCTTTGGGACAGTATGGATGCACCTGGAGAATATTTTGTTAAGTGAAATAAGCCAAGCAGCGAAAGACAAACATCACATGATCTCGCTTATACGTGGAATCTAAAGAACTTAATAAACTGATGAACAGAATAGATTCAATGACATGGAAGCATAGATGAGACTGATGAAAGTCAGAGGGATAGAGGAGGGTGGGTGGGTGGAGGGGGAGAGAGTAACCAAAGAATTTATATGCATATATGCACAACCCAAGGATACGGACAACGGTGGGAAGAGGGACTGGGAAGGGGGAAGGAACGGGGTGGAACGGGTCATTGGGGAGAAAAAGGGACATCTGTAATATTTTAAACAAAAATAAAATTAAAACAAAAACAAAAACAGAAAACAGCGGAAAGCTTAAAAGAATTTATAAACCAGTCCTCACTGGTTTTTTTCTTTCAACCTCTCTCTCGAGGACCAATTAGAGATGAAAAGTGAAGGCAACCAGCTTCTCCTCTACAACTCTCTACAGTATTATAACCAAAATGTGAGACTAGCACCTAACCTACCCACTGCCGGGAACAGAAGGCGTCAGCCTAGACCGAGGAGTGCTGTGCAGGCCCAGCGCTGCTGGGCTCCCCCCTTTCTGAGCGTCATCGCTGCAGTGTTGGAGGCCAAGCCAGGCCAGGCTGGCTTTTTGAAAACACTCATTAGTTGCTTCTATTCCCTGTTATCCAATGTCACCCATTAAAATTGTGATCACTGCCCTTAGACAGTGTTGCTCCACGCCACTGTGGCTGATGGGAGTTAACGATGTTTCGTGGGGAGAGCCACGGTTCTGTGAGATTAAAGATCTGTTTCTCGTTTAATCTCTAATCAGAAGGGGACCCTTTCCGCTATCAGCATCCTGGCACCCAAAGAACACAAAATTCTCAGGTTAAGAATTCAGAGCTACAGCAGTGTGCAAGCATTTTATGGCTGACAGGAAAACAACTACCAATTGTAGAAAATGGTGTTATTTAAGTACTTATCTTCTTGCTTGTTAGTAGCTTTCTCCATGAGACTGTAAACCCTTGGAGGCTCTCTGACTTACCTTCTTACCTGCTGTGCTTAGAACATGGCCGTATGGAGGCTCAATAAATGTTTGTCGAATGAATTGATCAATAATAAGAGTCCTGTAGCAAGAAGTGAGTATTCTGGCAAGAGAACTGCGGGGAGGACAGTGATATTGGGCATTTAAAAAGAGATAAGAAAAACTTTATGCCCAGGACAGAGGCAGTTCTCTAAGCCACAGACATATAGGAAGGATTGAGCTGTGATATCAGAACTCACACTGTATGCTTAATAGTGTATTGGATATAATTAGCATAGTACATTTTATATATAAAATAACGAAAACCAGAGACCCTCAGGAAGAGTCTGACTTGGGGTGTGTCCAGTATGGTTAAAAGTTGAAGAGAATGGATTCACACTCCCCCCCCCCCCCCACACACACACTTGTACACAGCCCACTCCAAGAAAAATTTTCCATGAGAAAATCAATGGGAATGTAATATCATTGACTCACAGATAGAGAGTTGAGATCTTACTTAAAGGATGGTTTATTTTTTTATTCTGTACTGACTGCTGTAATGAATGGCACTGAGCAGGAGATACTTATAAACAAGAAAGTAGGACTAATTGTAACATAAGCTTTTGTGAAGACTTCTGGACGTGGTAGAATCCCAGCCTAAGGCTGATCTTTAAGTAAGAGGGTGGGGAACTTCCATTTTGGAGAAGAGAGAAGAGGGACATAAAAGATGAAGGTATAAGCTTTTATTGCCTAGCAGTGGAAAAAGTGGACATTGAATGAAAATTGAAAATTTTGCAAAAATTTGATAGTAGGAAGTGAGAAAGAATTAATGGAAAAGTGAACTGCATGAAGGTAAATGTTGAGATTGTTGCTTGATGTTAAATGTCCACTTAAGCTTGGAAAATCACAATTTTATATTGGAGCCAATATACCCTGTTTTCTGCATTTTCCCAGGAGTCTTTGACTCAATCGAAAAGACATGGAGAAAACGAACTATGTCTGAATCAGGGTTTAACTTTGGTACGGTATTTTACTCATAAAATTTTCCTCAAAGTGTCTTACTTACCTCCAAGATATTTAAAATCTAATGGACCCCAAACTTTCCTAAATCAAATGGAATTTATGTAGATCTCTTTGAAGAGAGCTAACGTAGGCCATTCGGCACTAACTGGCAAGTATGCTATTGATAAGAAACCTATGCTGATTTTGTAGGTCACCAGTTACCTTTAGGCCACAGTGCAATAGCCAGCATATAATACAGGACTGTTGGAAATTGTTCTTGCTGCAAGTATAGCAAAGCAGAGTGAGTTTGCCTGGTTATGAAGCCAAGGGTTGCTCTCTTAGGTAAACAATGACCAGTCTAATTGTGTTGTTTGAATTCAGGATGTTGCCAGCAGTGTATGTCCCCTGATCTGTGAAAAGGAGACAGCGCTTCCCTTCTGCCTGGTTTCAAGTTAGTCCATATCTATTTCTTTTTGGAAAACTAGGGAAGTTTGTATCTCCCACGCTAAAAAGGAGAGAATTAGAAAGACTCAATAATCTGAGTATGCTCATGTTGAGCATTGAAATGTTTTCTCACCATACACTTGAATATAGGTTTCTTTGCTCTTTTGACAAATTCAAAAGGACAAGTGATGAAACGATGCTGCTGTGCCCTGAAAGCGTAAAGTTAAGGGTGTAAAACATTGTCGTTTGCCTTCAACCTGCCAACGATTCATCACTGCCTCTGCTGTGAGCTTGCTGGCTGCCGGCAGCACAGGGCATCTCCTCTCAGGCAGATTCCAAGCTGCCGTCCATACAGAAGCGCTCGTTTTAAAATTATGGCCATTCCGGGCCGTGCGGTCCAAGACTGATACGATAATTAACTCTTTATGTCCAAATAACTCATCTGCGTGATCTCCAACTACACGGAAATAGAATCAACAAAAGGATCTGCCCTCCACTTGGGTAATGAATGTGCCACTAGGAAACAAATCATCCTCCCGCGCGTAATTTTTAAATGGTATAAGCTCTGGCCGGCCACGGAGGACTTGAAATGGTGCGTTTGAGGCGTCTGATTGTGCACGGTTCCTGGCTCTGCCTTCCTCAGCCTCATTTTGGGCTCAACAGAAAAATTTGCATCTCGACTGCGGGAATGAGTTGGCACTGTAGCCTCGCCTGAGGCATCTGCTCAGGGCCGGACCCGCTCACTCCGCCCGCGCCCAGGGCTGCAGGGCCAGTGGGTTCGAGCCGGTGTTTATCCAAAGCGTTTATTGAATGGATGCTAATGCCTGGCAGGATGCCAGACTCAAATATGAATTTTCAAATTGTGTAGGGGTAGAGGAATCATGTTTAAGATACATCCGTGCTGGCGGCGGTAAAAATGTCCTCCAGGATTGCCATGCCACGTTTATAAAGCACTGGGCCTGTTACCCTGCATGTAATGTGGCAGGTGCTCAGTGTGGAGCAGCCTTTGTGATTCCTACAGAGAATAGCATCAGCCACAGTAACATATAAGGCAAGTTGTGTTGTAATGAAGTTTGAGCAAAAAAAAAAAAAAAAAGCAGTGTGAATTTTTCCTTCTGGAGTCTTCCATGATTAATTCTTCCTTGAATCTTGTCATGATGCAGTTTATCAAGTTCATCAAAATAATCATTGTCTACTTTCGACTACACAGCCAAGTACGGTGGCTCCAGTTTAGGAAATATTTCTTCTTTGTCTTCAAGGCCTGGGTAAGTAGGGTGCAGCACTCACAGTTTTCAAGATTTAGGTTCAAATAATTAAGTGGGTGCTTTAAAGATGCCCTCTCACCCCAACGTTGTTTGATTACTGGTTTTTCTCTTTCCCACACAGTCTGCTCAGCATACAATGATTATGTGTATGGTCCGGACAGTGTGGAATCATTTATGTGGCTTCCAGCGATGGAAGCAGGTGGCTGAAGGGGCCCTGGCTGGGGTGGTGGCGTGTCGGGTGTCGGGGTCATGACTTAGGACCGTGTCTGTGAGGCTGTGGCCCGCGGCCCCCTGGGGGTTCGCATCATCCCGGCTGCCCAGACCCTAGAGGAGCCTAGGAGCACATCAGCTCCCAGGGGATCTGCCTTTCCCTGTGTGCTGGGGGGGGGGGGGGATCTCCAGGCCCCTTCGGTGCCCCGTGCATTAGACAGACTTTCTGTCACCCGTCAGGCGCACCTGAACAAAGTGAACAGCTCCTTAGGGAAAAAATACCCTGCGGAAGCCAATTCTCCAAACCCAAGGAAAAGAAGGGGAGGGGGGAAATATTTATATGTATATATGGGTGTTGTATATATTATAGCTTTTTAACTTTATTTTTATTGTTGACAGTATCACGCATGTCCCCATCCCCCCCTTTGCCCACCTCCACCCAGCCCCCGCCCCCTTCCCTGGCCTTCACCACACTGTTGTGTGTGTCCATGGGCTGCGCACACACGTTCTTTGGCTGATCCCTTCACCTTCTCTCCTCCAGCCCAGCTCCCCTCCCCTCTGACAGCTGTCAGTCTGTTCCATGCATCCGGTTCTGTTTTGTTTGTCAGTTTATTTCGTTCATTAGAGTCCACATATAAGTGCGATCTGATGGTATTTGTCTTTCTCCGACTGGCTTATTTCACTTAGCATAATGCTCTCTAGGCCCATCCATGCTGTCTCAAAGGGTTAAGATTTTCTTCTTCTTTATGGCCTTGTAGTGTTCCATGGTGTAAATGAGCCACAGCTTTTCTATCCACTTACCTACTGATGGGCACTTGGGCTGTTCCCAGATCTTGGAAAGGTGTTTTCTGAGTGTGTGAGAAAGTCAGACGACATTATTATACTAAGTACCTCCCCTAACATCGGTGAGCATACTTTGAGCTGAACAAAAATCAATCTTTTTCTACTTGTATTGGCACTCGGAAGTTATAGAATGGTGTCTGTAATTAATGCTTTAATTAATTTGACAAAACAAGTCCTTTTACAGTTGAGTTGTGTAGCAATTCCTGCAGCTAAATAGAACAGTAGAAGCAGAGTTGCAACAGTTCAGTTAAAAAAAAGACTCTGACAGAATTCAGAATTTTATTAAATGAACTCAATAAAGAGATATTTCTAATTTCACGTTTTTAAAAATCACATATAATAATATAAAAATACTTATACTCTTTTATAGCTAGAATTATGCCATCGATTAATAGTTTCTAGACATATTTTACAGAATACCATTTCAAGGTATGTGAACAGATACAGAAACGGTATCATTTGTAAGGTGAGTTTATATCTCAATCTAGAAATTTCTGTTCACAGCATCTTATAAATGGTACTGAAAATCCTGAGCACAGTATCTTCTACTTGTTTCATCCATGAAATTACTTTTTTTCTCCACATACCTATGGAAGAAACTGGAACAGTGTAGTTATCATGAATTTGAAAATCAAACTTTGAATCCCTGGGTTCTGGGAGCGTAAAGATAAATTAGACACAGTGCCCTTTTGAGTAGCAGTCAGGAGAATGCGTCACAATGGGCCATCACAATGATAAGGACCCAGTCAATAATAATAATAATAAAATTCACGTTTCCAAAGTAGTAAGGAGGAGGGAGTCATTGATTTTTGCCAAGGAGTCATAACCTCACGGCAAAAGTTACGTAAGTCCTGGAAATCAAATGAGTTTCAAAGGGTTGGGTGGGGAAGAACATTTTAGTCAAAGGAACAGAAACTGTAAATTCCTGAATTTTTTGAGCAAGGAAGATACATATCAAATTTAGTTTTTTAAGATGGACTAACAGATAAATTAGGGACAGTGAGGAGAGGGCAGTGATATAATTTAGAGAACACAGTCACTGTGTGACTAAGGAAGCCACCGGGCCCTTCCTTCTGCACCACTTTGCTGGTGCAGCCTCTCGCCTTGGGGGCCGGGAGGGCTCTGATTCACCAAATATCACGCTTGGAGAATGGCTCCTTTACTTCTACTTCCAGGCTGTGAGCAAGCGCAGGTTTTTATGGGCTGGTCTAGGAAGTTGGCATCTAAGTTCCATACATTTGGGAAAAAATCATGTCTGTGCACGTCTCATAGGTCAAAGACAGCCTGCAGTAATCACATGTTTTCAGGAGCTAGGATCTGATTTATTTTGTTTCCAGGCAGCAGGATGTGTGCGAACTGCTTGAACGTAAGTAGAAAACCTAAGTAGGTCCTTGTGCCTTCTGAGAGCTGGCAGAGAGAAACCAGTGATCCAATCCAAATGTAAGGGCAGCCGAGAGCCAACAAAACCCAACCTTCCACAGGATGCTGAAGCATGGATTTTCCACCCACATCACAGCTGGCCTTTCGAGTTGTCTCATCGATGTCACCTACAGAGCATGCTTTGCCTGAGATAATTTGGCAGAAACTACAACCCCGGGATGTCGGAATGCAGCCAGTCTGCCAGCATGGAAGTTAGCTCTCAGCAAGCCCATGTGACTATTGGATGTAGGGTTGATCGAAAGAGGGTGATTCTGAGCAGCTGGGGTAGTAAACGTACTTATGGGCAAAATAAGTTATTTGTCAGGATGTCAGAAGCAGTGTTTTTTCAGGCAGCAAACAACCTGGTTTTGTTTGCTTATTTTATTTTGCTTTTCATTTTATTCCAATAAAACTATCTAAAGTCAGGCAACACCCGTTAGCAAAAGCACCTGGCAGACCATACATCTGTGTGTCCCCAGAGACTCTGAATTGGAGAAAGGAGAGCCCTGTTTACAAGTCAGAGCACTCTGCCGTCGGGTCCCCAAAGCAGGCTTACTGGGCAGAATTCATCATATTTAATTCATGGTATTTGAGGGGGTATTATCTGTAAGAACATTGAGCTCCTACCGTTCTGCACACTCATTTGTATGGTTATAAAGCAAAAGGCCCGTCATGATACAGAGTTTATCTGAGACTTGTTTCTTTTTAAAAATTAATAATATGCTTAGGAAAGGCCGAGATTCCGATGGTGAGCTTAGAAACTGTTGAATAAAGCCAGAGGTGAGGGGAAGCACTGATCCTTTCTGGTGTGACCTAACATGAAGTTGGCCATGCAACAGTCTACCCATACACACACAACCACCACTCAAAGAAACCCCTGTTAGAAAAAAGCCTACCCACTGGCAGAAGGTCCCCACCCAGTGACCTGTGTTAGTTGACTAGGCCTTTTGTTTATAAACATGATCTGACAACCAAGAATCACAACACACTTGAAAATCAGCAGCATAGGAGAGAAAAGCCTAGTTGAACAAATGGAACAATTAGTATTAAAGGGAACAGAAATTGCTCTGACAGAGTAACAATAGAACTATAATTTCCATATTCAGATTGGCTTGAAAAAAAAAAAAAAGTGCATCTATTAAACAAGAATGGGTTGCCCTGCCTGGGTGGGGATTGAGCCTGCAACCGAGGTATGTGCCCTTGGTCCGAATCAAACCCCAGACCCTTTGGTCCACTGAACAAAGCAGCCAAGGCTCACCTGCTCAGCCTTTCCCATGACCCTATCCTTTTGCCGATCTCTTCTGGAGGTGGCCTCAGAATCTCAAAATTTGTGCAGTGCTGCAGTCACCAAGGAGGTGCCCATAACTTCCATGTGATTTTGAAGGAAGGCCCTTCTGCTTTGGTGGGTGTCTGAAGGGGACGCATGCCCCCAGGGTGCATGGGTGCAGGAGCAGAACTTTAACAGATCTATTTATAGTCAGTGTTTATAAATTCTTTGTACTCTGTGCTTTTATAATGCTCTATTGTAATGCATACATGTAGTAGTATATAAAATACACTGAATTATAAAAGCACACACATTGCAGGTTCAATTTGCTTAACTGCGAGAGGCTTATTATCAAAGGCTGCTCTGGAGAACAGAAAACTGCTATTGAATTGTCCAACTGATATGTTAATTTTGCTGCATTTTATACAATAACAATAGCAGCAGCAACCACTGTATTTTCTGCCATCTCGACAGATTTGCTTTCCCCACTAGGAGTAAAGAGAAGGCAAAAAGGGGAAAAATAAACAATATCCCATTGTGTCCTATAAGCGAACTATCAAGTAGGTAAAACAAAGGTAAAGTTAGTAAGGAGTTATGGTTTCAAAGCATGTCAGCTCTCACAGGGAAGGAGCGTGTGCAGAGGGGACGCTGGGCCACCAGGTTGCCCGCAGTGTGTTCCAGCTGGTCTCCCTGCTTCCCTCTCGCCGCCTCCAGTCTCTGCTGCGCATCAGCCGTGGGAAGTTATCCCTCATCCTCATAAAGCAGAGCCTGTCCCCCTCCCGGAGTCAGCCTTCACCTGCCCGTCTCACTCAGTACACAATCGACTCCTTGCCACGGGCAGGGAGCCCCTCGTGGCCTGGCCGGCCGCCTCCACGGCCCCTCTCCCGCCCCTGCCCTGCCCCTCTGCTCACCGCCCCAGCACCTCGGGCCGCGCTCTGCCTGCTCTCTCGTGTTCAGCGCACTCCCCCTGCACGTGCAGGCGGCTCCCTTTCTCTCCTCCCAGGTGGTACCACCTGTTCCAACGACCATTGTTACCGAACGGGGATCCCCCTCACTTGATATCTTCTCTTTTTGCTTTAATAATCCTCTTGGCACCTGGCACACCATACAGGTGTTGAATAAAAAAGTGGACAGGGGGTCCTGGCCGGTGGGGCTCAGTTGTTTGAGTGTTGGTCCCTGCACCTAAAGGTGGCCAGTTGGATTCCAGTCAGGGCACATGCCCAGGTTGCCGGCTCGATCCCCAGTGGGGGGCGTGCAGGAGGTGGCAGATCAGTGTTTTTCTCTCTCCCTCTCCCTCCCTCTTCCTCTCATTCTAAAATCAATCTTTCAAAAATGAGCCGGGGGAAATTCACTCTTGACTTCAAATTTCTCATCTAACAATAGAAAGAGTTAAACCGATTTCCAGGAACCTGTAACTAACCCACGTTCACAATGAAAATGCATTTGTCAGGTTTAGTTTGGTGAGTGGCATTCATTTGGTTTACTCAGCAGTCACACTTTTTGGAAGCTTCTCGGTGGGCTGATGTTCTTTCCCACCATTGGCGGTACGAATGTTCCCGTTGAGATGAACAACACTGTCGAAGCAGGTGTCTTTTCAGGTTGGGGGGGGGGCAGTGAGGGATGGAAGCTACAGGCCTTCTCCCAACATTTGCAGAGCCCAGGTCAAGAGACTCACAGACATATTCCTAAATACGTACGTTATAAATCAAGCTATTCCCTGTGGCCCAGACTGGCTCCCCTCAGTTTCCTCACCTTCATCCAAGCTCTTCCTTGGGTAGAGGCCTTTGGGGCCTGGAGTCTGAAAGAGCAGCGATTTTCCCCAGCCACAGAAGCCTACATGGCATTGGGGACCTGCTGTGACAGGGCAGGGTGCAGGCAGGGTGTGGTGGTGATGGGACCTGCTTGAAACTGTGATGGAGAAGGGACCAAGTCAAGCTCCGCAAAGAGCCAAAGGAGCCGCTTAGCACTTTCCTGACTCAGGATTCCTAGGCAGTTCTAAGAGCTGTGCCTTAGATTTGAGACATGAAACTTGAACAAAAGCAGACACTCTTGCCCTGTTTTCCCAGGCAAAGCTATAATTTTCCCATCTCACCATGCTACACACACCCACCCACCTTCCCACCCACCCATGCCCCTCCAGGCTGAGGGGCTCAGTGCAGCTCAAGTGTTGATCTCTTGTGGTTTTTCTCACAGCCCAAATTGTTAGCAAATATTCCAAAACTCTTCTTCGGTGCCTGAAAAAGAAACAGGACGTCTTTATGTGTTGATATTTCAAAAAGATTTTTTCCTAAAGTGAATCTAAATTTAATCGTAAATAGAAAATAGTTGCTTAGTTGGTAAAATATGTTATTAAGCCACAGAACAGTTGTTGTTAATAGACTTCTCATTTAGGATAATTAGACTTTAAGAGCACAGACTGGACCATTGTATGTGCCCAGATTCAGAGAATGTGGGTGGAGCTGGGTGAGGCAACCACCTGGAAGCATAATAACAGGGGTAATAATGATAATTATAATATTTTAAAAACTCTAAACTTATTTCCCAGTATTACATATATTAAATTTTCAGTTAAAGGTGGCATGCTAACGCATATGCTAACTTTGGATTTACTGAAAGGTTAATCTAAACAGTAAAACTGTCAACATATTTATTGAGTTTCCATTTAGGATGAGACGAGTGCTGGCTGCTCGGGGGAGATTCAAGGGTGGGGAGGACAGTTCTTGACTCTCAGAAGAATATACTAAGACAAATATATAAATTAGTGTAGCATAACCCAGAATGCGATTAAAGAGTATGTAAAAGCTTCAGAGTCCTTTGCCTACGCTGGTCACAGACATCCTGAAGGAAAGATAGCCGTCAGGGATTATCAGTCGTGCTGTAGAGAGGGGACGGCTTGACTGCCCTCATGGGTGAGTGGAATAAGACCCTGGCTCTGGGACTGTAAGTCTTCGGATTCTAATTGAGCGCTTTTCAGTCATGTGATGCTTTCCCTTTCCAACGAGACATCGCGCATCTCACAGGATAAACATTTTGGTTCTGGCTAAATATGTTCCGCTGATGACAGTTGATGTTAGAGAAATCAAATTTATTGCAGTACAAGCCTAAGGAAGGTATTATTAAATAATATTGTCATAAATCACGTATGGATCCCATAAGTGGGGTAGAGATTAGATTAGCCAAGCTGATTCCTAAATGGGAGTTGACTAGACTTGGGGCATTTCTTGGGCAGGAGTTGCGAGTGAGTGAGGGCTCATTTGTTTTCCTTAGTCTATGTTTGCTAAAGCAATTAATACAGGGTGTGGACTTTGTAAGTGCTAGATATAAATTAGCTATTCTTGTTTCTTGGCTCTTTTTGAGTTTAGTGGAGAGCCAAGTAAACCTTTGGCTCAGAGAGAAATCCCAGGCAGCAGACACCAAGCTCCCTGCCCAGCGGGAGATGGGGACAGGCACCTCTCAAAGTGTCTCCCTTCCAGAGCAGGGACCTTAGCCAAGGTTGCTGGTGAGACTCGTTGCAGCAATTGGCTTCATAGCTTCTAATTCATCCTGAGTTGACTGTCAAAAGGGAAACAAAGAAAGGAGGAGGAAGATACTTGACATGCTGTGAAATAATTGCCCGAGTCTGCTGGCATCATCCCGACTCGTGTGCGCTTCGGATCTGGCGCTGAACTCACACGCGAACCAATGCATCTGGCTCTACAGCGTCACCCAACCCTGGCCAACAGAGAGCAATCAAGTTCAGGGAATCTTGGTATTGTCTTTACACATACACTTTTGTGTAGATCTAATGGTATAATTTTTCCATTTTCCAGTGTATTTCTGCGAGGAATATTCTGCTTTGCTCACAGTCAATAAACTGCCTTATTCTGGTGTAGTCTCCACACTAGACCATGACCTTCCAAGGCAGAGGCCAGTGTATTCTTATTTATTTATTTTTATTTTTATTGAATTTATTGGGGTGACACTGGTTAACAAAGTTATACAGGTTTCGGGTGCACAGTTCCACAACACATCACCTTTAACACTGTATTGTGTGTCCACCACCCTGTCAAGTCTCCTTTCATCACCATTTATCCCCCATACCCTTCTCTACCTCCTCCCACATCCCCCTACCCTCCGAAATCACCACACTTGTTTGTGTCCATGAGTTTTTTTCTTTTGTTTTCTTTTTGCTCATTCCCTCCACCTGTCCCTACCAAGCCCCCAACATCTCCCCCGACAGTTGTCAGCCTGCTTCTTTCATTTCAACATCCTCTAGTCCTATAATAATTGTGGTGCACATAACTGTTAACAAATGAATGATTAATAATATTAAGTAGGTCATACCCAAGGAGTCCAGCTGACAATTTCATGAAATTATCTGGACACTTTAAAAAAAGAATTGAGTAGCTTGGTTCTGTTATATAATCCAAATACACATGAACACTCTAACAAACCTGAGAAGCAAACCATTGGAAATTGAAAGGTAGCACTAGCATTATAAGCATGGTTTTCAATTTGTAGATTCTACAAAGATCTGAAGATTATAAGAACAGACAAAACAATTCATTTTTTGTTCTGATAAAAAGACCTCAAAACCTAGAACATTTTCTAGTGGGTGTGGTGGTCTCTATAAACTATAATTTTATTGGCTTGCTTTGAACCACTAAACTCTCCAGGTGACACGTGGGAGTGGATTTGGGGCATTATATTCCGGCTGCTCACAGAATGTAGCGCACTGAACTTCTGTGAGGTTTTGTATAAATGGCTCCTTATGTCGTACTTGTGGGACCAAGGGCCGAAGTTGAAGTTTGATTTCATAATTACACACATACTCAGCCTATCCTGGGTCTGAGCAATTTAAATCTTTACCCTCAGTTCACAGTGGAGTAGTGTGAGGTCAGTGTTTTCCTCTCCCGGGGGACCATCTAGCAGTTGGCTATGTCTCTTCAACTGTTAATTGGTATTGAATAAATAAAACATTGATTTCAGTTAAAAAAAGGACTTCTTAGAGGTATGGAGAAAAAATCCAACTTGTTTTTTTTATTAGAAAGCATTTATTTAAACTTTATATTTACTATAAATCAGACTACTTTCACAGTAAATCAAATATACCTATTCAGGAGTATTAGATTTCCTTAGAGTTTATGGAGGTAGGATTCAGGTAAAAAATACTTCTTCGTTGCTCTTTTTTGGTTTTATGGACTCTCTTTACCACCTTTGACTGGTAGGACACAATGATATGCTTGGTACATGGAAAATATTTATTCGTCATTCCTTGACTGAATTAATCCACAAATGAATCCCAACATGGAACATTTATCTGCCCACCACCTTTTCTTTGAAGATGAAATGTAATGTAAAGTTGGTAATTTGATGTTACTCTGTATTTTATTTTTTAATTTATCGTTATTGTTGAAAGTATTACAAATGCCCCCCCCCCCCCCGTTAGCCCCTCTACCCTGTTCGCCCCTCTGCCCTGTTCCACCTCCCCGCCAGGCCTTCCCCACACCACTGTCTGGGCCCAGGGGCTATGCATATGTGCATATAAGGTCCTTGGTTAGTCTCTTCCAGCCCCCTGCCCCCTCCCTCTGAGATCCTCAGTCTGTTGCAGGCCTCCCTGCCCCTGGGTCTGTTTTGTTCATTAGATTCCATATATAAGTGGAATCATGTGGGACTTGTCTTTCTCTGACTGGCTTATTATTTTTGAGGGACTTTATTCTGTCCTGCATGAGACTAGGACTCAAAGAGGCTTCCCAGGCTACCGCGGTCGTCGCCACTAGATGTCCACATGCAAGTTAGGTGGGGGCCTTGGCTGGGGTCCTGAAGAGAAGCGGGCTCTCCGGGCGCAGACGCCACGTGGGAGCAGGTCTGGGCCGCACTGCTTTCCCAGGGCCCCTTTTCAGTGTCCCGTTGGCTGCAGTGTACACTGAGGAGTGAAAAACCCGCAGGACAGCACAGTTGGTTAGTGAATAGACTATTTACAAAATTAAAAATTGGATTCCAACATCCCTTCTCCCTACTGTTTGTATGGCCGGTGTTTTGTGAAATTTTGGATGCCTGCAGCAGTTCAGTGCCGTGCAGAGCAAATCGATGACAGGGTAAAATTGGCAACGTCAGGTTGCATGAAACCAATGACATGATGCTGGACGAATGCTGGAGCCCAAAGCCAGACATTGCCCAGTAGAGGTGTAGAGTAGACACAGTGCAAAAAAAAAATCACTAACGCTTAGAGTACAGGAAGAAAATAAAGTGTGTGTGTGTTTAGATCAAGCGAATTTTTGGACAGAGTTGTATGAAACAACAGTAGGTATCTTAACAGAACATTTTGACTATTGAAGAATTAAAGCAAAGATAAAAATGCTGATGAATCTTTACTGTGAATAAAAATATGATGTTTGAGAGAGAATATAGCCAGGAAAGTCAAATGTGACCTTAAGGCGGTAAATTGGTGATGCCATAAAACTTTGTCAGAAAAATTATTCCGCAATAAACAAAGACAAGTAGATATCTGATTCATTCATTATTCAAACATCAAGCACATTTTTGTAATATCTTGTTAAATACTAAATAATTTGAAAATTTTAGTTTTATTTAAAAATATTTAGAAAATCCAAATCAAACTCTTCTAAAAATTATTTACTTGAATAACCATTTAAATGGTCATTATTTGTCCTGAAATAGCAAAACGTCGTACATTTTTTAAGCATAATGCTGATGGTATCCAAAGATATGAGTGACTATAAGATGAACATTTATCTCTCACCCCCAGCCCCTAGAGCTTCATCTTCAACTGAATGCACCCAGATTTTGTGTGTGTTCACCAACCATGAAAAGTGGGGATGTAAGACAAAAGAGAGACATAGTTAAAAACCCAAGGGATCATCAGATTACGACGACTTAATTCAGCAGCCATTTGTCCAGCATTATGACATGTGAACCCCAATATTTGAATTTATAGAAGGGCTTCTCAAAGTGTTTTTACCCACAGTCAGCACCAGAAATAATGAATCGAAGTGTCTGAGTGTGACACCATGACATCTGCATTATGTTACAGAGTCTAAGATTCTTATGCATATAAATTTTGAGAACTCATTAGTTATAAAAAGTGCCTATATTCTTCTAAATATACTTTGTTTTATTTCGAAGATGAACAAAATGTTCTAAATTTCCCCCCTCCAAATGCCTTTGATCCTGTTTTAACATCTCAATCGTGAGCAGGCTCTTGGGACCTGAGGAAAATTTTTATCCGTCAAAACAAGAACAGAATTCTCCTTTTCACAAGCTCTCATTCACGTCAAGGGTTAGTATTAGGACACTGATGTTCTATGCCCTTTGGCATAAGACAAAGCTGTCTATTTTCTTAGTGTCTAGGGATTGCCATTTGCGTTTTTATCATGACTTTATAATAAACTTCATGAAGCTCCCCAGTAAAGAAAGAGTACTCCCTTGCCGGTCTACTGCATATCAGTTACACTTACAGTGCTCTATGGAATATCTTTCATTTCCTACCGCTTTTCAAATCTCTCACCACCTCCAAATTGTTTTCTGATGGCGTATAATCATGCTGTGTCTTCCCTACTTTGGAAGTAAACACATTCTTCCTCAATGAAATTGTCGAATTTTTAGAGAGTCTTACTAGATACTTTTAAAAACTTAAATTTAGCTCTTATGTTGTTATATTAATATTGCTTTTGACAATTTGGATAAATGATCCAAGAACAACTTATTTGTACATATGTAATTATCATATATATATAGTAATATATGTGTATGTATTATATGTATTATATAATATATGCACAAACCCACACATGATCATAATTTTTAAAAAATATTTGATTAATATAAAAATTACAAATGAATTAATGTCAAACTTAAAATTAAATTTCAAACTTACAGAAATGTTGCAAGAATAAGTGGGATGTAGAATGCCTATGTATCCGTAATTCAGAGCTACCTCTCTTTAACATTTTATCTCATTTGTCTCTCTCTCTCTACATATATCTGTCTTGCATGTAGGTCTCAGGGGGTCACATCTGCAGCCACACAGTGTGTCCCTGTCCCTCAGTAGTGATTCCAGGTTTGGTGGAGGAAGTGTCTGATTTCTCCACACTGTGGTTACTACACATTCTCTGCAGCTCTGTAGGGAGACACCTTAAGATCATGCAGATATGCTGCTTGTCATCAAAGTTTCACTCCGGATTTAGCTTTCATCGGTGACTCTTACCTGCGCCAGTCTTCACTACGGTGATTGCAAATTATGGCCTCCTAGCCCATGCTCTGTGCTATTTTATTATAAGCCAAAGGTTTTCCTCTCCACCCTCCCATTGATCTATCTGTCTACTTATCTATCCTTTCTTTAAATTTATAGTTCATTATTGTATTTAATTCTCTTGATGCTCAAAGTGACCCATGCTTTGCTGGCGGAGACCGTTGAAGCTGGCACCTGCATCCTCGCCATAGGCCTACGTGATTTCTTTGAACATGCCCTCACTTTCTGTTGTAACAAGATGTTCCAGGCCCACCTTCCACCAATCCAGCTCCAGCCCAGGACTATTTTAGTGGGAAATAATATTAAAGATATAGTTTCTGGTCACTGTATGCTTATTTTTATTGTGGTATCTTTACATCTAGGCCCTTTCAGCAGCCAAGGCTAGTAACACACACACACACACACACACACACACACACACACACTCTTAAATATACACATACTCACATATCCATGTGCACATACACACGCATTATACACACATTCTAGAAATCAGGAGCTTGCATGGAAACCTGACTTCTCACCCATTCCCAGGGGCTTTTCTCTTGCTTTTCTACATTTCAAGTCTGGTGTGACTTCTGTTGCACAATGAAAACCCTGGCTCCCAACAACATTAACACATTTGTTCAATCCTATAACATCTCTAAAATTGCTTTGGAATTGCTTCGTCCATAATCATTCATCAGGTAACTGACGTTAGATCCATTGCTCTGTAGGTACATCCCATAAAGAGCTGATTTTAAATGTTAAGAGGTTGTAAAGTCTAAAGAAGAAAGGCATTTGAAGTATAGGTGAGAGGAAGTCAGTCCATAAAATGCTGCCCTTTCCCCAGTGCTGGTTTCCCTGCATTCCTGCGGAGCATCAGGGAGAGAGTGATCTCATAGATTTCCACTAATGTGCTGACCTCCAGCTTCCGCCCGACTGCCAATTACGGAGACTTCCCTATAGTCCTCTGAAGGCGCCTATCTGTTTTCTTAGGCGAGGTTGACAGCTTGTTCACTTCCCTTGGCCTTGACCTTGGCTGTGACATGCACGGCAGGCAGGCTGTCAATACTAGACAAGAATAGTGCAAAGCCTGTGGGCAGCTAGAATGTGGGACAACTATGGCAGCTCCTGCAGATTTGCATTTTCCATGTGATTTTCCAGCTAGCTCCCCCCACCCTAAAATGTTAGCATGCACTCCAATGCTCGAGGGCTAATACATGTAATTAGGGAGGCGTGGTTTTTGCTATTCCCATCCTGTCTGCAACAGCCTGGGTGCCACTGCCTTACTCATCAGGAGTCAGGGCCCTGACCCGCTGGATACCCAAAGGGCTCAAAGGCTAGGGGCGGTGGCCTGGAAGGGAGCCCGCACTGCCTATGACCTTGGGTGGTCAACTGAACCCAAGGTTTCTGTTCTGCATCTCACGTTAAACATTTTTTAAAAAAATTCCATTTTTGTGTGTTTCCATGAGGCCCATTATTTTTAGCGATGTTTGCTTTCTCTTCCATTTTTAAATTTAGGGAACGGTATAAGTACAGCAATATAGCACAGCAAATTAACAGTTTCCAAAAGGGGTTCAAAAATAAGAAAGTATGAAAATGTATATTGGAAAAAATACCCTATAGTTATTTTCATACTAATAATAGAATACGTTGATGCTCATTGCTAATAATTAGGAGTAAGACAAGTAAAAAAGATTCAGAAGAACTGAATTTGCAACCCGTTTGTTTCTTTCTGGAAATAGCTCCCCCCTAATTGGCTTTATAATTTGGACAACTTGGTATTCTAAACAAGTGAGGTGCTATATACATGGAAACAGGTGTAAAAAGATCTTTGTGTTTGAAATTCTTACTCTCTGTTTAACAAAAGCAAGACAATTGACTGAGTGTTTTTCTTTATAATGATGAATGAACGCTTCCCAAAATGCCTGTGCTCGTGTTCCTGATGTGAGAGTCTCCTAGGACACTTTCCCCGTAGTGGCCTTGTCCCCGAATGCCGTCCTAACCCGTCCTCCCGGCCATGCCCACCGTGGCCTCGGAAAACAGAAACGCTGTGTGGGTGGGAGAGGGAAATAGGGCGGACGACGGACGGAAGGAAAGGAGAGCGGGCGGGAGGGAGAGACAGGAGCAGACAGAGACGAGAAGCGGGATGGAGAGGACAGTGACAAAAACGGAACAGGGAAGTAGGACGATGAAGTAGTTTCACTTATTTATTTTGCACCTATCAAGGAGTTTTTCTAAAGAAATGTGAAGCCGCATCACAAATAATTAGCAACAGAATTCCCTGGCTCCTGCCTTCTCCGCCCCACCCTGCTCTCAGTGGCTTCGCTCAGTGAAGAGCAGCTTCCCCTTCCGGCGGCGGGGAGGCCTTGGGCGCGTCACTGCCCCTCTCTCTCTCACGCCAATCCTGTTGCTCGACACGCAAAGCAAATGCCTAGAGCCTGTCCTGTCCTTTCCCCTCTGCCGTCATCACTCTGGTGGAAGCTGCTGCCGTTCATTATATGCCCGGAGTTTTGCTTTCGCTTCCTAACTGGTTTCATGCTTCCAGCCCTGCCACCCGTCAGTCAGTCTCAATGAAGCAGCAGGAGACGTTCTTTAAAAGCATCACGCCAGCCACCCTTGGCGCAAAGAAACCTGCCGGGTCCCATCTCAGCGGGAAAACCAAAGGTTCCCTGCGGCCCATGAGCTGCTGTCTGCCCAGCTCCCCCCTTCCCTCTGCACGCATCCAGCTGGCCCTGAACCCAGCCGCAGCTGCCCTCCCGCCCCGTCCCATCGCGTCCCCTCCCGCCCCGTCCCGTCCTGTTCGCTCAGCTTAGCACTTTCTCTTCCTGCCAGGCACGTTCTTGCTCAGGGAATTTTGCAGCTACTCTAGTCTGTTCTCTCTCTGAAAATCTTCCTCAGTTTTGCTCAGTTTACTCTGTATCAGGGAAGTGTCTCCTGATCAGCTAGTCGTCAATATCTAATATTTATGTCACTTATTGTTTATCACCTGCTGCCCTCCACTAGAAAAGACCAACTGCCTGGTGCAGGACTCGGCCAGGTTCATTCACTCCTCGATCCCCAGGACCCAGAAAGTGCCGGACTTGAGGTTTAAGTAGCATACAGCAGGTGCTCAGTGATTAATTAGTCATTGAATGGACTGTTGAATGAACAGGACAGGAAAGGCTGGACACAGGCAAAGTTGTAGAGGGAGCTTAGTTCATTTTTGCTCTCCCTGAATCCCCTTTTCCCTTTCTCACCTTCCCCTGGGAGGCTGGCAGCAGGGTGACAGAAGGAACATGGGATTGAGAATCAGAGAGATCCGGGGTTGACTCCTGGCTGTATGACATGGGACAAGTTATTCATCTTTCTCAGGCTTGGCTGTTCTCTTCTGCAAAATGGGAATGATAATTTTATACTTTAGAATTGTTTCAAATACCAAATTACATTAAGAATATATAAAATCTAGTGTAGTTTCACCACATTAAGTCATTCAATTAATTCTCTGGTCTCTCTTTTTTTTCTTCTTCTCTCTCTCAGAATCTTTCCTACTGAATGCTACTCAAAAGCCCATGTTGGGCTTTACTGGTAGGTTGAAATAAATGCTTAAACCAAGTTAGAAATAGAGCAAGCTGTTCTCTAGTATGTAGGTAAGTGTATTGGAATATAGTTTTGGTAAATCATGGGCTTAAAACAAAACTAGCCATAACTATGGTATTTTAGAGTTCACTCTACAGCAGACTATACTCAGAGGTTTCCTTTCTATCACTGTTTTTAGACAGTAGATACAATGATTTTAGGCCTTATAAATATTAGGTTTTCCCATTACTAAATCTATACCTTCTGCCAAGGCACATAATTCTTCTCCTTGCCCTGAGGAAAGTTTATTAAATGACAGTTCTTATTAAGGAAACTGTATTCTGTCCTCAGAAAAGCTATTTAGGGGCAAGAATGAGCTTTGCCAAGGTATCCAGTAAAAATGTGTTCGTGTAATTTAATGTAGGACAAGCGTTCGGTGCCTGGGTCACATTAGGGTTTATTTTAAACTCCCAGAGTGACTGGCAGGCAATTCTGACATTTCATTGTACCCTCAAATAAAATGAGCATCACCAGGAAAAACTTTAATAGTACTTTATATTTGTGGATATAATATTTGGGAACTTACTTAATGTAGCCTTAAAATAAATTCTGTTCTTACATTCGTCATTTTAAGTGAGTTGCCTCAGATTGTTTTAATTTCCATAAAACTGCCTAAGTGTTTAGCATTTGTGGCAGCGTGTACAAGAGAGAACAGTAAAGAATTGTCAGAGTCACTTCCTAATTATGTTGGAAGAGAGAGATTGTGAGATTCAGCTTCAGATCACACATCAGAGCCCTCTGTTTATAAGCTCCTCCTTGATCTGTGATCTGAGAGGGATAAACTTATAACACAATGGGAAGGAGAGAGAATTTGAGAACAGTAAGTTCCTTAACCTGCTGCTTAACCGAAGTCTGTTAAAGTGCACTTCGTGATCTATAGGGCATTATCCCAAGTGTTACCTTGAGATTTTACAAGACACCTAGACTGTTTTAGTTGACATTGATAAAGTCAACCATAAGCTGTTTTTGTAGACAGTACCTGGCATACATTCCTAGTAAATATCATAAATGTAATTGTGTTAATTGCGCTCTTGTCAGCTGGCTGATAAACGATTCCTTAGTGGGGATGCAGTGTACAGTCTTAGCTCCACATTAAGAATAGGGCGAGTTGATATTTGATGACTTGGGTGAAGCTGCAAAAGAGATATTGATATGTTGTATTATCTTTATCTTTCCAATGCCTCTCACATTAATTATCACATCTCAAAAATCCCCTAATGGAAAAAGTGTGTGCACATTTACTTCTAAGTTAGGATGCCTTTGAGATACACAGGTAAAGGTGACCTAATAACAGGCTAGCAGTAAAAAAATCTCACACGTAGTCCCAGATATCATTGATCCAGACTGAAGCTTATCCATAAAATACACACACCCAGTCTCCTCCATAAAATACACAGTTGCCCAGAGCAGTGATACGTCAGTCACGATATCCGGAGCCCTGACCTTCTCAGAGGCACATCGGGGCTGCTCTGCACACTGGGGTCAGCGCTGGCGTTTTAAATCAAAACCAGCTTAATTGACAAGTGACATCAAGCCCTGCCTCAGCCAAGCATAGACCGCCTGTCCTCATCATGAGGTGTGTTTCAAGCTATCACTTTATTATTCCAACAGAAAGTACCTGATACCCAACTTTCCAGTAAAAACAACAACTCTAACTCCATGCACCCCCATATACACAATGTATTTGCCAATATACATGGGACCCAAACGACATATACAACATTTTCTATGAAAGATTTTACATTTTGGCACTGACCTGATTTGTTTGGGTCCTTGCAGAACCACTATATACAGTCATATACCAATGGCTAGGATGATAGCAAGATTTTAGAAACATTCGATCAGAGAAGGAAGTTAAGTAGAAGAGAAGTGCTTGTTTATTGCCACATATAATATTTATCGGCCTTAAGCATATTCTCACTTAGTCATTACCACCAGCCTGGAAAATGGATGTTATTTTCCCAGTTTTACAAATGAGGGTAAAGAACCGAAGTCGCCAGCTGTACGCGGAGGGGAGGGAGAGCTCATCCGTGTCGCCTGATTTTAAACTGCTGTCTTTCCATATGTCCCATACTCTCGAGAGAGAAGAGCGTCCCTGTGACCAGGTTCTGAGGGCCTCATTGTACAGGACGCGGAACACGGTCATCGTTCTCAGGTCGCCAGCCCTCCCACGCTCTGTCGGCATTTACAAAATTCTACTAAATTGGCTTAGAAGCTGCACACACACTACAAGGCGGCGGTTGTCTTGTGAGTGTTTGGGGAAGGAGGAGGGAGCAAGAATGCTCGTGGGAGTGCAGACAAGGAGCTGTGTGCTCAACGTGCGGCCTCCGCTGAGGAAGATTCCCAGCCGCAGAAAAGGAGTGGGAGAAATCAAGCGATACCCAGGATTAACCTCGATTATAACAGCACGTAGAGACTGAGAGTTTCCAGCACATTTATCATGCTCAGATAGTTTAAAAAATGATTTCATATTAGTATACTACCTTTTATTCCATGGCATCAACATATTTATTCACAGCCTAGAATTAAGCAAGGAAAAAAATAAAAGAAATTCAAACAGCATTTTTCCACTAAAGAAAAATAGTGGAGCCCTGGTCAGTGTGGCTCTGTTGGTTGAGCATGGTCCCATGCGCCGAGAGGTCACAGGTTTGATTCTGGGCCGGGCACATGCCCGGGTTGCCGGCTTGATCCCCAGTAGGGGTCGTGCAGGAGGCAACTGATCGATGTTTCTCTCTCACTGATGTTTTTTCTCCTCTCTCTCTCCCTCTTCCTTCCTCTCTCTCCAAAATAAATAAAAACATTTTAAAAAATAGTGGATAAACGACCTACACATACCATTTAGAATGGAATGATGCCAGTGAGATGTCCAGTGAAGGCACTGCTGACACCATTCTTCTGTTACGTTGTAAGTTTAAGAGGCTGAGCTACTTGGTATTGAACTTCTGGAGCGTAAGCATCCCTATGGATGTGACTGCAGGATGGGCTCGTGTTGAAGTCAGCGAGCACCTGCATGGCCTGGAAAGCAGTCCTGCGCTGCTCCAAGCCGACTCCTTTCTGGACAAGTAGGAGTTTTAATCCTGGGTCTGCTGCTTGGCGGGATTTGGGATAATTCGACTCTGAGCTTTGTCTCTAGCATGGGATGATTGAAGATTAAACGAGTTCACATGTAAAAGCTCAGTGGTTGGATACGGTAGATGTTTTATGATGATAGTTACTGTTTTTGCCTTTTACCTGATAATTGGGAGGCAAGGGGTGGGTGTGGAGAAAAGGGGAAGTATGGAAAAACAGAAAATAAGCACATGTAGCGTTGTTATAATATTGTATCCGGGGAAATCCTTCAGTTTCATCAAGAACAATCATACAACTAAAATCAGAGAGTTCTGACAGGCCATGGGATTTTAAACACGGATGGGCCTTGACGGTATTGCCCTGAGTGAAACAAGTCAGAGAAAGACAAATGCCGTAGGATTTGATTTGTATGTGGAATCTGAAAAACAAATCAGCAGAACAGAAACACACTCACAGATACAGAGAACAGGCTGATGGATGCCAGATGGGAGGGGGAAGTTATGGGGCATTTAAATAACTTTGTAAGTTATCTAAATGTCGTCTAATCGCTGTGCTGTACCCCTGAAACTAATATACTGTACGTCAACTGTAATTGAAAAATAAAATTTATTTAAAAAATAAGTCAGGCAGATTTGTGTGTATAATCTGCATAATATTTTCAATAAAATTACTTTTCACATTTTGCACAAGTTTTTATTTTTTCCGTTTCCTGGAATGTACTTGCCAGGAACGAGAAAAACTAGATGATTGTTGTTTCTCATCTCTCCCCAGCATTTTTATTCTCTGGAACCTCTGGTCCTCCCAGAGCTGGAATTGATTAAATACAAGGGGATGAGTAGAGAGCTTTGCAATTTTAGAGATATCGCTCCTTTAAGAAATGCCAGAAACAACAGACACCGCAGCGAAAGCAGGCCTCTGTGGCGGAAGGAGGCGCTGGGGGAGGCTTCATAAATAAATACAGAGTTACGGTTTGAAATGACCCATTCTTTTGTGATTGTCATAGGAAGCTCGAGCATCTGAAGCATTATTATTGTTTTAATGACGGGAGATGAGAAATGGAAGCGGTTTCCTGCGGTGTAGGACCTGTGCGCTGCTGTAGAAGTAGAGTGGAAACCACAGAGTAGCCTCCTTTCTAAAGAACAGAACTGAACTCAAGAAAGATCATGAGTGTTCACATGAGCGTTGTGAAAAACCCTCTTTCCGTTTCACGTGCACCTGATTATTAGCCCTAAGAATTAGTGACAAGCTCATTGGAGACGTTGGGAGGACAGGAGGGTAGATGAGAGACGCTTCCATTCCGGGCTCGGTATTTCATCTAGAAGAGAAGGGACAGGTTACCTGTTATGCAGTTTGAAACCTGTGACTGGGGGGGCACTCTTCCTCCTGTGCTATGTTTTGAAGGCGTTTGAGCCTCATTTGGGTTCAGTGAAGCCTGATGCTGTGATCCGTTAGTAACGTCCAAAGGCATGGGAGAGGGGAGTGGCTGTCATTTTGCCACTCCTGAGCTAGGACATTGCCAGTGTCTGAAGAATGTTGAAAATCTCACGGGACAATCATCAGTTTTACTATGACTAGCTTTCTACTTCATCCAAATACGGGGCCTGGAAAAATTCAAGTTTTAGAGTTGCTCCTTATATTGCTAACTGCTGACCCTCGCCTTGTCTAACGACTGTGATTTTGGTGACGCAACAGAAGAGTGATATAAGGAAACCAAGAGTGTGTGGATGGAGGAGGGAATGACCTGTCCTCCTGTCCTCTGGACTTTCTCACCTTCTCTAGGTCCCCCACGCTCATGGTCGTCTTCGATTTCTCTTCCCTTTTGAACAGTGTCCTATTAGAACATTCCAGGCTTTGAAGCAGCTGCGTTTGAATTGACGCATCCAAGTTTATCAGCAGACGCTCAGCAGGAGCCCACCCCTCAGAGGTGCATTTCGGGGCACCGGCAGCCACGTGCCCTGGAGGGCGACTTCCCTGCTCCGTGGTTAAATGATGCCACTCGCAGGCAAGTAGCAGTGTCATTCCTGTTGAGTCGGGACACCTGTCTTCATCTCGCGCACTGTGACTTCACGGAAGCATAAACCAGGCTCCCGAGATAAGCGTCGGAGTCAGCTGTTAGCTACTTTTGTATTGAGTCTCATGAAAAGCACGAGACAAATGCTTGTGACACATTCCGTTTCACTGAAAAATAAATAAATTCCAGGACAAAGGCTTGGAAGATAATGGCAGTTGGAATGACAGTAGATCATTCTCATCAAAGGAGCTTCAGTCAGCTCCCTGAAACCCAGAAAATCAATTTAGCTAAAATTAGCGTAAAGCATGTCAAACATGTTCTTAAACGGGGAAGGATTTAAATTAGCCCTATGAGAAGATACGAGGATGGATGGCTGTCAGATAAATCACAGATGCATCTAGTGTTGCAGCGATGCTAAGATAATACGGTATCTCTCTGGTGTTCTTAGCTCATGATACAGGGCAGTGTGCAAAAGGCTTCTGTGTAACAGAGAGTATGTCAGAACACAGGGAAATTATGTGGTCCCCAAATGCGACAAATTACTTCTTAAGAAAAAGAAGATGAAAATGCCTTATGTTTGGAAGTTTAAAAAAAAAAATAGTGACACACAGCTGGGGTCCCAGAGTGGCAAAGTCAGGGCCTGAAGCTTGTCAAGATCACTGTAAATCTACCCGTGATCCCCTTACTACCATGAATGCCACGCGGACCAGTGACAGTAGCAGCTGACAGTAGGAGTTGTCTGCATCCCCAAGAATGGGTTTGTAGAGAAATAGAACCGTTGTGGGGCAAGGAGGAGAGCTGGCTGCAAACCCCAGGGCTCAAACCCGGCTGTCTAATTAGCTCCATGATGTTGTCCTTAAACTGCGGGGTTAGCCTTTTCGGTGCAGTTGTCCAGGACTGTGAGTTGGCTCTCTCCGGGGACTGCATGTGAGGCCCGGACCCTCTCGGTGTTGGCTTAGATCAGTTCTCCATTCACAGAGCTCCGTTTGCTGCTGTCACTAAGGTCCACGCAGACCCGGGGCTGAAGCTCTCCCTTCTCGCTCACCCTCCGGTGCTCTAGGACTCTGACCTGGGGAGGGGCCCTCAGCCACTAGCAGGGTATCTCTGAGGGAACATGCTGGGGTGTCACAGGGATGTCCCGGGGTGTAGAAAACCTGCAAATTAGCACAGCTCCTATACCAAGAACACTGTCAGTGCCCATGGTGTGCGATGGTGACAGGAACAGAAAAAAATACAGGAGAAACATGTTCCTATTCCTCCTTGCACCTCTTGTTTCCCTCTTGCCTTCCCCCTTGGAAGGTCAACTCAGCGGCAAAAGGGAGTCATGTGCTGAGGGTCCCCGATCCAGGTCCCGAAGGGCCAGTTTGTAGCGGAGAGACGGTGGCCTAGCGCTGAGTGCACGTCGGAGCAGGCGTGCCTCGCTGTTCCGAAATTAACTCCCTCCTTCCACGCGGATTCTCTAACACCTACCACAGGCCAGCAAATCTGCATCAGTGGGCAAAATCGGCCGAGACCCTGCCCTCACGGAGTGCCTGTTCTAGTGGGGCAACCCCCAAATAGCGATGATAACAAAATAGTGGTAAGTGCTGTGAAAACAATAAAAGAGAGCCTCCTCGTGCCGTTTCTATTGTTTCATAGCCATGGTTACCTGGCTGCCCAGAGTCCTGCTCTCCGGGGGGAGTTGGCTCTGAGTGGCCAAAGCCAAGCACCTAATGAGCTGTTTTCCACTCACCTGGCACTGTGAGTGTCCAGACCCCATTACAAGATGAGTGGGGGCTTGGCTGCCTTGAGTTCCGTCCGGCAATGTGCTCCATTTCAGAGCCCCCGTGCCTCTCTGACGGTCTGTGTCTTCCTCTGTTCAGGCTGCTGTAACAATACCACAGACTTGCTGGTTTAAAAACAACAGCTCTTTCTTCCTCACTGTTGGAAGCGAGTGTTCCAAGATCAGGTGTAAGCACCGTGGGGTTCTGGTGAAGGCCTGGTGCAGGCTGCAGACTGTGGGCTTCTCCCTGTGTCCTTACAAGTTGCAGGGGTGAGGCAGCTCCATTGGGACTCTCCTCAAAGGCATTGACCATTTGTCCTGGCCTCACCTCTGGAACTGGTCACTTCCCAAAGGCCACTAACTAATTCCATTACCCTAGGGGTTAGGGCTTCAACGTAGGAATTTTGGGAAATGCAAGCGTATGAATCACAGTTTAGAATTTCACCCCAATTCTGGCACCAGTATCTGTTTCAAGATAGTTAGGTGCAAGCCGTAGAAACTAACTTTAGCAAAAAGGAAAACCCATACGATTGAAGAGAAAGCAGAAGAAATCAGCTTGGAGAGCACAGAAACCAAGTCTGTCCCGGATATTTTGAGGCAGGAAGAGCTTAAAAGTCTTTCTCATTCATGTGCCGTTGCTGGACTGCGTAAGCAAAATCATAGATATTTTTTCCTGTCCTTATGGCACTCTGCTGAGGATCCAGAATCCGAGGAGAGAGCTCAGATCCTGTGCATCACCATTGGCTGGCCTGGAATGGTGAGAAGGAAGCTTTGTTTCTAAAATCCTCTGCCTTATTTCAGATTTCACGGGGAGGCCGAGAAGCTTAATGCAGCATGTTGCCAGCACAGATCACAATCGGGTCACTTGTCAGAATGAAGTTGGAGGCCTGTTAGGTGTGAGAAGTGGGTGCCAGTAAGTAAAAAACAAAACAAAACACCGAAGTCCATTTCACCATTGAACTGCTGTCTCCTGTTAGTCCAAATAAACTAGAACTGACTTGATATCACTTCCTGGGCTAAAAATTCATGCACACCCTTGGGAGAGTTATGACTGTCTTCCTAAGGAAGAAAAACCATTGGAGGGAGACCCGCTGTGCTGCATGGTTGTCCCGGATTTTTCTTACAAACCTGCACCATTCACATTTGATAGAAGACACATATGTTCAACGATGTTCGCAACAATTACAAATTTTGCAGATCTTCACAGAATCATTTTCAAGATAGGCCTGCTTTTGAGAGGAGGAAAAGCCGCTCCTTGTCCAACCCAAATTTCCGCCTTAATTAGCAGCTAGGGAGTAAATCTGCGGTGATCTTTAGAAGTCACTCACATTTCCTTTGCCCTTATGCACTTTGCTGCCAAGTACGTTTTCTGGGAGCCCCCCAGGGCTGCTGCCTTTGTGCTCAGCGGTAAGTCCACTCCTGGTGGGGGCTGCTCCACGGGGCACAGGGGACCTTGCAGTGAGGTGAGCTACCTCCGGGTGGCACAGGGGGCATCTGTGATTGGACCCCGTGCGCCCTACTTCCTCTCACAGGGCACAGCGCCGACGCTGGGGAGCCCTTATGTTGTCTAAGCTGCCTAGTGCCACGCATTTGGCAAGAGTACATCCAAGCACTTGTGAGTCAGCGTAGACTGGAAAGGGTGCTTGTCTCCCCGTTGGTGTCACACTTTGTTGCAGAGCCCAACAAGCCATTTCCCTAAGGTTTCCCACCTGGTGCTGAAGCAGGCCTTGCATCCCCCGCCCTGGATGCTCGGCCGTCAGGAGGGGGCGCAGGCACTGGCGCCGGCTGCAGATTCTGTATTCCTCGTTCTGCGGCCGTTTCAGGGGTTCAGGTTCACGGTGCCGCTTCTCTCCTACGAAGCTTCTCAGTCTTCACACGAGTGGGCTTCTGATGGCTCCTTCACCAGTTTCCCAGCCACCGTTTACTGACACTTCTGGGTTGTGTTGGCCCATCCAAAGTCAACCCACAGCCGCAGAAATGAAAGGGGTTTTCATTCATTCATGACCCACAGCTCCAATGATTTCATCAGAGCTCTAGGACCAGCTCTCGAGTCGCCCGAAGCTGCCGCTGGCTCTCGTGATCTGAGGCTCTGTGAGTTTCTGACTACACAGCTAATGTGCCTTATTCCCAAGCTTTGCTATTGCTGAGTTTGGGCAAGGAATGAGCCTGAGTGAGCAATTTTTGTACCATTTAACAATCTCTAACGCTGCCCTGCCTCATTGATTCATTTATTACACACTTAAAGACCTAAATCTATTAATTTCATCAACTTCATCAATCTATTAATGCCATCAAGCTGCCACTTCTATTTCAACTGTAATGTTACATTTTTCAAGATATTGCTCATAGATAGGACTGTCCTTACCCAAATTCTAGTTAGTGTCCATGTAAAAATATATCAATATCTCTTCTCCTTCTATCTAAAAAAAAAAAAATATTGTCAAATCTAAAATTTAGGGACAATTCTCTTTTGCATTAAACCAACTAACTCATTTCCAATTTTAATATTGACTCAATAATTTCATTGCTATGATATTATTTGGCATGAAGTGACCCTCATTCTATAAAACAGTATTTCCTTGGAAAATGTAGCTAAAGATAGAAATAGTCTGTGAATTCTTTCCAGGTGGGTAAAGAGGATCTCCTTACACCTTTAGTGAGTTATATTAAAGATAGCTGAAATAACTGTATAATTACTGATGCACAATTAGTTAACTTTTGTAGTAAATTCCTGACCTTAAAGGGAGAAAATATGCCTATTGTTTTTCATGTATTCCAAAATAACTTACTGAGTAAGACCAGGCACTGCTCTAAGTGCTGGAGACCCAACAGTGAGTAAAGCCTCTGGATTTACATCCCAGTGGGGCATGGGATCAACAGTGAAAGAAGGGAAACACTGAGCACCCCACTGGTGTTCAGGACACAGGCTGAAAGTAAAGCCAGGAAAGGGACAAGGGATGGGGGAGAAAGAGGTGGGGTAGCCTTTTATGAAGAAAGGCTTTAGTGAGGAGGCCACCTGGAGGGAACACCTGTTTGAAGTGGGAGAGAAACACTGCAGGGAGAAGGTACCTGGTAGGTGTAAGAGCGTCTGTGGGGTGGGCAAGGGGCTCAGAGAGGTAATAGGGTTTAGGAGATCTTGGCTTTTCCTGGGAGAGTCATCCCCTGAGAGGACCGGGAGTAGAGGGGTGACCTGGCCTGGCTCTGCTGTAAAAGGCTCACTCTGGCTAGAGGGTTTGAGTTTACATCATGAGGAGGCAAAGCAGTGAGAAGAGGTCAGATTCAGAATGCGGGGAAAGTAGGAATTGTTGACAACGGGATATCAGGTGGAGGGAGAACAGAGACATGAAAGATAAAGCCATGCTTTTATTTTTTATCTTGATAGGTAGAATGTATGTGAGATGTATAGTTGATGTTTCACAAAGATTGTTAAAAAAGAATTGGGCTAAGAAACTTTTTGAAAAACAAATGTTGCTGAACAATATTTAGAGAACACATATTGAAGTACACATGTATATTTAGTTAATATTCTCACATATACGCATAATGGAAACGATTTTGATGAATATAAATGCAGAAAAGATAAATCAATGGATGTGAGGGTCCTTCGGTGTGGGAAACGGATGCCGACTTGGACAAAGGGGTTTATTACACATGTGCTGAGAAGTTTCATTAGTCAGGCTCCTGGCCAGAGAAAATGAGGCACACTCAGCAGATTTAATGAAAAAATATATGGCATAGGGGGACATGGGCAGAGGTAGAAAGGCCCCCAAGGGTGGTGAGGCAGGGGAAGGGGAAGGAGCCCCGTGGGGATTAGGCACAGTGGGAAGGCATTACCACTTCTAAAGCGGCAGAGGGTGGGCATCATTGCTGAACCGGGCACCGCTCTGTCCATTGAGAGGGTCCTAGGAGCTGTGGTGAGGCTGGGCGGGAGGGCGGACAAGGGGGATTCAAACCCTATGCTTTTCTCCTCCAGCCCTTCTGTCTTCTCCTGGTCCTTCCTGTTGGCTTTGGGAGGTCAGAGGACATAGGAGACCTGTTGGTGCAGCCCAGGGCGTCGGCCTCTGGGACAGAGAGGGGTTGGGTCTGGAGGAACAAATGAGGAACACGCAGCGCAGGATCTCATGGGATTCAAGGAGGATCTGAACACCCGGGCACAGAAGAGGGCAGCTCTGGAATTCTTGTAGGAGGAGCTAGGGGTTGAATCTCTGCATTGTTGTCACGGGACACTCAGTCCAGCTGCCCACCTTCTCCGTGTGTGCCGAAGAGCTCGGGGTCTGGGAGAACGCCCTCCATGCCTGGCCTGGTCAAGCACCCACACCCGGGACGGGAGGAAGGGGCAGCGGGGTGCTGCGATCGGTCCGGAGCCCGATTCCGACCATGCGGAGTTAGGAAAGGGCTCTAGCTGAAAGAAAGGATTATACAAGGAAAATCAACACAAGGTTCCTACCTGCAGTTTAAAAATATTTATATCCAGTATTTTTTTTAACAAAAAGAAGTGATAAGTTTCTCTAAGTGGACACCAATATTTCAGAATGCAGGAATGCTGTTTAATTCACTTCTCCATTCCAATGAGGTCAAAGCTTTGTCCTTTGTCCATATTTTCTCCAGCTAAAATTTTACCCCAATTCCAGGTCATTTATTTTAAATTAAGTCCTTTGTTTATAAAAATGTCAAGAACGGGTGTGAATGGATAAGTGTAAAGTAATTGCCACTGGTGAGGTAGGGGGAGGGTAACAAAGCAAGTAGGTAAACAGAAACTGGAAATGCAGGGTTTTTTCAATTTTAGGTACAAGACTCACAACAAAAATTAATCTCCTTCAACACAACTCATGCATTCTAATGGATTCAGAGGCAAAAACCAATAACAGCCTTTTTTGTAACAGTATGCAACTTCATTTTCAGACTTCCTCTGAAATGTCTTGCTATAGAAGTAGAGACTCAGAGTTGATCAATGGCCTCTTTGTCGCAGTGCACGCCTCCTCTCTCAGCGAGTCATGAGGTTTGACCTTGGAAGTGAAAGGTCAAAGGGGAACAGGACTTTAACAAAGGGGAAGGAAAGTAACATTCATGAGTTCTGTATTGGCAAGTTATTAACCCCATTTCATCTTTTTCATTCATTCACTCATCTGGTGGTGAGTCATTCAATAATTTCGTTGGTGAGGTGGAGTAGAGGATAACAAATATGTGGGTTTGAAGAAATACGTATACTTCTTACTAAAATGAGTACATCATTTCAGTGAGGAGCACAGGCAGAATTGGAATCAGATAGACTCTGGGTAAGAGGTAGCTCCCTCCCTCATGAAAGCTGTGTCAGATTTTTATGTGTATAAGCTCTTGATCCTAGTGTGTAAAATGGAGACAATATTTATCTTACAGAGTTAAAATGAGCACACGGCACAAGGCCCGGCACAGAGTTAGCTGGTATTGCCACGAGAAGTTACAGAGCCAGTATTGCTCACATAAAAGGGTAAAAGATACAAATCAACAGCTATCATGCCCAGCTGTGATTCCCCATACAGGAGTGAGATGCATAGTGATCTACAAAGTGAATTAATGGCCAGGTTTTATCGAAACATAACAAAACTTCCAGTCCTGTGCTGGATAAAATAGTGAAAGCAGGCATCCTGTCCTATTCTCGATCTTAGAGGAAAAGCTCTCCGTCTCACCGTCGATATGATGTTTGCTGCGGGTTTTTCATATGTGGCTGAATGATTTTCTTCCTCACTAGAAATGATGGGTTTTGTCAAATGATTTTTTTTCATCAGTTGAATTGACCGATATGTATCTCCTTACATGTTACTGTGGTGTATTCCGTTAATGATCTTTGTTTGTCGAACCATCCTTGCATTCCGGAATAAATCCCACTTGGTCATGATGTATAATTCTTTTAAAATGCTGCTAGAGTTGGTTTGCTACGAGTTGGTTGAGGACTTCTGCATCAGTGTTCCTAAAGGATACTGGTCTGTAGTTTTCTTTTCATGAAGTGTGTGTGTCTGGCTTTTCTAACGTTCTTTGTGATTTCTCCTTTGATCTATTGGTGGTTTAAGAGTGTGTTGCTTTATTTTCACAAGTTTGTAAATTTTCCAGTTTTATTTCTGTTATTGGTTTTTAACTTCCTGCTGCAGTCAGAGGAGATATTTTGTGTGATAGCTACTTTTTAAGGTCCATTGTGACTTAATTTGTAGCCTAACAAATGTCTCTGTGTGCCCTTGAGAAGAATGTGTATGCTATCGTTGTAGAGAGAGCTGTATAGAACGTTCTGTTAGATCCAGTTGGTCTATTGTGGTGGTGAAGTCCTCTGCTTCCTTACCTATCTTCTATCTGGTGGTTCTTTCCATTATTGGGAGTAGGGTATTGAAGTCTCCAACTATTATTGTAAAAACTGTCCATTTTTCTCTTTGATTCTGCCAGCTTTTGCTTTAGATATGCTGATGGTCTGTCATTAGGTGTGCAAATGTTTATAATGATTATGTCTTTTTGCTGTATTGAACCTTTTATTAACATATAATATCCTTCTTTGTCTCATAACTTTTTAATTTAAACTCTGTCTTTTCTGATATTAGTATAACTTCCCCCGCTCTCTTTTGGTTTCTATTGCGTTGAATATCTCTTTCCATCTTTTCACTTTTAATCTAATTTTTCCACGTCTACTTTGTTTTTACTTTCTAATTCTATTATTAACTATAACGATGATGCAGTAGATGCTTTTGGGTTTTCAGGGAAGCAATATTATCAACTAAAAATACTGCACTTTGCAGTCATGCTGGGTCTGAGTGTCTTGCTCTGACTTTTAACAGCTCCAGTGCTTCACATTAAGCATGATATTGCTGGATGGTCTCCAGACAGATAATTGAGTTTTCCTGTGCATAGGACACACACAGGCTCTGAGGCTGCCTTGGTAAACTGTTCTTTTCCCTCTTCCTTACAATTACTTTCTATAGCACAGACAAATCCAACTTTATTTCCCTACGTGTGAAATACATGTTTAACCTATTCCTACCTCCTACTGAGAGGACTACAATGTTTTATTTCCTAAACCTTCAAGTTTCACGGAGAATTTTCCAATAAGCTGTCAAACTTCAAGTCGCCCATCTATCTTTTCTGTCTCATTTCACACGTGCTTGCATCTGCGGCATGATTTTATTTTAGTTTCATATTAATCTTCTGCTGCTGTCTGCAACTTGATCTTAAGCAGAGTATTAAAGGAAACAGGGAGCTATTTAAAAGATGCATAATCCTGGTATGTCCTGAACAGCACCCATGACAACCGCTGTTGGGACATTCTCATGAAATAAATTCATAATTGGCGGCCTCTGCAAGTCCTCAGAAACTAGATCCTTCTGAAATATAAGGCACTTTGCTTGACATCATGGACATCGAATGACATAGAGTCAAACACGAGGGTGGTCCTATTTCTCAGATGACTGAAAAACACACTCTAGTGAACTGTCAGGGAAACGTGCTAAGAAGAGGTTACTCTCGAAATACAGGCCTGTTTGGGACGTGGTACATGTGTCCAGACTGGGTTAGGGAAGGGATAGGTAATAGAGAAACGTAAATGACAACAGGAGAGTAAAATTTAGGTCTGGGCTGGAGGCGGGGAGATAAAGGAGAGCAGAGTCTAACATGCTTTTATCTGCGATTCTCATCTCACCCCTGCTGAGCAAATGGTCAGCCCCTGATTTCTTTCTTGGTAAAAAAACTGTTCTAATTCGTGGAGTGAATTCAGAAGCAGAATGGAACAATTAAACAATGAAAGAACTTTATCTGGTCTAGCCATGGGAGCCTAGTTTCATGATTAATTCCCATTTTAAAACGTATTTGCTGATTCGGTCTGTCTCATTGTTTCCATTCTTTTGTAGCTTCCACTCTCTCCTAACCTCCCAAGTTCTCTCTCTTTTCTAGGGAAGTTTCTTGTTTAAGTTCACATTCTAAACAGCTTTCAATCAATAATCTAAATGTACAGTAAATAAACTTGACATTTTTATTACTGATAACTTTAATAAATGAATATCACACTTACACATCCTCAAAATTTAATAAAAAGATAATGCATTTTTTTGAGAATTTGAACGAATGAATGAAAAATGACCTAAAAGCTGTGCCTGGAGCAACCGATGACTTGTGACCCTATTTAGCTATTTCTTTGTTCTGTTTTGAAAACTTGTTTTTTAGTAGTTCTGTTACATTATTCAGTACAGACATTAAAACTGAGAAAAATCTCTGCCTAAAATAACTGCCTGATCATGATTAAGATTTAGTTGAAATAGAACAAATAGGATTGGCTAGAAGAAAAGAGAAAGCAACTGAAACTCAGCATAACATTTTAGACGGTATATTTTTACATTATCATAAAATTTAAAATTTATGTTAAAATATACATTGTCACACTCCTGACTGAAAATAGAGGGGTTGGAGCACAAGCAGAATGGGAGAGAAGTGGGGGGCATCTACGGGCTGATAAAGACCAGCTGCCCGAGCAACCCGACCTTTCTTAGGAGGAGCTGGGCCTTCGGCTTCCTCCTGCCCCTGGGCTTCCTCCTGCCCTTGGCAAGCGGCACCCTCATCTGACCTCTTGTGTTTCCAGAGTCCCTGCTTTGATAGAACACGGCACTGTAGGGCTCCCCATTTCCCTGCTTGTCACCATTGAAATCTGGCCGCCTATACTCATTTCTTAGGGCTCTGGCTCTTGACTCGCTGGAAGCAGATGGTGTCTGAGTCAGGATGGAGCTCCCTGGGAGGGACTTAGCACAGGCCTGGTAAGTAGAACGAAGGGGAGTCCTGCAAAATCAGAACACAGCGGGGCGGCCCTTCTGCTTCCCCCTGCTTTTCTCTTCTCCCCGCTCCCTTTCCCAGCTCTGTTCACCCCTCGGGAAGGCACCCAGTTCCCTTCCTTTGTCGGATTCTCGCCTGGCCCATGGCTAACTGGCTTCATCTCTGTTCAGTTTTTCAGGAAAGTGCCCTGACTGGGCCCACTCACTCTCATGCTGGCCATGGGTGGCCAGCTTCTCATAGATTCCCTCCTTGGGGGGCCCACCCCTCTTCCCGCAGAAGGTGGCCTTGGGGGACACCTGCCCATGAGGTGCGGCCTGGCGGGCAGGATTTCCTGAGGAGGCTGTGGGTGGGAAGACAGCGCTCCGTCTGCAACAGATGCGCTGGGGCCCTGGGCAGCCTTGGGCTGGTCAGATTCGGGGCTGCCCTGCCCGGGGACCAGGGAGGTTGGCAGGACATCCTGTTTCCTTGAGCTAATGGGTGGGCTTGGGAGGCCGAGAGGGAGTGTGTGTGGGGGGGTCTGGGAACACTGCGCGGTTCAGGAGCGAATGCCTCCCCGTCTGAGATGCTGATGGTGCGCGGTCTCGATGCCAAGGCCTCTTGGCTTCCTGGCGAGGGCTAGGTGGACACTGACCAGCAGGCAGGCCTCTCGCTGTGCTTTCTTGGCTCCATAACTGATCTGAAAGATAGGCCAGCCCTGGCGAGGTCTCCCTAGCGCGCTTTGGGCTCCGTAAGGGCGGCTGGAGGACCTGCTGGCACCTGGGATAGTGCGAGGAAACCTCATCCCCCGCGTCAGGGGCGCGCGGGGAGGCCGCGGGGCGAGCGGGGGTGGTCAGCCGTCCCTGGGTGCAGGGCCGCCTCTGGAAAGCCCTCAGGAGCTGGTTACTCCGGGGACCCAGGCATGGTAGCCTTTGCGCGTGCCCGTGCGCCCCAGGGCACTTCCTCTCTCTCTGTCTCTGTGTCTCTGTCTCTCTCTCTCTCTGAGCTTCCCTTCTGCTCAGGACACCTGCCATCGGGGCAAGTCCCCCTTTCCCGCACCTCCAGCGCGGCCGTGACATTCCTGCGCGCGCCCTCCCTCCCTGTCTGCACGGTCATGCACACGGCGGTCAGACCAGCTGGCGGCGTCTCCGGGACGTTTGCTTCTGGACGAGCCCTCACCCCCCGCCCAGCCTCCCTCCCTCCGCGCCTGCCCCCTGCTCGCACGCGGGGACGCCTCCCACAGCCCAGGGACGCGCGTGCGGGGCGCCGGTCCGTGTCACGCCGGGCAGAAGCGCGGCGCGGGCGGGCGCGGGGCGGGCGCGGCGCCTTCCGGCCGGCAGGGGGCGGCCGCGGGGCGGCGCCGGCGGGGGAGCGCAGCCCGGCGGCCGGGGCGCAGCCCGAGCCCAGCCCGAGCGCGGCACTGAGGGCGGCGGCGGCGCGGGAGCCGGGCGCGCGGCGGGCGGGCGGGAAGCACAGGCGCCGCCGCGACGGGCAGCCGGGCTCGCGCGCAGCCGGCTCGGCCCCGGCCCCGCAGCTCCGAGCCCCGGGCGAGCTTGGAGCCGGCGCCGCCCGCCGTGTCCGCGCGCCCCGGGCATGGAAGCGGGCGGCCAGCCCAACTCCTCGTCGGGCGGCCGGGACGATGGCCGCGGCGTGTACCCCGCCAAGCCGCCCGCGACGGGCGCGGGCCCGGGCGCCGGCGACAAGGGCCCGGGCAGCCCGGGGGGCGGCGGGCCGGGCGCCAAGGAGCTGGGCAACTCCGTGTGCTTCAAGGCGGACGGCGAGGAGGCCGGGGGCCTGGAGGACGCCGAGGGCCCGCGGCGGCAGTACGGCTTCATGCAGCGCCAGTTCACCTCCATGCTGCAGCCCGGCGTCAACAAATTCTCGCTCCGCATGTTCGGGAGCCAGAAGGCGGTGGAGAAAGAGCAGGAACGGGTTAAAACTGCAGGCTTCTGGATCATCCACCCCTACAGCGACTTCAGGTGACGCCCCCCGCGCGCGCGGCCGCCGGGGCGCGGGGCTGGGGGCGCGGGGCGCGCGGAGGCCCCCTCCGGCCGGGCGGGCTCCTCAACTAGTTTCCACCCGGGACGGGGTGGGGCGCGGACCTGGGGACCTGTCCCTCTTGGCCTCGCGAACTTTGGGGACCGATGGGGGAGGGGGGCGCGGGGAGAAACGCCTCGGTGACCCCCGATGGGAGGACGCGAAGTTGTGCGAGGAAACTTTTCCTTAGGAGGAGACGGTGCAAGGAAGCGGCCAGAAAGTGGTTTTGGGGGGGCCCTGCCGCCCACCCCGAGGAGCGCGTCCCTCCCCCAAGGGCAGGAGCGGCTCCTGGGGCCGAGCGCGGGGCGGCCGGCCGGGGACAGTCGCCCACAGGTCCCCGCGGCTCCCGCCACGTCCCGCCCGCTCCCGCTCCCGCGCCCGGCGGCCGGTGGCCCGAGGCTGGGCGCGGGGACCTGCGCTCCGGCCGCCGGCAGCGGGACCTGAGATCCCCGCGCGGGCGGCGGGCGCTGCGGGGCTGGGCTGGGCGGCAGCGCGACCGGCTGACACGGACCCGGGCGGGCGTTCCCAGAGTCCCCCCGTGAAACACGGGGACACCCTCCCTTGACCTTGACTCCCAGCCGGTCTCAGAAACCGCTTCCCGTTTCCCCAGCTCGGGAACTGGGGCAGGGAGCTGTCAGCTGCCAGGGATGCTGCCTCCAGGACGCACGATTCAGTCGTTTCCCCACCGTGCGTGTCACCCAGTGCTCCCTCGCTCCCGCGGGTGGGGTGGGGATTAGCAAGGGAAGGTCGCGAGGTCGCCGCCTTCCCAGCGCGCCCGCAGCCCCGTGGTTTCAGCCGGGTAAGGCCGGCTTTCCATTGCGCGCGCGCGGGTACCTCGGGGTGGCCTCGATTAATGAATTAACTCGCTGGGCGCGCTTGGAAAGGAACCGGCGACCGGTGCGCAGCGGCTCCGGCCACGGCGGGCAGACTGCGCGGCGCCGGTGCGGCCTCGGCGGCGCTGTCCGCGGTCCTGAGCCGCGCGGGGCGGGGCGCAGACCCCCGGGCCCGGGCCCCGCGCCTTCCCGGGAGGCTCAGGCGCCTCTGCCGTTTATGCGGAGAGGCGATGGGTGTTAGGCAGTGTGTGGCTTTAAGGGTCCTATTTGCGAAGGCACAGCAACGTCCAGAGGAGAGCTTAGGGCACCTAATGGCGTTCACAGCCCATAGGAATCAGGAGTTCGACTGAAACAATGTTCCAACCAAAGGGATCTGTACAGGATCTAGCGTTTATCTCCACGGGGAAGATACCGTAGGAACACTGGGATCAGTGACCTTGCCAGAAAGGAAGATCGCCCCGTTCTTTAGAGTTGCAGAGGTTGAAATTATACGTAGGATGCGGTCTCGCTCCGTCCTCAGTGGAAATAGGTTGCAATGCATAGGAGCTTTTTCTTTTTTATGGAAAAACTTTATTTGGCAGCAGCCTGCGTTCTTAATAACAAAAGTAAGCATGGGCTTCCCAGGAATATCTTTGGGTCCATGTTCCCATGCAAAGAAAACGCTAAACTTTAACTTCACACTCGGTTGAATGATTACAAAATATGTGTATTTTTTGAACAGCGTGTAAAGACTACATTTTCCAAAATGGTGTCATACATCCAACAATTAAAATCTTACCCCTTACTGGGTAAAAATATAGGGCCGTCTTTCAGGAATTGGAATGGTGTACTGGAATGTTTTGAATGAATGAAATTCATGAAAGTAAAGATTCTCCACATTTTCCCAAGTAAGTCATATGAAAGTATCTCTTTAAAAAGAAAGAAAGAAATGTTACTAAAAAACAGGAAGGAATTGAAATCAGGTGGTTCAGTTTTATCACGCATTTCAAAGAAATGGGAGACGACTAAGAAGTGAACTAAAACTCTAAACAAATCCCACTGAGTGATTTGGAATGTGTGAAAAATTGCATAATTGGAAAAAAAATGACAATTACTATGATTAATTTTTTTAACTGGAAGATATCTTAAAAACAGATTTTAAAAATTATAATGATAGTATTCCTAAAACAACAAACTGAGGAAGTAATAGATACTTATTTGAGAGATAAAATTCTGACAGTATTTTCGTCTAAAGGAAAAGCAGTGGTGAGTAACCTTCAACACAGTAGGTACGTTATGGTCACGACCTGTGCACCTTGAGGCCCTTGTCTGAGGAGGACACTTTAAGGGAGGCTCTTAGCTGTGATTCCTTCAATGCCACACTCTCCCTCAGTCATTTATCCACTGAGAAAGTGATTTTAAGAAAATGTTTCCACGGGGGAGGTGTTGTGGAGAGGGACCCCCAAAGGGCTTTCCCTTGACACTTTCATAAGCCTCTGTGTGGCCAGGCAGGTTGACTCACCTGCTCTTTGGTGAGCCCCACACTGCTGATTGTAGCCCCAACTTGCTACTCCAGGGCACGTCTGGACTTGAACACTGTGGCTGATGATCTTGTGTCTCTCCCTTCTCGGGATGACTTCTCTCCACTTTCCCGCCTCCCCTGCTGCTTCCTAGGGCTGAGCTCCCTCTGAGCCCCCCGGGGAGCCAGCCACAGGCCTCTCCCAGTGGCCCAGGAGAGCTGGTAGGTGGTGTCCTCCTCCCATGGAAGCAGAGAAGAGGCTCCGCATTTCCCTCTTTCTCAGGAGAGGATGTCGGAGACCTTCAGGGACGAAACCAGAGTCAAATACTTTTCAATAGTGTTAGGAAAGCTGGGCGGGAGCTAGGGAATTTGGTGAAAAAAATCTTATGGTTTTGTTTATACCATGGTCTCTGATCAAACTAGGGGAAATATTGTCACTTAAAGAATAAGGTTACACTGATCTTTGCATAGTGAGGACATGGTGTCAGTCTTATCTACTTTCATGTGAACAAAACACAGATATTTAATTTGGAGATTACATTTGATTTTTTTGAGATTAACAGTGATTATATATTCAGTAGCTAAAGTTTTACTTTTCACTTATTTAATAATAGTAAAAAGTGACACTGGCCAGGCATTGTGCTTTTACAGCCAATCCGTAGTTTCGATATAATCATTCAAATGGATGAAAGAATATTTAGAGTACTTTTGTGGGTGATTTTTGTTATGCCAGTAATTTACCTCAGAAGAGTAATCACTACACTATTTGCCATTTTGAGAATTCAGACATTATTTTGCTGGATTACCCTAACATAAGGGCTCTTTTATTTTATTTATTATTGATTTACTTATTTATTATTTTTTAAAACACATCTTTATTGTTGAAAGTATTACAGACGCCCCCTTCTTCTCCCATTAACCTCCCCCACCCCACTCCTGCCCCTATCCCCAGGCCTTCACCACGCTCTTGTCTGTGTCCATGAGTTATGCATATACGCATGTAAGTTTTTTGGTTAATCTCTTTATAAGAGCTCTCTTCCAACAATAAAGATAAATTTAAAAAATAATGCTCCTATTCCATCTATATTGCCTGCCAACCTCTGGCTTCTGACAGGGGAGGAGATTGCATATCTCAGCGTTATTTCTCCCATACTTCTCATCAATTAGTCGGGATAACTGTGTGCAAAGCTTATTGTGTCCTAAGGTGCACAGGTCTCTAGAGATGGGAGTCACTTGCTGGAGAAGGGACTCTCCGGGTTCCACCTCTGCCTGAGCTGTGTCCACACCTGTGCTGGTGTCAGAGGTCATTGTGCCCATTAGAGGAGGGAGGCTTCACCCTGTTACACAGTCAGTCGGACAGACCTTTTGTTTCCAGGAGTCTCTCCGGAGGAAACAATTCAACCCTCTGGGGTCTAAGGACTAATTAGCCTATTGCTATGTTATCTCTGTTCCCCCAGCAACACTCACTCCTGCTCCCTTTATTTCCTTCCCCTGTCAACACAGCCAAGATTAACCATAAGGATTTATTTATTTTTCTCTGTTAGGTGAACTTTTCTATTTTTTCTTAGTGGCTCTAATAACTTTTAGGCCCAATTCAAGTGAAATTATTGTAAAGATTTAGAGTTAGGAATTTTTTAGTTATTTTTTCTTAGTATACATGTAAGTTATACATCTTTAAGCTTTATTAAATGTTTCAGGCTTTAATTGCATTTATGATATAGTTATACTAGCGATATATTATGAGATGTTTTCCATTTTCTTTCTGAGCAACTTTCTCTTTAGACCTACTTTACCTACTTGATATAAACTAAGACACATTGGGACAGTGCACTTTTACCAATTCATATTTAATTATATGGACTCATATTTATGAACTTGAATGTAGAATAATAATGAATTTTAAACCCATTGAAACATTATTATCATGGGCTTATTTAACAAAACCTAATTAAATTATATCTGCTTGATCAAAAGCACAAACCAAAAAACATAAACCAACACCCAAAAGCAATTTGAATAGTATTTGTAGTTCTGCGTTATTCCACTCAATGAACCTCTGTCCCAAAGTGAGTGGGAGGGAAGCAGACCACATGCGATGTGATTTTCAGTTCTTGTGTTTAGCAGATAATTCACTCCATTATTTAGAAACAGAGTTGGGTTTAAAACGAGGACTTTGTTGTTTACTACAGTACAAATTATGCAGACCACTAGCACCTCGTGAAGCCCTGAACATTTCCAGGATCTGTGACAGATTTCCCTCCCATCCTGTGTGTAAAGAAGTAGCGGACTGAAGCAGGCCGTGCAGTTAGGAGCAGATGGGGGGGTAATGGAGAAAAAACCTGCATCACTAGGAAGGGAGACTATTGTCACTTACACTAAGTACTCCTTCTAAAAATACTTTTCTTGGTGAAGGCATCTTATCATTATTATTCTGAAAAAATAAATTAGGGGAAAATGGTGATGCTCCCTGGCGCATCCTGGAATTTCCAGGTTTTTGCAAAATAAACCTTCCTGGCTCTGTGCGTGTGTGCGTGTGCGCGCACGTGCACACACACAGGCACGTGTGACATGAACTATTCAAGGGACATCTGTGTACAGTTGTGGGTCTGCAGCCATACAGGGTGGGGCAAAAGTAGGTTTACAGCTGTGAGTATGTGAAACAGTTTAATCTTGTGTTATTATTGATTAATTATTGTATCATTTTCCATACGAACAACTGTAAACCTGCTTTTGCCCCACCCTGCATATAGATGTGCATTATTTTTGAGTTGAGCATTTACCCGAAACATTTCGCCAAAGTTTGAGTGGCAAAAGTTGATTTCATGACCCTTTCCAAGTTTATTAGTTAATTTACCCTTAATATTCTTCAACTCTTTCACCTGCTGACCGACCGCTCAGTAAAAGCAAAGTAGCAAAACTCCACATGCCCCAGATGTACAGTTTGAAAATCTCATTTACATAGCCCTGGCTTCATTTTGACAGCGTTGGCGATAACTCTGAAGAAGTGAGGCTAGTTAGACTCATAGCGGCTCTTGACAAACCTTGTGTGTTCCTGCCTTCTGGGGTTTCGGGCCTGCCCGCGGCCCTGCAGCGAACGCCTTTGTGCGCGGCCCTTCGTTAGGCCCGGGCCGAGCTCAGGGAGTGGAATCGCTGCTGTGAGCATTTTAGATCCCGCGCCTGTGGGTTTTGCAGCTAACACTGCCGCCCGTGGACACACCTTTTGAAAGTTTAGCCGTGGTGCAGGTTCCTGCTCAGGTGAGCGCAGGCAGCCTTAGGACAGAAGGTCGCAACCGTGCTCCATCCTGCTCATGGCAGAGGGCAGACAGGCGGTGCTGTGTAACGTCTGACAGCGAAGTCATTCTGCTGGAAACCCGGGAGAGCAGCGACTTCCAGCCTCTTTCACCTCGTGGCCCATAAACTACTCACATTCTACGACACGCCAGAAAATATATTTTTTGCCAGTCTGACAAAAAAATAGGTATAACTTTGATTGATTTACGAAAAAATAGTAATTATCTACCCTTTTTACTCAAAGTGACTTTAAAAAAAATCAGGTGCCTATACTTGTTTGAAAGGATGTCTGGTACCAAGACTTAACCAGTCGGACGCAACCTTACTATGCAACGTGACCGATTAGATGCAACTCGATTGTATGACCTTTACATTTATGGTTCAGACCAGGACGTTTACACCTGACATCTGTTGTTGTGGTGGCTGTTGTCTTTTTTTTTTTTTTTTTTTGCCAATCTAAGGGAAAAGAGGTCACTGTCCCTGCCTAAATAGTCAGGTATTGCATGCTTGCAAATTCTTGAGGGACCCCGGTTGAAAATTGCTGCTTTAGAAGCTGCCATTACTGTGAGAATCCATTCTTTTTTAGAATCTGGGCAGGGCATATCAGTGGAAGCATGGACTATGTAGTCTTTTGTTCGTTCCTTAGCATAATGTGTTCAAGTTTCGTCCGTGTTTTAGTACTTTATTCCTTTTTTGCTGACTACTGCTCTATTGTATGGTTATGCCAACTTTTCTATACCTGTTCATCAGTTGGTGGAAATCTGGATTGTTCTGTCCTTTTCGGCCATTGTGAATACCATCCGCATGAACATTCTTGTGTAATTTACTTTTGTGCAGAGATATATTTTTCATTTCTCTCAGAAGTGAAACTGCTGAGTCAACATGACAGACTTTTAACAAATATTACTGAATGAAACGGACAAAGAATTAGTCTCCAACCAGCGCATGTGTCCACCTTTAATCTTGGAACTAATAAACCCCGACAGAGAGGCTTTTCCCCCACGGTAACACCTGGCATGCCCTCCTCAGGGCCTCCCTCAAGTACGCGTCCCAACTGTCGCATTTCCCTGGACCTGCGTGAACGTGGAGGTGGCCCAGGGTGTGAGACTGGGGCCTGGCAGGCAGCCCTTCCCGGTCGCAGTTCTCACACTCCTGCTCTTTGGCCTAAAAGGAAACAAGGGATAATTCACCAAACCTGCAGAAAGCCGTGAAAACATGATGGAGCAAACCCAGTCATTTATGCTGCCTCCCTTTTGCAGTCATCGCAAAATGATACACACAGCAGACAGACACAGGCACGGAGACAGACAGAAGGAAGAAGAGAGGGCAGAGAGCCAGGGATCCCAAAGCGTCGTGGAGAACAGAAGGCTGCTGGAGAAACCAGCCCACGCCCACGGCCTTCACCTCTGAACCCCAGAGGTGCTCAGGACAGTTTCCAGGAAGCCAGGCGGGGACCGGGAGGTCTAAATGAGGGTCTCAGTGGACACGGACGCTCACGTCTGACGTTGGAACGCTCGCGTCGGGTCAGTTCTGCTCAGGCCGGGAATCGGAGGAAACACCTCCAGTGGGAGGCGCCTCAAGGTCGCCCAGTAGGACGTTGCTTATTCCCTGCTGGCCCCGCAGAGAGCCTCGCCTGTGTACACAGAGGCTGTAATTACATCTCGGAATCCCATCGTCTGACGTGATCTGAAAACAGAAGATGACGAGATTTTCGAGACAAGTCACCATCATAAAAGCTGAAGCCTAATCAAGCAGCAAAATGAAGTCCAGAGGCATTTGGGGTGAGGAGAGATTACATTATTAAAAATGCTCCATCGTGATATCTTCAGGAAGCACTTTATCTATAATGATGATAATAACGTGCTATGGAAGGAGTACCCAGAGAATAACCAAGAGCACTTGGATAGCACAAGTTGGCATATAAAGTCTAGGAAACCTTTCAGAATTAAGGGGGGGAACCCCAGAAAATTTAAGCAAAATAAAGGACAACTTATAAGGTCAAAATCTTTAAAAAGACTTCCAGAATGGAAAAAACCTGCGAAAATGGACTTACGAAATTAACAGAGACATTTTAAACAGTATTTTCCAGACAGCAGGGAGTGAAATGTCGTTTTGAAGAGCTCAACGGAGTGCTCGGCACTGTGAAAGAAAAAGACTCCACAAGGATCATTGCACAGAAGCTTCAGGATTCCACTGAATCAGGAAAAAAAAAAATACTGAAACTTTCCAAAGAGAAAGTTACATATCAGGAAGTGAGAAATGGTACCCTAAGCTAAATGTAATGTAACAAAGTCTACAAAATTCTGAGAGAAAGTGATTTCCAAAAAAGTAGGTACCCTGCAATGATATAAAGACTAAAGACATTCATAGTTCTTAACCACTTATGTATCCTTTCTTAGAAAGTTACTGGATAATGTGCCCCAGCAAAACAAGGAAGGGACTACACCAAAATAATGTGAAAACATAGAAGGTGGGGATATGGGATTTAACACAGAGGGATATTGAAAGAGAGTCCAAGGAGTAACCTTGTGTCTTGAAGGCTACCAATCTATACAGGGGTGGGGAAGCAGAGGGTTCTGGGAAAAGGCTTTCAGGAGAAAAACACACAGATGAATATAGACGTCTGAAAGGTAATGTTCATGGGTGTTCCACAGATCATTTGGAACAAGATGTCTTTGACTTTCACATAAACACCTATAGGGTACATTGAATACAAGCAAATAAACAAAAGACCTTTTCCAACTCCAGAATGATTTGAAGATGCATTAAAAAAGGGGGGGGAAAATCACTATGCATTGTCTGGCTGAGCAGTGAGTACCGCCTACCTGGTCAGAATAGTGTAGAGATTGACTGACCTAAGCAGATTATGGCCCATTCATTCTCGGAGGGCACGAGATAGGTACAGGATCGGGCACTGTAAGAAAGCTAAATCCTCACATGCCATAAATGGAAATGAGCAGGGTTTACAGTTGATTTATCAATTTCTGTTTGAAATACATATTAAATATCAAAAGAAACAAGGTATTTGAATTATGAGAATGGGTGTGTAGAGTGAAAGGAGTGGGGCAGGGTTTATGTTTTTTTAATAATCCCTTAATGCTATTTTACTTAAAAAAAAAAAAGACTGTATATATATTTTGAGGTAAAATATAGTTTTTCCAAGAATGCAGACTCTGGAGCCAGGATGTTTGGGATAGAATCCCAGCTCTACCACTTGGGCCTCAGTTTCCAAACTTTTTGGAAAAAAGTTTCCTTATTTTCCTCTATAAAATATGTATCTTATCAGGTTTGGGGGAAGATACATATTTTATATTTATATTATAAATATTTATATGGTGTCTAGATATGTCATGCCTAAGAATTATGTTCTGCACTGATGCTCTCTATGTGTTAGCTATTGTTATGAAAGGGAAATTGAAACAGAATTGGGGCATGTGAGCTATCTGAGAAGGAAAATACTCTCTTCACACACACTTGACAGTCTTTAGAATTCCTTAAGCAGAGGTGTCTGTGAAGGCAGCCCCGTAAGCGACAGGCTACCCCGTTTTCTCTATCTTCTGGAAGCCGGGTGGCAATTCCCGTGTGTGCTTTGTGAGTAGGCTCACTCCTGAGGCAGCTGGCGTTGGAAACATCTAACACAGCCTCTCTGCCACATTTCCCAGACCTGGCAGCGGTGCCTTCCACGTTGGTATGGAAGGCCACGGCGTCGAACATTTAGAAATAGCTTTCAGGGAAAATCCTAATGGCCTTCAGTTGCATGTACGCCTTTCTGTTCATCTTTATTTTTATCAGAAAATGGCACAGTTGTACCATTTGGGATTTCATTTCAAATCAGTGAAGTGTTATATATGAGCCAAATAAGATGATTCATAACTTGTTACGTTCTTTCATTTTCTTTTTTATTGTCAAACTTAATAGTCATGAAAAGCTATCGTTTAGAAATATGATGTAAGAAAGGCTGCAAATTTGAAACAGTTATTTTAAAATCTTTTTTTAACATCATTTTAGAGCAGATGTCACTTATTGCCCTTACAGAATGTTTAGTCTTGTTATTTTTTTTTTTTTTAGAAAAAGAGAATATCCCTTATTAAAATTATACAGGCTTAGTTGCCCGAGAGACATGAGTAGAGGCTGAGAAATGAATTTTGCAGGTTTTCTGCGTAGTACCTATAGAGGAAATGAGTACCAGTTATTTTTGCTAGAAGAGCAATCTATTGTTTAAATAATTATTTTTATAATGCTTCTTTGTTCTGAGCAATACACTTGGTAATTGTCTTGAATAATCATGTGAGGAAATTACAGTGACGATTAAAAACAGATATATTGCTTGGGATGTACATGTATTTTTTATTTATATAAAATAGCAAAAGTATATGCTAAAAACACCTACTTATGGCTGTATATATATATTGAACAACATAAATGACCCCGTAATTCTGTTAACGGTAACTATTGATTGTATTAATCATTCATGGCCATCCATTTGTGTTAGCCTAGACTTCCAGGCTCATAGAACACTTTAAAAATCAAGTGAAGGCTGTGGCCTCTGTGCCCTGTTAAAGTGCATATATTCATAAAATTTTGTAATTTCAAGAGGTTTGTGGTTCCCTCCAAGCATGTTGATTTTTGGACCCCTAGTTAAGACTTCCTGAACTATTTAATGTTTTTACACAGAAGTATGATACTAAAAGCAATGTATAGAAGATATAGGGAGACAGTTTTGCTTGGACAAGCCATTGAATAATTAGAGCCGTAGCTTAGAAGACTCACCTTTGAGGGGAGAGTATTGCCCATCCATCAGGGGATTTAGTTTTGAGGATGGATACCTTGTCTGTGGGGATGGAGTAGAGATTTGTTCTGGACTGTTCCATCAGGGCAGTGAAGCACAAAATTATAGCTAGAAGTGTATTTGGGATGAGAGGAGATAAATTATTTTTTTGGGCTGGATGCTTACCTACCTTAAGCGGATTGAACCAACTAAGAAACGATAGAATTAACTCTAAAGTTTAGTAGGGTGACTGATTATAAGATAAATATATTAAAATATATCAGTAACTTTCCTAAATATTAAGAACTGTGATTGATGATATGTAATAAAAAAGTTACTGGATAAATGCAAAAAACAAAATATAAGCTATATACCCAAATATGAAAGCTACAAATCAATGTAAAAAAGATGTTACATGATAAATAGTATTATATAACTAGAGTAATTAAGTAAAATCCATTTTTATGAGCTTGAAACCAAATTAAATCCAAATAGCTTTAAATTTATAAAAGGTAAAAATAACTGAAATCAGCGTTCCTGGGAAAATATGAGTGAGTTGTTTAATAATATCGCTAGGGGGGGAGTTTTCCAATATGTGACTCCAAAGACAGTCCTGCAACTTTTGTAAAGGTCAGTGTGACCCTGTATAAAAAGTTCTTGAAAATGTAAAGGCTAGTAAATTATCTTACAAAAAATGACCCATTTGCAATTATATGGATACTGAATAACCCTATAGCACTCTTCATACTTGTAGAAAATTATGAACATATAGTACAATCTGAGTAACATTTCAACCCTGTCCTAAACCCCTGGCTATTAGCTATTCCTCATATCCCCACCCTGCCTTTTCTTCACAGAACTTATCATAACATTATACTAAATGTTTGATTTATCTAATTTGATTTTTATCTTCCCTTTTCTTTAATTTAAGCCTCACTTAACATTAGCGTTTTTTAAAAAAATCGTTTTAACCGCTGTATTTCCAGGGCTAGACTCATGCATGGCACAAAGTAGGCATTCAATTAAATCTGAATGAATGAAGAAGTGTTAATAGCAGCACTATGTTCAATCTTGGTTTTTATACCCAATTTCCAACAACCAGTTGCTCTTTTTCCCTATATTTTCTACAAAAAATTGAATATTTTAATTTAGTGTGGATAGCCTAATCTAATACACAGAAACATGTAATTAGGAATAAAATTTGAAGACATATAAAATAATAGACATTTATACTTATTTTAATTCTGTTTACTGTAATGCTTGTTTTTAATGTAGTTCAAAAAAATTTGGGGATATAGTTTGTGGCTATCTTGGATGGCTTTTTTTCGCAGCCTTATAAAAGCTATTTAAATGTCATTGCTTTTGGAATGAAAGCTATCTTCATCAAAACAGTCTTGAAAATATATCTCTTTGGGCAATGACATTTAAATAAGGATTGGCATTACTTTCTCATATGTATCATTTTTTTCTTTTGCTAAACTGTGCTGCTTGGTATAAGAGTGCACATTTCATTTCAAGTCCTATTGTATAGAGATGGGAAATGAGCAGTGTCTCTATAGGTATAATTAATAAAATACTGAGTCCCTGTTTTCAAAGGGGATTAATTTTGATTTTTAACTGTGTGAGTAGGTTATTTTATTGTGTTCACCAAACTTAAAGAATTCCAACAGTGATTTTTCCCAGTAAACACTATTAAATTGATCCTCGCATTAAGTTAGTAGAAAAGGTAGCACAGATCTTGATACAAGAAAATTGAAGTTGACATAATTTTCAAAAGGAAAGGGGACTTGAGTTTGAGAAGATAGTGGCAGCTTAGTGTTTGCACCTACAATTCCGATCGAGGAACAGTTAGCAAAACCCAAAACAGCCTGGACAACTGTCACAGCAAGGTTCTTCCCCCCGACCTAAGCGATGAGCAGGTCAGGACAAACCTGCAAAAACTGCCAGGCGTGGGCTTTGGAACCTCCACGTAAGTGGAAAGAAGGCAGGAGCGGGAAGCAAGGCCCCTGATGGCCCTGAGAAGAGGTGACCTCCCGCGTCACCCGCAGGCACCTTCTGGAAGCGCCGCTCCCAGGCGCAGAGCTGCACAGCCGGGAGCAAGAGGCCCGCAGTGAGCGAGGAGACAGAGCGGGGCTCCTCCGAGAGATGCGGGATCACGCCGGGAACCCGCTCGCTCAGGGACTAGTCACTGAGCGCTGAGCGTGTGTTCAGGGACTAGCAGGTGCTTGAGCTGCAAAAAAGAATGTCACCAAGTCCCAGCCTTTCGGTGGCTTTTTGTCTGGTAAAGGAGACCGGCTCATAAGGAGGGAAAGAATGCCAGCAGGGAAATTATGCCACTGGAGAAAATCAGGATGCATTAATTCTATAACATTTAATCATCAGCTAAACTTTAAATTTTTTTCTACCATTTATTTCCCATCAGAAATAATCAGTACTTTTGCATGTATTTTTTTTGGTGGAAAAAAACCCCCACACAACCAATTACTGTACTGGGGTAAAATAATCTCAGAATTTTAATATTTAAATCTTTATTAGTTTATTGCCACACTGTTGTGATTCCAGAAAGCAAAAAGGGCTTTGAGGTTTGTTTCAAAAGGTTAATCAAGTTGAGAATAATTTCAGAACTGTGTGCTTAAAAGAGAGAAAAGTCCATTGGAAAATAGCAAAGCAGTTTACTTATTTATGAAAACGCGGACTGCCCCTCGTTTTTCTCCACGGTAAAATGAAGCTAATTGATATGCCTTCTGTATCCACAAACCATGTTGGGAAGAGAGAGAAAAGTTCTTAACCTACTTTTCCATCTTCAATTTTTAACTTTATCATGCTTGTTAATTGCCTGGGTGTCCTTTAACCATCAATTTCCATGATTCTTTCCCAGAGGCTTGGTTTAATTTTAAAAGTGCAGTGTATTCAGCCCTAATTATGTGAGCGCTCACTGCAAACAGCAAGATAGAGTGATGACCACGGAGTGTCCTTAAGCCAGTGCTTGGATCCCTGGAGCACTTGCTGTAAACACGCAGTGACTAGGAAATACAACCGCATAAGGGAGCATTTTGAAGCTAGTGACATTGGAAAGTGGGGTTTCTTCCTGGGACATAACTTGACTCACTGTGATTTTTTAAATATATATATTTTTGAATTTTACATTTTTAAAATATTAAGTATTTAAACACCCCCATGGTCTCAAATTCTTTCCATAATCAATAACTAGACATGAAGTGGCTCTACTTGACCTAAGTTAGAATGAAGTTGACAAACTATACACTGTGTGCTGAGAAATACTGCCCTTTGTTTTCTTTGAAAAACTTGCTACTAGGCTGACTTCCGCATCTATAATAAATCAAAATTTTAGGCATTTTTACATTAATGTTGTGGGGGAAAGAATCACTGTTAAAATGTTTTGACCGGTCACACGTGGGTAAAGCAACAGCCAGTGGTTTATTCTACAGAAGATGGTCAGATGCAGTGTTACCTGCTGAGTTCTATGGGCCAGGCACTGTTCTAAGTGTCTTGATTTATATTATCTCACTGAGTTTTTGCAGCCACCCCACAACAGGTACTATCTGTATCATATTACAGCTCAGAAAACCAGATTATAGAGAGGTGAAGTGATCAGGCAGCTTCCAAGTGGGGAAGCTGGGATTTGAACCCAGGGACCTGGCTTCAAGCCAGGATCTTAACCACTGTCCTTTGTCCCAGAGAGATTCAGTCATATCCTGATTCAGTGACTCAGTCTTTTTCTTGACTTTATAGAAAATGTACTGTTAGGATTCATATATTCTGTTCCTGTCTATAAGAATCTTAGATATTTAGCTGGTAATCTTGAGTGGGAAATGGTGCGCCATTAACCAGATACTGGTGCAGTTTTCTAAAGAGTTTTATTTCTTATTTCTAGTTGATCATGTTGGATTGGATCCCATCTGTCAAAACCTAGTTATTACAAATGCTCATTTGTTTTTCTTAAAAACTTAAAATTTGACAGTAAAGCGCTAAGAGTAGATTTTGAATATTGAGTCTAGGCCGAGTTGCAGAGTCTAAAGGATCTGGGGTCTGCTCGCCAGCCTTTCGCTACAGCATTTTCCCTTTTCATGCTTGAGCTTCTTTCCCATTAAAACAGTAAAACTCATAGACTCAGGCAGCAGTGTGGTGACTACCAGAGGGAAAGGGGCCGGGGAGGTAGAAGAGGGAAGGGGGTTGTAAATGGTGACAGGAGACTTGGCTTTGGGTGGCGAACACACAATACAACATACAGATGACGTATCAGAATTTTGCGCATCTGAAACCTATATAATTTTATTAACCAATGTCACTTCAATAAATTCAATAAAAATTAAAAACACAGGAAAGCATCTGACATCAACCATTACTCATGGTATTCAGACTTAAATATGTGCATGATTAAGTGACTTTATCCTATTTTTGTGCTGAAGTTTTTACATGTAATGGGAGAAGAGAAACTGTTCACAATGGAAAGTGAGCAAATTACTCGGATGCAGGCAGACGATGGGAGCTGTGCAGAGATGACCCTTACGTCGCATTAAGCTTACGTGACTCTTCTTGAAGGTAAAGCTGGTTTAATACTGTGGGATGATCCAGGGGAAGGTCAAAAGGTACAACTGAGTAAAACAAGAGACTGAGTTGAGGAACATAAAGTGTCGGGCCACCTGGGTACGGCTGTGTTTTGTCTCGAGCAGTTCAGCACCTCTGTGTAGACACCGAGACTTCAGGCGGTCGCCTAGGCCCGCCCGTGGGTGTGGCGGTGGATGTGCTGGAGTGAGGGCCCGAGTGAAGCTCCGTGGCCGGAGGGCGAGGGCCCTGGGTGCTGCGCCGTGAGATGCGGCGAGTTCGGGAAAGACTAGCCGCAGAAGGTTTGGGTGAATGAGTAATGGACGCGGTGTGACTAGTGACAGGGTGAGGGTAGGACTCGGCCGGCCAAGACAGCTTAAGGGACACGGCTGGTTTCATGCCGTGCCTGAGTCAGGAGCAAAGCTGGCGTCAGACCCATAGTGTGAGGTGCTGGAAATCGTCTGTAAGTATGCGGTGGCATGTCCCTCCCAAGTCATGTATTATAAAATTCAGAGTAGAAGTGAGAGCACTGGGTCCAGAAAGGCTCTCTAATCATATTTTCCAGGAAATTATATTACCACTTATTTATATTTTCTAAGTAGTAATTGTTTGGGAATTCTGAAGTTATGTGCCTCCTACGTACAGCATCTAGTGCCTTTATATCCATGCTTCTCTATATCCATGCTTCTCTTACTGAAAATGCACATTCATTCTGTACTTATTTTAAGTCCTACAAAGATTTTTAATTGTATTCTAAAATATATTAAGAAAACATTGTTTTCATAATATTGGAAAATTTTTTCAATTTGTAATATCATTTTCTGATTTATAGGTAGTGACTAAAATACACTTTATTAAATTAAATCTAGAAGGCAGAAACACAAAACTTAAATTATATCTAATAAAAATACATTGCTGTTAGTCCTGTATAAGTCACAGAATATTCTCTAGTTCATTCTTACAAACTGTAAATCGTGAACAGATATCATAAATCATGTAGATGGAAGATACGTCATGAATTATATTGTTTGTAGAGTGTATGTTTCCTTTTTTTCCCATTCTTTTATTGAGCAGTTTTAATAATTGCATCCTTAGAGAGCTGTGTGGCACTTAAAAAATATAGACCTCTAAGTTCTCTCATAAAATAGTTTTAAATGATTAAATTCTAATGGGAGATATTTTTAATTTTTTTAGTATTTATCCCAAAGAGCCAATTTATATAACTCATAACAAGCAACTTAATTTAAGGCAAATTTGTGTGTATATATAGACTAAAAGACCATGAAAATTAGCATTTTAATATTAAAATTGAAAGCATAACTCTCTCATGGAAAGCTTGTACTATACCGGAAGGTTTTCATTTATTATTTAAATGTCTAAATTTGTTGCTTCATCAAGGAAAAAAACATTATTTTGCCTTAAACACTAAAAGAAAAATCACTTAAAATGTGAGAATAAATGATGGAAAATAATTTGGGGGATATATGTATTCATATTTGAGTTGCGAGTAGTGAAATAAAAGTTAGTGCTAGAAGATTCTGCAGTGTCCTGTGGTAGAGAGCCTGAGGTCAGGTTTGTGACGGTTGCCTAGGGTCTATTTTAGAATGTTTTATCAGTTCCCTGTAGCTATAGAAAACTTTATTTGAAGACAAACACATCTCTATTACCTCTGACCCCCGACTTGTGATGCTGATACAAGCAAAGAATTGTGCTCCTTGAAAAAGCTACTAATGACTAGGGATCCTTGGGTGGAATTTGAAAAGATAACCTACAGAGTTCCAAGTGACCCAAGATGGAACAAATTGCGCAACTAAATAAACCAGTTTTGAACAATAACCCGAAGTATCAAGGAAGTTTCCACGAGTCTCTACTGATGTAGATAAATGAGTCAATGAATAAAAGGAGAGGCACATCCCCTGCGAAGGAATTTCAAATCATTTAAGCGACTCACCTCTCAGGGAAGGGCGCTATAGCTCCCCAGTCTGATCGTGGGCCGTGCGTGGGAACTTCTTTCAAAGAGTGAGTGAAAACAGGACTCCTGGTGCAGGTGAGAGACCTGACCAGCACCGTGACAGCACTGATCCCGGTCGCCGTGATAAGCCACGTTGCACTTAGGAACTCTTGACAAGATGTGATCTCGGTCTCTGGGGTCTTCCTCCCCAAAGCCCATAAGGCCAGTGTCATCATAAGAAAAACATCGCCCATCTAAATTGTGAGTGAGATTTTATAAAACGCCTGACCTGTGCTCCTCCAAATGTCAAGGTCATCAAAATCAAGAACAGTCTGAGAAACTGTCACAAGCAAGAGGGACTGAGACATGACAACTAAATAGTAATGTGGTGTCCTGGACAGGATCCTGGAACAGAAGGATAGGAGATAAAAATAGGGACGTCTGAATAAAGTACTAACTTTAGAAAATAATAATGTACAATTGTTGGTTTATTACCTCTGACCAGCGTAAGATGTACAAATAGGGGAAACTCTGCACTATCTTTGTCGTTTTCTATAAATTTAAAATTATTCTGAGGCAAAGCTTATTTTTTTTTAAGATAATCACAACAATCTTTTAGCAACCAGACACCCAGAGACCATAGCAAAAGCTGCAGGCTCTCCAATTAAATAATTAGGTCTTTTACATAAAATTGTTCTTTATTTTTTCATGACATCACTGGTATTTCTGAATTGTTTAATATGGCAACTGCCTATTCTAAACAAATAGACCAAAAGCAGGGACTTTCAAGAAAAACAAATTTACTTATTCTTGTCAGATATTTTGACTTAAGCCCTTAATCAGTTTTTAATTACTTGATAGAGTTGTATTTTTTTGTCCCACACTGGGTTGATAATAGACGAGATGGGGGAAAAGTAGGTTTACAATTGTTCTTATGGAAAATAATACAAAAAATTATTAAGAAATACTAATACAAGAGTGAACTGTATTTTGCATACTCACAACTATAAATCAACTTTTCCTCCACCCTGTATATATATATAAGCTACTATTGTAAAGTAATTGAGATTTGGGGACATTTGTTGGAATCTGTTTTGTCATGTGCTGTTTACTTAGCATTTTTTCAATAAAAATTGATTTTGGAGGAGATGTTATTATGGATTAATACATTGTAATTTATAGCATTGTAGGATTGTCTGAGTATATGTGTTACTCTTATCCCTTGGAAAAGCATGCATTAAAAGGAAGATTTAATCATTTTCTGAAAAAGAGAGAGAGAGACATAGAGAGAGAGAGAGATTTTCCCCAGTAAGTAGTAAATCCTGAGGTAAGAGAGCTTATGTTTGATCTTTAGAGAAATTAATGTTTGCCAGTTACAGCATAGTGCATGGAGGCGTCCTTGGGTCCCAGTAGTGTAGGGGCCTGACAGTTAAACTTACCCCTGGTCCACAATTATATTGTTATCTGATGGAGGTATTATCTCCATGATCTGTTAGGGCCTCCACCTTGATGAGTCACACTCACACCCCCTTAGTAAATGTGCTCCTATGTTTATAAGCTTCTTTGGGAGCATTATTTTAAAGAAACCCAGGGCCTAAAGTAGGAATTAAAATTCTTTCCTACTTTCCACTATTTAACTCAAAAATATATGGAATGTGTTGGATTTAGAATGTTTCAATTAACTTTTTTTCAGGGGGAAAAAAAAAAGCTCCAATCAGCATAATTTGAAGATTCAGGGTGTTTTTCCCCTTCATGTTCCTAAATTTTGCTTTCCTGCTTTTCCTCCAGATTGTGTGGACTGAATATATCACATCTATGATCCAAAGCAAATTTCTTCACTCGGGTTTATGTCTCGTTTCCCCCTCCTCTACAATTACGTTTTCCATGTCAATGTAAAACCTAAAGAGGTCTTTAAAAACCTCTTTATATTGATTTTTATTAGTAGTTTCCATACAATCAGCTTTAAAACATGGTCAGATTTCTCCCAGTCTTGGAAAGTAGGTAGGATATTTGTCAGTACCTCTCCCCGCCCTGATCGCAGGGGGACATGGGAGCCCCACGGAGTTGTCTCCATCAGAAAAAGATGAACAGCTTGCAGGTGGCTCTTCCTCCTGCTCTATTACCATTGCTTTTGTAGCATGAGCAATCCAAAAATGCACCCCCACCATGTTTCTCAGATCTCGAGCATCATTCCCAGGGCCCATTTCCCACCCCGACCCGTGCTTCTCTGACCTGAGCTTTCTGCTCCCTGCCCTTAAGCTCTGTCCCTTATTCCCCTTATACGCCCTACTCATCGCCTCTTCTCCCACGTCCTAAACCAACACCTCCACTCCCAGCTCCCAATCTGCCTACCCTTTAGACCCATTTCTTTTTCAACTGAAGCAGTATTTTCACTGGCATTCTTCCAGCCTCCTCAGAATTCACGTAGCACAGTTTTCCAAAAGCGAATCGAGTCTCCCCGTCAAACCAGGCCCCCTAAGGACGCGTTCCCGTCCCTGCACCACCTCTGACATCCCCATTCTGCACTCAGGTTGGAGACCTTAGGGCCGCCTTCCCCTCCCGCACTGCCTTCTCTGCCTACACTAGGTATTGTCACAAGGCAGAACTCGCCCTCTCTCTCTCATCCCCGCTGCCCTCACCCCGTCAAACCCTCGTCGAACCCTCGTCGCCCTCCTCACGTCACGTTACCACAACCTCCTTCCCCCGGCCTCGCTTTCCATTTCCATTCATCATTTTCGCTGCTTTCCAAAAGGGAAAGTCGTTATTTGGTTATGCCACTCAGTTACCCAAGACTTTCTAGGCCTTACTACAATATTCCATATTGACTCCGACATTTTTCTGGCTACTTTTCAATTCCTTTGCTATGGGACCCCATTGCTCCTGTGCCTCTCTATTTCCAACTTCTCCCCAGAATTCACTCTGTTGCTCTGCAAGGGTTGGTTTCTGTCCAGCTTCCCAAACATGTCCACACTAATTTACATATTGCCACATTTTATTCCTTTGGCTCTTGCATTTTGTCTGTTCAAATCCCGGGTCTGGCTTCCTCAGCCCTTTCTCTCTACCTCCTATGCGTGTTGTTTTCCATTTTTTGCCTTCAACTGAATTTTTGGGAGTTCATTATGAAGCTTGGAGTAATTATTGGCTGGTCTAGGAAAACTAACCAGCTGCTGAGATAAATTATCCAGTCCTTTACACTCATTTCATCATTCATTTTATTTCTATACACCTAATTTTTAAACTAGCATCACTGCTTTTGACCCTCTTGTTGGGTAAAGAACTATGCCATGCACATGAAGATGAATGTAGTCTTCATACACATTTTATGTGCAAACAATATTCAAGCTTTGGGAAAATTTAGGTAATCAATAAGCACATTTTCAAGATTTGGCTGATACAATAGCAGTTGAAGTGTCTGTATTATCCCAGGTGAGAAATTATATGTTCTGGCCAAGCATTTTCATCTGTAATCTTTAATAATTCAATTTTCAAAGTCAGGTTGTTGCAGTTTGAACTTGTTTTTCAGTGAAGAGAGTGATTCTAGCTACTTGTTGGGGGTGGGCAGAGAACAACAGCATCAGCGATAACCAAAGCCATCTCTGTTCACCTTGGTGCAGTCTGCATTCTGATTGAATCACGTGGCTTTTCTGAGGCCTGTATTCTAATTCATTCACTTAATCTTTCAGTAGCACAACAAATACTCTTAGAGCCCCTGCTCTCTGCCGAGAATAAGTCAGGTGCTGAGGCTACAGCCTCTGTATCTGCTCCCCCTGGGCCTTCCCTTATCCATGTTTTTTCCATCTGAAATGCTCCGTCTACCTCGACATGATCTTCATCTGTCAAAACCCCTGGGTGAGCTTACAGCCCTTCCTCAGTTTCCTCCAGTCTCCTGAACTAACTGGTTTGCCTCTCCTCAGTTCCCAGAGTGCTTTGTTTCTGTCCTATTCATTGTCATCCAAATGGATCATGTTGGACTTTGTATTTTTGCCATTTTCATACATCTTGCAAAGTATAAAATATCAAAAATTTTACTGAATTGAAATAAAATTTTATGGGATTGAAGCGAAAATTATGCCACTGCCGACACTATATTTAGGTGCATTGTTCAAACATGGCATTTCGCACCGATGGATATAACTATATGACGACTTGTCCTTCTTTGGCTTAGGTTATTGGAATCTAGCCCAATGACAGACTTATCCAAGTATGTATTTCTTCCTAAAGGGAATCTTACAAAATAATCAATTTTCATTTTAGAAAAAACTAACCTATGACACTGCCAAGCCCCTTTCTCCTCCGAGATTTCCACCTCAGCTCGTTTCCTGCTATTTATATTCCTGTTGCCCAAGAGTGGGCTTGGCTCGTGGCCACTGCTTTGGCTCTTTCCCCTTTTCTGTGTATAATTTCTCCCTTGGAGGGCTTCTGTTTCCCTGGGCTTCAGTTTTCAAATCTATACGCCGACTCCTAAAGTTGTTCCCCAAGCTCTGGCATCACTTCTAAGTCTCAGAAGATGACAGTTCCCACTGCCTTCTGTCATGTGGACTTGAACATATTAAACTCATTATTTCCAAAACTGAATTCTTAATCTTCCCCCATATACACCCAAACTGTCATATTATCAGTTTCTAGTGTCCCTGGCAGAAGACATGGGAGCTTTACTTGACTCTAAGTTCCTTCTGGAAACCAGATAATCGCACATCTTACCTACTGTTCCTTCACTAGGTTCTTTACTGTCTCTTCTTTGTCTTTCCCTAGTTAGTTTCCATATTAACTTTCCTTAAAATCACTTCATTCTCTCAGTTTCCTGCTTTGATACTCAAATAACTTGTACAAAACAAAACTCTTAGATCTGAGACCATTGATACTTTTCGAGGTTCATTTTTTCCAAGGAAAAGATAGGAACCCAGAGTGAGGGGATATTCTCATAGGTATAGGTCTAGATAATGCTAAATACCAGAAGTTCAGCATGTTTGCATCTACCTTGCCTTCTTTCCACTGTGTCACACTGATTCTTAAGTAGCTTTATTCCCCCTAACACCAAGGAATTTGTTTTGCTCAATAATAAACACAAATATGACAAAACACTATAACAACAGATTAGTATTTTGTCTTAAAAACATAACTATTGTTTTTCTATGAAGTTGTTTTTAAGGAAAGAGCAATTAAGTTGGAAAATATTTTAAAAATGCCCACATTCCCCTTATCAAATAAGACTCCTCTAATTTGATAGAATGCTTGATTGTGTGCTAATATCCATAATGGTTGGAATTTAATAAATGGATTACCATCTGAATCCAAATTATGGATCCACCATCTAGTATGTTTATGCATTTTCAGTAGTAGATATTTGGAGTGAAGCCAGAGATAAATGTATAATTTTGCAATTGTGACTATGTATTTTGATAATGAATACTAATTATTTTCAGTCATGTCATTCTTCTGTGTATAAAGAAAATTGTACTATGGCTATGGCATAAAAACATATGTGTGTAAAAATGCAAATAAATACAAATCAAAATAAATATAATGCTGGACACTAGAATGGAGAAAATCCTGGATGAGTGACTAGAAAACCTGGCTTCGAGTCTCAGGTACCACTGACCAGCCAAGTAATTTCGGCTCGGTCACATACCATTGTTTCATTCAGGTTTCTCATTTGTAAACAGAGGACTAATAAGAAATTTCTGTATGTCTCACAAAACTGTTGAGAAAATACAATGAGAATGATTACTGTGAAAATACTTTATGAATGCTGAAGTCTTTTTACAGTTATTGTCTGACAAAGTCCTACAACTTCATAATAGTTTGGCAACCAAGTTAAAAGGTACCAAAGCAGAGATAGAAAGTTGATTTACCTTACTAGTATTAGTTGTATTTATTTCTAGAATTTTATCAAGTTGTACCTCAGAGTATCTTAGAGTGTTTGGGTTGATAACTTGCAGAACTTTGCATATGATCTCGGTATGATTTCTTTCCATGCACATTTTACAATGTAATGTGTTGTAAATTTGTTAACAGCATCAGTCTCTGCTAATATTTTTCCAGAGCCCACAGTATAGTTGACACTGTACGAGCAGATAAGATGTCTCAGCTCATTGTCTTCTCTTCAGTGTTTTTGAAAATCCAATAGCCTTCAATGTGAAAGGGGTTGCTATTCTATAATGCCTTTATTTTTTAACATTTGATATATAATTCTTATTCAAAGGGGGACAAGACAAATGGGTACAAAACAAATAGTTTGCTCTAGGATGTCTGTTTTTCAGGAAGCAATATGAGGATGGCACTTTCCACCCTCCAGGACCAGTGTGGGTCTCTGGGCAGGTCGTTGGTCAAACAATCCTTGGGCTGATATCAAGATAAACCACTAGGTAACGCCTGGGGCCCACGAGCTTTGAAAAATCTCTCTCTAAATATTCTTACCGCACCCTTTGAGGCTCAGTTCTTGAAGCCATTGGGGTTTGTAGGACCAGCTGGTACTGGTTCTGTGGCTTCTCCGCCACCTTCTCACTGGACTGGTTATCTACGTCCTTGTTTACTTTTAACGATGTGTGGATTCTGTTTACATCTCTTCAGAGTTTTAATCTAGACAAGTTTTTCTGTATTCAGTTTTTCAAGTCTTTTCTCACAAATTAGACCTTCCATTTCTTTAATTATCTTCCCGCCTATTCTTTTCTGGATATCTTCAGCTGGTCCACATTTTCATGATATTTAGATGCAGCCAACAGAAAAAAATTCAAGTGACAGATACTTATAGACTGAGATTATAGTGCTGTTCCTTCATTTCTTTATCAATTCAGTAGATAGAGAGTTCACTGTAGTTGCAGGCACTGTGTTCAACCATGGGGATGGGATATAGTGGGAAGCAGAAATAAGCGTGGCCCCTGACTACGGCACATCCATTGTAGCTGGAGAAATAGACCTGAAAAAAGTGTCCGTGTGCATTTACAACACCGAGGATGTGTGTGTGTGTGCGTGTGTGTGTGTGTGCATGAAGGAGAAGCCAAGGTACTTAGGGAGCATAATGGGGCGCCTGGCTCCGTCTGGAGCTCATTTCTCCATTAAGCCTAAGGATGCTTCTCTGGGGCTTACAATGTGTATAACACTGTTGCAGGGTTTATTTATTTTTTCTTTAAATTCAGTAGAAGAACAAGACATGATCACTGCCTTTCATAAAATACCAAGGATGGCCTGTGAGAGTTCTGTCCACCCAAACTTTTCTGCAGTCTCGTGTGAAGTGTCTTTAAGATATGGTAACACTTTTTATTGACCAAAAATTAGCACTCTAAGCAAAAGCAGAGTGCCGGATAAAGAAGTAGTTTTACTTGAAATCTTCCTAAATCCCTCTTCCACGGCTCCAGTTTGCCCCCTGCCCTAATCCCACCCAAAAGATACTTTGGAAATGCCACTGTGTGGTACTCTCAGAAGTCTGTGTGCCACGGGAGTCATGGGGACAAAGAGGAATCACTGTGGGTTAGACACCCTGGGCCGCGTGACTGTGGGTTAGACACCCTGGGCCTCGTGACTGTGGGTTAGAGACCCTGGGCCTCGTGACTGTGGGTTAGACACCCTGGGCCTCGTGACTGTGGGTTAGAGACCCTGGGCCTCGTGACTGTGGGTTAGACACCCTGGGCCGCGGGACTGTGGGTTAGACACCCTGGGCCGCGGGACTGGGGGTTAGACACCCTGGGCCGCGTGACTGGGGGTTAGACACCCTGGGCCGCGGGACTGTGGGTTAGACACCCTGGGCCGCGGGACTGTGGGTTAGACACCCTGGGCCGCGTGACTGGGGGTTAGACACCCTGGGCCTCGTGACTGTGGGTTAGAGACCCTGGGCCTCGTGACTGTGGGTTAGAGACCCTGGGCCTCGTGACTGTGGGTTAGAGACCCTGGGCCTCGTGACTGTGGGTTAGACACCCTGGGCCGCGGGACTGTGGGTCAGACACCCTGGGCCGCGGGACTGTGGGTTAGACACCCTGGGCCGCGGGACTGTGGGTTAGAGACCCTGGGCCTCGTGACTGTGGGTTAGACACCCTGGGCCGCGGGACTGTGGGTTAGACACCCTGGGCCGCGGGACTGTGGGTTAGACACCCTGGGCCGCGGGACTGTGGGTTAGACACCCTGGGCCGCGGGACTGTGGGTTAGACACCCTGGGCCGCGGGACTGTGGGTTAGAGACCCTGGGCCTCGTGACTGTGGGTTAGAGACCCTGGGCCTCGTGACTGTGGGTTAGACACCCTGGGCCGCGGGACTGTGGGTTAGACACCCTGGGCCTCGTGACTGTGGGTTAGAGACCCTGGGCCTCGTGACTGTGGGTTAGACACCCTGGGCCTCGTGACTGTGGGTTAGACACCCTGGGCCGCGGGACTGTGGGTTAGACACCCTGGGCCGCGAGACTGTGGGTTAGAGACACCGGCCTCGTGCTGGAGGAGTTGCCCGTCCCCTTGAAGATGGAGAAGGTAAGAAGAGGAAAAGCAATGAAATGAGCTCTCAGTCCTCCCAGGGAGCAACTGTGCCGATGAAATTAGGAAAAGATGTTCAGGGGAGACATGACTGGATTAGCCTGTCTCAGGCTCTGCGATCAGGTGGAGGATTAGTGGGAGGACAGGTCGGAGGCACGGGGGGGATGTAAATGGAGACATTTACATCTGTTTTACTTTGCCAACAGTCTCGGCATGATTTAATTCTCATAATCCTATTCTAGAGGCTGATATTTCTCTTTTAATCTTTTATGTTATTATATAACACCATATGGCTTTAAATACTGACTTTTGAGTTAGTAATCTCAAAACACAACAGAATAATTATTTCAGGAATTGCTATATTTGACACATATATAAGATCAGTTCTTGAGTCCCTGCATTTTTTTTTTTTCTGGTTATCTCTCTGGTACCAAGAAAAGTCTTAGATTTTATTTTTCACAGGTTTCCTGTTTTTGTTATTTGCTTTTTTAGTTGGTGAAGAAACAAAACACACAGCCTGTCACTTTTATGAAGGTGGAAGCCATGTCTTTTAAAAATGAACTGACATATGCCCATCACAAAAACCTCTTACAGGATCGAGTACACTTTTAATCAGTTTTAAAATTCCCTGCAGGTCACTGGGCTACGTAAAAAAGAACACATCACTTCTGCTTGTTAGTGGGGTTCAGTTATCTGCGGAACAACATCCTATTGTGGATATATTTTCTGTTGAAGAAAAAAAAAAAAAAAGAAAAAGGTGCAATAAATGCCACAGAATAAAGAAGGAAGGGAGGAAAGATGCTACAGCGATGTGGAAACATACGCATATCCGTTCTTGGTGGGGCTTGAAGTGAATGGGAGTTGGGGGGTGTTCACTCGACTCATTTGTAGGTGACTGAAAATTTCGCATTGTACGGCCATTCTGCTGACAATAAGCCCTAGAGTTTGTGAGACCTGCAAGGACAGCTAAGGAAAGCTGGCCCTCGATTCTTAAATATTCCATAGCGAATGTTACGTTGCCCACACACCCTTCATGCTTGTCACTGACTTGGGAACACATGCTTCTCTTAGATGCATTTTCTTCCTGACACACCACCCATTCTGCTCCCCAGATAACACATAGCTGCCAGTGGGTGCAAACTGCAGCGTAATTCAAGTATGACATCACATCTTTAAGCATTGTTTTAGAAATAAAACATAAACTGAATGGAAATGGCATTCCTATGTATCCACCCATGTACAATGTACAGCCTGAAATCCATGGAAACAAATGATGTTTAACTTCAAAAGCCTATTGTTAAAATGAATATGTGGATATTATTTTTAAAATATTTTGAAGAAAATAATGTATTATAGAAAATGTATAAGTATAAGCAGAACTTAACATTTTTTAATTGAGATTTTGTTCAATCACATTCTTGGCTGCCCGTCATCATGATCCTTCATTTTCATTGGGAAAATGGTGTTTTAAACTATATGGAGAGAGAACATTGGATGTAGCCACGGGTGTGTTTAATGTATCATAACAGCTAATGTATTAACTGAAAGGTACGCACACTACCCATACCTTTTACCTTCCCCTGGCATTGCATTCCTTTTCTCTGTACCTTGGGTGTCTTTCTCTTGGCATTCCCAGTGGCAGTCCCAGTGGGTAGCTAGTGGCAACCTAGCAACTAGCATAGCTTTAGTGCTTAGTAAATGTGGTGGTTCTGTGCACACCAGAGCAAGTCACTGTAGTGTTAGGTGAAATATCAACTCACCGACCTGTGAAATATCCTGGCCTACTCTCCGTCCTTCCCCCAAGGAAGACTCATCACTCTTCTGAGTGTCCCTGGGATTGATCTTTCCATTAGTCTGTAATAGGACTTAAAATATTTTAGAAGACATTAGTGAACTGTTTGTCTTTCCTGGACCTTGTTTTCTCGAGGACTGGCTGTGTCTAGGTTTTTTTGCGTGCAGTGAGGAGCCCAGGCAGCAGCCTTTATTTGTCGATAAAGTCACAGATGTGCTGTGAGTAAAGTGCAAGCCCAAGAACCCCCAGCAAATCGCCTCTGAATTTCCATGATAATAGCACTTTCTTTAAACAGATGACCAGTTATTTCTCTCCTTTGGAAACTCAGAGTAAACTCAGTTTACTATTTATGCATACGTCTTAAATTCTCTCCATGTCTGTTTTAAGTATAAGTCTTCACTTTCCTATTAAGTTGGAAGTTCTTGAGGGCAGAATTGGTATCTAATTTGTTTGCATTTCTTAGAGCGCATAGAACCATACCTGATGTGGAGAAGATAGCCAGTACGCATTTGTTGGAATGATTATGATATAACAATTTTGAAAAAATACTTGGTACTAACTTTCTTTCTTACTCTCTAAGTGCTTTTTGCCTTTAGAGCATCTGAACTCATTTTTGTTTGTACACTAGTGAGCTATCTTTGCAGCCAAGGCAGAAAGAATTCAGAGATCCCCTTTGAAATAGGCAGTCCCATCGCTCCTTTATGTAGAAGATGCGTAGTAACACAAGGACGTTGGAACAGGTGAGCTGTCACCTTGATTCTCTGGGAACGTAGGTAGACTAGACGCTCAGCCTCTTCCATATTAAAAGGCACAGAAACCAAAGACCAGCCATGGAGTCCTGCCTGCAGCTTCATTGTCTACTCCCTTTAGGGCTCGGGCTTTCCACTGAGAAAGCAATTTTGTTTTCATTTTGATGGTGACTCATCATGACTGGTGAAAAGTGGGGTTTGCCGCCCTATTGTGTGTGGGAAAGCTTTTTTCTTTAATGCTACTTTAAATCCTTGAATCATTTAGTCAGGCATTTAATATGGTGGAAGGAGTTTGGATGTTGGTCATGGGCTCTTTCCTGCCTGCAAGAATTTAAGAAAGGCCTCAGCTGGATGGGTTTTCGTTTCCTCTTGTTAAATTTAAACAATGCTTTCTACTGCTTTGATCTAAGTATTAAATGAGACAATGTTTACAAAGTGTTATCTAATAAGTATTACTTGTGCTTTGTTGCCCTGAGGCTACCATCCTTTTCAATATTCAGTGAGGTAAATTTCCATATATAGAAATCAAGACCATGAACATGTTCCAAACCTCCCTTAAAACGTAGCTATTTTGCAGACTTAAGGGCACAAGAATATGCTTGGACACTGATTCTGCACCTTCCATGACACCCTCAAACTAGAGCAATGGTGCGAGTGATCCGTGGGGCGTCGGCAGCCTGGGGATGGACAGAAAGGTGCGGTTGGTTGGGACCCACAGAGTAACAGGAAACGGGCAGTGACCCGCGTTATCAGCGACAAGAAAGAAAAACTGGACGATCTGAAAACAAGCCGGGTGGTGGAAAGGTTACAGTAGCAACGAGGGAAGAATGATTCTGAAATTATAATCTCCAAACTGGAATAAGCCTTTATTCAGCTATGTATTTAGACAGGGAGGAATTCAGTCATGTTCCTCCTTTTCAAGATTTCAGTGGTTGGGTGAGAGTAGATCAGCAAATAGAAAGCCCTTAGCGACTGATAGTCATTCACTGAGCTTCCAAGTAAAGGTGGCTTCAGTGTCTGTGTCATGAGACTGTCGTTAAGATGAGCTAATGCCAAGTTTCCTTCAGTCTGTCCTTGGAAACATTTTAACAAATAGACACGAACTTATGGGATTTTTACGCTAGAGTGAATGATGCTAGAACGCATTTTGGTTGACATGACCGCTGACCATGTATTTGCTTTCCTTTAAGGCAGCGATTTTCAACCTTTCTCATCTCATGACACACATAAGCTAATTGCTAAAATTCTGTGGCACACCAACAAATATATTTTTTTTCCAATCTGACAAAAAATGGGTATAATTTTGATTCATTCCCACGGGATGGCTGTCATTGCGTTGACTATTTTGAAAATCACTCAGTGACAAGTCAAATAAAAATATCGAGAAGCTAAGGAGTCGTTTTAGATTGAACTTTTTAAAGTCCAATTTTTAAGCCTAACTTTAAACAGTAGGAGCTGTTTATAAGTTTTCTACTTGCCTTTTATAAATTCAGGGTTTTCATTTTTATAAAAAAATCTCTATGTGGTCACACAGATAGAATCCTGCAGCGTAGACCTACTCAGTCCTCAGGGAGTTCTGCTCCATTCTGTGTTTTTGATGAAAGCTGTAGACTTATAGAAATATATTTCGTGTGTGACAGGGAGGGGTAAACAGATGTTTTGATTCAGTGGAATGAAAATTGACTTCACTGGAGTCAATCTGAATGACATAATGAAAATACCCTTGAATGACATCTTTCTGTTGTCTAAAGCAAGAAAATTAAAATAGTTTAAAAGTATGCGTCATCATTCTACCACCAAGGAGAAATACAGAAGGCCTGTACCTGTTTAATTTCAAAACCATCCAAAAGAACAAATGATATATTTTAATTACAATCTTATGATATTGTAATAAACCCTCATTAACATAACTGTGATTAATTTGAAGTTTGATCTTTGGGAAATTGGCGGTATGCATATCGTTTGCTAGGCAATTCAGGTATAAAGAAGATCGGCGTACAGTTTGGCCAGAAGGAGCACAAAAGCAGTAATTGCAGACATTGTTTATCAATTGTTCCTTATTTACCAGATTATTATTGCGCTAAAGTATCCACTGTCCACTAGTAGGTATCTGCAAATGCTTGAAATCACAAAGAGAACCTGAGGTCGGAGTTTGGGTCGTAGGAGAGGGACACCCCAGACATTTGTCAGCAGTGACAAAGATGAGGCATCTGAAACACAGAGTCTTTAATTTAGCTGAGGACCATGCACCTGCCAAATGCTGAGCCTCAAGGTAAAGAATTGGGACTGGGAGAGGATTCTGAGTGATCGCACTTCATCGTGAAGGCGATAAGGAGTCTGGTGGCTGTAAGTAGGAGTCATTTGCTGGGGCAGGTGGAAACAGGAACATTAGTAAGCAGAGTCATGGCATCATAAAACCGTCGTGGGGACTGATGGCAGTGGAACGAGCAGGAAGAGCTGACGGTGGAAGCTGTTGTGTGAGAAGCCCTGTCAGGCTGGTCCCACCCAGAGCCGGGCACAAGGAGCCAGGAAGCATTTTTTAAGTTTTACACCTGGAGGCCAGTGGGAAGAAGACAAAGAAGCAGACATGCTGTAATAAGCAGAAATAAGAATGCCCGGAGGGTTATCCTGAGTCCATAAGGTCGCTGTCTGGGTTTTGGCCCGTTGGGTGGCTGCTCCTCTGGGCCATTGGAGGCGCTGGCCTGTGGGGCTGGTGGGAAGGGCCTAACTGGTCTCCAGGCCCTGGGGGCATCTGGGCACCACGTGGGCCTGCGGGGCTGGTGGGAAGGGCCTAACTGGTCTCCAGGCCCTGGGGGCATCTGGGCACCACGTGGGCCTGCGGGGCCGAGGAGGGGAAGGAGGGAGCCCGAGCCGGGATGAGAGCTGGCCGGGGTGCCACCGCCTGCGTAGGGGTAAGGCAAGCAAGGGGGCGCCAGCGGAAGGCCAGGCAGCCCGGCTCTGCTGGCGCGTAAATGAGAGTGAGGGGCAAGGAAGCTGAAGTTCCCGGTGGCAAACCCCTTGGCCCAGTCCGTGCAGCCGGGAGAACTAGAGTTTGAACCCCACCCAGTCTGCCTTCAGGAGCCAGCCAAGATCTTATACAAATAACTGGTGTCCGTCTAGAGCAGGAAGGAAAGGAGGGGAGTTTCGTAGTCTATGAAACCAATTGGCGACTCTAGACCTGTTTTGCTTTCAGGCTGTCTAACCTGAGAACGTATTCTTAATCTGGTTTCTTATTTAATTTATTTTAATGTATTCTATGTTAATAAAATCCTCAATGATAAAAATTCAGTGTTATGTAAAAGGTAAATTAAGAAATTATTTACTGCATTAATGGCTCTTTGGGTTATTAAGAAGGATTTCTTTAAATACCCCCACCGAAGTGCATCTTTCCATTAAAACTTAAATTAATTTAGCTTCTCGCACTGGCTTGTCTAGATACTGTTTACATTCCTGCAGAAGTTAAACAAAAGACAAGATATAATTTTGAACTTCTGTAAACTTAAATCCAGTGATGATGGAGGATAAATAATTAGTGATGTAAGAAATAATAAAATAAGAAGCACACTGAAAATATATGTTGTTCTGGGACTTGTGAAAAACAACAACAACAAAACAGCAACTAAGAAACTTATCACCAGAATGAGACCTGAAGGACAGGTGATGCTAACAGGAAAAATAACAGGTAGAGTGGAAGTAACTGTATCTCCTGTACTTGGACCCAGGTGCGCATGGCAGGGACTCTCTCTCCTGAGATACGAGGTTCTTGCCATAAAGCGTTAACGTAGAGGCTGCGAAGGTTTTCTTTGGAAACCAGGATAAGTTGTTTCTATTGAATTGAGAGAGTCACTGATGGTTCTTGGCCTGGCGCGCTCCGTGTTAGGCAGGCTGCTCTGGGACTGGCGAGTAGATTGAACCAGATGCCGTATTCTGGGGACTCTTAAAATATGCTAAGCAAGGGGTAGGTAGCTCTGCCCTGACTGGAGGGAGAACAGTGGGGATGGGAAGAGGGAATAGAGGGAAGATAATTCTGTAATGAAACGTGTGAGACACAGAAACTGAGAGATGAGGGAGAGCCCGAGTGTCCAAGGGAAATTTGCAGAGCTAGGAGTCAAGAGGAGAAACCTGTGGGCAGGTAGGCCAGAGAACCTCATGAGGTCAGTTTTCAGGGACGTATGTGTTGTTTAAAAATAAAGAAGTGACACCACACTTCTGGAGTGGGTGATAGGTATATTTTTCTTGACTAGCAGAGAGTGAACACATGTTAACTAGGGAGTTGTATTATGCGAAGTCTATAACAGGGCCTGTGTTTATGTCTATGAAATAGAGTCAATGATACTTTAAAAGGACATGCTAAGGATTAATGGAGCTTCATGTTGATATCGATACATCTAATGGCTTCAGGCCCTGTTAAATGCCAGTAATAAAAAGCTATGGTGGAGTAAACATCATTGCAATAATAAAGATTGGATGGCACTTCATACTTTTCATCTCTGTTGACTAAGATGGATAGGACATGACCTTTCCTTAAAAAAGTAGCTCCTATCTTAATGATAGAAATACAGAGATGTCTGTAGAAGTGAGTATTTTTCAATGGGCTCCTGGCCGCTCCCCATAAAAACGGATTTCTTTTGGTAAGGGAAAGTAAACAAATACTAAATGGGCCACCAGCATTGTGTCCGGAGTTTGTTGTTTTATGCGAGGATTTGTGATTTATATATATTATTTTATTTAATTTGTAAAACTCTACATATTTGGTTCTATAATATTCATTTTACAGATGAGAAAATGTAGTATTAGAGAATTTAAGTAACTCGTCTCCAAATTAAACCTCTGGTAAGCATGTCTGGTTGGAGACAGCTGCAGTGGGGATCGTTAAGGACCAGTGGACGAATACACCTTATATCTGGGTATTAGAACCAAGCAGCCTTGGTGACCGACTATGAGATTGAGCAGGTTTAGGGCCTGGGGCTATCTCGGATGCTCCAAGGTTTCTGGTTTGCAAATCAGGGGTACAGGGTTCTATTCCCTGAGGGAGGGGACAGGAGGAGGGTATGTGGGGGCCAGATGGGGAGGCAGAGCCTGGGCGCCCTGTTTAATAAGCAGAGTGTGAGACACGCAAGGGGGCAGGTTCAGCTTAGAGGGTCCGGAGGCTTGAAGACAGGGAGGGACTGGAGATAAAGCTTCTGCGGTCTTCAGTTCCAAATTACCACGGAAGACATGGATGGGTGTATGGTGTTGCCCAAAGAGCCTGTGTGGAACTGAAGATAAAAGGCTGTTTATGACACCCAGGGGAACAGCAGCTCCCAGGGACGCCAGAGACAGGAGCCCACGGAAGGCCGGAGAAGAGGAGCGCACAGCGCGAGTCCTCGGGCCTCACTCGATTCCATTTGGGAGCCCGATGATGTCGCTTCCTTGTGAAATAACTGTTACGGTGTTGCATCCTGTCTCCACCTCTCCTTTGTCCTTGGTGTGCTAAGTGGCACATTGTGCACATTTCCATTTAGAGAAAAAAAAGAGGAAAGGTTTCGTTGAAATTGCCGGTGCCCAATGTATGCTTGACATGGGTATTTGTGTACTTGTCCGTAAATGTCTAGGTTCGCTTTGACAGAGAGATTGGTAGAATCTTCAAAATGACCAACATTTGCCGTTTCTGTAATGTTGGGGATGGGTGGACGCAAGGGGGGAGCGCCTTTTATCCCAGGAGCCACTGATAATTAGGGATGATCGCAACTTCGACAGGTGCATGCGAATGGACCCCTTTACCAAAATGTGGCCCAAACAATCTAAGTGGGAGAAGGAATGTTAGATAAAAATATCTTGGTTAACAGAAATTTCCGTCATAAAAGTTTATGTGGCAGAACTTCCAAAACAGGACACACATGACCAGGATAAAGTGACTCATGTTTTCAGACTTGTCGTTACTGCAGAGATGCGCTGCGGATTTGTGTCTTTCTTGTTATAAGGATACACTGTCACCAGTATAAATAGTCTGCTGATAGTGTCAGTAGACTTTGAAAGAATCCAAATGAAAATAACATAATCATCTCTGAAGAATTTAGTTATATGTTAACCTGGAATCACCTAAAAGTTCCTGGTTTTCTCTCAGTTTTAATATAAGGTGAGATAAGAGTGTTTTGAAAGGTAGTTAATAATCATAGATTCTTGTTTCACATCTAGAGTAGAATCTTTTCAATTATTTTTAGCCTCAGAAAAAAATTAGTTTTCCTATCTCAAACTAAAGAAGACTAAAGCATAAACATTTGGAGTGCTGTGAAGCTATGGGCTATTCTAGAATCCATGTTTGACCTAATCTCCCAGGAAGAAATTTGCGGTACCCATGTCTTTAGTGTAACCTATTTATTACTGTGTATTCTTTTTTTTAAAAATATATCTTTATTGATTTCAGAGAGAGGAAAGGAGAGGGAGAGAGAGAGAAACATCAATGATGAGAGTCATTGATCGGCTGCCTCCTGCGCGCCCCCGACTGGGGATCGAGCCCGCAACCCGGGCCTGTGCCCTGACCGGGAATCGAACCCTGATCGCCTGGATCCTAGGTCGATGCTCAACCGCTGAGCCACGCCCGGCCAGGCTATTACTGTGTATTCTAATCTGTGATTTGTAATGTGACATATAAAATACTTCAAAGCGCCTCCAAAGAATGTGCCCCAAAGTAGGTTTTTAAGGTAGATCTTCTGGTTTTATACTCCCGGTTTCCATGTAAACTACAGGGAAAGGTTGTTTTTACTCCTTTACTAGATAAATGGAGTTATGGGTGTTTTCGAATCTGTTTCTATAACATGACACCAAATAATTTTTAGAATTCTGTAATCACAATATCTTGCTTTAGGAATATGTTAATTTTATTTAGACTTAAATTTGTTGCCATTGAAGGAGTTAGTTACCTTATTTGTAAAACCAACACTTTGTTCTTTTACTCATTTATTAACCATTAATCAGTAATAATTTTTTATGGGGGGGATGGTCTGGTTATTGTCTGCATCTTACGTTATGATTTTGTGTTTGTTGTAGGTTTTATTGGGATTTAATAATGCTCATAATGATGGTTGGAAATCTGGTCATCATACCCGTTGGAATAACATTCTTTACAGAACAAACTACAACACCGTGGATTATTTTCAACGTGGCCTCAGACACAGTGTTCCTCTTGGACCTGATCATGAATTTTAGGACTGGGACTGTCAACGAGGACAGCTCTGAAATCATCCTGGACCCTAAAGTAATCAAAATGAATTATTTAAAAAGCTGGTTTGTGGTTGACTTCATCTCATCGATCCCAGTGGATTATATCTTCCTCATTGTAGAAAAGGGAATGGATTCAGAGGTCTACAAGACTGCCAGGGCGCTGCGCATCGTGAGGTTTACAAAAATCCTCAGTCTCCTGCGTTTGTTACGACTTTCAAGATTAATCAGATACATACATCAGTGGGAAGAGGTAAGACCTATATTTTACTTCTTAAAGCCACAATATGATGATTGTTAACTCTAATTATTTTAAAATGAACAACTGGACTATGTATGAGTTTTATGAAGTTCAAGGCAAAAAATTTTATTTATTTTTTGGTACATAAGTGATATATGTGTATCTTCAAAATATATGGTCAAACAGTAAGATTTGAATCAACTGAAAGAAATTAGTGATTTTAAAACTGTTGTGTTATATCAATTTTAATTAAAAAATGCACTTTAATCAAAAAATTTTTGTGCTAACCAATGCAAGCCCTCCTCCATCATGGGTGGTTGTCTTTGATATGAAATACATCAAGTGCCATATTTAACAGCGATGTGGAGGTCTAATTGCTAATCTAGTTTGTATCATTAGCTCTGTGAGATAGTCTGGTATCTCTAATATTGTGGTTGCTCTAATATTGAAATTTCAGAGAATTTGTGTTTGAAGAAAGAGTTTTTTTTGAGTGTTTATAAGTTGTATATGTAGAGACTAATTTCAGCCTAATAATTTTGCTTTGCTATGCTTTGCATATATGATAGTTTCTCCCTATGGATTCATTTCCTAATACTGAAAAGCAACATACCCAGGAGGGAAATTAATACAAATAATACGGTGAATAAATACAGTGAATCTGGCCAATACTTTGCTGACTAGGGCAACTTTTGTTCTGAGGCAGTCAGTGGACCTGAGAGGGCTCAGCAGCAGGAGTTTCCAAAGATCTGAGCTAACTGTACCATCGCCAAGCAAAGGAGTTCATGTCCCTGTTTCCAGAGTCTGCGTATTAACCTTGTTGACTTTCTTTTCCTTCCAAATCTTCCTTTGCTTTGTAAATTATCACCTGGGTTTTATTGTCTGCATGAAAATGAGGGTTGAAAGGCTTTGCAAGTGCCTGTGCCTGCATTGAAGAAAACAGTATACTTGCTATGGATTCATTGTCACTTTGCTCATTGCAGAAATTCGTTTTGGCATTTTTAGGATGAATTGTGTTTGGACTTTAGGTTTAAATGAGTCAGAAAATGGAACTTCTGTGAACATCCCCTCTGCTTTCTCTAAGGCTGTCGCCTGTTCTGTGTGTGCTCGTCAATAACACGTTGGTTTCTAGGATTTCAGGAACCGGCTTCGATAAACGCTGCGTGAGGCATCGCTGAAAGGGCTTAAAAATGGATCGTTCTTAAAATATGGATCATACGGGTTATATTTAAAATCCAGTGAAGCACATTTGAGAGATTGGATTCATCTTGTAATGTGTCCATGTAGCACATTCCATCTAAAATGTAATAAATGTTTGGTTCTTAACTTTATTATACCAATTTGAGACAGATATCAAACAAGGTGATTATTGATAATAATAGCAAATGTTTACTTAGGAATTATTATATGTAAAATAACATATTTGATTCTTTATTAAATCTTCCCAGTAACTCTGGTAACTTGCCCAGATTCATGGAGTTAGTAACAGGTGGAGCAGGGATTCATTCTCACCTTGGCAAGTTGACTTCAGAGGCAAAGCTCTAAACCACAAAACTCCATAGCTTCTCACTGCAACATGTACTCCTTTAACGATAATCACCTTAATCTTCAGTGATTTCATGTACTGAATAAAAATTGAAGATGGTGTTTACCTCTTAAGACACTGTCACACAAAACAATTTTAATCACTAGCCTGTGAAATGAGAAGTCACTGACATAAATATCAGTCAGTTAAAAATGCAGTGGGCAGTGTGAGTGCTTTTCAGCATCTTATAGTTTTAACCCAGTTACTCTAGAGAGTGGCATCCGGACGAACAGATGGGCGGCCTATCAGATGAAATGGCAGGCCATGTGGACAAAGAGGACACTCCCTAAAGCGGATGTCCTCTGGCTGCTGGCAGTGGTCACAGGCACCTGGATCTGTGTAACGTGATGGTTTTTTTATAGGTGCCACAATATAACTCAGGAACTTCGGCTCCCGGCCACCATGACTGTAAAATGCAATTTAATAGGCACTTACAGGCGTCTGGTAACCAAACACACTCCAGGCAGAGTCGTGAGTTGGCAAGATCTTTCTTATAAATAAATGACCTTGATAATAAATGAACCATGAGCTCATTTAAGTGAAGAATGTTTTCTGGATTATATGATACCCTCCTCTAATGTCACACATGTCATGGACATTTAATGTCTGTTAGTAATACTGTTAAACAGGGAAGAAACAGTAGTGATTAATCCAGAATTTAATACAAATTCAGTATTTCATCACCTACATGATTTAAACCAAAATCACAAAGGAACTTAAAAGGTTCCAAGCCGGCAGATCTCTGCCCGATTTTGATAAATGCCACAAGGATGTGTTTACAAGAAGAAATACAACAAAGAGCTCGGGAGCCGTGGCTCTGTGAGCGTGTGGAATGAGCCTGCACAGGAAGATGGGAGCTCACCCACATGTCTTCGAGTTCTGAGTGTTTTAGTACCAAGCTGGCTGGTGCTAAATTCAGCAAATTTGGGGAAGTAATGTGCGAAGTCTGGAAGCTGCTACTGTTCTAAATGAATAGTTTCCAAGGAAGGCAGCTGCCTTCTATAGGGAACGACTTTCGTCTTCAGTGATACATGTTTTTTTTGCGTGTGTTGTTTTTTTCCGGCCTGAATTAGTTCAACTGAAAAACAAGAAGAGCCAAAGCCAGATAAGTTAGAGAAATATTGTGAATGAAATAGAGAAACTTTAAAACTTAGCCCTTATATGGCTGTCATGACTAGAGTTGAATGTCATGGCTACTGGGCAAGGAACAAGCTGATTTGGAGAATGGATTCATGAAATGCAAGGTGGTAAGGAGGCAGGGGGGTCGTTGTTTACATGAGACAATTAGAAGATCAGTGGCTTTAAGAAGCCAAAATAGAGCTTGCTCAGCTCTATACTTTCAGTATAAAACTTCATGAAATTGTGTATTTATTGCCAGATGAGGTGAAAGTCTGGAGCAATTACTTAGATAAATCAGGCCAGAAAATGCCTCTTTCTCTCATCTCCAGAAAACTGAGGTGACTCTTTCTTGTGGCTTAGTTTTTAAAAAATCATTTCTTTCATTCAGCATCGTTTTTATCGTTGTATTTCAAGTAAAGTCAGTGACCCGAGCCAGCATGCTCTATTGTAACCTGTCACAGGGGAACCCGGTTCTCTGTGATCCTCCTGAAAGAGACATACGGCGAGGAAATCCTCGGAAATTAAATGGAAGAGTAACAGTTTTTGACCCTCACAAGCCACTGAAGAGATAAAGGGAGATGAACAGTTTAGTAAATGGGGGATTATTCAGTTAGCAAAGGTGAGGAGTCCTAGGAACCTGAAATGCTGCAGATCCCATTTTTTTGTGTTTTTTTTTTAAATCAAATTGGGAGTGATCTTTGAAATTGTTAGATACTTAGGAAGTAGGCATTGAAAAGAGAAATATACTCTGTAACAGTAACTTGTTTTTGGGATTCAATGTCATGGGCAGTGTGAAAAAAAGTGTGGGAATGCATGATGCTTGTATAATACTATGGCTTTGGAGCACATGCCTATATTTTATTTTTGTTCCTCATTTACTATCCCCTCAGCCTTCCTCGTATAGATTTTAGACCCATCACGGTGAACTAAATCCATTTTGCGGCAAGAAGGAGGCTTGTGGTTTCGATCTCAGTACATGTCTGTAGCGATGGCAGATGAATAATGGGTCTGGGCCATCGCGATGCTCCTCGGGCAATCAATATTAGATTTCTGCGTCGGTCAAGAGACAGATTTATACACAAATTATGTTGAACAGCAGAGCGTTAATACGGAAATTTATTCCATGGGGAGCTGATTCAGATGGCAGTGTCTGTCTTTGGTTTATTTTAATACTCTATTTGGTTTAGGTTAGAAACGAGCCTTGCTATAAATTGCCCGTGTGCAATTAGACAGTGCACGCTGTAACTACCTTCATTATTTCAGAATCCCAGGGCTCGCCATCGGCAGGCGCCGCTGTTTTTCTAGAGCTGCCCTCCTCCGGGGTGCAGAAAGCCTCCCCGTTGCCTCTCCCGTCTAATCTGCGTTTCCTCGCTGTGCCTTCAAGGTCCCCAGCCAGCCATCTGTCCCACCAGTGTCACTTCCTATTTGCACCCAAACTCTTTTCGGTGTGTTTCTGTAGTTTACGATGCTTCTTGCAGAGAACGGTTCTTTCTGCTTCTGTAATTTTGAAAGTGCCACACCTCAGATTTGGAAATTTCTGTTACTTGCTTAAAAATTAGGCTTAAATGTATTTCCAGGAAACCTTCTCATTGCCACTCTGCTTGGGTTTGCTCCTGGGGCTCATATGCGTGTTCCTCTTCTGCTGCTGGACAGAGACGTCCATGGGCAGGAGTCCGGGCCAGCTTCTGCCACCACATCTCCTTGGATACAAGCAGAGCTCGCCCGTCCACTAGACACAGGGCCCCCCCACGTTCTAGACCCCCCAGGTCACTGCAGGGGAACAGCCACCCTGCATCCCTTCTCTTTGCAGACACCGCACATGCGAGTCCAGAGCAGACCTCAGCTTTGTCGGAAAAACAGAAATGAGCAATAGCCGCAGGTGGCGTGGTGACTGGTGCCATAAAGAAGCATTTGTTAGGCACAAGAGAGTGTCAGAGAGACTTGAGTGAGTTGTGAAGCTGGAACCCGGGTGACGTAGCTGGACAAAGAGGGGGCAGGAGAGCAAATTCCAACGAGACGTGACGGACAAGCCGCCCGCCGCGGCAGCCCGAGCCCCGGGGCCTCGGTGGCAGGGCAGCGGGGGAGTGGGGACAGGAATTCGTGCTGTTGGGGGGGACCCCTCAGTCAGGTGTCTGGGGCAGCGGGGGAGTGGGGACAGGAATTCGTGCTGTTGGGGGGGACCCCTCAGTCAGGTGTCTGGGGCAGCGGGGGAGTGGGGACAGGAATTCGTGCTGTTGGGGGGGACCCCTCAGTCAGGTGTCTGGGGCAGCGGGGGAGTGGGGACAGGAATTTGTGCTGATGGGGGGGACCCCTCAGTCAGGTGTCTGGGGCAGCGGGGGAGTGGGGACAGGAATTTGTGCTGATGGGGGGGACCCCTCAGGTGTCTGCGGCAGCGTGTCGGGGGGTGTACATGCGGAATCTGGCGGAGTGAGGGGGTCAGAGACCACTGAGGACGGAGCTGATGTCGTCAGGAGTCATCACTCGTTTGCATTTTTATGTACAGCCAGTGTCAAGCAGGGTGCTTTTCTAGATGTCTAATGGGACGTTTATCTTTGCCAGGAATTCTTGGCCTTGCGATGTTTGTATCAAATAAGAAAATATGATCAGGCCATATGCGAAGTCTATTTTGTCAGCTTTATAATTTATATATCAATTATATTTGATATGATTAGTATTATATCAAATATTATATTAATGTAATTATATTATTATTGATACAATTATATTTGAGATTTGTATTTCTCACCACCAAAAACATGGTGGTGTGAGTTGGATCCTTACTAGAAATTAGTATTTATGTGTGTTTATGAAACTTTTGCCTTGTATTTCCTATTTAATCTAGGGAGAAACACTTAAAGTGAGTTATTTATGACTGAAACTTAACAGTTGTGAAATTTAAATGAAATGAGATACACGGAAATTATTTGAAATACTTAAGTTGATGTATACCCGTATTTACAAACGTAAGATCCATGATGTCATCTCTCGCCCATTAGCACACCTGCTGAAACTGTCATTATTTTTTGTGTGTGTGTGTGTGTGTGTGTGTGTGTGTGTGTGTGAATATTTTTGGCAGGCTAATATTGGTTCTGCTAAAGACCACTAGGTGTCCTCTATTGGTTATGTTACTTTAGGGCTCTAAAATGCCAACCCTGTCTTCTTAATTATTCATTTATACTACTTCACAGACACCTGATTCCTTGGCTGTAGATGTCTAGATAAAATAGATGACTATGGATGTTCACATATGTAACAATTATTTCTCTTATCTAGAGGTTCTCAGGTGGAACAAAGAGTTTGTTAAGTTCCTTCTCCATAGAATCATTTTTACTCTGAGAGAGCTGTTTCCAGTACGATACTTGTGCTTTTTAAGATATTTTAGCAGATACCCTGAAAGTTGTACAGTACAATGCAATGAGTTCTATTTGGATATGAAATGTTGAGTCAAGACAAGAAGAGACTGATGAATCGTGTGTGGGTGTGTGTGTGTTAGAAGTAAGACGCATGATTTTATGAATGCTCTTGGCCAGTGCCCTGAAGTGGATCTGTATAATCCCAGTGCTTTTCACATGGAAATCTCAGTTTAAGACCCAAATAATCAGATCAAATTGGAAACGTTCAGGCCAGTGTTTTCAGATTAAAGTATTACTTTCTTAATGCCTTTTCAATGGTCCCGTCTGGGTTCCTGTTTTGCATGTTTTATACTCTTTCATGGCTCTATATTGAAAACAACCAGACTTGTATCCCAGCTTTCAAAATTATGCAACCCCATGCCTCAAATATTCATGGTGGTGATATCCCTGGAAAGATGGCTGTTGAGCTTCTCAAGCTCATAATGTTCACTTCCTTCTCAGGAAATATTAGAAGTATTACAAATGCTATTTTGTATTATTTCTACCCAAAATATAGCACGTGGGGGATTGCAGCAACAAATGAAACAGGCAACATTTAGGAAAAAAATGGATTTAGCCGTACATTTATCTGAAGTTTCTGGGTGAATGTCCCAGATTTCCCTTTTATCGTGGATGCACATACAATATACACACGGCTACTGCCACAGTGGACTCATCCATGTGCTGTTAGTGTACAAATTGGGAATGCCATTGGTTCATCAATATTGGACAACAATTTGTGATGTGATTCTGGTTTAAGCTCTAATTCTGGTTCATCTGCCAAGGTGTTTCATAATAAGCATGTGTTACTTTAATATCGGGGGACCATCTCAGTTGAACTGGTCAGTTGGTTGGTCTTGTATACTTTGTGCACCTGTCTACGCACAAGACAAGTGTGATGAGACATGACATTGCCTGCAAGGGTTACAATGGCACCCAGCATTATTTTGTTATAAGCAATGAGGTGATGTTAATCTCATCTCTGAAGGAAATGTTGAGCCTACTTACCTAATTATTGGGGGAAAATGTGTCTTTTTTTTGTCAGTTTCTAACAAATCAGTCTTTCACTTTAGTTAGATACCATGCCCAAAGTGTTTTTTATTAATTTGAAATATTTTGGGAAGCAAAATTATGCTTGCATTATGTCAACAGTAGCAGTAGATTCATATTTCATTGGGCAAAGCATAGCCATTGAAATACATCAGAAGTTGCCACAGGAAGTGTTTTATAAGACATTATAACTGTTATGAAAGCTCAAGAATAAATAAAACTAGGTCCCTTCAGTTGCACTGGGTGATCACCGAGGAAGACCTACTTTGATTCTCTCTTTGTCTTGCTGATGTCTGCACTTTAGATTTTGTAGGAGAAGATCCCTGTCTTAGTGTGAAAAGGAAATACATTTGGTTGGTTATATAATTCTGGTGGCTATTTTGAGTTAAGTCTGCCATTTAGGCCATTTTTTTTAAGAGAGTCAAATCTTTTTCTTATTACGTCTTAAAGTGAAAGTAGACCTTGAGGGAGGATGCTGGAAACTCGTCCCAGGGCTCATGAAGCTGAAGCAGTTGCGGAGTAAGTAGGTAATAGCTATTTTGAGATAATTTTTCAGAAGTGGTTTCCCAGGCCGGTTGGTCACCCCTGGGAGTGTTTGCGATCATGCTGATTATCTCGATGTGTCATTACTGTTGTGGAGATGAGTTGGGTGAACATATAAAATAAAGGAAATGCAGCTGAATTGGAGTGGAAGTTAGAATTATCCTCTGCAGACGCTTTTATCTCATTTTATAAACGTGACGATGGCATTTACTTCGTTATATGACTGATTTAAAAGTCAAAGAGCATCGCAATTTATAGTGCTCTGTGAACTCTAAAATTGAAAGTCCAGAGAGCATATTAATGTAAGATGTAATCAGCCAGTCAAATCATTTCACGGATTTTTTCCAGAGAATTTCTGAAGAGTGAAATCCCGGTCTTCCTCAATATTCTGATCAGACGAGAGAGTGAAAGGTGGCGTTTGGCCCGTGGTAGCAAGTGCTTTGAGCGTTAGAATCCAAGAGCTGTAACTACCTACCGGCACCTGACAGTCATATTTGGGGATGGACTAAGTTGGTGGCAGTTACATGGTGTCACTGTGGACAGCAGGTCTGTCCTGTGAGAACATGCTCATCTCCATGACACTGAACACGACAAATGTCCAGAATACCTTCCAGCTGACCAGCCGTGAGTCACAGGCATTGACGTTTACAGGTTTTAATGATGTTATACGATGAAGATGCAGCCTGAGATAGTCCTCACCTGGCGGAGCCCTAAAGAGTCCTACCCTGTAGTCCTTCCCGCCCGTATTTCCTCCCAGCTTGTGTTGGTTATAAAAGCAAAATAACTTTATAATGATAATTACCAAAAAATGGCTAATACATTTGTGAGGAAAGAGGTATTGAAGACCTTGTCGATTTATGGTATTTAAGGCTCCCATAAATTGTTGACTTTAGAATAATACTAGAACATGGGTGGATTCCAGAAGCAGTGTATGTGCTCCCTTTCCTGACTTAGAAGGCCTGGCAGTGGGTAAGGGGCTCTAAAGTTCTAAGCGGCAGACTGGTTTTCTGCCCTCAGACATTTCTTGGAAACTGTGACATGAATGACTAAAATTTCACCTTTGGGGAATTGATCTCATTTGTTTTGCGGCTTTCTCAGCTTCAGAAGTACCTGATAGGACTTCAGATATACTTCAGGCCATTACTGAGATAACATCTTGGTAGGCTATCGGTTGACAGGTAGTGAGAGCCATTCTCAGATAGTTGGGAGGAATTCTCTGTGCAGACAAGATGGGCGTGTGAATACGGGTGTCCCAACTCGAGTGAGAGGAGCATTTGTGTCGGAGAGGAAGAGGGGTCCCAGCGGATAGGAGGGGTTTAGTTGGGCTGCGGAGGAGACAGCAGGACACAGCAAGTGATAAAAGATATTTCACAGTTTTACCGCAGTCTTTCCCTTCCCTGCTGCTGCATCACCAGCATTTGCCTGATGTCAGAGGTGAACGTTTTAATGTTTCTAAGTGTTATTGCTGGGAATTTTACCAACCAAATCATCCTTCTCCTTTTCCCTTTAGTCCAATTGTTATTTCAGATGTTCCAAGAATCTCCAGCGTCTTGAAATTAGTTCACTATGGCTCTAGATGAAAAGAAATTTCATGTAGCACATCTTCTCGCAAAATGCTACTGTTTTTGAAACAGTTCTGTTTAGTAGTACATTTCTTAAACATACAATTCTATATATCCAGTTAAACACCATATGTGTAATTACAGACTATTCTAAATAAAATGAAGAGACTAGGTAGGTAAATATTTTCCCGGCGCCTCATTTGCAGACTTCATATCTTTATATTATTATCATCAACTACAGTATTTAATATATTGAATGGCCTGCCCACCAGATTCTGAACACTGTCCTACCTACAGGAGTTCAAAGATGGATAATTACTAACCGCGGCTGAAAGATTCTGTAATCTAGTGGAGGAGTGAGGAAGGAAATCAGCAGTCATGGAAGCTCCCGTGTTTTGGAAACCCTTGAGTGGAAGATTTCGAGAATGACTCTCAGACCACATGGCAGCCCAGGTGGAACTGGGCCCCCCATCAAGTCCCAAAGTGTGGGGAGGGGAGGCCGGGGCGCGGCAGGTACAGCCTTTGGCTCATCAGCTGAAACAGAAAGGCCTGTAAGTACCCTGCTTTCCTAAAATGTGAAATTTGCTGAGCTTCACAAACAGAAACATCAGTTCGTTTACAATAGGAGGACTTTGTTGAGACTGCAAAGTGACTTCCTTGTACTGGAATATGGAAACGTTTCCTTTCGGTCCAGTCATACAGATTGATGAATGATTCTTCTTTTAAATGTTGAAAGTTCATTAGGGCAAAGAACAAATAGTTTTAAATTTCATAGACAGCACGACACCCTCTATACCTAGTGAACGAGGACCTAGTTTCTCCGTCTCTTGCTCTCTCACTCTGTAGTGTGGCTGCTCCTGCAGGAGCCTCGGAACCAGAAGATGCATCGTCACAGGCACTAGATGGACCGTCCCTATCAGACGTCGCGAACTGAGCTGCGCTTAGGGACATGAGGGCCCAGCAGCGAGCCAGTTACTCTGTAGCCATGAAGACACTACCTCCATTCAAGATGCTTGAATTTTCTGCACATTTTGCACAGCTCATGCCTTTCCCCTGGGCCTCCTGCGTTGAAGCACCTTTCACAGGGCGACCGCTGCCGTGTTGCTGCGGGATTCCCCCAGGGACCTGTGCTGATAGATCCCCTCGCAAAAGCAGCGCTCGTTCCCCTGGAAGCCCTTCCCAAACGTCCCTTTAATCCTGGGGCTCCCCGTTAGTGTTGCTGTTGTCCTTGTTACTCTTGTCCAGAGAAGCAGCAGGCTGTGACACTACCCAGAATCTCAGATTAGGTGACAACACCTCTTCAGAGAGGTGACGTCAGACAGTCCCCGGCTCTAACCACTGTCCTCAGGAGGTCGGCCCCGCTCCCTGCTCCCGGAGAAAGCACGGTCCTGCCCCTACCGCGAGTCCTCCCGTCACCCTTACCTTTAAGGAAGGAGAGCACTTTCCCTGGCCTCCTTTCCTGTCCCTTTCTCAAGAGATCTGCTAACAAAGAGTATAAGAAAACACTATTAGTCACTCTTTTACAGCTGCGAAAAGCAAAATACAAGCCTTTCATCGGGAGACACAAGCAGGCACACGCACTTCTGTATTCTGTTGTCCCTTTCCTGATGGGTGGGAAAGCAGTGTCATCCCTCGTTGGAGAACCATTGATCTTCTGTATCCATTAATTGCTATATCATTTTATTTCTCACTTACAAAATAGAGGGGGGAAATTATATGAATAAAATAAAAGTGCTTTATAAGATGACTAAATTCAAAATAGAATGCGTCTAAACTGGCAAAATAACTTACTCAACTTGGAAGACATCAGATTAGTTTCCTTTGTACCTACTCTAAATCTCCAGATGGTAGCTTATATTATTTAATTATCTTGTTTGACATGGGAAGTAAATGCTTCAGGTTAAAGAATACAAATTAAAATGTGATAAACCTTTACAATTATCTTATAAACATTTTCCAAATTATGCTATTAAAATTTCCCTAAAGGAAAAATGTAATTCAAACAATTTTTTTTTCCGTAAGAAAACAATCAGAAGCGTTTCCTTGCAGCTCAGCTACGACAGCACCTTACATGACAGACCTGGGCTTGCAAAACACCATTCAGATGTCACTAAGCCTGTAGAGGGTTTCCTTAGAGTGTCTGCCTGTGCTCTAAGAGTTTTTAGAAATCTCCTTCAGCGTTCCCCAGCGTTTTGTCTGCGAGTTGTCAATGGTTTTATGGAGACAAAATTTTGCTTTTGTTTTTCAATGTTGAAAGAGTTATTATTGGCCCAGGATGTCTTAGCAGCTTCTTGCAGGGAAGATCTGTACATTGCTCCCACTACCTATCCCTCGGAGGCGGCTGGGGATCCTGCCCCTGTCCCCTCACACCTGGGTGTGAACTAAGCGGCTTTCCTCTTGAGTTTGCCATTCATTTTCACAAAGAATAGAAAGCTCTGTAGAATCTCGATGGACAACGAAATGATCTGACCCAAAGTGATGTATGTTACTTTTTTTATAACTCTTTGGCCAAAATTTATCACATGACCTCACCCAGACACAAGAAAGTCAAGAAGAGCAACCCCACCATGTTCCTAGGAGGCGAAGAGCTGGAACGATTTGCTTCATGGCCCTACGCAGGAGTTGGAATAGCTGAGAGATGGAGACAGGGTGTGTCTGGACTCAATAAGTTGGCCTATATTTAACTTGCATTAAACTTGATTATATTCAAAATAAAGTCATGGACCTGCTTGATATCTCATTGTTTTTTCTCGTGGATATTTTTGGTCTTCGACAAACTATTGTGGTGCTGCTGCATGGCCTCCCTTCCAAGCTCACAAAGCACTTCGAAAGCTGATGGACATGCCTTTGGGCACAAGCGAGAACTGGCAGGCACTAGCCTGGGTGACTACCTCAGAGATGCTTCTAGGGTGCATCAGTTATAAAACAATATTTATTTCACTTTGTTTTTCTAAGTGAACTCATCCTTAATAGGAATTTAAATCATTCTACTAATGGAAATACCAATTTCCAAGCTCCAAAGCATCAGACTTAGGTGAGTTTCATGTGGATGGCTATTTGGATAATTTAATTTCCTATCCTGCACACTAAAATGAATGACAGTGTTAATTTGTAGACCTTTGCCCAATCAAACAGAGGACAGTAAGTGTTAGGAATATACAGTGGTGGGCAAAAGTAGGTTTATGGTTGTTTGTATGAAAAATAATGTAGTAATTAAACAAAACAAGGTTAAACTCTGTGCTTCATGTACTTACAACTGTAAACCCACTTTTGCCAAACCCGATATGATATAATTAGAATAATTCTTTTACAGGGAAAACTAATTATACTTGAAATCTTGAGAACACTTGAAATGCAAGCATCAAACAATCAGATCTCAAGCATGACTCATATCTCTTCTCCTTAGAATGTATTACTTTTGTTTGGACTTCGTGTTTCAAACAATTCAGACTTTGAAATTAATTAAAAGTCAAATACAATTTTTTGACTGTTGGTAAATATTACTACTACTATTGTAACTCTAATTCTTTTTTAATTCTATGCTTTATTCCAATTTATTGAGCCTTGTTTAGTGGCCCAGAATAGGTCTATCTTAGTGAATGTTCTATATGCACTAAAAAAATGTGTTTTCTGTAGTATTGGTTGGAGAACTTTATAAGTGTCAATTAGGACAATTATCAATGTGATCAAATTGTTTTGTTCTGGCAATTCTTGAAATAGGGATGTTAAAATACACAATCCAATAATTTTGGATTTGTCAGTTCCTTCTTTCAGTTCTTTAGTTTTTACTACATGTACTTTGAAGCCATGCTATGCATAGTTAGGATTTTTATATCTTTTGGTAGGTTGGTCTCATAAGATGTCCTGTTTTCATCTCTCTGTACATTATCTGACGTTAATATAGTCACTCCATCTTTATTTAGTTTATGTTTATATGGTATAACTTTTCCATGCTTTAGTTTCAACTCGTGTTTTCATTTTAAAATGGTACCTTGTAGACACCACATAGTAGAATCTTGCTTTTACTTGTTTATCAAATCTGGCAAACTAATTTAAACCATTTACATTTAATGTTTTGATTTTTGTAGTTGGGTTTAAATCTACCATCTTGATACTGTTTTCTACTTATCCCATGTGTGTTTTATTATTTTCCAATTTTCATGCCTCCTTTTATACTAATTTTGTATATTTTTTCAAATCTGTTTTATCTCCACTCTTGAATTAGTAACTATGTCTAAATTTTTTTCCAGTGCTTGCTCTACAGGTTACCATATTACTACTTAACTTATCAAAGTCTACGTTCAAATATTATTGTGCCATTTTGTATACAGGACAATAAATTTAAAATACTATATTTCCATTGTCCCATTGCTGGCTTTTGTGCTATCGTTAGCATACAATTTACTATATTTGTTGTAAAGTCAAAATATATGGTGATTATTTTTTGCTTTCAATGTGTATTTGTCTTTTAAGGTGTTTTTTAGAGAGTTAAAAAATACTTTTTATGCTTGTTGCCGTTGCGTTTCACTCCTTTGGGTAGATTCAGCTTCCCACCTGGCATCACTCTGCTTCTATCCGAAAGCCGGGAGGTGCTGGGGTGCCGCCGCTGACCCCCCCCCCCCCCCCCGCGCGCCTGTCTCTCAGGATTTCGCCGTGATTTGTGGAAGCATTTCTGCTGCAGGGAGGCCTCCAGGAGGGCGGTTCCTCTTAGGGCTGTGACACCGCCTGATTTCTCTCTGCCGGCCTTGCCTCTGCCGGGCGGGGCTGGCGTCGCTCTGTCCTTGGTCCCTGGGTGCAGTGTGACTTTTCCCTTTTTCGTCCTTGCAGCAGCTTGGCCCCTTCGCGTCCCCTCCCGGAGCTGCCCAGGGCCTCGGGTGGATGGGCCCTGATTTTCACCAGACTTGTAACGGCGCTCGCCCTTGCGGCTCACATCTTTCCCTTCCATCCGCTCCTTGTTGCGGGGTTCCTCCTGGGCCTTCGCAGTGACTCCCACGCGTGTGCAGATCGGCGCCCGCCAGGCTCAGGCCGCTGGCCCACGGCGGAGCTTCCTGCCGGCTGCCTCGGCCCGCTGTCCCCCCTCCCTGCGCGGGGTACGGCTCCCCTTGTGTGCTTCGCTGCCCCTAGGGGCTATTTGTTGTGCTCCCTGGACCCTCGATCTGAAAACCATTGTTCCATGCAGTGCGTCAGGAGGGGAGGCCTGGCCCCTGTTACTCCATTATGGTCAGAATCAGAGTGATAGCTTATTTCAAAATAATCCTATTTTATAGAGAGGTTTTTCTTTTCAGAGAAGGGTGCAATATAATTTGAAACAACAAGGTCATCGTACTTTTTGCAGTGTAAATGGTATAACATTGATGTTACGTTGTGTTATGGATGTGGTGACATTATGGCCTATGGCGTCACTTGCTTTCTGTAGTTACGTCTGTATAGAAGGACCAGGCAAACAGAAGAAAATGTGCGTCATAGAAAGCTTTTCGTGGAAAACGTAAAGGTCATCAGAGGGGCCATGCATACTTAGCGGCGTGCCTAACGAGCCCCGACTAGACTTAAATTAGAGCCTTTAAACTTGAACCACCGTAGTCTGTTGAGTCCTGCCTTCCACGCTGGGATTCCCGGGGCTTTGGGTGAGTTTCACCAGCCAGCTCACCCACTGTGGCGACGCGTGTGCCGGTCGCGAGGCCCGCCGCTTTGTGGACAAAGGATTCCCAAAATAATTCTTGGCCACAATACAAGTAGCACCTGGGCTCCGTTTGTCATCTTGGAAACTCCGGAAGAGGCACATGAAAATCAAGCCTATTTTTTCTAAATACAAAACATATTCCAGCATATTCTAGAGCCTCTTTTATTAATTCAAATATCTAACAATTGTATTATGGTAGAACAACAGTGCATTTTACTTACCTGTCACCTAGCACTGTTACAAGGCTAGCGTGAGGTGGTATGACAGTCCAGGTTAATATTTTTTTCGTTCCATTTCTCAACTGATACTTTTAAAACAATTTTTTTACTGTGTTTTCGCTTCTGCTATCAATAACCATTTTAAAAACAGATATGGTTGTAGCTAATTCTTAACCCCATTCTCCTGATACTGAGAGGAAGGAGTTCTCATCTCAACCCAGTGGATCTGCCAATACAGGAATACTTCAGCGTCAAATGTATTCAGTGAGGGTAGTGAGTATATTTTAAAGTTGTGTCATAAACTAAAGGAATAATCAGGAAAATGAAATGTTTTTATGGCTCTAGGTTGAAATATAACTACACATTTTTGTGCTCCTTTGTAGAAAAACAAATGTCTCCGTGACTTTCTTCTAGAATAGCAGCTCTTTTTAAGTATTAATTCCACCCCCCAAAAAAAGAAACGTTGAAAGAATTTCAGTTAACACATATACCCACGACCTAGATTCTTTAACATTCTGCTAAATTTGCTGACATTTATCTGTCTAATCATCTCAGATTTTTTCTTCTCTGCATTTCAAAGGAAGCTGCAGACCACCGTCTCCCTCCTTCAATGTTTTAATCTGCATCAGACGCTCGATACTTAAGCTCTCAGTGTTGTGCATATAGGATGACACACAAAGTGCTTTGTTTGGTATAATAGCTTTAAAGCCTAAGGAGAATGAAAATGATCAGGCGATAGAAATAATAGTATGAGTGTTGACTAAGCTCGGGACATTGTAACACGTTCTGATGACAGTGGCTCCATCATGATGGTGTTTTTTCAGTGACTGTTGTTTTGCTTTTACTGCCTTTAGATTTTCCATCTCTGTTCATCCTTATGATCAGAAGTGGACCTGTCTTTGGCCTGGGTGATGCTCTTAACTTCCTTCCTCTGCTCGTGGCTCCTTCACCTCTGTGGGGAAGAGACTGAGTCGGGTGACTTTGTCCAGCTTCTCCAGGCTTCTCAGCCCTGCCCTCGCTCTTGCCCTCCCGATGCGTCGGGCTTCTGGCAGTCTGTGGGCACACGTGTCATGAAAATGCTGTGATAGGAGCGAGACACTAGCTTTTCAGTTTTGTTTTTTTGTTTTTTAATTTGCCTGTTGTTTTTGAAGTTCCAGTCCAGGTGTTCTCTACCTTGACATTATGGGGCCAACGTTATTTCGCCAAGGGAAGTGTAAAGTACCGAGTTTGGAAACACAAGCTGCCTGGCATTTCATCGCGTATTTATGCTAAGGATGTCCTGGGGCTTTCTTTAGTCTGAAGTGTCCGAGAGGCGGCTCGTTGGCCAGCTCCGGATTCTGGTGCGAGTCCCTATAGTACTCGCGTTGCCTCTATGCTTGTATAGGTTCCAGAAATAAAGCATGATAGATTGGGTGTCCCAAAAAAGTATACACTGAAAAACTATAAAGGCAGTGTTTAGTAAAATGCATTTTATTTTCAAAATGTAATGGAAACCAGCTGTTTAAGTGAGCATACATTTTTTTGGGGGGACACACTATATTTTAATGATTGATGGTATCTAACATTTCACAAATAAACTCAGACTATTACTAATACTTTGCTTGTTAATGGTTTATGAAACCGTGGAGAGATAACTCTCTTAAGCAATGCCATATTTGGGATTAGGTAATGATAGTACTATGCTACCCAAGCTTATGGATAGTGGCAATTAGTAACCTAATTACCCCTCCTGTCACTCAAAGTAAATGTATGTTTATTCCACGTCAAGCCCATTTTACCTAAAGTTAAACATGGTATTCTTCGATAAAAACACATGTAATTGGCTGGATCTTATCTTGACTGTACCCTAAAGCAGTGCTTCTTAGATTTTATTTCACAGACAAAGAAAGAATTCATCTTCTTCTTAAAGCATATGTGTGGTACCAAGCAGACACGTTAGGTCTCTGTTTGGACATCAAACAATTCTACCATCTACTATCATTACAATTTTGTGTCACGTGGAGGAATAGTCGATGAAAAGCTCTTGCCTTCCGAGGTCGGTGGAACCTCCCCACGGCTGTGCCTGGTCCGCGGAGCAGTGCTGGGGGGATGGCTCAGCCTCAGGCCAGTCAGGAGAGTGATCGAGCGCACGAAGCGTCCATTTCTCACCATGCGAACCGAGCACGTGCATCACATCCTGGTTTTCCTGGGACAGAACTGAGCACGTGCATCACATCCTGGTTTTCCTGGGACAGAAATGACACGTGTAACTTGGTAAGAGGGACACTCCTGCTGTTCAGATGTGGAGCCCTCAGTGACGTGGAGTGATAGGTGGCTGATTGTGCAGCTCCTACATTTCAATGTCAGTTACCAAAAGGAAACCTGTCACCTAGGGAGGGAAAACAAGACACACTCAGGCGACCAGGATTACAGAACAGTGGCCCTTCCCGTCTGAAGGCACAGGCCTCTCAGCGTCGGCTGCTAAGTGCCTGCCTTTGAGAAACATTTGGCATAGAAGGTGCAGGCAGGTGCAAGGGCCTGGTTTTTCACATGCCCGTGTGTCTATATATACAGAACCTTTCCGCGATGTCTGTTGCCTTTCTTTTCCGAACTGGGCCTAGTAACTCCTCTGGATCCTCTGATGAAGACCTTCCAGTTATTGGCGGGAGTAGTGGTTCTTGCGGTACCACTGGAGTAAGCCTTCCCGGAGCCCCCTGCGGGAGGGTGAGGTGTGGTAGAAGCTTTATTTCCATGGTGTTACCTCCCTGGGTTTCCAAAGTCCCATTTCCCTTAGTCCAGTCACAGGAGAAGTGCAGCTGGGGTTTCAGCAGAGCTAGAAGCAAAGTCAGTGTCCAGAGTTTCCTTTCCGGTGGAGCTGGGTCTATCAGCATCAGGCTACTTACAATCCACCAGTCCGTCGTGTGTGGGGTCCACATGGACACGGGCCCTGTGGGCAAATGCAGGGGAGCAGGAGCAAAAGAGCCCCACAAGCCCAGTCACAGGAGTCCCAAGAGAGTCAAGACCATAAGAGCACAAGAAAGCGAACTCCTTTGTTTAGGGCTTTAATTATCCCAAGTCTCCTCGGGCTCGCAGTGGCCATGCCCATCTGGCCAATGACCTCTATTCCCAGGTGTGACTGACAGCAAGCACCTTCCCTCTGTCATCCCAAATTGACTGGGCACACGTCTGTCTTCCCTTTGTCCAGTCCCCTTCCCCCAGTGTCAGGCAGGAAACATGCCTGTAATGTGTGGCCTTCCCTTTGCTCCTTTCCTATTATTAGTTAACTAAATAATTACAGCAGTTTCACAATGACTTATGATCTAGTCTAAACGCCATAGCATGACTGCCAGGACCCTGCATGATCCGGGCCTTGCCCACCCCTCCAAACTCAGCTCGTATGACTCTCCCTCCTCACATCCACTGGCTTCATTCGAGTTACTTCTGTCCCTCGAAGCGTGGTCCTTCCTTAGGAATTTTTGCATTGCTTGTGTTCTTTGTCTCCCCAAACTTTGCTCAGATGCTCCCTTCTCAGAGAGGTATTTCCTGAGCACCTTTAGTTGAAGATATTTATATTCCTCTCCACTCACCTTCCCACTGGCCCCGTGGGTCTTTCCTTGGCATTTAGTGGTTTTGCTCGTGTGTTTTTTGGTCTGTTGCTCTGTGTTGATAGCAGAAAACTCACCTTTCTGTATTGGTATTGGATTCCCGGTGCCGACATGGTACCTGGTACATGGGGAGCACTCAGTAGAGATTGTTGGAGGAGGTTTTCGGGAGTAGCCACTGCCGATTGTGGGGTTTCAGTGATTTCTGCATCAATATTCAGAACTGCTGGTCTAGATGGTCACGGAGTTACTTTCAACAAAGAAGCATCATTAGATGTTTACTTGACGTTGACATGAATAATCGCTGACAATTATCATGAAATTGGTACGTGGCAGTGGTGTGATGTACCCACGATCGGGCTGAGATTTGGTTTTTGCTGCTTTTGAGCTCTGTAACCTTGCGGAGCTTCCGTTTCCCTATGTAATCGGGGTGATCGATGACTCCTGGGAATGTAATAAATATTGGATGAGCTTGTGTTTCTATAAAGAGCCCAGGACAGGGCCTGAATACAGTACCTGGCACATAGAAGGAATTTTATGAATCATAAATACAAAATTTTTGCCTGTATCATTCCAAATTTTCTCCTTTTTGCTGTAAATATGCCTCGTACGTGAATAAGGCCAGACAAATAATTATACAGATGAATCAAACTAGTGGCCTAATAATGTATTGAAATATTTATTTATCATGCTTAGTGTTTATAATAAACTAACACAATTCACAAAGTACCCTAAGGTTCAGCTCAATGTAATTTTGCAATTTTATTTTATTTGCATTGTATTGATATATGTTATGAACATATTATTGGTATGCTTTTTCATACCCTTTTGTGCTTCCAAAAGTCTGTAGTTTTGTTTTTTTAAAACCCTTTTCTGCTTCCTAGCTGTTTTGTGTTCTGTGATTTTAGAGGTGAAATTTTTAACTCACGCTCTGTATATTTTCTATCTCATATCCGATGAATTACAGAAGCGTTGTGAGTTAAACATGCCCGGCCTGTAATACGTCCAGGCACTGAGTGTGCAGAGGGCAGCGGGGGGAGGTGTTGTGAAAACAAGGGCCTAGGGCCAGCCTGGGGAACTGCGCCGTGGCCCACCTTACACCTGTCCTCGCCGCAGGAGACGGATCATCCTCACTAACTGTACGTGCAGGTAGGTGCCTATCTGATGCTAACAGGTAGCCCAGTGCCTCTGAGACCCGGCATTTCCATGAGGAAAACCACGGACAAGCGACGTCAGGAGAGGGAAACGCACAGGCTCCCTCTCCCAGCGCAAGGCTCCGGGCAGGAAGGGGCCTGCTTCCTCCAGAGCTGACTCGCAGCCTGGTCGCCAGTGGGCCCCAGACGCCACCCCACAGTGTGCTCACATCCCACCCACCTCTGCAAACGCAGGGAGACTGACTGACGCGTGCTTCCCGTCCCATCTGGTCCCCTGCGCCTACTATTCTGCCTTCCTCTCCTGCCCTCCCCCCCCCGCGGCCCTGAAGGTGTCACCAAGGAATGCCTCTGACCTCCAGTTCCCTTTAAACATCCCCTTCGCTTCCCCCTTAAACTGAAACCTAGTTCTCACTTGCGGGCACCTCCCCTGCAGCCCCCCAAGTGCGGCTTTTCCCCAGTGCCCTGCTCCTCCTGGGGACCGCCAAGGAGGTAGGTGTTACAGCCCCAGCCCCCCAGCCCACTGCTCACTTGACTGTGCTGCCCACCTGCCCATGTCCAGCCCACTGGCTCTGTTTCGAGTGAACCTGGAATCCGGCTCTTCCTAACCAGCCCCACCTGTACCGGGTTTCAAGGGACGCATCCCGCCTGGGCTACTGTTGCACCTCCTAAGAGATCTCTGGACTTCCACCCCCGTGCTCTCATTTTCCTTGTGGCCGTCGGAGCATCCCCTTGAAAACCTAAGTCAGACAGGGTCACCTCATGGCTCCAGACCTCCCAACGGCTTCCAGTCCCGTGCGGAGGCCCATCGTGTCCTGCGTCATCTGACTCCCAGTCCCCTCTCTAATCTCGTCCTCTGTTACTGTCTTTGTTTACTTCCCTCTAGACACACTGTCTCCCGGCTGTACCAAGAAATTTGCCAATAATGCCCCTGACTCATGGCTTTTGCACCAGCTCTTTCCCTTTATCTGGAATGTTTTCTCACCAGATAATCTGTCATCTGTCACTTCATTTAGATCTCTACTCAAAGGTCAGGCTGTGAGTGAGATCTTCCGTCACTGCCCCATAAAACAGCGATCTGATCCCGCCCGTCCTCTCTCCACCCTGCTCTGTTTTATCTTTTCTTCATGGCACTCATCACAATTTCATATATTACGTATTTACTTCCCCCCTCTTCCCCCAGAATGAAAGCTCTCGAGAAATGAGGCTTTGTTTTACTTTTTATTTTAGTCTCTTCAACTAGAGCATTGTCTACTATTTAGTAGGTTTATATTCGTTACTGCATCACTCTTTAGAATTAGAAGGTGATTTCTTCAGTCCCCAGGGGATGTTTCTCCTGCCTGCAGAGGAGAACTGCCTGAACCCCGCTCCAGCGAAGCCATGGAGGGTGGGAAGGAAGTGGACGTGGGACGATGACATTAGAGCAGTCAAGGGCAAAGCTTCTTGGGAACCTCGTGTCTATGTCAAGATAGAAGCTGTTTACTGACGCTTAGAATTTATATAACTTATTTATTAAAGCTCGGAATTTTGGAGATGGAGGTGATCTTAGGGGAGACAGATGCAGAGGCAAAGTGAGCTTGTCCAAAATAGGGCAACTAACCAGGGGCAGGCAGGGTCGCGCCTCGGCCCCGTGATTCTCCGTTCAGGATTCGTTCATTCAGCGGTGGGTGTTTATTGGGCATCTACTCAGGGTTTGCTGTGGGCAAGGGGAGAGACACGAGATCGCCTCTGATGGAGCTTAAGGTAGCAGAGGAGAGACAGGTTCACATTTTTAAAGTTAAACAAATACATTCTTGGGCTATGTACTCTCAAGGAGGAAACAGCATCTTAAAAATACATATTTATGAGAGGAGACTGGCCCATTCTGATGGATGAAGTGTCTTCCCTGGAGAGGTGTGATCACGATGTGAATGGGGTTTTGAGTGGAGGAAGGGTTAGCAAGAAGAGGAAGGGAACATATTCCTGCACAGAGACTGGACATTTACCCCGGGAAGGAGCAGGACGGAGCCGGTGTTATCTTCTCACTGAGGAAGGCTTAGGTGACCCTTGAGGTTCTGTTGACCACGTGTGAAAGCAGCCTGGGTGCTGAGGGCGGTGTAGCCTCATAGGCAGTGGTCTTTTGTCTGCTCTTTCAATTTCAGGAATCGGTTTGTCGTTAACTTAAAAGTTCAACTTCTTTTTTGGGTTAATGGACTTATTTTCGTTCTTTTTTGTTGTTGACACTATTACAGATGCCCCTGATTTCCCCCCTTCCCTGGCCTTCACCACACTGTTGTCTGTGTCCATGGGCTCTGCATATATGCTGCTTGGCTGATCCCTTCACCTTCTGTCATCCAGCCCCCCACGCCCTCCCCTCTGAGATCTGTCAGGCTGTTCCATGCGTCCAGGCCTTGGGTTCTTTTCATTTTATTTTGTTCATTAGATTCCACATATTAGTGCGATGATATGGTGTTTGTCTTTCTCTGACTTAGTACAGTGATCTCCAGGTCCATCCATGCTGTTGCAAAAGGAAAGATTTCCTTCCTCTTTACAGCTGCGTAGTATCCATGGTGTGAATGTGCCACAGCTTTTTATCCACTCATCTCCTGATGGGCACTTGGGCTGTTTCCAGATCTTAGCTATTGAAAATTGTGCTGCTATGAACATAGGGGTGCATAAGTTCCTTCTGATTGATGTTTCAGGATTCTTAGGATATATTCCCAAAAGTGGGATCACTGGGTCAAATGGCAGTTCCATTTTTAATTTTTTGAGGAAACTCCATACTGTTTTCCACAGTGGCTGCCCCAGTCTGCACTCCCCGCAGCGGTGCTCTAGGTCCCTTTTCCCCACATCCCTGTCAACATCTGTTTGTTGATTTATTGATGATAGACATTCTGACAGGTGTGAGGCGATATCTCATCATGATTTTAGTTTGCATCTCTCTGATGTTTAATGACGTTGAGCATTTTTCCATGTCTCTTGGCCATCTGCATGTCCTCTTTGGAGAAGTGTCTATTCAGATCCTTTGTCCATTTTTTAATTGGCTTGCTTGTCTTCCTGGTGTTGAGTAGCAGGAGTTCTTTATGCATTTTGGATATTAACCCCTTATCAGATGTGTTGTTGGCAGATGTGTTCTCCCACACAGTGGGCTCCCTTTTCCTTTTGTTGGTGGCTTCCTTTGCTGTGCAGGAGCTTTTTAGTTTGATGCAGTCCCGTGTGTTTATTTTCTCCTTTGTTCCTATTGCCCTAGGAGATGTATCAACAAACATATCGCTATGAGAGAAGCCTGAGATTTTGCTGACTGTTTTCCTCTAGGATATTTATGGTTTCACGTCTTCCATTTAAGCCTTTTATCCGCTTTGAGTTTATTTTTGTGTTTGGTGTGAGTTGGTGGTCTAGTTGCATTGTTTTGAATGTACCTGCCCAGTTTTCCCAGCACCATTTATTGCAAAGACCATTTGGTCTTATTTTCACTTTCTTATACTTTCTTTCAAAGAGCCCTGTCCTGACAGTCTCGTTCTTTGCAGCTCACGCTCCTTCATAGAGCTAACTTCCTATTTTTATTGCTGAATCATCCAATCAGGCTTGCTTGTCTCTCCAGCTGGCTCTGTCCTATTGCAGAAAAAAATCTGCTACAGGTGCATTTTTTAAAATTAGGAAAAGATGAGTGCCTACATATGGACGCAGCTAGATTTTAATAGTGAATTCTGAAGAAAAACATGATGAGTGTGTTTACCCTTCACCACGGTGACTAATCAATTTTGAACTATCCTATCACAGGCTGACCCATAGTACTCACTGAAAAAGTATTTTAAAAACATTTCTTTTTACATGGTTTTTATTTGTTGCTTAATTATTTCCTTTCTTTTTAGTAAGTTTAGATAAATTCAAAATTTAGTCACACAGTCTTTTTTCCAAAGGAAGTGTGGTTTGAAATGAAAACAACTAAAAATTGGAAGTTTTGAAATGAATGAGAATTCATTTTAATTTCCCCTCTATTATTCATGAAAAACTAGATTTCCAAATAAATTCATTGTTTAAAATTTGAAAGGGGATGATTAACTTACTGAAGAAAATGCTTTATAATTCTTACCATACGGAAGGAAGTTTTTGGGCGAATGTTAAGAAAATATGAAGTTAACACATACATAAATTTTCTGAAATACTTTGTTCTCTGTACTTTAAAATAATAAACAGAATTGATTTTAATATACTTTATTGGCATTCTATAATTAGTCCTATTTAGTGAATTGTATACTAAGTAGTAAAATAAACATTTTTTTCTGCTCAGTTTATTAAAATATTAACATTCAAATATTTATATTAGGTTAACCTACTCAGGAAAATTTCACTATACTGTCCCAGATGATATTTTGACTCCTGTAGATCAAATCAAAGATTCATATTGTTTGATACATTATACTTTATGGTCACAGCATCTGCCATTATATGATATTTAAAATGTTTCCAGAAAACTCCATTTACCACATACTTAAGTGCCTCTTTAACTGTATTCATATTTACCTAGCTCTACACTCAACTCTTGCTCAATTGTCTCATTTTATAAAATTGATGGGGAAATAGAGTGAAAGCTTAATTTGATATCTACAGGTATTGTTGTAGCACATGTTATTTGATTATATCAAACAATCCACACAATAACTACAAAGGCAGGTACCCTTCCTCCCTGTTGCAGGTGAGGGTCAGGTTCCGAGGCCCTAGGGAGCCTGGTCACGGGAAGCCAGTGACAGGGCCGTTACTGTTGAGCTGTTTGCCGCAGGCTCCGTAGGAACCTAGCGAAGCCCAGGCCCCTGCCCCCTGCCCCCGGGCCTCGCCCTTCTCCCTGGGAGAGAGCCCCGGGAACCAGGCTCCTTCAGGCTGCGAGGGGAAATAAGGCCAGCGGGAGGAGTCGGCATTGCCGTTTTCAGCTCTGTCACTATCTCATTAAAGAGCTCAGCAACACATTTAACCTTTCGAAACCCGAGTTTCTCCTTCTGGGGAAAAAAGAGAAGTAGAACAATGATGAGATTTATCCAACAAGGGTTTTCTCATGATTAAACTGTGAGTTTCAAGCTCCTGGAGCAAAGGTTGCTGGAAGGAAGAGCCCTTTAAATAAATAATTATAATGATCTCAAACCACCCTGCAAAGGCTGGGGAATTTTTTCTAAGTTACAAGGGGAACAAACGCATTTTCTACCTTTTTCCGTGTCTCTCCTCAACCCAGATGCCCCGTTTGGGTTGAGGGGAAAGTTGCTTAAAAAGAGACTGATTGTTAGTCTGCTTCTGTCGTTAACTTGCTGTGTGACCTTGGTGAAGTCGTTTAACCTCTGAGATCTCCTTTTTCTCATCTGAATAATCAGGCTTTGGCTTAGGTGGTCTCTGTTGTGTATGTCAATGCGAAGCAACACCAACGTGCTCTATTCTAGGAAGAATAGAGTTTGGCACATAATATATGCTCCATAAATAACAGGTGAGTGAATGAAAAAGTGTCATTGCACTGCCTTCATTCACTTCAGTGCAGGAGGCCCTGTAGAGGTGTCAGGTGGAGAAACTACAAAGGTCCCTGGGAGAGAGCAGTGCTATGGGGGGTGTTTGAATGAAATTAATGATCTTCTCTCACTGTGCTCATACGTGAGGGTTGGACTTCTTGAAATCCGCTGAAATTTGCTCAGTCATCTAGGGTGTGTGTGGATTTGTTTCCGAGCCTGACCCTCTTTTCACGGCAAAATGTGATTTACACAGCAGAGAGAGAGCTGGCCTTAGTGTAATAACCCTAGTGGGGTTCGATTTTCTCACATCATTTTGTTCCTTAGTGCTCTCCGTAGTTGTCTTCTGGGACCAGTCCGGTCTTTTTTTTTAACGTCTTATTTTGAAATAATTTTCCATTTACAGAAGAGTTGTAAGGATAATAGATAGCCTTCCGATATACTTTCACCCAGATTCATTTTACATAACTGTGGCTCCCTCTTCAAGAGTAAGAAATTAGCTTTACCTCCTTGCACATCCGTACGACACTGTTACCTAGCAGATTTCCTCAGGTTTCCCCAGTTTTTCCCGTCCCTTTCGTTTCCAGCACCCCAGGACACCATGTTTAGTAGTCCTGTCTCCTTAGCGACACGTACTGTTCTGCAGTCTTTTTGTGACAAGGACACTTTGAGCAGCACTGGTGAGGCATTTTGTAAAATGATTTTTCTGAAGCTTTCTCATGATTAGACTTGAATTATGGCTGATGGGAAGTGTTCTTTTTATCACATCCTTTTGGGGTACATGACGTCAACATGACTTACGGGTGATGTTGACCTTGATCACTTAATTGAGGTGTTTGCCAGAATCTTTCCACTGTGAAGCTGCTATTTTCCCTTTTCTACTCTCTGTCCATTAGAAGCAAGTCCACTTTCAAGGGGGAGGAAATTAATCTCTACCCCCTGAAGGGAGGAATATGAGAAAATCTTTGGACATGCGTTAAAATCACCATATTAATAAGTATTTTTGAGGAGAGACATAGGCCCTGTGACTCTCCTATTTACCCTTAGAGTTTGCCTCATAAATTTTACCAGTTGCGTGGAGCTTGGCTGCAGCAAATTTTACCATGGTATTCTAATGGTCATTTCTCTCCTTTCTTCTAGATTTATTATTTGAAATTTTTCTATAAGGAAAACGTGCCCTTTCTCTTATTATTTCCCTATTTAACCATTTGTCCGCCTCAGTATGGACTCAAGAATATTTATTTTATTCTTTGGGTTTCAATCCAATATTACTGTTACTTATTTCATTGCTCCTATTTTTCCAGTGATAGATAACTCTGTGAGGTTGGCTCCTGTGTCCCTTTGACGTGCCCCTAACATTTTTTTCCAGCATTCCTCTCTGGCACTTTGTGAACGTTCAGATGCATCTCGTATTTTCCCTTCTCTAGCCCTTGAATCTGCAGTTTCTTCCAGGAGCCCTGGCTATTCTTGTTGGAATGGTACTTAGAAATTAAGATCTGAGCACCAGATGCGCTTACTGCTACCGAGGTGTCACTGCTCCGAGGCCCTGTTAGCAGTCAGACAACGGGAGCGCTTTCAACCTAGGTTACTGTCTCTGTGTGAAAACACTTCTGAAGAGGCTTGCTTTCCACTCCTCATTACTTCTGTCCCTTAAAGACTTTAATATAACTGAATATAGATTCCCCACTTTTCTACCAATTACATGTTCAAATAATTTTTAAAGCAAATATCAGCAAGGAGTAAGATTTCACAGCTACCTAAATCATAATGGCCTTTCGATTCCGCCCTAAATCACTCTTCAGAGTTTCCAACTTACTCGCTCAACCTCTTGCTGAATTTCCCTACGGGAAGGGCACACCTGCAGGGCACTTCAAGTTCATTTGTTAAAGGTGCGCTCTCACCCCCCCCGAAAGGACGCTTCTCCTTTCTACGTATCTAAACAGCAGGACCAGCACCCGGTTATTTCAGTTAGACTCTCCGTGAGCTCAGCCTTCCACTACATCACTAAGTCCTGCCGATTTCACTTCTAAATATCATCGAGGCTCTCTCCGGTTCTTGCAGTCTTGCCCTAGCCCAGGAATCGCTGCCTTTCAGCAGGAGAGTTGCGCCTGTTCCCTCACTGGTCTCACTCATATGCCCGCCCCGTCCAGTCTTCTCACTGCTCAGGCGGAAATCTTGCCGTGTTACTTCTCTGTGTAACTCCTCTGAGGTGGGCCCCCATTGTTTCATGAAATAAACCCAGCTTTCAAAATATCGCGCAAAGTGTTCTAAACTCGGTGTCCACAGTCTCCAGTGCTCCTGGTTCAGGTGGAGGCCGTCCCTTACTGCCCTGATGCTTAAGCCTAATTCTGTGCTCTTAGCGATGAGAATGCGTCCCTGTCTCTTTCCCCAGCACCTGTCCCTGTCCCTGACCACAACACACACACACACACACACACACGCATGTACTCCTCTTTCCTGATTCCTTCCCCGGCCTCATCTCATAGGTTAGCTTAGTAGATACTTTATTGCAGCCATGACCACGTGCACGTGTGTTACTATCATGAATAACATGCCAAGAAATCTGCTAAGTGCGTTACCTGGTTTCTTTCCGTCTTTAGACGTGACCGTGTCACAGTGTCCTCCCTGAGCTCCGCCTGCTCCAGTAGAGCGAGCTCTGGAGGATGCAGCGCCCTCCCCTGTGTCTCCGGTGCGTAGTAGGCCTGTGATGTATTTTGGGGTGACTGGATGGGCAGCGGTGGAGCAGGGCGGGCGAGGGGAGGCGTTTGCCGTCTTCTCAGAACCCCTGTCTTGAACTCAGTTTCCGTCCCTAGAAACCCGCCAGGTTTGCTGCGCTGGTGTGTTAGCGCAGCAGTGAACACGGCTTATTCCGTAGTGACTGTTTACAATGTGGAAACACTTCCAAGTTTGTTACATGCGTTCTTCTCAGTTAACCTTCACAAAAACACCACAACGTGGGTTTTCTTCCCAGTTTCACAAATGAGCAGACTCGGCCTGTGGCAGAGTTTGTGAGAGCTTTAACCAGGGCTCACAATACCTTTTGTCCATTCTACCAAAGACTGGCACCTGAGTGTCAGCACCGAGTTGTCACTGATGGGATGTGAGGGGAAGGAATGTGCTTCATTTTTATACCCAGTCCACAAAACCTCCCCACACTCTCCCTTCCATTTTCCTTTCCTTTCTCTGGCTTGAGCCGTGGTAGATGCTTATTGGAGATCTTGGAACCACAAGATGGAAAGGGCCTGCGTCCCAGGATTTCTACTCGGAGCAGACGCTTGTTAATGAGGGGACAGCCTTAGACTTGAAACGAACATGACTACTTCTGTACTGTTAAAAACCTGAGATTTTAAATTTGGTGGTCACAATGATTAGCATCCTAATACAGAGGTGAACAGTGGTTATTTAACTTGTCCTAGGCCACATATTTCTATAAAATTGTACAAACAATTAAAAGCTGCTGTGACCTGACTTCAATAGTTTATGTTCTCTTAACTTACATGGCACCCCTAAGTGTGAATATGCATGTTTCTGTTTTTCAACATTTTGTTTAGAGTTTGACAAGTATTTTTCTTGTCCCTGCTCCCACATTTAGCTCCTATTAGAAGTTTTGCCATTATAACTGATAGCAGCTCTTCACAGTGATGTCTTCATTGCGGACAACTTCAAGATCAGGGTAATCGCCGGGGCCTGTAGGGCATATTTGGTGATTGAGTTGTCAGTGACATTTGCAGGTTTTTGGTTGTGTATTAGAAGAATGGTGGTTGTGTGTTTATGGTGATAGGATTACTCTATTTTGGTGGAAAGGTGGAGGAAAATGGAACTAGCTGATGTATTTTAAGCAGCCAGTTCCTTTGAACTTATGGGAGGAGTTTCAGGATGTCTCTTCATTAACTTCTCTCTTCCCCTTTCCTGGGTCTTCAGTGTAATGGAAAGTAAAGATCATGCTATTATTAATGTAGAAGGCTTGAATTTTGTGGTGTAGTTCCAACGTTACTGAACATACCGCTTTGAAAATGTTCTTTAAACATCTGAGAGTCTCATCTGTAAAATGAAAAGAATGAAATCTTCCTTGTAGGATTCACTCGAAGGATTAATGTGAGGCATAAATAAGGGAAAGCATTTAAGCACAGAACCTGGCACAGGGGAGCCAGATTAATAACTGGTGTCAGCGTTTATCATCATCATTCCTCTTGTTTTAATTTTTTACTGACTTGGGCGTGGTCTCCACACTTAGGATAACATGAACTGCTAACTCTGTACCTGTTATGTGACATGGTTTCTTCGTTTGCTGTTATATATGATAATTGGCCAAAAGTTTCTGTCCATGAATAAGCATATCTCATAGTTATGAGTGTTCCATGTGTTGTGTCACACGTCATAACCCGTAGCTCCCTTGTTGATTGCTTTGTAAGGATTTGCCTGAGGGAAGTTATCCCATAGCCTATTCTTTCCTGTCAGGTGTATATTTACATATGAAACATCAATTTTCCTATATTTAGCTATTTAAGTCTTTGGAGAGAAAGTCCCATCTTCTTAAAAAATATTCATTATATATCAAATACATCTTTTAGATACTATATTTGTAGACTTCATAGGCATGTAAAATCACGTGGAATAATACTTTTAAAATATCTTTAAAAACTCTTATTTTACTTTGTTTACCCAAATCACTTTGAAAACATTTTTCAGTTTTTTCAAAATATAAGTATTGTTTTCAGACCATTTTAAAAGTCATCACCAGAAGAGAGTCGTCTGTAATGAGGGTGCCTCGAGTTGAGGATGAGCCCAAGGCATCACGCTCAGCCTCAGTCACCCTGGGGTCAGGGGAGACAGGGACACCGATAAGAAAAGAGCAGGTGACTCCAAGCCAGTTCTATTTGGCTTTAAACTGGGTGCTAAGGCTTTGAGAAAAATATTTACTTTTTAGATTAGATTATACGAAAACAATTATTGATATAGTGTCTTCCCTTAGGTGCATAACAAGTTCTGTCAGGGGCTTTGGCTGAGCCCTGGGGCAGGAGGGGCTGGACTGACCCACTGAGAATGCTGGCACCCGACTCTTCTGTTCTGGGGTCTTGCAGTTAATTCACTGCCGGATTCTCTACTGGCATCAGCGTGTCCACAAAGTGGACAGGCCTTTCTTTACCAAATGATGACCACAGTAAAGTTAGTTAAATCCATCTCCTCCTGTAATCACAAAGGTAGTTTGCTTATTCATGATGAGAACTGTTAGGATTTACTCTCTTAGTAGATTTCAAATATACCATACAGCAGTGTTAACTATAGTACATTACATCCCCAGTGTGTGTGTGTGTGTGTAAAGTAACTGAAGTTTATACTTTCCTATCACCTTCATCGATTTCCTCACTCCCCAAGCTCAGGCACTTAACTTGGTAACCACCAATCTGATCTCTTTTGATATGAGGTGTTTAGATTCTACATATAAATAATATCTGTCTTTCTCTCTCTGTCTTACTCAATGTCCTTACAATGTCCTCAAGATCTATCCAAGTTGCAAATGACAGGACTTCCTCCCTTTTTTATGGCTGAATAGAATATATCTTAGCTATTGTAAATAATACTGAGGTGAACATGTGGGTACAAATAGCTCTTCTACATAGTGATTTTGTTTCCTTTGGACATATACCCAGAAGTGGAATTGCTGGCATGTATAGGTAGTTTTATTTCTAATTTTTTGAGCCATCTCCATACTGATTTCTATAATGGCTGTAACCAATATACTTTCAGTACAGAAAGCACACATGTTGTAAGGCATTCTTGCTTAAAGAGTCTTATGCATATTAAGAATAAGAATTCTTTATATGCATAAGAATCTTTACATTCTTTTACATTTTTAAAAGATAATTTTGATTCTATTTTAGAAAGGCATGGATAACTACTGCTTCCAACAAAGGTCATGAATATTTCCCGTGTTAATTATGACTGAAAGGACTGAAAGAAGCAATGTAAATGCCTTGATATTAATGAAAATCTGTGCATTCTACGTGAAGATGATCGCTGGGGGTGGAGTGTGGTGAGATAATTGGAGTGTTCAGTGTGAAGGTGGAATAATGGCCCCAGCGGAAATTCCTGCGCAGAGCTGCTTATGTGGCCAAATTCTACGGCTTTGGCTTCCTGTCGGTGTCGGCCTCAGTCCTTTAGGAAGAGGCCAGTGTTTAAGGAGATGCCAAAGAGGAAAAACCAGAAGAGAAAGAGAAGCCAAAGGGACGAGTCACAGATCTGATACTCAGTTCCTGAGGAATTGAGAGATGATTAGATTTGAAAGGCTTATCAATAAAAGAACCCTTAACCCTCCCATAGCCTTAAACCTCTGGTCATTGTCGCAGGGAGGAGTGATCTGATATCTGCAGGTCCCATCGCCTCTCCTGCATCCCCTTTGGCAGCTATTGTGGATGAACACCATGCCATGGCCCCGGAGTAAAAAATGCAAGTGAACAGTTTGTTTTAAAAACATGTATATTACAAATATAGCCCTATTTTTCAGGAATGTTTACCCCTGGTTTTATTAAAATGATAGATTTAGATTAGCCTAGGAAACGAGGAGATAGGTGGATGGATGGTTATATAAAACATGAATAAACAAATGAGGGAAATTCATCACCTTCTAGGGTAGAAAGGAAAATGGAGTTTCTTCTGATCTGCAAAGTAAGATATTGAGAGAAGGGCCCTCGGAAACGGCAGTTTGGGTTATAGAGAATTCCTGATTATCAGTGATAAGCATCGTATGAACGAACCACAGAGGCCCATTACCACTAACAGCCTTAGCCATAGTGGGGGGTTAAAGGACCTGGGGTGCCATTAGGGCATCATTTCCCCCTACCTGCTGTACTTTGCAAGAATAAACCTGATTCTAAACAGCTAAATTTAAAAAATTCATTACTGGGATTGCCTGGGGGAGAGATTAGGGGGAGGTGGAGGAGGGTATAGGTCAGATAAATGGTGATGGAGGAAGACTTGAGTTGGGGTGGTGAACACACAATACAGTGTACAGATGATGTGTTGTGGAGTTATGCACCTGAAATCTGTATAATTTTGTTAACCAGTGTCACCCTATAAATTCAATAAAAAGGGGAAAAATGCATTACGAAACTTAGTTTTATCACGGTAACCATTTTTTCCCCCTACACTTGAATTTGGAGGAACCATAAGACTGTAGATTATCAACAGTATCCTGGATCCTACTTGAGAGCATTTCTCCCACAGGGCACAAAATATATTAATTTGGTGGTGACTATTGGTATAACAAAAGTTTTTCTTTTATTTCTTAATTATTTATAATTGAAATTAAAATACATCAAAGAGTGGATTTCGCCATCCAACATTATTTTTCTTTCTAAAGAATTAACTATTTGAAAATAGTCATTAGGGATAGCTGCCAATGGAAGATAACCAAAAATAAAAATATGTGTCTCGCAGTATTTTATTTCTCTTTGGTTTTCTGGAACTTGTCCAATGCATGGAGCTAAGTTTCTCTTTGTCTCCCAAGGTCATTTTCATTAGGCCTTTGAAAACAGAGTGGGGCAAAGGTGATACAATAAAAGGAAATGGCTATTTTACGTCAGTGACGGTAACCGGTGCCCACTGGGCATGAAATGTACTCTCTGCTTTCAGGGCTCATCAGTGTAGTTGTGTTATCAGTGGGGTGTCCTCTGCATTCCCAGCTGTTGCTGTTGGAATGCATAGGTCAGTTTTGAGGTTTTACCGTGTTCTTATTAATCTGTTTGCCTATTAAATGTGCTAATATCGAACTATTTTAGTTACCATGGCCCTACGTTAAGCATTTAAGAAAACTGGTAGGGCACGTTTCCCCACTTGATTTCACTCTTGGCATTTCTTTGCCATGTAAGAAAGCAGCTCATCATAAATTTACACACACACACACACACACACACACACACACACACAGCATATACACACACGTCCTTCTTGGGATGTTGACTGAAACTGTAACGAACCGACAGGTGTGTTGGGGGAAACTGACATCCTCACATTATTGTCTTCTTCGTCATAAACATGGTATGTTTTCTATTAATTTGGGTCTTGCACATATCTTGTTAGATACATCCCTAAACATTAAATATTTTAGTTGTTATTTTAAATAGTACCGGTGTTTTAACTTTCATTTCTTAATGTTTGTTACTAGTATATAGAAATGCAATTTACTTTTATAAATCAGCTTTAAATGCAACTGCATTCTTTTTTTGTCATTAATATAGTTTGTTAATTATTAATTATTTAGAATAGAATTTTAGGTTACATTCTGATACATGGGTCTGTTTCATGATATTAGTTATCTATTGCTACATAACAACCCCAACACTTAGTGGCCAGAAACAACATTTGTCATCTCCCTGTGTCGTGGCTTAGAATCCAGGGGTGGCTTAGCTGGGTGCCTCTGGCTCAGGGTCTGTTAGGAGGCAGTTGCTGAGATGCCATCTGTGGCTGAGACCAGCTAGCGAATGACTGCAGCCATGCTCTTAAACTCCTTTATTAAATCTAATAACATGTTTCTATATTCTTTGGGGTTTCCAGGGTAGGCAGTTATATTGTGGCTAATAGAGTGTTCTCAGTCCTGACCATTGCTAACGGCCACTGTGGGGCCTAAGGCCTGATACGCGGGATTGACTAGGAAACAGGCCTTCTTACTTGTTACTTATTTTAAAGAGAATGCTTTGAAATTTTCACTAAAAAATGTGTTCTCCGCTGCTTCCATCAGTACTCTGTTAGGGTTAACGAAGTGTTCTTCCGTTACACGTTTACCAAGAGTTTTCACCGTGTAGCAGTGTTTGGATCTTACTGAATGCCCTTTCTTCCCCATCTGTGGGGAGTCGGGTATAGAGAGACTATATGGAAATACAGTGTGTATATATGTCATATATCATGTACTCAGGGGTGTGTGTGTGTGTATATATATTCCCTTTTAATCTGTAATGTGTTGAATTAATTACATGGGGGGCTTCCTAGTGTTGAGCCAGACTTACATCTTGTATTCCTGGAGTAAACCCAATTTGTTCTTGGTATCTTAGGCTGTTTTTCTAAACCTTGTTTTGCTTTGCTATTATTTTGTTTAGGATATTTGCAACTATTTGATATTTGAGTTCTCTGTTCTCAAAATGACCTTTCCTGGTTTGTAATCAAGATTACAGAAGCATAAAATAGACTATTTCTCTTGTTCCAGTCTCTTAGAGAAGTTGGTTTAATTGGATATCTCTCTTACCTTTAGCTCTCAGCCCCTGGCATTGTTTTTTTCTTGAAACTTTTTTTTTTTTTTTTTAGTAATGAATCAGTTTTCTAACTGTTATTCACATTTTCTATTTCTATGTGAGTCCCTTTTGATCATTTATATTATTTTCTAAAATGGGACTTTGCTTAACGTTTTTAAATAACTTGTGGAGCTCATATGTTATTTCATATAAACCTTTCATCATCTGCCCTTAATCATATTGTTTCTTCCTATTTTCTTTGTTTTCATTTTCCATTCATTTTCTAATATCTTAAGTCAGGTGCCTAGTTAATGAATTTCTCATTTTCCCCTAATGTGAGCATTGGAGCCTCTGTATGCATCCTCTGTGCCTCTTCAGTACGTCTGAGGAGTTTCCCAAGTAGGCGTTTCATTATTGCTCAGGTTTACGTCTATTATCTGCAGGTTTAGATTTGCCTCATTTATTTAGGTTTTATATTTAGATTCATTCCCAACAACCTATTTGGTTCCCCTCCTTCTACAACTGTTTTGAGTGTTTTTTTATCTGTTGTTGTTCCTGTACTTACTTTTCTTGTTTGTGTTTTTACTTTGTTGCTCCCAGGGGTGGAATCAGTTTTCTTCTCTATGCCCTTCTTCCCCCCAGCTGTGCACTTTCTCCAGGTTCACAGCAAGCCGAGGCCTAGCTCGGGGTCCCCTGGTGTGGAGTGGGCTTGAGTGGGATCGAGCTGTGGGAATGTGGCTCTTGTCCTGCGTTCTGTGCCCCGAGGGGTCTCCGATCCACCGCCACCTGCCGGGAGCCTGGGCCTTGCTCCCTCCACCCGCCAGCTACAAGCGTCTGGCGTCCTTGCAAACGTTTTCCAGGCCCTGAGAGCATGGACCTGTCCTCGGGATGAGTCCCGCCCCCGAGCTGGCCATTGTGGAACCGTGTTTTCTTCTTGTCGTTACCTCTTAGTTGTTCTTTCTGCACCGGCTTAGATGTCAGAGAAAAACTTGCCCCGATGCTCCCGCCCCAGAAAGCCTGCCATGCGCCAGGTGGAGTTTCTCCTGACATACGCTCTGTCCTCTTGTCCAGAGCTGGGCATCTGTCCTGCTCCCATGTGCTGCTCCCTTTAAGGCATTCCTCGAGGAACCCTGGAGGTGTGGGGAGTGGGACCCTGCTCCGGGGAGGGAGGCTTCGGGGAGCGCAGGGGCCTGGCTGGGGGGCCTGGCTAGGGGGCCTGGCTGGGGGGCCTGGCTGGGGGGCCTGGACTGGGCCCGCCCCACCCGCCTGCGTGGCCCGAAGCCACAGTTGAGGGAAGAGTCTGACATTAGAAGATGGAAGGACATGGAGCTGATATTTCCCATCAACGATTTTATCTACAAATTTTGGTTTTGTTTTTTTATAATTTTCATTGTTCACAAATGCATCAGAAATGTGAACTATGCTATTTCCATAGATATATTGATTTCTCTCTTTAAAAACCCTTTTTAAAACTCATTCTGTGATCTTCATGGGTGAGTTAATTTGGTTTTTTATTTTTTAATAAACTTTTATAATAATACTGCAAGAGTAATGCTGCTATATTATTTTTAAAAACTCAGCATAAATATGCTAATAAGCAAAAAATCGAAGTCTTCGTATCCTTTCATCCATCTCATTCACTATAGCATCTTTTTAATGTTTAATGGATATACTTCCAGATTCTTGTTTATGAACTCATTTGCAATATGTAAAAACTTTATAAAATCTGGACTTTTTAAAAACTTTGATTATGCTGCCCATATTATTCTGAAACTAGTTTTCTTCAATTAAAATATATTATGGAATGTCTTTTCATATTAGTCCTAGAGCTACCTTAATATTTTAAATTATGGCACACAATTTTATTCTATGTTCTACACAATATAATTAATTATTCCTTAACTGATGGGCATGTGGACTGATTCCAATTCAATGCTCTTAGAAACCATGCTACAGAAAGTATTCTGTATAGCTCACTAATCAGTTTTACAATTACTTTTGTAGAATGAATTCTAGGAAAATAACTACTGAGTTAAAGCCATGCATGTTTTTATTTTGTAGAGACACCATTCAAATGAAATATTAAAATCATTAAATGTTAGGTTGCAGTCACAAATAAATAGAGGTTCCCCTGTAATTTGAAGCATCTATGTACCTCTAACACCTGTCTCAGATATATTCCGATGGATAGGCAAACATTTGCCTTGCTTTCATTTCCTATTTGGTTTCGATTATATGCTTACACAATGAGATAACATGCTCTTTATATTTTCAATAGCTTTTGATAAGCCTTAAATATCAAAAAATGCAATGTTAATTTTCACTTTTTATGTCTACAAAAATATAGTGGAACATATATCATTTTCCTTACAATGATTTGTGTATTTGCTGAGGCATGGCTACCTCTTCTTATTTCTCTGCCCAGTTCAACCAGCAAACTAGTGCTGCTTGATAAATTGTGATCAAATTAAACTGCTGTTTCAATGCAGACTTTGGGTAACTTGCTACTTATAAAGCCATGGCTTCTTTGCCCTTGTTGGTGAATTCGGTATGGAAATCACTGCCCGCTATTCCGCTGCCGTGTCTTTAGTTTGGTCCTTTTGTTCTTATATTGTTCTGTAAATGTCTTATCTGAGAAGGCTGTCCAGTCCTTAGCATTAAAGCATTCATTAGCTCACTCGTACCATTTTAAAAAATATGTTTTTATTGATTTCAGAGAGAGGAAAGAAGAGGGAGAGCAATATAGAAACATCGATGAGAGAGAAACATCCATCGGCTGCCCCCTGCATGCCCCCTATTGAGAATTGAGCCCCCACCCCAGGCATCGAACCTGAGACCTCTTAGTGCACGGGATGGATGCGCAACCAACTGAGCCACACCAGCTGGGCCCAGTTGTATCACTTTTTTTAAAGTTTGATATATTTAGCTTCTTGACCATATGACATGCAATTTCTCTCCCTGTATTATTCATACATTTTGAAGGATCATTTATCAGAAGACACAGAACAGAAGCTAATAGATGTTTTGTCACCTTTGTGACTGGCCCTCTAATTTCTCCCAGTGCCACCACTTATTGATAGGACCTTTTTAGTGTGTCAAAAGCACAGACCTTCTTTAATGTTCCTAACTCGAAAACTGAATAATATCATGACTAGCAGAGCAGTGAAGGGTGTGCCCTTGCCCCCAGACTACCTGTGCTGGAATCTTGCCTCTGGCGCTCACTGGCCATCCCACCTTAGAGACCACCTTGCTTATCTTATTTGGGCAACCACATCTGTAAAATGGGAGCAAAAGCCTTCCTCCTTTGGTTCTTATGAGGATTAAGGAAGGAAGGGAGGAAGTTTGCTTAAACTTAGAAATGTATTGGCAGTTGAGTTGCTTATACAATTCTACTTACCATTCCCTTGATTCTCTGTATAAATTGGATACCCCAAATCACTCCAGTTGAACACTGAATTCATTTCAGTAATTTGATGAACAGTTATGTTGGTAAAGTTTGAAGTGTTCAAGCGGTTCCCATTCAAAATTAAATTTTTGTTTTGCATTAGCTGCTATGAGGACTTGATAATGGTCAATAAATTAAATCAATTAGTAAAAAGCAAAAACACATTAATTTGTTACATAGACTTGCCTTGCCTTTTCATTATGTTGACTCCTATATGTTCAGAAACATAAAAATGAAGTGATCATTTAGTTAACCATTAATCTGAATTATCTGAGATGCCAAAATGATGAAAACAGAGATATAAAAAACTAACGTAATTGTGATTGAAATATCATATTTATGTTATGAAAGACCCTGGAATGCATTTTAGAAAAACACCTGTCATTCAATCACTCCCTCTTTCTATAATGGTTAAGCTTCATCACTATATATTGGAATTAAAAGCTGCCTCTGACACAAATGTTTTTTAGACTTAGAGCTGGCAGTGCTTGGTTTCCAAGTACTGAGATTGTTTTCAAGCTGGTTGTCATGGAAAAATTACTATAAGGGAAGCAGCAAAGGGGAGAGGAATAGCTTCAAAATATTTTCTTTAAGAGTCTAAAAACAAAATCTTTTACAAAAAATGAAGAACAGAGAACACACTCTGCTGAATACTCCGAGTGGTCAAGGGCCTGTTTTTACATCATCAACAGAAGCATTGCCAGGTACCTGGACTGTAATAGCCTTCTAAGAAAGGTGAGGTGCCTGGTGGAAAGTTATCACAGGGCGTGCAGGTGTCACGGTGGAGGGGCACAAATTAGGCCTCCATCATGTTATTGTAATTGGCTGTCGAATATATACGATTGATACAGTTTTTTAGCACAAAAATAACTGGCATTAAACAAACATCCCCTGTTATACTGAAACTTCAGTCACAGTAGGGTTTTTATATACAAAAAATAAAACAACCAGTATTAAAAGACAGCCTCCTTCCTTTAAGAAAAATTAATTATATAAGATTTTCTTTATTAATTATTTTTAAAAGAGTATGTAGATTAGATCCTAATGTTTTACCATAGTCATCATTGTCCCCTGGTTAAGTAAGTCTCTATCATATTTGCAGTATCATAGAGACATGACATTGGTCACATGACTATCATCATGCTTTTACCTGGAATTATGCAGAAATGATGACATTAAATGGTTTATGTTAATGTTAATGATTCACTCTCATCAATATCAGAGTTATTGATTCACTTTCCTTTGAATATGTAGGAACAGTCCAACATGAACTTGGAAAATGAATGCTTGGCATTGTAGCTTTAAGCATGACTAATAGGAAACGTTTGCCATCCAGCTAGTCCTGTTTTGAATTCCATATTGGCGTTGTTTTCAGTAACTGGCGACGTTTCCTTTGGCTTTTTGCTGTCCCTCTGGGCTTGACCCTCCACAATTGATCACCACGTTAATGGTTCTGCTGGCAGGAGAGATATTGTGGGCAAAGCTTTCAGCTATAAATAGCATGTGGAGCGCCATATATCCGCTTTTCTCTCCTAACAAATGCAACCTTTAATGCTATACTTAGGGTCCATTTTAAATATTCCATAGGGAGAGTATGGAATAATTGTTAAATAATAAAAGCATCCTGGAAGATGTGTAGCCACCTGCTTTCATCCAGTATTCATCGGTAAAAATTCATCTGTAAGAAGCTAGGTTACGTCATGTGTTAACAGCCTTTCCAGGCCTAATTGGCTGATTCATATTTATCACTGCATAGCATTTTATGACTTTTTTACATGCTTTATTCAGAAAAGTGCTGGAAAGAAATTGGCAGTTATTCTAGCCATTAGAATAGCTACGATCCATATAAATTTTAAAGTGTATGCTTGAAGGGGTGTATGAAAGCAAAAGAGAATTGGTTGGGAAATTTATTTTGGCAATACTAACACTGGAAATGAATTCAGAGGACAGCAGACACGATGCTGATAGACATTTGAGTTACCACCTGTGATATTATAGGTCATGTGGCTTCTTAAAATTCTTGAAGGTTGGTGTAGGGAACATCATGCCACTCTTTATATGGACCTATGAGAAGCTGAGATACATCCTCACATGGTCCTTTGTCTGTCTGCATCCCTGGTGTCTCTGTGTCCGAATTTCCTCTTTTATAAGGACACCAGTCATACTGGATTAGGGCCCACATTAAGTGCTTCATTTTAACTTAATTATGTTTTAAGAGACCTTATCTCCAATTACAGTTAAATTTTGAGATGCCGGGGGTTGTGACTTCAACATATGAATTGGAAAGAGACAGGTGAGCCCAGTATGACACCCATTCCATTCTTTTTCACTTTCTGTTTGGAAAATACAGACCCATCATTAGGACCTGTAAAGGGTTTTCTTTTTGCTATTATTTTATTTTATTTTATTATTTTATTTTATTTTTAGAGAGAGGATAGGAGACAGAGAGAGAGAGATCGATTTGTTGTTCTACTTATTTACACACTCATTGGTTGATTCTTGTGTATGACCCGACTGGGGATCGAACCTACAACCTAGGTATATCGGCATGATGCTCTAACCAACTGAGCTACCTGGCCAGGGCTTTTTTATTTTTATTTTTTACCATTTTAATCAAAGAAAAACTTTAGGCAGTAGTTAGAATCCTTTGATATTCTAACTATATAACTAGAACTCTACTATTACTTTTTTGAAGGGTTCTGAGCACCAAAGTCAATGTCCTGAGTCCACGTGCAGAAGGTGACGTGCTTGACTCCCAGGAGCACATCTTAGGCCTTCAGGCAGATCTGGCTCATTTTGAACGTATGCATATTTGTAACACAAATGACAGTCTCATCTCCTGGGATTGCAGCACTGGAAAGGGATTAGGTGCGAGGAAGCCACTTCAGCTGTCACCCCAGCTCCTGGCTTCCAGGGGAGAACCGCGGCCTGGAGGCCGGGCGCAGAGCCCACGCACCCTGCCTGCCGGCTGCCTGGCCGAGTTCTGCGGTGAGTGAATTCCAGCATTTAAGCTCCCACGGACCCTCTTCCTTTGAGGTGCCTGCCATAGTGGGGCAAGAAACTTCATTAGAGCTGTTGTTCCAAACCACAGAAGAAAACCTACCCAGGAAGACAAGCCCAATGACATAGACAATGTGAGAAAAGCCAGGCATACCCCTCCCGCACCCCAAACGGACTAATCAATGTGAGCCTCCCCCTGCTTGCCAATTTGCACAAACATGACCTATTTTTAGTTTTTTTCTGATAGTTGGCTAGAGAGTAGAAAAACATCAGGAAAAAGTCGTGTTCGATCCTGTCCCGTTTCCGGTCCCCTGTGCTGTTTGTCTTAGTTACCTAAGGCAGGGAGCAGTGGGACCTCAGCTTCACTCTTTAGGTTCTTCCAGACCCGCTGCCCAGTGTTCTTGTGTCACAGGCAGACATGTGGCTTTTCAATGCTATTTCAGAGCTTCTCTAACCCACAGAGCTCTCTTTCCTGAGTCCCTGATAACACCCACTGGCTGGAATGCTCGCTTGGCATTCATCTCGGGTGGTGCGTGCCTTTTTCCTTAAATGGATTGCAAAGCTCTTGGCAGCAGGGGGTTTGCTCAATATCTCTATGAATGTGCTGGTTCTCAGGCCAGGGATTGCCAAGAAAGTGCATTTCTGTCTCCTCCAACTATTTCCAGTCTGGTAGCTTCAGAGTGAAATGCTTTTAAGGCCTTTCTCTCCTTCCAGGTGAACTGGCTTCTAAATTTCTGGGGAGATCTTCTAAGGGGTGGTATCATTTCTAGTATAACTTAACACGGAAAATAACTTTTTCATAGGCTCTGAAATTCTTATAGCTACTAAAATATTTCATCACACATGAGAATTCTGATGACTCGACATTAGTTATTACATACTGGGAACAGCAGGATTTTAAGAATGTGAGTAATTTAATAGATTTTGGTCTAGGGTATATGGGATTTCCAGAAAAAAAGAGGGAGGAGATAGGAATGAATATTTTTGATTCAATTAATCAAAAAGTTTTGCTTAGAACTCCTCTTCTTGTTGGTATTCCAATAACAGAGAGAGAGACAGAGAGAGAAGGGTGGGGATTGGGGAACAGAGAAAGGGGGAAAGTACACAGTGGGAAATTGTGCTTAAAACCATAACTAATTTTATACAGCAAATCAATATATTTATTTAATCTATCCTTTTGAAATGCCATGGCTACACATTTAGCGGAAATTACAGTAGCCACTGTTGCCAGCTTGATGATGTTTTTTTGTCTTTGTCTCCCTGAAGCCACCTGCAGCCAGTAGGTCATGAGCTGTGAGCAGGTCTGGACAAGTAGTAATGGTCTCATTTTCATTTCTTATAACCTCAGGCCTCCTTATGCCCTTCCTGAGAGAAAAGCAAGTTCCATGCTAAGATCTGCATCAAATTCAGTCTCACATTTGTTTCAGTGAAATAGCACAGAAAATAAAAGGATTTAAAAAAACAGAAAATAATACTGTGTAACCTGCCTACAGAGACCACTTAACCGATGACACAGCCAGTGACCCCACAGCAACCGTCACAGAGTCTAAAACATGACAGACCTTTTTCCCGACAGATCAAAGCCACACACGGCCTCTGATTTTCTGAGAACTCTCAGACACTGGAGGGACTTCACACTGCTCTAACCTCCAAAATACAGCGACTGTCCTCTTTTTTAAGTGGAACCTCAGTAGTTTTTACCTGAATTCTCTAACAAGTAACTTTCTCTTTTATTATAGACAAACAAATAATTAGCAGCCAAGCAGATAAAAATACCATTTGCTGTGAAGTAGACATTAAACACCTATTCTTTTTTCTAGCTTTTTCTCATCTTGCTTCAGATATTCTTCTAATTTTATTTTGGAAGATGCATGAGTCCTGGAGCTATTCTAATGCAGCTTCTCCATGGGCAGCTTTCCCTTCAGGGTGTGATTCTCATGCAGATTATAGGCTCTTCCGTGGAAAGGGTGGGCACAGCCTAACAGAGCTGCACACGTCATGCCATGAGCCTCGGGCAGCCTCAACTCCATGCAGGGATCCTTGTCTCAAAACTGTCACTAATGGCAGTTGGGCAAGGAGAGCTCCCTCCTTCCCCCAGCTGCCCCCTGTTCTAATGCCCTGTTCCGAAAGGGCAGCTGCTGGAGTTTGCTGTTGGCCGCTCACGTGTTTCACGCCTGTGTCCACGTGGACTGTTGACTCGTGCGTGGCTGTGTCCATAAACTATTCACTTCTGTTTGCTCAGCTGAATTTCTGTTGAATGGCGGGGGGAGTCCCATTAAGTGAGTTATTCATCGATGGAAGCCTGTGTGCAAGGCATGGGCACTATGTGTAGTTACGGAGATACTGCGATTTGCAGTCACTAATATTGTGATCGCCTGCTGTGCCCAGGTCTCTGTGCATGGACTGCCTTATTTAATCTCAGCAGCTTTGGTGAGGCGGACACCAGGGTTATCCGCGAGACCCTGAGACGCGGAATGCCTTTTGGTGGTTTAGTTATTACTCGGTTTCTTATAGTGTAAGATAAAAACTAAATCATGTATCTTATGAAATGATAGAGCCAGAAAGAGATGCTGGACTAAAGGATTTTAAAAAGCCCATGCCCATTTCACTAAGTATATCTTGAGAATGATACAGTGGTTTGTTGGTGTTTAATTATGGAATGATCAAGAGATAAACATCATATTTAACAAAATTACAGGGTGTTTGAGCATCCATTTCTTAACTTACGCATCGCTTTGATTATCCGCAGAGCTCCCATCTCAGTTAGAAGCAGAGTGAGGTAAGCAGGTTGGTACTGCAGACAGCAGGGTTGAATTTCTCCTTGTGCACGACTGGTCCCGGCAGCTTGTATGTCAGAAGGTCCTGGTTTTTAGCTTTGGATGGATCTGCATTTCAACCCCTGTTGGCCTCTGTTAGTTGAAAAAAAATCCTCCTTTTTCCCCTATTACCTGTTTTATTATTTGCACTTCTCTCCCCTGGTAAACTCGTTCCGCAGCCATCACCTCCCCTGACAGAGACACTGCAGGAATATTTCAGGCCCAGCTCTGCTCCGAGCTCTGATTCCCGGTTACTCTTGTATGTTCGACCTCAGCCAGTCGACGGGCCAGAGCTTTCCGGTAGCTTTCCTCCTGGTGCCCAGTGAAGGCCACTCTCCTTGCCCACGCCCATGTGGTTCCTGTCCTTCCATCAGGCACCAAGTAAGAGAAGGTGGCAGGGGCGGTTATTTGGGGGTGAGGGAGACGCTGAGCCTGGTTAGTGTAAGGAGGGTGAGAGCTGGGTGTGGTACTCGAGTGGAGGTTTAGAGAAGTTCACAATCTGTGTGCGGAACGAGTGTCTATAGTTTACCCCTCCCCTCCCCCTGCCCCTGTGGCATTGCTGATGAGGCTTAATCACCTGAAAGTCAGGTATATTACAGCTAGAATTCTTAGCAGCATTCAGTCTAATGCTTTTACTTGTCAGGTGAGAAAACTAGGATCCGGAGAAGTCAGGCACCGCGGCCAGTATTTGGAGCTGGGATACTTGGCAGGGCTGGTGTTCAGTGGACCAGTCAGGAATGCCTCGGAGGGCGGGTTTCACTACAGTTTCCGTCGCCTGTGACTGGTTCAGCAAACGGATGCCTCTTCTTTCATCCCAAAGAGAGGGTGCCAGCAGCGGGCTTTATCTGAATTTAAAAGAGCAGGGTCATTACATCCCGACACCTTGACACACTGTGGGCCACCTGAATGCAAAGAAGATGATTCCTCATCAGACAACAGAGAGGACGCCTTTCCCCTCCGAGTCCTGGACTCAGGGACTTGGGGAGAGAGGCATAGGGGCACTTCATCTCGGGAAGGGCCACCATTTAGTAGATTGTCACTGGATGCTTTCAGAGTCCCCTAAAAGACCTATAAGTGCTAATGCACCTCTCAAGTGCTCGGTCCAGACCCAGGGGAAACAGCGATACTCTTAACTTAGAGAAGATTCGTGAATAACAAAAAATTGCTCTCTTCTTGCAGCCCTTTAGAAAGCCCAGAACCCGTTTCCTTCACCTCTGCGCCTTCCCGTTGGCGGCCGCAAGGTTGAAGGAGGTCCCCTGTCTGTCCTTTAATAGGTGGGTATCCCCGTTGGAAGGCTGCCCAGGTGTTCCCGGGATTGCCCAGCTTTGCTGTCCTGCTAAATATGGCTCACGTCAGGGCGAGTAAGGTCGCCATGGGCAAGCTGAGCTCGTAGTGTGCTCATGTGACTGCAGCACCCTGGGTCCCACGTGTTGTCCTGTGTGTTAGGACTAAGAAGGTCATGTCATTATTCCGAAAATAAATAAATGTATAGAACATATAAAAACATTTTTGTTTGGTGATCCAAAGGATTGGAGGGAAAAACTGGTTGTTTCCAAATTAGTTTTGCTTTCTGAAAATTAAATAATTAATGATTTTATAAAACAAATCTTAAAATAAAAGCATTAGGGTAGATTAAGGCATGTTTATTTTCTTAAAATTTCAAAATGGAAATAATTTGATCTATGATATTTTAAAAAAAGAAGTCACCAGAAATTTCTGGCAATGCCTTAGAAAAGGTATCTAGAGAATAATTCTTCAGTAGTCTTTCTCCTGTCTCTACATGTTTTGCTGTCTTGCTAAATATGGCTCATGTCAGGGGCAAGTAAGGTCGCCATGAGCAAGATGAACTTGTAGTGTCCTCATACGAACTTGTAGTGTCCTCATATGACCTTGTAGTGTCCTCATATGAACGTGTAGTGTCCTCATATGACCTTGTAGTGTCCTCATATGAACGTGTAGTGTCCTCATATGACCTTGTAGTGTCCTCATATGAATGTGTAGTGTCCTCATATGAACTTGTAGTGTCCTCATATGACCTTGTAGTGTCCTCATATGAATGTGTAGTGTCCTCATATGAACTTGTAGTGTGCTAATATGAAGTAAACACTACCTGGGATGGTTTATAAGGTCTTTTTCTATGACTATGTTTATGCAAGTACAGATCCCTGTAAAGCATTCAAATAATTGATTGCTGGAATTTGTGTAGTTATATTAAAATTAACTCCATTTCTTTAAGTACAAGGAAGTAAAAACAACTCAGGGAAAAAAAAATCAATTCCAGGAAAAGTTCTTAAGCAAAACCCACTTTTGTTTCAGAACCTATGTTATAATGAAATATTTATTAAAGCTATTAAAATATATAATTAAAAGAATGCATGGATAACTGATAATCAACAGCTGACCGAAATATTCTGTTATTTATTTTTGTTCTCTAAAATATTTGAGGCTCCTATGAAATGACAGGTTATGCTAATATCCAGTTAGTCAAGTGAGGAGCTCCTGTGGATGTCCACGATCAGACTCTTTCGAAATATCCTCAGTTACATCTACACGTAAGAATTCCTTCATTCTCAGTTTATTTTTTTTCCAACCCTAAACACTTTAAGATTTTTAATATTTTAAAACACTTGGGACCATGTTCACAATATACTGTTTTACCTAATATGGCGGGAAATCTGGCTAATGTATTTCACAGGGTGAACTTTTAAACAAAGTAATGTGGCAAAAGAGATTCTAAATTTTAAAAAACAAACAGTATGGATATGAGCACACGTTCCCATTCACGTGGCAGTTTAAATTCTCTAGAAACACACATAAAACAGACAAATCCCCACTCTTTTGGAGCTTATAGCCTCACATTTGACCACCCCGTCGTCGACCTAAATTACCAGAACTTGCGTTCACTCAAGAATACAGAGGAACTCAGCTCGGGAAACAGGTGCCCTAAGCTCCAGGCGAGCCTGCTCAGGGTCCGAGGCGGGGCGCGTCACCTGCAGGGGAGCGCAGGGGCCGGAGTCAGCAGGAGGCTCACTGGCTGAGGCCGGGGAGATGCTGCAGAGCCTCGCTGGTCGCTGGTCGCTGGTCGGGGTGAGTCCCGGTCCCTGCGCGCCAGGCACCCGCGGGGAACCCGTCTCGGGTGAGTTCCAGGCTTCTGAGCGGGTGGGAGATTCTCCACGTCACACACCACCCCCCCGGCGCCGTTTCAGAGGGACCAACGTCCAGCTGTCCCAGCCGGGACTCGCTTCACGCCCGTGACCTCAGCACCAGGTCGTTCTCTGCGCCCCGTAATGCTGCACTGGCACCGGCCACCGCGGGTCCCATTCCACACTTACTGTCATTAACGCAACCTTCTCTCCAGTGACCACCTCACACCCGGGACCCTCTTTACCAGCCCGGTGTCCACCCCTAACACAGCCGGTCCTCCCTTCGTGCCGCAGACGCCACAGCGGCCCCCAGAGGCGCATCGCGTCCTTGGCTCAGTGTCCTCTCTCCAGACACCCTGGGCCCAGGCAGCTCGGCGCGGGAAGCGGCGTCCGAAGCCGATTCGTGCCTCCCAGGTCAGGGCTGGCGCTCAGGCTGGGAGCAGGGGAGTCTGTCTGTCTGTCTAGAGCTTCTCTTGCATCCTTTCTAAGACCTTATTCTGCGTTCCTGTTTCAAAAAACTCTCCCTCTGAAGTGCTTTCTTTACACGAGCTTCAATTTCTTCTGCCTTAAAACAAAGCAAAACAAAACAAAATCAACAATCTGTCTGCGCACAAGCGGCCCTTCAGGCTGCTGCCGGATCGCACTGTTTATCCGGAGTGTTTGTGTCGGGCGTGAGATTAAGGGCATCGTTCCTGAGCGAGCGCAGCAAGCCCAGCGGGTGGTGAACACTTGGGCTAGTGTTGGTGGTTGTTGACACTGTTTTTAATTTGTTGCTGTGAGCAGTAATAGAGAAAACACAGGGGCTTTTGGTGCAGGAAGGTATAAAGGCCTAGTTTAGCCTCAAGGGCAGGCAGCGAGGTCTTCCTGGAGGCAGTGAGTGACTTTTAACTGGAATCTGTAAGCATGAGTGGGAAGTAGTCTCATCTCTTTCTCTCTCCTTTTCTCCCTCTTCCACTTTTAAGGACCCTGGTGATTATACCCACCCCGGGAGTCCACGATAGTCTTTATTTTAAGATCTATTGATTAATAACCATAATTCCACCTATAACCCTAGTTCCCCTTTACCACCATAGACTAGGTTACTAATATATTCACAGGGCCAGGGTATGGAAATCTTTGTGGGGAATTATTCAGCCTTCCCCGACTTTGTTGTATGGTTTGCATCCCTGAAGCTGTCCAGCAGGGTCACGGCTCTTCATAGGACCCCTAGTCTATACCTCCCAAGTAACATTCCAGAGGAACTTGGCCGAAAAGGGTATTTACCTTTCGTAAACTGCTAGCATATTTACAATTTAGCTATTCAAAGCAGTTGAACTGTCAACCTATAGGGATACATTATCTTATACCAATTCATCTTTTACCACAGTGAGAATAAGTTATCTCACTTATTCTGTTTCATGGCTGCACTGTATAAAAAAACCAAAAACCAAAACCATCATGTTTTCTTCCTCCAACTTTTTCTATAAATATGTAACTCAGAGATTACTTTTGGTTTATCCTTCAGGTTGATGTGAGATACCTTCCCTCCCTCCAAAATATGAACATATTTTCCTTTTCTTTTTGTATGTATTAGCTGAGCCTCAGAAACCTCGATGGCAGATCAGCGCTCATTTGACTTCCTTTTGTGTGCATGCTGCTTGTTGTTTTTATTGAGTTCTGTCTACAGCTAGAGCCCCCCCCTGGATGGTTTCACTTTGTTGTTTTTGTTGCAGCATCTTGGAGGGACCACGGTAGATGTTTACAGGAGACAGAAACATGACCAAGGGAGAAAGAAGGAACCCCCTTCCTGTGCGCCCTTGAGACAGGTCATGTGAGGTCGACTGAGGGGGCCTTACTTGGGCCTGATTTATGACCTAGAGTTTACAAGTTAGACCTTGATGATGACGGTGGAAAAATACGACTTTGTCCCTACGGCTGGGTGTAAAGGAGAAAACACTGACCCCAACCAGCTATTAGCAGTTTATTTGACCATCCGTCACGCTGCATTTCTGGTTTTCATTTGTTGACTTTGAGGACTGCACTCATTTTTCAGGGTATCTTCAAGTTTTAAAATCTGTGACTTTGATGCCTTACTTCTCCTCTGTTTATTAGTAGTTGTGAGTATATTTAGTTATTAGACTATCTTTTATAGACATATTTATATGTCAACAGACATAATAAAGTTGGGTTTAAAAACATCCCTCTGATGTGTGAGGCTACTTCAGGAAGTGTGAAGCCGTGAAATGACCGTGGCGACATCTGCACGCGTTAGTTGTACATGCACATCAGTGCCCGGTGAGCGAACGGCAGGAGGGCAGAGTGGCCACGTGACACAGATGTCACTTTTAACCAGCTGTGTGACTTTTGGTTCGTGTGGCTTGAGCACGTTAGTTTCTCTGTGCCTCTGCATTCTCCGCGGTACAGTGGGGACGTTAGCAGCGTCATCTTGCGGTGTTGGGAGGGCCGAGTGGGGCGGCGCGGGCCCGGCCGCGGAGCGTACCTGGGAGAAGCCAGCGCTCGGGCCCTGCAGACGCCGGAGCTGCTTAGAGACGGGGCGCTGCGGGCTGCTTGCCCCCGGCCCTCCCATCTAGTGCTTCTTACACCTGTGTAGCCTTATTAACCACTGTCACGCCGTACGGCTAAGTAAAAATAAAATAAAGCATAAAATAAAATAATAAAGTAATGAAATGGAAAGCAGCTGGAGTAAGGCGGAGAACGCTGTGCAGGGCTGGCGGGTGCATTGTCGCCGCTCTCTCCGGCAGCAAGGAGCCCGGTGTTGACGTCGCCCAGGTCCCGCGAGCCCGGAGGGCAGGCCTTTCGCCTCGCCTGGGCCACCATTAGAGCCATCGGGCTTCTCAGGACCCGGGCCATCCGGCAGGAGGGGCGGGGGCCACCGCAGCGATGAAACAGCCGGGAGAGAGGAGCGCTCCTTCCAGGGGCCAAACGTGCTTGAGCCGACTGCAACCCGTCATCCTGCCCAAGGGCTGTCGGGCGTCGCCCCCGTCAGTGAGCCACAAGCAGGCGCTCAAGTGCCAGGAGTCAGGAGTCGCGTCCTCCAACCAGCCTGCTCCGTGAATGATGTGGTTTTGAGAATTTCTAATATTTAATATCAACTCAGGCAACAATATTGTTTTCTTCATTTTTAGATTCCTCCCCCCCAAATTCTGTTCAGTGACAGATTCTTCATATTTCTAAGGATATTTAAGGAAACTAGATCTTAGACATGAGAAAAAATAAGAAAAATACTTTATCAGATGAGGTTTGTAATGTCCAAAAGGTTCTTATAAAGCCCATTTTACAATTTGCATATCAGTTGTCAATGTAAATATGAATAAAATTAGAAAGTTATGCTAATTACATTTTAAAGGATATATATTTTTTCTCCATATTAAGAATTGTTTAGGAACTGGAGGGAAAAATCTTTTGTAAAATTGCAAATTATTTATTATGTAAATAATCATCATAATATATCTATGCTAGGCCTATACTTTTATATTTTCTTTAGTCCTATGTGAATACATTTTAAGTCATAAGATTCTTTGCAAACTAAAAACACAATAATTTGTGAAACTTGTTTTATGTACATTTAAGCAAACACAGTATGATATAGCACAGCTAACTCTCCATCTTGACATTTAAAAATTATACCAAACCAAGGTCCTGCACACAGGCCAGCTCCCCTGTGAAGCTTCCTGGACCCACTCAGCCAGAAGAATTTCATCTTCTCACCTCTCGCAACTTCTGCGCATACCATTCACGCTGCTGTAATTTCCATGTGTTTTTTTCCATATATTATGGTATAATGACATTGAAAGAAAGAATAATTTTAGTCTTTTTATTTATCTTCCACACACTCTGATTGCACTAGGATGTTACTAGAATTTGTCAATTAAGCGTCTCTGTAGAGAAAGTAACTTCCAGTAAACAGTTGGTTGATACTACAACCCAGCAAAATGAAGGTGTAGATTCAGGGAGAGAATATTGCAGATACGGGTAATTGTTAGACATTCTTTGGTAGAAAGACATGTAAAGACATGATTTGTAACATTCAGAACACTTTAAATAGAAGAATAAAAGCCTTGGCATGCTTCCTTGGGTTTGGGGGAGGTGAAGGGTTGGGTTTAGGATACTTCAAGAATCTGGAAGATGGACTAATTGGGGAGTTGGGGAGAATTTTTTCCAGGTGTAGGAGCTGTGTATCCTCCTGGCATCATAAATACATAGAGAATGTTGATTTTTGCTGTTGAATGGCATTGTCGAGTGGAGTATTATGTTTAATGATCAGTTGTAAGCTCTTTCATTATTCATGTGCTGTTGAGCATCTAATCTTAAAGTGATGTCATACAAACTTTTAATATTTTAAGAACGCATCTTAATTGTATTTCTTATAAATACTTTTTTTCAGAAACTTTAATTAATGATTTTTAAAAATGAAAACCCTAAAACTATTTCTTATAATATAAATACCATTTTTTTCATCAACCTCACTTAATAGTTTTTAAAGCACGACTTAGAATGTCATTCTCAAGGCTAAATGGTAGCAGTCAGCAATAATAGATATCTTAAATCAATCATCTTAACATTTTCGATCCCCATAGTTTTCCCTGAAAGAGAATATAGTGCATGGGGTAGCTCGGGTGAGATCTTTGCAAGTCTATTTCTGGAAAGACTATTTCTGTTAGGAGCACACAAAACTATGTTTCCCTCTTCTATTGGTTTGAGCTCTCTGACAAAATGAGCAAACATATAAAGACCAAAATAAAGAGAGTCGGGAGGTAGCTGCGTTTGCACTAGGACGATATCAGCAGTGGGATTTGGGGAGTGGAAAAGGCACCTTCCCTGACGAGATGACCCTTCGTCAGCCAGGAGGGGGTTCCGGGAAGGCCGTCTTAATGGCACCCAGGGTTTCGGACGGCAACGCGTGGCAGCTTGTGCTCCTTACTAGGCTATGAGAGGAAGGAGAGGAGAAATTGTTTTGGGAGAAGATGATGAGATTAATTTTGAATGTTTGAAGCTGAGGTTCTTTGGGGAAACTTGACTAGAGAACTTATTTATGTAGAGACTTATGCATGTGGAAATTTCTTAAAGCTAATAAGTTGCTCTCATCAACCTCCCAAGCATGAGTTTCTGCGTCAGAAATGTTTTGCTCACATGCCACAGCAAGAGCCAGTGCAGGTATATGCTTGACTGTGATTTTTCAGTAAGGCCTTTCCTGACTACCTTTTTATTTTAAAAAAAGAGCAGCAGTCCCATTTATCTCTGCAGGGCATATCCCGTTTTCTGCAATTTTTCTTCATATCACTAATTATGATTTGACATTTTACATATTGAACTTATTTTTGTATCTCCTCCCTCCCACTTTACTACAGAGTCCCTTCATGAAAGCAAGGACGTGAGTTCAGTGCTGTATCCCCAACAGCTAAATTTGTGCCAGATGCATAACAGGTGCTCATAATTTTGCTGTATGAACCACTGAATACTGAGTCAGTTATTAGTCTTGAAATTCTCTATTAACAATTTTTATGTACAGTGAGATTATTCCACCATTAAAAGAGAATAAACATGTTTCTCCAATTAAAAACAGTAATATGATTATGTCCCCGTAGTTGTGGCTGACCATGAGCTGAGATACAGCCCTTTGTACATCACACACAGAAATGACTCAGCCCTGCTCTCTCGTGAGAAAGATCTGCAGATATTTTCCAAAAGAAGGAATCCTTAATATGTTAGCCCTGAGTAGACTGCAGGATATCCAAGCTCTACTCCATGATTCAATAATTACTTCAACAATTACCTTTGAAGTATTTTGAGCATCCCTGACAGAATGAAGTTTGAAGGCCAAGCAATGGACTAAATATGTAGATACCAGAGGGAGAACGCTAAAGGACCTTGAGAAGTCCTTCCCAGTTTCCACAGGTCTTTGATTAAATGTTCCATTCTTCTTGGTTAAGGTCGACTTAAAGTCCCCTATGGGAGTGGAAGTCCCTCTGGAAAGGTATGCATTCATTGCTTATCCTTTGACATTGATTAGTTATCAAAGCAATTTCTACCCTGAGGAACCTCTGAAAGATGACAGTGGATGTCATGCCCACAGGAGCAGGGAGGGCAGAGCGGGAGCTCAGTTACTGCTCAGGAGAGCAGCAGCCCTCAGCTTGGGGAAGGACATGCACGCTCGCAAATGCTTTTATAAATAAGATGCAAATGGCCATAACTCCTACTGACTTTACAGTGAGGATATTTGTTATAATTGACAATAGATATCCTGAGGTAGGGCAGGTAAAGAGTTGGCTAATTCAATGACTCAAGTTCTCATCAAGCCTCCAGGTTCTTTGATGTCATCTTTCACCCACCATTCTTTTAAATATTATTTAACTTTATTGTTGAAAGAATTACAGATATCCCTTTTTTCCCCACCATTCTTAGTGCGTCTGCTTTGGTCTCCAATCCAGCTACCTCAGGTCACAATATGGTGCAGAAATTACAGGTCATGTAATATTAAGAAAAAGAGGGAAAAACAGCTTCTCTGTTCTCCATTTAGGAATCAAGAAGCACCCCTGAAGCCTCCCTTTTGTGCCCAATTTTACACCAGTCTTAGGCAGGATTAGCAGGTTTGTTTACTTATCTGGATTTATATGAATTGCATGGGGGCTGGTGGACTAACAAAATCAGCTTCTCTGTGCCAGTAAGAGACCAAGGAAGTGGCCATAACTGGACAACCAGCTGTGCCTGCTCTAGGAAGCAAAGGGCATTAGAAACGGGGCTACTGAATGAAACCAGCGACAGTGTGTGGAAGAAGTCGAAGATGTCAGATACACAAACACCTCTCTGCACTATTTTATTCCACAATACAAACTATCAGATATTTCAGCTATCGAGGGAGCCAGATTGCTCATAGTCATCAATGCTAATACCAAGAATGTAAAATGTGAGCAGGCCAGAAAGAAAGAAGATACTTGTAGCAAGGACAGATTGTCACACAAGAACGTAAATTCCCCATAGCAGTTTTTTTACACATTTAATTTCTTTGTATATTTGTGCTAAAAATATAAATAACTCTATTACAAGGATAATAAAAACTCAAAGAATGAGTCTCTAATTTGTCTTTTGACCTCTGAATGTTTATTAAAATTTTAATTTTTAAAAAATTAAAACAATAATGTAAGATGGTGGTTGTTTTGTCGTGTTCAGAGCTAGACTAGTTCAGCTATTGAGTTTACAATTTAGGGTGCAAAGGATGAAGCGATAAATGTTAGCTACACCATCTCAGTTATGCTTGAGACATCCAGCGTGGAAGATACTTGTTCTGCTGCTTTCCCTAACTCCTGTGTAAGCCGATAGTTAAAGAAATAGATGGCCTGATCTCTGTTTTAATTATTGCTTCACTGAAATTTCTTTTGCAACTGCTGAGCTAGGATGCTGGTGAAAAGACTATTGCTCAAAGTCTTTTAATAATAGATTGGCCTTCCTGCTAAACATGGAGACAGATGAAAAATGAATGTGTCAGTGGATTCCATGCTCTGGATGATGTGGAATCTAGGAAGATGTAAAACGAAAGAAACACAAGCAGAGACAACAGAGGAGTCTAAGTCATCTTTTAGAGATGCAGTAAAGACCCTCTGGGGAAGGGGAAATAGAGAAAGAGGAAGGGAGGGAAAGGAGAGGGGAGAGAAGGAATATCTGATTGAATTAAATATGTATCAAACAGGCTTGTGGTGACAGGATTCAAAATACAATATAATTTTGGTAATTAAAAATAGTGATAAAACTTCTTCATTTTGCACTAGTATTTTATAGCTCAAGTTTAGATTAGTTGTTTAGCAATTACCTGCAAATTCCTTACTCAGCCAGTGGGTTGCCATGAGCAAAATCTCTTGAAAGTTTGGTAGTTAAGCTTAGTGTGCCCATCAAGTTATATAAATCAGTCATCCTCTATACGTTAAAATGTACTAGCATAAAATGTGTTATATTCTTGGCCCCACAGCAAGTAATGATAATAATTAGACCCACATAATCCCCTTGAAAAAACATAGATTAAAATTCTACTTGCTATTCCTAAGCTTCAATAACAATATTAAGACATTAGACATAAAGTGATATCGTTTCAAAAACTGGACAGTGGAGTCATATGAGAACAGGCAAAGTCTATGAAATTAGGTAGATCTTCTAGTACTGAAGGACTTTATAATGAGTAGTTTTTATTTCTGTTGAAAAATATTAATAACTGGAACAAAAATATGAGATTTAATTAAATAAATATATCTAATGCAATGCTACACATGGAAAAATGTTGTGCGCTGAAATTTCAAAGATTGAACTCACAGAAATCTTGGGGTGTCACCTATCAAACAGACGTTGAGCCATATGTCACAGTCTTATCAACATCTCTGAAGTTCCAAAATGAATTTTTACAACATAAATCTATCCACATGGGCAAAATCTTCATAATAACATGAATTAAAAATAAAGTTACTTAAATATCAACTTAATGTTTTAAATAAAGAATTCTTTGTCACAAGGCACCTAAGAATTTGAAGCATACTTAAAAATTTGATGGCATTTTAAAAGTTTTTATTTTTTGCTTACTAATATAGTGGACAGTAGAGTATTTAAAATGATTAGTTTTTAAAAATTAATGCTGATAAAACAATTACTGACATTTAATAAATGCTTACTCTGTGCCACAAAGTCTTCTAAACCACACCCATGAAGTAATTCTCCCAATAACTGAGAGTAGACACTATTAGTATGCCTATTAAATGATGAAGAAACTGAGGGTCACTCATTTTGGGACTAGTGCTATTTCACCCCAATTTACTAAGCCTTTTCCGACATTTGTTCTTTATAATTCTAAAAAAATGAATGTGGTACCAAGGCTTTGTACCTTTACTAGACCATCCAGGGACGACTGGATGGTGTTCAAGATAAAATCCTGTTTATTAAAGTCAAGAGTTAACTAAAGATCCAATATTTTTTAAAAAGAAAACTTTGTTTGAAATGTAACTTGCAAAAAATCTGATACAGAAGTAACTCAAGAAGGACAGAGGGTCTAACTATGATTTTTCTCAGTGTCCAAATTACAATGATAAGTAACAGAGATGACAGAAACAAAAGCAAAATCCCTGACTACACATGAGTGTAGTGGAAAGAAAGACCTATCCCATCCGAGGTTATACTGGTTTTAAGTCTTTCCTGACAATGTAATTTTGGGCAAGTCTCTTAGTGAAATCTTAAGTACCATCAAGTGAGAATATCTTACTTGCCCTATGACAGTGGATAGCGATGGTATCAATTTAAATACATGGTTATAATTGAAATGCAAGCCAAGTGGACCAGACTTTTAAAATCATGCCAAGAAGGCTGAATCCAAAGTCCACGGTTTTTGTTTTTCTTTTAAACATGCCAACAACGATAAAAATGGCTGTGTCCGTGGGGTTCCGAGTTAGAACCCATTTTTACGCTCATTTGGTTGGCAGGCCGTGTGCTGGCTGGACTCTTGCTCCATCAATATTTTCGACAGAACACTTGTTTCCAATTCGGCCTTTTTGAGGAGCTGTGTTCTTCTTTGTGTCTAGATGACCTCCGTTAATCCTCCAGTTTAGGCCTGTGGCCAGCGCTTAGTTCTGGAGACCGCTCAGAGCCGCTGCTCTCTCCCACCTCTCCTTTCTCGGGTGGTCGTCACAGCATCTCACGCTGCAGGACATTGTTCTGCTCCCAGCCCCCTTCACTCCTTTATACGAGAAAAGAACATTCTTCACTGGGCTTTGTATCGGCAGAGCCAAGAGCAGTTTCTGCCCCATAGCAGGTGAATAATTGTGGGGGCAGGAAGGGAGGTACCGGAGAGGAAGACCAGCAGAGGGGAAGGACATTTTCTGAGCCAGGCGGATGAACACGTTTCATCTCAATATTACTTAATTGCATTTTGATGCGATTAGTTCTTCCTGATTGGCTTAATTCTTTTGTACACTACATGTAATTTCTAAAGCACTTAAGTGAAATTCCCTTATCAGTTGGGGACAGTATTATGAAATCCTGAAACATTTCACCGTCTTCAAGTGGGCAGATATTCAGCAGCTCGATTCCTCGGGAAGGTGGGTCTGAGTTCTTCATTATTCTCAGCCTGTGTCAGAGAAAAAGTGAAAAACAGATGGACATGTTTACTACATGTGTATAACTCACCCCAATATTGAATTTTTCTTATTTAAAGCCTTACTGTTTTTGTAAAGCTATTATTAGTTAAACAAGAGACCTCCTGAGGGTTCTTGCTCAGGCATTTTCCCTCCTAGGGGGAAACCCGTCCCTAATCTTAGAGAAATCCTTGTGATGGCTTTCCACTCAGGCATGGGACCTGTGGTCAAGAATCTTTTATTTTAGTCTGCCTCAGTAGTCTTCTCTTTTTATTCTTCTTTTCTCTTTGGGAAAAATGACTATCAATTCTATTTTGTGATTGCTCGTTAGTATTGTGCCAGTGTATCCTCAGGTACTCAGAGTTTTAATTTCTCAACCTGTGTTTGCCCTTGGGCACTTAGCTGTTAGACACTTCCTGCAAAATTTAATCCCTTAATTCTACATTTAGGTACATGGTAACAGCCCTGGCTGGTGTGGCTCAGTTGGCTTGGCGGCGCCCCGAGCACCAAGGGGTCGCCGGTTCCATCCCCGGCCGGGGCACACGCCTGGGGTGCGGGCTCGGCCCCCAGCTGGGGCGTGCAGGAGGCGCCTGATCTGTGTTACACTCTCACAGCATGCTTCTCTCCCTTCCTCTCTCTCTCAAGAAATCAAACTATTCTTAAAATAAAAATATATGGTCGTATACCGGTGGCTTTACAGTGTACCTGAAGTGGAAAATTTCTGAGCGATGAAAAGGCAAGGAGTTGGATTTTAACTTGTAGACTTCATAAGTGTAGAGAGTAAAAACAAAAGGCTGTGTTTACTCAAAATGAAACTACAGTCCCTAAATCAAGTTATTTTATTCCTGAAAGGGAGTCAGCTCCTTGTGGGAGGGGCACAGGTGCGGGCGATGCGGGAGTGCCCGCGGGCAGCGCCTGAGTGGGGCTCGGGCGGGACCGCGCCGGCCGGCCGGGGGAGAGCGAGCTGGCCTGGGAGGGCGCCGCGCGGTTCCAGACCCGCACCAGGCCGCCTCCTTACACGGCCCTGACATCGCCGCCTCGGCCTACAGCGACAGTGCAATTCAATTTCACTTTGTGGCAGAATGACAGGGATTCTTCAAAGTAATTTTGTCCCAAGGCTTTAAATCATGCACTCAAGGCAGGCCTCAAACCTCGCGATCTTAGCGAATAGAATGCTTATTTTTTATTTTCACAACTCCTTAATCTCACAGTGACCGTGGTGCGTGTAAGATCTTACTCCTCAAGGAGGCAGCCTCTGCATTACAACGCCGTTCAGTGGTGGTAGACGGCCCCTTACACACACCCGGGAGCCTGTCCAGAGTCATCGGTCTTGCGTGGGTTGGGTTTTTGAAGCCACCCCAGGCCCCAGAGTGAGTATATCCCGCTGTGCCGTGGGGAGGCCATTGTCAGCCTAATGATGACGCTTCCTCCGTTCATGGCTCCCATGGTTTCTGCAGATAAGAAAAGCTGTAATGAATTTGCTGTCACTCCCTGGAGAGGGCATTAGGGACCACAGCAGAGGACGCGAGGGACGAGAGGAGACCGTCCCCACCCTGCGTATCGTGACTCCTGAGTTTGTCGGTCGGATCCACTGGATGAACCCTCAGATCTGACAGTTTAATGTTAATGTGACTTTTCTTTGCTTCTTCTCTGATATCTTCTTTCCATGATGAATTTCACTTCATTCCAATTCGACTACAATACACAGAAGATTCTTCTGACAAGATAATTACTCTGGGCTATTTTATAAGGTATTTTTAGTTTACAAGGCAGACAAAGAAAGGACGCTCTTACCAAACACCAATATGTAGCTTCAGTGTGCTTTACAAATCCCTGTATGTTTTTCTTCCTTCTGATACAGATTAATAACAGATGCAACTCAGGCGGCCACCTGTCCCTTGTTTACTTGAGATTATTTCTTTTTTTATCATCTCATGTTCTTTATTACTGATAATTATGGAAAGCTTACTTTGAAATCAGATTGTCTGTGAAATATGATCCTTTATGTAAAAATGAAGAGAATGCTTGGTGCATTTTCTTTATAGAATGAAGCCTGCTTAAAGAATGTATTGTCGGAATGTAATTAGTCACTATTTTAGGAGCCCACCCTTAAAACACGCGTTGACTTTTCCATGTGACATGATAGGTATCGGATACGAGTTTGGAGCTGAAGGGGAGAGTTTCCCGACGGTTCATCTGCACTTAATTTTCTTGTCCAAGTTGCTTATCCTAAGTGGGGGATGCATTTGTGAGGTTCCAGAATGGGATTAGTTGTTTAAAACGTCTTTGTGGAGCAGAGTGGAGTTAAAGGGACTGAGTGTTTAAGTTTTGATTAATCAACAAGTTACCTTTTGTCAAATAAGAAGAATTTTACTACATATATGATGGGGTCTGAGGATTCACAGGGTCAAAGAAACACACAGTGGTGAGGCCAATACAGGCGAAACCCAGGCGCCATGTCTTCGTACATCCGCAACTAAAAGGCTGTTCTAGTCCAGAGCCGTCGTCGGGGGCACAGGTGCCAAATCACGATGGGACTAACAGCCTGGCCGGAGCGTCACTTGGCTGAGCATCGCCTTTTCTCATCTGTAAAATAGAGGCCAAAATGCTTACCTTACAGGATCATTGGTAGGATTAGAGATATTGATTATAAGACATCTTATAAAAAGTACCTGGCACACGATAAATGTTAATAAACAGTCCTTTTAACAAAAGTGCTTGAATAACATTTTAAAAATTGTGTTTATGAATTGATGTGAAATGTTATTGGGATAATTTATATTCTCTTAATTTTCTGATTTGAGAATACTTAAGTTTGGCTCCTCTAAATGTAGGAATTCCAATGTAAACCTTATATTACTTTCGACATATGCTCAACTGATGAGTGATACAGGGATTCCACACTATAGTTCATGACATAAATTCACCATCTAAAAAGAAGAATTAAAGTCGGTATGTAAAGATTAAATTATTTGCACGGGTTGGTTAAGGGATTGTGGAGCTATGCCACGGTGCAGTATTTCCTCCCCACATCGGCTGTCTTCAAATCCTAAGTTACGGGGCCCATCACACACCTTTTTTATTTTGTTTCATCAAATTAATGTTGCCTTTTATTATTTGTCCCGCCGGTGTTAGGAGATCATTAATTTATGTGATGTGTGCTCTATACACGAGGGTTTTTCATTTATTAAGCTCTTTTTATTCGGTGGTGATCTGTGGAAAGGAAATGTAGCGTTTCTCCCTCGGTCTTCTTAGCACTTTCATGTTGACAATTCTCACTTCCTTAATATTCAAAATCACAGGTTTCATCTCAAGGAATTACCTTGGTGGCTGTGATTTTTACCCAGATATTTATTTATAGCTTCCCTCTGGAGTGTGTGAGTGTGTGTGTGCGCGCACACTCACGAGTGCATAAAATTTACCTGAATTTTAAGTCAGCATTCTTTCCCAGGACCTTTTTCTATTATTGTTCTGCTGATGGACATTTAGAGAAAGAGGCTTGGGAAACACACTCTGGTAGGCCAGGGGGCTGTGACACATATACAAACACAGGGAATAACAAAGTAAGAAAACCACAACACGCGTGCGATTGGGTATAGCGCAATACGCTAACCACCTGGCGTGGTGTCAGACGCCACCTGTTTAAGGACATGGGACCCAACAAGAATGCTGCCACTTCAGATGACAGTCACAAGTTTGGGGGTCCCCAGGCCAGCTGCAGTTGTGACCAGCTGGACACAAATCCTGGTGTTCTCCTGTCTCCCATCAGGTTTGATGATTCATTAGAATGACCCAGAGAATTCAGGAAAGCACCATACTTACGATTACAGTTTTCTTATAAAGGATGCAGGTCAGGCCCAGGTACATGAAGAAACACAGAGGCGAAGGTCTGGTAGAGCCGCAGACACAGAACTCCCACGCCCTCTCCCCATGAGTCCGGGAGCAACACCCTCCAGGCACAGAGATGTGTTCCCCCACCAGGAAATTTCCACGTCCAACATTTTGAGGTTTCATTATGGACACATGAATGATTGAAACACTGACTCACTGACAACGTGATTGAACCCCATTCCCAGCTCCCCAACCCTGCCTGGAGGTCAGGCTGGCTAATCCGGTTGCTCTTTCTGATGACCAGCCCCCACCTGGAGTAATCTCTTTAGTAGAAGCTCAGGTGTCATCCCAGGGCTCATAAATAACAAAGGCCCTCCTGTTGTTCAGGTTCCCTCCCCGGGGCCTGGGACAAAGGGCAGGAAAATTCTTTATTATACAGTAGTGATGAATCCAGTACTAAATATAAAGGTGGATATTTCATCTTGGTGGCACACCTTTTCTCCTTCCCTACCCACTAGAATGTGGTTTAAAAAATATGTTAGCCTTTGGAGAAAGACTTCTACATCAGCGTAAGTGTGTCGTAAGGGGATTGCACTTTTTGTTAGTATACGTTGTCTAAATTTTGTTTAAAATTAGAAATTTAATAAAATTAGAAATTATTAAACACATGATATGCCAAAAATCACATGGGAAGCCTTTAATTAATAAAAATTATTAAAAGTAAAGCTTGTAAAAAGAAACACATTAAGATTTTTCTATAAAATCAAGGATAACTAAACAAATTAAATAATGGTAGTTCAGAAGCTTTGGAATATCTTGCTTTGTGTGACTAACTGGATGGAATTCCTATGTTTATTTAGATAAAGTGTTTTGTGGGGGTTTTTTGGTACCAGAGTGGAATAAAAGTGAGAAGATCTAAAATTGTGCAACATATAAATTTGGTGAACTGCTCAAAATGATCAATAATAGACAACTGACTTGACGTGCTTCCTCCTTAAAAATATTTGCTAAAGAAAGGCACTGTGAGTAGAGCCAGAAAGATGGGACTTGCAAAAATATTTGGATTGAAAGAGTTACATATTTTGATATGCAGAATTGAGAATATCCTGAAGTTATCAGAATTTGATATGAGCTTAGCAGATACCCATAAAGAGACTCTTTTCTCAATTAAAAACTTTGCAGTCTATTGAGAAAAGGTAATAAAAATGGCAAGCAATGTCATATTTGCTAACCATAAAATGAGCCATTGAAGGAAATGTAAAAAACATAACATGACTGTATTAAAAGTCTTCAGATTAATACTAGATAGACAATATTAGATTCAGATAGAGAAATTGATTAAAATATATAGATATGTACCAAGAATTATTGTTCTACCTAGGTTTCCTTTTTTTTTTTTTTAATATATCTTTACTGATTTCAGAGAGAGAGGAAAGGAGAGGGGGAGAGAGAGAGAAACATCAGTGATGAGAGTCATTGATCGGCTGCCTCCTGCACGCTCTCCACTGGGGATCAAGCCCGCAACCTGGGCCTGTGCCCTGACCTGGAATTGAACCATGATCTCCTGGATCCTAGGTTGATGCTCAACCGCTGAGCCACACTCGGCCAGGCTCTACTTAGTTTTTTAATGTTAGTCATACTTTAATTTTTTTCCTTAATATACATGCGTTGTTCTTATTTGTCGGAAATAATTTTATTTTGAAACTAATTTTATAGGACTATTTTTAGTTCCATCAATACAACAAAATCAAATTATTGTCAGTATATATATGTATATATATATATTTCAAAATAATTTTCATTATTTTTAGGGCTCACTTTCACTTTTCAAAATTGTCTTATTTTGGACAAAAGATGTAATGGCCCTGCCTACTTATAAATGCATATTTGCAATGACCCACATAAGGGTTAGCTATGAAATATGACCACTTAGGAATTATAAGCATTCAAATCTCAATAAATTACCCCGTAAAGTCAAATACCTCAATGCTTCTTGTGGCGTGGTTATTATAATATAAGCTCAACCAGTTGTTAAAATAAAAACCTATTCTCCAAACAGAATAAGTAGTCCTGCCAGCTGTTTGTCTGTCTCACGGTAGATCATTTGGAGGAAGAGCGCCTTCTGGAGGAAACGCCCTTTCTCTGTGTGGCGGGGTCTCGGCCTTTCAGACACTCCACGTGCGTCGCTTTACCGTTCGTGGGAGCAGCAGCTGAGACGAGCTCTCTTTGGGGACGGCCTCGGGGTAGACATTGGCTACTTCATGCTGAACAGGCTTTCACAGGGGTGTTACTGCTCTCCCAAGGACTTTGTGTCTGCTTGATTTTCCCCCCGCAGAAAGGCTAGAAGATGATTGTTGTGCTTTATTTAAAGTAGGTTACTTCATTGCCTTCCTTACGGAGAATTGGAGGCCCCTGTTTTCCTCAGCTGTGCCAGCCCCTCCACAGGCTTAGACTGACCACAGTGCCAGGGGCCCCCTGAAAGGGTCTGTAGTGATTGTGCTCTGAGACTAGTTTCCAATTCAGGGCCAATGTTCTGAAGACCAACTGTAATAGCCGTGTGCCCTGAACAACTCCAGATAGTCTTTTCAAAGTTAGAATTTTCCAGGTGCCCTATTTCCTAAAAAAGATGTAAAAGCTGCATTTTTTTTTTCCTACCAAAAATGTAAATGGTTTAATAATGAGAACCTTGGAGAATTTTCAGATCAATGTGCATCGTATTGAAAAAACAGAGTAAGAAGGAACAAGCAAAATAAGAGCAAAAACACAAACAGTTCCCAGATTCTGGAAGGGAACATCGGAGTCCATGGGGAGACCTCAGGGGCTTTTGCTGTTTCTCCCTTAATGGTGGTTAAAACCTACAAGACTGAACTTCCCATGATGTTGGAGGTTGTGGTGAGTCGATGGGCAGAGGGGTGAAGGAAGATACATGTCAGGACCGGGTAGAAAGAAAGCTTGAGAGGTGAGTCCAGCTTCAGACATGCAGCCTTTAGGTAGAGGTGAGATCTCTAAAGATGAACTTCACCTGCCAGGGGACAATCTAGAGAAGAGAGTAGGGTGGGAAACCAGGGGCGTACTCCGGGGATTTTGGACTAGAGAAAGTACAGGTTCTTCAGAAGTTTACATATAGTCATGACGAGATATGACATACAGCGAAGGAATTAGGAAAGGATATTGAGCTGTAGACACAGAGAAATGGTCTTGTCAAGCTCATTTTAGTTTGAGAAAAGATGGGACATTATCAAAGGATCTCACTTTCTATGCTGACATCCAGAGTTTCTTGGAAATAATGTGAATGAAGACGTGAAGTCAGATAAAGATTTGAGTTAGGGCCTCTGCAGAAGCCCAGGAGACGGGCTGTTTGGATTTTTATAGCAGGCAGTCGACTAGTCATTAGCAGGGTTGGACCCTTGGGAAACACAGTTTTGACCCGCACAGGTCCACTTCTGTGTGGATTTTTTCCAATAACTACTGTAAATATATTTTCCCTTCTATTTGATTTTCTTAACATTTTCTTTTTTAGCTTATTTTATTCTAAGAATAGAGTATACAGTATGTTAATCAGCTCTTTAGATTATCAGTAAGGCTTCTGACCAATAGTAGACTATTAGTAGTTTTGGGAGAGTCAAAACTAAAATGTAGATTTTTAATTGCATGGTGGTTGGCTCCCCACTCTGTGTGTTGTTCAAGGGTCAAATGTAATTTAAAAGATACAATTGCTTATAATATTGAATTTCTGGATGTAAGAGAAGGAAATCTCAAAAGTCTGAGTCAAATAGGTAAATATTAGTTACACAGTTATAGAAATGTTTATGAAATTTTCTATTGTGCCTTTAAGAAAAAATGAGAATTTCTGAATCTCTTACATGACATAGATGAACATTTTGCAAGATTTTAAGGAAAGTGATTAAGAACATGTTTCTTTCACACCAGAGTGTTTGGATGTGGGTGTTTTGTCTTAGGAACATTTTAAAGTACCCTCATTAAAACTGCTATAAAACTGTAAAACTGTTGTTGTTTTTGGTTTTAAATTAAGAATTCTCTTCTTTACATTTTATGCCTCTCTCTATCCCTGTCTCCGAGCCTCTGTTAGACTCAGGGAAGGACTAGGTGTTATGGATGATCTGAGATGCTCATGCTCTTGTTAAACAGCTGCTCAGACCAGAGGACCACCGTTTAAGGTCAAATTGGCCTGAGCAGAACGCACACTGACTATTCATGGACAATTTACAGCTCCTTGTCCAATATTACTAGGTGTTTTGGTTTCCTGCTGGATGCCTAAGGATCGTTCTGAATCCCCACAGGGTGGATTAGATTATGGGGTGTCCAGCTAAATAGCTTTTCTTGATTGTGTCAACCAGGTTTGAAATCTCCTACATGCTGTCTCTGCAGGAAAAAGCAACATGGTAACCCTGGGCTGAGACCGTTCCTCTTAGGTCAAACCTGAATTTCATTAGGTTCAAAGACTGCGAGCAAGAGACAGTATTGCATTTGATCAATATGAACCTTATATATTAGATTTTACCAGAGTCATGAAAATAGAACATTAGAATTAGAAGGGAACGTAGGGGTCTTGCAGTTCAACTCCCCTCCTAACTCGAGGACCTCCTTTACAACATCTCTGACCTCTAATCGCTCGTTTTGCACGCTTACTGCCTGAGAGTCACAATTTCATGAGGATGCCTGTTTTATATTCCCATGGGCCTGTCTGTTACTGATGATAAACAGTAACTGCTTGTTTGGTCCTTCAGAATTGCAAACTTTGCCCCCCTGTCTGGGCTCTGGTGGGCACAGGCCATGAGCTGTTTGTCAGATGGAGTAGGAAAAGTTGAAATCAGGGGTAGCCCGGGGGTCCTATAACTAACTTGGATGTTGGGGTCCAGTGAGAATTTTGGGGAAGTGGGAAAAGGCAGAGATGTCAGATACGGTGGAGGAATGCGGGTGACAGAGTATTTCCTTCTTGCTATTCTTAAAGTTAGGGTAGCTGCAGTGTACTTTCAGGTGTATCTCTGTAATTAATTCTGTCATTCTCATCTGATCCGATCTTCTTTTAAGACCCTGTTTCACTGTGTGTGTCTCCATCAGCTATTCAGAGGGTGTGCATCTGCAGTGTCTTTCATTCCTCACATACATTACGTCCTGCCTTTATCCTCGTATGAACCAAAGCACCTCTCTTTAACATCTATTCATAGGTACTGATTTTGAGGATAGACCTGTGAAAACTATGCACTTAGTATTAAAGAAAAACTATTCAGGACACTTGTTAGAGCACTAAGGCCGACTTTACTCAGGAGGACTCTGCGTAGGTGTAAGGACCACCCAGAGGAGGTGTTGCTTTGGGGGAGATAGGCGGGCCCAACAACCAAGCCCACAAAGGGCAACGGGAATGCAGAGTCAGAGAGCGGCGGGGGGCAGGGGATGGGAACTGGCACCGGGAGTGGGGAGTCCGGCTGAACTGCCCCGAGAGGATTCTTGCCGAAAGCAGGCCAGGTGATCGACCTTACAGGGGTGGGGGGGGGGGATGAGGACTTTGTTAAGATACCAACGGTGCCCGGACATGGTGGGGAATTCTGGCAAAACTGGTGTAGCAGGATTTTTGCTAAAATTGGGCAATGCAAAGATGAACATGGATGCCCCAAACGAGGGGCCTACTTAAGGCTTATCAAATCCTGCGCAGCGTCTTTCCTTCAGTTCTCCCTTTAAAGAGCTGATAAAAATAGTTTTGGACATGACATTTCCGATACAAGATTAAATGCAATGATGGCATCTTCGTCATAGAAATCTGCTCTGTCTACTCAAGGAATATGTTTTAAAGATTTTACTGGATTATATTTATGGATAGAAATAATAAGGAATATAAAATAATATTACGGACATGCTCGTTTTGAGGTTCTGGAGTTGCAAGATATTGCTAATTGCAAAGGAACACTTCACTTACCAGTTGAAATGAAATGCTGTTAAATTTGTTGAATGCTATATAATTTGAGTTCATCGCTACCTTTTTTTTTTTTTTTTAAAGCTAAATGGTGTCAACAACAACTGCTTTATAAATTCACAGTCTGAGATGGGAGTGAGGACTGCTCAAGCATTAGAGGGAAGGTGCTGCCGCGGAAGTTAACAGAGAAGTCAGATTTAATGAAGGCTTTGCAGTTCTTGGGAGAAATGTGATAGATTTCACTAAAGAAGTTATTTATAGGCCAGCCTTTCCCTTGCTGACGCTCAGACATGAAATTTAAGGGCGAATCTGCTCCTGTTAACAGCTCCCTTGTTCTTAGATTTCTCTTGAAGATTATAGGATAATCTTAAGGAGTAATTAAAATTTTGGCCAAAGTGTCAAAGAAAGAGCAGATCAGTGGTCACTGTGTGTATATTTTAAATTCATTTTGGGATTTGGATGTGTGCTAATATAAAACAAATGCCTGTGCTTCTTAATCTGGTACCTTTTTGCTGTTTAGGAATAATACATAAAACTACTTTATAAAAATAACCAGAGACTTTTGTACCTTATACGCAATTGATAAATAATTGTTTCTTGAAAAATTTTCTCCAAATTAATCTCATAAATTTGTTCTTTTTTCAGTCCCCATTTTGATTTTTAATGGTGGGGTATTATAAAATTTTGATAGAGTCATCCCCCACATTTACTGAATTGTACAGGTTTAAAAAAAGCCATAGATGATTACCAGAACTAGGTATCACCGCTGAAAAATAAGTGTCCTTAAGTAATGAAATTTCATATCATGATATTGACTATAATCTAAATCAACAATGTCCTTTGTGAAGCAGTATTTTACCTTTTTTTGGGAAATAAAGCTAATTTTTACTGATCTTCAACTTTCTATCCCTTTATAATTCTCTTCAATTGTTCAAAGATATAATTTCCTTGGTGACATTTGGGAGTTCTATTAGTATCTTGAGATATCTTTCATACTTGAGCTTATGAATATATTTCTTTATGAAACCAAAAAAGGGCAGATTTTACTAAAATCCTCCTATGGTTTCATTTTTTGGGTTTCACATGAAATTAGATGTTTAATGAATAGGAGCATGATACATTTTTTACTCTTTGATTATGGATTAGTTGTCCATTGTTGTTTCCTGACCAATTCTCCATTATAACGCCTAACCAGGAAATTGGGTAGAAAATTCTGACAGACATGCATATATCCCTGAATATGAAGGGACTTTCCAAAATTAGGCCAGCGAAGCAGATAGATATAAAGGACTATTATAGAAACAAGTATATATCAGAGTTTTACTTAAGAAAAGGGGTAATGAGCTGCCATTCTGTGCATGATTAAGATCCGTATGCTTAAGATGATATAATTTATTTTTCTGTGCATGGCTTTCAATAATGGTATGATCCCTCTTCCTTTTTTCTAACAAATGTGAAATCCATACAAGTGAAAATTAGCTGCAGCTGTGATTTTGTGAATGGTTTCCTAGAAACTACATTGAAGGAAACTTCCATCCACAAATGAGTTTTATATGCTCTTCTAAGGACATGCAGATGGGAGGTTTGTGAGTTTTCACTGTTGCTACCAAAATACATTAAATATATGTTTTTGAATGATGATGGTCACATTTTTTCCTGTTTAAGGGAACATTTAAATAAGTACTATCCTTATGGAATGGACAAATTTACATGTTTTAGCAGTGGAAGCTTTAGTAGCTGTCTATTAAAATGAAAAGCTCATCTTTTACAATATTTCAAAAAATGAATCAAAGGGCCGTTTCTTTTTTTGTAAGGAAGGGTCATATTACCATTTATTTTGTTAAATGTAGGCTGATAAAATTCATTTAGTTACTTGTCTTGATGGATCGTGAGATTATCAGGCTAAAGGAAGCAAGTCAGACAGGAAAAGTTAAGAACCATATAGTTTCACTCATATGTGGGACATAAAACTGAAAGCAAATAAGAACATACAAGACGAACAAGTAAAAACACATAGACACAGACAACAGGACGGCGGTTACCAGAGAGAAGGAGGTGGGGCTGGTAAAGACTAAAGGGGTCAAATATATGGTGATGGAAGATTTGACTTTTGTTGGTGGACACACAATGCAATATACGGATGATGTATCATAGAATCGTACATTTAATACCTTTATAATCATGTTAATCAGTCACTCCAGTAATTTGATTAAAACATAGGACAAACACCCCCCCCCCATATTTTCTTTTTACCAATTAGGACTGTGTGTGTCCTAAGTAAGAAACAGAACATGCCCTGGCTCCTTTGCTCAGTGGGTTGAGCATTGCCCCTGCACTGAAAGGTGGCAGGTTTGATTTCTGGTCAGGACACATACCTAGGTTGTGGGTTTGGTCCCCAGTCAGGTATCTGATGTTTCTCTCCCTCTTCCTTTCTCTCTCTTTAAAATCAATAAAAATATATTGAAAACAAACAAACAAAACATTACTTTGTATTAACAATAAAACTCTGATGAACATTTTTTCATGCTTCTGCATCTCTGTGTCCAGGATAAAGCAGTTGTCGTACTTAAGGAAATATGTTTTTACTTACCTAGCTCTTTACCAGAAAAATTATCATTTTAAAACTCTTTTATATGAAAATTTATTTTAAATGTATCACTATATTTATAATGTAACATATAAAAGGTTTACATTATACCATGTTATGCTCTTTAAGAATGTGGCTAGATAGCTATCTGTCCACCACTGAGCTTAAGAACTGGAACAGTGTCATGGCTTTGAAGACCCTCTGCAAGTGTATTACCCTCCCCTGAATCTTCCAGAGGTGGCCTTTATCTTATAGGTCTTATTTATTCTCTTGCTTTTCTTTATAGGTCTCTCTCTGTGTCTCTGTCTCCATCTCTCTCTCTCTCTCTCTCTCTCTCTCTCTCACACACACACACACACACACACACACAGAACTCACCCTATAATCAACTTCAAGAGTCCGTAAATACAGTGATCTTCAGTGAATATGAGGTGACCTCTTCTTTAGTGATCAAAACTCATGAAGTGTGTCAGTGCTATTGGTCTGAACGGGAGTTCAGGTTTTAGGATATTGACAGTGTAGACTGTGTGAAAGAATTTTGACTCAATGTGATTCTTTACTTGGTGATATGCTATTTCTTCAATATTATTTGACTAAATCTCTAATTTCCATTCCGTTTCTAGTTACCTGCCTCTTTCACTTGTGCACTAAAAGTAATTTTGTAGCCTGGCAGCCATGAACTTAACTGTGTAGATTTGATCTTGACTAATGTTGCATAAAGAATTTAAAAGCATAACCTATAGCAGGACCATGGATTATTCCATGGTAGTAAGCCTTTTTTATTATTATTTATCTTTATGGTTGAAAGTATTACAGATGTTTCCTTTTTTTACCCCATTGGTCCCCTCCACCCCACATCCTTCTCACCCCCAGGCCTTCCCCATATCAATGTCTGTGTCCATGGAGTAAGTCATCTTTCATATCACAGCTAAGGAAGGCACCTTGGATGTTTCTCCTTTCAGTCAAAGATCTATTAACCTCAGAGGCTATTGCAAAGCTAGTGCTGTGCTTTAGTGCTGACATTTCCAGTTTCCCGGGTGATTCTAGGTACATTCTTTCCATGGTCCTAGTCAATGGATAAAGCACGAAAGGCAAGTGGGGAAAAGGCAAGAAACAGAAAGACCAAACCAAACATTCAAGTTGCAAGGGAAGAATTAAACAACAGAGGGACAAAAAATATAGTGGTGCCTTAATTCAACAGAATCAATAAAACAGACAGCAATGAAGAAAATCAAGGTCTAACCTATTTGGCAAATGTATTCAGACAGAGTTTCTACTGTTCATAAAACCCATAGGTAATATTTTCTAATCAAGTTTTCCACATAATGACTTAAATAGCAATTTAAAATACTCAGTGATGAAGCTTTTATCATCTGGTAAAACTTCAGCAAATAACAAGCATAAAATCTGGACAAAATATTTTTAAAAAATTATTTGAAAGCAAAAGAGATCAGTAAGAGATTAGGTCTACGCTAGAAAGACAGGCACTGCCACCCCCCCAATGGCATTTTTACATTGTAGTTTTTAATGCCCCGGGGCGCTCCCCGACCCTCCTACAGCTTTGAGAACAGGGTGCTGCAGCTTTGCCAACCTGGGCTGTCAAAGGACAGGGCTTGGGACTAAACGAGAAGCTATTCATTTTAGGGGAGATCCTGAAAGGGAAGGATCTTAAAGGGATGAAACACCCAAACTTTTGTCAAAATCTATCTAAAACTTCATCTGTCCTATAAATCACGCGTGTCGGTTGAGAAATTGCACATGGGATGGCAGGGGCCAGTGACAGAGCAGCAGTTTGTAGCTAAAAGAACTGATTGGAGGTGGTAGCTGCTGCCCCCCTCAAGGAAGACTGACTTTGAGATTGAGTTCAGGTCACTTGACTGCCTCTTAGAAAAAAAGTATAACAAAATCCAGATTATCTTTAATTTATCATTCCTGACATCCAGAATCTAATAAAAAAATCAGTGAACACTTGGAGACCCAGGAAAATGGGACCTATCCTCAAGAAAACAGACCGTCGATAGAATAGGACGGCGGCATAATTAAACCATTCCAATGACCAGGTGAGAGTTTTAGACCAGCTATTCTATTGCAAGAACTTAAAGAATAAAAGCACATAATGAATGGACACAGGATGGAATTTCAACAGAGAAATAAGAACCTGACAAAGAATGAAATAAAAACTCTGAAGTTGAAAATACTGTATCTGAAATTATTTTTAAAAATCATGGAGTAGGTTTAACAGAAGATTAAAGGTGGCAGAAGACAAGTAGTTGTCTTGAAGATGGAACTTATTCAGGAAAAAGACTGAAGAAGCTGAACAGAGCCCCACGGGCAACTCACTGGTCTAACGTGTTGTAACTGGAACCCGGGAGCAAGGTGGGAGAGGAGTTGAGGCCGAAAATAAACGATGGCTGAAAACTTCCCCAAAGACATCAACGTACAGATGCAAGAAGTTCAGCGAACACCAGAAGGATAAACACAGGGAAAGAAAACCCCATCCAGGCCCATCACAGTCAAACTGATGAAACAGAAAATTAAAGAGAAAGACTTGAGGTTACAGAGGGGGAGGGGAAACTGAGAAGCAAAAACAACGATCAGCCAGAATCCTGGGCCAGGGGACGCTGCCCTGCCACAGCGAACGTGAACCTTTTCATGGCCGAGCACTGACCTGTCACTGAGGCCTGTCCCACAGGCAGGGAAAGGAAGTTCTAAGCTGCAGGGAAATAGCACCAACTGGAAACTCGAATCTACAAGATGAAATACGATTATCAGGAAGTTTAAAAAGAATCGATCTATATAATGTGTGAAAACAGTATTTATGAATATATATGTGTGTGTATATATGTTTGTGTATACACACACATACATGTTATAGACGGCATGTTTTTCAGCTGTAACACTGAAAACACACTGATGGAAAATGCCTTGATATGAAAATAACTATTTTCTGTAAACAATGAAATGTATTGCATCGTACGTGACGTCTCTGAGTGTTAAGTTTTGTTAATTATTTTTCCACCTGGTGGACCTCATTGAGGAATGCACTGGCATTTGAACCCGCTGTGTAGATGAGCGTGAATTTCTGCGTTCGTGCTGTGCCGGTCTCAGTTGCGTATCTCGGTGTAGGAAAACCTGAATGCCGTCGCTTTTTGCTCTCCTTAGCAGTCACCTCCCTTATCCGCGTTGCTGTGTGGTTTGCACTCTTTTGCGGTAAAGGCACAATGCCAGCTGGTTTAGCTTCACAGCGTGGAGATCTGGCACCGAGCGGAAAGCCAGGATTTCATTTTGGAAGGATCGGACGGCTAGGTCTTACTCTCTCAACGGCTTTCAGGTCCAGCGTGTAATTCATGTATGTGCGTGTTGAATTACATCGGTCTGCTTTAAAAACGGTTTTCCACATTTTCAATTTTACAGTTTGTAAAAAATGTTTCATTTGGGCTAATCCATTTTTTCCTTCTGCCCTGAAAATAAACCATATGCTTTTAGCCAATTAAAATGGGCTGTTTATTAAATGAATTCATGGCATTGGGGAAGCTCTATTCCTTCCAAAACTATCCCTCCTACTAATCTTGCTGAACCAACTGACGCATGTTGATGCTTACATTTTTTTTGGTGGTTTTTTTTTTTTTTTTTTTTTTTTGCTTAGAGTTGCCCTACAGGCTACGTTAACCTAGACCCACAACTCCATAGACCTCCATAAGCTTCTCTCAGTCTTTCACGTAGTGTGTAAGTTAGTTGTGTCTTTCTTCCTTTCTGCAGCACCTTGGGATAGTTTTAAACTTTCAGGCAAACGTGTGGTCTTACCCTAACCCCCCGGAAAGCACCCCAGTCCCCATCCCAGCCATTGATTTATTACTTTACCTGTTTAAATAAACATCTCGGAGCATACAACATAGACATTGGAGGTACAGACATGTGTACATGGCTGATGCAGAAATCTCTGCCCAGTAGAACTGAATTTTCTTATAAACCTTAAACATTTTTAGCCATTGCCTCTTAAAATAATGCCAGCGCTATGCGACGCCATGTTCTCTCTCCTCCCCTTCACCGGCCACCCAGCAGATGGCCGCAGGCCCACAGAGCGGCGCCCGGCCAGGCCATCCTCGGCTGGTAGCCCCGACGTGAGCGCTCCGTCTCTGGGGGAGGCTGCAGCGTGCGCAGCTCCCAGGCCCCTCCGAGTGATGAGCGGGCTGGCTCCCAGCGCAGGCTCGGCCTCCCAGGCCTTATTCACTTGGCAAGCGGCCCAGAGGGAAAGCTTTGCTCCCCTGCAGTTAGCGACCAGGCAGGGGCCTTTCTCCTTAGTCCCATAGAGTTCAGCTGCGCTCCCGTCGGAGGCACACGGGGAGTTCTGCCGTAGGGTCAGCGGGCACACCCTGCTCCTTACAGTGCTGGGTACACTAAAGAGGATAGTGACCAACAGGTGGCCACCCAGACGGAGGGGCAGGTCAGACGGGCGGCTGTCTCCCGAGTGCTGACAGAGAGGAAGACCTGTGCCGTACTATGTCGCTCGCCTGAGAGGCACCGGGAAGGACCTTTGACTAAGGCAGGTCCTGGGTAAGCCGGAGTCCGGGATGTGTCAAGGACCCGACTTGGAGTCCTGAGCTTCAGGAGGGGATTTTGCTTTTATTTACACGTGTATTGATTGTGAACGAGCAGGGGTTTTTATTTTCCTAACCAGTTCTGTTTTAACAAAGGTGCCATGGTTACTAGAAAAGAAAAGCCCTTTAGGTAAAAGGTACGCGCGGTGCACAGCTAGGGCCCCGAGGCCCCGAAGCACGGCTGCCCCGCGGGCGTTAGGCCCGGGCCTGGGGAAGCAGCTCCTCGGAGCCCGGGACCTGGGCTGCCCAGCCTCCCTGGCTCATTAGGACTCATCTGTTTCTGTCGGTGACATGCCCTCAGGAGCCAGCTCTGCGGCTGCCCTGTCTGCCAGCCACTTTGAATGAGGCCAGTTTTCCAGAAAAAAGAGAACCTTTGCTTCGGAATGCCCTGTATCTCAAGGGATTACGTAATTTTTTTCTTTCTAAAGTTAAGCGCTGTCTAAATAAATTAAATGACATATAATAAAATATCCTTCCTACAAAAAACTCAAAATACTGCACACTGGTCCAAATGAACAGAGTGGAGAGATTCTGACCTCCTTGCCTGAAGGTCAGTGAAGTGTGGGATAATCTCTTTAGAAGTGGCTTGGGACCATATGTTGCAATAAAAATAAAACATATACGACATTCTGATTATTTGTTTCAATTCAAGGGTAGGTTTCTCTCTCATTCCAAGAATAGATGATGGCTGGAGTGAATATACCTAAAGCCATGATTTATAAATATGATCTATTCAATCAAATTTTATGAACAAAGTTGAATGTAAATGATTCCTAGGTTATAGTCAAGTGGCTACAGTTTATAATATCAACTTTTAATAGCTGAATACTAAAGGTTGGAAGACATTTTTTATATAAATGGAGTAAATAAGAAAGAAAAAGACCCAAGCAGAAGGCTACTACAATGATTATTGTTGGTTTCAAACATTTCCGTCTGTTCTAACATGCAAGCAATAAACTACTGAGGCTCCCAGTTTCTATACTAAAAAGCATGGCCACAGATATTTCAGCCTCTCGTGTTCTGTTAAGATCTGTGACCTTTGACTTTGAATGCTTATAGCCTAGAAGCAAAGAAGATGCTATGAAACAATCAAACTGAGAGGAGTGCAAAAAATCACATGAAAAACGTGTGATGGAAACCTAGAGAGGGAGGTCGTGACCTGGAAAACCAGCTCAGAGATGTCACATTGGAATAGAACTTGACAGCTTGCTGACCTCAGACTCCCTCATGGACGTTGCTTCGTGTCCACAAAGCCTCCAAGGTTACCTCTGTCGGAAAGGGAAGCCGCGGGGTGCTGGGGTCCGGTGTGTGGCTTCCAGGACACCCACGGCAGTGGGGAGGCTGTTTCAAGGCCCAGAACCAGAGCAGTTAGAGCAGAAGTGGGAGGAGGGGGCATAAGGCGTGAGCAGAATGAATTAGGGAAACATTTAAGGAGTGGAATTGACGGTGCCTATTGGGAGGGAAGGGCCAACAAGGGGAGCAATTTGTCAGGGATGACTCCACCTCACCCCCCATCGGTTCTTTATGTGAAACAAATGAGTCTGGGCAGAAGTAATGATGCAGGTTTAGGCACGATGATTATTGATTTTTTTGTGTATGTGATGATTTAGGTCAGGTTGCTGTTGCTTTGCCTGCAGTATCCTTCTCTTAATTCGTCTTTATTGTTATGTCTGCTTGTATAATGGCAATATCAATACCGACATTAAAAGTGTAAGTATGAGAAGAGACAGAAAAATCCAGAAATTCACCTTACCACATCCTCCACACTTTTTTTTTTTTTTTTTTTTTTTAGGAATCTATAAAAGCAATTACATCTATAATTTATCACCTTGATTTGGGAAGATTTAGCAAATTTGTAGGAAAAAATTAAAGATTATCCCAATTTTAAAAATGGAAATAGTTTTCATTGGCTAGTTGTAATTAACAGAGCGGTAAAACTGCAGACTAAATCTTCATAATAAAACATAAAAAGGCGATTTGGCAGCTGTGAAGAATACTAAGTTTCCTTAAGAGCCTACATGACGAGAAACTGTTTAGCTGTTTTTAAATTCAAATGAGTACTTTTGATTTTGCCTATTTTAATTTGGTGTTCTGCCCAAGACGCCATTTGGATCCGATCGAAATGTCTTGATTTCAATAATGCTTCTTATTTCTGGATTTTTCCACAGTCATCATGAATTACTGGCTGCCTCCCTCCACGCTACACAGTATTTCCTTCATTACTTTGGCACAGTTTAGGTCAACAGTAGCCTATGTCTCGAATAAAATGCATTGGACAACGTCACTGTGAGAATCAACCTGCACGGAGGCCTTTGTACTTGCTCCACCTGTCAGCGGCCTCCTGCATCATGAACCTTGGCTTTGCCTGGGCTCTGCTCTGCCCTCTATTCATCATCTCCCTAATTAGCGGCTAATTAGCTGATCCATATTGAAAGCGTGAAGTAAAACAGAATGTTTGTGTTTTTAGTTGGGTGATAGAGTGCGTTCCGCTTTCCTTAGAGTTAGTCTGTAGTAACAGACTGAAATGTTGAGGAAGGGGCTCTTGAAGCCCCTGAACTAGAGTAAACTAACAGGACATTAGTGCATCATGAGCTTCTCCTTCAGGGGAGAGAAGCAAAGGTCTTGGGAACTTGAAGAAGCGTCAGTTCAACTGGAATGAAGGCGAGAATAGGTCCCTATAAATGACCGACTTGTACCGTAAACCTTAGAAGCCTGTGTCAGTCTCTGCTGTGCCTGAATTCATTCAAGAATAAGCTATTTCTGCCTGTCTGTCTCTACTACACTTTCAGATTCCACAAAGCTAACGGCGCCCTTATTAACTCTCACTTGGCCTTGCTGTCACGATCAGATAGTTTAATTACCACGCCAGTTAGATTCGCCTTCAGAACTTACACTCCCAATTGGAATGACCTGGTCTGTACGTTTCTCACCATTGAGACACAGAGTCACAAGCTAAGACGTGGAAAGAATGATCTTGTCATAGTTCGTAACTGTTGAAGACAGTGTCGACCCTAAGGCAGAATTTGAAGAGACAGTGTTTTCCTTGCTGGCTTTCTGCTTCCTCCTGGAGGCTTTTGCTTGTTTCTCACGTTGATCAGCTGCGCGGGCTTTGGGAAGGTTATTTAACCTCCCCGAGATGGGGATTCGACATTGACACAACCGATACAGTGATGCTTGCTCTCCCTCCTCTTAAACTTGTTCGAAGAGCCAAAAATTCAAATTAAAAATTCTATGTTGGAAGAGGGGTATTAATAAGAATGTTTGTTAACCCATAAAACACAGTAATGAAAACACAGTACTGGTACCTACAGGCTAACAGTCCCTCCTAGGCTAATTAAGCTGGTACAGAACTTAATATATTGACTACTACGTAAAATAATACTTTCCCCTGTATTTCCATCTTCATATTACACTTATTTGAGACAGATGGTCAACTATCTCCAACTCAGAAGCAAAACAAAATAATATTGCCCAACTTTCTTGTTTATTCATTTCAGAAAGGCCGATTTTCTTTCACAAGTTTAATCTGCTATGAAAAACTTATATACTTTATATGTTTTCTCTTTTTTTTTCAAATATGTCTTTATTGATTTCAGAGAGAGGAATGGGGAGGGAGAGAGAGAGAAACATCAATAATGAGAGTCATTGATCGGCTGCCTCCTGCACGCCCTCAACGGGATGGAGCCCACAACCCGGGCCTGTGCCCGGACCGGGAATCGAACCCCGATCTCCAGGATCCTGGGTTGATGCTCAACTGCTGAGCCACACTGACCAAACTATATGTTTTCGTTTTAAGTTAGGAAAAAGGGCACTTTAATCAAAATGCTTGCATTTAAAATTTTTCTCTTTGGTTTATTAATGAAAAGGGACTCACATTTGAAGAATTTCTCCTAAGTCAAAGAACCTTCTGGGTGGAACTGCTGGCAGTGTAAGCATAATTAACTGTCCCTTCAAATCACATTTCTTTCTAAACCAGGGTGGAGAGAGAATAGTAGTGATTCATGCTGCACATTGAAATGGCTGCTGACTGTGGTTCATTGTGTGCAGGTTTGAAACTCAAAGTGAGATTTAACTCATTCATAAATCTAACATTCATTTTTACGAGAGCAGAGATTTTGACCAAAGATTTTAAAGATAATTTTTATCACTTGTTGAAATTGACATGGGTATTTAATTATTTATAGAGTAAGTTGAAGCATGTGGCCTAAGATGAAGCTGATGGTAATAAAAGCAAAACTGGACTTATGGCTTTGTAATAATTTAGGAGAATCAAGCTAGAAAGACTGTTAAGAAAGCAAATTTCTACATTTTAAAATAATGGAGTAAGATCAAGGCTTTTAGCTATTAGGGAAGAGGAAATACAGTGGAATGAAATTTCCAAGTCATTTAGTTTATAGTCTTTTAAAATGTAGGAATAATTTAAACTGATTAAAGCAATCTCATCCATAAGCAGCTAGGCTTTAGAATGTTCTTAAAATCATCTGAGTTTTAGTTACACCGAAAGGCCTCTAATACTCTGTAAAATTAAAACACTTAAAAAGTCTCTAATACTCTGCCAAAGGTAATAATTCCCTTCTTTAATAATATAGTGGACTCAAGATTATTGAAAATTGCTGGGCTCTTTCTTTGCTGACATGATTAAGTAAAATTATAAAAAAATCTAAGCTATATAAGAAACTCATAATTTAACACCAAAAAAATCCTCAAGAAACCAATCTGATTAAAAAGTGGGCAGAGGATCTGAACTGACATCTCCAAAGAGGATAATAACCATATGAAAAGATGCTCAGCATCACTGATCATCAGGGAAACGCAGGTTAAAACCACAGTGCATAGCACCACACCTGTCACAGTGGCTACCATCAGTAAATGAACAAACAGCTGGCGCTGGCCAGGATGTGGCGAAAGGGGCCCTCGTGCCCTGTTGGTGGGAACGCAGACTGGGGTGGCCACTATGGAAAATGGTATTAAGGTTTCTCAAAGAAATTAAAAATAGAACCAGCAAAATACCCATCAGTTTCACTTCTGGGAGTGTATCTGAAGAAACCGAAAACGCTCATTTGAGAAGACACACGCCGCCCTGTATTCACGGCAGCCTTGCTTCCAGCCGCCACGATCTGGAGGCAGCGTGGGTGTCCCCGAGGGCCGAGCGCGTCAGGCTGTGCTCCCCACAGCGGGACGTTGCCGCGGGACACAACGAAATCCTTCCGGCTGTGGCAGCCTGGATGCTCCTCAAGGGCGTTGTGCTGACTGAAATAAGTCCGCAGATGAAGACAGATACCACGTGATTCCACTTCCACGTGGAATCTAAACACAAAATAAATGATCAAAATAGAGACAAACTAATAGATACAGACTGATGGTTGCCATAGGGGAGGGGTCAAGGTGATGGGTAATGAAGATGCAGGGGACTAAGAAGTACAATTTCCCAGTTATAAAAATAGGGGGATGTAAAGCATCCAGAATATAAGCAATAATATTGGAATAACTATGCATGGTGTCAGATGGGTATTAGACTTAATCTAGTAATCTAAGTGATCACTGTATTTGGTATACGTCTCTAATTTCTTATATACCTGAAACTAATACGATATTGTACGTCAACTGAAAATTAAAAATAAATCTTTAAATTGCTTAATATCTAGACCACGTCAGTGGAATTTCTTGCTGTCATGGATTGAATTGTGTCTCCTCAAAACATATTGAAGCCCTAACCCCCAGTACCTCAGAATGGGACCCTTTTTGGAAATTGGGTTTTTGCATGGGTGATCAAGCTAAACTGAGGTCATTAGTGTGAGCCTCATGAAAAGGGGTGATCTGGAACGGACACAGGCACAGACACAGACCTGCGCAGCAGGAATGAGGTGAGGAGAGGAAACGGTGTCACCAACCAGCTAGGGTGTCCTGAGGCTAACAGGACCCTAAGGGCCAGGGACGCATCCTCCCTCAGTCCTCAGAAGGAACCAGCCTGCCAGCACCTCGATTTTGGACTTCTAGCTTCCAGAGCTGTGAGACGGTGCATTTCAATCCGAGCCCCTAGTCTGTGGAGCTTTGCTGCTACAGTCCCTGGAGACAAGTAAACCTGCTGTCCGGCTTAAGTGTGGCCAAGGGGAGGCCCCGGGAGACCGCAGGACAGAATGAGCGGGCAGGGGCAGGGCGCTTGCCCTCCTGGCAAAGACCTTGGGCTTGGCTGCACTCTCTTTAGGGTGCCCTCTCCATACAGGGGTCCCCCTGGATTCCGGGAGCCACTCTCTCTCCTTGTCTCTTCAGATCCAGTGTTCAAAGGGCTCAGGGAAATGCATCATCTCTTCCTGTTCACTTAAATCTTTTCCACACCTTTTTAAATGAGCCCTTTATGTCCCCTTATGAACGTACGTGCTGTGTGTGGCCCCTTTTGGTGGCAGCATCCCTCCTCCCAGAGAATTGATGACCGTCGCTGGGCCTGCTACTGCGCAGAGTACATGCGCCGGCACTGATCGCGTCGTGTCTAGATTTGCAGGAGCTGTCCATCTGTAAGAGCCGTTCCTTAGGCCTGCTGCTCCCTGCTGTAAAGACGCACCCACACAGGGCTGGTAAGTCCTCAAAATACACTCACTGAGTGGGTGCACGGGTGGATATTTATTTTTCAAGTGTGCGCATACCCTGTCTTGTCCACAGTGAAAGAGGCTTCCGGTAGCTGGCGAAAGTAAGCACTATCAGATATTAAAAGTAGTAGGTGAAATTAAAGCTGAGGGTAGTAAGGGCAGGGAAAGGAACCCGAGGCAGGGATAAAAGCACGTGACCTCTCACCGCGTGCTACGTGTCTGTAGGTGGGGAAGGGAGGCGGGTCTGTGCCCTCTAAGGGGCGGCGGGAGGCAGGGTCCTACACCGGGCACGGTGTCCACAAGTTAAACACTCACCAAGTACTTAGGCGATTCCTTATTTCAGTCACTGGGACCGGTGCAGATAGTGTCCTGTGAACCCCCGAAGAGGCGAGCGTGCCCTGTGTGAGCCGTGGCCCCACGGTGCCCCTGCAGAGCTGCACAGCGAGCCCAGGGCCTCCGCGCCCTGCTCTCCCGTGGCCGGGGCTCGTCCCAGGCGTGGCCCGTGAAGACGGCCCGGAGCAGGCGAGCAGAGCGGCGGCCCTGGGCTCTGCAAAGGCCACGCCGCGGCCCCGGGCAGCTGCGCCGGCATCACAGACGGACATCGGGACTCACTGCCACTGCGGGAACATCCAGCGCGTTTTCACAGAAAGCCAGGCTAGGAGGCAGAAACTGCTTCAAACTCAGGGCGGGGCGGCGGGAGGGTTACAGTTGTCTGTATGGAAATCAATACAATAATTAATACCTAAGTAATACAGCAATAAACTCTGGGTTTCATGTACTCACAACTGTAAACCTCCTTTTGCCTCACCCTGTATATATGTGTGTATGTGTGTACATATAAATTATACATATATATATATATATATATGCATAATTTGGTTTTGATGGATTTTTTTGTATTACTACTCAGCCACCAGGATGATTTTAGCACCCTGATTGAAAACTGTATTTATGTTAATTATATATATATATATATATATATATATATATATATATATATATATATATATATATATATCTCCCTATATCAGTAGGACTGGTGTCCACTCTGAGCCACCAGGAATCCTGTGCGAGGCATTTGCTGTGTTTCGTATCTCAGGAAATCTGTTGTTCCCCGAGCTTCTGAAGGGTTCTCCTACGGCTTCAGTTCCTTCATCTCTTGATAGACCGAAGTTCCCTTCCCTTCCCTTCCCTTCCCTTCCCTTCCCTTCCCTTCCCTTCCCTTCCCTTCCCTTCCCTTCCCTTCCCTTCCCTTCCCTTCCCTCCCCTCCCCTCCCCTCCCCTCCCCTCCCCTCCCCTCCCCTCCCCTCCCCTCCCCTCCCCTCCCCTCCCCTCCCCTCCCCTCCCCTCCCCTCCCCTCCCCTCCCCTCCCCTCCCCTCCCCTCCCCTCCCCTCCCCTCCCCTCCCCTCCCCTCCCCTCCCCTCCCCTCCCCTCCCCTCCCCTCCCCTTCCCCTCAGTGACTCCCTGCTCCAAGGGCTTCGCGATGTGCTTGTGCTGCTGCTGGGAGTGATGGTCCCCGGGTGGAGCCCTTCCCGCCCCCGTCTCCCCGCTGTGCCTTTTCGGTCCCCTCCCTTCCTGCCCTGAGGGAAGCGCCCCCCAGAGCCGCCTCCCTGCCTTCTCTCACACCAGCAGGGCCGGGCACCCCTTTCTTGGGCCTTCTCAAGCTGCACGCGTGTTAGGTTTCCTTGGCTCTTACTAGGACCTGCTTGTCTTGCTCTGGTCATCCTGTGACACCAGAAGCGTTGCCCGGCGCCCAGTGAGGTCCCACAGGTCCCGTGACTGAGCTGCCACACCACGTGCCCTGCCCCTGCCGGCCTGTTGAGCACCGTGAAGTGACTGGACACGAGCTTGAGGGGCAGGCTCTTCAGCCGCTCCGCAGTTGTGGATGAACGTGATGCCTCCGGACTGAGCTGAGATCCTGCCCATAGCAATTTAGGGTCTGCACTAATGCCAACAGAGATGAATGACTGAGGTGCCAAATGGTCTATGTGATAGATTACGTTCTCAATAATATTAGCCTGAAAAAATTAAAGAGTTCTTGCCAGATGTACTAGTTTTCCAAAGGAAATGTTAATAAATTGCACAGAAAGCCTCTAATTTAAAGAGATATACTTTCTGGGTAAATCCTTAAAGAAAAGCTTGTCTTAAACTGTCACTCTGAGCAACTGAATAAATTAACTTGCAGCATGAGCCTTTTAGCTGTGAATCAATTAAATCAAAGTGTCATCAACCAGAACTGGTTTCTTGGGGTTAAGAGAAATTTATCTGAAGTCCTTGTTACTGGCAGTACTTAGAAGGGTGTTTCAGTAGGGATTGCATTAGGCTTCATAGAGCAAATACTCTAGATTGCAATAGCTGAAGATTGATTTTTGCTGCTGTTGTTGTTTTTCCACATTGGGAGAAGTCCAAAGACTGGCAGTGAAAAGCTATTATGGTGAAAACACGATTTCATCGTTGATGCAATAGTGTCCCTTTAGGTTTCTGAGCCAACCAGCACATGCCTACAAGATGGTTGCTGAAACTCAAGCCATTAAGTCCCCCCTTTTTATTTCAGAAAGAAAGACAAAGAGCCGGGGTAATAGGGTGCAGGCCATGCAAGTCAGTCCCCTTGGAACCTCAATGCTAACACTTTGCCTTATATTACATAGACACTTCTATTTATAAGAATTCCTGCAAAATACAGGTTTTTTTTTAGCTGGGCAATATGCTGGCCCCAACCAAAACCATGCTTCTGTTTTGAAAGAAGGGGCCATTTGGGAACACAGTCTCTGCCATGGAAGATGCACTAACTTAAGGCTGTATTATAATCTGTGTGTGGATAAAAATCTCTCCCTGCGCTTCACAATGCAAATAGATGTGAATGTGCGCACACATATGTTCGTGTGTGTGTGGTGGGGGTGGGGGGTGGTTAGAGGAAATGAATCCTCCCAGCTCATCCAACAGGAGTTTCAACTGATCGATATGGAAGCAAGAAGAATGCACTCGCATTTTCACAAATGATCTCTGAGTAGAGGCTCTCCCTGTAAATGCTGACTCTCAGGGTTGACTTAGGGTACGGGTCCTTATTAACCATTAATATCCAGGAACCCGCACTGAGGCCACACATCTCACGCCCACGGTCCCTTCTTGTTCATGAAATCAGAGGCCTCAGACTCTGTCAATGAAAGCTTCCCAATGGCTTCTATTTTTTTTCTAAAAGCTTTCCACAAGGCCCTAGATTCTCTTTAGTAGTTAAATATGCAGGGACTGTGCCTGATGACATTGCATTTCTACTCTCGAATGCTGTCCTGACAAACTCCACAGGAGGAAACCTGTTTACATCTTAGATGATATACAAACAAGCTAATGAATCTATAATATGGGGCCAGTTCCAAAAAATCCTCCATTGCCACATGTTAACACACCCAGTTCAAACTATGACTTATCCTGATTAGAAGAGATTTTATTTATGAATCCTGGCCATCTCATCTTTGCATCTCAAGAAATGCTGAAAGGGCCAGAAGAGAAAGAACAGCAAGAGGACAGTATTACTTCTCACTTCTTTGTTTAAAACATGAGTTTTGTAGCATGAATGTTCCTTTTCACAGGCCATTTTTCTGGGCTACGGATGGTACCCTGTATTTCGTCAAATGCCAAATGCTTTTTCCAAACTACAAGCACTCATTCTCATTTGGGAGAGAAAAGTTGCGCATTGTTGAGACAGGCAGGAAGGGCTGGACTCCGGAGAGATGTGAGCTGGGCCTGAAATAATGGCTGAGACCTAGAGAAGTAAACCTTGCTGGGGGGGATCTTACAGGGAGGCAGACACTGGGACGATCTGTGAGTTTGTTTAATGATAAAGTAGATATCTCATTGGATGAGTGGTGTGTGATGGATATTAATATAAAATAAGAAAATGGCTGAAATGCTAAAAAAGTTCCCTGGGGTTTCCCAACATATTAATAAGTCGATTGGCATTTACATATCAGAGAGAGTCCCTTTCTATGTTCATAGGTAATGTTTTTGTATTTTTCTTAAAAGAATTTAAAAACAAGAGTGTTTGGCCCGGCCGGGCGTGGCTTAGTGGTTGATCATCGACCTAGGATCCAGGTGATCGGGGTTCAATTCCCAGTCAGGGCACAGGCCCGGGTTGCGGGCTGCAGCCGATCAATGACTCTCTCATCATTGATGTTTCTATCTCTCTGTCTCCCTCTCCTTTCCTCTCTCTGAAATCAATAAAGATATATTTAAAAAAAAATAAAAATAAAAACAGTGTTTAGTGGTAAACTTAATATTTTGATGGGTTTATGTAAGATACGTTTCAACATTACTTTTATAAGTTACATTCCAAAGTTTATATGCTTGGTATTTGGCAGGAGGAGGTGTTCTTAGACCCTGAAAGGATATGATATTTCATAGTGTGGTTATGGATCGACTGTGGAGCAGCTGGCGGCCTGGTGAGCTCTTTCTCTGTACCCACTTTATGTGGGACTTGAGTAGAAGCGTGGTCTCACTCGCGATCATCCCATTGAATGAATGCTGAATATATTATACATCAGGCAAGCCTAGTGGTTATAATGGCTTACACTTGGCATTCTTACACGTGATAATAGCCTTGAAGGCAAGAGTGGTATCTCTATAATAAAGACAGTGGCCTGTACAGAGTAGAAGTTTAATACATTTTCTTGAACTGACTTGAGTGGTACTTACTGCTCTGTGATTCCGTTCCTATTTCTCTAAGACATCAGTAGCTGTTCAGTGAGTATTTGTTGAATGAATAAATGACTGTCAGTTTCAACAGCCACGCTACTGGTGGTGTTCGGCAAATATGCTCACTCTAGATGTTCCTCAGTTTGATACCATTCAAGTAAGAAGCTCCCATTACTGAGAATTTGAATGTCTTTGGGTGTCCATAGGAAAAGGACCAGTACAGCAGGACGACTCCGCAGAGTGCGGCACAGCGGCAGCTGTCGTGTTTTGACATCAGCTGTGATTTTCCTTCTGTCCCCCATATGTTAAAACGAAAACTGTGCACATATGGTCTGTATACCATAAGGTTTTGTGGGCATACATCTAGTGGTATCGTTCTTATCTTTAAACTATCATTGGATAAACAGAAAATAAATAAGGAACCTTCTTACCAGTGAAATTTACCACGAAGAACATTTAAAACCCTCCAGTTTCGGCCGAATTTTCAGGCTCTCCAGACGAAAGTTCCAGGAGGGATGTTTATAATGAATTGCCTCAAGAAGCAATGAGTTATCTTCAAAATGTTCAAGTAGAGGCTGGTGCTTTTTCAAGAGTTTCTTACATGAATATGGAGAGTAGGTTTCAAATCAATTCTGCGAACATTCCTCAAATGCGTATTCTGTTGAGATGTTTATTAAGAGCATTTCCCCTCCTTGGAAGATGGGTGGAGTTTCAGCAGCCCAGGTGGGGGGAGGCAAAGGTTATTCCAAGTGATCAGACTAACAAGAAGGACAGAGTTCTGGGAAGGGTCGTTTCCTGATAAAAAATGATTGCATATTAAGGGAGAAATAATCCTTGAAAAACAGATTTGGAGCAAATTTACCAGGTCTTGAAGTCAGCAAGAAATTTGGTCTTAATTCTTATTTGAAGAAGAGTCCTTGAAGGTTTTGAATTACATGATAAAGTTGGTGTTTATTTAGAACATTCTGGCCACAGCATAGTGTTGGAACAGAAATACTGGAGTGAAGAGAATGGTTCCGAAGCTATTTTTTGTGATTCAAATAGAAATGTTAAGGAGGTAGGAAGAAAATAGAAGGGAAGACAGAGTGGGGTATTTGAGGGAGACTTTTACAGCCTACACTACTGATTCCTAAGTATGCTGAATAATAGTGTAAGATTTTTAAGCAGCAGTAACAGAATATTTGGATTAATTATGGTTGTTTTGTTCTTAATTCTAAAGTTGAGGAGGAGAAATTTTAAGAAGTTTTTTCAGGCTGTTGGGGTTAGTACAGTCTCTAATAGGGAACAATTAACAAGTAAAGAGTTTATTAGCCAAAAATCAAACAAAGGAACAAAGCAGTTAATCAAAATGCTAAATGTTTTTCCTTTAGCCTTGGATAATTTGAGTCTTTTAAAGAAATGTTTATATTATAAGAAATTTGCCAGTTTCTAATTTTCACTTATCTCCCTCAACGTGGGTGCTAATTTATGGAGGTCTCTAAATGAGACTGCATAACTTCTTATACTAACCTGGACGACTTCATACATTTAAAGATGTATCTTTAGGGCAGGTAAGGATTATTTTGATTTTGCACTTTAATCATGTAGGTGATGTAGTTTCTGCCTATTTTTCTCTTACCTTCTCTCTCTCTGTCTTCCTTCCTTTTTAAAATCTGATACACTCTCCCAAGCTCTCCTTCCAAAGGCTCCTTCTGAATTATTTATGTTATAATTTACTCTTTATTGTATTTTAAATAGCACCTATTTCCAAAGTAGAAGTAGGTGATGTATTTGGTCTCTATATCTTTTCAAAATTTAATCTCTAGTCACTTCCTAGATGTGCTCAGGTTTACTGGTAATACCACAATCTCAGCTATTTGTTTTAAATAGTGTCACTGCCTTATGTTTTCTTAATGCTTTGTGGACGTTCTTCAAAAGTAACCCACATTATAGTATATTGTAAAGGGTGTGCTTTTTATTTCATCAGAACAGTACATTTTTGACAGAAGGGCTATACTTTATTCATCTTCTAAGTCAGTGTGTGGCCTGAGTGGGAACTTAGTAAATGAGTCTTAATAAATGAGGAAATGTTTTATTCTATTAAATATTCTTTCACTCTTTATAAAAGCTCACGTTCACCTTTCATTTTAATCAGGTATACTTCTTGTCTATATTTTGGCAAATCAACTTCGTTTTACTACAACTTGGTACAATTAGTAGTTTTTCCAATCTTTTTCTTTCATTTTAAATATTCTGAATTTCTTTGTAAGATTTAGAGCATATTCATAGAATCGTTTTCTATGAATGTGACAATGGCCACTGTGAATTCTGTTAGAGCATTTGTCATTTGTCCTCTAAGATGTGTGTGTGTGTGTGTGTGTGTATTTTTTAATTGACTTCAGAGAGAGGAAGGGAGAGGGAGAGAGAGAGAAACATCAATGATGAGAAAGAATCACTGATTGGCTCCTTCCACACACACCCTACTGGGGATGGAGCCTGAAACCCTGGCATATGCCCTGACTGGGAATCGAACCATGACCTCTTGGTTCAGGGGTCGATGCTCAACCACATGAACTCAAATAATAGTTTTATTTTTACAAATAAAACTACACCAGCCAGGCCTAAATAATATTTTTTAAAGAAATAAAACTCAATAAAAAATGAAAACATGTATGGGACATGGATTTTTAGAAAGTATTGTCTTATCTACATTTTACCTAAGTTTTTTACTCAATACGTAACAACAAAATGATGTAATTGTATGTATCATACTAATATGTTAACATTTAGTTGGGTCTTGAGCTAGCTCTCTAATATGTGAGCCTGAAATTAGGTCTTGAACCATAAACTGGGGAAAGATGAAATCGAGTTTGTAAATAGAGAGGAAAGAGAGAGTGAATCCACCTAGGAAGGCAGCTGGTTGCTCCCACACTGACAGGATGTGAGGGCCCCATATGAGGAGGAAGATCTTACCCTTAACTGTATAGACCATGAATTAAACGCAGCTTCTTTTTGTATAACCTAGACTCAGCATTATAACTTTCGAAATAAACTTAACATTATAATAGTTTTATTTTTACGAAAAGGTTGCAAAGCTAGTACAGAGAGTGATCACATATCCCACACCCAGTCTTCCTGGTTATTACCATCTTCCAGAGTCAGTACATCTCGCCAACTAATGAACCGATGCCGGCACATTATCATTAACTAAAGTCCATACTTGTATTCAGATCTGCCTAATTTATTTTATTTAATGTTCTTTTTCTGTTCCAGGATCCCGTCCAAAATTTGCATTACATTAGGCCCTCATGTCCCCTTAGGCTCCTCTGGACTGTGGCATTTTCTTAGACATTGCTTGTTTTAAATGGCAGTGTTGACGGTTTGGAGGACAATATTATATGAAATGTCTTTCCACTAGGGTTTGTTTGATATTTTTCTTACAGTTAGTTATGAGTTTGGGGAAAGAATACACTAAGAGGTCAAGTATCGTTCTCTGGTGGTCCCTTCAAATTAAGTGTGAATGCTATGACTGTGATATCACTGATGATGTTAACCTTGATCACCAAGCTGAGGTGGTGTCTTCCAGGTTTCTCTACTTTACAGTTCTTTTGTTCCTTCCTTACCTTACTGTATTCTCTGAAAGGAGGTCACTGTGTGCAGCCTACACTCAAGGGGTGGAAAGTTATGTTCCATCTTCTTTAGGGGAGTGTATATATATATATGAGTTATAGAATTCTTCTGCAATTGCATCACTTTATTGATATGTATTCATTTCAATAAATTCAGTCATTCATTTACATTATTAAAAACTCATGGACATTTATTTTATACTTAGGATTATAACCCACTACTATATTATTTATTTTATTGCTTAAATTCTTCCAGTTTAGGCCCTTGGGAGACCATGGAAAATGGCATTAGAAGCAAAAATCTAGGCACTGGATGTGCTCGTTGCTACTGGGGGTGTATTATTATTAACTTTTGTAAAGTTAACTCAAAAATGTCATCAAACTAAGTGCTTAAAACATATTACTCACAGGATCAAATCCAAACTTCATTAAACTAAGTTTGTGAGATTGTTAATTATCCCCCAGTATTTCTCTTCTATTTTGTTCACTTTTATAGGACCCCAAAATTAACTGGATCTGGACACTCACAATAAACCCTACGTTTCTAAGCCCCTTGCAGTTAGATGTGGCCATGTGACAGGTAGCAGTTCCTGAAGATGGGATATGTCTCTAAGTGTCTTTCTGGTCACTCAGGGACACATGGAAGAGGCATGCCCTCCTGCCCCTGCATCTGTTCGCCTGGCTAGAAAGGGATTGTGGTGAGAGAGCAGCATGTAAAGTATGAGAACATGGTAGAGAGACTCGGTCCCTGGTCTTCATGTAGTCACCATATGACGCCTAGGATGCCAACACATAGAAGAGAGAGACATACAATTTCTCTTTTAATCGTTGTCGGTTTCCTGCCACTCACACTCAAACCTAACTCTAATTATATTTGGTGTAGTAGATAATTTATGATTTGAATCTTTAATACCTCTTGACCTGTGGCCCCACAGCTTCCCCCTTCAGGTGATTATGTGATTCAGCCATTTACATCTAATTAAATTGAGATTTATTAAACACCTCCTGTGAGCTAAGTTCTGTGGCAGGTGCTAGGAAACAGTTTAAAAATGAACAAGTTAAAAAGAGTCTCTGACCTGCTGAGGCTGTATTCTAGTCATGTAATAGGGAGGCAGTTTCCTGAACACACAGCTCAATTTTTACGTCATGTTTGTGTACATGCTCCTACTTGAGATGCCCTTCACTCTCTGTGATCTGCTTGGACATCTCCTAATTGTCTGTTAAGACTCAGCTGAAGCATCGTCACCTCTTCAGGGAAGTCTTCCCTGGTTTCTCCAGGAAGTCATAGTCACTCCATCTATGCTCCTGAATCACTTCCTATAACCCTCCCCCCTCCCTCCCTCCCTCCCCCTAGCGCCCTTCCTCCCTCCCTTCCTTTCTTCCTTCCTTCCTTTCCTGTGTCCATCTCTCTTCCCCAGCCTGGGAGCATGTACAGTTGAATTTCTAAGTTTGACATGCATGTGATGTACTCTGATATACAGCTTTATGTAACCTAAATAGCCTAAGTGTGTCTCACTCCCCTGAACAACCAAATCTCTTGGGTTACTTTTACCTCGGAGACATTACATTATTGTGTGATAACCTCAGTGTTCTCATTTGGGTAGAGGTGCCCTCATAGTGACAAATGTAAAAGGCTGATTTATCAGACGACACAATGCCGAGGACCTATTAAACACTGGTATTACTAGTAATCATTCGTAAGGCTCAGAGCAGAGGTGTACAGTGTGCTGGTCATGATGTGTGTTGATCATGTTTCAGGGCCTTGAAGGTGAGGACAATGTGCTTTGGGCAGGATGGACCCTTAGTCAATATTTGCAGGATTGGCAAATATAACAGTGGTATTTTGAAAAGCAGGCCGGACACACGGATGAAATGATAGCACACGGGGTGATGATGAAAAGCCTTTCGGTCACCACCGCGGCTGTTCTGCCCACAGGCTTCCGCCTGGCCCCGCGGGGCTCCGGGGCGCCTCGCCCCCGGGACGCCTCCGGTGTGGCCGAGGCCGTGGGGACCGGCCCCTCCGCTGGTGAAGCCGCCCGGCCCTGGGGCTGCCCTCGGCCTGCAGGCGCGGCGTCCCGGCTGCTGTCACCGTCTCCCGCTCCCGTTTCTCCATCTCTTGCTTTTCCACAAGACAACGCACGACGTCTGGCTGTGCGACAGGCAGCGCTGCGTGTTTGAGGGAAAGCTGGCCATCGTCTGTGACTGAGCCGAGCACAAGGCTGACATCGTGAGCGCGGAGAGCACCTTGGGGGTGACACAGGCGGCGCAGCCTGACTCCTTGGCGCCCAAAGCCGCCCGCTGTGGCCTGGGCGCTCCTGCAGCCCTGGGTGCGGGGAAGCAGGGTGCCCCGTGGGACGCGCCTGCAGCCAGGAGGCATCGGGCAAGCTGGGGACAGCCGTGTCCCTGCTTGCCAGAGCCTCACTGTGAGCTTTCTGGAAGCAAGATTACAACCCGCCGATTCCTCGCGGCCTTTAAACGTCCAGGGCTTTGCTTATGATGTTTTATCTCTGCCCACAATGTGTACAATGTTTGTATATACTCCCGGCTACCCTCAGAACCTGTAAAATTAAAATAAGTTTTTGGTGACGTTCTGATGTGATATATAAGGTGTCCCCAAAAATGTACACACACACTTGGAATAATTATAAAGGAAGTATTTATAAAATACATTCCATTTTCAAAATTGAGCTAGCAGCTGTTAAACTGTGTATACATTTTTTGGGGACACCCTGTCTTTTTCTGGAAACATGAAGGTATGCTGTGTTTTTTTGTTTAAATCAGGAATTAAGTATCGGTAATGATTCGTAACATGGAATTAGAGCAGTTATAAAATGCCAACCTTTGTATACGCTCAAATATTGATGCAGCAGTTTGAGGGGTCAGGGCACGATTTTAGCTGAAAAGGAGTTTCCAAGCATTGATCTCATATTTGTGCTGGCTTCTCCCCTCCGTCCGTAAAGGCCCCCAAAGCCTCGCTCCGACCTTCAGCCCGTGGCCATATAACCTCGGCCTCTCCCGCCGACCGTGCCGGGCGCCCTGAGTCCTCAGCGTGTGGGTGACACGTTTCTCACTCACACACGTTTGTTTCCGTTTGTTAAACCTGTTTCTCTGCCGCGGGTACTTTCTATGACACCGTTTTTCCGTCGCACTTGCACGGGGGCCTTGGAGCCGCTGCAGAATCTCAGCGAGAGGCAGAGGCAGGGACGGTCCCTCTTCTCCCGGCCAGTCGCAGCCCTCAGCTGCTGCCATGGCGACGGCCGTGGGGGGCCGGCCCAGCCTGGGGCCAGATGGCCGAGTGGGCGCGTGGCAGAGGCCCAGGGACGCTGTGCGCCGCGCGAGGGGTTGACCTGGGCCGTGTCCTCCCCGTGGACGGGCAGGTGGGCGAAGGAAAGGGCAGAAACCGCAGGGCGTCGCTTAAGAGCAGTCGGCCCCTGAGCACGTCCAGGTCCATGTGAAACCAGGTGTCCTACTTAGTTTTTAAAAATGTTGTAAACATGCTACTATCTACGCTCTATTAAAAACACACAATCTTCATGTTCTGATCGACTCACCATGAGACATTCTCTCTAAAAACAATCCATTTTTGTCCTATGTCCCGCGCCTCGCAGCTGACAACCTCCTGAATTCTTAACAGCGCGTTCTTTGTTATTGTTGAGGACTATGGGATTATTTATTTTTATTAAGAAATGTCACCATTAGATCACATTTTAAGGTACATAAATGTCAAATCACTATGTTGTGCACCTGAAACTAATATAATATTGTGTATCAGCTATACTTCACTAAAACTAAATTTTTTAAAAAAGAAAATTCACCATTAATTTGCAGTTCTGTAGCTGTTCAGTATATTGCATTTTCTATTATAACTATTTCTAAAGATTTTCTTTAGAGTTAATAAGGATTTTCTATTCTCAGTGAGTTTTTCTGACATAATCATCAAGATGTATACTAAATGAATGGAAAAGAAAGGTAACAGTTGGTCCAGTAATAAAACAGATCTGTAAAGAACTGGCTTTTAAGCAAATGATTGGTTCTCACTGAGAGGTTTTAATGCCATTCCAACCCATAAGTAAAGATGGAAATATAGTTAAATGAAACAATACATTTTTAAAAGATATAGTTGAGTTGTAATTTCCTGTTTTAGTGATAAAACAACTCGCATTTGTGTTTCTTGAATTTTTAATTTTATTAAAATGAAGAAGAAACATAGAAAGCAGAGGTACAAACACATAATAATATGACCAATTATTATTTAATATTTCAGTGATATTTAATTATTTTTCTAGTACATTTTAGATTGAAGATCCAATTTAAGATGAATTTTGTTTCCCAAGTGGCTGGTGTCAGCTACTAATAGGTACCTTTGATGTAGTTGACAGACATGAAAATGGAGCTACTTATAGGTTGATTCCTAGATATAAAATATGTAACTTGTCTTAAGAACAATGAAATAATTTTTTTTTCTCCATTTTTTTTTTTTTTTTTTTTTTTTTTTTAGTTTTCACTTGGAAAATGGCAAGTTTACTGTCTAAGGTTGATATATTTTAGCAGGTAAATATGTGTAATCTAGAAGTAAACATTATTTTTACGGGAATTGCAGTTATTTATCTGACAGAATTAAGACATACCAGTTTTACTTCATTCTAATGCATATAACTCTACCCTGATGGCATTTCAGTATAGTTAGGATAAGTGGAAATGCCATATGTAATTTAAAGCAGTCTCCTTCAGAACTCAATGAAAGGACGATTGACTTGTGCTATTATTTTTCTACCACAACAGAATATAAATAGTCCCTGCCCCTTGATTGACATGAATTTCTGTAACACAGAAAAATTAAATATTTTTGTCCAGTGTACCTCAATGCAAAGCATTATTAGCCTTTTAACAGATATTTATTGAACTACTATTAAGTGCCTTTTAGCATTTAAATGCTTGGGATCTGTCAGTGAAAAAAATAGAAAACATTTTTCCATTCTTGTAAAGTTTTTATATTAACAGAAAGACATACAGAAATAAACATAATAAAGTATAAATTACATAATGCTATGAAATCAAAAGTTTTGTGTAAAATAATTCTACACAGGCCCTGGCTGGGTAGCCCAGTTGGTTGGAGCATCGTCAGCATACGCCAAGGTTGTGTGTTCCATCACATGTGAGAATCAGCTAATGAATGTGGAACAACAAATCGACACCTTTCTCTCCCTCTTTCTCTCCTTTCCTCTCTCTCTAAAATCAATCAACAATAAAAATTTAAAAAAAAATTCAGTGCAGGCTAAGAAGATCAGGAGTGTGGGAGCAGGAAGTGGTGTTGGGCAGTGTTGGGAGAAGGCAGTTTTTAGTAATAAACCAGGTGGTCAGGGAAGGCCTCAGTGAAATGTAAAAATTGAGCCAAAAATTGTACAAAGAATAATAGCAGATGTTGGTAGTAAGTCCTGTACACATTCATCCAAATTTAGACAGTTCTCATTCAACAATGTCCCATATTCTCCAGGTAAGATTACTATATTCACAGTGTAGTTCAACTTCTCTTAAGTGTGAAAATTACTTGTATTATTTAAAAATAGCAAAAGTTATGTCAGTATTTCCAGTTCAAGACCCGTGTTCCTCCTCTATCACCCAGCCAAGTGGATCAGGCTGTGACCTTATTATCCAGGCTTCCAGGACTAATTCACCCACATGGCACCCATGTCAGTCTGCATTTTCTAAGAGCTTGGCTGGAAGATGTTAATTTGATTGTATTTACCTGTACAGGCATAGTCATACAAAAGAAGTAATTTCGTTAAGTTTTTACTGCATTTTTCTTCAAACCTAATTATGTAACATACTACTTCATAATAATATTCTTGGATTACTTGAAAATATAAAAAATGTTTAAATAATAGAAATTGGGACAAAAACATTACTTTGCCTATTTTCTTATCAGTAATAAAAACCAGAAAATGCCTTTGTGTGTGCACGTCTTTAAAAAGTGACTTATGACAATGGATTTTCATGGTTGTAATGCGCACCTTACGGCAAAGCTCTGATTGAATGTGCCTTTTAATTTTGAAACAGCCTGGAGTGTCTAAAATAGTGATTGGGGCACCACACATTGCCACAACCAGGAGAGCACAGACAGATGATTCTGCACAATATACGTCATCTTATCACCTTTCAAATGTACAGTGCTCTTCTCAAAAGTGTGTTTGAGATTGAACAAGAAATATCTTTAAGAAAGCCTGAGTGAGTCACCACATAAAACTTTTACCCCCATATAAACTCACCAAGTGCAGAGCTTGTGAAAAAAAAAAAATGGGCTCACCATTTTCAAATTCTTAAATATCTACCAATTTTATGTACTAGATCTTCAGTTTAAGTGTATTCATCAGAAACATTGTTCAGTACCCAAAATTATTGTTGACTCTGTTGCTGATGGCGACCTAAAGTTGTCCAGGTAGTGAGGTTACTGCTTTCACTTGTTTGGGTGTTGGAATGTTCAAGGTTTTCACATGTCTTTACAGTTGTACAACCTAAGAGAGCAGGAGGCAACTACTGGCAAAGGGCATGCAAAGCGCGTGGTGGATTACAGACCACGGATGGGAGCAGGAGAAGTACTCATTAAAATGAAGCAGCAGAGGCTGAATTTAAACAACTAGCATATTGGGAATGTCTGCTTCACCCGCTAACATAGATGGTTTGGTTACTGCTACCGGCTTCGTATTTGAAGGTTTATACGGATTATCTTTTAATTTAAAAACTCACAAGACTTTAAAAATATATGCCCATGTCCTCTATCATTTCTTATAATAACATGCCTTTATAATAATTCTAAAATATTTCACTTAAATTACACATTAGAGATTTTGTTAAGAAATTAAGATAATTGAAACTTCTGTATTTGTTTGTTAGCACTTCATTTTATTTTTAAACAGGTTTGATATTCATTCTAATGAGTGGCTTAAAAATCCACCTGAAAATTTCTTTTTGTGTCGTCACTGATAGAAAATGAGTGTTTCCCATAGAGAGGAGGGAGATGTAGCTGGTGCACCACAAACTCCTTGTGCATAATCTTTATTTAACATCACAGGTAATACTGATCTTTTATATGATGCTTAGCAAAAGGATAGTGCGTTATCCCTGGTGTGCTGTTAAAAACCAAGGTGTTAGCAATGGACAGCATGGATTTAAAACATGGCCCCGACTTTGTCAAGCTTGGTAAAAATTGTATGACCCATTGTTTGTTCCGCTGAGAAATGGAGATTACTGGATAATACCAATCTTGAGGCTTTTTTGAGGGTTAAAAGTATAAGCGCTTACCAATTAATGGGTATATAATATCTGCAGTTCCTCTTATTACAAAATCCATGTAGGAGGATAATTTCCAAACCTAACTCTGAACACATGAGTACTTATCTATTACCCTTGTTGGGGATTTAGAAAGCGGACATTATTTGTAATGATTCCAGCAAGATGAAAAGAGCTTATTGCTTTGTCATAATTTTCAATGATACAAAATTTCACTTTGCTATTGTTTTTTTATACTTTCACTGTTTTTCTTAGTAATGCCCCAAGATTTTTAATTATGCGTCCAAAAAACAGAAGACAAATCAGAAAACTGGGGAAGAGATAAGGAGAGGAAAGAACATGGTTTTCGCTCGGTGTTTCACGCTGAATGAGACACGCGGAGGAGAAGGACCGGGCGGGTGCGCCGGGGCAGTCGGTGGCCCGCGCTCACCGCCGCTGACGCGAACGGAGTCCTCAGAGCCTGCGCCGCGGTGCAGCCCCGTCCGCTGCTTCCCGATACCCTCCTGGACCATTTTCTCCATTAGCGAATGCAAGAAGTGACCACAGCAGGAAGCCAGGCAGAAGGCTACCCTGTCCGAGCGCAGTCTTCGGGAAACTGGGGCAGGTGTGTGCGTAATGAGTTCACCCAGATCGGGTTCTGGCCGCGACTCAGAAGGCCAGGCTTCTAGCTGCCAAGCTGCCACCTGCGCCCTGCATGCCGGAGGTGCTCAGACCTGCGGAGCATCCCTCGTCCTCGTGGTTTCTGGACCAGCAGCACCGCCACGCTCTCGCCTGAGCTCGTGCTCTAACCGATACTCACTCCTAGACCCAACCTTGACATTCACCTTGACGGTGAACACTTGCTCGTCTCTTTTTTAAAAGTAATAACATAATAGAAGTGTAAGCTCTGTACCCGTCAGGATAGATTCAGCTCTTATCCCTGCTGACCCAGAAGCAGAAGACAAGTCCAGAGGCTACACCAGCTCGTGGCCATCGGGGACCCGGGCCAGTTCTTTCTCTCTGCTCCACCCACCTTAGCCCTTGGAGTCCATGATCAAGGAGACAATATAGTCACCATGTCACTTCTAGAGCCTGACCTTCATGTCCTCATTTTAAAAGGAAGAAGGGGAAGGGCAAAAGGTGACCGTCCCCTTTGAGACACTCCCCTGCCCTTCTTCAAGAGCTGTCCTGGAGCCCGGCTGGTGTGGCTCAGTGGTTGAGCATCGGCCCATGACCCTGGAGGTCACGGTTCGATTCCCGGTCAGGACAGGTGCCCAGCTTGCGGGCTCGATCCCTAGTAGGGGGCATGCAGGAGGCAGCTGCCCTGTGTTTCTCTCTCGTCATTGATGTTTCTATCTCTCTCTCCCTCTCCCTTCCTCTCTCTTTAAAAATCCATAAAAACGTATTTTAAAAAATAAATGAAGCTTTCCTGGAAGCCCCAGTTAATTCTTCTGTCAGTGTTTTAGTGCCTTACTCCTATCTATGAGGAGCACAGCAAATGTAATTTGTAACTAGAAACCTTCTCGTCACTGTCAAAGTAAAGTTTCTTTTAGAAAGAAAGGTGAAGGGGGGCACTGAACAGGCACCGGGGTTTCTACCATGTTGTTGGTTTAAACTAGGTCGGTTATCTAAAAATGTTTCAGCAAGTAAGTAGAGCTAGCAGCTTCCATATGGCTGTGCCTTAGCTTCGGGCCGGTGTGCAAACGCCAGTAGTGCGGGAAAGTTTCGTGTGTGTAGGATCCGAATGGGGGTTAGTATAAGACACACCTGTCAGAGACTCCGGCCCGCAGGCCAGCGAGGCGCAGAAAGGCCTCGGGAGGGCCCTGCCGCCTTACAGTCCTTGCTGCCCCTCCCGCCAGCTGCGTTGCTGGCAAAGTCTTCTTCTGATATTTCTCGGCACTGCCATGTCTAGAATTTCCACCGGACCTTAGGATGGACATTTCCCGAAGGGGCAGGGAGGCCTAAGGAGTGTGGGCAGCTGCAGAAGCCGAGCCTTTTACATAAAATTGAGGACATGCCTCCGGTCCACATCGAAGACTCGGGCAGACTCAGATTGTGGGCGAGGAGCTTGAACCCCCTTTCCTGCCATTTGGTGCCACCACTGTTGGCGAACCTCCTGACATCGCAGCACACGGGGGAGCAGCAAGTCTCTGGATGCTTCCAACTCGGCCTTTGTCATCTTTCCCAGGTTCCTGAGACTGGACTCAGAGTTTCACTTAGCAAATGAATGATAGCAGGACAGGAGAGACGCTGGAGGACAATTGACACGAAAGGGGAAACAATAGCAAACCTAGGAGCTCACTTAGGGAGTGTCTGTCAGACGCTTGTCTTCATTTTTCTTGGGGCTCTCGGTCAGTCCCCACAGAACACTTCAGTGGGAAGCCTCAGGGACTCCGAGAGGAGCTGACTGCTCAGAACTCCCGTTAGTGACAGAGGTAGGCCCACTCCTGTGACTGCCACAGCGATCCCTCTGTGGGACAGGGAGGCAGACGCTCCAGAAACGTCGGACCCTCCTCTCCCCCTGGCCCCACTGCGCCCCTCCCCGCTCACTGCCCCGTGGCAAAGGGCGCTGGCAGAAGGCAGCTGAGTGGCACCGAGGACAGCGCAAGATGGGAAAGCCAGCGGGAGGCCCTGCCACCAGGGCAGCTCTCCTCTCGCCTCGTTGGGCTGTCCCTGGTCCCAGCCTCGGCAGAATCAGCCCTCCTTCCTCTCCAGACGCTGCCACCGTCTCACTGACCCGTCGCAGGCCCGACCTCTGTCCCATCCCTCCCCCCCCCCCCGTGCTTCCCGCCTTCCGTCCCACTGAGGCACGAACAAGCCCAAGCAGGCGGCGTTGACTAGATTGGATGCCACGTCCTGATGCGTTTCTGTTGGCGCATGTGAGGGTGGTTAGAAATGTGTCCTGGAAATGGTATGCAGGGAAATCGGCTAGGTCTGTCATCCTGCAAATTTGTTTAAATTCTTTTTTTAAAAAATTTATCTCTATTGTTGAAAGTATTACAGATGGCCCCTCTCCCCCCGCTGACCCTCTCTACCCTGCTCGAGCATTCAGTGGAGTACAGAGTCTCTTCAATAAATGGTGCTGGGAGAATTGGACAGGTACATGTTAAAAAATGGAGCTAGACCACCAACGTGCACCATACACGAGAATATACTCAAAATGGATAAGAGACTGAGATGTGAGCCATGAAACCATAAACATCCTAGAGGAAAACACAGGCAGCAAAATCTCAGGCATCTCTCGTAGCAATACGTTTGCAGATACATCTCCTAGGGCAAGAGGAACAAAGGAGAAAATAAACACATGGGACTCCATCAAACTAAAAAGCTCCTGCACAGCAAAAGAGACCACCAACAAAAGGAAAAGGGAGCCACTGTGTGGGAGAACACATCTGCCAACGACACATCTGGTGAGGGGTTAATATCCAAAATGCATAAAGAACTTACACAGATTAAAGCCTTACTTTTAATTCAACAAATACTGAGTTTTACAGAAAGCTAAAATATACATGTGAAGTACTAGGAATATAGTGAAAAGCAAGCCGCGGTTTTTTATACGCCTGGAGCATATAAAGAAGGGGACCCGGTGTGACAGGTGCTGAGACGGGGCTCGGGGTGCGGGGGCCGCAGGAAGGGTTTCCAGCACAGCCCCCGGGGCATGGGGAAGGTCCCCCCGAGGCCTAGGTTTGTAAAGGAGTTAGATGGGATTCCAGAGAAGGCGAAAGACGCCCACAAACCCATACGCAGCCGGTGCCACTTTAAAGCTTTTTTAAAAAATGGGGAGATGTTTTGAAGTAGAAAAGAGATGACGGGACCGTGACTCATCCTGGGCAGCTTGTTATCTCGAGCCCGTTCTGAAGGCACGGCTGTGTCATCTGGGAATCCGTTTCTCTTGGGGGACATGGCAGCTTAGCCCCCTCTTCTATCAGAAAGAGTAAAACTCTGTTATTAAGTGGAGTGAAAAGCTGCTTTGTTTTCCCAGCTTATATTTTTTATGTAAGTATAAAGTGTTTCTCTGCTGAATAAAGGAAAAAAAGCTTTGCTGAAAATATAATTAGGGCTTCTGTACCTTCTAATTTATAGCTGTGGTCTTCTGTCTTTAGGGAAAGATATATTACACAAGTACATAGTATATATAATATAAATACATACTATATGGTATCCATAATGCAGTGCATGGGATGCCCCCAAGCCATCGCTCTTATTATGTCCTGAATTTCTATTATTATATTCTAGTTTCAGTACAGATGATGGATTTAAGGACAGGTTTTCATGGCAAATTTAAATAGGTGAAATTTAAGAAAAAGCTATTAATAAAGAGCAGGGAATCATTTTTAAATGCAGAATTGCATTCTCTTTACCTAGAGGAATGTTGGCATGATTTGGAATTAAATGGAATCAGGCCTTGAGGTAAATTCTGGTGAGCATGTTTATATCACTATGTCAGGAAAAGACGACGCGTTTGCCTTTTTTTTTGATCTTTTATCGTGACAAAGTAGGGAATGAGTTTTCTATTGAAAATATATTCTCCACTTGAATTACAAAGTAGCAAAATCTTTTTCTGTTAACTTCAGTGAAAAAGTTTTTTAATATTTTAATAAATTTTGATGAATAACTTGACAACCATTAGTGTCGGTGCATTTTAATTTTGATACTTGAAAGACTTAAAAAATATTTTTAAAAGTAGGTTTTAATCAAAAATGTACAGATGCCAAAATGTGTTAATGTGCCTTTTCCCTTATAGAATTTATTGCTTTGACTCTGGTAAAAGCATTATGAGGAGTTGAACTGAATGATTTTAATTAATTTAAATTTGTTGCAGCAAAATATAAATATAAACCAAAATTTTTGTTACTCAAGATGATCAGGGAAGTCAAAGACAAAGAGATATGGCGCAGATGTGAGAGAAGAATGGGAACACACACGCACAGCAGTAGCTGGAGGGGAAAAGCCGTTGCAGAGTTCGAGCAGTTGACCGTGTGAATGGGAAAGGGGCTGGGGGTGAAGACCACCCGCCCTCGTGTTTGTAATTGAGATGGTCAGGGCATTGCTTTGCCCAGTCTTCCTGCCTCTGTAAAAAGAACAGGTTGATGACAGCGTTGGGGACGAAGGTTGCAGTTAGGGAGCTGCATGGTTTAGGAGGCGCTCGCTCGGTCAGCAACGAGGGCACGCTCCTCCTCTCTGGAGCACGCCAGAGCCTTTCCCTCTCCCTCTACTTCCCCCCAGGCAAGTTCCCTTTGCCTTTCTCTCTCCTAAGCTCTAAGGGCCTGTCTTTTGCTTCTGTAACTTGTTTCCTGAGCCTACACAGCCCAGCTGGCTCACTTCTATTACCTCTGTAACTATCTAAATAAACTTTCTCTTGTAATTTGAAAGAAAATGTATATTCATATAATTATATAGAAAAAAATTATATTAATAGGCAAACTATCTAGAAAGAACTATGCCAAAATATTAACAGCAGTTAAATAGTGGTAGGATTAAATATAATTCTTATTTGCTTTTTTGTTTGTCTCTAATGTTTCTGGGTTTTCATCAATGACTATAATCCCTGTGTAACTGTAATCCCTTACAAAAGTCCAGGTTAAAAATGATGACAGTGTGAATTATTTTTAGTCAAGAAACAAAAAAAAGGGAGAGAAACACACACAAAATTGGGAGATAAAATTAATTAGAATGTAGGTTGAAGAAAAAGGGGTTAAGGCTGGGTTCCAAATTTCTTGGTTGGATAAATATCTTTGCCACTGACTAAACTGACCAAAAGTAGAGAATGTTTGGTGAAAGAAAGTCTGATTTTAGTTTGGGGCATATTGCGTTTGCTTTGAGTGTAGGGCTCATAGTAAAATAAATAAGTGAATGAATGAATGAAAGAAATGGGAAAGATGTGTCCTATAGGCAGAGTTAGAAAAAGGGGTTAGAGAAATGTAATTATAGAGGTAGATGTGAAACTTTCCACCCTCTTGATCTGAAATAAAAATGCATATTGTTCTAAATAAACGACTAAACGCGATACAAAAGTATTGTCTCCTATAAACTCTTAGACTACATAAATATACCAAAAGGATGAATAATGGGAGGCCAGGGTTGGTGCTGAACTTAGCAGAAAGCATGACAGTGATTTGCGAGTCTGAGTTCTGGGTGAAAGCCCAGGTAATAATGATAGTAACCTTTTGGACTCCTCCATTTAGGACTTGTCAGAAGTACTGGATTGTATTGAGTTTTTCACTCATGCCAACTCAAGAGGAGTAAGTCCAACAAATCTCCAGGTTCTTAGAGTGTATTTTGGCTCGGGGTAGGTGCTGTTACAGAGTTAGCCTGTTAGCTCAAATTGATAAGGGATCTGGAAAATACACTTAAGACACAGTGGGGTTCATGTTATCGGATTCAATATAAGAGAGACAAATATTTTGGTTTATTTAAAATAGTCTCAAAAACTCAAAATAGTTTGCACCATCGTTAAAAAGAATATTGCCAATCCTTCAATATTTTAAAAAGTCTGCAACTACAGCGTGCATTCAGAACATAGGAACCAAGTTCTTCTATTTAATAACAATTTCATGGTTATAAGAACATGTGACAATGGCCATAAAAGAAATTAGAACTGGTTTCATATATTCATTATGTGTAATCAAAATTTAATTAATCACTAGTTTATTCTACATATTTATTATGCAAGCCACTAGAACATTATTGGTACCCAAACAACAAAGAAACAGATTTCAATTAGTTTCTGCTAGAATGACCAGGAAATTAAATACAGAGTGAGGGCAAAAATGGGTGTACAGTTGTTTGCATGGAAAACAATACAATCATTAAGAAATAATAATACAGAATAAACTCTGTGTTTCACATACTCACAGCTGTAAACCTACTTTTGCCCCACCCTGCATGTTATTGAGATCATTTAGATTTTTGAATTTATTTTTGTACCTGCGGTCAACCTGTAGTCTAGTTTCATTCTTTTGCATGTGGTTTTACAATTATTGAAGAGGCTTTCTTTTCTCCATTGTATGTTTTTGGCTCCTTTGTCAAAAATTATTTGCCCATATACATGTGGTTTTACTTCTGGGCTATCAGTTCTGTTGGTCTGTTTTTCTGCCCATACCATGCTGTTTTAATTATCGTTGCTCTGTAGTATAATTTGAAGTCAGGTAGTGTGATACCTCCAGCTTTGTTCTTTTGTTCTCGGGACTGCTTTCTATTTTTGCATGCTTTTTATTTTATATAAACATGAATTCAATTAATATTAACAAGTGGTAGATTTCACACATCTGTGATCCAGTTATTCAACGTTTGTTTCTCACAATTAACCCTATTCCAAAGGCCTCGAGAAATTAAGACAGATGTGATCAATCCTCCCCATTATTGTTTATATTTTAATGGAGCCAGTAAGAAGAATTATAAACTCTTCAACCATGATGACCAGAAGTACATAACGTGGAGGCTAAGAGAAAGGGGTATAGATGAGGCTTGAGAAGTAAGTGGCGGTCAGATTATGTAGGGCCACGTGTGTCGCATTGGGATTCTGACCTTATCTCAGATTTAATGGGGTGTCGTTGAAGAGTTTTAACCAGGAAAGTAGCATCGTCATATTTGTGCTTTAGAAACAAAACTTTGCTTGCAGGGTGGCGGAGGGCAAACCCAGAGATACAGAAAAATTTAGGAAGTTTTGAAATAACCCGCGTGAAAAAAGAGTATTGTCCAAATTAAGGGCTTTGCAATTCAAGAACTTTCACAAAGGGAGGCTTATGGGGCGCGGTTAGGAGTTGCATGTGGAGCGTGGGAACAGAGGGAGCGCAGCGCTGTCACCCTGAGGACGCGGCACTCTGGTGCTTCACGCGTATCAGCCTCTGCACAGAATCCAGCTGGGATGGAGAGGCTGGGAGAGTTTAGTAGTTTGGGACATTTTCAGAGTGACTTGATTGTGGGTTTTAAAATTAAGAGGGTTGTCTCCAGTAGAGGTGAGGTCATGGGGTCCCCTGGTTGTGCGTAACTGCCGGCGTCGTGGACGTGGAAGGGGCCCTCGAGTGTGTGGAGAGTAGAACCCGAGGGGGCAGAGAATTTGCATCTTCAGGACACTGGCCAGAGAAACGGGTGAGCAAGAAGCAGGAGGAAAATTGCACCTCAGCCCAGAAAATGCAGTGTCGAGAGGCTTCCACAGGGCTGGGGACCGCGCCAGGGAGACACAAATGAGGTTGGCCAACCTCCTTGCGCCCGGCCGTGGAGCGCAGGGCAGCTTCGCCCTGTTCATTCTCGGCTGGCAGGTAGGAGACGCCCGGTTTCCAGACGCCGAGAGGCCCAGTGGCGGGTAGAAGGTGCGGGGTGTAGGCGGCACTTTCAGGTGCTGGGGTCGAGGAGGTGTCAGGAGGTGTCGCTGGAGGGGCGGGGGGGCGGCGGGCACAGCGCACAGCCTTCCAGCCCGGAGAGGTCAGCGTGCGTCAGCGCTGAGGGACACGGAGAAGCAGGAGCACCAGGACACAGCGAGGGGACGCAGGGACAAGCGGGGTGTCAGAGAGGAGCAAACACACCGGGCCAAGGCGAGGGGGAGCGGCGCTGTGCGTGCTGGTGAATGGCAGCACTGTCCCCAGTCAAACGGGAACTTAGACGTGTTCCCATGACAGGTGAGCGGCTGCACTTTGGGGGGCTCAGGGAAGTCTGACCGGCCACCCCGAGAGTCACACACGCGATTTCTAGGAGCAGGTTGGTCTCACTACTCTGGCTGAAAGCCTAGCCGCAAGTTGGGGGGACCCTCGAGCAGCATGGAGAAGCTCCTACGGGGCAGTGAGACGGGGGACAGTTAACCTTGGACGAGGCTGTCACCCCGAGAATGCAACAGGCGAGAGAACTGACAATTTTGATGAGATGTTGGTTGAAATAATGGATTTTTGTGTCATACCGGATAACGAAGTGATGGTGAGCTGAGAGAAATGAGGGGAAGACAATAGGGCTTTTCAAAGACCAGCCGTCTCAAACCAGAACACAGATCCGTTAGAATAAGACAGCGAAACGTAAACGAGACAAAAGCAGATGTGACCAGGGAAGCAAGTGTCGGTGATAAAGAGCTTGAATGAGTATAAACCACAGTGATGACAATGTCTGTACGAACATTGGTCATGTAACCAGGCCATGACGAGGGATGGCGGATATTCTGGAGGTAACGGATACCAAAATCACAAACAACATTTGTGTGTAAATTTATTTCATGGCAGGTACAAGATTAGGATTCTTTTCAAATCAGACTCTCAATTCTGTTATCACAAACAGTATTTGGAAAAATATATAATCATCCCATAGGTGCCCATTTAGGAAAATGCGCCACTTGTTTCTGAAATGAGGACTCCCTCCCTCCCTCTGTGTCTTCCTCCCTCCCTTCCCTCCTTTTCACTTCTATTTTGCACACATGTGATAAGTACCTGCTTTCCAAATACAGCCTTTAACCTCTCGGGGCTCAGAGTCTAGTGAGGACTCAGATATGCACACACATACTTACAGCCAAGTATTAAACACATGTCTGGAGTATGGACTAGGCCCTATAGGAGGAAGCTCTTAATTCCTCCCTGGAGAGGTCAAAGAAGTCTTTCCCGAGGAAGCAGTGTCTGAGCCAAGTTTTACAGCCATCAGCCGGCAAAGGGATGGGCTGGAAGGCATGATACCAGGAGGGCGTGACATGTGAACGGATGCAGCCCTGGTCACCATGTTGCAGAAAAGGTACCATAACACTTTTGTTCTGCCCCAGGCATGGAGTTCCAATGGGGGGGGGGGGTAGAGGTTGGTGAAATGGTAGACAGAGGGGAGATGACAAAGGGCCTTTTTATATCAGGCCAACGAGGTTGGACATCATGAAGATTCTCTGAATCTCTAACAGTTTAAGGAGAGAACTCCATGATCAAGTTCGAATGGTAATTCTGGATGCCAAGTAAACTATATTTTCAAGAACAGTGAGACTGGAGATGTGATGTAATAATAATGTTGAAAACATGATAGACACAAATTAATATATGAAGTAAATTGGTTATGTCAAAGGCCAGCGTAATTTCATGAACGGGAGAGTGACCTGACGAAGTGACTCTGAATTTATTTTGAAGTATAAATCTTTGAAATATAACAATTTATTTTGAAATAAAAACCTTTGAAATAAAACACTTTACTTCGAAGTACAAATGTAAACTATTTATAACTTAGGCAGTAGTTTATTGGCACTTGACTAGATCAACAGCTCGTTAGAACAAATCAGTTAGTCTGGAAAGAACAAGCCGTTATGAGTTGGGGCTGTCTAGGTCTTTTTTAAGAGGCTTGATAACGCAAGTAACGGGGAAGGGATGAATCATGGCTTTGCCAAGAGTTGTATAGTTCTTGAGTTTTTGGCTTCTTCTAGGGAGGTTGCAATGGTGATATGTTTCTTTTCGCTTCCTGGCTTTATTAAATGTCAGAATGTGCGGTCGGGGCCCTGAGACGCCCAGTTCTCTCTTACTGGCGCCGTCCCCGAGATCTCGTGCTTGGTGATGTCCCCAGAAGGCGTCTGCCCGGCGCGCCTGGGCCAGATCCACTCGTGGGCCGTGTCCACTCCGCCGGCTCGGGGGCAGGGTGGCGGGTGGCGCGCCCGCGCCCGGGGAGCCCTGCGGCCCAGCGGCGATGAGGAGGGCTGCCTTCATCTGAAGGGTGTGTTCAGGGGGAGCCCCCCTTCCTCCCGCCTGCCCCCCCCCCGGCTGACGGCGTGGCCTTTCTAGAGCGTTGAGCTGAGAAAGACATTGTGCGACGCGTCCAAACGTAATGGCATCTAACATACTTCACTCTACCCCTATTTATGTGGTGGTAGCTTTAGGGTTAAGTTTTATTAATCTAATTTGTTTTGTTAACAAAGGGTTAGGGAAACTATTTCTATAAAACAGCGCTTTCCTCTGGTGTATCTCAGTTTCTGTGTGTGTTGGCCTCCCTGTGTTTTCATTTTCTAACTCTGTACTTTTTTCTTTCTGCAATAAGGGTGTTATATGGATTTTTTCTTCTGAAGTACAGTGCGCTTCTGAAGTCATTTGCTGCGTCTCCTTTCTTTTCGTTGGAAAGTGAAGGGAATTTTGGGGAACTGATTAATGCCGAGTCGGGACTTTATCTCTTTCTGCTGGTTACACGCATATGTTTCCCCGAGAGACAACTTTTTCAGTCCCTATGTGGCAAAGTTTTTGCTTTAGCGCCTTTTTATTCCATGTGAATTACATTTATCTCTAATAATAAAGAAATAATTGCTCAAAAATTTAAAAAGATATATATTATGTAGATAGCTATGTAATGTTTAATTAAATATTTATGGCTAAATTTAAAAAATTTTACCACCCTACAAACACTATAATTTTCAATATTTTTTAAGTTGAAAAAAATCAGTTGAGATATCAGATCACTTGTGTATTTAACAAAGTTTATGAATATGACACCAGAAATGTTGACGTGGATTCTTTATCGCAGAATTTATAGAAAATAGAAGACATAACGCTATGTGGGGTATGCTTTAAAAATACGGTAGCAAGCGACCACCAAAATATATTATACATTTTATACATGTCTTGGAGACCGTTTAATAGAATTTGGTTACCTGAGGATTAGTGTAAAAACTCTTTCTGGATTATATTTGAATGGAATGGAAAAATATGGCATGTTCTTACTTGGTAATTTCAAAGCAATTTAATAGATACTTATTGACTGTGTGTCTGGGAGATACTGTCTACAGGAAAACAATTTGCAGAGTGTATGAAATCGGTTTAAACATTCTCTGCAGTGTGTGCTTTATAGTTCAGTCACCAGAGTTTGGAGACTGAATTCTCTCTCTGTTTTAAGAGTGCGCATGATTGAAATGAATTTTAAGATACAAACTGATCAGCTGAAGCCTCCAGAGTAAAATATCTGTTCTTACCAAGTTTAGCTACGCCCCCCCATTCCATTGGATGGTGTAATTGTGCCCTCCCAAAAGCACAAATTTATGTGATTGGTTTTGTATGCTGAGGAAATGAACTAGTGACAAAACCTAGAATAATTATACTATTTGTAGCTCAAAATGCAGAGATAACTGAATTTGTTCTTATTGGAGCATGTAACGTTACAAATCTGATGAGACAGCAGTTATACAAAAGAGAGCGAGCAAAAGATTTACACGAAACTATAAAAATACAAATGAGACTGTTATTAGCCATATGTTATGTCTAAAGTGAATTATTCCCTAACCTTGTCCAAAAAAACACAATGTTATGGAAATATCATTTGAAATTCACTTGCAAGAGCTATGCAGAACTCATAAACTATTGCTAATGTGGTTATTTTCTTTTTAATCTCTTTCTCTACATACACACACAGGAACACATGCACACACACATGCATGCCTACACGCACACATTCACACACACTTATGTAGCCACTTCTGATTGTTTTCTTACTTTCTACTGTGTACTAGACAAGGAAAGATATTATTAAATTTTATATTAAAATTTTTAAATTTCTAATTTGAGTTTTCAAGATAAGATTTGCCAAAGAAGAGTCTCAGAAAAATAATTATACTTATTAAATCAGTATTTTAGTGCTGACCTCATCCTGAAATTAAGTGTGTTTGGGATAAAGCGAGTGTAGAAGAAGTTAAGGATTCTGACAAGTAATTATAGCAGTTTGCTATTGCCATGACATCCAAGAATCTAGTCAGTAGGCTAGTGTTGCATCCTGTTTCTTTTTAAATTTCATTTTTATGTTAATTTATTTGTACTGTATTTTACAAAAGTGCCTTTCTGAACGCAGTGGAGAGGGGGGAGAGCTGGTTTTCACCAGGGATTGAGGAGCTCCGAACTAATTGTTGGGTGTTTAGAGGAGAGGAAGATCAGGTTAACATCAAAACATTGGTAGGGATTTGTTTTGAATTGAAGACATATTGTTCTGAGACTAGGAGAAAGCATTATAAGAACAGTGCCGACGTATGTTTGCTTGAAGGGATAGGAGGGCAGAGCTGAGGAAATTTAAACATGAGAATGTCACTTTCCCCTGGGAAAGGTAAAATGTAAGCCAGAACTGAGCAGAATAGGCTTGGGTTCTGGGAAACATTTTAGGGTAGATGGTGTTAGGGATAGACCATAGCCGAGGGCCTCAAACAAGGTTGCTATCCTTTAAAAAAATTTAGTAGCCACAATCTACCGTTTTCTTTCCAGTGCTCTTCAGTAGCTCAGTTATAGAAGGTGACGGTTTTGATTGATCAGAAGTTGACATTTTGTAGAGAAAAGGCAATGGAAAAACACAGAATCCTTAATAAATGGACATGTGTGGTGGGTGGAGATCGAGAGGTTGTTAAATGCCAGAAATGAGGTTAAGTTATGGGTGGAAGAGCCAAATGGAATGAACACTAAAGAAGAAGGGATTTCTTATACAGCTACACAGATAATTGTCTGAAAGTGGCAGAGGGGCGTGGCAAAATGAGGGCCTTGCCCTCGGAAGCTAAGGCTCATGAAACGTGAAAGAATGAACCATCTTTTTGAGAAAGCTGCTGGAGAAGCTGAATCTTTGGGGAGACCGTGAGAGGGACAGCAGAGCAGGAAAGGAAGAATGTTATGAGGAGGCCGGGGGTGTATAAAGTGAACTGATAATGTAGGGGGAGTTTTGGAAGGGACAATGGAACTGAGAAGCCGGGATTAAAGCACCCAACAGCATGAGGCCCGCGACGACAGGCGTGCGAGGTTGGGGAGCGGGCCATGCATTCGGGCTGTTCACAGCGGCCTCCAGAGATGAGTGGCCCAGGTGGCCATTCCCAAGGAGATCTCAGGTGGAGTAGGGGACTCATAAAATTAGTCCAATGACTGCTGTCACTGGTCAGTGTTCAAAGAGATTATGCAGGAGTGGTCTTCTTTCCTATACGAAGTAAAACCTCAAATAAGGTTTTATCCCCACTTTGTACCTAAGACCTGGCAAGATAACCCGGGTCATTTTCAAGGTAAGAATTGCAGAAGGTGCAGTAGGGCTCTTAAGATATTGATTTCACCATTCATTAGGATGAGTACATATTGAAGCCTAGATATATGTTAGCTGTGAGCAGACTGAGTAGCTAAGTGTTTGTATTCTTATATTCTGATGTCAACATGGCATATAGACACTCCCAAAGATATGTCAAGTTAGCAGGTGTAGGTTTATAAAGAGAAACAAAAGAACCCAACCTTATTGTACACCTTAAAAATAAGAATGTTCTATGTCAGGAGAGCCATTTCTGGCCCATTTGATTTTCTTAACTTTGCTTTGATTGGAATCCTGAAGGTATCTTTGAAGCCTTGAATAAATACTGAGATCATAGAAGCAATCTAGCCTATAAATGGTCCTTGTCTGTGATGTCAAAGACTAAGGACAGATCACTGAACACTATGAAAAGTGTTAAATTGCTCTTGACAATCTTTGTGGTTCAGTAAAATATATTAGATCAAATAGTTAAGCATTAACTAAGGCCCACTGATTTCATAGGTGGTTTATTAGAGTGAGAGACATCAGAAACCAGTGTAGCAGAAAAGAATGTGGAAGCATTTGAAAAGAACTCAGCTAACTTATGAATATCTGCCCTACAGCCGGTTGGGGTTTGGTCTTTTGGAAACAGAATGGAATATACATTGCTCCCGGGAAAAGTATTACAACAAATTATCCATATGGTGAACAAATCTGCAAATATTAGGGCAGGTTGGGGGTTCTGAATTAAATTATCTTTATCAGAGCATGCTTTAGTTTGGGAAAGTTGATTAGCTATCTTCTCTGGAGCCATTGGACTCCACCTGGGCAGAATCCTAGAACTCTAATATTATGAAAAGAATTGAGGGGCATTTGTGACCCATTTCTCCTTTCACTGGAGTCATAGGTACAGCAAAGCGTTCCGAGTTGGATAAATGTGAAGCAGGTGCCTTCCACGGGCATGTCTTGAAGTCTAGTTCTTGATGAAAATAAAATAACTGCTTTTAAAACTATTTTAATTCTTTTTCTTTTCAGTTGACTCTTATAAGTACCACTTGCAAGCGTGTTGCTAGTGGTCAGAACGGCCTGTCCTCCTGCCGCCCACAGCCTGAGCCCTCAAATAGGTTTTGAGTCAGATCACTAGGAAGATGGAAAAGAATTAGTTTTTTATTTCCCTGATTTAAAACACAGCAGCAAAAGCTCCACACTCTTAAGAATGTAAGAGGTTACTTACGCTATTGCTGTTAAATGCCTGCACCGTTCTCATTCATTCATTCAACAGTTTCCTGAGCATCTTCTGCGGTGTTATGTCAAGTTTGTGTGAAGTCAAGTTTGCAGGAAGACGTATTAAGGTCATTGATTTAGACAGGAATTTATCACTCAAGGATGTTTACCTTGTAGATGGAAAAAAACCCAACAATATTAATCAATGGCATGGGCTGCTTGACTGGGAAGTTCAGTGAAGGTGCATTTAGATTTACGCTACAAGCTGCCCTTAGACACCGAGAAGTTGCGGAAAAGCGTAAATTAGGTGAGATGTTTACTTCCTAGGTTAGTGTGACTATCTGCACATGTATGAGCTCCATAAGAAACTAGTCCCAATTCAAATTCTCCATGAGCAAGGCTTTAACAGGCCCGTTAATAGTCTCAGCCACTGGCCCCGTGTGACTCGTGGCTGTGCCCGTCAGAGGGGATGAGTTATAGGAGCTCAAGCGACAGCCAGCTTGGGCCCTGGCACTGCACACACTCCTGTGTGTACGCACCCAAATTAGCCCTGCGCACAGCATTACGTTCTTCCTTCAGGGAGATAAGTCAGGATGCATTTGACTATTTGAAATCAGCCTCCGATATCAACCAGTGTCAAAATAGCCAGCTTGCTTCCGCCTCTTCCAAAGTTAGCCCCCAAAAGTGGGGTCACATTTGAAGACATAATATTAAAGGCCAAAAGGGGAGGCTGTTTTTGAAATTATTTGCGTGACTACTGCGCACTCTGTAGTAGACCGAGTCTGTGAATCTTGGACTGGCATTGGATGCTAGCCTTGTGAGGTTGGGAATGGAAGTGGGGTGGAGGGCAGGCTTGATTGTAGGGGTTGTCCTGTTACAGTAGGAATTCAGAAATCACAGGGAGGCACCAAAAAATAAAAAGACAAATAAAAGGAAACAATGTGTTTCTAATAGGTTGTGAACAGCCTTATTTCCCCAATAACTTCCTTTGTAAAAATAGTGGTTATGTTTCTCTGGAAACCACTTCAGAAGTAATAGGGTTTTCCTGAAGGAATTGGTGAATATTAGCATGTTATCTTTTTTTTTTTTTTAATTTATCTTTGTTGTTGAAAGTGTTACAGATGTCCCCTTTTTTCCCCCACTGATCCCCTCCACCCCACATCCACCCTACCCCCAGGCCTTCTCCATACCAATGTCTGTGTCCATGGGTTATGTGTAAATACATATAAGTCCTTTGATTAATCTCTCCCCACCCACTCCCTCATCCCCGCCTTCCCTCTGAGATTCCTCAGTCTGTTCCATGCTTCTATGTATCTAAATCTATTTTGTTCATCAGTTTATTTTGTTCATTAGATTCCTTATATAAGTGAGATCATGTGGTACTTGTCTTTCTCTGACTGGCTTGTTTCACTCAGCATAATACTCTCCAGGTCCATCCACGCTGTCCCACAGGGTAAGGGACCCTTGTTCTTTACAGCTGCGTAGTATCCATGGTGTGAATGTCCCACAGCTTTTTATCCACTCATCTCCTGAGGGGCACTTGGGCTGTTTCCAGGTCTCAGCTATTGTACATTGCGCTGCTATGAACATAGGGGAGCATAAGTTCTTTCTGAAGAGTGTTCCAGGATTCTTAGGATATATTCCTAGAAGTGGGATCCCTGGGTCAAATGGCAGTTCCATTTTTATTTTTTGGGGACCCTCCACACTGTCTCCCACAGTGGCCGCCCCAGTCCGCACTCCCCCCAGCAGGGCACCAGGTGCCCCTTTCCCCACCCTCGCCAGCACGTGTTTGTTGATTTGCTGACGGAGCCATTCTGACAGGCGTGAGGTGAAGCCTCATTGTGGTTTTAATTTGCATCTCTCCGATGATTAGCGACTTTGTAGCATATGTTATCTTTAATTCACTAAATAACCCCTTAAGATTTCACAAAGAAAATCTAATTCCATAAGAACAAAATAGAAATATCATAAAAATGACACTAGTCCTCTGTAACAGCCCAGACTCCCTCTGCAGTCTGATACCTGGATGATGACTGCTGCCTGTGTGCTTATAATGTACAGACTTTGGCAAGAGTTTCAGATAGTTCTTGTTTACTTCAAAGAACCAGGTTGAAGGTAATTAGTTTTTTGTTTGATCCAGAAGTTTATATTCGGGAATGTTACCCTAATTTCCAGCAGTGCCCAAAAGTTATATTGGACTATTTTGGCAGGAAATACTTAGGCATAAATATAGACTTCTATTACTAAACCAAATAAATTAAATCCATGGTGATTTATTTCTACGTTAGTAGTAGGAGCCTTTTTTATTATGTTTTACTGTATTACTTTTAATGAGAAATTATTGATGAAAATGTTGATACAATTTCTATTTACAAATTCAGTGACCAAGGAACATCGCAAACCATAACATCAAAAGGACTTCTCTATGGGTTTGCGAAATACAAAATCAAATTAAAAAATAACTTAGAGGAAAATAAAATTCTCAGTGCCTTAAGTAAATTGTGTGTATACCTGTCTGAATATCAAAGTACGTGGGTTGTTGCCTTTATATCTAGGACCTCAAACTTACTTTTAAAAGGAATTCAGAGCAATGTGTGCATTTCCACAAAACAAGATGATTTTCTCTCTCACTATAATTACTGTGTCAAAAAGGAATATTTTTTAAAGAAAGAATTAATGGCTAATAGAACTGTATCAAAGTGGAAATCATTTAATTGAAGACAGATTTGGTGGTTTTATAACAGTAAAACTCCAACTGTCCTCTCATTTTACCTCTAATGCCTCAGTAAACATCTCTTAAGAATTATAGACGTTTCCCTACAAAGATATGGTTTCTAAATCAAAATATAAATTTTATGGGGCTTTTTCTTATTTCTTGGATAATTTTGCAATACTTGTCCTTCTTACTTCAAATTTAAATGTCTTTTGGTCAATTATACAAAATGTGATTCTAAATATCTCAAGGTGTTGTGTTTGCATACTCAGCCATATTTATTAATTTCTGAAAAATATCAAGAAGGGTTCATAGGAAAGGTAGCCTGTACCATACAAATAACATAAGTGGTAATAACAACTTTATTATTTTTTAAAAGTGTTGACAACTGTTTTTTTAAACAAATTCAGAGAACTGTTATCTCAAAGTTCACTATTCATGTTCAGTATATGCAATTAAAGAAGTAACTCCACTCAGTAGCTAAAATTAACTATATTTTGCAATTAAACACCCTTGTTCATGGTTTTTAGTCCTTAGCTTATTATTATTATTATTATTATTATTATTATTATTTGGTCCTTCGGTAAGTCCAGCAACTTCGCAAGGAATGGGAAAGGGGGGCTGCCATCCCTTGTCAGGTTGCTACCTTGTCCTAGGGGAGCTCTGCTGAAACGCCCAGAACAGGAGATGGAAGCTCCTGGCGAAACCAAGGTTTGTGACGCATGTCCCATACGTTTCCTGTCTCCACGTTATGTGTCCCTGGCGGGAGCCCGCAGCCCTGTGACCCCGGGGAGCGGGGTGAGGCCCGTTGCGGAGAAGGCCAGGGCCGTGCTCTCGGGAAGCCCCCGCCTTGCTGGCCTTGCGGGCGCCCCTGGCCCTGGCAGTGCCCTTGACATTTCCTCCGCTCGATTGTAAGAGTCGGCTTCGTTTCCGGCCCCCAGATCTTCCACATGACCTACGACCTGGCGAGCGCCGTGGTGCGGATCTTCAACCTCATCGGCATGATGCTGCTGCTGTGCCACTGGGACGGCTGCCTGCAGTTCCTGGTGCCGCTGCTGCAGGACTTCCCGCCCGACTGCTGGGTGTCGCTCAACGAGATGGTCGTAAGTAGCCCGCGCCCGCCGCGCCCAGTGCCCGTGCCAGTGCCAGCGCCACCCGTCACCTGCCTTTTCCTCCATAAACGTCACAGGAAACTCCCTGGGGCTTCCATGGTCGTAAAACCAGACGTTACGCTGCTTTTCTGCAACAGAATTTCATTCACGTAGAATACGCCCAGGGATGTGTCTGTTGCACGTCTAGTTTTAGGTCTCTTAGTGTGTACTGAGACATTTTATTTCCAGGTACACATACAAACATGCACACACATGATCACAGTACAACGTCCTTTTAAAAAGGCCCGCTCCCGCCCTGGCCGCTGTGGCTCAGCTGGGTGGTGTCGGCCTGAGCACCAAAAGGTCGCGGGTGTGATTCCGGGCCGGGGCACGTGCTCCTTGGCATGTGTGTGTTTAATGTAACATCATGAAACCTTTAGTATGGCCAGGGTGTTATAGAAAATTTATCTCCTGAATTTGAAATTTGCTTCTTGGGTCTTTTAATTTTTGGCTGCAGGTTTACTTGTGAAATTGGGTTATTTTCCTTTGCATTTATTTAACATTATTTCCATTTTTAACTCTAACATAGAGGATGGGAAGCTTTTAAGTCTGTTTCGATGATAAAGACCAAAAAACATGTGAAATTGTAACTATTGGTGACAGGAAGGAGATAAAACCATAAAAATGACACTTTTGTTCCAATAGAGAATCTTGATGGTGTCTTTGACCTTGGAGATATCATTGTGTACCCCAAAGCTAACGTGTTCTAGAAAACTTTCCACCACAACATACAAAGCAAAGTGCATTCACACACTAAAGGAGTCACAAAGGAGAAGTGAGAATCCAGTGCAAGGAAAAAGCAGCCTGCGCTTACCCGTCGTGTTTAATCCACACAAGGCCCCGCGCTTTGAGATACGCTCTCTCCCGTGGTCCTCGCAAGAGGAAGGGGTAAGCGCTGCAATCCCGATTCTTAGAGGTTAAACGAATTATCCAGCGTCGCACCGGCGGGGTGGAGCGCAGGACCAAGATTAGAGCCCTATCTCTCTCACTCCATGATTTCTGTTCTAATGTCTTGTGTGGTGTAGATTACAAAGAACAGTGAAAAGTAATTGCAAAAGATGAAATCTTGGTCACGCACACCAGTTGCAGTGGAAAGTCACTCAGAAGTCGGCATTTGAGCTGTGACACTAAAAAGTGGCAACTGATAGGAGATGTCGATGTAGAAAAACAAAATCAAGTGGGGAAGGTAAAACTTGAGAAGCCAACCAGGAGTGCAGATGACACTAGTCATTCTTGGTTCTGGGATTAAAAATTATGCAATATCGACTTGACGTGGATACGAAATTACTTATGATGAAGTTTAGCAAATTCCTTGTGCCTTCCTTCTTTTGCAGATATCTTGCATTTGAAATGATTTGTATCCTTAAATATTATTTTAAATCTTTCATAACCATATTTGCATTTATACCTATGTCCTTGACTGTCTATGGATTTTAAATCCCCTTTAACTGTACTTGCATTTATTTCTGTATTCTTACTGTACCTATATATCACTAGCTAGTTATCCCTACCTGTCCTATGATGAGAAACTCAGAGTCCATGTTATAACCATACTCTATCCGTAACAGGTAATTTGTTCGATGTATTTATTCTTATATTAACTGCTTCTAAGCTGCATTTCATTCCGCAGAAGTAGGTTCAAATCTTCTCAGCTATTTCCCTTGCAATCTTTATAAATTCCTCACTGAAAGAATTCTTTGAATGTTATTTTTTTAAAAGTCAACCACTTCCACGGTGGGTTACTTAAATCGGTGAGGTAGGAGACATGGGTTACAAAACGCTACTTGAACTGGGATTAATCTTGCTGTAAATTGGTATTATATGCTTTGGCTTCATTCAAGAAATGTTTGAATTATAGAATTCCAGCTGAATGAAAATCTTGGATTAGTCAGATAATTAATGTCTAATATAATTAATTTTGAAAATCTTGTCATTCCCCTGATATTTTGTGCTGTTATTTAGGTGTATCATACCAACATTGTCTTAGCTCATTAGTAAAGGGATTAGAGGTAATGGGTTTTTATTTAAATTACAGATATTATGAAATATTTATTTTAAGAATCTAAGAAAATGAAAGCTGTGGCACATTTGAACTTGCATATTAGTTTTGATGGAATTTAGGGAATGGCTTTACAGAATAAATAAGGAAGGATTTGTAGGTAAATAGTAGGTTCCTAGGGTCCTTTTTCTCTCACGTAAGCCTGCACGTTTACTCTCAGGGAGCCCACAAGTGTCCCCCAGCAATCTTGTAAACACTCGGAAGAGTTAGAAAGCTTTCAACACGAGCATGTTATGAATCTAGGTCAGCTGAATGCCCAGCTGTGGCATCTGCATTTGCTTTTGTAGTTGAAGTGTATTGTGAGATGAGGTGTTATTTAAAATAATCATGGCTATGGGTTAATAAGGAAACGATCCATTTATACCAAATAAAAGCTAGATGATGTATTAAAAGTGCTACAAAATTTTCCCGGAGTCAAAGGAGAAATAAGTGGGACAAGTCAATTACTGGTACATAGCCCCCAGCTGCACTGTGTTAAATACACACTCTGCAACAGCTGGTGCAATCACAGACTATATTTACATTACATACCACTATTCGGTTTCAGCAAAACAACATCACCCATCACGATAGATTTACACTAAGATACATTTATTTATTTTTTTAGCATTTGCTTTGTAAATTTCTCTTTGTTTTAACTTTACAAGACCTATAAGGACAAGAAACTTACTTCTAGTTTTATACTTGTATTTATTTGAGTAATATAATCAAAATATTTTAAGTCAACTCAAGGTCACACATTATGTTTAATTTTGCTGTGATTTGAAGGAATCTATGCATTATTTCATCCTGAGATGCCATTCCGGAGGGCAGGGGATATGACGTATATGTACCCACGCATCACACAGATCCTATGCCAACCTTGCCTATGAATAAGAGAAATATTCATTGTTTATAACCAAATGGGTAATTATCAACAGTATTTGAAAATTATGTGTAAAGGGGTTATAATATTATGCATTTTAAATGTTTTTCCTTGGATGATTTTTGCTTTAATTTTTTTACATCAGATTATATCTTCAAAAATAAGTAGTCACTTGACCAACTCATGGGAAATATACACAAAAGTCATAAAAATCCAAATTAATGAGCTTCTAACGCTCTTCAGTTCTATATAGATAACAGTACATTCCAGAAAAAAGTATGTATGGACCATACTAACTATGAATATCAGAGAAAAAGGGATATAAAATGTCTGGACAGTCTCATTAATAAAATCCTTGTAGAGAAAATAAAGAATTTGAATGGAAAATCAGGTACCTACCTAATTTTATTTTCGCTGGACAGTGTGGCAGGGACTCTTAGTAATAACCAAGCAGTCACACTGTGCACACTCCCAGCTCTCGTCCTGTTGACTGGGGCCTGTGATAGTTATGGCCCAGGGTCTCTGCATGGCTGTGTCATATTTCACTTGCAGGTCTAAGCATTAAAAAGCTGGTGCAGGACCCTCCAGATCCTCTCCAGAGGCTTGTTTTTTAACCTGTCACATGACATAGTATAGCCATCCTAGCTCATCAGGACAGCAGACTGGAAAGGGAAAGCTGGCAGAAATGAATGTAGAGACGTGCATTCCGGGATCGCCCCTACCACAGAAACGTTTGCGATTTTAGGCAAATCACTGAGGTTTCCTGCGCGTCCTCTCTGACAGGAACGTGCGTGTTTTATTCTTTCGTGTCCCCGAGCGCCAGCCCTCTGCCAGGCATTGCTTAGGCCCGAATGTGCAGCGGAGAGGGAGACGAGGCCCCTGCCCTCACAGTGCTGCATTCTGCACGGCTTCGCTTAGACCGCTTCTTCTAACTGCTGAAAACTAAGAGAGTATCTACGTGTAGACTCTCCTCTGAAGGACTTTATACACCAGCAGAGTAGGAAACTAGGTGCAGGAGCCATCACATGAATTTGAGTTGAGGCCTCTGAAATGTACGCGCAGCCCAGAGACTTGAACCAGGGACTGGCACCAGGGAGACATGCCCTCCGCCTGCCTGCCAAGCCCTGGACCCTTGAAAACGCAGCCATTCATACAAGCCTGTTTTCCATTTGTTTCTAATTTAGCTCCCCAGGCAGTACCCCTTTGCTCTAATTCCCACAGCGATGTGCTGGTGGCAGCCTCGTGTGGACTAGTATGAAGTCTATGCATGATGTAAACTGAAGGTGGGAGACACACAGCCGGTAGACATTTATTTCAACTGCGGTCAGCGGTTTGGGATCAGGAAGCTTCGACCAAGTGGGGACTGAGACAGTCAGTCTCTTCCAGCTCAGAAACTGTACCAGTCACAACAGGCGTGCTGGGCACTAGAGTAGGGAGAGCTGTTTGTTGGTATCTACTTTAAGCAAATGATTTTTTTAAAGGAATAAATGTCATCCACTTGCGAGTTTCCATACACATGGTGGACACAGAAAACTAGGGTGATCATATTATCTATTGATATTCTGCAAATGTACAAAAACAAAATTGAAACCATTTCACTTTTTCCTTACAAAACCCAATGAACTACTTAGATAATGATTGATGGAAATACTGTAACTAAGATTATAAAGCTAACAAATGAAGCTAAAATATCTTAATTGAAAATATGTGCGTCCTCTCTTGAGGTGTAGCAATGTATTTTAGATCTATAATTCTACAAATTAGAAATTGTGTTATTGTTGATATTTTTCTAAATGGAATGTAGTGCCACAGACCTTTTAAAAAGTCCTGACAAAAGCTAACTAATTTGCTGACAAGTCACTCTGTAGCTTTACTGGAAAAAAAAAAAAAAAAAAGCACTCATAGGTCCTACGAGTTATAATAACCAAGTAGGTCAGCAGCCTGCTGAGCCCTGTAATTCGCCCTCGCCATTCGGTCTCTGCCTAACAGGAGAACCAGCCTGGTGGCTGCTCCGCTGGAGAGAAGCAACCTCCCCACCAAAGGAGCAGTGTGCACGCACTGTGTCCCTCTTAGACATGGACTCGGTCACGGGATCGAACATGTGGAAATAAGTTCCAATCTCGTATTCTGTTTTCAAATGAAAAGTGCATTAGCGCAAAGCTTTAACATGAATTGTACGTCCGTGTACAGAAGGGTGAAGATGTCACTTAGATTGCATGCTGGCGATGACTACATTGAGTCGCCTTACCAGCGCCAAGACCAATATATAAGCTCCAAACATGTTTATTTTTCTTAAATAGACCATCCCTTCAATTTTAAGCAAAAAATGGCTAGAAGAAGCACCATTCATGCCCACTAGCATAGCCAATTTATCAGACAAGAGCTTAAGCATATGTACTAGAATCATGAGCAGGAATTTCTATGCTTTGAGCGTACAGAGATGTGTCCAGTGTGACCAACACTTAAACACTCTCCTAATATTACCACCAGGTGCCTCAGAAACAGGCTCCACCTCAGCAAGACTTTTAACTAGCGCCTGGCATCCTGTACAACCTGCTGTCTCGTACAGAGCTATGAGCACATCCGCCTGTGGGCTGTACCCATTTATTTTAATTGTAGAAGCTAGATAACAATGAAAATTGACCTGAGAAAATTTGAGAATTCACCATCATATCTTTATAATTCATAAAATGATATGTAACAATGGACCACAATGTATTTTCTGTATTCCAATAGCATTTTCTCAGATATTTTATAGGGCCGAAAAATTTTTTCTCTAAACATATTCTAAAGATAAAAATAAATGTTGATTATAATACCTACTTATAATGTCCACCAAAGCCATTGTATATGTTTGGAGCACCTGGCTAGTCTTTGCCATTGAGATCAGTGTGGCCATCTAAGATCCTTATGCCTGCAAGCTAGGGAAGCACTTCTGGGTAAAAAATCTTTAGTTTCAGTTGTACTCAAATGAGGACATAATTCAGACTGACAACCTCAAATTGCCATAAACTGTATTTTTGTCCTTTAGATGATTTAAAAAATATTACTGTGTTCTAAGTCCGGCTATTGTTTCATATTTGTAAAAGTTTATTTAGTTGAGTGGAATTACAAGACGCTTGGGGAAATACCATTTCAGGTGGTACCTGTTACCCCCTCCCCGCTGCCCCCAGACTGAAACTAAAGAACTTATGCCCCATTAAGTGATATTACATTCTGTCTAGCACATATACCAGTCCACTGTTTCTCTTTTGAGGTGAACATTAGACTGGTACACACAGTTTATACAATGCTTTCTACGAGCTTCTTACTGATATCTTATCAAATATTTGGATTAATAGAAAATTAAATTGAGTGGGTTACTAGCTGGCTGAGTGAGTGTTTTCTGCTCCCACACCCAAAGTGCAGATTAATAGATTGATATCAACATAGAAGATGTTTAGCGGACATCTGTAGGGTGTGACATGGTTTCAGTACAATAATCCGAAGTCTTTTCAACATGTTACACTGAAGCTGCAGCTGACAGAAAGCAAAGGGAAGTGGTGAAAATGCTGGGTTATAGATTCCCATTCTAGAGGCCTCATTAAAAAGAAAGAGGGATCGAGCCTAATAGGGCGGAACTTCTACGTGGCCGAACAGAGGCCCTTAATCACAGCGGAGAGAAAGGCGCGGGGCGAGTGGAAGAATCCCACATGGCTCAGGCAAGCGTGTGACAGATAAGCAGGGCTTAGGTGACTGTCCTTTCAACATAGAGCAATAATTAAGATGCTGCCCAGGTTAACTAAGGAGAAAATTCTAACCAACAGTATTTTCACAAGAAAAGATATTTAGTTTAATTTGGGGCACCCAGTTATAAGAACTTTTAATTCAACAACAGGCAATTATTTTCTGACCAAAAGATATACCTAATTATCTCTTTGAAATGTAAATGCTCACTGGTTATCTACTTTTATTCCTGAAATGATGCTTTTAACCTAAATTTAGATCCATTTATAAACTTATTTGTATGTAAGATAAATTGAGGACATTGTGACATATCAATAATCAACTTGTTTTTCAATAACTACTTTTCTCAAAGAACTCATTTGATTATTTAACAGATTATTTAGGTATTAAGAAGGCATTAAAATACACCTACACATTGTAAAAACTCAGGAAGAGTAGGCCAGAGAGAACGGAACCGGGCCAAACGGAGCAGAAGGGACGGTGCTGTTTCTACACGTGACCTTCTCGGGTATAAACAGGAAACAGGCTCGTGGCTTTGCGACGTGTTTTTCTTCGCATCTCTTATGGTGTAGCTGGATTTAGCTCATAAAACTGTTACTCATCGTGACAGATCAATACAATACGCGCTGAGAACCTTACAAGTATGTGGCTTCCCTTCCACAAACTACGAACGTCTCATCTCATAAATATTTATTCTATTTTTTATTTAGTACTAGTGATAAGAAAAGTCTTTAAGATGCTAACAAAATACTGTTCCAGATCACATTGTCACTTGCTAGTTTCCATTTGGCGCACAGTCAGAGAGAAAGAATTCACTGGTTAACTTGCAGGAAGGAAGAAGTTCCTCCCAAACTAATGCCAGCCTAACACTGTGACGCTCTGCTTGCAAAACTGCTGATTATTTTCATTGCAATCGACTTATGGAAAATTGAACCTACAGCTTCCTAGAACTGCTTGTGCCATTATTTAGAGATAAAAGAGAAAATATATAAGTCAACTCATTCTCTCTCTTTGAATTTTAATTTGTGAAATTACATTTTCTAGAGGAAGCAGAGCAAGAAGAGTGTAAAATCTATATGAAATAAACAGCTGATTAACCAAACATCTGTAACCCATCTGATTAATATTAATAAAACACACTAATCAAAGCCATAATTAGCTTACTTTTTTCCTTCAATAGCTTGGTGCAGAAGAGTTCATTGGCAAGACAAATGGGGAAAGTATCTGAGATTTATTCTAAAAAATAATTCTACTACAGACTTAATGCAGGTTTAGACCAATCCAGTGCCTTAGGCTGTGCTTCTTTGTAGCATACAACAGTTGAAAATACAGTGGTGATCCCCCCAAAATCTTAAGTGTCTAATAATTATGTCATATAGTTTGTAATATTCCATTTACCATGACAGGAAAGAAAAATCTTTTGTCAACTTTTGAAACCAAAAAATTCCCTGTTACTATCAGGATCAACTAACTTAATAAGAATAATCGGAAGATCTTTATTCTCCAAAAATAGTTTAATCTATAAATTTTACTGCCTGTAGAAAATTCTTTCAAAAGCACAGGATGACTTGAGATTATCCAGGGAAATTAGCTTTTGAAAAATACATATTTTTTTAAATGAAGTCAGTTTGATCAAAGGGCATTACCCAAACATTTTCTGACCCAAGGAAACTGATTTTAACCCTTTGCGGCCGTTTGTCTGCTCTCAGCCACCAAAGCTTTTTTACCATTCCGGTCGTATGTCTGCTCTCAGCCACCACAGCAAGGAACCGTACGAATCTTAACTCTATTCATTCATGTATCAGTTCATAATTTCTCTTGTTTATCCTTCATAATCTTGCATGTTATGTATCACTGCTCTTTCAATGGAAATTAATTCCGACCAGTAGGACACCCATGTCCAAATTTAATACGACCGCAAAGGGTTAAAATGAACAGCAAACTTAAATGCCTACAGAAGCCAACCTAGTGACATCGGTGTGTGAATTAGACCAAGCGTAAGACAGGATGCAGCCGCTTGCCTCTGACCAACAAGGGGCACAGCTGCTCCTCAACCCCAGCTGGTGGTGATCAGCTGGAAATTCATGCCCAGCGGTGCCCAGGCATCCCCCAGGCCATCAGCTTCCAAATTCTGAAATTAATCAGTTAGTTCTCAGGGTAGAAACCAGGAGCAGAGGCTTTGTCACTCCAAATAGTGGTCCCTTCCTTCAGAATCAGGCCCTAGCAGAATCTCCCCTTTCTCCCCTGTGTACAAAGGGGGGAAAGCCAATCAATGATAGGCACCTGGGGAAAAGAAGAGAAAGGGCATTGGTCCACCTTAGTGGCTCAATCTCGACTTGTCACACTGCTTCCATTATTTGAATTGCTTTTACATGAAATTTAACAGGTTTGGCCATTTGTCAGAATAATGTGATAAATTATCAAACAGCTATGATTTGAAAGAACTGGCCTAGACAAAATATATGAATAATATTAAAAAACGCAAGACGGTTGTGAATTCCTCACTGTTCAGGAGAATTCTTTGTCATTACAAGGGAAAAAATAATGCATGTGCAGTTATGAAAATCACTGAAAATTCACCATGCAGTCTGTTGAGAAGGGTTTTCTCAAAATTCCAAGACATGGTCTTTTTCACTTCTCCTGTTGCCTACTACTGAGAAATACCTGAGAACAATCCAATAACCAATAATAATTAACCAACATCTAGAACTTCCCTGCAGCTAGAGCCATAGTTACATGACTCAGAGGACCTGCAATTCAAGCTTTAGAGTCTAATATTCCGGATAGAGAAGAGCTTTATTAATTATTAATCATGTAGCATCACATTTATGTGAGTGATAAAATCAAAAATATATTCAGCATCTTACATTTATCATAAGAGAGATATTCTTCAGTTGTAAGGATGTAGTGTTCAGGCTGGATTGAAAAAGATTTGGAAGTGTATTGTACATGCACTTAGGCACAATACCCCCTCACCCCACAGCGCAGGACTAACTTGCACCCATTTATTTTCATTAACTTGGAATGAGCCCTCAGTGACGCTTGAGCTCTTTGATTTTTACTTCTGTCATTCTTTGAGAGTCTAGCAGCGTTGATGCTTCATCTATCTCCCTCCCTCCCTCCTCATTTTTTTTTTTTTTTAGGAGTGACTATTTTTATACCTGCTGATGTAATGGCAAACTTAATCAGTAATAAAACAAACTCTTGCCCTCGTGGTTGTCTCCTTTTCCCAGGAAAATACAAAATAAACAAAATATAGAGCTGTGAAAGATAATTCCAGACAGCACAAATCCTATTAAGGAATCTAAAGCAAGAGAACAGCACACAGTGACCTGGGTCAGGCCGATCCCTTTAAGACAGCATGGTTTCCAGAGGCCACCTCTGAGAAGATGGCATTTGAGCCAAGCACTCAAAGAAACGAAGGAACGAGCTATGCAGGTGTCGGGGAGGTGAGCCGTCGGAGGAAGGGGCGGCCTGTGCCGAGCTGCCTGGCTGGCCGCATGCAGTGAGGGCCCAGGATCCAGGTGGTGCTGGGGAGGTCCCAGGGGCAGCCGAATCCCAGAGGGCCTTGCGAACCTCGGGAAAACGGGGGGCCCATGCGCTGGGAAATGGGGAGCTCGACGGGACCCAGTCGTCTGAGCTGTGAGAGCCCTTCCAGGGCAGACCGAGCCCAGAGGGAATCGGGTCATTTCGCAGGGAACGCTGACCCCCGGGCACGGAGGGGCGAGTGCGGGAGCGAGTGTCCAAGGGCCTCAGAGCAGGCAGGCGGCTGGGACGGCGGCGGGGCCTGCGGGGCGGCGGGGAGCCGGGCTGCGTGCGAGCGAAGCTTGGGCGGTGGGCACAGCGCCGGGTGGGCAGCGGCCCAGTGAGCTGGACCGGCACTTGGGAGGGCGGGAAGAGCCTGTCCTGCCCAGGTAAGTCGGGCTGATTTGAAAGCTCGTGACATATTCCCTGGCCTCGCGGGTGGAAGAGGGGCCTGAGTTTCTTTGGTCAGGAAGGTGGGAGCAGCTAAGAACTTAATTGGATATAAATACTAAGCCCACCCCATGTTATTCTGGGACAGATAATTCAGGTAGAGTCATTGTTCCATGATGGTAGGGAGTCACCGCAGGTGTCCCGGCTGCCTGCTCTGTGCCCAGCGCTGCGGGGGCCATCGCCCTGCCCGAGTCCTGCAGGGGGACTAAGCTGGCGCAGGACAGGGGTAGCTGTGAGCTCCACTTCCCCAGCATCAGGCTTGGCGAGGGGGAATCGTAACGCACGCTTGCTGTCTGGCGGTCTCCAGCCCTCGGTGACGTCCGAGCTCTGATTTTTCTTCCTGTCACCATCCTTTGAGAGTGTCAACCTTTATTCCGAATTTCAGCCGATTTTCCGTGTGCACTGAAATCGGATGTTGGCCTTTGCCCCCTTACCTGCCTTTTAATTGCCTCCAGTGGCCCTGCTTCCTGGATCCTGCTAAAGGCCTCGGGGCACTTGCCTTTACAGCAAATGAGGTTTTCGGAAACCTGCTCTAAAATGCGGCTACAATTACAAAAGCCCTGTCCTGCTGCTTTCCTGGCGACCGTCCTCTGGAGAGGACCTGCCGTGTCCCCGTGAGCCACCTTCCCTGTCTCACTCCACTTCTGTACAGATGAGGGCTCCTGGGACACCGTCCCGGAAATCAGACAGAGCCCCCGTGGAAAGGGGACTTCAGCTGGACTCAAGTCCCTCTAAAAAGACAAAAGATAACTTTTACCTTATTTCCTATTGTAACTTATTACACTCCTTTTTTTTCCCTTTTGATAGAAGAGAAAACTTACTAAAATATATTAAATCACTGTATTTAATTTGAAGGCTAAGGTATCATTTGGCCCATTACATTGCCCTGGTAATGATATATTTTTCTTAACCTGAAATTTGATTTTATCAAATGTGCACTGTAGCCGCTCTGATATGTATATGGAATTGTTTTAGAGAGAGAGAGGGATTTCTTTGAGTATAATTCAGTTTAAGAAAAAAAGTTAACTCAGGGCCCCTTTTGGTGTCTGTCTCCTCCCTTTGTCACCTGCCACTTTTCTGGAGATGGGGAAGCTGCAGTTAACCCAGAAGGGACCTATTTCGGAGTGGCCTTGCAGTGACATTTTAATGGACTCTTGGTAGCTGAGTACATAAAATAATCAATATGTTAAGTGGAGATAGTGCTTCATGAAGATGTGAGGGTGCGGTGAGAACGCAGCTGAAGCGTGTCCTGTCGCTGCCGGGAGGGTTCCAGCTCCCTGACGGAAGCGCGGTGCCCCTGGGCACCTTGCGGAATCCTCTCCTGGATCACTGTCCGTTAGGCACGCGGTGCTGTGCGTGAGGATCGCGCAGAGGTTGCTGTGGAAGAGACGGAGGTTAAAGCCCCTTCTTCCCCCAGCTGGGGCTGGAGGCCTGGGGAGTGGCTGGGCCCCGGGGGAAGGGCCGCTCTCCCGCGGGCCTGGTCCTGTACTTCGTGCTGTGCTTGCCGCGGTTCAGGACGCCCCGTGCGCCCCCATCTCATTTCATCTCCGGCTCTAAAGCACACATTGCTCACCCCAGTTTCCCAGTGAGGAGGCTGAGCCCTGAGCTGCTAATATCCCCTGTTAGGGGCAGAGCTGAGGCTGAACTCAGGTGAGTCCAGTTCCAGCCTCAAACGCCCTTTCCAGGCTCGGCTGTGTCCCCAGCACCTGGGACTGTCAGGTACGCTGTGCCCCGGCCTTCGCAGGCTGCCATAAAACCCCACGCGCTGGGGTCCGAAACAGCAGATAATTCTTTCCCACCGTTCTGAGGCTGGCAAGTCCAAGATCGAGTGTCAGACCGCAGAAATACCGGTTCATGGGTTTTACACCGCACAGCGTGGCTGAGGAGCGGCTGAAAGCTCACGCCGGCCTGCCCGGCCTGCCCAGGAGGAGATTCCCCAGCTCGTCTGCACTCACTGCCCACCAGCTGGTCACTCAGTAGCTGCCTTCATGGTCACATCCACTGTCCTGGTGTCGCAGGACTTGTCAAGTAGCCCTAACTTAATAATGCCTCATTCACCTAACTTCTATTACAGTGCACCGTTAGAATTGTTCTGTTGCGTCATTAGTTATTGCTGTCATTCTCTTACTGCCCAGTTTATAAATTAAACCTTGTCCTAGGCGCGCATGTCTAGGGCGAGGCACAGGGTGCACAGGGTTGGCAGTGCCTGTGGCGTCCAGCATCCGCGGGGGTCTCGGAACGAACGCACTTCTGCTAACGGGATACTGTGCATTATGGAGCTGAAACGTCCTTCTTTTTCTTTCCCAAGTTTCCAGAACTCAGTGACGCCCACTCCGTGGGGTTGTCGTGAGAAGTGCAAACACTGCCTGTCAATGAGCGCGCCTGGCGTAGAGTCTGCACGCAAACATACTGGCCGTGGCAGTGTGGCCAGGCGCCCCCATGCGGCAGAGCTGGCTGCTTCAGATCCACCGCGCCCCTCGCTGTTCAGACCCAGGCCGGGTACCCTCGCCCTGCACGTCCGGGTGCTGATGACTCTCGTTTAATTTATTCCCTAGAAAATGTCACCCCTCCGCCTCCTGCTTCTATGTCCTTTTACTTCTGTTTTCTGTCGTCCTGAATTCTTGAGTTTAATTTTCCCTGTGGATTCCTAGTGACTAAGTCCTGTCCAGTGCGCACAGAACAGTCCCGGTTTCACCTCGAACGCTGCCCAGGATGCTCCCCCCAGAACTGTGTGAGCCCTTTGAATGAAAGTGGTGCCGGGGCAGAGTCACACAGGGCGACGCCAGGTGTCTGTCTAGGGGTGTGACCCATAGACCTAAATGGGTACGCCTGTAGGGAAATAAAAATGGTACCACTCTCTCCGTAAATCATCACTTTGTGTCACAAGGCTCCAATATTGTCTATAAATCTCTCCTAAGCAACTCACAATTTTTTTATTCTCTCCCGAGAAGTGAGAAGCACTGAGCTGTCACCTGACGCCAGCTCCTAAACCAGCTCTGCTGAATACACCTGGTAGGAAGTGAGGCCGGCACCTTCCCGGTTCTGGGACAGGGGGACCCCTCTCCAGCTCCACTAGTGACGCGCCACCCCCGCCTTAACCCTCCCCCGCGGGTCACCTTGGACAGGTTTGAGGATAAACCAACAGCTTTTGTAATTTTCCTCTGCGTGATATTTTTTCCAATTTGAACTTGGGCATTCAGCAGACATTAACTGAGCACCTACTATGTGCCAGGCAGGTGGGGAGTCTTGCACGCACAAGGAAGGAAGAAAGATGTTTTCCATTTTAGCTTCACTTCAAGTAAGGAGCCCAGATAGTTTGAAAAGTGTGTTTCCTGAACATTTTTACCTTCAGCAAAGCACCTACTGCACGTTTTTAGGAGGTAGGAAGAGAAAGTACAAGCAGCTATGCCTTAGTGCCTGGAAACAGTGCACTGACTGGAACACGGGCTCATTCGCAAACTGCTGTGCAGAAGGATGTCACTGGGATGTCATTGTTACCTGGGCTTTTTAAAATTAAAATGCCTCTAACTATAAAACAGAGAATTTCATAAACATTAGGGTTCTGTTGTACTCTGCTCCTTTAGTTATCCAGGGATTTATAAGAAACGGCGTATCTGGTGATTTTTTTTGTGTATATGTGGTTTTGTTTGTATCTAGACGTTAGGAAGTATGCTTTGGATTTATAATTGACTCAGTTCTTATTCACATTGCTGTCCCTTCTCTTGCCGTTGTCCCTCAGACATCCCTCCCTGATGTCACACTGTGCCACTCACCCCTCCTCGCTGCAGTGTCCCCCCGCCCTCCCTCCCATGCAGCTTACACTCCTGTGGTCCTTGCAGGCCTCAGCTTCACGTCACTGTCATGGGCCCGCCACTACCCCGACTGTTCTCGTGGATTTCACTGTCCAACCAGGGAGGGACTCTTGCAGCACTGTGAGCCCGGCTGATCTTACTCCCCACTGGCCACAGCTAGTCTCCACGCAGACCGTTTCATTACCAGCCTACACCTCCTCCAGAATCTCCCCTTGACTCACCCTGCTTTCTGACCACCACCCCAAAACTTCCCAGTTCACTCCCTCTATTTCCACAATTCCAAAAATTCCAACAATGGTTACAGCCACTGGGGCCTTCAAGCAATTAATTGATTCAACCTTGTTTTCCTTGCCTTCCAAGCATTCTCACAGTTCCCCCAGGGAGGATTAGAGCCCTCCCTCCCCGGCCGTCAGCACCAGGTGGAGTGTCACTGGATCACCAGCACCCACTGGTCAGCTCTGGGAGTGAGACAGGGCCCACGTGGGTGACCTCCCCCCAGTTAAAACCCCCACACACAGCTGCATACTGGGAGGCTAGACATTCTTGCCCACCCTGCCCAATTCCAGATTCCTGCAAAAAATTCAGGGTGGTTGTGCTCTAAGCACTCAGTTTGAGAACGACTTGCTATATAATACATAACTACCGGGTGACTATAGGGACAAATCTTGATAGTGTCTAATTATCATCGTTTCTTACAAACTTCGTGATTGTTGGGATGCCAGTTAAACCGTCACTTTTACTGTCAGTAAAAAAGATCATTACAATCCCTACCTCTTAATGTTATTTTGAAAGTTAATTGAGATTAATGTATTTAACATTTAGAACAGTTAGTGGGCCCATAATAATTTCTTGTTAATTTTTGGCTACTATTACTTTATGTAATAGGTATTTTCCCCCAGGTATAAAATCTTCTGTTTTCATTTTTTTCTCAATTCCTTTTTTTCTATTTCATTTTTTCTCTATTCCTTTGTCTCTTCTCTTTTCAGATTATAGAGGGATTGGCAAAAAATAGGCTTACGGTTGTAATACAAATAAATAAAACAATGATTAATAAATAATGATACAGGAATAAACTTTTGTGTACTCACAACTATAAACCTACTTTTGCCCACTCTGTCTACAAAATATTATATTAAAATATATATAATATATATCTCTATTACAATTATACATTAAAAGGGTTTTTTTGTTATTATTATTTTTGGTCTTTCCTATCATTTTGTTTCAAATTCAGCCTTTTCTCTTTCATTTTAATGGGCTATTTTGCTCATTCCTGCCTTTATTTCTTTGTCCTGTATCATCCCCAGGCAAAATTTGGTTTTCAAAAGCAGCAGAGTGGTAATAATGCATGAATTTAATAATACATGAAAGATATTAAATCATTACAAGTCTTATACAATGTTTAATATAAAAACATGCAATTGCATTTATTACTAGTGAGTTGAAATTAATGATTTTATACAAATCAGCTGTTAGCCACTCATTATACAAAGTTTACTAATAGAACACATCTTTACAAATTCATAAGGAGGACATGGTAAATTAGAGTGACTCAAATATTTTTTAAAAATGACTGTCTCTTCATGGCTTCAAGCTAGCACTAAAATGACCAAAAAGCAGCCATCCTGACCGAAAGGAAAACAGTGGTGCACATGACTCTCCCAGAATAACCGGAATGTTAAATTAGGGAAAATCCAAGGCTTACTAGCACCAGCAGCGGCAGTGCACCCATAGCAGAAAATTGGAGACAGATGAAAATCCTTTCTAAAGTCAAATTCTACAGTGTTACCTCCTTTTTACGTAGTGGGACTATGTAGACAGTCTCCTCGTGGTTCCCAGTGTCCACCACTTACGTCCCAGGGGCTCTGCACGTAGTTTCCATCTCATTGATCCTCGGGATGATTCTGCACATTTTATCCACAGTTTTATAAAGGGCAGCGCTGGCTCCCAGGGACCAAGTGGCCTCCCCTAGTGGGAAGCCAGGCAAGAACTTTACTGAAGAACCATCTCGCTCCAAAGTCTGTGCTCTTTTCACCATAATTCAGAGTTTGGAGGTCAAAGACATAACGCTCTCCTTCAAATAATGCCCAGAAACATTGAAAGTGGAGAGTAACCAAGTGCTGCCTCCATTCAATCTTAGTAGAGCAGGATTTGTTCCCAGAGCCAAGGATTCCTGGAGCGAGAACAGGAAAGACTTACCTGTCCTTTAAATGACTTAGAAACAACACCATCACATAATTTCAACCAGGTAGTTCCATCAATGGTAACGAATCAAAACTTTTACGGATTAATTCTTAAATCGATAGGGTTTTTCTAGTCTATATCTCAAACTTCCAGATGACCTACATTCCTTACAAGCATTTTATGCTTTGTTTTAGTTGTAAAGATTTTAACAATAGCTTATAGTCAATATGCAGACATAAAAATAAAAGCAATGTAGTGGACCCATGCACTTGACATACAGGTCCATGTCTTAGAAATATCATAGCTTTGCAACACTAATAACTGAACGAATGTAATGATAAGACAGTAAGTTTTGTTCACAAATGATGTCTCCGAAAACCATAACTTGGTCGGAGCTAACCAAACAGCTGGTGTCTGCAAGCTAATTTGCAAGAGAAAGTAGGACTGTCTCAAAGGAAAGGCTGAATCGATTTCAGAGAACACAGAAATATTCAGGTACCTTAGGAAGAAGAAAAGGGTGTCTCTCAGCAGAGCAGTTATACGGCTTAAATGTTAACCCTGAACACAAAATTGTGGAAGGTTTTTTTAAAAAAATTATTCTTTCAACAAACTAAAAGCTGGGTTTGGGACTGCTGGTCGCAAAATTTTTTTAAAGATATGCCAGTAAATGACATCCTGGGGATAGCCGATAGATGTGTGTGGGTTTGTTTGTTTGACATTTAAGGGTAGAAAATTGTGATGTATTCAGCTCTTGGTACCTTGGAAACCGGCAGCTGTAAAAAGCAACTTAGGAAGAAAATATCTTAAGAAAAACAGAGCTGGCCAGTGTCAGCTGGCTGGGTCGGAGTCAACTCAGAAAACACTGGGATGCCAGCACGTATATGAGACAAACAAATGCTTTTCACAATAGAAAGTAGCAATAGGGATTCTTCTTTCGAGTTGTTTATTTAATCTAAATAAATGCATTTATTAATTAAGATATAAAATGATGAAGCTATACTGCTGTATTTTGGAAAATTTTCAACATTATCGGCAGTAAACCAAGTGAACTATGTATGCTGCTGGGGTTATGCTAAGGTTTATTAAACAAAACAAATCCCCAAATGCAGTTTGGAAATTAATTGAATGATATTTTTAATTTCACAGTAACATTCTAGTGAAAGTAAGATTTTTCTCAAAATTTCGAAACGTTTTTGGCAAATTTGCTTATAAAGAGTTTTTGTGTTTTGTTCTCCCTTTAGGAGACATTACTCAGAAGGCAAAAATCAATTTCCTAATTTCTACAAAAGCCATTAGCACTTGGCTTCTTGGTGTATGTTTAAAAATGAAGCAATTAAAATGTGGAGTTAGTTTTTTAATCACAATTTTGATGTTTTTTATCATTGTAAAGTACTGCTTATAAGCAATGAACTTGGCAAGGTCAAGGAAGTTTGTATGTGATAGATAGACATGGTTCTTTCTCTAGAACTTCAGCTGGGAAGGTGCGAGGAAAACAGAAATATGAATTCACAGAAGGTCCCAGGAGATCCTGGAGGATGCTGGGAGTTCAGGTCAAACTCTTGCTGACCCTCTCTCCAGCTCCAGACCCGGGCAAGTCCTGGCCGATGGTGGTGAGCAAGTGAATTTTCTTTTTGCAAATGAAGATTGTTTCATCCATTGTAAGGAAATATTGTCAGGGAAGAGGTAAACGTTGAGCTGAAATTCGAAAGACGGATAGAATTTAAATTGCAGAAAGGAAAGAGCCTTCCGGACATGGCGAGTGTAGCGAGCAAAAGGACAGGAGGAACCGTGGTGCCCGAGAGCCTAAGGGCGGGAGGGGAGCGGGAGCCCTGTGGCTGCGCGGGGGGGGGGGGGGGGGGGGGGGGGGGGGGGCTTCTGGCGAAGGCCTGGGACGGGCGCGTGAGGGGCGGGCGGGACCTCCCTGGGCCCTGGGTGCGGGGCTGGGAGAGGCTGGGTGAGCGCATCCCCGGGAGTCCCTCCTCACCCTGGGTCCGCGGCCACCAGGCCTCGCCCTCTCTCCCCCGACGTCTCTCCGCGGGCATCTCAGCAGCGCCCAAGCGGCTGGCAGGGCCCAGGGGAGCCCGTGAGCTGCAGAGCTGTCGGTCAGGTTGTTTCCACGATCAGAATAATAGAAATATGAACTTTTAGAGGCAACAATAAGCCCCAGATTCTGGAAGTCTGTACTTGCTTGCTTCAAACGAACGGACGCCTAGAGGAGTTAATGGCTTGAGCTCGTCGAGGTGGTGGCGGGTCTCCTGAGGCGGCCTTTCTGCTCCCCTCTAAGTTTATGTCCGGCCCCCCCGTGGGTGCCCCCCTTTCTGCCCGACCGCTGAGCAGCTCTGCACGGGCGGGGACCCCGCCAAGCACAGATGGCGCCCTCGGGTTGCAGAGCACAGGGAAGGTTTAAAGGGGCTACTTCCCAAGTTGTGTGTGGGATGTTGGGGACCACACGGGACAGCAGGGCACCCAGGGAGGGCAATCAGACTGCTGGCAGCACTGAAACCCAGGAAAGGGAGTCGCGCAGATGGGGCCGCATAGAAGAGCATAGAAAACCCGGCCGACTCTCCGGAGCGCAGCCCAGATTACCCACCACGTTGTCCCTCTGCTCTCAGACCGCCTGCCAGGGTCCCCACCGCCCGGAGCCAGCTGCAGGCAGAGGTGAGGGGACCTGTGGCGGCAGCTTTTTCTGGTCAGTTTCCTGGGCAGAGAGCCGAGGGCGAGGGACAGACGTGGAGGCCGAGGTCTCCGGGGACTTCTGGCTCTTGGTCGCCCAAGCGTCCTGGCCGTCAGCACTGCTGGGGGCTGCTGGTTGGCACCCTCCTGGGGGTGCCTTCATCTCCCATTTCCCACGATTGGAGGGTGTCGCCTGTCCCACAGAATACTGGTTTCCTGAATCTGAAGTGCCTCCAGGAGCTGCTTGCAAGTCCTCGGTCAACAGGCACCTAGAAAACGGCGCAGGGCCTCCGTGCGACCCTCCTGCCTAGGACGGTGCCAGCTGCCTGCAGATGCGCGGGGATAACTCAGACCTGCAGCCGGTTCAGCGCGGGAGGCCGGGTAGTGTCGTGGGCGCCACACTCGGGGCTCCCCCGAACGAGGCCCAAGGTAACCGATCCTGTCAAGGAAGCCCACGCTGCCAAGTGTGACGTCCATCCCAAGTCCCGTAAGGTGTCCCAGACGTACCGGCAGGAGCGTAAAGCCACCTGCGTTCCCTGGCGTAGAGGGACACGTGCGCGAAAGAAGCCCAGACAGCTGTTCTCCTGATGTCCTGGGATGTTCTCCTGATGTTCGGGGTCACTGCCATTTGTGCTCTGGCATTACTTTTGGGTCAGGTCGTGCCAACAGCATAGAGAATTGGGCATCAGTCTCCAAATGAAAATAAAGGACTTGTCCCGAGAGGAACCGGAGCTCCGCGCTGGCAAACTGTCCGACCTGCCCTCTGCTCGGAGGAGCGGCCCCCTGGCCGAGGCCCTGCAGCCCGGGGTTTGCGTCCCCGCGCGCAGCTGTGTTTCTCTCCCCACATCTGTGTTGATCTTGGGGCCCAGCTCTTGACAGTTATGTGGATTGATCGGCATCAGAGTCTAACTGGAATCTTACTGTTACTTTCCTCATGGGCTTGCCAGCCTGAACGCATGACCTTTTTCTGCCATAACTTCATTTAGAAAAGGTCAGATTGCTCGGGTTTAAAAGCTGCGTGTAAAACAATCTTAAATAGATTAGAGTATGTTAATGTTGCCAACATTATTGTGTTAGCTCAGATGAGCTCTGTGACAGGTTATTGCCCTCATCTCACATATGCACATGTAATATGTATCTAATTATATATTTACTTATAATGTGTTTAATTATGCATTTACATAAATAAAAGCATGTATAATAGGCAAACACGCTTAATCTTTGTTTGCATATATTGCTTAATAAATACAGTTTAATGAATATGTTTTCTCACCTTCTTTGCCTGCATTTTAACAGAATACGTAATAATCACTTTTAGCCTATCATTTCTAAGTGTGGAAAGACAGGATTAAAAAATAAATATAAAAATGCACTTTTATCAATTTTTAAAATCAATCCGCAAACCGGAGGTGGCTTCCTTTTTCTAAGATGAAAGTCTCAGGAAACCGCCACGTTGGAATATTGAGGTGCCCACGTTTCCATAGTCAGATTTGTGTGGCGGTCATTCTCTGTGCCCTTCTGATGAGAGACATCCAGCCCTGCCTCCGACCTTGTCAGCCTTGCTTTGTAAAAACGCGTATCTCGGTATATTTAGAATTTCTGCTCTCTTCTACCTTAGCGTTTGTCCGGTGGTCTAAACGAGATTCTGAAATCTCTGACAGTTGCTGTTCCTCTTGCTTGTGGCTTCTTTCTGGGAGGTGTTTGGAGGGTTATAATTTTCCACCATGAAGTCGTACGCCTTAGCATGACCTTCATTTCCCCCCTCTGCACTAACGAGACCCTGGGTAGCTCTTATTTAAGGAAGCTGCTTTCGTCTGCTTGGCCAAATTAAACTGATCGGAGCTCACAATGAGGATCATATTGTTTCACGTATTTACATTTTTTAATACATTCAAAAGGCCTTGAGAAGATTCTTAGTTGTGTTCAGGGCGTTGTGATTAAGATCGCTCCGCATTCTCGTCAGCCCCCTGCTGCAGGCAGTGACCTTGTATTTACGTTGGCAGTGAAACTGGATATGACACGATCACTTGCCCTGCAATAGGTATGGCAGGTGTGGCCGTACAAACCAGCAGTTTAAAAGTCAGATCCACAGGACCTAGGAAGCCCAGACCATATAGATTCCGCCCCTACCCCTGACCTTGACCTAACTTAGTGCCAGTGGCTCCCCTGACCATGGCTGGGGGTTTTCCCAGCTGATAATATATTGCAGAAACATCACGTTAACATAGTAGGAAGAAAAGTAAACTGTTAGTGGCAATTTATCGAATACTAAATTATTAGTTGTCCCTTCACACCTCAGGCCATCCATGAAAAAGTCAGGCACTAATATTGAATGGCCGCACACTGGGCGCCTGCCTCTCGCCCAGGGGAAGCCCACCCGTGTTCTCATCACCTTCGCAGTTTCGAGTTTTACACAAGGTCAGGCTAGTTCAGGGTTGTTGGCAAAGCACATCCAGACTTTAGTTAAATGTGTTCTCTGTTATTTGGTCCATACATGGGAAGGGATTCTGGGAAGCCCAGGAAATTCTAAGATTAGGAAACTCAACATTGACGTTGCCTTGATCATTTTTTAATCTGTTGGGGGTAGTGTCCCCTACTCACCAAAGATTCAGCGCTTATTTTTATGTGGAGAAGTCTCTGCTGCTTTTATCATCTACCCTGACGAGAAGATTGGAGCATATTGAAAACAGTCACATCTGATCAATTATGTTCTGAAAAGCAAAAATAGTGTTTTTTATGTTCTGTGTTGGACATGCACAAGAATCATCGGAAGCTAAATAACACCGTATGAATAATACTGCACATTTAAATGCACCACCCATGCTTTCCTTGCGAGATCTAGGAGAGCTGTTTTCCCTAGGCTAGTCCGTTTCCACCCGTGAATGGTGGAACCCACTACATGTGTCATCCTCATGTAAGGGGGGGCCAGAGAAACTTCTGCACTGTCAGTTTCTGTGTATTGATAATGTGCTCCAGTGTTTCCTGGAGGAAACATTTAAAACATGAAATACTACGCAGCTGTAAAGAAGGATCTCTTACCCTGTGGTACAGCATGGATGGACCTGGAGAAAATTATGCTAAGCAAAACAAGCCAGGCAGAGAAAGACAAATGTCCCATGACTTCACTTATATGTGGACTCTAAAGAATACAATAAACTGATGAACAGAATAGATTCAGTGACACAGAAGCATGGAACAGACTGACAGATCTCAGAGGGAAGGGGGGTGGGCGGGGGTAGATTAAGCAAAGAATTTATATGCATATGTGCATGACCCGTGGACACAGACAATGGTGTGGGGCAGGCCTGAGGGGGTGGGGTAGGTGCGGGGTAGAAGGGGCCAGTGGGAAAAAGGGATATCTGTAATTCTTTCAACAATAAATTAAAAAATAAATAAATAAAAGATGATATTTGCATTATTAGTGATGTTTCAAATTCAACCCTGAACACTTGGAGCCTAGGAAATTAGAAAGCTGTCTTGTGGAAGGACCTTTGCCTTCCTCCTGGGAGAAAGCTCTCAAGGAGGGAAGTATGACCGTCTGGAAACTAGCCAGGGAAGCCACTCCGCAGAGAAGGCTCTCATGAAGGAAAGAACCCCAGTACGTTTGAAAACTTTGTGTTATTTCAGTTCTTATATCCATTTTGAAATATGTGCTGAGTTGTTTGTGCTATCTGCCATAGAGATAGTTGATCAACCTAAGGGCATCTGTTTGATTTAATTTAATTTAAAGTTCACATCACAATCACAGTGTAAATACCATGCATCTTAATGAGAAATTCTGGTGTCCTTTGTGGTTCAGGTGAAAGCATCTGGCTTTTCAACCTCTAACACAATTCAAGGTAGCTGTGGTGACCTGATAGAACAGAAAAACTCACACACTGGCATTAAGCCATTTACAGGGTGGGGCAGAAGTAGGTTTACAGCTGTTCGTATGGAAATTAATACAATAATTAATAAATAATAATAAAAGAATAAACTCTGTGTCTTGCATACTCACAACTATAAACCTACTTTTGCCCCACCCTGTGTATGTTTTTCCAAGATTTTATTCATATCAGTCACTGCTGGACGTTTGTGATACAGAGATGGTTAGAGATGATCCCTGCCCTCGGGGACAAGATTAACAAATAACTAAATTCTCGATTGGAGTGACACCTGCCATAGTTCCCTCAATAATGAATAAAAATATATTGGGAATATCTGCTTAGTCGAGTGAACAGCGTCAGAACCCCGGTGATGTCTTCAGATTTATAATTTGATAGGATAATGTTTGTCACCCGGGTATAAGGTTTGTTTTCTGGAACTCCTTTCTGTTTCAAATGGTCTAATTTGTTTATATCCAGAGTACAGAACAAGACCCAGTGGTTTTCTTAAATTTGGGAGACAAATTATTGGGCTTCAAGATATATGGATTCTGCTTTTAGCTTAGGTTTAATGCCTCATATTGTATGTTCATAGGGATTTTTTTTTTAACCGTTTAGCTTCCTTAAGGAGATACTTTACCATGAACCCATTTTATGAAGATTTAACCCAATTAGTACATGATTGCCTTTCAGAATGCCTCAGTTCACTATCAAATTTGTCTTTAGAAACGTCTTAGTGTATTTAGAAAGGAAGGTGTGGGCGAGGTTTGGAGTAGGCCCGTCTGCACCTCGACTCTCCCTGAGAGCTGGGCGCTCTTCCTGCCTTCACCGCTGTGCGAGAAGTCGTCTCACTGAGGCTTCCTGCGGCTTCAGTCTCCACCGTCCAGGGAGCCGGGGGTCACACTGCCACCAGGGACAGCCCGCTGGTGGTGCACAGGGAGCCCACTCCGCTACACCTTTCCCAGGCGCCTGTGCCCACATCGAATGCACAGAGGCGGCTTGATAAACCGTGTCACTGTGCCCGAGGAAACGTGAAGGCAGACCTGGAGCAGGTCGATCATGGCAGAACTAGCTCGGGAAAAGCTGGCGTGAGTCGGGGAAGTGGTGCGGGAGAGGGAGCGTTAGGCCTTGAATGTTGGCCACTTGCCCCTGAGCTGTCCCCGTGGACTGAGGCGCGCGTGCCGGGAGTCGTCCGGGCGTCCCCGGCTTTGCCAGCAGCCACGGTGCCGTTGCCTTCCACGTCTCAGGAGGCCGAGGAAGCCACGTCTACGGCCTGTCTGGACGTGACCCCCAGAGCCAGCGGCCGGTGTCCAGCAAACGCGGCATTCTGCCCAGGGTGCTACAGGTCAGACTTTTACAGGAATCGCACCAGGCGGTGAGGTCCCCTCAGAAAACAGACTTTTACGCCTCACAGCCAAGTGGTCATAGTTGGGGGAGCTGTTGGCAGTGGGCGAGGTGAGAACTGGGCACACATACGAATTCTACCGAAGGACAGAGGGGCACTCGGTTTCTGGCAGCATTTGCCTTTTTATTATGATAGTTTGGATGGTGAAGAATTTGACTGCTTCTTTCCTAAAAGTAAAGTAACCTTCGTTTTCTTTTCTGTGCCTTAAGAAAATGGCTAGAATATCCTCACAGCGGGAATTCAAACTGAATCCACTGAAGTTCAAAGGGAACCGGCTTCGCCCTGGCCCGGTGGCTCCGTTGGTTGGAGCTTCGTCCTGTACACAAAAGGGTTGTGGGTTCGATTCCCAGTCAAGGCACGTACTCAGGTTGTGGGTCTGACCCCTGGTCGGAGCGAGTACCGGCGGCATCTCGTTGATGTTTCTCTCATGTTGATGTTTCCCTCTCTCTCCCTTCCTGTCTGTCTCTGGAAATCAAGGGAAGCATATCCTCGGGGGAGGACTGGGGAAAAAAACACGGGGGGACCGGCTTCACATGAGTATTTTCTTTGGATGGTAATGTCGCAGTCGGATGTGGGACAGTTGTCCACGTATTTTTGTTTTGATTTTAAAGAACTGAAAGGAGACTATCAGAAATGGAAATTATGTCTGAATCACCATTGTTCAGCCTTCTTGTAAGTTGGTTGAATCAAAAGCTGGAAGAAAGGAAAAAAAGAGAGGAGATAAGAAAATAAAACAGATTGTTTTGAATTCTTTCTGTGTTATAGCTTGTTGCTTATGCAGACCCAGATCAGTCTATATTTGAATTCCAGGATATGGCAGAAAGAAGGGAGCCTGAGCCTAAGAAAGAAACCTCTCTCCCTCTGACCCACACTCTCCCCCTCTCTCCCCCGCACACACTCACTCCAGTGTAACGTGAGTGGAGAATTGATTCATCAGAGCAACTGGGGCTCTAGGGATTTAACCTTCCTAAGTACTAGTAAAAAGGATTTGGCTCGACTCTGCTCGTTGAGATGTTGCTCTTGTCTCTCTTAAGTCCTGCTGTTTGGTGTTTGAATTTTCTCTGAAGCTGTACCTGAGATCAGGAGGCCCACACGTTATAAAACTGTGTGTACAAGGCTTATGTGGATCTAGACGTCAAAGCAAAACGTTCTGTCGGAGGGTAATCTGACCCAGAGGCCGGATGTGCTAATACACTGGACACACGCCACAGGATAAGAGCTTTACGTTGGGGGTTAGGTTGCTAAAAACAACTGTAAGTGCTCGGTAGTCCCCGCGTCTTACTCAGCCTGACACGGCGCAGGATTTCCTGGGCTTACCTTGTTCGATTGCATAATCGATGCACCAGGTTCTAGCGTGTAATTGAGCCTTGATTTGTCCGCAATGTAAGGTTACGCCTTTAGAGTTAAGTAACAGTTACTGTTGCTGATTTGTGTAGTTATTACTTCACTCTAAAGAAGATGAATTTTAAAGGTATTTTCTAATGTAACAGTAATTTTTACTGGTGTCATTTATCGTTTAAACTAGTGATTGAAATAACTTCAGCCTAGGGCAGCGAGTTTCAATGGGTGTGCCAGAAAACTTTTTTAAATGTGCACTACCTGTTTAGTCAGGGGCACTGACCTCTTTTCCTTTAAATTGTCAAATAAAACAATGACCACAGCCCTGGCCGGATGGCTCAGTTGGTTGGGGCATGGTACTGTACCCCAAAGGTCAAGGGTTTGATTCCTGGTTGGGACACATCGATGTTTCTCTCTCTCTCTCCCTTCCTCTCTATCGAAAATCAATAAAAACATATCCTTGGGCGAGGAATTTTAAAAAATGACAACAGCTAACCCCATAGCCTTCTGGTATGAATCAAAATTATTCCTTTTTTTGTCAGATCGGCAAAAAATATATTTTTGGGTGTGCCACAGAATATTAGTAATTAGTTTACGTGCCATGAGATGAAAAGGTTGGAACTCGCTGGCCTAAGGGAGTGTTTTTTCCTATATTTAATTAACCACTGATCTAACAAGAGTATATTTGCCTGAAATAGATCGTTCTGTGCCAGCGCTGAGCAGCTGAGATCACAGTGGATGTCTGCACCATTTTCCCAGATATATCGTAATCATCTGACTTACATTCTCACATGGGTGGAGGTGGTTTCAGCAAACCGCAGTTGACTTTTCCTCTTAAAGACCCCTGTGCGGAGCACGGGGTCGCGACGCGACCATGGAGGCACCGTGTAAAGCGCGCCGCGTTTGCAGTGGGCCAGTGGAGAGACCGTGCTTCTTACCGTGAGGCCGTGGGCAGGTCAAGGAGACTCTGAGCTTCATCCTTATCAGCAGAGTGACCATCGTGAGGGCTGTTCTAGCTGCCGTACCGTTTAATGATCATCCCCAAGTCCAATTAGATTCTTACTGTAAGGGATCTACGTAAACTGAGCTCGGTGCTGTTGGTGGTGGTGGCATTGCGGTTATTGTGCTTATGCAAATACAGTGAAAGTGATACCTTCTGGCATTTAGAGGTATAAGGATTCTTTATGTTTTTTCAATTCTTAGCCACACCAGACGAGACCTTAGGTATATTATTCCTTGCTTATTAGATAAAAATAAAGTTGGGTACTTTGAATATATTTATATATATATGAATTTATTTATTTACTTATGTATTTATTTTCATCTTATGATCATGGAGATTCTAAAACTCAGATTGCTCATAAAAAGCACAATATTTTTGCTGTGACTTCATAGAGCTCCGAATTTCTGAAGGTCTAAATAAAAATCAGCTTACCGTAGGAAAACAAATGCTTAGTGGGTTGAGTGCTTTATTTTATTTCACTGCCCCTTCTTACCTCTGGTAGTGGATACCCAGGCACAGTGGCTAACCCAAGAAAAAGAAAAAGAGAAGTTTGTTTACCTGACCATCAAAATTGCCTGGATGTGTCAAACATTAGGGGCAGATTTTACCATGAAAAGGTGATTTCAGAATCTAGCAAATGAGAGCTTGAGTTTTGGGATAATGGAAATGCTCTTTTTAACCTCAGTGTGAATAACCAAATACTAAGTAAGTTTCTTGTCAGCTGACACATTTCTTCTTTCTAGGATCTAAATTTTTCTGTATTTTAGTTATGCCTAACTCTGAATATTGTATTTTAATAAAATTCTTCAAGGTGTATATATTTGCAGAGGTTGGAATTGTACCAGGCAATAGAAAGAGCTATACACATTTGCTAAATTAAACACACACACATACACACACTGTTAATAAGTTTAGACCCTCATTAGAGAACTATTTTAGGTGGAAAACACCTGAGCACATTAAATTAATGAGCTCTTTTGTATACAGCCACTTTGTGTGTCAACCTGTGATAGAAAGTCTCTCATTTTATCTTCATAAAAAATACAAATGATTTTCACATGACATGCTGTCTCGTACAAATTGACATGTATGCAGATTATCTAGAAAATATCTAATGCCTCTTTTGTACGGTAAAAAATATTTGTAGAAATAAAAATTAGCAATAACCACCCAAGGGTAGCCTCCCGCTGCTTTTCCGGCCCTGTTTTCACCTCCTTTCCCGAGAGCAAAGCTTGAGCTTCCGGTTCTTTGCTTTCCCTCTCATTTCAGTAGCTTATAACACGGCCAATATGCTAACGCCTCGGGATTCAACGAGAGAGAAACTGTTTGAGGATCCTGTGGAAAGAGATGGTCGGCTAACTTGTGGCTCCTCCGCGCGGCGCTGTTTCACTCAGGCCCATAAAATTCATTTGAAAGTGCCTGGTAAACCCAGCACTTGAGAGATGGGCACCCGGCTCAGTTTAGTTTGGCCGGGGGTTGAGTGGAAACACAGGCTGATTAGCGTTTCGGGTGGAACCTGCCTCCCTAGTCACCCTGTGTCACCCTGTCGCCAGCGCCGTCTGTGGTCCCTGGAGGACTAGGCCTCAGGCACGGAGCCTTCCAGAGCAGTTTCCTATGAAGGAACAGGGCAGGCGGCTCCGTCGCAGGCTTTGGGGACGGGCGGGAAGGACCCCCCTTTGAGAGCCCTTGGCCCACAGGAAAACATGAAGGGGAAATGCGCCGTGTGACCCGATCATCTAATTTTGTGACGTCAGACTCCCCAGGGAGTTTTCCCCCGAGGTGATCTCACATGAAAACCGGGGATAATTTTTCCTCTGAATTCCCAGAAGGTGTGGCAGAGGCTCCCTTCCGCTGGTTGAAATGAAAACAGATACAGTAAAGGAGGCCTGCGCTGTGGTTATGTTCTTAAAAGGCGTGGAAACCCTGCGTGGTGAGGACCAGGAATGCCTCATACAGAGGCTGCCCCCCGCGCCCCGCGTCTGGGCCCGGGCGTCGGCACGCGGTCCCGCAGGCCCGGCTGAGCTCCGGCTTGGCGCCCGCCAGCCTGTGCCTTTGAGTCAATTCTTTAATTTTTCTAAGCTTTGCATTTCTTACCTTCAGGAGCAGTATTGGGTTTCAAGACTGTTGTGAGGAGCAGTGAGACGATGTAATAATATTTTGCAGGGAGCTAGGTGTTCAGTGTATGTTAATGTCTTCCATCGTTTCTGTATATGTATGCCTTATATAAAACTCATTTACTAATAATTATATGTGCAAAAATATGTAAAACACATCTGCTTATGTTTGCTTGGACAAACAAAAGAGATAACCAATGAAAATATTTTGCCTGAAATGATAATTATAATTGAAAAATCAACTTAAAGTCTTGAAATAGTGTCTGATTTGGGGCTTTTCTGTAAGAAGTATTAATGAACTCAGTATACAAAACGGATTGATATACATGCCAAATTAAAAATAATTTATTGGTGTGTTTTATTTTCCTTTTAAAATAATGCACCAACATTAAGAGAAAATGGGAAAAATATCCATGATCTCAAGCATCATTAAATTTTAATTTACAAATCCACTTAATACAAATTTTGTATTTTATCATCATTGTTGAAGCAGGAAAAAGTACACTTAGAACTTGAGGAATTAATGGACCAGAAAACAAGTCTAGACCAAGCACTAAGGACCAGACCAGGCATCATTCTTTATATGGCTCCAGAAGTTTAGTTATTCACCAACTTTATATTTTACTCCTAGAAACGGTCTGACTGCACCTATGGTGCAAAAGGTCAGTGTCACAGGTACAGATGTTTGTAAGCAGATCATATCACTACAGCTAAGAAAGATAAATGTCTCCAACTAAAATTAATATATAATTGTATATTTAATTTTTTATAAAAGGGTTATTGCTAGAAACCAGGAGCAGTACCATGTAGTGGTTAGTAGCGTGGTCTCTGGAGCCAGAGCGCCTGGGCTCAAACCACGGGACCTTCCTCATGCAGACTGGTAACCTTGGGCAAGTCACTGTGCTCTCTGTCTGCCCAAAATCATCCTCGATGCAGGATCAGTGCTCAACAGTTCTTCCTGAAGCACAGCTCCGACGGTATTGTTCCCTGCTGAAAACCCCTCAGTGGCTTCCACATCCTGCTTAAAAATGTCCTCACCCCTCTGACGCTGGCCACCACCCTGTTTCATAGTGTATCCAAGTGTCCAGTTCTCTGGTGCATCACCTGTATATTGCACCATGTGCCCACCACCCGAAGCTAGATCTCCTCCCATCACCATATATCTGACCCCTTTACCCTTTGCTACCCCACCCTTTCCCTGGTAACCGCCCTACGGCTGTCGGTGCCTTGAGTTTTTGTTTGTTTGTTTGTCTTATTTGTTCATCTGTTGCTTTCAGTTTCACAGCCCACGTATGAGTGAAAGCACAGGGTTATTAACAGTTTCTGACTTATTTCGCTGGGCACGCTATTCTCGAGATCCATCCAGTTGTGGCAAATGGCAGCATTGCATCTTTTCTATAGTTGAGTCGTGTTCCATTGTGTACACGTCTAATATCTTCTTTATCCGGCCATCCATCGAAGGACACTTCCGTTGTTTCCATGCCTTGGCCACCATGACACTTTCGTTACTTATCAGTTTGTCTAGTGGGGTTCTAATTAACAGTCTTTTCTGGAACCTTCCAGAGGGTGAAGTTATACAGAGGGATAAAGTAGCATCAGCTCTCCTCTTAGGGGATCTAATACATTAACACCAGCAAACACCTTAGACAAGTCAACATTATTTATTTCATTAAATTTATTGGACTGGCATTGAGTAATAAGATTACATAGGTTTCAAGTGTACATTTCTAGGACGCATGATCTGTACATCGCACTGTGTGCCCACCACCTGAAGTCATGTCTGATTTTTTCATCTATAAATTTGATTTTGGAAAACCCCATTACAACGTGAACAAAATATCCACATGTATTTCATACATCGAAAAAATAACTTTAAACATTTATGATCAAGAAAGAGTTATTTGACAGAGGCAGGAATGGCTTCATGGGTCCGTGGGCTATGACCTTGACGTTGCTCGAGGACACCCTTTCAGAAAGACCCTGTGCTTGGTTTAAGGCTCTGCTGCTGCTATCTTGAAATTCTTAATGGTTTTATTTTTGAATTTGTGTTTTGTAAGTGAAGTCCCTGGGACAGTGGGGCATGGACGTGATTGAGCGGGGTCTGCAGGTGGCAGCTGAGCGCACACAGGGGAGGCTGCAAGCCCAGGGGGCAGCCCAGGGCCAGCACTTGGGCAGGCAGCAGGCACCCAGAGGCGCACCGCAGCAGCCTGGGGCGCCGTGTGCCCCCAGCGTGGCCAAGGCAGAGTTGGCCAGATTAGCAGTGGCCGCCATGGCCACAGGAGTAGCTCCCCCCAGGTGGACAGGGGCAGGACCCACGGGGAGAGGGGGAGAGGCCCGCTGCCTGTCACTCCCGGGAGCCTATTCCTGCAGCATCTACACAAATATTAAATCTTCTGCCCAAGTTCCAAGGCAGTGCCTGCGGTGCTCAGGCAGCAGACTTTGCCAGTAAATTATTACGGAACAGAGAATACATGCAGACGTGCAATAAAGCATGTCAGAGAGTTAATGAGATTTCTCTGTAGTTTACAAGGGACAGTTTTGAAAACAGCTGCAACAATGCAAAGCAAATACCCACCAGCCCAGAAAGACAGATTAAATCCAAAGACCATCACATTTGATGGGACACAACCCTGCTCCATGTGAAGCTGTAAATGAGCTAGTTATTAACAAGGAAGACAAACTTTTACATTAAATTGCCCTTGTAATTGAAAATAAAGGAATAGGATATATAAACAGGAATTTTGGATTGTATACAAATCACGAAACTACTTTCGGTTTCCTGTATAACCTTAGCAAGTTATGGGAAATGTCAGAGGAAATATTAAAATACCATTGCAGACATTTAAATTCAATATAAAGATAGTGGAAGGGATCTTGGTTGTGATGCAATTGCTCTGTATCTTGACTGTGTTGATAAATACATTGACCTACCCAGGCAATAAAACTGCATAAAACTAAATACATGTGCAAATGAGTACATGTAAATTATTGAAATGTGGATGAGATCACTGGGTTGTATGGATGTGCATTTCCCGGCTGTGACGTTGTATTAATAGTTTTGCAAGCTGTCACCATTGAGAAACAGAGGGAAAGGTATATCTCTATTATTTTTTACAGTTTGCACTAAAATCTATGGTTATCTTAAAATAAAAAATTTAATTCTAAGAACTCACATTTACATGTACATGAAACTGATTTATATAAAAAGTATTCTAGCCCAGGCAGGCGTGGCTCAGCGGTTGAGCATCGACCTAGGATCCAGGAGATCGGGGTTCGATTCCCGGTCAGGGCACAGGCCCGGGTTGCGGGCTCCATCCCCAGTTGGGGGGCCTGCAAGAGGCAGCTGATCAATGACTCTCATCATTGAAGTTTCTCTCTCTCTCCCTCTCCCTTCCTCTCTCTGAGATCAATAAAGATATATTTTTTAAAAAATTATTCTATGAGAATAAGCTTCAGAAGCACTAATATTTATATGTTAAAATAATTTATCAGAAATTTATCCCAATGTTGTCACAGCCTACATAATACTCCTAATAGCTCCAGTAATGGTCGCATCAACAGAAAGATCTTTCTTGAAATTAAAAAGTATCAAGAATTATTTGTGATCCTGTTTGTTAGCCAAAAGCAATTGATGTCACTTTCGATTTTATCATTAAAAATGAAACTAATTGTATACATATTGATAACCTAAGAAGTGAATTTGCAGAAAACTAAGCAAGAAAAATTGTGTGATCAATTGATTTCACAATAATACAATGTTATTATTTATTGTATTATATATAATTATGCTACAATATTATTTTTTGAAATTTGTACATTTATGTTGTAACTCATCTGTCACTATTACCCCATTAAGTTTTATAAGTAATAACATATTTTTAAAGGAAAAATATTTATACATTGTTATCTTTAACAATTCTTTTTTTTACCTGAGTTCTGAACTAAAAGGCCCAAACTTCAGTTGGCACTGGGCATAATAAATTATGTAAGTCCTGGGCTAGGGAGTTTGATGCAAATTAAACAATTTTTTTTCATTTTATCAAAGGGTAGCTAAGATAAATTGAATGGCTTATTTTTGTAGAATTGAACTTGGAATAAAGTTTTGAAATGACATCAGAAATTGAATCTAATAACTAATCCCAGAAGTCAGCTTTTGTTTTTCCCAGAGGGTTTGCCAAGATATTATTTTGCTTATTTTATTTTACGTAAATACTTTTTAAAAAGCCAACAAGATTCATTCATCATCAACCTTGACATTTGAATTTGAATTTGAATATACATTACTCTGAGAGAGGGCCTCAGGGAAATCTTTCCATCGTTCATTCCTATATTTCGAAATACGTTTATCTTCTTTATTTAAGAAATATAGGGTTAAGAAGTAGACAAATATATCAATTTGGATTTTAAAAATCTAAACATCATAGTTTGCGTAAAAATTACTCTGCTTAGGCTCACAGCTTCACACCCACCTCAGCGTGCAAATCCGTTCCTAGAGAATGAACAGATTTCCTGCAGACTTTGAAACGAGCCATCAGCATCCATCCTTGCCATTTTTATGTGACACGCACACCTTTGTCCCAAAAGTAGTTTTAGTTTTAAAAACAAACCCCCAGCCGAGTAGGAAGCTGTACCCCACGGGCCCTCCGGCGGCCCAGCCCCGATTCCCGGCGCCGGGCAGGCCGTGGAGAGCATCAGGTGTCCCTGAGCTGCCGGGGACACCCTGCGCCGCGCTGCCTCCCGGGCCCCGTCCAGGCCGGGCCGCTTCTCACCCCAACCCTCTCTCTCTCCTGTAGAACGACTCCTGGGGAAAGCAGTACTCCTACGCGCTCTTCAAGGCCATGAGCCACATGCTGTGCATCGGCTACGGGGCGCAGGCCCCCGTCAGCATGTCCGACCTCTGGATCACCATGCTGAGCATGATCGTCGGGGCCACCTGCTATGCCATGTTCGTGGGCCACGCCACGGCCCTAATCCAGTCTCTGGACTCCTCCAGGCGGCAGTACCAGGAGAAGGTAACTCTTCTGTCTCTAATGCCTTCAACCGGCTGCTTCGTAAATTGAGTTAATACTGTTCAAGATAACTCGACATCTCCTCCTGAAGCGTGCAATGAGATGAAATGTTTGACGCGGGAAAACACAATCTGTTTTGATATTTCAGGGTTTCTTCAAGATGGTCCTCATAGCTTTTATTTGTTTTCAGTTTCTCTTCGAATAATATATATTTTTTAAACTCCGAATTTTCACTCACGGAAAAAATAGTTACATGTTTCAAAATGCGTGAAGCTGATTTCAGGTATTATCATGGGGCATGTTCTACTGTGTTTCCTCAGTTAAATAATATAAAGCCTTTTCTGGTATATGTTAGAAAATGTTTGTTCTTCCCACGGGGTCAGGCATCCATTGCCTACTTCCCCCTGTGCCTCTCTCTGCATGTTGTCATCACAGTTCATATTATGATCCGTATGCTTAGCTCGACATATGTTGCCCTGTGTCTAGATAAGTCACCACGCCCTCGAGTCTTAAAAATGTACATTAACAGCTGCTATCCTGCATTCGGATACACCATCTGTTAATTAAAATGATTGCTGCTCGAAACTGCTCAAGGCAGAGAGTAAAAGTAGAGATATGCAATGATTTGTTCTTGGATTTTTGTTCATATGTGAATGCCTTTGGCTGAGGCAGACAGTTCTTACATTCCTGACCAAACATCAGTAACTTTCCTACAGGTAAGTAAGAATATTTCCTCACCGAAGGAATCATTTACTCCATGAGGGCTCTGCTGGCCCTGAGAGTATGTCGTATGCCCCTGGCCCAAGAGCACTTCTGAAAGTGACAGTTGAAGGGGTTGTAGAGCTTCTCCTGGTGAGCGATCATGGATTAGACTTAAAATTCCTCACAGAACAGCCAGAGATCATTTCAGGCTTTATTTACCAAAGTTTTCAGCTCTATACTCCCTCAGCACAGGAAAGGGAACCGAGATACTTTATCTCCCCTGAAGGTAATTGCATGGCCAACACTATTCCAAGAGCAAGGGGTCTGTTATTACTAAAGTAATGAGAAGATGGACCATCAGAATTGCTTTGAGGTTCATTTTAAATGAAGCCTCCAATTAAATTGTAAAGAACAGAGCCCGTAGTGAGGGAGAAGGTGAATGCAATGGTGACCCTGACTGAAAATTGTAACTCAAAGGAATCTGGGCTAAATGTGTGGGGATTTAAGAATTTTAACACATGACGCTATAAAGTTAGAGTAAGAGATTTTCAACTCACCTTGGTATACTTGATGTACATGAAATATTTTTAATGTGAAATTTGAATATGGCCAAAGAATCACTTTAATTATATGAGGAACTGATCAAATTAAAATACCTTTATACTCTGATTAGCCTCCTGAATCCAGGAAGCTGAGTGTATAAATCCAAGGCAGGTGCAGGATGGCTTATTTAAAATAAGCCTGTGTTTTCTGATGGTAGGAACACAGGACAGCAAGCGGGTGCTACTCTGGGCTTCAAATGCTGATTGTGTTGTATAAGCTTTTAAAAGTTACTCTCAGTCTAATAATGATAAAAATTAAAATGCTAAATTTACCCCAAAGGAAAAGCCGGTAACATTTTGTCCATCTCTGTAAGAGTTTGTCTGATGCCTATTAAAGGCCCTTTGGAGTAAGAAGGTACCATTTAATGTAAGTAATCTTCCCAGCGTATAAGGGAGTTATGTTTAATCTTGTATTAAACCATATCGAATTTTGCAGTTTTATGTGATCAGACCAAAAATGTAATATCCTAAGTCTAGTCAGTTCAGGCAAATGTTCTTTGCTAGTTTAAATGAATAATCCATAGATCCTTATTTTTTTCCTTGCAAATGAAGGACTATAATTGGGGATATCACACACTTTTCTTATTCCATAGAAATCATATTTTAATCGGTCTAGTCTTCCAAATTAGTATAAGCTAATGCTGCAACCAGAGACGAAGGGCTGGCACCAAGCCCTGCTCTCCTTTTCAATTCACTCAAATCCCATTTGCAATAAAGCACATTTCAGGTCACTGGAAATAAAGTGATTATGGTTAATATACTTGCTTTCCTGGATATGCCCTTCAAGAAGAATTTGGGTGGAGGTAGAGTGGTGCCAAATCACTTTTAAACCCTCTCATTTCCAGCCTGACAATTATTGTTCACTCAACAAACCACATACTCCTGACCAGCCACACCCTTCATCCTACCCCCTTAGGTACCTTTACCCCTTTCACTGTTGACGCAGGTTTTGTTACCAGGCTAAAGGGGTCCCTTTGCCCGTGCACACCAAAGCCCAATAAGACACGAACAGACGTTTGCACCAAGAAGTCAGGGTTTATTAGCTGAGGAAGCGGCCCACGCTGGAGACACAGGCGAGCTAGTGCCCGCTGGAGACACAGGCGAGCTAGTGCCCACTGGAGACACAGGCGAGCTAGTGCCCGCTGGAGACACAGGCGAGCTAGTGCCCGCTGGAGACACAGGCGAGCTAGTGCTCGAAGGCCTGGCTCCGGGTCGGCCTCCAGGACGTGGGTTATATGGGGGAAACCATTAGCCGTGGTGACTAAGGCAGTTTGGGTCGCGGGCTCTCCTGACTGGTTGGCACTAGGTAGAGGGCGGGTGATCAGTGCATCGGGTCCTGGCCTCAGCCATGGCATTGCTTCTTCTGGTTTCCCCGATTTTCTGGGCCTGGAGCTGAGACACAACTGAGCCTGGATGTTATCTCCAGTTTGACCCAAACTCCAACTCTGGTGAACAGACCTAAGGCCTTCATCCTGAGATTAGTTGGTGCTGGTCAGAGCCTCGTCGCCCTGAGGGCTAATGATGGAGGGGGCGGTCGTGCCAGGGGGAGGGAGGCAGGTGAGGCAGGTGCCGGGGGAGGCCCGTCTGCATCGAAAGGAAAGAGAAAGGAGACAGGCCCTGGTGAAGCCCTGCGGTTTGTGTGGTTTCCGCTCTGCCCTTCTCTTTGGAAGGCTGTGACATCTTCCCTGCTCACTCCAACCTGTAGAAACCTATTTAGTGTGTATGTTCTGTGTCCAGGGGAGTGCTAGCACCATGATGGGAGGGTCTGTGTCACTGCGGATATGACTTTCAGCCCCGCACGTGGTCACCTGAGGACTGAGATGCTGAGGATACAGCGTCCTCAGGTGGGACAGAGGAGTAGGAGTGTTATAGGTGCCCAGCCTTTGTCCTGATCTGAGTAGGGAGAGGCCATCATCTGAAGTCTTCTGAATGCTGTTACTTGTGTATACGTGAAACTGCCTTTTAAAAAATGTATTATGTTGCTTATTTAATTATTTGTAAACATAAACACACCGACTCGGGATTTATAGCAAATGACGGCATGTGTACTTAGGTATGTGTTCAGCTTAAACACAGATCCCTTTCTAGAAACCAGATTTCCAGTGTGCTTTCCCCTGTGGAGCTCTGACCTTGACTTCCCCGTGAGTAGCAGGAATGTTATCCTCTAGGTGTCCTTCAGCAGGTGGAAGTGACCTCCTAGTTGCGGGGTTCATCGGGAGTGTGTTCTGCTTTAGGGCATGATGCATCCCCGGCTCAGAAAGGCGGATGGCTGAGCAGGTCACTGCTGTCCTCTAATTGAGTCTTTAATTTAAAAGAGAAAAATCTCTACGGCCAGAGTAATGGCAGAGCAAAGAAGAAACATCTGGAGTGAGGCCGGTGCATGCAGCGAACCGTCTCCCTGCTTTTCTTTGGCTTTCGGCAAGGCGCCTCCTTCCCCTGCGGATGAGGGCGCCCTGGGCACAGCCCCCCACGGCCCCGTGGCTCCTGGCAGGTTCCCGAGGCCCTGTGCCACGCGCTCTCGCTTCCTGGGAGCGGGATTTACGGCACTCGGGGTGCTAGCTGTACCCCAGCTGTCCTCAGGCCAGGAGGGCTCCAGGACAGGGACTGTCTGTGGGCCTTTCTCCCAGGGAAGCAGCAGTGGGGCGGCCCTGCGGTAGTGTCCTGTGGCCACTGGAGCTGCTCACAAATTGGGCTCCTGGCAGAATGATGACACTTCACATTCTCAGCTGGGAAAGGATCTTTACATTTAGTAAGTACCGTTGTAAAGGGAGGCACACATAAGGAGAGGGAGTTTGAGGCTGTTTAACTCAGGAGAAAAACAGAATTTTGCTAAGTGTAAGCATCTTATACCACTGATTTTCTGCCGTTGTATTTTAATGCATCCCACCAAGACATGTGGCATCTCCTTTCACTCGGTGACCCTTTCTGTACCAGTGTTTTCTGCTAGATGTTGAAATTCCCTGCATCTTGATTGTAGGTGTTCATGGTTTCAGGTGTGTACAGAGTGGTAAAGATTTGTCCTCGCCAATCCTCATTTGGCACTTTACAGTTTACATTTATCATGTATTGCCCATCCGACAGCTTCTTGTAATGGCTCTCAGGTAGGCTTGCATTTTCTACTATTTTATTTGTTGATTAATATAGATTTTAATTTTTAGAAATGTTTGAATTTTCATGTGAATGTGCTCCCTGGAGTTCTTTTCCAAGTGTTTTGTTGTATTGTATTGATGTCCCCCATGTCCTAATGCATAAACACATTCACAGAATGAAAGCTGGTCACCAGGGGTCCACTAACAGGACAAGAACCCACAGGAATCACTGCCTAGAACTCACATTTGCTTAGTCAGATCCCTGGGATCTGCTTGAAATGGGCCTTGAAGAGCATAGAAGTCAGCAGGCAGAGATAGTCTCCATGCGAGAAATGGCCCAGCAAAGAGCCCTAATGTTGAGAAGATTCCTGGCAGACAGAAGCAAATGTGCAAAGGCCCTGAGGCAGATATGTGTGGGGAACATTGAACTGCTGGTTTGAATGAAATGACACTACCTGCTGGGGAAAGTGTGAAATGAGAGCGGGTCATGCTCCGCCAAAGGACAGTTTTCAGTGAAGTGATGGGATTGTAGGGTAGGAAAAGGGTATCCCATGTAAAACTTTAGCAAAGACACATAGTAACTGAAGCTGTCCTTTTGGAGAATAAACTACAATGGTGCATGAGATATGATGTGCTCCTAACCAGATTGCCAGGCGCCAAGTTCAACAGATCCCTTCCCACATGCTTCCTGTTAGAATCGTTGACACAAACAGGAACAGGACCACTAGCCTTTTAAGGCAATAGGGACACTCTTGATTAATAAAACTGCTGGAAAGGACATTCTTTTATAAGGAAGAAGAATCCAAATATCTCAGGAGACAAGATGCCTTGTGAGTAAAGTCTCAAGTAATCCATGGTTTACCCACTCAATGCCTGTTGATTGGATGGCAAGGCTGGTGCTAGGTGCTCTGCACGCACGGGAGCAAAGAGGCCTGGCGCCTCCCCTCATCGAGCCACGTGTATCACCGTGAGTGGGGTGGGGAGGGCTCGAGGCAGGGGCATGACACCCGGTGACAACACTCGTAGGAAGCAGTAAAGTATTCTAAAAGTTGTAGGGTCATGAAGGGAAATGTAGTGGCTTGATGAGAGTTTTTAGGCTTTGACTAGATTATGGGCTGCACCGGGGAGGGAGAAAGAAGAAAATATTTAAGGAGAGAACTCAGGAATGGTGGTGGAGTAGCAGCTCCACCTGGACGGAGCTCCGAGGGGAGGAAACACTGGCCAAGATTCAGGAACAGAAGGAAAGTGTGACTGGGGCAGAGAGAAAAGGGAAATGACTGGATGGGACTGGAGACATGGACATGAGTGGTATTAGGTGGGACCAGGTAGGCCTAATTAACCATGTTGTATTTTAGCTTAAGTGCTATGAGAGTCTAGTAAGAATTTAAAGTGAAAGAGTGGGCCCCGCTGGTGTGGTTCAGCGGTTGAGCGTCGACCTAGGATCCAGGAGATCGCGGTTCCATTCCAGGTCAGGGCACATGCCCGGGTTGCGGGCTCGACCAGTGCGGGGCATGCAGGAGGCAGCCGATCAATGACTCTCTCATCATTGGTGTTTCTCTCTCTCCCTCTCTGTTCCTTTTAATAAAAACATATTAAAAAAATAAATAAAGTGAAAGAGTGGTATGATTAGACTTGCATTTTTTTTTAATAATCCTCACACAAGGATATTTTTCCTAGTTATTTATTTATTGATTATTTATTTATTTATAGATAGTGAGGGAGAGAGAAAGAGAAACATCAATGTGAGAGAGACACACTGACTGGTTGCCTCCTGACTGGGAGCTGGGATCAAACCTGCAACCCAGGTATGTGACCAGGAATCAAACCCTCCGATGTGCAGGCCAACACTCTAACCACTGAGTCACACTGGTGGGGGTGTAGACTTGCATTTTTTTTTTAGTGTTCAACAATGTGTACAACAGACTAAAGGAAAGCAAAACTGGCCTACTGTTCTTTGGCGTTGGGCAAATGGGCTGGTGCAAACTTGCAGAGCCAGGTAGGATCCCAGTGTGAGCAGGTGGAAATGCTCAGTGGGGTGGAAATATTGAACAGGCCATTCCAGACTGAGTAAACGCTGCTTAGGGCAAATGCTGAGCAGCTGAAGGAGATTCGACAACTCAGTTATGTAAAGAACCATGTGATTTCACAAATAAGCCGCCTGTGATGAGAGGCCAGGTCACTGGAGTGGCACTGCTCCTGAGGGTCATTTCAGAACAGGTTCTTCTAGGTTCTTCCTCCACTGCCCCCAGCACCATGCTTCCCAAATTTTAATAGGCATTGGAGTCACCAGGAGAGCTGTTCAAACAGATTCCTGGACCCCCTTTTCAGAGTTTCTGATTCATTAGTTCTGGGGGCGGGCCTGAGAATGTGCATTTCCAAGATCTCAGGTGCAGCTGCTGCTGGTCTGGAGACCACCTTTGGGAACCTCTGCCTTAGAGCACTGTTCTCGTCTGCATGCTTGGAGCTGTGCCATGGAAATGCCTGTCTTCTGGCTCATGACACGAGGAAGGGAACATGGGGAGACACGCAGATCACTTCCACTCACGCTTCACTGAGAACTTAGTCAACCAATGTTCCTACTCAAGGAGGCTGAGAAATTTAGTCCAGTGGGCAGCTCTAAGACCAGGTCACTCTATACAAATGTAAGAGGCAGAGAGCAAACAGATTTAGATGGAAACTAGTGGTCTCTGCCAGAGATACTAGAACAAAACAAGGAGACAGAAAAATACGTGGGATTTTGTAGGGAACTGATGCACTTTGGATGGGTTGTGGAGTACTTGAAAACAGTATAGATCTAGCACCTAAAGCTATTTGTATTTGATTTGGCGAGCAATGGAGAGCCACTGGGGCTTTGAATTATAAGGCCTGACCCTATAAGAAGGTAGATGTTAGAGAATGGACAGATAGAGCGAGAGGTGATGGAAAAATAATATGGAGGGAGAACGTGTCTTCCATTAAGCTGCCTGTTAGTAAACTTGGAGTGCATTATCTAGAGTGCCTCTTAGGCATTGTTTCTTACCTATCAGGCTAATAAAGTGTCTTTAAATAAGCATTGGTGAAGTCAGACATTTTTCCCCTCTGAAATGAGATAAATAATCTTAACTAAGTATGTTGATAGTGTGAACTTGAAATACAATTTGATATACAACTTAAGCAAGCATAAACCAGTTTTTAAGTATTTTTAAAATTAGTCCTTATAGTTGAACGTATAACAGATATCTCCTTTCCCCAAGGTACCCCCCAAGGCCTTCAACGTGCTATTATCTGTGCCCATGGGTTATGCATATATGCATATAAGTTCTTACAGTTTGCATTTAATATCAGTTTGCATTAGTTGCAGGTGTACAGCATAGTGGTTGGACAATCATATACTTCAGAAAGCGTTCCCCCAAATATTTCTAATACCCCCCCCGGCACCACACATAGGTATTTCAGTATATTCCCCGTGCTGTACTTTACATCCCCCTGACTAGCTGTAACTGCCAATCTGCACCTCTCAATCCCTTCACCTTTTCACCCAGCCCCCCAACCTTCCTCCCTTCTGGTAACTGTCAGTCTGTTCTCTGTGTCTATGATTCTGTTTTATTTGTCCATTTATAGGGTTCTTTAGATTCCACATATAAGTGAAATCATATGGTATTTGTCTTTCTCTGATGCAAAATATTTTCAACTTTTTATTCTGACTACACCATTATTTCCCTTAAAGGGTACAAACATATATTCAGATGGTAATATAAAAGAGATGGTTATATTCTCCATTCACCGCTTAAGCTTTGCCAAGTGAAATTACGTTAGATTAGTATAGTCATTTTAAAGGATTTCTTGCTGTCCTACTTCACCAAGTTATTATCAAAGTCAATGAACTAAAATTTTGAAAGTTATTTAAGCAATTGGAGGAAAGCCATTATTAAAACATTCAGCATTAGCATATTTAATGAAAAATGATCTTTCACTTCAGCATTAGAGTTTTATTAAGTGATGTTTAGAGAAGATCCAAGATGTCTATTAAATGAGGCAAATAGATTATTTTAGCTTTTTCCCCAATGAGAACGTAAAATACTGATTTCATTTTAAAGTTATGACTTCCTGCTATCTCCCAGTCGTGGGCTGCGCATGAGAGCACTGGACTATTTTTTAGGTTTTGACAGAAATACCTCACTTGGAGCTCAGCTTGCTGGTAATAACGTTTCCCTACATTAAGCTCCACTCCCTGAGTTTAGCTGAAAAGCAGCATCTTAGAAGCCGATGCAGAGCTGCTAAAGCGGGGCACAGACAGAAATGAGAACCAAGCACCCCCAAGTACGAGCAGGCCCGGGAATGACAGAAACCACGGGCCCGTGCGGGGCAGGCCACCCCCTGGGCGCAGGCTCTCCCAGCTGGCCTAGACCAGGCTGCGGAGGAAGGACCCCATCCCGCATCTGGGCTCCACCAAATTTTGATCAATTTATAAAATGTGTTTTTAATTCAACCAGAGATCTTTGTGTTCGGGTATCAGCCAGCCGGCAGACCGTGAGGCTGAGCGGGTCCCACAAGGATGGGAATTTGGGGTGTTACCGGCTGTAAGAGGTGAGGGGCCCGGACCGCACGGTCGCCGTGCCCAGGAGACTGCGCAGCTCACGCTTCCCGCAGGGCGGTGAGCGTCCGACACCGCCTCGCGGGCGCCAGGGGAAGATGTAAATTGTGCAATTTTGCTTCCAGGTTGCCAAAACTCAGTTTTTTAAAAAAATTACATTTGCCATTTAATTCTTCCATATTTTTCATCCAAACTCTTTAGTACTTCAAAACAAACACAGAAATCCTGTAAAACACCAAAAGTCATCTTAAAAAACATTGTGAACATTACTTAAAATATAAGGAAAATTTACAATTGATGTAACAAATGGTTGTTTTAAAATATATATAAGTGTTTTGAAAGGGTGAAAGAGTAAAAGCCTTAACTGTCTGGACGTTTTTGGGTTTGGAACACCCTTCTCTGGTTGGGTGGCTCATGCTCCCGGCTTCTTGGCCCTAACATCTTAGCCTCCCAGTCACGCAAGCTCCAGGAAGGTGTATGTTGGAGAAATCGCAAAATTTTAGAAATTAAATTTACAAATCAGTTCTCTTTTCTTTTCATAAATGACTCAGGTGACTATAATCCAAACTTTAAAAAAAAATTAATAAAGCATTCTTCAGGATAACCCTTTCTGTTAGCAATCTGAAAAATCTAGCATAAAGAATGCTCCCAATTTTATAAAAATATTGTAAAATAATATCCCTTTTTAAAAAAATATTTTTTATTGACTTTTAGAGAGAGAAGAAGGGGGAGAGAGAGAGAGAGAAACATCGATGTGAGAGCAAAACATCGATCAGCTGCCTCCTGCCCCTGCCTAGCGGAGCTCGAGCCCACACCCGGGTCTGTGCCCTGCCCGGGAATGCAACGGGCAACCTTTTGGTGCATGAAACGACACCCAACCCACCGAGACACACCGGCCAGGGCAACATCCCATTTGTCATGTGTTAGATACGAGTGATTAGAAGCTGCACCTACACAAGCCTAAAGAACTGTTACGAAGAAAACTGAGCATCCTGAGAGTGAGTGTGACGGGCTCTCCGGTATGAGAACAGCTGTAAGAACACATCTGCATTGTAAATGCCGAATTACCGGAGAGGTCATTCACGCTGCACAGAGAGCATTAACATAAAGGTTTTCTTAGCAGAAAAGCTGCTGCCTAAATGTCGATGTTGCCAGCACTGGAAAGAAAGAAGACTTTTCTGTTTAGGTATCCTTATTATAATTTTACTCTCAATGAATTCACATTTTTGAGATCAGAGGCCGGGCATCCAGGGAGATGGCATTATCTTCCACCTTCCCAGATGTCGCCAGCAGAGTGGCAGAGACACAGAACACCATTCTTGCTTTCCAGCTCGGTGCTGTGCAGAGAGGCGCAGGCGGCTAACGGGGATACAGTGTTCAGAAGTGCTTTGCAGCTCAGGCTTTGCATTTTCCTTGCAACCTCCAAAAATAGACCATAGCACCCAAAGGAGACCCCGTTGCGAGCTAACATCACTACTCCAAGATGGTGGCATTTGTAGGAACAATATTCTTCGAAAAAGGCAGTGATGCTCAGCAAACCCTAAATGAAATTAATTGCATTACTCATTGCTTGAGCTCTTGTATTTAGTGAACTAGGTTGTACATGGGCATTGTTTCCAAATATAAATAACTTCCCCTTAAAAAATCATTTTGTCAGTGCTGTTTAGGTGCTGTTGGCTTTATAAACACTGAATACATACTTCAGAAGATCAATTTTTATGATTCTCACTGACCAAATAAAATAGCATCCCACAGATTTTGTATTGCTCCAAAGTTTTTCTTTGGCTATATTCGATATAGACGTCACTCAGATGTCTGAGTTATTAATATTTTATTACATTTGTCAGTCAAATGGATACATAAATCTTGCATTTATCTGGAAGCAAATGTGCCTGCTGCTGCAAACATCTTTGCAAAACCCTAGTGCTGCCTGGAGATCTAACGGGAAACATGAGGCGTGATGTCGCTGTTTGGCATTTATCACTAGAATCTCCCAACCGGCTTTTAAAGGAGTTATTTTTCTTATTTAATAGTTGGAGAAACTGGTATAAATGAATTATAAATTTTACCTCCAGACACAGAGCACTTCACTGTTTCAGAATGTAAATTAAAGTTTCACGGGGTTTGCTCACTTAGCTGCTTTGTACACGTTTCTCAGAGGTTCTGTAAATTCAAATTTTTTTCTGGAGTAGAAGTATATGGAAATACCATTTTGGTTGGTATTTTACTCTTTTATATTTTAATATTAAAATGTTGCTGAAATTAATTATTTTTGACATTACCTTGATATTACTGTTTTAAAATGTTTTTAATTAAATTTATTAGAGTGGCACTGGTTAATAAAATGATACAGGTTTCAGGTGTACAATTGTGATACATCTGTGTATTGCATTGTGTGCCCACCACCCAAAGTCAAACCTCCTTCCGTCACCATATACTTGACCTCTCCACCCTTTACTCCCCCTATTTCCCTCTGGTAACCACCATACTCTTGTCTCTAAGAGCGTCTCTTTGTCTTCTTGGTTCATTTGGTGCTTTCAGTTTTATATCCCACCTATGAGTGAAATCATAGGGTTCTTGACTTTTTCTGACTTATTTCGCTTAGCACGATATTCCCCAGATCCATCAAGACAAGCAATAGCAAGTGTTGGAGAGGTTGTGGAGCAAAGAGAACCCTCAGTCACTGTTGGTGGGACTGTAGACTGGCACAGCCACCGTGGAAAACAGTCTGGAGGCTCCTCAGAAAATTTAGAATAGAGCTACCCTATGACCAGCAATCCCTCTCTAGGTATCTACCAGAACAAAATGGAAAGCATTTATTCGTAAAGATACACGCACCTCTATTTTCATGGCAGCATTACTCACAGTGGCCAAGACATGGACACAACCCAAGTGTCCTTTCGATAGGATGGGGGACAGGTACCCAGTGGAACATGACCCAGCCATGAGAAAGGATGCAGTGCTTCCATTTGTGACAGCGTGGATGGATCTCGAGAATACCTCATTACTTTTAATGAATAAAAGTTAATAGTTTTATTAGTTCCTCATGGATTTTTAAACCTAATTGTAGACTTTGAAGTTATGTGTTCATGTTTTAAAATTGTAATTTTTTTAGGAAAATTAGTGCAAAATGTTGCAACGATTTAAAAGAAGAAGTGGTGGCATTAAACACACAAAATGTATCATTGCATAGTAATCTGTAAAAAATCGCCAGAATATTTGAGCGATAATGTTAGCCATGACGTTTCCACAATGTTGGAAGGGCCACCCTAGGATCGACTGTTTTCTGTAGAAACCTGAAATTGTTATAGCATAGATTGGATTCTGTGAGTTCAGAGAATTTCTCTGAGATTTTTCAGAAAAATATTAAATTATCTTCAAAGGCATAAGGTTACATGAGAATAGAGCTTATTATTAGGCTATGTTCTTCATGTCTGCACTTGCTGATCTTATACTTATTAAGACTCTTATATAAATTAATTGTAAGAATTATATAAGAAATCTAGCTCTGTTCCCTTGAAAAGGGCTGTGTGATACGATAACTCTTCTAATGGGAGCCACTGTGTGATTCAGTGTAGCTGAAGATAGCTGCTAATAATTACTGTGCTCACAGCACACTTTTCTTTACTCTGCCATTTTCTTTGGAAAAGCAAATAACATTTCATAATTTTGAGTTTTACACAAAGCAAGGGATTTAACCTCATTTTGAACAAGTGGCAGGATGTCTTAATCTCTTAGTCCCAGAAGTTTCCTGTGATGTAAGTGACAAAAAAAGAGCTCCTTATGATCCTCTGACATCAAATATAATATTCCTGTATCTAAAGTATGTAAAATGTGTAAAAGGAGGTACAGGCCTAACAAGAGCACACAATGTACAAGGAGTTCATGGGTGTGTTAGCAGGCCTCATGGGCATGAAATCTTAAGCTCTTTAGTTTTCCTATTTTTTGGTGGTAAAATATACATAACAAAAATTGTCATTACAACTACATTTTTGTACCCATATCATAAATATATGTAATAACCTAAAATGCAGCAATTTAGAACATTAATGTCCCAATAACATCACCCCAATATAACTTAAATTCTTCGAGAATGCCTTCTTATCGTGAGCTAGCTATCCATAATATACGGGCTGGGGCCAAAGGAGGTTTACAGTCATTGGTATGGAAAAAAACCTTAATAAATAATAATACAAGTATAAACTCTGTGTTTTGGGTGCTCACAACTGTAAAGCTACTTGAATTCACAAACTTCAACTCGTTCTTCAAGTTCTTGCATTTTCAATTAATGTATCTTAAACATATTTCCAGCCCTGGCCGGCTGCTCAGTTGGCTAGAGCACCGTCCCAATACTCCAAGGTTGTGATTTTCATCCCTGGTTAGGGCACATACAGGAATCAACCCAGGAATGCACAAATAAGTGGAGCAGCAAGGCAATGTTTCTTTCTCTCTCAAATCTATTAATTTTTTAAAAAGTATTTTCATATTTTTCTTTTTTTAATTTAATTTTATTGTCAAAAGACAGCATGGGATCTACGTCCTTACATTTTTTAGTATAAATGCGTTACTGCTGACTGTAGATACGGTGTTGTACAGCAGATCTCAGGGGCTTATCCATCCTGCTGGACTGGAACTTCATGCCCGTGAACTGGTAACTCCCCTTTTCTTCCTCCCTCCCGCCCCTGGAAACTACCATCCTCTCCTTTGAGTCTATGAACTTGGCTGTTTAAATACCTCATATAACTGGAATCCCTCACTGTCTTTCTGTGACTGGCTTCTTTCACTTAGCATAGTGCCCTAAAGGTTTATCCATGCTCTTGCATATTGCAGAACGTTCTTTCTTTTTTAAGGATGAATAATATTCCATCATATGTATATACCACATTTTTAATCTACTCATCTGTTATGGACATTTAGGCTGTTTTCACATATTGGCTACTGTGAATAGTGCGGCAATAATATTGGAATGCTGATCTCTCTTCAAGATCTAGATTTCACTTCTTTTGGACAAATAACCAGATGTGGGATCATGTAGTAGTTCCATTTTTAATTTCTTGAGGAACTTCCACCCTGTTTTCCATAGTGGCTGCACCATTTTGCATTTCCACCAACGGGGTACAAGGGTTCCAGGTTATCCACAGCCTCACCTCCGCTTGTTTTCTCTCCCTCTCTCTCTCTTTTTTATTTCGATATAGCCTCCTAACAGCTGTGAAGTGGTATCTCACTGAGGTTTAATTTGCATTTCCTAGGCAATTAGTGACCCTGAGAATTTCCTCATATACCTGGTTGGCCATTTGTGTTTCTTCTTTGGAGAAATGTCTATTCAAGTCTTTAGCCCACCTTTTGTGTAATTCTTTTTGTTTGTGGGGGGTTGTTTGTTTAATGCTTTGTCTTACTCCTGAGTTGTAGCTGTTCCTTGTAAATCTACCTCACTCCTTTTTTTAAAAAGTGTGTTATACAGTCATCACTACTACCCATTTCCACACTTTTTCATGATCCCAGACAGACGCTATGTGCCCATTAAATAACTTCTATCCTTTCTGTTTGCTTTTACTATTAAATTTTAGGTGCCGTTAGGCTGCTGCTATCAAGTAGTGAATGAATTAGCAGATATGCATAAAAAGGGAACCTGACGTCGTCTCCGTAGTGCCTGAAGTTGCTGCCCTGCCGCCTGTTAGGTTCTCCACCAAAAGTTTTGTTAGTTTAAGCTTTCCTCACGGATTACATATAGATTAATGGTGATCATGATTCATATTTACATTTTCCCTTGAGAAGGCAAATAAACATACAGGATCTTTCATAGGACACTCAAGGCAATCAGGAAATGCCTTGTTCTTTGGGATTATTTATAAAGATAAAAGTTTATTTACTTCTGTCGTAAATCATTTCAGTCTTAACCCAAGCTACTCCATTTCAAATGTAAGGCTCTTTGGATTAATCCATCTTTGACTATTGTCTTATCGGTTGTTTGAAGTTAAGTATAAATATGAAACAAAATTTTATTATCTATTTTGAACAGTTACTTGGTGGCAATATGTTATTTATTATATTGGAGAATGAGTCCAATTGAGATAGAAGGGCCATATTAAGAAACATTTCTAAATTGAACTTGACTTCCAATAATCAATATTATACATAAAATGTTAGTGTTTCAAACTTAACTGGAATTAGCCCTTCTTTCTCTCAGCCATTTCATGCCTTCACAATATTTCTTATAATAGTGAAAGTTTCTTTGAGGCCAGAAAGGGTGGTGTTTTATTTTATTTAATCCCTAGAACACCAAATAAATATGGCATTTATGCATAGTTAACACTTAGCATATTTCTTAAGTGAAATGAATAAAAATTAAACAGATAGCTATGTCATTTGTCTTTGGCCATTGGGGTGATGAATTTAGAGCCTCTTTTGTATTTTAAATTTAGTCCAGATTGATTTATCCCTTTTCGAATGAGACTCTGTTAAAAGCTAAAACTAATTATTGCCTAATGTTATTGTTAAATCGCTTTTCTTTTATTCTATATGAATTATTTTTTACTTACATTTTAACAAAATAATATGAATGACAGATATGTACATTTTACTGTTATAATGAAGATTTTATTCTTCAAAAGTAACTTAAAAGTATTAACCTAAAAGCTATTAGCTAGTAACTTCCAAATTGCTTTGATAAATTTAACTTATATTTGGAAAAAGTTTCAAGTAATAAAATGGAAAGATTTCTTTTATGTGGTTTCAAACACAAAAAAACTAAAATCACTACAATGTTTTACTCTCAGGAAACTATATACTTCTCAGAAACAGCTCAGAGACCTTGGTTCAGTGACTGTTTTCTTAAGTGATATTGCAGATTAGGTGGGAGCATGTCAGAGAAAAGTACACATGAGAGAAAATCAAATGCCAGTGACCCGACACTGTAAAATTACTGGGTGGCTGGCTGCTGGCGGGCGGGACATGAGTTACTTGCAGAGCCCCACATGGGGAGAAGGGGACTTCAGCTCCCAGCGAGGGCCTGGCTCCAGCCTCATCTTCAAACCCCCCCTTCAGGAACATTTTCTGAACGTCTGTTTAGGTGGCGTTGTTAAGGAAATTGGTGTCTTAGTCTGTTTGGGCTGCTATTAACAAAATACCATGATGGGGTGGCTTATAAAGAACAGAAATTAACTTGTCACAGCTCTGGAAGCTAGGAGGTGCAAGGTCCAGGCAGGGGCCTCTTCAGTGTCTTCCTAGGGTCGCTTTCTGGTTCATAGATGACACCTTCTCAGAGGTAATCTCGTGTGGCCAAGGGGCAGGGGAGCTTTCTTGGCCACTCTAACAGGGGTCTTAATTCCATGTACTCATGAGGACTCTGTCCCTCGTGAAGAAAATTACGTCCCAAGGGTCCCACCTCCTAATACTATAGACCACCTTGGGTAATGGTCTCAACGTAGGAATTTTAGGGGGACACAAACATGCCAACTACAGCAAGAGTTTTAAAAATTTAACCCAAGAATCAGTCTTTTTCAAAGTGTGAAATAATAATAATAGGACACGCTGAACAGTGTGGTGGCCGCTGGATCCTGATGGCCCGGTCGTTCCTGCCGCTCGCTAACCGGGTGTGTTCACTCCCCTGCTGCCCTCTGCCTCTTTTGTCATCTGGGAAGCCGGGGGACTGGGCAGCTATCTCTGCGGTGCCCTGCAGCTCCGAGGGACTGCTGATGCACCAAAGACGCGGTGGTCTCCCTTGCACGACACAAAAGGCGATTGCAACGTCTTGGGTCATCCTTATGCACAAAATTCATGAATGTATAGCACTGGGTGGGGACCCAGGGTAAGGAAACCTCCTGTTAGAATTATAGGGCTCCTTTTATTCAGGGCACATGACTCTCAGGGATTATGTGAACAATCATTTTTAATATTAAATGCCATCTTTATAAAGCCTTTGGGAATTTCCTTCCACTAGCTTCGGGTTTATAGCTACAGCCTGGTTAGCTGCGGCACGACACGTCATGGTAACACCCCGTCGCACAGCTGCCTGACTGCCACCAAGCCCGGGTAGGTCCCTGGAAAGCAGGGATCATTAAGCTGAAGCCTCCCTGAGCCCTAGGCTAACAGGTGGCAACATGCAGGCGTCAGGAGCGGCTGCACCTCTCGCCCTCTCAGACACTTAGCTCCCCTTTGACTGGTTTCACCAGAAGCCCTCGCTTTTGTTCTAGGTTAGTCGGAACGAGAAGTCGGACAAAGGCTGTCAAGACTAGGTTGCCGGTGATTGTAGGCAAAAATGGCCCCTAAATATTTGGAAAGTTACAGTTAAACAATAGATCCGATCACAAGGGAAGGGCTAGAGCAACACCAGCAGCAGTAGCCAAAGACAAGTTAGTGAAAAGAAAACAGGCCTGCCCGCCTCGGAGCCACTGAAATGAGAAATGAATTAGGTCGAAGCCTCAGGAAACAGCAATACAGAGATATGGAAAAATCCAGGCAGAGCCGCTGTACCACGGATAGTGTGGAAGGTGTTACTCATGATTACCGTGAGTCATCAAGAACAATTTCAGTTGTATTCCGTGTGCTCTACTCAGCACAGTGCAGAGCGTCTTCAGAACATTCTGGCCACGGGGTGCGGGCTGGCAAAGGAGCCAGAATTACAGCTTTCCAGCTTTCCAGCGCTGCTCGGGCCTCCCAAGCCTGAGACCTCTGGGGAGACGAAGGAATGTCCTCCTGTTCCTTTCACTTAAAATTCTAGTATGTTCGTATAAATGCTTCAATCCTGTACCCTTCTGTATTTGAACTTCCTTGGACATATTTTGCACGTGTCATCGTTTGTGCCTGTGCAGGAAATGTGACTGGTTAGGTCACACGTAAGTTAGGAAATGAACATTTATTTAGCACCAGTTACTTAATTCTCAAATTTTGTTTCTGTAATTTCTGTTTTGGAGTCCAGTTACTAGCCAGATCTCTCTGTCTCCAAAGGGAAGTGCTTTCCAACACATTCTGTCTCCCTCCTAAAATAACCCTAAAGGAGGCATGAATGGAAACACATTTGGTCCTTAAATTTTACAAGACAATTTCAGTGATTTTTAAGATGAGATCATTTTTTAAATTACAAATAAGTAACAAATGCACAAATTTTCAAGTAATCACAAGCGGAAGAATGGAAATGAGTTTCAAGACAAATGAGAAAGTGTGAAACCATCTCTAAACCTTAGTGGTCCCTTCTCTCTCTTAATTTATCCATTAGTGGCCCCCACCATTTCCTCCATCACTAGTTGTCCATTTGTGCTTCTTTACTTTCCACGACAGGGAGGTTACAACTCCACAGAGCACACACTTATCCTGAAAGTTTTGGTTTTATGGACGGCAAGCCCTCTGTTAATGTGACCTCTGTCCCCCTGGAGCTTCTAGCCAGCATCCCTAGCTGTGCTGGGAGGCAGGGCGTGGGGTCAGGCACACTCTTTCAGTTGTCTTCCTTTCCAGGTAGCATCCCTCTGTCCTCAGTAAGCTCTCATGTGGCCTATGTTCTTCCTATTACAAGCTCCCTCTTGCTTTTTTCATATTTTAAACCTACAGTTTGCAACCTGGGCTGAACGTTTGAGTCCCCAGAAGCCTTTAACAAATAATCATTCCGAGAAGGCAGAGCAGACTGTCACTGCTCCCTGAAGGGTGTGCAGTAAGTAGCTCAGAGGAACCGTGGGCCTGTGTTCAGCATGGAAAGAGCATGGTCCAGAGTCCCAGCTCCATAGAGAAAGTGCTGTGTGGCCTTGGGCATGTCATTTCCCTCCTGCGAGTCTCAGCATCTTCATGAAGATGCCACGTAAGAAAGTCCGCCCTGCTGCCTCCTGCGGGCACTCAGAGGAACGAATTGTCTTTGGAAACTGTAAATGCTCGTGGGAATGTCCGCACCACTGCTGTCGCCGCCAATTGAACTTAAAGGTGGAGACTGCTTTCTAGTAACGCTGACTGTCCACCGCTCAGCTTCCTCGGTGTAGACTCGCCTTGAGTCAGGCTTTTCCTCTCCACTATTTAGTTAAATAAAAAGAAGACCACCAGAGACCTCCCAACGAGAAACACGCTGGTGGGGCCTCAGTAAGAGAGAGAACCCAAGTTCTGGAAGGGGCCCTTGGCTCAGCCATCGCCCCCCTGCCCTTTGTTTCCTTTCTACTGTACACATATGAAACAGTACTTACCTTTATAGCGTTTTTTGTGGTTTTGTTCGGCTCAGAGCACCATCTGCAATCAAGAGGAAAGTTGCCCAGGCTTTGCTCTGTCACTACCTACCTTCTGTGACCCAACAGAGTTGCAGGGAAAGTCCTTGGAGAAGAGTAAAGAGACGAGTGGTTATATGAATAGCAAACATTAGCCTGCTATAGAGAAAGAAAACAATTTATAATTATGAAAACCTTCAAATGCCAAGGAAAACATATGTAGGTGCTACTGCTTAAACATGCGATTTATATATATATATATATTTAAATTTATAACCTTCTAGTTATCTCTTCCTTCACAATCTTGATGCTAAAGTGCAGAAAAGGTGTGAAACAATTTCTATGTTAGTAACTTTTCTAACTGGAACTATAATATTATGTGGGACACGTACTCAGTGTTTTCTGAAGCACTAAAATATCTGCGTTACTGTAGAGAAAGTAAAGTGCCGGGATGCTATTGTACGGTAGGAAAATGGGGAGTCAGATGTGTCCAGTCTTTTAGTTAAAACTTTACTTTATAGTCTTTTGCTAATCCCAAGTTTACTTTCATTTTCAGGGGTTTTATTCCCACCTGGTTTTTTAGTTATTTGATAATATTAGAGGAATGTATTTGTTATTCAAATGTATAACTAGCTGGTTGTTTCATATAAAGTTTTACCTGTTTGAAGAACAAAAACAGTCTTTTGTTAAAAGTGTTTTCATAAACTCCATTAGGTAAACCAGAGCCAGTCTGTATTTTAAAAGAAATGTAATTCTCATACCATTTTTCCCAGTAAAATCGAGCTGCGGGTCTGTGTGAATCCCACCCCATGAGAGCACAGTTCCGGTCAGGCCTGGAGTCCTCTGGCACAGGGCAGCTTGTTGCCGTCACTGTCGTCGTCCTTACAGACTTGAAAACTTCGCACAACCCAGAGCTGAAAATGACCCGCTCCGGGCGGCTCCTCCACCAGGGAGCCCAGCGGCAGCTGTAACGGAAATCCGTCACGCTCGGGCTCCGGGGTGACCGAGCCGGCGGCTGTCACCCTCTAACCCCGGGCAACCGAGATGCAGAGAAATCTGAACACACGCACTGGGGCGTGCTGGGTGTAGACTAGAGCCGCCTGTCCCAACGTGGCGGGACAGCAGGGGAACGGCAGGAGGCAAGCTCACGTGTAGCCTCCTAAAGGAGCTGAGCATCCCCCTGAGCCTGGGCCACTGGGACAGTTTTAAACAAAGGCGTGGCCTGGTCAGACTCACACTGTGAACGGCCCCACTGGCTTCCAGGCCCAGAATAAACTGTGGGCAGTCAACAGGAGAAGCAGGGAGAGCAGTTAGAAGCTTTTTGAAGTCATCCATCTAAGGGATGATGGTGACTTGGACCAGGTTTGCAAGAATAGAGATGAATAGTTGAATGAATTATAAAAGATCCAGAAATATTACTCAGCGACCGAAACAGTACAAAAAATACACACTGATATCAGCAACCACATGGCTGTACCTTGGAGACACCATGCTAAGTGGGGAAATATCAGATATGAAAGATTATATATTGTATCTGTTGATTTGTAAATGCGCAAGATACCAACGTACATATGTAGGCTTGTGTGTATTTTCTTTCGCAGGCAGCGCCAGCCCTCGCCCTTGCTGAAGTCTGAGCCTTGCTTCAACGAGGCCTCTACGGTTTTTCTCCTTCTGCAGGGCTGTGCTAGCACTTTCCTCTAATAACAGCCCCTCACTCTGGTAGATGTTTCCCGAGGTGGTTGTAGTAGCTCCATATTGCAGCTCCCCAGTGGAGCGGCACAGGTTTTAAACTGCTCCGTGGTGAGCCTCAGCGCTGATCGCACTCGGGTGAACTTGGGCTTTGACCGGCTGCGTTTGACATGCGTGGGCCCCGCTGCTTTGCGATACCACATCACGTCAGACGTGTAAGTGCTATCATCACGTCCCTGTCGATCCCGTTCTATATAATGCACTTCAAGAAGACCGTGCTCTTAACTTGTGCAGAAGGAATTCAGCTTTGTTAGAATTACTCACTTTTGAAAAACAAATTAATCTGAAGAAGTGCACATTTTAAATACTGTAAAAGCTCCTTTCTTCATCAAGTACGTTGTTTCTCCCTGGTACTCTGCTGATGACTCATTCATTCTCTGTCTTCTTTTAATTATTACCCAGATGGCATTTACTCTTAGTAATTGCTGTGTACCTTCAGACATTCAGTTGCTTTAAATTTGGAAAGTCATGGACAGTGAAATAGAAAGAGTTGTATTAAAAACAGACTGGAGAGACTTTCAAAAGTAAATCAACATGTTACTAATACTAAGAAATATTTTGACCCAAAATAATGCAGAATATCAGTGATATTTTTAATGACATCCTTAGTTTCAAACTACTCATCTTTTTAAGGCACTTATACAGGGCTTATGTAAATAATCCATCACCCATCACTAAATGTTAAAAAATTGGTGGAATGTGGTGGAAAGAGAATATTGGTAGTACACTATTAAAAGAAATGTTTAACCCCATTACAGAGTGAATATATCTTCCCAGTGGAGGGTTAACAACTAAATTCGCATCTTTTCATTAAAGAATTTTACACACACACACGACATAATGTGGCAACATTCAGTGCGCCTGGTTTTTAAAAACTGTGTACTACTTTAATTACACTAACCCAAATTATTCTAAAAGCTGCAGTCATGGGCAGCCTGTAAGAATTAACCTTGGTGTGAAACACTACGTCTAGATTTATGACTAACAGACTTCATAGTTTAGGAAAATTGTCAGTTATCTAATTTTTAAAAATCCAATGATAAATCATTTAAAGTAAAGTTAATGAACTAAGTTATGGATCTTTCATTTTTTTTCAAATAAGACATATTATGTTCCTCGGGAATGTTGGAGGAAGACTAGGCATTTTGTCAATATTAATAGGTGTTTGATTTTCTCTCCAATGTATAATTAAAATTTTTTAAGAAGTAAAGGATTTAAAATGTTTTACATAGATTTGGCCTTATCGAACAAAACTGATGTCATTTTTTGGTAGTACAAAATGTAATTCCCATCGGGTTCCCAATCAAGACTGAACAATATAGTTTACAAAAATATTTTAGAACATATAGAACTAATCCAGCAAATATTGACCACCTACTATATGTGAGCCACAGTATTAGAAAATAGAGATACAACAGTGAAAATACGCCTCAAGGTGCTTATGGTCTAGTTGAGAAAATAGAACATTTAATAAATAATTACGATAGTGGGGAAAGAGCCAGGGTGTGGGCTTGGCGTGGTGGGGAATACATGGCCCACCTAATCTAATCTAGATCTTTCTCCTGTGAGTTTCTATAACCACCATAAGTATCATCTAGGATATTGTTAGAAATGCCGAATCTCAGTTCCAACGCCACCCATCCTAAATGCGAATCTTCATGTTAGTAAGATCCCCATGTCCTTTGAATGTACACTAAAGTTTGAGCCAAGCCAGGTAGTAGGGGAAACACTCAGAGAAAGTATCATATAAAATGGACTCCCAAGTGGCACTGTGGTTAGTTTTTGGAGAATAAAGGTAAAAGGTATTGGAAACAGAGAGATGATTGTCCTCTGAATCAGATCTACAGCTTAGGCTGCTGGTTGGACAAAGAAGGTGTCAGGGAGAAGGGGAATGATTTCAGTTGGAGGTGTGTTGTGTTTGATGTGCTTTGAGACTTGTTCTGAAGGTAGATGCTTAACAGAAAGATGGACATAGGAGTCTGGAGATCAGCAGTTCTCTGCTGGAGTTACTGATTGGAAATTGGTAGTATATTGATAGTAACTAAAGTCAGATGTGTGGAGGATTGCTCAAGGAAAATATGTGAGGTCAAGCATTTAAAAAAGTCAGTACCGTCCTTGGAAACACTAACATATAAAGAGATGTCGACAGTTAAGAGAAGGGCACATGGAGAAGCAGGAGCTGAGATGCCTTTTGGAGGAAGGGATCAATAATAATGTTGTCTTAATTTGGGTTCCCCTACAAGAGCCCAAGAAAAGGATTTGGGTTGTCCTTCTGGCAAGGACGGGGTTGCATGGGGCCTCGGCAGGGTCAGCTACTAGTGTTCAGTGCTGCTCAGGGACCAAGTAAGTGTGTCTGTGCAAAGTATCTACTAATCATTGGGACATCACTTAAATGCAAGAGTACTATTAGTGGAGCAGAAGGAATGGAGGCTACACTTCCATGTTGAAAGTTTTAATGAGCAGTAGACAGTGAGGTACTGAGTGGAGACCACTCTTTCAATAAATTGATGGAAAAATGGAAGAATGGAAGGAAAAAATTGGGAGGTAGATGGAGGGCTTCTTGTTCTCACTTGAGAGCCCTTTTTTGAAGACAGGAAAGCATGTCGTTAGTGAGAAACTGGACTCAGATGGCCTAGGTTCAGATCCCGCCTTCAGCTCTAATTGGCTGTGTAAGTTTCTACAGGTTATTTTAATTCTCTGCGCCTCAGTTTCATGATCTGTGAGGTGAAGAAAATGGTAGCAATCTCGTGAGGCTATAGTGAGGATTAGATGAGCCACTATGAGGGAACTGTTTAGTTGAGTGGCTGGAAAATAGCTTGTGATATCCAAGGGTTAAATATTATTATTGTTATTATTAATCATTTTAAATGAAAGGTGAGTGTATCAAAAAGCTATTTGGACATATGTAAAGCGTTCAACAATAAAGATAAATTTAAAATTGTTTTTTAAAAAGCTGTTTGGCTAGAACCAATGCATAGAGAGAAAGTTGAAGTTATAAAATAGACAACATAGCATATAGGCTAATGTTCCTGAGGAGGGGATATTCAAATAGTTACAAGGGCAAATAGAAGAAATAATAGATATCTTTCTAAGTGAGTTAATAGACGTTCTTGTGTGACAGCTTCTATTTCTTTTTGAAATTTTAGGTGAGGTCCTCACCTGTGGGTGAATGAAATTGTTGGGGAGGGAAATAGCGGTGCTTAGAGGAGCCGCCTGTTTCTCACAGTGGCTGTGCCAGTCGCATCCCCACCAGCTGTGAATGAGGGCTCCCTTCTCCCCACATCCTCGCCGGCACTCGTCATTCATCACCTGTCTTGTTGATAATGGCCATTCTAACAGGTGTAAGGTGGTGTCTTGAAATCTAAATGATCTTATGAAGCAATGTCACCCCAATAAATTTCATTTTCAAGAGAGAGTGTGGATAGCCAGAATGTGTTAAATGGTCCTATTGAAAAATGAGTGTGTGATTAGGTTATCTCAGTAAGTCAATCTGTAATTAAGGATCAAAATAATTTTCCTACACACACACACACACACACACACACACACACACACACAAGGAAAGCCATTTAGAGCAATAAAACACTCTAAAGGATTTCCAAAATACTCAAGCACAGATTTAACTCTATTATAATATTCAATTTCTAGCAATCACCTATACCCTTGACTTTTATTCTATAATTACTAAAACATTAACTTTCTAAGAATGTTTTATAAGAACAATTTATTTACTTGGTAATTAAGCATTTTCCTCTAATTCCTAAATACAGTGACCTCTCGTTGTTAAACAACCTTTGGAAAACTTTTTGGAATCTGGCCATTTTCAAGCCAAACTAAAATAATAAAATGAAGAAAATAACCATGTAGTTGTAAAAAATTCTCAAGTTTTGCCCCAGCCGGTGTGGTTCAGTTGGTAGGAGCATAGTCCCACACACCAAAAGGTCACAGGTTCAGTTTCTGGTCAGAGCACATACCTAGGTGGCTGTTCCATCCCAGGCCCCAGACCTTCCCCCCCCTAAAAATCAACGAAAAAAATGTCCTTGGATGGTTGTTAAAGAAATTCTCAAGGTTTTTTTAATTCTTGATTTTATTTTTAGATATATGAAAGTGTGATACATTATAAACTATCGGCGTGGATAGCTCGAGTTTCCAGAAGTGACAGAGCAAGTGTCTGGTTATAATGGAAGTGCTCACTCTGGAGGGAAGAATAAGTGTTTGTTTGGTAATATTTTCCTCAGGATTTTACGATCATCTGTTGTCATTTTGAAAGTCTTACAGGCCAAGTAAATGCTTACTCACTACCGCCAAAGCTTTCGTCATATCTCAAAGGCTGAGACATTCGCTCTTACAGAGAAACCAGCTTTCCAAACACAAAGAATGCAGGTTACAGAAGCGCCTGGCTGCGGCCCCGCAGAGGAGCACGGCGCCCACCGCTTTCCTCCTGTGCCGCTTCCGCTCGCTTCTTTCCATTGAACATCGCAGTCCAAGTTAGGCATGTTAGGTACACTGCTTAAAATAACTTCTAGAAATTACCAGAAATCTGTTTGCTCAAAGGAAAGTTTTCCCCAGTGAGTGTAAACGGATGATTCAGTCCTGCCGTAAACATTTCAGAAATAACTTGATCAATTCATCTGCACACCCTGGTGTCCGAATAAAGGAGCCCGCATGACAAAGCTGCGTTTCACCGGCGGCCTCGCTGAGCTCGCACAGGGAACCCGCAGGCACGTGCGTGCTGTGTAAGGAAAGCTCGCGGGGAACGAAGGCCCGGACTCCGCGGCCGCTGTTTCTCCTGAGCCGCGCCTGGCACCAGGTCCGGGGATCATCGAAATAAGTGTGGACAGGAGCCAGAAGACCTGGGTGTTCTAGGCAGAGCTCTGGTCGAGGGAGATCTGAGAAAAACTTTTTCACAATAACACATCAAATGTGTTTTAAGGGGAGAGTCATACCCCGGTGTCTTCATCTGGCTTTACTACGTGTTCTTTCACTTGTACTCACTTTTATTATCTGTTCAATGAAGCTAATTTTGAGGGCTTTAACTCATTTTTTCAAAGCGGACCTCATGGTCGCCGGTTTCTGAAACATTTAAGGCATGTTTCTCAAACTAGAATGTGGTCCTATTCAGACGGAGATGCTGATTTCATAGGATGAAGCCTGACATTCCCATACGCTCCCAGGCAACATCCATGGTACTCTGTCCCTGTTTGATTGGCAGGGATGTTATTTTACTTTTTTAAATAGTGTCTCTGTGTGTGCATGTGAGTGTGTGTGTGTTTACAGTGCCAGGTACATCAAGGAAGTCAATCTCTGAGTTAAGCCTGAAAACCTGCATTCTCAAAGGGCAGCTCTGCGCCTAACTTTATAATCAAGTTCAGGGGCTACTTGGTTAAATGGACTTAACTGAGTTAACTTTCTGCTGTGAAATTAGGTGGATCTAGTCTTGCCCTCTTGTTCTCCTAGGTCCTAAAATGAAGTGTGACATGTTCTTACTTTACCAGGCATCTTTCCTGACTTGCAAACAGCTGCCAAGCTCTCTGCCTCTCTGTTCAAATTTAATTAGGGTCTGCTCTTCCCCTGTAAGGCCTAAGAGAAAACCTTTTGTATTATCCAAAGTTATGAGGCTCTTTCTCCAAATTAAGATCCAAAGAGCAACTTCATATTTCTTTTGGAACTCAGCTAAAAATGAAATCCAAAAATAAAATAGCATCGCTTCTTTTTTTTTTTTACCCCATCACTGGCTTTTCTGGGACTACACCCTAAAATTCACTCTGAATTCCTTTCTTTTTCTTTTCTTTCCTTTTTTGTTAATTCTCACATGAGGATATTTTTTCCATTGATTTTCAAGAGTGGGGAGGGAGGGAGAGAGAGAGGGGGAGAGAGAGAGGAAACCTAAGTAAATACCCTCTACTGTGTGTGCACACGTCAGGGTCGGTGAGACCTAGTCCGGGAGCCCCCTCCCCTTACGAATTGCTTCCCTTTGGTATTGCTGTGCAAGCGTTATGACTGTAGCAGGAAGGAACGTGGTTTCTCCTCCAGCCTCACGATGGTTTCCATTTCCCTTCCCCTACAGTACAAGCAAGTGGAACAGTACATGTCCTTCCACAAGTTACCGGCTGACATGCGTCAGAAGATACACGACTACTATGAACACAGGTACCAAGGCAAGATCTTCGACGAGGAGAACATTCTCAACGAGCTCAACGACCCCCTGAGGGAGGTAGGTGCCGGCCCCGGGGCTCCTGGCGCGCGATCGCCGTCCCAGGTCTGTTCGCGGGCGATCCTCAGGTCCCTGCTGTAACATCCCGCAGAAGGGAGAGTCGAATTAAACGACAGGACCTCATTTTGCTGTTACTTTTTCTCCCGTTTTCCCACATGCGTGCTTTTAATTAAGAAATACTGGGAAATTGTTTTGATTATGATTCTCAGAGCTGTTTATTTCTGAATCCCCAGTTATGAAGATTCCTTCCTGTGCCCTGCTCGCCCCATCTCCCCAGTCTGCCCCCCTCTTATCTCACCCTCACGTAGCCGTTTCTGTGGCTCTCTGACTCCCAGTCTCCTTCCAGGTTCACTTTCCCTGCTCATGCCCTGGACTCTGCTCACAGACCCACCTCACCTGCTGCGAGCAACTGGTTTCTTACAAGCGCATTGCAGCGCTTTGCTTTGCATCCTTCCACCCGCCCCCAGGAGCCCCCCTCTGCCCCCTAGAATGTTCAGGTCACCCCTGCACTGAAAGAACCTTCTCTTTATTGTTCATATTTCTTACACTGCTTTACTCTTTTTAACTTTCTTTTACCACCAACCCTGTCCAAAGGTTCCTAATATAATCATCGCATTCGGTTTGATCTCCACTTCTTTACCCAAATTGTTGCTTTGAAGGTTAGCAGCGACTGATAAACCTCAAAACCTTGTCTTTGAGCCCTTGTTGGTAACATTGAACTGTTAACAGAACACGCATCCTGAGTCTGGGGGGTGACTAACGCTGGGCTGTGACGGAGCTGTTCACCTGACAGCCTGCCCGTCTGAATTTACTCTCTCGTTTATTTCGCCTCACAATTCAGGGCTGTAAATTTGAGCTCCAGGCTCTTGCCGTAGCTCCATTTTCTTAAAAGCTCCATGATACCACCCGGCCCCATACGTTCTGCAAGCTATTTAATAAAGTAATGCAGTCATTCAGCACCGAACCATTTGTCTTTGGAAATCTCTCTGTAAGTGTTTCAGGCCTTCTGTCAAGTCATTTGGAATAAAACGTCAGTCCTTTTTGGAAACTTTCTCTGCTCTGCACATTCAGTCATCACCAAATGTGCCCATTCGCTGGGTGGCGCCCTCCACCCGCACAGCCCCTCCCCAGCACCGCCACCCCTCGTGGCCGCTGCACTGGCCTCGCTGCCCGGCCGCTTTCTCTGCGGTGGATGCTTCGGCCAGGCCAGCTTCGTCTTCTTTTGTGGCTGCAAGCCGGTCACTGCTCTGCCCTGAAAGGCTCCGTCTCTGCATGACCCGTGAAATGGCATGAAGCCGCCGTAGGCCCCTAGCCTAGCCCTGCTGTGCTCTGACCCCAGCCAAGCCCCCAGCCTCCCTACTCCCACAGGCCCTGCGTGTTCCAAGGTAGCCCACGGCCAAACTGTGCAACTGGCTGTTTTGCAAAAATCAGTTCTAATGTCTCACCCTGGTACCAGATGTTTCCCAGAAACGTCTCTCTTGTGTTAGCAAAACCCTGTTAAGTACTTCCCTCTTGATGTCCTCTCCGACTTTCCAGGCTGGGTGTGAGCACTCGTTTCTCTGTCTGATTTATGCACTCGGTCCATAAATCTAAGGTGGTACTGATCCACTCTGTCTGTATTACCACTATTTTTTTTTCATAATTGTTTTCTCCATTTCTGTCTTGGAATTTCCTTAAAAGCAAAGGCCATTTATTTTAAAACTTTTATTGAAATTCCTAGTACATGTACTACATATTAAGTACCCAATAAATATTTTCATTCCAACTCATGGCCTCACCATTTTTAACTATTCTTAATTTTCTGCATCCACTAAAAGTTACTTATATTTTTGGTTGTGTTTGTTTGAAAAGCCTTAAGATATATCAGTTAAGATTTTTGGCAATAAAAGGAGCTAAGTGTCTGCTATGCTAATGATGAGCTTATTTTCCCTCCAGAGGCCTCAATCAAATATTAATGTATACATCTTTTGGCTTTGGGAAACATAATTCAAACTTTTTGTACTTAAAAAAGTAATGTATCATTTGTTTGTTTTTTAAATCTATCTATATGCTTTGCTTTCTCTCTTTGTTGGATTACATAATTTGCATTAAATCCAAACCCCCTTTACTAAGGGGCAGAATCTCAGGACACTGGAACCAGGTTGGGTTCTCAGAGGCCTGCAGGGACTCAAAGGAGGGTGACCAGGGCCATGGCAGGGAGACATAGGTAATCCCAGAGACAGTACCAGGGGTTAAGATAGATCCAAACAGGAGGGTACTTTTACACCTAAGGATTTACTTTAGAGAAGCAGAACAAGTAAGGTTTCAGAACCAAATGTTACAGAGGGGATGCAGAAAGCTGATAGAGTGAGCATAAAAATGAACCCTAAGAATCTGCTGCTTAAATGTGAATCATTCCTCTGTACTAGAAATTCTTAATATAATATAAAATCAGATAACAAGAAAACGTTCCTAATCGTGTGTCTTATTAGCTGCCTTCTTTTGCCACACTTTCATTTCCTCTCATCATCAGTAGAGAATATTCCATGTTTCATTTTCCCCCCGCAAAGCCCCGCGCAGACATAACCCCGCTTCCCTCATTTCCTGCAGCTGTCCTATCATCGCGTTATGATGAATTTCCTTGGGTTTTCAAACGTCACCGTTCGGGGCCTCAGCAGGCTTTGCCTCAGCCGTGAAGGCCCCTCTCAGCTCTTCTCCCTGCCTCTGGCCTCAGCTGGCTCCAGTGCATCCCATCTCCGGGCCCCCTTGCTGCCTGCTGTAAAACTCAGGGGCCGACGCCACTGTCTTCTTAGAACCTCCCAGGACCCTCCTTCCCCTGCCAGGAAGAGTCCCGGCTTCCCGACAGGGCGCGGGGTGCCCGGGCCGACGCCCTCCTCCTTTCTTCAGGGTCTCGCGGCAGCGGCAGAGGTGTGGATGGCGGAGTGGGCAAGGGCTGCCCTGCGTCTTCAGTCCTGCCCCGCCCGCCGCCTCCCTGCATCAGACACCCTCGGGCGCGGCCTCCTCCCTGCGCGTCCCCGGAGCGCTCTGTCTCTGTCACTCTGCCTGTCACGGTCAGTCGGCCTGTCTCTTTCGAAACTATGAGTTTCTTGAGTGCAGAGACTGTGTCTTAATATCTTTGTCTCTCTAGTGACCGGCTGTGGTAGGAACTCATTAAACATGTACTGGGTGAATGGTCTTAATAGAATTAAGAATGAAAGACAGGGTAAGAATCAGGGCTACTTGATAAAAGTAGAGATCCTAGAAGCGGCAGCGTGGAATGCTCAGACACAACGCCTTGAAGAAGTGAAAACCGTGGTCGCCGTTGGTTTATTTGCCCCACTTCAGCCTTTGCTTTCCTGGCGTTGGAACCACACAGAAGCCCAAATTTAATGTTATACTGAATTCTGACTTGATTAACAAGGGAGCAGGACAAGTAGAGCAGGAAAGTAGGGAAAGGAATTGGCAGAGACGTAGCAAAGGTCACCGGGCACATACAGCTTGAGTCTGAACAAGCCGGACACGGTTTCTGAAGTCCAGTAGGAGCAGGGGCGTCATATCTTGCTCCCTTTTACAAGGGAGTGTTATGTACCTGCTGTGTTCGAGGCATAGTGGTAGGTCGTGAGAAATATTTTTAAAATAATAAAATACATTCTTCCACCTTTCAAAAGCTGCGTTCCACTTGGAAGATGAGGCACAAACTTATGCAAAGGTATTTCTTGGTCACTGTTGTGCTTATAGTGTCTGGAAGATGCCTGGCATATGGAAGACATTGAATGATTGATACAATAAATGTCAGATTAGTGGAGCTAGGACACTCAGAAAGGGAAAGCTGAAAAAAATATATATATATATACTGTGACAGAAGGTAAAAATATACAGTGTGCTTTGTATACACACACACACACCAGGTGCAGTTGCTAATTGTGTGTGTGCAATTTTGAGTCAACAACCATGCGTCATAGATTGTAATAAGGCTTTTAGCTTAAAATGCTTTATTATCTGTAAGGCTCATTTTTATGAAAGTATTTTGCATAATTTGAGATCTGTTTATACTTTAGAGCAGTGGTTTTTGCTAACAGGAGTCTGGGTGCTCAGGAAAGTGGTGGGTAAGTCAAACCTTCAGACTCTCCAAAACTTACACACAAAAACCTGGTGCTTAAAAACAGAGACAGTAAAACACAATGTTTAGGAACATGCTCCATATTCTATATTCATAATCCACTAAGTTCACATTCTGTTTTATCCACTTTGTTCCCAAGCCTTTCTTTTCGATGTGTTTGAAGACTTTTAAGTATGAAAAAATTTTAGTCTATAAATGGCAGAAAGAATTATGAATGCCTGCAACTTTTGAAAGCTCTTACAAAAATCTTCTGTCATGCATTTGCAAATGAATTCAGTTAGATTTCTCAAAAGCACTTTTTTATTAAAAGTGTTCTCCTATTTCCATTTCTGTGGCAGAAGTTCGATGTTTTATCTTCTTTATATGTAGGAGGAAATTGCTGAAATGCCCTTAACGAATACCTGGCTCATGCTCCATGTTCAGATGTCAACACAAATGTCACCTCCTTGTAGAGGCCTCCTCTGAGGAGGTCGTCTACTCTAGTTCCCTACACCTGTTCTCATCACATCTGCCTTAGTCATGTGTACATATCACTCTGTCATCTTGCGGTCCCTCTATAGATATTTCTTAATTGGTCATTCTGTTATATGACCCTGGGTCCCAGAAGACAAGAACTTTTTCTTGACTTGCACCATAACCCCAGCTCCTAGATAGTGCATTTTTAATAATTACTCACTGGATAAATAAACAAAGGCAAGTTAAATAAGGAATCTCACACTTGGCAAATCATCTTAAAGACTCATCGACTGTTAGAACTTGGAAAGAACATTTCGTCAATCAAACAGTGGCTCAGAAGAGTGACACCCACAACTATGAAGTACTGTGGTCCTAGATCTTTCTTAGTGTCACTTTATACTGTGGACAGCATTGTTTCTGACATATAATAAGCAGATGCTGGCATCTTCAGGTCCCCCTGGCTTTGGGGCTGGTGCAGGCCCTATGCACCAGGAGGGCCCATTTTGCATGCAGTTGTTTATGTTTCCCTTTTCACTTCTCCAGTTTTATGCATTAGTGATTTATTGCAGAGTCAGCATGGGGGCGGAGGGCTATTTCAGTAGAGTGCCATCATAGGAGGTGTATAAGTGTTCTGTCCAGTCTTTATAACTTGATAAAATTCATAGAATAGACAGAAAAGACTTCTTTTTCTTATACTGCTACACCAAGTCTGACTAGAATATTGTCAGTGGCTCATAAGACAGATGTAGGTGGCTTCCCAGTCCAAGCCTGAGTGGTGAAGCCCCTCAGGATGGGGAGGATTCTGAGCAGCAGGTAAATTGGGATGTCCTTCCTCTTGGGGCTGGACCATGTGGCCTGCACACCAGCCCCACGAGAATCCATAGCATTCTGCGGAGTGGCTGTGAAGTCATCTTAAAAAAATGATCTTCATTTCACTGTGAACTAAAATACATGGGCCAGAAAGTAGAGGAATAACTATAATTTTCTGAGAAAAATTCTTAAGATAGTACCAGAAACCTGGCATTTTAAATTATAGCTCTCGCTTTGTGATGTATTATCTGAAGTCTGTAATCTTCACTGTCTAGCTGCTCAGGGGCTCTGCCTAGTCAGATTTCTGCATCTGCAAAGCTGGACTTCAGGGGCATCTAGAAGGGGGGTTGGAGGCGGATTGGGACCCTAGTTGTTACCTGGCCTCAGTCTCCCTGGAGAGCACTCCCTTCTCCATCTATTTATAATATACTCCCATTTCCTCCCAACTGCTCAGAAGTATTCAAAGGTTTGTGTTTTGATGGCTTAAATCCCTTTGGTGATATTCTCAGTGCCATCAATAGCTATACGAATACTTTCGGTTATATAAGAAATAATGAATGAGAGCCTGCTAAGGAGGGCCTGGGAGCTTGGCCCTGACTCCACAATTTCTCTGCGTATGACCTCGGACTGTTTTCTAACTTGTATGTATTTCACTTTCCTTTCTGCAAGTGTGAACAATGATGATGATGACCACCTCACAGAGTTGTTACAAAGATTAAGTGAGCAGAAGATAGAAAAAAAATTAGACAAGCGCTTGGCGCAGAGTGAGTACAAGTGAAATTTAAGTCTTGGTACTGCTCTGATACAATGAAGAACAGGGTCCAGCCCCAGCCCTCGTGGCTGCTGCAGCTCAGTGAGAGGCAGAAATTTAAATGAGCATCTATAACGATGCCCTCGGTGCTGTGATAGGGTCCTTTATTGGTGTCCACACATGGGAGGGACACCAAGTCAGGCCATCATGTCTCATTTCTTTTGGAATTTATTCAAACAATCTGCTTATCAGCTCTTCTTTCATTTTAACAGCCAGCTTTCTGGAGACAATGTCTTAGCATTAAACCTTGGCCTTGAAACCTTCGGATCATGGGACTCTGAAAGCTTCGGTGAAAGGAAGCAGCAGAGTTAAAACTAAAACCCAATTAGGCAAATTCACGGAACTCCATAGCTCTGCTTATGGGAACCTGTTGGGATGTGTACAGAGAAGGCCTATTTTTAACATGATCAGATTTGTACTGATTCGATTAGAGCAAAAAGGCAAACTTAACGGAGGAGAAAGAGGTTAATGCCCTCCTGAGCCTGTCTCCAAAGTTCAGAGCTGGTCTATTTTTGAACAATGAGTATGAAGAGCCCTGGGCTGAAAATAGGTTCAGATCATGTGTCCCGGGAGAATATGGGACGTCAATATATTTCATTTTCACAGAACATGGACTGGGCTGAGAGTATAATACTGTCCTTCTGACCTTTAATTCGTCGGATAGACTGTCAGGGAAGACAGCATAAGTTGCATGCATATTTATCTAGTGCCATTCTAAAGCATTTTTTAAAAGTAAATACTTGTCAATTTTTTTAAATGCCTTCTAAAAATGTGCTTAGTTAAAATGAACTAAAACAGGCTAGAGTCATAGTACTGTAAAGCTATACTGAGATCTTATAAATTATCAGATACTCGTATAACAAGGTAACAAAAGGCAAGACAATTATATAAGTAACCTGGTCATTTCGTGGTCATCTTACGGAGCAAAGAAACTGGGTCTTCTCTCTTTCTGCCTAGAGTTTTTCTCCTGAACCTCTAGTTTCTAGAAAACAAACAGACAAAAACATTTATAGATTTCTAAACATGTGCAGGACATTGATCCAGTGTAGTGGGAAGGTAAATAGTAAAATGTGGTTTCCAGTCTCAAGGTTCTTACTATGTGCTCGTAGAGACAAGCTATAAATACATAAAAAAAATGAAGAAAAATTAAAACGCATTACTAAAAATACAGGGCATGTAGGAAGTCATATATGATTAATTGCAGAGAAAAACAGATACTCTTTACTAAATTTCAAAATAGATTAAAGCCCCTTGGCCAGTGTGGCTCAGTTGGTTGGGCACCGTCTGGTGCACCAAAAGGTTGCCGGTTCAATTCCTGGTCAGGGCACGTGCCGGGTTGTGGGTGTGCAGGAGGCAGCCAATTGATGTTTTACTATCACATTGATGCTTCTCTCTCTCTCCCTTCCTCTCTAAAACAATTAAAAATCTTTAAAAAACTAGATTAAATACTTAAAAATAAGGAAAACCCTTCTTGATATGGGTCTTGGCAATACTTTTTTGGACACAAAACCTAAAGCACAAGCAAAAAAATAATAAATAAGTGGGCTTACCCTAAACTAAAAGTTTCTGCAGCGGAAAAGAAACAAAATGAAAAGTCAGCCTGTGGAAGGGGAAACATTAGCAGACCACGCACGTGATAAGGGGTTAATGCCCAAAATACCCAAGAAACTCATTCAACTCAATAGCAAGAAAATAAAAAGTCCAATTTAAATAAATGGGCAAATTACCTGAATTAACCTGTTTCCCCCCAAGAGTATATTCAAACGAGCGGGGACATGGAAGGGTGCTAAGCTTCACTAATCGTTAGGGAAACGCAAGTCGAAACCAATGAGGTGTCATCGCCAACGTTACACCAAATGCAAATCAAGGAGATGGCAGCTCAGGCCTATTAGAAGGGCTGTGATAAGAAAGACGAGATGGCACGTGCTGGGGAGGGTGTGGGGCAGGGAGCCGGGAAACTGGACGGGGCGCGGGGCAGTGATCTGTGATTTGAGGGGGGAGGCCAGACGGCTGGGCCTGCCCCCGAGTTTCCCTGCCGCTGCGTCATCGCCGGCCCGGTTTCTCTGAGCGGCGCTCTTCATTCCTAGGACCTCAGAACTCCGTCCTGCGCTGATACGTGTGTAATTCCACTTAGTGAGATCCTGGATTCGGCAAATTCGTAGGGACGGAAAGTGGAAGAGGGGTGGCCGGGGACGGGTGGGGGGCAGGGAGCGCTTGCTGCATGGTGACGGCGGTTTTGTGCAGGGCGAGCAAGTCTCAGACGCAGACGTGGCGCCGGCTCCCCGGCGCTGGGAAGACACCTGTGAACTGTACACGTGGGAGCAGTTAAACAGGCAGAGCCACACATGTTGGTACATACATATGATGAAAATTTAGACGTTACTCTTATAAACTAGCACCCAGTGCTCTGACTGCACCCAGAGCCATGTCCACCCCCCGCTGCGCCCCCACCCGGAGGCCCAGGCGCCCCACTGGGTAGGGAGCAGGCCGGCTTCCCGGGTGACCGGTCTCCCTGGATTCCTCTCCCCGACGGCAGCGCTCAGAGGCCGCTGAAGTGTGTGGGTCGCGTCCCACACGCAGCTTCGCCCTCCCCACCGCGGCGCCAGCCAGGCTCCTCTTTTCTCAGGGTTCTGGAAGCTGGGCCTTTAGGATCAGTGCGTGAGCAGGTTTGGATTCTTCTGAGGCCTCTCTCCTGCGCCGACAGGTGGGCTCCTTGTCCCTCTGTCCTCACGTGGCCTCTTCTCTGTGCCTGCACATCCTCGGTGCCTCTGTGCGTCCAAAATTCCTCTTATCAGGACATCAGTCGGATTGGATCAGGGCCACTCTAACAGCTTCCTTTTAACTTAATTACTTCTCTAGAGGCCTGTGTCCTCTGAATACAGTCACATTCCAAGGTATCGGACGTTAGGGGCTTCAACCTATGAATTTGGGGGGACACAAGCACTTGTCAACATATGCATTGTTCCATTCGAGTCTAACTGATGCGACAGAGAAGTGAGTGTTTAACGCATCTCAGGACTCCTGCCTGCTTTCCCCAGGTCCAGGCATACATACATGGATTGTCAGACACGGAGTGTTTCTATTCCTCACCTGCTAGTGATGAAAATGAATTTATGTGGATGATATTAGAAAATTCCAAATACAGGTTTTTGTCAAATTCTCCAGATCATCTTCTACAAGAATTAAGACTTTTCGTTCACTCATCTGTCTGCTGGTTCTGTTTTAATAATATTTTTAGATTAGCACACGTACGGATGTCTGTTTGCTGTATTGGACGGTTCGCGTCCATCTGTTTTACTTTGTCCAACAGGCTGCTTCCTCTTCTGCACAAGCACGTCTCACCCCTGCCTGCAGCCTGCAGGCGGCCGGAGCACCTCCTGCCGGAACCTACACAGATCCTTGCTCAGCCTCGGCCTGGGATACCACCGAGGGGCTCAAACGCAGCCTGTGACAAACACTGTCATTGCCGATATGCAGTTCTTTGATTTAGTTTTTCGGTCTTTTTCTACCTCTTTTTCTTTCTTTCATAATCAAATTTAAGCGAATGCTGAGAGTATTTTCTGTCACCTGCTGTCATTCTGCGTGGTACCTAACAAAGCAATATGCTTCTGTGTCCTAGGAAAGCAAACCAGGGGGACCGGGCTAAGACTAGATTAATCTCAAACTTCCTTTGCATTCACACCGTAAGGTTGAACTGTGAGTCCACACCTCAAAACGAAATTAGGTGCTTATGAAAGCTGTGACTGCAGCAACCGTGAAAGCCATGGAGCGTCTGCCGCTCAACATGCAGCTTGTTCCCAACCGTCTTTAACAAGCAGGCAGGCCAGCTCCAGTTCAGCCGCTTAATCATAGCGGGCCATAGTATATGCAGAGATTTTAGGCCAATTACCTTTTAACTCATAATTTGAGGCGACTGTTAATGTAGCAAGTAATGATGTAGCTGACTTGCAAAGCAACTATGGTGAAAACGCTAAAGGTGCCCGATTGCAGAGGTCACTGCCTACTCTTCACGGCTGCTGGACTTCCCTGCTGTACCTCTGAGTAACACAAGATGGAATAGTGTGGCCATTAAGAAGAATGGCAATGAGGCCCATGTCTCATAATGAGAACTATTTCATGTTACAAAAGTGGAGGGGAAAAAACAAATATTGAATATGTATTATGATTACAACTATATGAAGGTGAATTAGAGATCATCTTAAGGACATAATAAATATATAAAGTTACTTTTATTAAGGAGACGGGAATACAGAGATTTTTTTCTCTTATGTAGTTTAAGGAATGTGTATATATTAATTTTGTTTTCAAAGATTTTTAAAAATACAACTTTTTTGCTAACACAAAAATACTTTAATAAGATGAAAAAGTATAATAAACTAAAATTGAGGCACTCTGTGTTAATTCATCAAATCTTCCCTGGATCTCTAACTCCTTTAATTTCCCCAACATAAATACAGGGTGGGGCAAAAGTAGGGTTACATTTGCGGGTATGCGAAACACAGAGTTTATTCTTGTATTGTTATTTATTAATTATTGTATTATTTTTCATACGGATAACTGTGTACCTACCTACCTTTGCCCCTCCCTGTGTTGAAGGGAAGTATTTCTTACTTTTGAAGTTCGTGACATAATTTTTGATATTCAGATTATTTAGAACTTGCACTAAAAGCTCTCTTTAAAAAACAAGACAAGATGATCACAACTAAGAAACATCTCATTGTAAATGCTCCCTAATAGGACACAGAAATCAAAGCAATTGCTCTGAGCTTAGGAAATTAAAGTAGTACGTAACCTGCAAGTCAATGTTTGGATAAATGTTTAAAACATTTTAAGCAGTAAGATCTGCTCATATGGGCTGATTTTCTTATACATTCGGTCAGCATCTTGCAATTTAGAAGACCAACCACCAGATCAATAGGACCCACTTAGGAATGCTGAGGGAAATCTATTTTTTAAATTGCTCCCATGTGTTTCCTTTTTATTAAAGAAATGGGATGTGTATGTAATTTATAATTCACCTTTCAAATTTATTATAACAACAGGCCAGCTTTATCATAAGAATTCTGTATTTTATGCCTGGACTTTGGCCAAAAGGGAATTTTATTGACTGTGCCCTAAGAATGTCTTGTCATTTTCTCCTTCTGAACCCCTGCACCCACCTCAACTTTGTCTTTAATAACCAGTCCCCAACGTAACATTTTAAAAAAATTATCTTTATTGTTGAAAGAATTACAGATGTCCCCCTTTTCCCCCCACTGATCCCCTCCACCCCACATCCGCCCCCCCCAGGCCTCCCCCACACTGTCTGTGTCCGTGGGTTATGCACATGAGCATACACGTTCTTCGATTCATCTCTCCCCACCCACTCCCCCACCCCGTCTTCCCTCTGAGATTCCTCAGTCTGTTCCATGTTCAACATTTTTAAAACTCAGACCCATATTCTCTTACCAAATTACACTGAAATCTTTTACTTTTCTTTGAAATCTTATAGAATACATATTCTCTACTGTTTATTTGCCCTTAAACAGATATTGTTTTATAATAGTTACAATGGTTAGTTTAGATAGCATTGAATGAACTTCGTTTAATCACGATGGTCATCTACCATAGAGTTACTAGTGTTCTCTCTGTTTTACAAATGAGAAGGTTAAGATTTGAAGAGTTTGAGCCCCTTTCTATGGGTAGAGGCATAGGATATGTATGAGGGTAAAATAAATTAATACTTGTCAGCATTTAAAGCAATACCAGGAACCCAGCAAAAACCCAGCAAGTATTGTCTCTTATTTTTATTATGTTTCATTCTTAAAATTATCCCTGCCTTAAAGAAAAAGCCCTAACGTACCAATTACACTGTTTTGATTGTATCTAGTCCAGGTTACTAAATTGGGGAGAAATTAGGGCAACGTCAGCAACAGTTCATTTTTAGGATGTTCCAGGTGACGAAGTTTCCGTTGATATGGATTTAACCAAATGTGCTTCTTGTTTCTAATGATCGTGTAGAGAGAGGTCTGCCTGCCTGGACGTCTGTCTGATGTAAGTTCTTAGAAGGAAGCTCTTCTGTGTGCTGCCCAGTGTAAAAGGCAGGGTGTGTTGGGGGCAGGGGTTTAGCAATGTAACAGCAGCTCTGTTTCTTTAAGATTGCTCAGTGATTCATTATTGTAATGACAGTAATTATATTTATAGCTACCATGCTTAAAGCTTATTTAGAACTATACTGAGTAGAATAAAATAATGTAGAATGGAAGAAAACTAAGTGTTTCACACAATGGAACTTTCCACAATACTTAAGTTATCAGTAAGGAATTTTACTGTAAGAGGAGCCTTAAAATATTGCTATTCTTTTTAATTATAACCAAACAATATTGCTTAAACTTTCCCTGTGTCTCAGAGTCTGCATGGTTCCAAAGCACAGATTCGTCGTTCACATACACCCTTTTTGAAGCAATCTAAATACATAAACCCCACTTTTCCTGATTGTCATAGAGTTAAACAAGCTAGGAAACAAATTACCAGTAAGACAATAACAGTAAAACATTCCATTGAGAATGAAAAGACAGGCCACAGATGGGAAGAAGATATTTGCAATGCATATCCCAACCAACAAAGAACTTATGTCCGGACTGTCATGTAGAAAAACAATAGAAAAATCAGGGAAAACTCTTGACTGGGCACTTCACCAAATGGGATGGTCATCTGACCAGTAATGAGCATAACAATATTAATCATTGGGGAAATGTAAAAGTAAAACACAACAAGAACCCCGGCCAGTGTTGCTCAGTGGCTGAGTGTCAGCCCACGATCCAGGAGGTCATGGTTTGATTCCCAGTCAGAGCACATGCCGGGGTTGGGGGCCGGATCCCCAGTAGCGGGCATGCAGGAGGCAGCTGATCAAGGATGTTTCTGTCTCTCTCTCCCTCTCTCTTCTCTCTGAGATCAATAAAAACAGTATAAAAAACCACAATGAGAAAAAGGAAAAAAGTAATAAGATATCTCTGCATATCTGCTAATGTCTAAAATTATGATGACATCAAATTCTTTCAAAGATGCAGAACAGCTGGAACTTTATATGTGGCTGCTATGTGAAAAAAATAATGCAATCATTTTAGAAAGCTTTTGGCGAAGTCTACGAAAGTGTATCCATGCTTATCTGATTACCTGGCACTTCCATCCTAAGGTAAATATTCAAGAGAAAGCCATGCCTGAGCCGCTGCAGGCATGTTCATAACAGGCTTGCCGTATTAGCCTAAAACTGGAAGCAGCCCACCTGTCGTGGGGATTAAGTGGATAGATTATGGCTTAGTCATCAACGAAATACAGCCTGAAATATGAAAAGCAGGGAGATGGAAAGGGGTGTCTGTCTCAATCCATTTTTTTCCTATCAAATATTTGTTCGAATTCACAGTTTCAATCAGAGAGTGTGTATATGGAAGTAAGTCTCACAGAGAGAGGGAAAATGAATGGATTCCTTCAAGCACTGGGGATAAGAGATCACCCTGCAGTGTTATACTTGGGGTGCCCCCAGCAGGCGCCCCTGGATATGCGATGCACCCCGGAGGAGCTGCTCACACCGACAAACACCAGTTCCAGTGTTTGTAAAATAGACTTTCAGATATTTTCTAAACTGAAAGGTGAGGGAACAATGAAGAGAGGAATCTGTGTAGTTCACACTGAAAAGCATAGGTGAGAGCCGTCTATTATTTTTGTTTGAAAACTCATTTTCTCTGCAGCCTGACTCGCTGCCCATTTCCTCCGCAGGTTTCTCCTATGTCATCTTACATGTAAAACCTGTGCCTTTTAAACAGCCAATCCGGTCGTTTTAACGACATGTCTTTGTCTGCTTTTAGCTCCATTTCCCCATTTATCTTCCTGCGGTGTTTGTATAGAAGTATTTTAATAGTAGAGAGCTCATTTTTATACACGCGGCACTTGTTTCTCAAGCAGTTGCTGGGGAAAGCCGTGCAAGAGTTTCGGTACCGGCCCAGGAGAAGCAAAGCTAAGGCGCGAGCGCTTTCTCCCGACCAGGCGCCACCTTCCCCCTTCCCTTCCCCCTCCTTCCAGTCGCACCACGGGCGTGTTTATTGAGCACTTGCTACGTTCTGAACCGTATTTAACCAATCCCCCGCCCCGCAGCTCTTGAGCACCATTAAAACTGCCCACAGACTGCCCTGGCTTCGCCCGCCATGGAGTCACCTGTCATCACGTGGGTCTGGGTGGTGCCGCCCCAAGGACCGCGCTTCACATCTTTCTCCTACTTATGTTCCCATGTTCATTTTCTGGTTCTTGCTGCTGACTCTTAAATACTTACAACCCTCCCTGAAGCTCCACTGTTAGAGACACTTCTCTGCTCTGCTAAAGGCATGAGATACTGTTGAGGATGAAATATCTTTTCCACTGGGGACCCACATGCCTGCGCCCGCCGTGTCAGCTGGAATTTGTTTGGGCCTGTCCCGGGATCGTAGCAGGTCATTAGCGAAACCATCTTCCCCAGTCTTGGCTCCAGAGTCCTGGAGAACTAATTTCCCCAAAGCGGGGAATTTGGGCCTCGGGCTCCGTGGATACCTCTCCACGCTCCTCCCCTGAGGTCACTACAGTTACTGTGTGTCTTAAGGAAGATAAAAAATCAGGCCCGCCCTTTTCTTTTGGGGGCTCATTGGAGAAGAAATTTCTGAGAAATGGTGTTGTGGTAAATTTTAGATGCCCATTGTTTATTCTGTTACTATCTGACTTGCAAAATAGAAAGTGGCCGGTCCCATATCCCCGTTTGGTTCAGAGAGATGTCCAATCTGGACTAGAGTCCACGGAATGAAGTTAAACATGTAGATCTTCTAACTTAGAATTGACCCGCCCGGAAATAAAGTCAGGAAAAGTGGATCCCGACCTCTCTCCAGCCCAAGGCTTCGATGGGGACATGAGAGGCCGTGAAGGGTGATTTTCTGATCTGGCCTAGGAGCAGACCAAATTCACAACTCGAGGTTAGACTGAGAGGCCCCTTTACGTAAGCCGCCCCTGCCCTCTGGTTGTCCTCCCTCCCGTGCCAACGATGCTCAGGGAAACACCAAAATGCTGTGGCCTGGTGGCAGGCCCCGGTTCCAAAGTCCCCGTTGGCGGCTGTGAGTTTGATTGTTAAACCCCGGGGAGCACAGATGTGGCCAGTCGGCAATGATGTGGCTTCCTTTCTTCAGAAACAAGACCAAAAAGACAAAATTCCTTCCCCTTTTACATAAGGAATAATAAGTGGGAAGCTGTCCAGGGGGAGCCCCGCACATGGGCACCTGCCACGCCCCGAGGGGTAGCTGTGCCCGCGCACTGAGCTGGGAAACTGGGCTCCACGGGAGTGAGGCGGGCCCGGGCCTCGCGGCCACAGGCGGGTCCCTCGCGTCCAGGCCCGGGGGCCCTGCGTTCAAGCCGCACTGTCGCCGTCGCGGTGCGCACTGTCCGGGCGGGTGAGCGTGCTTCCCCCGAGCCGGCGGCCTCTCTAACGCCCTCTCCCCCGCCTCCAGGAGATAGTCAACTTCAACTGCCGGAAGCTCGTGGCCACCATGCCCCTGTTCGCCAACGCCGACCCCAACTTCGTCACCGCCATGCTGAGCAAGCTGCGGTTCGAGGTGTTTCAGCCTGGAGATTACATCATCCGAGAAGGAGCGGTGGGCAAGAAAATGTACTTCATTCAGCACGGGGTTGCCGGCGTCATCACCAAGTCCAGCAAAGAGATGAAGCTCACCGACGGCTCCTACTTCGGAGGTGAGTGCGAAAGCAAGGCCAGCGGGCGGCAGGCAGTGAGTGGCTCGGGGTTACAGGTCCTCTCGAGAGTTTTGGAGATGTCAGAATGTTGGCTTGTTGGTTTTCCGTATAAATCCGTATTTGAATTGTGATAAAAAGTGTCCATAATGGCATGTTTTCGCATATCAGGCCTCGTCAAGCTCAATGTGGAAATGTCCCTCAACACCAAAAACCCGGGGTGCGTCCCTCAGAAGAAGGCAGGAAGTCTGCCTTCGGTATCCGCAGGTTTGTCCTGCAGGAGGAATTCAAGGGAAAGTGTTTTTCTTCTCACCAGTGAGGGGCTCAGGAAGTGCTCCTTACAAAGTGCTCCTTATTATTTCAAACTCATCCTTCCCAGACCTTAGCCTTTTGCATCTCTTTGAAGGCTTCTCTATCACAATCCATGTATCCCAACTGTGTCTCCATAGAACTTCTCATAGCTCCCCAGAGTCCTAGTCTCAGGGAACCTCCCACTGAATTGGTACCTGTCTTCCTTTAGCGATTAGACGGCAAGTGTGGCATCAGAGGAGCAGCTTGAAAGTCAAAGATGCCCAGGCCCCATCCATCAGAGATTCTGGTTCAGGAAGTCCAGGCTGAAGACACATTTTTGTTTGTTTATTAGAGAGTAATCGGCCAGTGTATCTTGCGTCACAAGGGAGGAGGGTGCGGGGGGACTAGATGAAAGAAGGTGAAGGGATTAGCCGAAGAACAGACATGCGTAGCCCATGGGCCCCGACAACAGTGAGGTGGTGGCTGGAGGGAAAGGGTGGGGGCCGGGCGGAGGTGGGCAAAGGGGGGGGAAACTCAGGGACGTCTGTAATAGCGTCAACAATAAAAAAAATCGCTAGTAATAAAGGGAAAGTATTCAAATCAAATTAATCGGAGTTGAGAACCAGTTGATGTATTACATTTTGTGTTTTATAATAATAATAATAATAATAATAATCTGAGTTTAAGAAGTTTTCTTCAGTAACAGGTAAGAAATACTTATTAGAAAAGGTTTATAATTGTATTAAATGCTTTTGGGAAATTTATCGGAATAACCATAAGGCTCTTATACATTAATCTACTGCTGAGTAAAACATACAATTCAAATAAATAGCTTCTTTGACTTCCCGCTCACCCATTAAGGACAGTTTGAAGCTTCCGTCTTTTCCTGTCTTGCCTCTTTCCTCCCTTGTCACTGATCTGCGTTGCCTCATGAGCCCCTTGGCCCTTTTGTGGAGATTGTGCTAAGAGAAAAGAGCAGCTTAGGAGATGCTGAGAACCTAAAGGGTTCTGTGTGAGAGAGCGCGGAGAAGTCACGTTCGAATGAAGAAAAGAGAGAGCAGAGGAAAGCGGCAGAGTAAGAAATAAACGTATGATCTATGAGCCTTGTTTGGCAGAAGGTGGTTTGGAGGGAAGACATTTTTGAGGCAATTAAAGGAGCTGTGTTATAAATATGAAAACGTTAGACATTAGCAAGCTGTACCTTCTCAAAGCCATCCACAGCCCAGCTGGTGGGGCTCAGTGGTTGAGCATTGACCTGGGGACCAAGAGGTCACCTGTTCGATTCTCAGTCAGGGCACATGCCTGGGGTTGCGGCTCTATCCCCAGTGGGGGCCTGCAGGAGGCAGCTGACTGATGTTTCTCTCTCTCTCTCCCTCTCCCTTCCTCTCTCTTTAAAAATCAATAAAAACATACGAGCTGAGCTCAAAGTGGTATCCAGAAAAGGGACCGAGATGAAACTATAAGTCATCCTAGTGATGGGCCGAGAGCTCTAACTTAGCTCGTGTGGGAAGGCCGTGAACAGTGAACCAGAACTGGAGTTAATGCGCTGGAGTCCTGATGGGCTTGAGAACTTGCTGAGGTCAGAGCAGTAGAATAAATTGAGCTGCAGATACAAGGAGTGGTGATGTGAAGGGGAGTCAGCTGTTGGTTGGTGACCCTGAAGTCGAGGAGATCACCATTCAAATACTGGCTGCCTAGGAATTTAAAAATGAAAGATAGTAGTGAGCTAGTTAAAGAAGCTGAGAACAATGTGCTGGATGAACCGTTCCAGGCATCCCGAGGCCCAGTGGTCATCGGCCTTCAATGTTACGACAGGAATGGTCTGCGTTTCAACGGAGGCTACTTAAACTAAATCAAGTCGACACTTTTAAGATTATTTTTTCTTTGACATATTACACTCTTTTCCTTATTTTCTCTCCATCTCTAATTTTTCTTTGTGATTTCTTTGCAACATTTATTTTTAAAAAGATGCACAGAAACCACAGGACTGAAAGATCCTTATTATGCTGAAAACATAGAGATCATTTTACAGTCACTTTTGTGTTCTCACCCTCAGCATATTCCCTGAGACATCGTTTTTATTGACTGAATCTAATTTTGGAGTCATCATTAACTGAATAGTATTTCATATCATTAAGTTAGTTATCAACCTTGTGACAAATGATCTCTATTTATATATTTTTTTCCATTTTCCAACATAAAATGTCTACTCTTTTTGTTTCTCCCATGAGGCCCTAAATGTGAACCGCAAGTTTCTAAATGTGAACCGCACCATTAGACCTGGCGTTTTGGTAAAACCCAGCTTGTTGCTGAGAAGATTCCTTTTCGGTCCCTTTCTTGACTGCTCCTGTCTTTTCCTCTCCAGCCTCGCCCTGGGCTTCCAGAGCCTCGACGCCACGTCGCTAAAACCCGCCCCACTTAAGCCGGTGTAATGCAGGAGCTACCCTTAGGAAACTGCTCCCAGTCCTTGGATAGAAGTCGTGCAGAATATCATTCTGCCGTGAGGCTCTTTAAGGACCCTGTCATGCTTCACTGTGTTCGCGGGGTCTAGGAGAGTTTCCATGCGGGGAGGAGCGTGTACCTGGCTAAGCGCACAGCAGCCAAGTGAGCAAGTGCAGGGCCTGCGTGGAAAACGCTGGCCTTCGGATTTTTATTTCTAATGCCGTCTCCTTCTCTCACCTCTGCTGGTCTACACTGTCACCCCCGAGAGGTGCGGTCCAGCAAGACTGCCTTTCTGGGGGCACAGTAAGTGTCCTCTGGAGGCACTACGTATACACTTGGAAGCAATTAAAATGTTTTTGACCTTCTCAGCGTCACATTTGTATCTGGTAGAAGAGTTAACAGACATGCATATGAGACCCGGGGCTCTCTTAGCGCAGCTCCTGCATTTAAACCTCCTTAAGGCCTGATCTGAGAAATGCACCGGCTCACGCTGTTCGTGATGGGCAGCGCGCTCTGAACGGGTTCCTCTGGACGGCGGTGGTGCCCGCGGTTACTTCGCGGGCCTCACTGCGGGGGACAGATGGCTGCCTCCTCGCCCGCCGTGTCCTCATTTCAACTCTGTCTCCCGCCCGCTCCCTTTCCATGTGGCCTTCCGCTGGCGCTGACAACGGAGGCTTTTTATTCTGGGCCCGGGTTTTACTTCCTCTTAAATTTAGACCTTCCCTTTGCCTCTGAGGGGCCACCGGGCTAAACCCCGACAGCGGTGCAGAGATCTCCCCATTAAACTGTGCCCCGCGTGCAACTGGAAGGTGCCTGAGGAGCCGGAGCATATGGTGCTGCTTGGTGGTTCTCTGCTCATAAAGTTGCAAAGTAAATGATCAGATTCTATCTTTAGGAACAAAACTAGGGAACGATTAGGAAGCGGCATCCAGGGAGCCGGGTTCCTGTTCCGTCTCTGGTGATGGGACCCGACCGCATGCCCCCTGGGCAGCTTGGTTACCGCCTGGGGCCTTTGGAGCATCGCCTGCAAAGTGATTATTAGGACAGAAACTCTGCAGCCTGCCAGCTCCATGACTCGCTGGAATGGGGCTCCTGGGGGCGCATCCTTTTAGCAGTTTGCCGCTTCTAATAGCTTCCTGAGCATCTAGAATGTCTTCCTGCCTATTCTAGAGGCCACGTTATTTTTAAAGGAAGGCTGTGTATTTTGTTTGCGATATTATAGTTAGGATGTTTTCTAGGACGAGACCCTAGGTTTTAAAAAAGAAATGGGGGCAGGTAACGTGTGTGATGATTCATGTTCTGGTGTATAAAAACGAACCTCAGCTCCGTTTTGGGAGGGCAGTGAACAGAATAGAAAGTGTCAGGGGCGGGCTGTGAAGTTCTTCGAAATGAGACAGGAGTGTTCAAGGGCGCGGTCGTCAGAGTCGGATCCGAGATGCTGCTGGGCCTTGAGAAAGTCACTGACCTCCAAGCCCGTTTCCACGTCTGTCAGATCAGGAGAGTAAGTCCCACCCCCTTGGGCTCGCTTAGAGGACTGGGCGGCTTGGGCATCCCTAGGAGCTTGGCATAGCCCTGGGACACGGCCTGTGCCGTGTCGTTGGGCAGTGGCAGGCACGGGGCCGCGCAGCAGAGCCGAGGGACACGGGGGAGACGTGGCCGAGGCATTGCTGCCGCAGCACCCACGCCAGGTAGGTCAGCACGGGGCACCCAGCTGTCCGTTTGTGCCGTCTCCTGAGTCACCGTTAGTCTGCGTCCACGGGCAATGAAGTTCACTCGAAATTAATGTGTGTGAGTGGTGAGGGTGGGGTGGGGTAAATAATCTCGAAAGCTTTTGTACACTGAAGATCACCTCATCTCAGCACTCTCATTTCCTCATGCCACACACGTGAGCATGGCTGTGCAAACACACGCCCAAGAAATAATGCTGTAGGATCATCCAAATCCTCTAAACAACTAGCGCTCCGTGTGCCAGACATTGTCCTAAATAAGTTCACGTATGTCATGTAACTCCATATTAGATTAAAATACCTACAGGATATATAATCTTTACCATTTTCAGTATCAACTTCCCAAGTGCGTTAGAATCGAGATGGAAGAGCAAACGTGTTTTTAAGAACTAAATTATTCAGAAACATTTTGGTAACATTTAGAATGAGGAGGGATCCGATCCATGATCTCATGTCCTTGTACAAATGAGGGGCTGGAGGGCTCCTGGGCCAGAGCCCTGAGGTGACAAGGATGGGTCACGACTCCAGGACCTGCTCTTCCTGCAGTAACAGGTGCATGTTCCTAAGGCATTACCAGTCATGTTGCTTTATGGCGTTTAAGGCAACAAGGATTCTTTCCTCTTAGATTGAATGAGATTGAAATGTTGGAATATCCTCAGCAAATTTAAAATGCCAGAAGTATTTAAATAAGTTTCCTTGTCCCGCATGCTGTATGTGACAAGAGACACATTAACGACACAGTAATGTTTTAATGGCATGTAGTGAGTGGTTCCCTTTGCTAGGATATGTGTGCGTGCGCCCCAAAGAAAGGAACAGAAGGTTCCAAAGACGTGTCTAAATATTCTTGATGCCAGGAAGACAGTTCACAGGCTCTCGCACTCACACAGTTATACTGGACACGAAGGAGAACATTCGTTAAAGTCTAATAAATATCAGACTCTTTAAAGAAATAGCATTGGAAAATGTAATTGGATTCGTCGCCCAGTGATTGGCTCACTTATTAATTCAGTACGTACTGATTTACTCTCTTGTTGTAAGGACTTAAAATGAGCGCATTAACAGTTCTCACTTTCTTGGAGTTTATAAGATATTTGTAAGGATGGAACAAGCACCGATGCCTCCTGCCTCAACAAGGGACTGGAAATATTGGAACAATACTTATTAAATCCTGAAATCATTTTGTGTGCATAACTTACACGTCTGTGCCTGTATTGCTATAAGTTAGACGAGACGATGCAATATAAATATTTAGACAAACTTCTAATAGGCTATCTTTTTAAAAGAAACAATATAAGTAGGTAAAGGTGTCATTATTGCTCTCATTACAAATGTTCCAGTGAGAGGCACCAGAGCAATACTTCCACATGGTGTCCTCTGTATCTCTCCCCTTGTCCTCTCTGATTAGAAAGGAAGTGATCCAGACAAAAGTTGATGCCTCGTTGCTGAAAATCCTGGACCTGGTGAGCAATTTTTTGGCTTCCACGCTGTCAGTCCGAGCGCGGAGTTCAGAGGAAAGAAGGGACTTGAACTAATCATTCCATCAGCGTGGAGCCTGAGTGTTCCGATTGGACTTCTTCTCGGGTTAAATTAAACACACGGGAGCCTGATCACTTCCCTGCCTTGAGTGACAGAGTTACAAGATAGCACACTGTAGATGGAGATTAATTTTCTTACTAGACTCGATTTCTGTGAGCCGGGATAAGATCAGCCGCAGAAGCACAGGAGGATGTTACAGTGAAGGGGAATACGTATTGCAGGACTTCACAGTGCCTGCGCTCGGGACGGGCCGCCCTGCGTGGAAAATGTCAGGCGATTGGGGGACGATTTCAGGCAAGCAGAATTAGGGGACATTTTCAGGCAAGAAGAATTAGGCGAAATGATTGTATTTGAGCAAATCCCTTTTACATCTTAGGCTTCTACCACAGAATGTTTTCTTGCTTGACCAGCCAACAAAGTACGTTTTACATCTTAATCATAACCCCTCCCCTCAAAACCTGAACTTTATCCAGTGAAAGCTCACAGTTGTGTAAAACCTTAGGTGATGTAAAGTTCCTTAACTGTAGTTATTGAAAACCGTAAGTTTCCCTTTTGTATGTCTTCCCAAAGCTGTAAAGAGGGTTTATATGAGAAGACGGAACTGCTGGCGTCTGATACCCTGAGAAGGAGAGAACTGTGTCGCATTGTGAGCGAGTCCTAGCTCGTGCCCGGTTTTCCGAGGCCCTCAGAGTCACTCATCTGTCGTAATCACCATGTTTTGTGTGGATGTAGATTTATACCTTGTAGGTTTGCTGGAGGGCATGTGTTGTTTTGGGGGAAAGTCAGCATCCCTGCCGTGATTCATTGGAACATCTCTGGACCGAGCCCCTTTGTTGCTAGAACTGGGAAGAGAGGAAGAAACTGGTGATTGCTGGTCTTGGTCACCTTCTCAGATCACATTTTCTCAGGGACCATGGAAATGACTAAGAAGCCAGAATGCAGATACCTTAGTAATGGGAGCTGAGGGGAGCCAGTGGAGATGTTTATGCGGACTGCACCTTCCACATGCAAGGTAGGGTTTTTACAATGTCTGCACTCCAGGGCTCTGGGAATACCTGAGAATGAAGACATTTCCCACCAGCCTCTGAGTGGGAAGTCCACCGCCTTGAGGACTGAAACGGAGACACACAAGCGGCATCGGGGGAAGTGAGGTTTCATTTCCACCCAGAGGACAGCATTCCCCGACAGTATCTTGGATTCGGTGTCCAGTTCTTCGCATTTGCTGTATCACCAGACGGCTGTGCCTGAACCAAATGCCCAGGCCCTGGGCAGCCTGGGGGGGGGGGGGGGGGAGGGAACCCCACAGAGAAGGGAGGTGACTATTCTGTGGGAAAGGACGCCCCCCGAGGTCCAACTCTGCCCATGGGGCTGAAGGGGAGGGTGTGCCTTCCCACAGAAGATCCCCATCAGAAGCTTGAAGGCCGTTGCCAACATCGCCAGGAACTGGGCCCGAATTTGCTGAAATCGCGCTAACGGGGACAGAGGACGGCTGGGAAGGATGTCTGTGAAGAGCTTGCTGTCGAACCAGAGCTTCAGAATCCTGCCTGTTTGGAACCGACTTAGAGAGACATCTAACCATTCAATAAACAAAAAATGATTCGCATAGACATCAGAGGTCCCAAGACATCAGTAACCCCACGCCTATCGTGCTCTAGGCGAGCCCTGTCCCTCTGACACGTCCCCTTGTTTTATTTTCGTGGGAAGTCGTCCGTATTCCAGTTTGGTCAGTCAGGGTTTTCTGTGTCCCTCTGGAGGGTGAGTCCCTGCGGGTAAGGAACCTGTCTCACGCCTGCAGCACCTGGAGACGCCTGACGCCTGTTAGACGGTGACATAAAGGTCTTGGATGGACGGATGGATGAAGTCACGTCCGAGCAGAGCTGCATAAACCTGACAGTAGTGTGCCGAGGAAAGCGGGGATGGAATGGCAAAGCGGAGAGGAACCATATGGAGCCACTTCGGCTTCTTCCCCGCGGGAAACCCCCCCTGATGGTTGAAATCAGTCTAGCTCATTCTGAAGTAAAGCATGGCCCTCAATGTGGCCTTGGAAATTGATTTTTAAAGTAGATTTGGCCTTCTGTTATGGATGGAAACTTCTGGAAGTCTGCTCAGAGTGTGATAGGCTGACAACTAGGTTGTTTTCCCCACTGGAGATGGACCTGTCGCTCTTGTCGGGCACAGGGAGGAAGCAGAACTCTTAGGGGAGAGAAAGCAGCCCCCATCTCTCCAAACTAATGGCCCTGCGCCCTCCTGCAGAGGGAAGCTGCCAGATGGCCACCGTGCGGTCCGTGGGGCGCACAGCAGCGCGGTGGCCCGGCCGGGATGGAGCACCAGCCCCGGGCTGGGAAGCGACAGCCTCGCTCAGCTGCTCGCCGCAGGAGGCTGCCGCCCCACGGGCCCCGTAAACCGGGCTCTGCGGGAGCCCCGGGAGGGAAGGCAGAGTCGGGCAACACAGTCGGACCTGTTAAAACAAGCGTTTCGTGCACAGATGCTGCGTCTCGGAGCTGGGCTCGGATCGCTTGGCTCCTGCTTAGCTATCAACTAGGAATATTTTTGTTTCAGTTCCTTTTAATTTTCATCTTCACGGCAATTTCTTTGAATGCACCTTCTGCCTCTAAGACATTTTGAAAATGTTCGTTGGGAAGGAAAAGGCTTACAGTGGATTAAAATAGTCTCTTTTCTTTATGAGCAACGCTTTAATCAGCCCAGTGCAATATCTGAAGGGGGGCCTGGTGGGACAGGAGTGACTTCGCGTGGACTGAGGCTCCAAGGTGGCCTGATTACCAACCAGTTATTTAGCTTTAAGTAGGTTAACCGAATTCCTTTAGCTGAGCGCAGTCGTCTGTAAGAAAGGATAACTCAGTTTGCAGGGAGGTGGCAAGGACTGATTGTGTATGTGTGTGTGTGTACGCGTGGGTCTTGTATGTATAATGCCAGACTCGCTTTGCTAAAGTGGAAGCCGACACAAAGTCAAGCGTTCATTTGCTGCAGCAGCCCAGCTCCCTCAGCATAGTCACAGACACCTACGCATCCATTTAGTGAATACTGGCCACGGGGTGGTGTGCTCAGGGCGACGGGCCCCGCCTTCCAGCATCTTCCTACTGTCTCAAGGTCTCAGATAACTCTGAAAAATAGCATTTTCCAGCAAGAGTCTCTAGACAGACCTCCCGGTCAAAGCCGATAGCTGGTAACATTTTCACCCGTGGCAGAAGCTCTTCGCCCGCCTCCTCAACGCGCCTGCTCGACCTCCTCCTCACTCGGACTCCTCCGGCAGGCCCGCGCCGGCCTCCGGGCTGCCCCGAGTACCCCTCCCCGCCCCAGCATCCTCAGCCCGCCTTCCCTCCTGTTAAGTATATGACACTTCAGTCATCTGGGCTTGCCTGCTGGACTGCGTCTTTACAGTTTGTAATTCTAGTCCCTAGCTCAGGGCCTTGTAGGGCTTCTGTAACGTGTCAAAATAACCACGCACACGTGCGGGTAGACAGAAGGTTCTGTTTCTCACTCGTGTCCCTCCCCATTCCATAGCCGTATCTCCTAATTGATCTAGTGACATAAAATCATTTCCAACCTATGAAATACTAGTCACTAACATTATATATTGATTATGTTATAACGGATGTAGTTATCAACTGAATATTAACAGTCCGTGCTTTGATTAATGTTTATTATCCGACAAGCTTTACTGAGTGAGACTTCATATGCCAGTCACCGTGTCCTGTGACCAGCTGCCTTCAAGAAAGTAAACATGTAGGGCCCGGCCGGGCGTGGCTCAGCGGTTGAGCGTCGACCTGGGATCCAGGCGATCAGGGTTCGATTCCCGGTCAGGGCACATGCCCGGGTTGTGGCCTCGATCAATGACTCTCTCATCATTGATGTTTCTATCTCTTTCTCTCTCCCTCTCCTTTCCTCTCTCTGAAATTAATAAAGATATATTAAAAAAAAAAAAAAAGTAAACGTAGGAAGTCACATAGACATGCAGATCACAACTCAGTGCACTAGGAGCATAAGATAAAATCACAACTTAAGATGTGGGAATCTGTCCAAAAAAATCTTCTCTGAAGGCGGTGACGCCTTGCTTGAGTCCCGACGGCTGAGTAGGAGGCGGCAGAAGAGGGGACGTTCGCGGAATGAGCATTCCAGATGGAAGGAGCAGCGAGCGTGGACGCGGAGGTCAGAGGGAGCGCGTGGGTTTGAGGAAATGCACGTACGGTTTCCAGAAGGTTTGCAGTGGAGTGGGAGGCAGGCAGGAGCAGGGAGGAGGGAGCGGGGTCTGTGTCTCTGCGAGGAATCAGGATTTCATCCTGCCGGTGATGGGCCGGGACTGAAGGCTTTTGAAATGAGGACTGGAAGGAGCAAACTTACATTCAGGAATAAAACTTCCCCCAGAGGGCGGCACCTGTGCAAGCAAACAGGCAGGAAGGAGGGTCTTGAAATAACCCAGATAAGGAGCTATGAGGATTTAATCTGATCCTCAATAGAGGATTAGAAAAGATACCAGTGGAAAAGTATCATTGGAACTTACCGCCCAGCTCTTTACGGAGAGTAAGAGAGAGGGCGGGTTCTCTTTTGTTAAATGCTGTGCCACTTGGCGCGATAGTATATACAGATAAAGCGAGTTTCCCAGGGAAAAGGGGACAGGAAATAAAGATGACCTGGGTGCCTAGCTTGCTGGGCTCCGCCTTCTGGCAATGCAGGGATTCTGTGCAGAGCATTTGCAGGTGCGTCACCAACACCGGCCCCGTTTGCGGTTATTTAACGCACGCGTGCCCAGCGTCTCCCTGCTGGGTTGAGCGAGTGCCCGCAGAGCAGGCGGCTTGCAGATGTCCGGGAGCATCAGTGCTCTGTGCAGGACCAGGGACCTGCAAGAATGTAACGAAGAGAAACATGACTCTGGCTCCCTATTAATTAGGAAAATTAATTTTCCTCTGGGAGCTGCCCCTAACACGAGAGCAGACAAGATGCTACACTGGCCTCAGACACAGGCGCTCTCACATTGTAAGAGGCCATCTCTGTGCCCACGGCTTCTGTAATCCTCACCTAATTTATTCCACTGCTTCCCAGCCCTCGGAGCCAGATCCTAGAGGGAATGCAGCCCTGTTGTCTTGAAGCCTGTAAGTAAGGAACTGACTCAGCACCTGCGCATCTAGAGCGGTACTGCTGATGTACCATCCTTGTGAGAATTCAGAAAATAATTGCTGACGTGCCTTTCTGGGTTCCGTGGTCCAGATGAGGAGCCCTGGCTGAGAAAGGCCTCCCTCTTCCTCTAATATTAGAACAACCTACTTTGCATAAAAATGTTCTGACCTATTAAGAGGGGAGCCAGAGACACTCGTGATGCTTCTCTCATTAGGGTCCTACTCAGTTTCCTCTCTCCCCCTCACAAGTTTCCGATATTTCCACATTTACAGCACTGCCGTTTTGTCTATAACTAACCTACGTATTACTTGATGATTCTGGCCTCAAAAAGGCCAAGTCCGTCCCTGAACTTCGCAACATCCAGAATTCTTATATAAAATTCTGAAGCTGCACAAATCTACATAGGAGGGAGGGAGCAGCAGTCCTACCCGTCTGCTCGCTCACACCCTAGTCATCAGACTATGAGACAAACAGTATTGACCAGGCACCTCCGGCTGCCTCGGCTGAGGTGGGACAGCTCATCCCGGACAGTGGAAAGATGCATCCCGTTCCTAAACCTCTGTGCAAAGGGGGCTGGAAAGATGTCCTGGACCTCAGAGAAAGTTACTTGGCAAGAAGGACTCTAGCAGTGAGGCCAAGAAGAACAAAGAGAAACTCCTGACCCTAAAACTAGTGGCCCAGCACTGCCTGCCACGTTTGTATTTTGACATTTTAAGGGTTAGACTAACTCAGTAGTTATGCAGGAGCGCATGCAAGGGGCAACCGATGGATGCGTCTTTCTCACATCAATGTTCCTCTCTCTCTCTCCATCTTTCACGCCCCCCTTTCCACTCTCTCTGAAAATCAGTGGGAAAAATATCCTCAGGTGAAGACTAAAAATAAATGAATGAATGAATGAATAAATAAATGAATGGGGGAAAGGAGCCCTTTTTGTAACTTTTATCTTTTTGGATGTGTCCCCACGCCCCGCCGTCTCCACAAAGCTGAGGAGAAAGTGCTGGTTGACTGTGTATCTGGTTGTGTGGCTTCTGTTGAACGTGTTTTGGGAAAAGTGGGAGCACATCTTGGTTATGCTTAAGAACGAGGGTTTCTTTCCTGCAGGGCAATAGCCAGATCATCTCTGGTGGGAGAGTTTCCTTGTGGTCATTTATCATCCTGACCAAGTAGGTCAGGGAGGAACCATAAAAAATGTATCGTGGATACACTGTGGGGGCGTTTGACCCGGTTCTTCATTGCACTCTGCTTAAATATCGCAAGCTGAACCGTGGCTCCTGCGTCTTTGGTCCACTGATTTCTGTTCTTCCCAGATTTTGTTATTTGACTAAGCTCAGGTACAGTAAAGGACATCCGTGTGGAAGGGGAAAATCCATTGAACCCATGGGTTGGAAGTCTTTTTCTGTAAAGGACCAGATAGTAAATATATTAGGATTTGTGGGCCATGAGTGGTCTCCAGCACATATGCCTTTTTATTTCTATTTTTCAGAAACTTTTCAAATGTGAAAATCATTCTTAACTCAGTACAAAAAGCAGTGAAAAATGTGAATGTGATGGTTGGATTTGGCTGTAGGGCCCTTGATAGAACCTTATTTCAAAATTAGCCTTTTCTCCACATGGAGCTCATCCTGAGTAAGATAATGCCAGCAGAAGCATTCTGTAAAAGACGTTTTACTTACCATTATTATTCCTCAATAACTTTTACCTCCATTAACTAAAACGTGCTACTAACTAAGCTAGTTATTGCTTTGGATTATTGTTTCTTATCAATACATACTTGAGCCTCTGCACAAGCTTCTTAATTCAGAACATCAGACTATGTTTGTGACTGATCGTTGCCTTGACCTTGCTCGTTGGTTGTCAGGTAGAGGGACGTTTCTTGGAGTGAGGAGAGAGCAGCAGACATTTACCTCTGTTGGGATAAATTTGTGAACGTGCATGTTTTCCTGGTGGGGGGATTACTTTGTTTACCTAATACATTTTAGCTCCTGTCTTGCACAAAGAGAGATTTCCTGCTGACCTCTCTACTGCCATTTTAGATTACTCAGAAGTAGGAAATGAAAACCCCATAGGGAGGATATTAATTTTTTACTTACTTGAGACCTCTCTGTGCTACTCATGTCCTGGGCTTGAGGAACTCATTGTGATCTCTCAAGACAGGGAGAGGGAGAGGCTTGGACTGGAACGAGAGATGGACCGGAACGAACATCTCATAAGAGATGTGCAAGAGCCGGGTACTTTGGGGCTGAATGGCACAGGGTCACGCTCAGGTTGGCTGAGGGGATGGATCTATGGTGAGGGGCACACAGCAAGTGACCTCAGGAGGGTCAAGGCCAACGTGGCAAGCGAGAATGCGCCCTTAGCCGCAGCGGTCCCAGGGGCCCGAGAGCCGTTGTAGGGCGCTCCCGTAACTCACACTCTATGACAGTTCCATGTTCACTCCTATTGTCAGTGTCCCCGTAAGAAGTTATCGTTCAGCCTCGGATCACAGCCAGTGGGAAGCGCCCCGTGAGGAAGAGCTCTGAGCCAGGCCCGCGTGGGCTGCTGGCAGGCCTAGGTGACCGTCTTGAGATGGGCGTTAATCTTGGTTGAGCCGGTTGTCACAGATGTTCAGCCACGTGATGAAAGCTTAGCAGCTTGGACAGCAGAAAGTGTTCTGTTTCTACCCAGTTTCATAGAAAGGAGCTACCGGCTACCGTCGAGAAGAGTTTGATGGAGTGAGATTGTCTCTGGATCCCAAATCTTTGTAGATTTTTTTCCCATCACAGACTTTTATCTCCTCTTCAGTCACAGGGTTGAAGTCCTCCGGTCATTTTCTTTCATGTCGAGGTTCACAGTCACGGATGCCCCTTTGTCACCTTTCCAGTTCTTTTTTAAATTTTTATCAAATTAATTTTGAAGCTTTGTTTTATGGTGACTCTCGGAGGAACACTTCAGTTCTGGGTGCTACAGCAACTACCCATCACCTCGGACCCCAAATTATTTTCCAAACTTCTTTACAAATGTTTATTTAACTGCCAAGAACCTCCCTCTCAGTTCATTTCACAAGCCAGCTGTGGATTGATAGTCTGGCGTCATAAACACAATATCTGAAGGAGGACACATTTGCCGTCTAGGGAAAGAGAGGTGGATGCCTTTGCCACCCACGGCACGATACTGAGAGTGGGGCTCGACCTGCCCCGCGTCCCTTCCCCGAGACAGTGCCTCCCGCACAGACTCCCTCCCGCAGAGCCCGGCAGTGACTGCAGGTCAAGACCAGCTGCTTTCCTTGGCGGGATACCCGCTGTGCCTGACCAAACTGCTGTGCCCGAGGCTGCCGTTCCCACAGTCCCCTGCAAACCCCTCCCCAGACTCTTCCCTGAACCTGTGCCCAGGATGCAGCCGGCTCTCATGTCCCCTCCTCCCCTCCTCCCCTCCTCCCTCCTCCCCTCCTCCCTCCTCCCCTCCTCCCCTCCTCCCCTCCTCCCCTCCTCCCCTCCTCCCTCCTCCCCTCCTCCCCTCCTCCCTCCTCCCCTCCTCCCTCCTCCCCTCCTCCCCTCCTCCCCTCCTCCCCTCCTCCCTCCTCCCCTCCTCCCCTCCTCCCCTCCTCCCCTCCTCCCTCCTCCCCTCCTCCCTCCTCCCCTCCTCCCCTCCTCCCCTCCTCCCCTCCTCCCTCCTCCCCTCCTCCCCTCCTCCCCTCCTCCCTCCTCCCCTCCTCCCTCCTCCCCTCCTCCCCTCCTCCCCTCCTCCCCTCCTCCCCTCCTCCCCTCCTCCCTCCTCCCCTCCTCCCCTCCTCCCCTCCTCCCCTCCTTCCTCCTCCCCTCCTCCCCTCCTCCCCTCCCCTCCTCCCCTCCTCCCCTCCTCCCTCCTTCCCTCTTCCCCTCCTCTCCTCCTTCCCTCCTTCCCTCCTCCCTCCTTCCCTTCTCCCTCCTCCCCTTCTCCCTCCTTCCCTTCTCCCTCCTCCCCTCCTCCCCTCCTCCCCTCCTCCCCTCCTCCCTCCTTCCCTCCTCCCCTCCTCTCCTCCTTCCTCCCTCCTCCCCTTCCTCCTCCTCCCCTCCTCCCCTCCTCCCCCCTCCCCTCCTCCCCCTCCCCTCCTCCCCCCTCCCCTCCTCCCCTTCCTCCTCCTCCCCTCCTCCCCTCCCCTCCTCCCCTCCTCCCCTCTTCCTCCCCTCCCCTCCTCCCCTCTTCCCCCCCTCCTCCCCTCCTCCCCTCCTCCCCTTCCTCCTCCTCCCCTCCTCCCTCCTCCTCTCCTCCCCTCCTCCCCTCCTCCCCTCCTTCCTCCTCCCTCCTCCCTCCTCCTCCCCTCCCCTCCTCCCCTCCTCCCCTCCTTCCTCCCCTCTGCCCTCCATCCTCAGGGCTAAGCAGTGCGATTCCTGCGCTTCCCGCAGAGCCTGACAGGCAGGCTCGGTGCCATGAACCTGGACAGAACTGTGCTGTGATGAGCGATGCATTCGCTGCATTTTAAGATATTTTTAAATATTAAAGTCACTAGCAGACAGTTTAGTTTTGGAATTATTCTCAAACTTTTTTATATAATATGCTTGAATCTTAATAAATTATAAACTTTTGAGGCAGGATCAGTGTCTTTCATGCATTTGTAGTCCCTTATTTTATCCAAGCTGCCGGTTATAGGAAAACCATTTGTTGACTTAAATTCATACTGTCACTTAATTTCCATTTCTTTTTGCCACCATTTTTCTAATTTCTCTTAAACAAGGAACCCCGGTTTAGATGTAGGTCTGGCAGCTGCACGTCTTTGCCTGTCCTTGGCATCACCCGCCAGCCAGAAACACAGCCTCGGGCCCCATTCCAGGCCAGCTCCGTCCTACTCCGTGTTTTCAGCTGGATGCCCAGGTGATTGTCACACATATTAAAGTGTGGGAGACACTGCACTAAAGAACCCAGTCTGAATCAGTTTACCATTCACTTTTACATTAAATTAACCAAAGAATTGTCTACTTAAATCTCTGTTCTATTATTCGTGCATGTATGTGTGTATGTGTGTGATAAAGGAAAAGAGAAAGCCAGAGGAAAATTTAGGAGACTCGCCTCAGAAATATCTAGTGAGTATATTTTCTATTTAGACTACTATTTCTGCAGCACTTTTTTTTCATTTTGGATAAGCATGTTAAACCACACAGGAAAACAAAGCTGTCAAGATATTACTTCAAAATATACACATGCACACACACACACACACACACACACACACGAGGTACCTAAGAGCTGAAATCATCTGATGAATTTTTTAAAGGCTGGCTGCTTTTTAAAGGCATTTATAATTCAAGGTGTTTGATTAACTTTCAAAGAGTTGAGTGTTGGTAGATTTAACATCTCCAGGAAAGGCTTGTGGTGGTCAGTGGATTTTCAGACATGGATGGAAGCAGGGAACTCGTGCTCTTACCCTTCTTGGCTTTGATATTTTGTGTGATTTCTGTTCCAGTCACATAACAGGCCCCCTTTCGTTTTCTTTTTATCACATGGCCCACATGGGGTTATCGATGATTGTTTCCTACCGACTCAACAGACATGCTGAGAATTACCGGGATAGTCCATCAAGTATTTTAACTTGCCAAGGACAAGCAGGATAAATATATAGTGGATATGGCTTTATGAATAGTATTGTGTAAAGCTGATTTTATGCAGACATCAGGCAACTGAAGAAGTCACAATGGGTTTTAACACACAGGCATCCTAAGCAAGGGGAAAGTCTGAACCTTAATGGAAACATCGGCATATCCAACAATATAAAACAGTTATGTCACAAACATGTTTATAATCTACAGTAGGTAAAAGGTAAGGGCAATGTAACTTCTCGTGAGTGGGGATAAAGCTCCTGAAAAAGATACAGCTATTTGGAAGGTTGTGTTCAGATGTGAGCACCTCGTTTTACAGAGAATGTTTCCATCCCGGTGTAAGTCATTCCGCCTCTCATTTGTTGACTGATTCATTCATTCCTTATTTCTTGATCCAGGTGGGATTATGTGGTCAGATCTATGGCAAGTACTAGACATTGCAAATGTGATTGTTGTGCTTCTCCTTAAAGACCTTCTGGCTGAGTGCAGAGGAATATTGTTTAAACAAGTGACCCCAGAGGTGTGCTGGAAGGGCTGAGAGGCAAGAGGATCGGGGTAGGAAGAGGCACAAAGATGAAGTCTCCCCGGGGCACCTACGAAAGGGTGTCCGTGGGTGTGACCCACCTTTTGAGACTAGTCTAAGGAGTTGGTATTGTTACTATATGAACAAATTGTTTACGAGAGGGCGGAGGGTGTGGGAGACGATATGCATTTCACAAATTTGGAGAGTGAGTTGATAGATGAAGCATTACTTTTTCCTTGATTCTAGCAATTAGGGCCCAAATCACAAGAACACAGAGAGAAGGGACATAAGGAATAAAGGACAGGGACTCATGTTTTAGAAGTACCCACACTGCGCTGGGCTTGTCCTGGGCACATTGCAGGCCCTATCTTAGTTCACCCTCGTTATGACTTCGCCAGTGCATAACCGCCTGACGGGCCACGACCAGGTCAATGCTCAGAGCCCAGCCGACCACCCTAATCCTCTAAGGAGCCCCAGCCCACCACCCTGATCCTCTAAGGAGCCCCAGCCGACCACCCTAATCCTCTAAGGAGCCCCAGCCCACCACCCTAATCCTCTAAGGAGCCCCAGCCCACCACCCTAATCCTCTAGGGAGCCCCAGCCCACCACCCTAATCCTCTAGGGAGCCCCAGCCCACCACCCTACTCCTCTAAGGAGCCCCAGCCCACCACCCTGATCCTCTAAGGAGCCCCAGCCCACCACCCTGATCCTCTAGGGAGCCCCAGCCCACCACCCTGATCCTCTAAGGAGCCCCAGCCCACCACCCTAATCCTCTAAGGAGCCCCAGCCGACCACCCTAATCCTCTAAGGAGCCCCAGCCCACCACCCTAATCCTCTAAGGAGCCCCAGCCGACCACCCTAATCCTCTAAGGAGCCCCAGCCCACCACCCTAATCCTCACCTTTAAGACAGATGAATTGACCACACCTAGATGGAGAGTTAAGGTGCATTGGACAAGGCAGTAACTTTAGAGGATCTTAGTAATCTTAAATAACGGGACGGCTGTAGGTGAGGGCACTAATAATTGTGCAAATGCAACTGTGTCTATAGAAACTGAACTGATCAGTTATATCTTTAGAGAAAAAGCAAAATTGGTATCATGTACTAGAATATGTACCGTGATATATCATCTATGTATACATAATTATTCTTTTATATCTATATTGGGAAATGTTATAACCAATCTATTTCAAAAATTACAAAAAATATGAAATATTTTAAAATACATCAAATACTATAAAACTTACAACTATTTGATATTTTATCCTACTTTGAATTCCTCCTTTATATCTTTATTCAAATCCATTTGACACTTAAAATGCTTCTACCAGCCAAGCTTGATACGCAAATCGATCGAAGCCTCACGTTACCCTCTCCTGTGCCGTGAGAGATACTATTTTACTAGTCCACTAGTATAAATATGGAAAGATATTAAAAGATTTCTTTTAATATACAAATATTTTAAAAAAACCAAAAAGTGATATTTCTTCTTGCCCATTGTTGTGAGACAGTGGATTAGAAACCTAAATAATTTATAGGAAGTTAGCATGTCGATGTACAAGAGAAAAATACTTTTATTTTGTGACCTCAGTTACAGAAAACAGAAGCAGCTTTTTTGCCTAGGTCACTATGAGCAGTCAAGTACAAATTTTCCCATAAATTCTAGAAACTCAGGCTAAACACATTACCTTAAAGATTTCTGCTATAAGCTCATGATTCGCTGTGTGTTACTGTAATGCGATGCTCTGTTTGAGAGGTCTAGGAAATGTCATTGCAAAATTCTTCAGGCCATTTGCCCTACCTTATTAAATGACTGCTCCTGTAGGTGGCAGTAGTCTCAGGAGGAATGAAATGTTTATCATCAGGGTTAACTAATGTCAACAAAAATAGCACTGAGTAGCTGACATATCTGTTACCCTAAGGATTAGTAAAATAATATATACAGTGTGTTAGGCCAAATTTAATCTCCCAGACACATGTCTGATGATGTTGAAATTGGAGACAGATTTCTAATGTGCCCGCGATGAGGCACCTTACTGTCAATTTCCTCTTGGGTTAGTGGAATTAACTTACTCTGTAAAGAAAATAACTTACCTTGCAAAGAAAAACAGGAGAATCCTACAGAATTGGAATTAACATGCCAAATCATCATTACTTTTGCATGTGATTATTTTACAAATTTGTATCCAGATGATGGGTCCTATTTCCAAGTAAACTTGCACAAAGAATCTTAAAGTAGTGATCACCAGGGAAATTCCTGGTTGAGTTCTCAGAGAGTAAACAAACAAGAAAAAAGCATAAATGTTGAATCAACCAACAGAATCTAGAAAGGATGCCAGAAGACTCTTTAAAAAGCTTAACTCTGTAGGCTGCTCTCAGCTTATTCTTTGGGAGTCCAATTTTATTTTATTTTGTGTTTTATTTTGCTTTTCTTGTGAAGTAATCTGAGCACCCAATGGAGAGTTAATTGTCCACCTGGTGAGTAAAAACATGTCTACATTAAGTACCTGACCTTCTAGATACTTTCATCATCATAGACACTGGCAGTTTTATTACAAAGAGATACTTAGCAGAGGAGCCAATATTATATCATCTAAAACTTGAGATTAGAACCTAGTGTTGGCCTTGGGTTTTTCCACTATTATGGATGGACTCATAAACATTTTAAAATAACTTTCTCTGAACACATCCCTTTCTAACTTCTGGGAGGACTTGGTTGGTGTAAGCCTATATATAGTCCTTAGTTTTCTGATATGTGATTGAAACTCAATTTGTAGAATGTTTTGCTCTTTGGTTCAATGATTTGGTTCAAATTGGTTATTTTGAAACTAAAATTTTAAATCATTCCTATTTTTAAAAAATCAAAGTCTACAGGAATTGAATGAATAAATTTTGGAAAATAAAATTATTATTTTTATCATTTATTTAGCTAGCAAATAAGGAAATCCAAATTTGCAAATGTTTACTTACCATATATTGGGAATCTAAATTTCAATGAAGGATTCTCCTTAGAAGTTATTTAAATAGAAAGCCCCTTTGTGCACATGGAATACAAATTTTATACTGATCTTACTGGTAATGTATGAACTACATAAGGCATGCCTGCAGTGCATTCATCTGATCCAGTTTTGCTTCATCATAGGACTTTCTAAGCCAGAGTTTGGGCTCACTCTAGTGTCTGACTGTACGATACCATTTGCTTTCTGCCTTCTGTCACTGGAAAGGGACCAGGCCCTGAGCAGATCTTCCTCAGGCTGGCAGGTAGTGGGTAGGTTCTTGACTTCTTTCAGGAAAGATTTCACAAAACTAGTCCAGGTGATTTTGAGACTGTGTTCATTAAAGCTGGGGACAGTGAAACGAAGGAAGGGCTTAGGATAGAAGAAGCAACAGGAGACAGCCTAGGTGGTGCTGTGCTTTGGCTCTCTAGAAATGTTATAGAAAAGAAGTGAGCCATGCTGGGCTGCATGGACTCAGTGAGAAGTGAAAGTAACAGTGAAGGAAATGAGCCAAGGTGGGGCTGCTGTTAGTTAATTGAAAAGTCCAGGATAGAAGAAGCAACAGGAAACAGCCCAGGCAGTGCTGTGTTTCGGCTCCCTAGAAATGTTATAGGAAAGAAATGAGCCATGCTGGGCTGCATAGACTCAATGAGCAGTGAAAGTCACAGTGAAAGAAGTGAGCCAAGGCCAGCTGCTGTCAGCTCACTGAAAAGTCAGAGAAAACAGGGCCTTGAAGACAGGTTCAGAGGTTTAGCCCAGGATGAGCTGCTGCTGCCTGCTGCTCCCTTGGTTGCAAGTCTCACCAGGACCCTTAGAGTTTAGGAGAAAAGGAAGTAAAAGTACACTTGAAAAACAGATTTGAGCAGGCTTGCTCCAAGGAAGAAGACACTGTCCTTGTCTTGAGGGCTTTTATCTGGAGGTCTCAGAGAGGATCTCAGTAGTATATTTATCAGCTTTTCCAGGTGTGTCCTTTAAGGTTGTGGTCTCTACTAAAATAAATTGATGTTTGCAAAGTACGGGGCTATTAGTCATCACAGCTAGTCCTGATGTCAGCCACTGCATCACTTTGTCTGGCTTTGCTGCATTTCTGGGCCTGGAGCTGAAACACAACTGAGGCCTAGATGGTATCTCTAGGGCTTACTGCTTAAGGGAATGGCCTTGCAAGGGCTTGAATGGGGGTCATGTGAGGATATTCTCTGGCTCTCTATTTCTCCTCTGGGGGGCAGGGGGTGTTTAAAACCACATGACCAGCACGATATGCTGGGGGAGGAAAGGTCAGGGGAGGGTCCAAACCACATGACCAGCGATACGAAAGGGGTTCCAAACCCCATGGCCAGTGATATGCTGGGGGAGGAAAGATCACCCTGGGGATAAGGTGCTTGTTTTCTCAGTTTTGCCCCTTGCTAGGCGCCCAAGGCTTTCCACCCTGGTGACCTTCTGTATCCGGCTGTAAATTGCTCAGCCAGTTTGCTCAGCTGTCTGTTTCCCCATTCCACTGGCCAAGGAATTTTCCTAGTTCTTACTATTCTGCCTCACTTCCAGAATTCACAAGAACTTTTCTCCCAGCATCATTTCTTCCTGTTTTCAACTCTGTTGTGGATTTATTATTCCCTTTCTGCCTTTTTTAAAAATTTTATTTCAGGGGGAGTAGAATGGGGACCTGAAGATAGATAAATATGTTTCAGCCTTTGCTTTGAATCAGAAGCTTCAGTTGTGCAACATGAAGAAGAATATTTTAAGATTGAGCATTGGCAATTGGATACTTTTAATCGTCAGAAGGAATTAGCTAATAAAACAGATAATGCTGCTAACCGTTGGTTTCTCATACCATGAGAGTTTATTTTTACTTTTGGGAAGGCTTAGTGGCCTTTAAAGGAAAATTACCAAACAAACAAATCTTTCTTTCTTGTTTTTATAGAGATTTGCCTGCTGACTAAGGGACGCCGCACAGCCAGTGTTCGAGCTGATACATACTGCCGTCTTTACTCACTCTCTGTGGACAACTTCAATGAGGTCCTGGAGGAATATCCAATGATGAGAAGAGCCTTTGAGACGGTTGCCATTGACCGACTAGATCGGATAGGTACTCTTAAGTTTTGTCCATGCACGATTCCGTTTCAATCTAGTGGACCGATACATATTTGCAATCCTCAGTCCCAGGTGCTAGTTCACAGATTGCTCGTTAATTAGCATAGAAGTAGCAATTAGCTGTAGCCCTATTTCTAGAAAGATCTGAGGGCCTAAGTTTTTCTTCCCAGTGTTCTAGGTTTATTTATTCCTCTCTATTTTTACTAGCTACGCAATCTGATTTCCCCAGTGATGCCAGTACAATTTGAATCTTCAGGTAAAAAGCAATGATAAAAATTCTACATAGCATTAAAATAGAACTAAAAATACCAATGTATGAGTCTACATTACAAACCGAAGTTTATCACAAGGATTTTTATTTTAATTTTTAAGAACCAGCTTTACATTTTATCCTTATATTAAGAGTTGAAAACTTGTGTTAAATAACTGTCTCAGTAGAAACTTCTTGAAATGTTTGTAATGCAGACTTAAGCAGAAAAAGCCTTGCTAGAAATGCCCTACATAGATGCTTTACTTTGCAAATATCAATTTATTTTAGTCCTCTCTGCTCTCAAATAAAAATGTATAAGTTGACCTTATTAGTTATACTAGTTTAAAGATTTGAATAATTGCCATGGTCAAGTTAATTCAGACTGGCTTGCAGTTAACGTCCCAGGATCTGCTGGGACACTGTGACATCATAAGTATGCATTCATCTTCCACACCCAGATCCTACCCCCCACCCTGCCCTGCTTTGCCCCTTTTCTCTGCTCAAGTCTACAAACCTTCCTATCACAGTTGAGGCCTCCCACCCCTGATAGGCTGAGTACCCCAGATATGAGGCATGCTGTTCCCTACCCCTGGGAAGTTCCTGCTTTTATTGTAATTGCGCTAGAGATGCTAAGCTTGGTAACTGTAGACATCATTCTAATTCACTGTTACATTCACAGTACCTGGTACACAGTGACTATTCCTGAAGAGAGGTAGGGAGGGATGAAGGAATCAATGAACTCAGAGGAGATGGGGGGGGGGGGCACTGGAAAGTAAACAAAGAGGTTATTTCAAGTGCTGCCTTCTTACGAGAGGTAAGGACTTGTGATTGATGTGTGGAGATGTGAGCTTTTCGGCTGCACGTCACATCCTTCCTTCCATCTGTGCTAGTAGGGTAACAGACGGCATAGGCATCTGAAATTAGTTTAGGAGGGAAAAGTAGCATTTGGATATTACCGTTAGACTTAACACATCCATCAGAAACTCACACTGACAGCTTAGAGATTTCACAGGACACAGTGCCCTGGGAGACAGTGCCCATCAAAGAAGTGAGTACTCCTCAAAACATCTTTACTCAATTTAAAAATAACTCCCCTCATTGTGGTGCGTGAACATTCATGTAGAGCTAGAGGCTAATTTCTGAGCATATCAATTGTTTTCCTAAACCAGCTCCACATCTTTAGAGAAAGCGTTAAAATTAGGATGTTTCAACAGAAAGTGTCTCTTTATCTGATACACCTTCATTCTCCCTAATTTGTTGCAGTTCATTTTTATAAGAAAGTTTGCAGGAAATGGTTTGTAATCAGTAATAAGGCAATGAGATTGCTAGTGAGCACCAAACATTTGCATTTTTAATTCTTATAAAATTCTAACAGTGCATGAAAAGTTATGGTATTTTTCCAGAAGGTCACAGACACTTAGATTATGAAATGTTGACAGTTCACATGATCGCAAAGAAATAGCACCCTTCTCAGTTGTCGCCATTTCTTATAAATGTATGTTATAGTTAGTTAAGGGAATATGCTAACTAAGCATTTGTATTTATTACTAACCTAGAGGTGTCTGTTCTTTGGGAAATTAGGACAATTCTGAAGGAGAGATAGGTAACTATCCATTCTGGCAGTCATTGAAAATGATTGCAACCAGAAACTAGTAGGGTTTGTATGTCAATTATACATCAATTTAAAAAAGATCTAAAATAAAACAAAAATTATTGTTTTTCTCAGCATCCAGTAAATTTTAGCATATATTTTCATTCAAAAATATTTCTTGTTACGTAGATATCATACTTTATTTAGTGATTTAACAAACTGATTAACATTTTAGTACAATATTCACCTGGGTATTATTTTGCCAATGATGCCATCAAAGGCCACTGGTTTCCCCCTCATTCATCAAGCTACTACTGATTCTAGTAGTTATTCTGCCAGAGAAAGTCTGCTAATTGCAAAGCCCTTGGGAGACAGTGGCAGGAAGGAGGGGTGGTGGCTATCAAGGTTCTGGAGTGAGCGGAGGTCCTCTCGCCTTTCACAAGAGGGAAGGTTACCGCGTGGTTCTCACTCTGGCTGCACAGGAGAATCCCCTGGGGAAATTTGCTGACACGGTGTCTACACCTGGCCCCCGAGTCTGCTCGTTCTGATTAGAGTGGTATAATACAGATGGAAATCAGTGCGTTTTACAGCTGCAGAGATGAGAAGATATGCAGGTAGGGCAGAGAACCACTGGAGTGGGCACTGGTCAGAAGCAAAGTCCTTCGCTTCTCAGACTGGCATGTGAAAGCCCACGGGGATCTCAGTAAATGCAGCTCTGGTTCAGCAGGTGGGCGAGGCCCAGGGGCCACGTTCCAACAGGCGTTCAACCAAGACAGATGTGACCGAGTTCCAATAGGCATTCACCCGAGACAGATGTGACCGAGTTCCAATAGGCATTCACCCGAGACAGATGTGACCGAGTTCCAATAGGCATTCACCCGAGACAGATGTGACCGAGTTCCAATAGGCATTCACCCGAGACAGATGTGACCGAGTTCCAATAGGCATTCACCCGAGACAGATGTGACCGAGTTCCAATAGGCATTCACCCGAGACAGATGTGACCGAGTTCCAATAGGCATTCACCCGAGACAGATGTGACCGAGTTCCAATAGGCATTCACCCAGACAGATGTGACCGAGTTCCAATAGGCATTCACCCGAGACAGATGTGACCGAGTTCCAATAGGCATTCACCCAGTCAGATGTGACCGAGTCCCAGCAGGCCTTCACCCAGACAGACCCCCCCCCCCGCAGACCCGCTTTCAGGAGCCACGGTCACGGCCAGGTCACGGTCACGCGTGGGGTTCTGAGCGCTTCCCTTCCTCTCGCGGCAGGCAAGAAGAACTCCATTCTGCTGCAGAAGTTCCAGAAGGACCTCAACACGGGCGTCTTCAACCACCAGGACAGCGAGATCCTGAAGCAGATCGTGAAGCACGACCGCGAGATGGTGCAGGCCATGCCCCCGCCGGGGCCCGCGCCCAACCCCGCGCCCGCCGCGCGCGCGGGGCGCACGCGCTCGCCCGCCGCCGGCCTGTCCCCGGGCGCGCCGCCCGCCTGCGCGCCGCCCTGCGCCTACCCCGCGGCCGTGTGCAGCCCGCCCGTGCAGAGCCCGCTGGCCGCCCGGACCTTCCACTACGCGTCGCCCACGGCCTCGCAGCTGTCGCTCGGGCCCCCGCCGTCCCCGCAGCCGCCCGCCGCGCCCGGCGGCCCCGCGCCCGCGGCCGAGGTGCACAAGAGCGCGCAGGCCCTGCACAACCCCGGCCTGACGCGCGAGGCGCGGCCCCTGTCGGCCTCGCAGCCCTCGCTGCCCCACGAGGCCGCCCCGGCCTCCAGACCTCACCCCGCGGGCGCCGAGCCCCTGGCGCCGCCCCCGCAGCCCGCCGGCCCCGGGGGCAGGGGCGGCGTGCCCCAGAGAGTCGCCCTGTTCCGCCAGATGTCGTCGGGGGCCATCCCCCCCAACCGAGGAGCCCCTCCGGCCCCCCCGCCACCAGCCGCCCCGCTGCAGAGGGAGCCTTCCTCAGTCTTAAACACAGACCCAGAGGCCGAAAAGCCACGGTTTTCTTCAAATTTATGATCCCTGCTGATTGTCCAAGCAGACTCCGAGAGACCGAGGACGTTCTCAGATCTTATTTTATTCTATCTCCCGATACAGCCCTATAGCCTATGAAGAGATATTTTAGACAGCTCTGGCCTCCATGCAGAATGTAAAAAAAAAATATATATATAAGTATATATATACATATACTATTAAACATATCCATTAAAGCCCCGAGAGAGAGCCGAAAGACTTGGCGCGCATTCAGTGTTCTATGTCTTCCTTCCTTTAAATCATTAAACGATTGAAAATGTTGTTGTAAGAGGATTCATTTTTAACCTGCTTTGACTTCATTCCTTTGATACATGTATTTCTCTCTTTTAGGAAGAGTTCTTGGATTCGATGCAAACAGAACTCTGGTTTTTAAAAGGGCAGCCCAGGCGAGCCCCTGAGTGGCACCAGTGAAAACCTCCGTTAGCCGAGCCTCTGCATCTCAGTTGTTAATCGTTACTGATGGAGGGTTAAATAGCAGATCCCACTTTGTAGATCTAAATTGTATTTTGGTGCTTTCCATGTTGACTTAGGTTAAAGAGCGGTATCATTACATGCGCTTGGCCACCGTAGGAGACTAGCGGCCACCGTTCGGAGATCCCTAACCTCGAGCATGGTCATTATCTCAGAGAGGAGGGGAGATGTCCCCTCATGCGTTGCTGCGCTTTTACCAAGACTCGATCAACGTTAGTTGTAAATAACTTTCTCAACCCAAACAAAAAAATAGCTCTTCTGTCTGTATGAAGGTCAGAGTCATCGTTTAAGAATTTAGTTTTATTGCTTCACTTCAAAACTTAGAGTTTTAAATTTTGCAAAACCTGATTGTGACAGCTCTTCAACTGCAGTGCAATGGCTTGGACCCTACGATGTTATTTTAACCTGCAATGTTTTATGCAAAATTGTATGCTCAAGTCTACAGATTGCTTGTATTACACCAAAAAACATTGCTTTTCTTCCTTCTTGCCATAATCAAGCATCGGAAAATAGCCCCTGCATGCTTTTTGGGGGAGAAAAAAAAAAAAAGGTTGAACGCAGTCATTGTAGGGAAACTTACAGCTTTTCTCATTTCTAGAAAAGCCTAACAATTTTATTAACTGCCTATCTTAAAATTCCTATAAGGCTGACTTGGATCTCTAACTTAAGCCTAGAAGTGAGGTTTTCACTTTCTGTTAACATTATTACTATTGTTATTATTATTGTTATTATTTAAATAATGATCTGTAAGTCACAGCTTGGTTTGGAGTTGCCGGTGTGTTCTGTCTTCACTGTGGTTGGCAGTTTACCGTGGTGTTGGTTTAAAGAAATAAATACGTACAGCATCATGTCCGTTTGGGAGCGCGCACTTTGCTCTGTGTGGATTGTAACTCGTGGTCAGGAAATCTTACGGCACGTGGTGAAAACCCAGCCCTTAGACGGGGGTTTGCTATGTGAAATGTGCTGGAAACGCCTAGTCGGGGTGGGAAGCAGGGTCGCAGTGGATGTGAGCGCTGTTTGTCGGTTTTCTTGTCTGTTTCCTTGACTCTTTCCACGATCCGGGAGCACCTTCCTCCTCTGGGAGGAGCCCTTCATAACGATTCGTGCCTAACGCAGCCCACGAATGGTGGGTGACTGGAACACCGTCGGAAGATTCCCGATAACCGACTTCTGTAAATAACCCAAGTGAAGAGAAAGGTCCTGGAGCGGAGGTCTTCGGCATCTTTGACGCTGGTGACACATTTAAGAAGAACTTAAGCAAGGTCGCACGTTAAATGGGGAGGGCCTCCGGAGAGACTCGAGGACAGAAAACAAAACAGAAGCAAAAACTCTGAAATGGATCCACGCTGCCCATTATGCCTTTTATGGAAAAAAATACCTGTAATACCAAAATGAGTCCTTATGTTTAATTTCTAGCAGATCCCAGCCTCAGTGGATCCGCAGTGCTAGTCAATGTAATGGTGTCGCTAACCTGCTGGTAGCACAGGATGGCGTTTGGGGTGGTGAAAAGAATGAGTGGGACTGTTCAGTCTACCTAGAGCCTGCGGGAAAAGCTGCAAGACCATTTACATATCAGTACAAAACTCCTTTATTTTATTAAAAGATTGAGATTTAACTTCAACGTATTAAGATCATGTATCGATCCTTTAAATTCTTAAAGGTTTACATTTGCCAGGACGAGTGGGTTTGGTAGTGAAATATTTTTATATGATATATAAATTCTTGGTTTTTTATTTCGAGGACTATTGGGGGAGGTGAGCAGGACTGAATTGCATGGTCTTTCAGTGCAACCATAACATTTTTATTCCCTTTGTAACCGAATGGACAAAAAGCTAAGGTTTCTATGTGAAACTAACAAAGTGGTACAGGGTAAATTATATACATATATGTATGAATATATATACTTAGGTTAAGAAAAATACTGACTCACATTCCTGTAATATAAAAGCCAATTGCTAGTTGAAAAGTGACCTCTTTTCTCTGTACATAGCTAAGCCCATGAGTTTGGAGTTTTAACCTGTACAGAAAGAAATGTATTATTGAAAAGACTGGTCTCTCTGCTGCTGGGAAAATAGTAGACTAGCTGATTCTTACAACAACTGTATGATCAGGGACGAGGTAGAGAACTTCTTTTGTCTTTGCTCAAAGCCATACAAATATAAATATATAAAGATTATTAATAAATTCAACAAAAACAAACTCATCATGAATATTTTATTTTATCGATATAATCAAACATTCTGTTTTATTAACGAGTACAGATTTGACTCTGTCTTTCTATCTTTACATCATAAGGTTTCCAAGAGGCTTATACTTGGTAATCATAAAATTAATTACAGATATTCTGTATGTGTGGGAAAAAAGGAATTTAAACAGAACACGGTTTTTCTAGCTAGGCCTGTGTTTTACCTCTTCTATATAGTACAGGTTGAGTTGTGTGTGTTTTAATCATTTTCTCTGTAACTCCTTAGCTTACGGCTGTCCAGCTTCAGACCCCAAAGACATTTCTGTGGTATATTGGATACGGGGAAGACAAATAATCGCCTGTAATTTACACATACAAACCTATTTTATAATAGCCCGAGGCTACTATAAAAATGTAGGGATAGAACCTTCCTACGCAAGTGGATTTTGAATCAGACCTAAAAGCCTGAGATAGAGTTTATTACGGTGAGTGAAGGAGCCTTGAAAACTCCTTCACGCATCACGTTGATGGATAGCCTGCCCTGGGCCTTGGCGACCCGTCTGTAAAAGAGTGATTCCCTCGCGGATGCTGCTCCACTTGAAAAGGGTGGGTATGTTGCCAGTGACAGACTTACCTGAGCATAACACCTGCAGGACACCACGCAGTACACAGGTTACTAGAATAATTCCTCAGGGACTTGGGTGATTTGAACAACGCGGCAGGTTTTGAGTTTCGATGTGTTATTTCAAACCCCGAGTTCCTTACGCTTCAGAGTACAAGCGGCCTCTGTTATCTTTCGGACTCGCTGGTACAGTCTCCGTGTCTTCTTCTTCAGCTTGAGCGTTTAGAGTTGTTAATTTACGATGCTGCTTTGTTCCTGCGACCTCACTTTGGTCGTTTACAACGTGAAGCGGTTTGAACATGATTTCTCTCCCTCGTGCCTCTGTCCTCTAGAGTAGGCGCCGTGAGACACACGCGGGGTGACTTTGTCCCCATGCCCTGCACCCGGCAAAGGTGTCATACATGCTCTGCCTACTTGAAAAATCCCTAATGCTCTTAAATACAAAAGAAATGTGGCCCTTCTGGAAAATGTGGGTGCCAAGCATCAATAGCTATTTTGAGTCCTGAAAGAACTGGTAAAAAATGTGAACAAGTGAGACGGGCCGGCTGCACCCCTGAACCATGCTCGGCTCTGTAACTTGAGTCCATGTGCTCTTCTCCCGGGAAAATGGGAAGGAATGAGACTGATTTGCTGCCCTACGCAGGGTTAAGTGCACTGCTGGTGGCCTTCGGAAGCGGGCCCTTAAGCAATTTTGATGCTTTAAAAAAAATGGCATCTGTATTTCACAAGCTGGCCAACCATGAGGTCAACCAGGGAGAGAGCTCCCGCTTTGAAAAGGGAACTAAAGAAAGTATAAACCCCCAGACCCCTTGCCTGAATCCTAGGAGCAAACCCGCCAGAGGACCCACGTTCCTCCTCCCCCACGTGGAGTTCCTGACCCAAGGCCACGCCCCTCCCTTCCCCCAGAGCCAGTGACATTTCCATTAGCATTTGTCACTTCGCTCCTCACCGTTTCCTTCGGAGCTTCAAGGTCTGAAGAGCAGGAGCGTCTCCAGCTAGGAAAGAATCGATGGCATGTTCACAAACCCGTTGCCAGGGGAAGAAAATGTTACCCTAATCGTTTAGGAGAGAATATTAGCGATTCCGTAACGCTTGGTGGCCTTGCAGTTTTGACTCCTCTCAGTTCTATTAAGGAGGTGGTATCTGGCATAGTGAAGTATTTCGCTTGAGAAATAGTGAATGCGATTTAATAGGTAGAGGTGTGAGTACGCTACATGGAATAGTCTCCACACCCCCATGCCAAGCGTCAGACACACATTCACTACCCTGGCTTGTAAGCAAACACCGAGGGTCACACGGCCACTGTCACAGCAATTGCCTGCGTGCTAAACGCGCGTCCCAGAGACCCTCGCGGGGGTCAGATCTGTTTGACCGCCCAGCTCGGAAGGGCCTATAGGACCTGGAGCAAGTTGAAGGGAATTCTCAGCTGTGGTCTATCGCTACTTCAGGACAGTAAATCCCATTACAGAGTTAACCAGACTCACTGGAAGCTCTGTTTTCTTAATACAGTAAATAATCTAGTTTGGCTTCATTCATTGTTTGCAATCAAACAAAGTGTTCGGATTTTTACGTTGGCTCATAATTGTCTCTGAGGGTCAGGACAAGTTCTGGGAGCCTTAGGACACGGACAGCTCCCCACCTCAAACTCTTACCTTTCTAAAGATCCGCGATACTTACCTATAAAGATCTAGTAACTGAACAGCTCTACATCTAACCTGATTTTTACACTCATAATAAATCCATTGAGTGGGGCTTCTTTTGCATGGTTCTTTTCAAAGCGATGGTTATTTAGTTCACATAACGTTCTGCATTTCTATGAAGAATGGCCTTGGCAGCCAGTCTAAAGTAATTCCTGGCCTTAGGACAACATATTTCTCAAAGCGCATGTGTCTCTGATGGCAAAAAACAGCAAGGTTTCTGGCAAGAAAAGTTGTGACATTTCTAAAGGTGTTATGTCGTCCGACCGGACGTGGCTCAGCGGTTGAGCGTCTACCTGGGATCCAGGAGATCAGGGTTCGATTCCCGGTCAGGGCACATGCCCGGTTGCCGGCTCGATCAATGACTCTCTCATCATTGGTGTTTCTGTCTCTCTCTCTCCCTCTCCTTTCCTCTCTCTGAAATCAATGAAGATATAAAATTTTTTTTTTTTTAATTCTTATAAAAAAATAAATAAAGGTGTTACGTCCCCCCAAATTATGACGTATTTGACAGGCTTTGTTATATGAAGAAACCATGGATTTGGAAATTCTGAAGAGTGGCCTTATTCCTTTATTTTATGTCTGAGCCAGAAAAATTAGGGGGGTTTACCCACCAGCCAAAGCAAAGTCCTTCACACCTCGGTCCTTAAATGATCTCGTCTCACCTGTGATACATGAGCAACTCGGGACACCTGCCTCCCCTCCTCGCCGGGAACTGCTTTACATTCACAGGGCTACAGGCGGGGCGTGCACAGGGGAGCCACCCTCGTTCACAATACACATTGAAAAAGTAGTTCAAGCACAGTGCCCGTAAAGAGAGAGAAAGACCTTGAAGGAGATCAGACAGATCCGAAAGCGCTTTATAATATTAGTTATTTATTAAATATCTCTTTATTGATTTCAGAGAGAGGAAAGGAGAGGGAGAGAGAGATAGAAACATCAATGATGAGAGAGTCATTGATCGGCTGCAGCCCGCAACCCGGGCATGTGCCCTGACTGGGAATCGAACCCTGATCGCCTGGATCGTAGGTCAACACTCAACCGCTGAGCCAGGCCCGGCCGGGCTGAAAGCCCTTTAAATGTTTATTCCAATAATGAAGATGCCGCAGTATTCGTTCTAGAGAACAAAGGGGAGTCTGACATTGAAGAGTTTATGAAGATTTACTTTATTTTTTTTGCCTTTACTGTTGAAAGTATACAGATGTCTCCCCTTTTCTCCCCATTAAGATTTACTTCTAGAATATGTGACCTAGAATTCGGTTTACTGTGGAGGGGCTGATTTTTGTCATCACTTAGTCCACCGTCTCCTTACTTTCCTTCAGGCACATTTTCATAGATTCCTCTGTCTCTCTAAAGGTGTCTCTTATGGACCTTTCTTACCAACGTACTTAATAATCTCCTTGTTTGCTCTGATAAATCCTGTCAAATAACCCTGTGCTTTTGTTTATAATGGAGCTAAAACTGTGTAACTTAAGCAAAGATAGGAAACCACAGAATCTTCATAAATAGCAAATTAAAAATTGAGGTGAGACTAGTTAGTTGACAATGTCAATGGGAATGAGAAGGGAGGAAGGAGAAAAGTTTTTGAAACACATCATGAGACATTTTATGCCTCCGTTTCTAGAGTTCATCTTACTTTTCTGACCTAGGAGATAGTAACAATAGCATCGATATCAGTCCTGGGCACTGCGCTTCTCAAAGAATGTGGCCCCTTTGGAGAGGGGAGGGTGTGGATTGGACTAAGATTGTGAAAAGGCCAGAAATTCGGCCTATTCAGAAATAAAACAAGCAAAGGCAGCTTTTCCAACTAGAAAGAGCGAGCCTGCTAGCTGCCCAAGAGCGGCTCAGCAGGGGGGGCCCGGGGCTCCGGGCTGAGGAGGGGCGGCTGCTACTCCCAGGGCCCCCTCACCACGGGGCGTTGTCAGCCTTTCCCAGACCTTTATTTTTTTGTTATCCATGTTACCTTAGCGGTTCAAGCAAACTAAGGCACTCGTTCTTCATTTAAGTTAGATGACCCGTTAAGTCATCAAATTCATTCTTGGAGCCCCTATGGTGTGGAAGGAAATGTTCTAGTTGATGCAGACAGATGTGGCGGTGAACACGAGGGGACACGTGCCTTCGTGGAGCTTATATCCCTCTACGAAGAAATACATGAATTAATAAGTACATTAATGAAATGGTGCAGGTAAAAAACATCTTCGTAGGAAACCAATACAGAGAAGAGAGGAGGGAGTGTCAAGAATCAGGACTGGGGGACATTTGCTATTTTAGGCGGCATGAGCAGGGAGGGCTTCAGTAAGTTGATTATTAAACAATGACCAGAAGTCTGTCGACCAGTGTAACTCGGTGTCCTCCTGAGCCTCTGCGGAGCGCAGGCGTCTGCAACCTGAGCACCTGTTCCACCTCCAAGGATGTAAGAAGTGCCGACTCCTGAGCCCGACCCTATATATACGTTCTTCTGGTGATGGTAGAATTTTAACAAGATCCCTAAGTAATTCATATGCAAATTAATCTTTAGAAGGATGAACGGTGCTAGTGAAGTCCTAGGAGATGGCAAGAAATGTTAGGGGCATTTTAGGTACTTTCAGGTGCAAGGACATTTCTGGGACACCAAGTGGCCATCACAGCACGAATGGCCAAGAGAAACCAAGGTGGGTGCTTTGAAAGCCGGTCAGACAGACGTGATTCAGATGACTCCAGGAGCGGGGAGAAGCTCAGTGGAAGCAGCTCATCTCCGGGGGGCGGGGGATGTGGAGGCTTCCAAATGGCGGGGTGTGCCGGAGGAAGGTACGAGGGTGTTTGGGCCGTGTGATTAGGACAGACTGACTGGCACTTACCCGGCGGAGAAACCACGTTTTCATAGCTTTAGGACAGGAGGCAGTTTTGCAGATTGGAGCAAGGTGCCCACCAGAGTGAGGCTCCCACCCTCTCACAGGAACTGGGGGACAGGAGAGCTATCTCTGGAGGTTTGTGTTTCAAAGACGTGGTCCGCGAGGAGGTATTTCTGGGTAGTACAAAGCTCTTCATCTCAAAGAGGACAGAAAGGATTTATAACTGCATTTTTTTTAAAGTAACTACTCCAAGAAAAGTGTGATTGGAGATGGGGAGTGGGGGCTATAGTCAGATTCTGGCTGAAACAAATAGTAAATTCTTTTAACAATATTGCGTTCACTCAGGCAAAGGTTGAGGGTCTGGTGCCATTCTAGGGAGATAGTCTCGGGCCAATAGAAGCCATGCTGCAGGTCGGTCATGTCTCTTAGTCATTCATGCTCAGAATTTTGAAGTTCTCATGAAGAACTTGAAACTAATGACAAACCATCAATTAGTAATTTTACCCTGAACCAGCCCTTGACTGACTCAGTCCCTCTGTCTTTCCTAGCCTGCCTCCTGGCCCTTCTTAATTTAAACTGAGGAGGGATTAACATATGTTAGGTGTCACGGGTTCCTCACTGGGGATGAATCTTGATGTCATAGCCAGCAATGCTCCTCACTCACACATCAGTCCATTGTGTCTATTGCTTTTTGTAACATTTGTATAAGGCTAACAATAATAAACTGACATTGTAAAAATAAATGAATTTGGTCAATGTTTTATAAATGAGCGTCTGTCCATCGACCATGTCTATCTGTTTGCAGGGCTTAGAAAACCTGGCTAAAAAATCTGGCTCTGCCATTTACCAGGTAACCACGGTGGAGTCACAAAGTCTTGCTGCACCTCAGTGGCCATGAGCATACCCTTAACATGTACCTGTAACAGTGAATTTACCCTGAAGCCTTGTGCACAAGAGGTCACGCTCCAGATAAGATGTCATGTGTGACACACTTGATGATCAACATCATCATAGCCATGCCCCTTAAAAATAGAAATTGGGAGAGTGGAGCGATCACCACGTAGCTACAGGTAGCTACAGTTAACGATGACTGAAACATTGCAGATTTGGTTACACATATAAAGCCTTGGTATTTATTTTTTAATTCATCTTTATTGTTGAGAGTATTACAGATGTTCCCTTTTCCCCCGTTGACCCCCTCTGCCCTGCACACCCCCCAGGCCTTCACCACACTATTGTCTGTGTCCATGGGTTATGCATATATGCACATGAATTCTTTGGTTAATCTCTTCCCACCCACCCCCTCCCCCTTTCCCTCTGAGATCCCTCAGTCTGTTCCAGGCTTCTATGTCTCTGGATTTATTTTGTTCATTAGATTCCACACATGAGTGAGGTCATGGGATAATTGGTTTTCTCCGACTGGCTTATTTCGCTCAGCATAATACTCTCCAGGTCCCTCGACACTGTCCCACAGGGTGAAGATGTGGCACATTTACGCAGTGGAATACTATGCAGCTGTGGAGCCTCGTTTTCTATGGCTTTTAGGAAGAGGCGGGTTTCTGAAAGACACACAGAGTTTCCTCTTGGACGTACAGAACTACTGAAGTGTCCAGTGACTGATGTTCTGAGAGCAGTGCGACAGTGTGGCTGAAGCTCTGTGAGTACCTGAGTGTCGCTGAACTCCCCCAGCGTAAAGCAGGCACCCTGCTCGTAACAGCTGGCCCTCGGCCTGCCCTTTCCTTCACATCCAGGCTCCTCGCTGATCGTGGGAGGAGATACAGCGCCACTTTTTAGAACTGCTGCTTTAAAATCAGCTTTTCAGTTACAGAACCATAATATCTTTGGGGCTTGCAGGTCCTGCAGAAAAGCATCTAGACTCCATTCTTTAAGCTTTGCTCCCAGCAGGAGCTGAGATCTAAACTTCTCACTATTACTTTGTAACTTATAGGGGAAAAAATGTCAGAAAAAAACACCCACCTCAGGTCAGAGGCCATCAGTACCACTGTGGTGAACAGTATTGTTAGAGATCTGTAGGCAGGTGATAAAGTACAGAACTAAAATAATGAAAGAAGTGTGAAGTTTGAAAATTGAAGCTGCCGGAGGTTTAATCAGATACTTGGCCCAGAACTGTGTGTTTCATGCACTGTTTATTTATTTATTTTAAACATATTTTTCTTGATTTCAGAGAGAGGGAGACAGAAAGAGATAAAAACATCAATGAGAGAGAAACATGGATACGTTGATTGGCTGCCTCCTGCATGCCCCCCACTGGGGATCGAGCCGGCAACAGGGGCATGTGCCCCGACCAGGAGTCGAACTGCTGACTTCCTGGTGCATGGGACCCCACTCAACCACTGAACCACACTGGCCGGGCTCATGCACTGTTTATTTTGATTTGGGGGAGTGTTTAACAGATTTGGGAGGGGACTGTATTTCTGTTAAGGCAGAGAGAAATTTACTTTTAAATTTACTTTTAAAGATTAAACTTAGTTACCTCATTGCACAGGTGATGTAATATTAGGAGAGGGGCATGTTATTTTTAAGGAAGATGATTTACTACATATCTAAACCAGTCTTAGTACTTTATGACCTTTTTTGCCTATTTTGTCTTAAAACAAGGTGGTTGTGTAGGTTATCAGTTTAGCTTAACCTAAAATTTATAGGCACAAATTTTCCACACTGGGCATGACATGAAAAGCTTCATGTTCCCAGTGCTCCTAACATACCTGATTCTCCTAGACTCGGGCATATTTTTAACACGTGAGTCATGCTTTTGGCTTCTCACTTCTGTGACCCGTCCCTTCTTATCACACCGCACTAAGCAAAGCCTGCAATTTATATTTTAGTGCAGATATGATAAAAGTGAATTCATAAAAGCAAATCACCTTCAACTACCCTCTCCTGTCTTCTTTCTTTTACAATCCTCCCGTTCGTTCTTTTACCAGGAATAACATACAGCTGATGCCGCTGAAGATTTCCTGTGAGCTAATTAGCTCTGTAATTCTTCCAGGTGCATTTGACTGGCGGAAAGGGATTTTAGAGAGAGGATGTTAGATTGAGGAAGGGCTTAATTATAACCCTAAAAGCTATCAACCTTAACAGATGGGCAAAAGCCACTGGTGGCATTGGAGTAGGGAACCAAGGCGATGTACTTCTAGAAAGAACATCATTATATAGGCTGGGTTAGATGGCAGGCGCTGGAATCTTCTAGAAACATTAACAGATTTGTGCAGAGCTCCTCACATGAAGGTCAGGCTGTGGTCTGAACTTCAGAGAGGGTGGTAATTTATACAAAGGAAATGGTGATTTCTACAAATCATAAGTTTTAAAATCTGAGGCATAGTGTCAGCGACATAGTAGATACTCTGTGGTTGAACAAATGAATGAATAAAGTGTAATCATCCTAAATACCCTACGGAAGAAGTAAAAACTAAGTAATTTGTTGTCTACATTAGGGGATGTTGCTTCCTGTTGAACAATAATAGGGAAATATTACCACTGAGGATATCAGCTCTGTAGCCAAAGTTCTTTGAGCTAGGGAATATCATCATGTATTGCTAAACTTTTTCACAACCCAAGCTAGCTTCCAGAAAATGTTTGAGTCTGAAATAACTGGTAAAACTGAGAATAAGGGTTTCACAAACAGCTGTGTGTAAAACACTAACTTCCTGTGACCTGATAATCTCAATAACAGTAATTATTGAATCAACTCACAGAAGTACAGCTTCTCAGTTGTGCACGAAAGAAAACAATCATTAGCTAAACATTACACATGGCTCTTACATGCCCCCACTTCGGGAAAGTTGACTCCAGATTCATATTTTTCAGGTGGACTGTGACTCCCGGTTACCCTACGTCTTGCTTCTGTGTCTTCTCAGTGACTAGCTCGGGCCCAGCACACACCTCACCAGGGCTGTGGGTTAATAACCAGCCGGTGAGGACAGTGAATAAATGAGCTCTCTCCGACGGGAATAAGCAGTGTTTCGGTAAGGCTCCAAGGGAGAGACAGCATTGGACAAAACGTGGTGGGCAAACTCTGGTTTGCGACCCCTTTAGTAAAGTCTTCAATATTCTACTCAGTTCAAGGTGATTGTAAAAACTCATGGTTTATATACTTTTCTCCCTTTCACATAAGTAGAAGAACAGGGTTTTTCTAAAACACTTAATTTTCCTGATATGGCTCCCCACCAATATTTCCAAGTCTACTCTCTTCATTTTGGAACTAATTAGTTTAAAATAACCGGAAAGTTAAAAATACGGGGAAACAGCAGGTTAAGTATTTATTCTAAATATACTGTGCCTTTTTGCCTATCTCTTCCCAAGTCTAGGTGAATGAGTCTAGATAGCAGCTCTTTGTTTCTCAGTTATGAAATGTAAGTGTCTTGAATCAAGTTTGGATATTTGTTAAAGCCACTGCTTGTATATTGTGGCCTTCACGATGAGGACAATCTTTTTCTTTCTGAGGACATTGGTCCTTTTATGCCCTTTTTTTAAATATACATAGTGTTTTTTAAGTGATGAATTAATGTCTTATTAAAGTATAGGTCAAATATATATATATACATACATATATACACACACACACACACACACACATATATATATATATATATACACGCATATACCACCTACAAATAGATCTTATTTTGCTTCTATTCTAAGGACCCCAAAGAGCCACAGCAATCTTGAGAAAGAAGGACAAGTTGGAGGTATGACAATACCAGATAGCAAACTGTATTACAAGGTCATTGTCATCAAAAGAGCCCGGCACTGCCACAGATCAATGGAACACAACAGAGAGCCCTGACATCAGCCCTTGCCTCTGTGCTCGGTTAATACTTGACGAGGGAGGCGAGAGCATCCAGTGGGGTAAAGACAGTCTCTCCCATAAATGGTGCTGGGAAAACTGGACAGGTACATGCGAAAAAATGAAACTAGACCACCAACTTACACAACACGCAATAATAAACTCAAAGTGGATAAAAGAGGTAAACGTAAGTCACGAAACCATAAAAATCCTAGAAGAAAACATAGGCAGTGAAACCTCAGACATCTGTCACAGCAACATTTCTGCTTCTATGTCTCTGAGGGCAAGGGAAACTCAGGGAAAGGCAGAAATGGGACTGCGTCGAGCTGAAATGCTTCTCCTCTTTACTCTCTTATCCACCATTCATTTTTGCTATAGAAGAAACGGTGACCCAAAGCAACAGATGCAACATCTCTTTTCTTTAAGGAAATATGTTCCAAAGAAATACAGGGGATGTTCTAGTTCTGGCTCTCTGACGGAGCTCAGATGGCCCCTATGTGTGTAAATTCACCTCCATCGTCTCGTGATGGTCTTTTCCCTCTGCTCGTGTGGAAAGAATAGGAGACCGTTCAGCAAGAAGGGCTGTGAAATATTTCGCCCTGGCATTGTGTGAGACGACTTAGTGAGTCAGTGACTTCTTCATCTGCTGCTGCTGTTAAGGTATCCTTGTGTTTTTAAATTGATTGGCAGCTGAGCTGAATATTGTTTTTAATGTCTGGAGGCAAGTAGAACTCACGTTTTTCTAAAAGCCACACACACACACGGTCATTGCAACAGTCAAATTTTAATTCTATGAATATAATATATATGTAATAGTTTGTATTCTGGCCATTAAAAATAATTTTTAAAATACACCAATAAACACATCAATCAATTAACACCACACTAGTCAGGGAAAGGAGAGAGTTGTGGAGGAATATACAATAAGGCAAAGACTTCTTGTAAAGTAATAATAGCTTGGAGACAAAATCAAACGTATCTATGAGAAGAAAACACAGCTGCTTCCATCTAATAAATTCTCCTTTTGTTTCCTAAACTGCATTAAATGGGTTCTATTACTTGGAATCAAATGATCCCTGACAAGATGCTCTGGAAACCGTTTAATTCCGAGTAGACTGTGTTCTTTTTCAGCATGGTCAACCCCCTCAATACTTTTATTGATCTTTTGGGAGACTCTAGTTCCCAGGCTTTATCAGCCTGCCTTATTTCTCAATGACCCTCTAGACTTTTACCTTTGGCAACCAGAAGTTTCAGTTGACCATACGATTAATAGGAACCAGGAGGCGGGGATGGTTGCCAACGCAGCTAACGATCTAACCGGGAGAGCCGCGTGTCCAGAACAAGGGGAGTGCTGACGGCACGGGGTTACCTGCTTCCAGCGCAAGAGGGGAACGCCCAGCAGCGTGTGTGCTGAGCAAGGCTTTTCTCCCTTGCCCTCTGGTTTCCCCAGTGCCTAGAGCATAGGTGCTCAATAAATAAGCAACTGAAAACCATATTATTCTAAGAAGGTGTGTCATTGCTGGGACTGTCTCGCTTGAAAATTTAGATGAATGGTGGAGAGATTTCTGTCCCTAAGTATCTGCAAAGTAGGCTTACTTCCCTCAGCTCAAGAAGGCAGAATTATAAAATTCTGCCTTTAACATTTTGTTACCCTGTCACTCCCAGAGTATCTAGTTGTTGTTGTTGTTGTGTGTGTGTGTGTTTTACTAGGAACCTGCATCTTTACACTAAGCTGTGTAACTCCATTCCAACATAGGTCCCTACCTTATGCCCTTGAATTGCCACCTTGAAATAAAACAGTGAGAAAGCAAGCAGGTCTCCCCCCAACAAATACTGCTCTCACCGACCACTGTTTTCTACACACAGTCACACACACGCTAGTGAGGCTGACAGTTTTCACTCTACTCACTTCACACAGCACATATGGACCCATGATGGTTCCTCAGTCAGGTTGCTAACCTGGCGCACACCTGCTCGCAGAGTCAAGGCCAGAATAGGATGTTTTGCTCATTTACTGAACTAAAAATAGCCTAAACCAAGTGTAGAGTCAGTGTCTCAATAGTCAGATACCTCCGGTTCTCTGCTCCATTTTCCCCATGCTCTGTTAGTGATGTTGCAGGACCCGGGCGGAATCTAGGAGTCTACATTTTTAACAAACACGCAAGGTGTAGGAGGTAGGTGGCAGACAACGCTTTGAGAAGCAACACCTTCATGACAGAAGAAAATGAAGCTGGTTTCCATATATTTGTGCATTTTCAGTTGTATTCAGTGTTTCCTGGCTTAATTGTGCTCTACAGAAAAGCTAGTAAAATATTCTATTGATACTTCCAGGCTAATCCTTCAATGTTGTAATAGGCAAAAATTCCACATTTTTAAAGATTTATTTCTGTGCAAACACACAAATTATTTAAAATTGTCTAACATTCAACTTTAGATAAAGAACCTGTAGATATAGCTTCTATAGTATATGTCTCTCCAATCCCCACCCGGAATCACGCCTGGCAGTACCTTTCTCTGTGGAATCAATCCATAAACCTTCCACATTAAATATTCTTTATTTAGACATTTAAGAAAGAAATCAGAAGTCACAGAAATATTGTTTTTGCCACACTTCTAACGGCTTCTTCTCTTTTTATTCCCAAATCTCCGAACTTTTCCCTCTACCCAGGAGAGCTCTTACAGTTACAAGCCTGTTTTCTCAGCTGCATCCTCTCTCTCTACCTTCCTTCATTTCACGAGCTCCTGTTTTCATGTCTTCACTGTTGAGAAGACTTTCAACCCTCTGTTTTTAAGAAGAGTGATTCCTTAGTCAAACCCTGATCACCTTAATCTGCTAAATTTATGCTTATAAATGAATATGTGTTCCATTCTAAGAGCTAAAAAGAGCTACTTCATGAGCCTACAATAATCCACAATAAGCGTATAAAGAGGTAAAAAATCCAGGTGCAGAGAAAGCAGGAGGATCGGGGGAGCTGTAAGGGATCAAATGGCTCGGCAAATGGTAGCTGGGGCTGGGTTCATTGGGCTCCCTGGGAGGCAGAGGTGCCGCGGTCACGAGTGGGGCAGCCGGAGGACGGATGGAGAGCTGGGCAGCGGAGGAGCCTGAAGGGTGCAGAGGCTATAAACCCGAGAGGGAGAGAGAGAGAGGGAGGGGGAGGTAGAGAGGGGGAGGGGGGGAGAGGTAGAGAGGGGGAGGGGAGAGAGGTGGAGAGGGGGAGGGGGAGAGGTGGGGGGGAGAGGGGGAGAGGTGGGGGGGAGAGAGGGGGGAGAGGTAGAGGGGGAGAGAGAGAGAGAGACAGAGAGAGGGAGAGGGAGAGAGACGGAAATCAACATTATTTTGTCTTAGTGAAGCAGGAGGTGAGGGTAATTTTTCCCCCCCAGTTCTTCATGGGATGGAAAAATAGAAAGAAAAGAAAATATTTGTAAAAGGAACCTAGTTATTGTTATGTTTATCCATGGTTGCAATCAGCACTTAGGAAACTAGTACTTAACCCTTCCCAGCACTCTGGAAGGTGACTGTAGTGGCCTGTTAGATTAAAACAAGGGGCCATTAGAACAGGGGTCCTGTTAGCGCGGGGCTGGATAGTAATAAAGGGAGAGAGCGGAAGGAATCAGAATGAAGCGGCCTGATCCACGGGCCGGCCCGGACCCTGAGCCTGCCTCTCCGGGAGGCGGCAGCATCCAGAGGCCCCCAGGGGGCCGCTGCACCGGGACCTGCCCCCAAGAGGGCAGGAGAGACCTGCAGGGGCCATGAGCCGGGACTTCCAAGGGACAGGCGACTGCAGTGGGAGCACCTGTGCCGGGCGCTCGGCCCGGAGGCGCCAAGGCGGCGAAGGGAGAGGTAAGCGCCCGGGGCCCACAGGGTCGCAGCAAAGGCCTGGCCTGGGACAAGGGTCAGGCTGGACAAAGCCCGAAGAGCCCCAGGAGAGCTAGGAAATGGATGGTTGGGGGAGGAAGCATCAGGGCCTGTGAAGGACTGGGGGCTGGCGGTTATTTTGAAGAAGTGCCTGGTCCTCCCCGAGCCAGCGGGAGCAGAGTGGAAGCTAAGGAAGGGCCCCACGCAGCTGGGCTCCCCCCAAAGCAGAGTGGAAGCTAAGGAAGGGCCCCACGCAGCTGGGCTCCCCCCAAAGCAGAGTGGAAGCTAAGGAAGGGCCCCACACAGCTGGGCTCCCCCCAAGCAGAGTGGAAGCTAAGGAAGGGCCCCACGCAGCTGGGCTCCCCCCAAAGTGCAGACAGATTCCAAGGCCGGCAGGCGCACGTGTGCCCAGTGTCCCCCAGTCATTCGGCCCACTCGCCTAAAGCTTTTGAAAGCCTCTCTTAGGTTCCTTCAGATCCCTGCTACAAGTTTTCCTTTCCTCAAGTTCTTAAATTGAGGCCTCGGGAATCACAAACTATATGTTGAGAAGGTTTGGTTAAAATCTGAATTTTACCTTCTCCCCGATAAGTCAGTTATATCTGAGTTAGAATATCTGAGATATAAGTCAGTTTGAACTGAGGCTGTAAAGCACAGAAGTGGAACAAATATAACATAAAATGCTCTCTTTTAATTGCAAGTGAGGTGACCTTAGCTATGTTCCTACTTAGCTTTTTCCCATTTGTTTTGTCGAGTGTAGAAATGGTAATAAATCCACCTCAAATAGGTATTGATTAGTTAATGTATTACAAAGCTACTTAGAGAAACCTCTGAAGAGCTAAATATAGATGTATTTAGCTCAGTCTGAGTGGGACCAATCTGAGCGGGTGGTGCACAGGGAGAATATATGAATTCTGACTGTAAAATTAGGTCTCACCTCCCAGATATTGCCACTGGAAGCACTCTATGTGTTAAAGACTGAATATTCGTGTCTCCCTAAAATTCATGTGTTGAAATCCTAACCCCCAATGCGATGGTGCTCAGAGGTGGGGCCTTGGAGAGGTGTTTAGGGTGGAGCTCTCATGAATGGAATGTGTGCCCTTTTCAGAGACCCCAGAGCACTCTGTTGGTCTTTCCACCGTGTGACGTCGCAATGACGTCAGCAGCCTACAGCCTGGGAGGCGGCCTTCACCGGACCCCACACAGTCTGGTCCCTGACGTCGGACTTCCCAGGCTCCAGAACAGTGAGAAATCAATTTCTGTTGTGTATAAGCTCTTCCGTTTATGGTGCTTGGTTATAACAGCCCAAGATGACTAAAACAATATGTTAATAAATCTAAGGAACATGGAAAAACATAAAAAAAAGGTAAAAGTACATTGTTATGACATCACTTAAGTCCTCTTGCTGAAAGGAAAAAAAAATTAAGTTCTACATAGATAATTTTATATATAGGTTACATAAAGGTAATATAAATATATCATAATGTGTTTATTAATAATATAGATAAAATCTTTCTCTGTCTTTTGTTTTTTTCACCTTGACTAATGGTTCTCCAGGTAAGTTGCCCCTTGCCCTCTACCACTATCTAGTCTCCTCCGTTATTGATTTTCTTACGAGAAAGAGCTGTGATATGTGGCTCCCATGACACTTTTCTTCTTAAATGACCTGTATATAAGGAGCTGATTATTTTACTTAAAGGAGGCAGTGAAGTAACTTAGAGCATTTTATCTTGTTTAAATATAGCCCACACCCCACAAAATTAAATATGATGGCATAAAAATAAGATAACATGATGGATGGATGGATAGAATGGACAAGTGGATAATTTTATTTATTTCCAAATTAAATGGTAGGAACACTATAAAGAATGCTAGAGCTAGAAAAAGCTTTGGAGTTCATGTAGCAAAAGTTCATCATTATCTGTAAAATCGTTTTACTAGTGAATAATTTTTATGTGAATAAATGGAATGAATTTGATGAGTAAAAATTAAAACTCATGCTGAATAAGGCAGTAGCAGAATCACAGCTTAATTCAGGTTTCCTGACTCCCCAGCAGGTGATCTTCCCTTTTATTGGTAAATGTTTATATTTAGATGACTAGTCCTAGTCTCAGATGCACATGTGCAACACTGTTTACAAAAGTTCTAATGGATTTTGACCAATCTGATTGCTTCTCATACATCCTGACTCTAAGTCTTACCCCTCCCATTACTCACCAGGATTTCCTTCGGCTGTGAGGCGTGTGCTTGCAGGTGTATATGATGGGGGGTGAGGCAGCCCTCCTTCTGCTCCATTTCCTACACCAACAACTTACATTCTGAAGTTCGAATGTAAGTTGTTGGGATTGTGCGTGTTTCAGAATTCAGAATATCTTAGATTTTAAAAAGATGTGTTATGTATATGTACATTTAACATGTATACCTCTAAAGTGGCATGGTGGTGCCCCAAAAACAAATATACTAACATATCTGAAATAAAGTATGTGGGCATTTACAACAAACGGGATGAGTAATGACTGTAGGTAGCCTCACATCAGATCAAGGTGGCTGTTTCTCTTAGATAAGGGACAGAAAGCATTTCAGGGCTCCTAATTGCATAGCTGCAGATGAGAGATGGTGGGTCTAAGCTTGCCCCTAGATTCCTAAAGCTCTGATGCGCGGGAAGATGAGGGGTGATTCACACACCTTATGGTCCGGTCTGCCGAGCTCTCCACGTGTACAGAGGAGAAAATGAGAGGAGACTGACAGATTATAGAAGAATTTAGATTACTAGAATACGGTCTTTTTGTAACTGCTCCCACCAGACTACCACTTTTGTAATGTTAAGCAATATGCTAGGCCCATAGTTTGTGCTAAAAAATGTCAGTGAGGGGAAAGTGGCATGAGTGAGTGACCAGAGAAGCTCTCCTTCTCGAGTGGGTGACCATCCACGTCATTTTAGGATCAGCTCAGATGCCGTTTCCTCCAGAAATGCTTCCGTCATTCTTCAGAGGGGACGCAGTCCCTGTTGTGTGTGTGCCTGTAGCACCCCGGCCGGCTTCCAGCGTACGCACTTTCCCACTCTACTTACCTGTCTCCTTATCTGTCTTTACCCTTTGAGGACAAACGCCAAAGCTTTAGCCTACATTTGTTCTTGGCACTCAGTAGGTCCTTTATTATCGAGTGGTTCAGTCGTTTTCCATTGAAGGAGTGAGCAAATAACCTGTTCATTAAATGGGTTACTGACGGCGGTGGTGGCTCCTGCTACGAGACCCGATGCAGAAGTGTGACACTCCTAGGTGGAGTTAAGTTCTAGTCTGTGATAGTCTTCGTGGGAACGGGAAGACGGGAGCAGAGCACATGCATCGGATGGATCAGGGGAAAGACTTCTCGAGACTGGCCCTGCTTCCAGATCCCCAGGGGTGGAAGTCCTACTTAGACCCCAGTGGGCCTTGGCGGGTCTCCGCTCTAAATCCCCGCTTCCCCGGACACTCGGGGACTTTTGACTGTTCTTGGTACTTCTCCAACCACGTCTAAATGACTTGTCTCCCTCCCTCTCAACTTCACATTTCTCCTCACTTGCGTCTTCCAAAACGTCATGATTTTTTTGGAATCTCTTTCCTAGGAAACTTTTATTGCCTTGGTCTCACTGTTTTTAGTAGCAAAAAAATATATATCAGAAGATAAATGCCTTATGTTGTCCATAGTTACCATTCAGCACTAAGAGCTTCCCTTTAGCAATGTTATGAGCAGTCAGGGGCACCATGGAGAAAGAGCAGGACCCAACCACGTGAGTTACAGCTCGGGTTTTAGAGACAGGACATGAAAGCAAACGTAGAAAACTCCTCCTGGCAGCTCTGAGCAGATCCGCTGAGAGCAATGGCCTCGTTAGAGTATAGACTTACACGACGCGATTAGTTCCTTCTCTCATCATTGCACCAACGCCATCCATTATCGTCTCCATAGCTGCCGCCCGGCCACTGATTAGTACCCCTCCTCAGCCTGGCATCCCATTAGCACCCGTCAGTCAGTTCAGAGTTCAAATTATGGTTGATAATTCCTTGAGTAACTTTTTAAAAGCAGCAGATGACCATTTCGAGAGTCCTAATCAGGGTAAAACACCCAACCATCAATAATAACAGTCGTCATCACGATTAAATTTCAAATAATTATCAAAACACTGAAAGCTCTGGAAATTGGGTAAGCAAAACTGAGTGGCCCTCCACCCCCCAAGAGGAAGCACATCAAGAACCATAATAAAAACAGACAAACAAAAGTCTTTTCTCACACAAGCACAAACAAAACCAGCGAACACCAGGGCCACCCAGTCTGGAACTAGCTCCTAAACTTAAGAAGGCTTAAGTCTTTTTCCTGAGAGGTACTTACGCCTTATAAAGGCCACTGTGCCTCTGACTTGTGCACTATGATTTGGGAGTTTGTACGATGACACTTGCAGATATATCGTCCTGGGAAGAGACTGGTGTGTTTGTTTGCCTTTTCTCAATTCTGAACAGACTAACTGCTCCCTGGTAACCTCATGGTTTTATTTCTTTTATTTCATGCTGTGTGTTACTTTTTTTTTTTTTTTTTTTTAGAGGAGAGGAGGGAGAATGGTGGTTTCAGTTCTTCTGAAAGTTGGATTTTTTTTAATTTTTAATTTTTAAATTTTTATCTCTGAGCTTCAGACTAGAGGCAGACAGTGCCAAGAGCAGGGAAGCCAGGGCAGGGTTTATGTGGTTCTTGGCACACTTGAGGAATTGGTGGGAGTGGAATTAGCACTTGGGGTGAGAAGGGACTAACATAAACCAAACCATGGAAGGTGACATGCTCCACATGTGTCTGGCTTCTTGTTTAGACTACACCTGCCGTGTGGTAGCAGAAAGAAGTATTATAATCACCTCGACACCATGTCACCACTGGTGTTTTATAGCAAATAGAACATGAGTATACCCCACAGCTAACACGCCGCTGCACATGCTTGTATCATAGGTAACCTTAGATGTCTCTCTCATTGATATTTTCCATGTTCAGAGCTGCCTTAGAGAAGACCCTCAGGCATCTAAGGAGCTTCATTGTATAATACATAATCTCTACATTTTCCCCCTTGCCAATTTTCACAATGAAATAAGAAAAGGCAAACTTATTCAGTTGTCTTTTTTCTTATTGACCATGCAAACTATAATGAAAATACAGGGCAAAGATGATTTTCCTCCGGTCTTCAGTGGGCCTTGCCATATCCATGATGTCACTGCCATCCACAGCTCGCGCTGAGGTGAATATCCTATACAAATTTCCAAGGGGAAATATAAAATCAATTTATTTCTGTGCCACATATAGTGATTAAATATAAAACCAAGTTATCACAGCCCACTGGATAGTACATGCATTTCACTAATGAAACTATTTACCTACCTCCACCTCTCCTGAGGGCATGGGTTCCCCGGCATTTATTCCCTGTGGAGCTGCATTGAACTCAGTTCTGTTCTGTGATGTGGATAAGAATCCATCTGTGGTCCTGATTACCACCATCGTCGTGTGTTATTAACCAACGTGAAATAACTAAGGTACATATCGATTGCTCCACTTGCTTTCACATCCTTCCTTGAAAGTATTTTCTGCAAATAAAAAGTTTAAAATTGACATTTGTCCTGTAAGCAAAGTAGACATAGTTTTATGGTGTTTATTTAAAATATTACTTACATATTATATGATACATACAATAATGTCATTCTTAAATTGTTTATATTGTTTTTCCAAAGCCTCCATCAAGTGTGAATGGTGGTCATTGATTTACTATGTGATTAAGTGCAATTGTCTAGGATGCTGCTGCTCTAGAAACCAACTTGGCTAGTCTTGTGGGTGATTAAAAGAGTGAACTTTTCAGAATTTCAATTTCAGACTTCCCCACTGAGTAACCTATAAAGATGCACCGTGGGGAACTTTAGGGAAGTAATGAGGCTTTCATTTCCATGTGTCAGATTAGTTTTTTCCTAGTGTACTTATCAGAAGAGGCCATGAGCTAATTTCTTGGCTCATTCAATGCAGAGAAGAAGACCCTGAACAACGCTTTCCAATAAAGGGCAGGAGGAGAGAGTCAGTGCTGGGGGGAGTTTGCCGCCAGAGTGTTTTCCGTGCTCGCAGTGATTCTCTAGGACTGAGGGCATTTGTGCAAATGAAAGATAGATTGTGTAGAAGAGAATTTGTCCTTAACAATGACATGGCACTGTCTACACACACTGTGTAGAACTTTAACCAATGTCAAAGCCATTCCCTACATCAAAGACTTGAAGAAGGCATGTTGAGTGAACCTACTTTTTATAGTGTCTGAGTCAGTCTCCTTGTTTAGGCTGAAGAGCACCAGATCTCTCCAGCTGGACATCTTCAAAAATTCTATTTTAGAACAAGAAGCTAAAATGAGATCTTATTTGGAAATACTTTGTAACTGGCCTGCATATGGTATAGATCCTGATGTTACAGCTGACCCCGAGTAGGGGCAATTTATAGATCTGAAAGGTCCCAAAGGCCTGAGCTACATCACACCATCTCACCTTTCTTTTTGTCACTGGGTGAGTGACACTAATCACATGCTCCTGGCACACCTTCTGGGTCCCATTTGCTCTACTAGTGATGTTTTAGAAATGAATCCATACCTCCATTCTAGTTCCAGGTGCAGGTACTACTTTAGATGGATTGAGATTTTGTTCCCTAAGGAGACAAGTTTTGCTGGTAGATAACCCAAATATAACAAGGAGTCCCTGCCATTCAATAGGAGTAGCTTCTAATTAACGGACCTCTTTGTGGCCCCTGCCACAGAGCTGACGGCAGCATCTCTGAACACATCTGCCAAGTTCTCAAGCTAGTAAGAGGAGATCCAACAGTTAGGCTTTGTGAAGGTGGCTATTCAGCACACTGTGTGCGCTTGGTGGAAAATATTTTTACCACCTTATTATCTATGAGGTTTGGAATATTATATAGAAAAACGGTGAAACTAAATGTATATGGAGCTATTTCAGTTTTGTGTGCAGGATGGGCATGATGTTCAAATTTGGAGACTAATGTAGAAAATATTTTTTTATTTGTGAGGGAGAATAAACATAGAACTCACAGATAAAGATGCTCTTTATTTTTATTCCCACGATTATTTTGGTTTGGATCAGCTTCAGAATAAATGCACTTAAAACAAACAAGTGACCTTCCGCTCCCAAATTCACACAGTCCCCGGGAAATCCATCACTCAAGTTTACAAATGGATTAAATGGGCAATAAAACACACCTTCCACGGTCTAGAAGACTTTAGAGAATGTATCCCATTACTTAGTCATGGAAATCATAAACTTGCCAAAACAGTGTATCATTTGATTTGAAAAACCAAGAGTAGACTTCACCTTCAGAAACATTTATATAATATGCTTGGTTTCCCCTTTAGAATAATGTGTGACTGTACATTCTCCTAATATTGAAATCATGCTTTACCTTTAGGGAAGCTAAATTCAGAAAATAACTTAAGAAAATTATTTCATTACTCTCCCTGGTATCTTTTGCAAATCGTAAGCATTTTGAGCCACCGTAGTGTCATTGTTAAGGGAGACAGCCTCCCTCCCTTGATGCAAGGAAGCCAGTTGACCGCCATGGGCAGAGCGGTCACTTACAGCTGATTGCCGAGGAAGCAGACACATAGAAAACGAGGTACCAATAAAGTTGATTAATAAACACCAGATAGGGAATGGGAAATAAAAAACTAATCTCGGCCACTACTCACCATTAAATCTAATCCTAACTTCAGGGCTTTAATGCAATTGCATGTCAATCAAAATGTAGGGTGAGACCCTGCCCCTTTTGCTTAACGCATTATTCACGTTACTAATCATTAACAAAGAAAAGAACAAAACTTGATTCTAGGTATGTGCTATTCTAAACACTTACCTCTGTTAACTCATTTAATTCTCTCCACACTAACATATGATATCACCTCTACTTTTAAGATAAAGAAAATTAGAAACCAAAGGGTATGTTGGAAACACATGGGGCCAGAAATACAAAATCAGGCCATGCTCATCTAGTGTTAAAATGTAGAATAATAATATTGGAAGCACTATAAAGAATTAAATCAGAGATGTGAAATGATGGTGGTTGGGCCTAGATTACTAGAAATTATAGTTAGGATGAGTTTTGGAAGAATTTAACGTTTAAAATCGACAGGACTGGCTGGTGGTTTAGATGTCGGAGTAAGACAGGGAAAGAGAGATTCTCTGATATGTTGTAGCTTCTCAATAAATAATTTGTGAAGTAACGAATGAATGAATGAATGAATGAATAGATGGATGAATGCTAGAATGAATTGTTGGGCACTATCAAGAATTTGCCAGGTAAAAAGGCATTCAAAAGCAGTATACTCTAAGGTTGGCAGCCTCCTCTTGATTTCTGTCCTGTTAATAGCTTAATTTTCTAGCCAGCTGAAGGTTCACCTTGGAGTTGAATTATTGCATCTTCACAAAGAGCAAGAGGCCATTCACTCTCTCTCTCACACTCACCTCCCAATGGGTTGTGAGCAAACCTGAAGGAAGGGCTCCCTTTCACTTAACCTTCAGGTCTCTTTGGCTGTCAGCCTTCATATTAGCTACGCACTTGTGGAGAAGGGCTCTTAGTTTTTACTAAGCTTCTAATATGTACCAATATATACATACTAATATATCTAATATATTCTGATGTGTATTAGAAGACATTAGGGTCTATATTGTAAATATCTTAGATCAGCTTGGAGTGATGAGAGATCAGGGCTTGAAATCAGTGCCTTTGCTAAGTAGAACTGAATTGATGGGATTTTCCTAATGAAATTTAAGAATGGGAATGAAATCACATAAACAAAAACCTTTTTCATTAAAGATAACAAGTGTGAAGACATTGAAGTGCTCCATAACCCAAAGAAATCTGTCCGATTGAGTTTATCAAAAGGTTTACAAAGGTCTCTCTTTTAGATGGGAAGTTGGAGGATTTTGGCAATGGAAACCCATGAATTGACCCGATATGACATTTCTTACTTTAGGAATGAGCTGAGGCTTTCACAATCTCATAATGTCCTGAAATTTTAGAATAAAAACGCGAGCTATGAATGACTGTAATGGATGTTTACAATATCCTTCTTGACTTACCTGGCTTATTTAGAAAAATATGTGACTAATACCTGTTAATTCCAGAGTAGAATCCTAGAGTTCTAATGTATTAGAAATAGGAAGACTAAAATTCTCTAAACCAGTGCTGTCTGACAGAAATTTAAGATGAGCCACATATGTAATTTAAAGTTCTCTGGTAGTCATATGAAGATAAGTAAAAAGTGACCAGGTGACATCAATTTCAATGATTTTTTTATTTAATTAATATTTCCAAAATATTATCACTTCAGAAACCAATATAAAAGAACTATTGAGATATTTTACATTCTTTTTTAAGGAGTGGGTAACTAAGTCTTCAGAATCAGGTACACATTTTATACTATCAGTACATCTTGACTCAAACTTGTCACATTTCTAGTGCTCACTAGCACATATGACTAGTGACCACTATGTTGCAAAGTACAGTTCTAACCCATATTTAAGAGATGAAGAAAACAAGATCCTAAATAAATCAGCCACTTTGTCTGAAGTCCCAGAATGAGAACTTTACAATCTGACTCATATATCTCACTCCTATAACGTTGAGCTTATGAATAATAATTGTTGACTGCTGAACAATTACCATGTTCCAAACACTGTTCCAAGCCCTTAATATTTATTGGCTCATTTAATCATCATAACAATGAAAATGGTGCCATTTCTCTCTTATACAAATGAGAAAAACAAAAGCTTGAAAAGGTTAAGTCTGACCAAAGGTACCAGCTTCTAAGTGGCAGAGAAAGGATTTGAGCCCAAGGAGTCTGCCCCCGATTTCTATTCTTGACCATGACAATTTTCTGGCAAAGGGCACAACAAATGACTTTATGTTTTATAGTTGAAAGCAAAGTACAGAATAACACGGTCAGTCCAGAGCAGTATGTGCCTAATGTTTTCATCAATAATAATGTTTGTTGTACTCAACTGAACTCTTAAGATACTGTTCTAGTGAACTGGAAGCATCCCTTTCAGCAAACCCCCAGCCTTGCTGGCAAAATGCATTGTTATGGCGAAGTGTCTGGTACCCTTTCCAGATGAGCTTTGGGATATTTTCATCTTCTCTGTCTGATTTTTTAATTTGGTGGGTTTCTTTTTACCTATGGCTTTTGTTTTTGTTTGTTTGCTTGCTTTTCCTGTTATTGTAGGAAAATAGTGGATTTCTATGTCTCAGTAGCTCAGGTCATTTAATAAGCATCACAGTTAATAAAATTTCTTTACGTATTTCCTTCCATTACCTGATCCTGGTACTGGATACTGATACACATTGTGCTATTTTCGTTAAACAAGGAAATAATCAGTTGATTAACTTGTAACAAAATCAGTATATTTGATATCTCAGAGATATTTTAGTTATTGATAGCTGCCTAATAATTTATTTATAAAAAAACGTATCTGACATAGTAACAAAATTAAAGTTGGTATATCATGTTGGAAACTGCCAGAGTCAGATTATCGGTACCAGGTACAGGGGTGTGCTTTCTTGTACATTCCATTCACTTCAATAAATCAGGACTTGCTCTTAAGACTCTCTCTCTCTCCTCCTCTATGCACTCATGTCTAAAGGCTACATCACACGGAGCCCATTGCACTCGGCTTGCCAATTTTCCTTTCCCAGTTACATGAAAGGCTGTGCACATTGAACAAGTCATGTTAACAGAGGTTGTGCTCATCTTTTGGGGTTGCAGGCACCTCCCTTACCTCCTGAGAGGTGGTTTCAGTGACATTCTGTTCATCACACAACCTTCCATCCCAAGGCATCAGACTCAAGGGGACTGAAGATATTTGTTGAAGGAGAGACAGCTGTAGACCATGTTCATTGTCGCACAGTGACCCCACCTGATTACTTTAAGTCAGTTATGTAATTTTAATATAATCCCTTCATTTTAGGGCGAGTCTCTTGACCACATTGCTTCGATATGGCTCAGGCTGCCACAATTAATAAAACACATCTTTTCCTTCCCTTTTAACTTGAAAGTAAAATGATAATTTTTGCTTCAAATTTTCTACTCAAGCTCTTCTGTCCAAAGTCAAGCATACATTGATTTAAAAAAAAAAAAAAAAAAAAGAAGTAGCCGCGCAGACGGGACTAATCTCCCTGGTCGTCTCAGTGCCCCGGGTGGGATGTGCAAACAGCCCCACGTCTGCAGGCTCACCGCGCATTGCGGGGTGTACTCCTGCAGGAAGCCTCTGACTGCCCTGTCCCATCTGAATTGCATTTCCCTGCTACGGCATTTAAATTTTTTGTTCCTGCTATGCCATATTTTATGGGAACAAAAGTAGCCTATATTTGGGGAAAAAACATCGGCATATGCTCATTACAAATGCTGAATGGGGAATCACAGCATCATCATGGAATGTAAGCGTTACCGGCTTTCTTTCAGCCTCGTGGAATTCCTTTCCCTGTAGGTATAGCATTCCTGTTCCCGCCCTGAAAACCTTGAGTCCTGTTTACAAGAAAAATAAACTCTAGTTTAAAACTTCATTGAAGTGTCAATTTACATAGGGAAAAAAATAAAGTGGACTCAGGGATATTTTGATGATCTTAGAAGTACTTTTCTCTAGTAGGCCCCTTCAGGCTTAGATGCTAGAGCATTTGTTTGAAAACTTTAAGTCTTCGATACTACCAGGAAGGCTATGTTTAGAAGACTGTTGTTGAGCTTCTTAATTATTTAATTGTAACAGTAATGTCGTTGTTATGGTTAATGTCGTTGCTATAGTTAATTAGATAAAATACAGAAAAGGAGATTTTTATTGTTATTATTATCTTAATAAAATAGTACAACTAAAGCCCAGGTTCAATCCTATCATTTCTCTGATCAGAAACACTGTGTCACTCTCCATAGACCCACAGAATAAAATACAAATCCTCTCAGTTGTAGCTGAGGCCCTATAATGTAACTTGAACTCTGCCACCTGCCTTATCTCTGTTACATTCCCTACACCCTGGTCAACCTGATTCTAAAAAATATTCAGCAATAAGATTAAAGAGCCTCCCTTGATAGCTTGTGTGCCTATGAAGTATTCTTATCTTTCTCTCATTTCTTTCTGCTCTTTAACCAGATTGCTAAAATGTCCTGAGTAAGTATCCTGCTTTCGTTCAAGGCAAGGTAGGCTGTCTTGAAGAGAACAGACTCCACCCATATAATTCCTATGTTCAGTTTGCAAATGGCATAATGCCTGGTGCCATCCCACAGAGGGCCCCCCCAGGCACGCACCGCTGACACCACCGTGGCAGAGTCCCTTCTGAAAGGGCTTCTCTCTCTGAGGCAGCCTGGTGCTCGCCCCCCTTCACCCCAGCTCCCCGCCTGCGTTACTGGTTGGCACTCGTCATGGTACACTTGTTCCTTATGTCACATGGAGCCTACCCGGCATGAGCTGTTAGGCTGATTGAGAAGTTTTTAGTGACTGACTTTTTAGAATAATAGGTTAAGTGCTTTAAAAATAATGTTTGTCAAGTGTATGTCATAACAACAACACAGCAAGACTAATCCTTTCCTGTGTAGAAAGATTTATCTTCCCCGACTTCTTGAAGTCCTTCTAGTTGTATCAATCTTGTCTTGGACTACATGTCTTCACCTCATGATTATTTATTGCCACATAATTCACTGACAGGAATAATCGGTGACCTTTCTCAATTAGCAAGGGATTATGTTAACATACAGCCTTAACATTAGCGTCGTGAATTCCATTCAAAACAGAATGATCTCATTTACAGTTGATTTGAAAGCGTATTTCAAGTGGTTCTCAGAGGTGATGCAATAACCTACTTCTGTGTAAGAGTTTGGAATACTGGGCCCTTACACCTGACATTTCTAAACCTATCAAGGTCAAAATGATGCTTAAGTGACCTTCTGGGATCCCCCAAACGTCATAGTGGGGAAGATCGTTTGCATGCAGTTACCCAGGAGACACCCAGCAATCCTGAAGCGCAGTGACCTTGTGCCTCTAAAAATATCTCCGGCTTTCCCCCTCCTCTGCAGCCTTCCTTGAGCATCACCACCATCACAGGCACAAATAATCGGTCCCTTTTCTGAGTGCCCAGAGAAGCCTGCTGATGTCATAGCATTGCTGATCACTTTAAAGCGCTTATCTTGCACTAGCCTAAGAATTTCTGGCCTTCAGAGACTGTCTTATGCATCTCCGATTCCCCAGAACTAGCCTCACAAATAGTAGGTGTGAACGAATGAGTGCTACTTTTTCACCCTCTCTGACTTTCTTATTTTGTGAACAAATATAGCACTTTCACTCAGTACTTTTATGACTAATCAAGTGTTGCCTCTAGTTGATGCTTAGTCATTTAACGTAGACAGCTCCTCAAGGTCAAGAGACTGGTCACATTTCTTTTTGTACTGCACTCAATTTTTCAATCCCTGGAAAATATAAAACAGTTGAGTAATTTTTCATAATTAATTTAGTATTTTGAGTATTTATTGAAGAATCACTATGCCAAGACAGTTTTAGTATTTAGGTCCGTTTTGTTTCTTAAAAAGATAATTCCAGGGAAAGAGCTGAGAAATGTATGTTTTGAAACCTTACTAGTGATACTGATAATCAGCTAAGTTTGGAAATTGCTGAACTAGAGTTTTACCAAGAGGAGAAACAAAGCATGAGATTGAGGATAAATGAGACACAGGGTCTCTTGCCGTTGCTCACTGCCTGACCAGAGAATCTGGACCCAAAGAACCCACTACTAGGACTCAAAAATCAGAACAAATGCCCCAAATCAGAATATACTTACAAGTGAGAAACCAATTACTTGTGACAACTCATGGTATATGCATGCACATGAGGGTTCCAGACTGCGGACTGGTTTCCTGAGACTGAGCTATAAAACCCAGAAACTCAATATGGAGTATTCATGCCAATACATTCCCACTGAGTGAGGGAACTGGGCAAAGGGAAGCCTAAATGATAGGATGAGGGAATGACAGACATGCCTCTTAACTGGATCAGTGGCATGTCAGACTGATATACATCTGTGGTTCTGTGTGGCCCAGCATTTCATGGAGTCATAGAAAAGTCAAAATGTGTTTTAAATTCTCGTTCGTGGGTTGACAGAAAATTTGCGTTTTGAAATATTAGGAAGAGTGCTGGGCTAATCTTATAAGGCAGCCCTTGGAGCCCAACGAACTACTAGAAATATAAAGCTGGGACTAACCTGCTCTAAGCAGGCAAATAGTTTAGATAGGCATCATCAATCTTTTATCAGAAATAATACACAATTTCACATCTGTGTAGGCAGCTTGGGACAAAAAATTTCTAGAGAAGATCAAACAACCGTGAAATTAAGCACACGAAGACTGGTGAAAGTCCACACTGAAATATAAGCAGTTATTAAATAATGAAAGACCAGTGCTTATTTTTTAATGGTTGGATCCTCTCACTTTCCATATGAAAATATGCATCCTCTGTGGACCTGATTTCCTGAGAGTTTTAGCTTAAAAAGAAGACCCCCTAATATTACAGTAATTGTTAATGGGTTAGTGTCTGAAAATAGTATTTTTAAGGAATATTTATCCTTGGGTGTTCATTACAGGGCTGCTGAGTGTTCATAAGGTCTTGGGAGCAGTTCATTTAATTGATCTGCAGATGGATGACATTAAGAACGTCTGGTCAGAGGCCTAGCAGGCCGTTGATAAGACTTGAATGTGCGTGTTGAGGTTGCCGATGATATAATTACAGTGTCAACATCCTGACCCCAGTGATGCGCTTTTACCTTCAGCAGACAAAGAGAAAATTTCCAATCAGAGATTCTTCATTTCACTGGTTTCCACTCTAGAAGTTAGAACAACCTTGAAACTAACAGGTGTGACACATAAGTGAAATCATGGGAGGCGCTGCGCAGCCCAAAGAGACGCTGGTGAACTTGACTCACTCCCCACCACCCTTCCCACCGCCGTGCCTGTCTTCCCCCCTTCCCTCTGCTGTTTTGAAGATCTGGAGCCAGCTAAGAAACCCTGTGTTCCCTTTCCTTCTGAGAGTGCACTGAGACTTCCAGCTATAGCTTCCTACTTCATAAAGACCAAGGGAGACTTACAAGGCTTCCACAGAGGCCTACACTACACCCTGCTGCCATCAGGCCTCTAGTGATTCCGGAGAAGTTCCAGCACCTTCTGTGAGTGCTCAACACCAACATCGACGGGCGGCAGGAGAGCTCAGAAAGGGCGAGGCGGAACGTGAGATCACCATCAGGCAGAACCCATGCCAGTACAAGGCCTCGTCTGTTAATAAATAGTTTATACACCTAAAAAAAAAAAAAGACTTATAAGGACCAGAAGTGAAAAATTTAGAAATGCATCTTTTGCTCTGCCAATCTACTGGAGCTTCAATATTGTCAAACCAATCAATTTTACACGTAAATCTGTTAGCTACTTATACTGTGTCAGCCCTAGGGACACCATAGCCTCCTCTCAATGGCCTGTAGGTGAAACGGAGCAATATGTTTAACCATGAATTATCTTTCAGGTAAGCTCCAGTTTCAGGAGCTTTTAAAGTGAGAGAAAGAACAAGTGAGAAATGGGAAGAAACGTGTAGCGACTGCCATGTATCTCACTTTGTTCCACTGTCATTCCCCCTCCAGTCGTCTCTGCATCTGAGTTCTTCAGGAGAAATAACTAGACCCAGACACCAGAAGTTCATGGAGGATTCTACAAGGATTGGTTGCCTTCTCTAGACTCTTCCATTTTGAATGCAGCAGACACAATTTCTATATTAACCTTTCAAGACCTAAACGGTGGGGGGCTATGTTGAGTAAGACTGAAAAACGAAATCAAAGGTCTAAGGTGGCTTACCTAGTTCCAGGAATGGCTGTGAGATGGGTTTGCAAGGTAGTTTGTATGACTTTGTTTATGCATTTCCCATACATTTACATGCCATTTTCAAAAAGCTTTCACTCTCACTGTATCAAATCAGGTCCAATAATTAGTTCGACAAGGTGCAAGAGCTAATTTACTGTTTTTTAAAGGGAATTTTAGGCCCCCAGATATTAAGGTAGAGACGTGGATGACAAAGTAGCTTTAAGCTCTCACTGGATTATAATTCAAAATAATGCACGTATATTGCCAAATCCTTGATCCTTTCTTGGACAGACACTTCTTGCAAAACTCTTTGCAATTAATCTTGTAAACTTCCCAATTAGTCAGGCTTATTTGGGGAGGAAATAACAAGTCTTCTTCTCATTAGTGTGTCCAACTATAAGACAGAAAGAACTTGAGAGATTAACAAGGTTGATTAAGGTGAATTAAGGTCAATGCTCGGAACTTTTAAATACATGTGGTATCTTTTCCTGAGACATTATTAAAGGAGCATTTGTTAATTTAATCAGAAGCCACGGGCATCATGCTGTCCTGAGGGGGGGGCTCGCGGGGTGAGATGGAGGAGGGAGGGAGAATCGGGCTTGTGATAGAATTTCTAAACTTGGCTCAACATCCATTATCTGAAAGGTGATGGTGTCATAAAGACAGATCGCAGAGGGGGAGCACAGATGACGAGCTGGGGGTGGCGGTGGTTTAAACACAGGCACAGAATGCTCATTAGTTACATTAATCTTGACCTAATGGAAGTCTTGGCTTAGGAAGGTGGCACTTACATGAATGAGACGAATGTTCTAAATTCAGGATGCTGGCAGAACAGAAAGTAAGTTAGCAGAAGGTCATGGGCCATAATCTCAATATCCAGTTTATGGATTCTGAGAGATGAGTGATGAAAATTCAGCAATGCTAAAATAATATTGGGTAATAAAAGCTGATTTCAAATGTCATAACACACACACAGGCCTCTAGAGACAGGGACAGAGATAGAAAAAATATATTATATACTATACATTATATATTTTATATAATATATATTATATATTTATATATTATTTATATATTTATATATTTATATAATATATAATATATTTTATATAATTATATATATTTATATATTTATAAATATATTTATATATTATATATATTTATATATTTATATAATATATATAATATATTTTATATAATATATATTACATTGTATATTTTATAGTAGTTATACATGCACATTATATATTTGTATATTATATATGATTCTACAAATTACTAAAATAGAGTCAGAAAACATGCTAGCTAAAACCATTAATTGAAATTAAGATGAATCATACAACCTATATTACCAGATTTTTTAAAACCCTTGATAAAAGGGGTGCTTGAATGAGAAGTTTGTAGGATAGGTGCCCCACAAACAGATAGAAACAGGACAAGACGGCCTCTGCTCTGGAGAAGTTGGGATCAGTAGTCCATTCTCAGTGGGAAGATGCGTCCATCTGCATGCAATAGAACACGAAACACAAACCAGATTAAACAGAAAAAGGCATTTTTTTTGGCTCAAGTAACTTGAGTCAGAGGTTTCCATTTTAGGGAAAGACTTGGCCCAATTGAATTAACTTCATCACCAAAACCTGGATCTCTTTCTGCATCTCTGCTTTACTGTCAGTTATCATCAGTCTTTTACCAAGATGTTGGCAAGAGGCCTCCCAGCAGCAAACATGATTCACTCTTCACCTTGTCCTGGCCTGTTCATCCCCAGTCGGAGAGAGGGCGCCCCGCACACTAACCACCACGCCGTAGACCTGTGCTTCCCCCTGGGCCAACTTAGACGGCATTTCACATCCAGTTGGATGACAGAGCCAGATGATTGCACGCAGTGGTTGCTTTAGGACTATTGAAAATATCTGTCACTGGAGCTTGTGATGGGGTCAGTCCCACCCAAACCACAAGCTGCTGTACAATGGGGTGAAAATGGACCAGATGTTGCAAAACATTCAATAATGTACAGAACATCTGGTAATCACTCCCTATGTCCCGCTATATCTATTTGAAAGCAGCAGAATGGGGAAGGCACTCAACTAGCGCAGCTTCATAAATCATTCCCATGCTTCCAGTTCAGAATGCCATGAACACTGTCTCTCTTCCTTAACTTGAGATGCTCGGGCCTCCAGTAACTACAGGGCTCTTTCCCTTTGAGCCAAATTGAAAACAATGTTTTCAGTCCTCTGCCGAACCAGTGTAGCTTTATTACTGTACATTGGATAAGAAGAGGTGGGTAAGGGGGAGAAAACTTACAACGGTGTTCTGACACTTCCCCTTTATTTCCAAACTCAAAAAATTTGAGATAAGATAATCTGTTACAAAGAAAATGTGGTAATAAATTTAACATAGTTTAAGAAATTTAACATTTTAAGTTAGAACCAAACACAATCCTTTCTTTCCAAGAAAAGAAAAGTGGAAAATATGTCATTGGTTTAACCATGTAACATTTCCAAGTGAACTTGTACTGTGATTCAACAGTTTCAGCTTTTTTCTGTTTACGACAAGTTGTATGACCTTGCAGTGCGGGGAAATTGTTTGCAGAAGTGAAAGCATTTAATTTTACTCTTTTTGCTTTTAATTTCTTATTGCTAAATGTGTCTTCTTGTGCCTTAAAACACACGCACACATGTGCACTCACGCGCACACACAGACAGCTAAGAGAATGCTAATTATAATGCATATCTGCTAAGAAAAGAAAAGTCTCATGCTTGGGAAAATAGACCGTCACATTAGAGTAGGTTGGAAAAAGGAAAATAAATTATTTGTGAACCTTAAGGGAAATCATTGGTTTAATTGGGATGGTAAAAGAACATACTGTATGTGGGGAAAAGAGGCTCTTTCCCATCAGGCTGACTAATTGACCCGGAAACAAAGCATAAATATAATGATCCCGGTGTGTTGTTTCCACTGCTTTGTTTGAACTAATGTTTCCAAAAATAGACAGTCAAGTGAAATCAGAATAAAGAGCATTTTTCATGAATTTCAAAGTCCCACCTTAGCATTAACTATGTGTTGCTCAGAATACCGATCTTCAAATCTGTCTTAATGAAATTATATTTGTTTTAGGAGTATATTTTTATTATTTGTTCACTGTTTTGCATATATACCAAAAGCTCCCCCGAGAGAAAAATCATACGGATGACTTTGCTGATTAAAGTCCTTAAAAGGGTGTAAGAAGAACAGAGAGGGTAACTCCACCCTGAGCCAAGGAGTAGAGCCTTCCTGAGGCTCACTCCACTGCACGGTGACGGGGAGGAGACGGAGCTTTCGCTTCCTCGCAGGCAACAGGCCGATTTGTAACAAATAAGGTCAGTAGCCCCGAGGGGCGTTAAGACCCACGTGGAACTCACCACGGCAATAGGGGAGACGGAGCCCCTGGAGTGGGGGGGGAAGGGGTCAGGAGCTCGTGGATGCCAGGCAGGGAGGGAGGTGTCCTGGCAGCTCCGTATTACTGTTCCCCGCGGAGACTGGAGGTGGCAGGCAGGCGGGCAGGTGTGTTCAGACCACAGCGTGAGCTTCTGCCTCGATGGCAGCGTGTGCAAGTCCATACACTGCCTTTGGAAGGCAGGAGCCTAGTGTCCTGGGGGATCAGAAATAAGAAATTATTGGGTGACACACTTAGGACTTTCTCTCTCTCTCTCCTCATTCCCACCTGGCAGAGTCAAGAATTTGCATGGAGTTTGACTACTAGCAATTCTACAGGATGGTGGCGACCCGGAGAAGCGTGGTCTTACTGCTGGGATTTTGTGTGTGACCACCATACTCATGACTGATGACCTAAGGGATGCCTATTAGATACAAATACCTGTTTACATTGTTTCCTTTACTACTATAAAGGAAATAGTGACCATGATTATGTCATTAATATAGCTCCAAATTTCAGGTATTAAAGATCACTGTGACAGCTACAGTAATAGCCTTCCTCTTTCTATACGTAAAGCCACAGCCCTTCATTCGGGTTTGAGGACCGCGGATAAGCTGTTTCTCGCTCAAAGCTATTTCTGACCAGGATGAAGGAGGCCGTGGTAATGTAGCAGGAGTCGCCGTAGGGGGGAAGACAGAGGACTCGAGAAATTTTATCTTCAAACATTGGGTCTTGTTCATTAGAAAAGAATTGGTTATAGATCTAAGAGTTTAAACCTAAACCAGCAGAAAAAAATGAGTTGAACACAGCCTTGAATTTGATGTTAACTGGACTCGTGGAGATCATTTTGCCGTGTGTACAAATACCGGATCTTCCTGTCGTAAGCCTGAAACTGATATCGTGTGTATCAACTGTACTTCAATAAAAAGTAAATGAAAAAAACATTTGAATGACTATGTGAAATAATTTTGTTTTTTAATGTACAGTTTTTAAATAATTAAATCAACAGATATTTATAGAAATTTTCAAAAAATTGAGAGAAATTGAAAGGGAAAGAATTGCACACAATCCCAACGCTGTAAAAGACTTTGTTCCCTGGAAACAGCTGAGTAAAAGTGATTTATTATACTTTATTTCACTGTGAGAGACGCCTCAAATTATTTCATCCTGATACTCAGTTTTCTCGTTGAATTTGAGAACAAATGAGACGATGTGCTCAAGCAATCGGGGAGCTAAGCAAGAATGACAGGGGCATTTGAGAATTCCCACGAGTGTGAGGACCCTTGTCACCCGGTCCTGTTGGGACGAGTCTGCTCTGTTGGGGCGAGAGCTGCTTTGTTTCTGAGCAGCATGTGATAGGGGGTTACAGCCCCTGATTATCACTAAGGAATTAAAACTGTAATTTTGTTTCTCTTAAGATCAGCCGGTAATTCTGCATAAAACATATCCTTTGTAAAACGCTTGCTAACTTCTGGCAGAACACTGATCCCTTGTTTTTAAGCAGAGACGACGGGTGTGCGGCGGGGCGCCCCCCAGCTCCCCGCTGACCGAGCGAAGGGCCTGCGCGCCCCTGGCCTCGGTCGGTGCGCCCACCCCGGGTGCCATCGGCAGCTGAGTGTGCTTTCTGCCAGGAGCTTACGCAGGCCAAGCTGAGAAGTCGTCTCTCAGACGCCGAGCGACAGGTTCAGTTGCCTTTTCCTTGCCTCAGACCCCCTCCTTGGTGACAGCGCGGGATGGGTCAGGAGCGGGTTTGCTGGGGTTCGTCCTTGCACACCCGTTATCGCGCGCACGGCTATCTTGACAGCTCGCCCCTCACAGCCCCGACTGGGGACACTGCGATAATCCGGTTAGACTGCGTTAGAGGAGACGGCGGCGGCCAGGCCCCTGTGCTGGGGAGCTCGGCGGCGTGCTCTGCCCCTCCTGCCCAGGGCCCTCCCCTGCCCGGCGGCCCTGCTGCTTCCCCACAGGCCGCCTCCCCTCCTGGGGCAGGAGAGGTCGCCCCTGAGCCAAATGTCGCCCCAGAGCAGCGGCTCCGTGGCTCCTAGGGACTCCCTGGACTGAGATGGGAACGTGGCCCAGCCGTGCGTGGCCTGGCCGAGCACCTCCTCAGGGGCAACCCTGGAGACGAGAGGGACCTGCTGCCTTCGGCCCCCCGTCCATGTCCCCTTTGCCATGTCACCTCCTCTACCCAGCCATTCTAGGATGGGACCCCTTCCACCATCCTCTACCCCTGATCCCGCTTTAAGTTGCTTCTTGGTAATTTCAGCATCTGACCTATTAGCCGTCTTTTGCTTCAGCTATTGTTTGCCTCCCACGGGAGGTAAGCACCGTGAGAACAGGGACTTGGCTTTTGTCTATTACTGCAGCCCGGGTGCCAAAAACAGGGCTCAGAACTTCACAGATGTTCAGTTATATTTATTGAATAAATGATAAATGGCCTTGCTGGAGAGATGGGTTATGGAAACAGCTGAGGATCAGGATGGTTTGCTCTATCATAAGGCTTGATTTTTTTGCCCCCAGCATAAGCACAGGTATAGACATAGACACACAGGAATCTAGAAGGACTGATAACATCATCCTATCCTACGATAAAGGGTACAGATTCATTAACTATTTGTTGCTTGATTTCATTAATTCTTAAGTGGATTAAAGCATCAGTTTGACAATGAGTGAAAACAGCTAAGATGGCTCTTAGAGATCTAAAGAAAGACTTGGCCAATATTGAAGTAGAATGGCTGAGTGGTTCTGGAAGATGGTAAAGAAATAAAATAGATTAAGGGAACTGGGCATGCTGGGATGGATATATTATATAAATTTAGAAAATACCCCAGAGGACTGTGTGCCATGGAAGGACTCAGAGGACACACTCTTTGCCAAATCTATCACTAAGAAGTTTAGGGTGGGTCTCTGCAGGTCAGAGCTGATGGGAGGGGAAGAAGCTATAGATGTGGGCTCATTACTACCCACGGGATGCTGAGGCCTTGAAGTAACAGAGGCAAAGTGGCATAGGTATAACTATATAAACTGCCAAACAATTTTTGTAATGGCCATCAAAGCCAAAGAGACATCATGGGCCTTGCTTCCAGTGAAAGACGCTTTGTAACATGTCCTCCCAAACACCCAGACTGTGGTAGCTCTTTAGGTTTTGTATGTAAACCTTTCAATCAATTTAACACCTTTTATTTGTTAGTGATCGAGGACAGTTCTGCAGACAGAAGTAAAATACATAATTATATTCTGGCATAGACTTAATAGCTCCTCACCACGGCTTAACACCAAATGAGAAAATGGATTGGGTTAAGTTTTACATCTTTCCATTGCTCAGTGTGGAATTAATTTGAAACCTGCCTTGAACACAAGATACCCTCAAAAGAGATGTCTCAGTGCTCAGGGGCTCTAGTGTCATGCATGGAAATGAGCTCAGGAGAAGACACAGAAATGACCCGACAGGCCAGACTCAGCACTGATTAATTTCACTTTGAAAGTTTTAATTCTCTGTCATCTAAATGCTGAGACTAAGGGTAAAGAATGTTTCTAGAATTTCAGAGACTCAGGTCTTAAGGGGTGAGGGAAATACACCCTCTTTGAGAACTGGGAGCTATCAAAGCACAATCACATTTGTCCTAGAATCTCTGGGCACACTTTTCTGTTTAATGTGTCAGGTGAAGCAGCTGCTTTGATGTCAGCTTTTGGCCACTATGAGCCACGCGCTGCTGGCATTCTTCTCAAGGGCTCCATCAGAACAATCCCACTTGTAAATTAATATGTAAAATCAAGACTTCTCTTCCTGCTTTCAAGCCACATCTCAGAACAGGATGAGAGTAATAATGCAGCAGGAAAGGATGTGACCCATAAACATTTCAGTACTTCCTCTGACAATATATCTCCACACCGTAAAATAATATAGATTCAGAATATTCAAAAGACTCCAAAAAGGAGCAAGTAGAATATAAAAGCATCAGTATTCCTACTAGCCAGAGACATATGTCTTTATTGATTTCAGAGAGAGGAAGGGAGAGGGAGAGAGAGAGAGAAACATCAATGATGAGAGAGTCATTGATCGGCTGCTTCCTGCACGCCCCACACTGGGGATCAAGCCCAGACCAGAAATCGAACCTCGATCTCCTGGATCATATGTCAATGCTCGATTCCCAGTCAGGGCACATGTCCAGGTTGTGGGCTTGATCCCCAGTTGGGGGCGTGCAGGAGGCAGCTGATCAATGACTCTCATCATTGAAGTTTCTATCTCTCTCTCTCCCTCTCCCTTCCTCTCTCTGAAATCAATAAAGATATATTTGGAGAGAAAAAAAAAGAGAATAACATAAAATTATTTATTGAAAATCCTTTATAGAAATAATTTTACTGGCTGCCTCCTATTCTGCATTGTATTCATTCCTTAATTATTTAACCATGGCCATATTGTCATCTAGATTCATTTTCTCTTTTTTTCTGGTATCAATAACACTGCCCTGATCATATATGTACAGAAAGTATTTTCTGTATGAAGCATTATTTCTCTAGTTTCATTTTATAAAAGGAATGCTGATGTCAAGGTGTTTGAAGGTTTTTATATTTCTTGATGCGTTATTTTTAAACCCTTGAGGAAATACCAAAGTAAAGATATAAAACACACGAAAGTTGTCTGTGGATCCCACAGTGTTTCCGTGGTTAGTATGTAATTGTGTGGACTTACGCCGGAGCAGTGGGCAGAGAAGACTGGGAATACAGGTGTCCCGAAGGGCGCTTCCCACCGAAGGGCATGAAGGCATCAGGGTGACTCTCCTCCCTTTTCTCCCACCACGTAGGAGCCTTGAATCATCACATTGTGAGTGTAGGAAGCACATGAACCTTCACGCACCGATGGGAAGACACCATCCATTTATTCACTCAATAGGTGTGGATGGAATGCCTGTTATGTGCCAGGAATCATTCTAGGGACTGTAAATACAGAGGTGAAAGAGAGACCGCAGCTACTGAGAAATAAGTAGAGTAAATGCGAGGCAGAGGAGTTACAGGGGGCCCTGTACAGGAAGTAACTGAGTTGCTGCTTTGGTTTTGAAGGTCAAGGGCAGCTTCTCAGTGGAAGGCACACTGAGGCTCAGAAGTGAAGGGAGGAACCAGGCCTTCAGCTCAGAGAGAAACCATTCTGGGCAGGATGAACAAGTGAAGGGAAGTTTTCTCAGGAGGGAGCTTGCTCCGTCATAGAAAATAAAAGAAGGCTGGTGCAGCCAAAAATCTATCATTTTCTTCAGATATAAAAGAAAGAAAATAAAAGAATATAGTATTTGTAATACCTGCTATTCTGTTATCATTATAAATCTCATATGCTTTCATATTAAATTATAGTTTTTGTAGATGTATTTAAATAATATTTATGCTCAAATTATAGGAGCCACTGTGTGTTGCTAAGTATTTTTTTAATGTTTTCATAAAATAGCATGTGCACATGAGGCAAACGTAGGTTTACAGTCGTGAGTATGTGAAACATAGAGTTTATTCTTGTATTATTATGTATTAGTTAACGTATTATTTTCCACACAACTATAAACCTACTATTGCTCCACCCTGTATGTTACTGTAGCAAATTTAAAAATATATCTTTTTGATGACTATCTCAATACAGTTGTTTTTCTTTTTCTACTTTATGCCTATAGAAAAAATATTTTGAGAAAGTGTTCATAGCTTCATAGAGGGTTGAAAGGAATCATGGCATCAAAACAGGTTACAGACCCCTGTTTGAAGAAAAGAGGGGCTGTGGAATTTTTTTCAACCATATCATGGACAGTATATCATTAGTTTATGACTTGTCCATACTGATGAGTCAATTAGCAAAGATGAGTGTTAGGTACTTGTTTCTTTTTCTTTTTAATAGACTTTATGGTTTAGAACAGTTTTAGGTTTACAGCAAAACTGAGTGGAAGGTACAGAGATGTCCCTCAGTCACCTGGCCTCCTCCACTATAACAGCCTCACCAGAGTGGCACATGTGTTACCGCTAATGAATCTACAAAGACACATATGATCATCCAAAACCCATAGCTCACATTGGGGTTCACGCGTTTTTATTTTTAAAATATTTTTTTAATTGCTTTTTAGAGAGAGAGGAAGGGAGAGAGCAAGAGATAGAGACTGGAGCTCAAACCTGAAGCCTGGGCATGTTCCCTGACCGGGAATCGAGTTGGAGACATTCCTGTGCACGGGACGACACTCAGTAACTGAGCCACCCCGGCCAGGGCAGGGCTCACTCTTAATGCTGCACAATCTGTCACCCGGAGTAGTTTCAGTTCTCTGAGGGTCCTCTGCGATCCCCCTGTTCATCCCTCCCTCCCACTACCCCCTGGCAGCCACTGGACCTTATTCTGCCTCCGTAGCTTTGCCTTTTCCAGAATGTCATCTAGTCGGAGTCATACAGTATGTATGTAAACTTTTTAGATCGATTCCTTTCGCTCAGTAAGTAACATGCATATGTTTCATCCATGTCTTTTTATGGGTTGATAACTCACTTTTAGCACTGAGCAATATTCGACTACGTATCCTAAAGTTTGCTGCACCTGCTGAAGGGCCTCCTGGCCGTGACTGTATGAACAGAGCTGCTATAAACATCTGCCTGCAGGTTTTGGGTGAGCCTGAGATTTCAGCTCCCTTGGGTAAAGAGCATAATTGCTGCGCTGTGTGGTAGGAGTGTGCTTATGTTTTGTAAGAAACTACCCAAATCATTTTCCAAAGTGGTGACCACTTTGCATTCCCATCAGCAGCAAATAAAATGTCTGCTGCTCTATGTTCTACCACCAGTCGTGGCCCGTGGCCTGGATTTCGGCCTTTCCAATAGGCACGTAGGGGTGTCTCGGTGTCTTGTTTGCATTTCCCTGCTGACACATGATGTGACCCGTCTTTCCAGGTGCTCATTTGCCTTCTTCATTGTTTCTCGGTTCCTGAAATGCACTGTTTTTACCCAGCAAGGGCCCTTTCATGAGAAGCTGGTTGGTGAATATTTGTTTAAGTGATTGGATTTGGCTGCAAACAATGCAGAACTCATCTCATAAGTGACTTCTCAACTCACACGTTAGTTACAGTTCACTGAGGACCTGTTCTAAATATTTAAGTCTTTAAATATTTAAACAATCAGAAATTGATGTAGAAAGCAGTGAACCAAGTAGACTTGCAGGGAACCCTTCCAGTGGACATGCTTTATGAGAGGGCTAGAAACCAGACCATGGAATGGAAAGGAGGGTTTCTCAGCCTCCTCACTGGCCTTTTAGAGTCGCTCAGAAATCTTCCAGAGGCCTTCACCCTTCACTGGTGAAATCCCAGCTGGGCCATTGTGATGTGACAGGTAACTTGGCCTCTTCAACTCTGTCAACCCAGGTAGGAAACTGGATGAAAATTGAATTACTGTATATCAATCTCTGCGTCTCAGTTTATTTTCCCTGGGTAAAGGACAAGTAAGCATTTTCCTTTCACACACAGTGAAAGAATACTTCATTGAATTGATTACAGGATTCTTTACTAATTAAGTGCTCCCCAGAGTCACCGTTTTAAATTTCTGAAGATGATTTGGTACTTGTTTAGTCTTTTCCAGAGAAGGAATTTGCTCCTTTGATATGTGAAGAGCTTGAACTATGCGCCCTTTAATCAGGACATCAGGACATCTGCATTTCAATGTTACTCTCACAGGTTAGAATGAAGGAATAATTATGAATATAGGTGATTAGGAATATGGAAATGTCATTATTGATTTAGTAATCCTGAAAAAAAATTGTCACTCTGTGGAGATTTTCAGTTCATTCTATGACCGCAAAAATAACTGAGAGACTTTGTTAGGTATTTCAAATATTTTTTCAGAAATTCCTGGGTATTCTATGGCTGGGAAATGCTACCTGAATTTTAGTCCTTGTAGAATTTTATTTTGTACTTTCCTAACAGCTTTACTGAGGCATAATGGACTGCAGTTTTATTTATTAATACATTTTTTAAATGTAACAATGGTTTTAAGGCTACGGAAAAGGTACATAGACATCTTTATCACTCAAACCCAATTTCCCCCATTATAAACATCGTACATTACTATGGTGTATTTGTCACAACTAATGAAATAATAGTGATACATTATTAATAACTAAAGCCCATGTTTTCATTAAATTTCCTTAGTTTTGACTTAAAGACCGTTTTCTGTTTAGGACGCTGTTCGGGAGAGTCATCATATCTCCCTTAGGCTCTGTTTTTTTTAACCCTCATTGGAGGATATGCTTAGAGAGAGAAAGAGAGAAACATGGACGTGAGGGAGAAACACTGACCAGGAGCTCCCGCTCGCATCCAACCAGGAGTCGAACCCGAAACATTCTGGTAAATGAGCGACGCTCCAACCGAGCCACCTGGCCGGGCAGGATCTTCTGACTGTGACGATTTCCAAGGGTTATTTAGTTTTTGATGAACTTGACAGTGTGAAGTACTGATCAGGTATTTTGCAGAATATCCCTTGACTGGAATTTGCCCCATGTTTCCCCACGGTTAGGGCGAGCGATATGGTTCTGCGTGGACGGCCACAGAGGCGGGGCGTGGCTCCTCGTGCCACAGGAGGCCGCGTGGCCTCAGCACGGCTCGGCACCGTGAGCGCCGGCCTAGCCGCGCCGTCGGGCTCTGCTCCCTCCCGCCCTGCTTCCCTTCCCGCCCCCCGCGCCGCCCCCTCCGAAGGGGAGGGCGGTCATGCTCCCCCCCGCGGGAACGGGGCACCTACAAACTTCCTGGACATTTTTCTGCAGGGGAGCTTTGTTTATTTTCCCAATTTATTTATTTATTCATTCATTTCTTTAATAAGTATGGACACATATTTGTATTGTACTCTGGGTTGTAATTTATTACAACTGTATTTCTTTTATTTCTCAACCTGTTTCATCTTCGGCCACTGGGAGCTCTTTCCGTTGGTTCCCGCGTCCCTCTGACAGGCCCCTCTCGGGGTAGCTCACCGATCACTTCCTCTCTTCCTGACACTATGCAATGCCCCCCCCGCTCATCTCATCTATTACTTGCCCCAGCTCTAGAATCAGTAATTTACTCAAGGAGCCCTGGGTTATTATTTTGGAGAATGATATTAGAAAATGTGGATGCTAAATGTGCTCCTTACCACCGAAGTATTGTTTCTAGCCCCTCAGATGCTAGAGCAAAAAATATATGTGTGTACACTAACCCATGTCCATATGCATCTATAAATGTCCTGCATGTGTTCATCTGAAGCTTTGTTAAGCTCAAGATAAGTTCACACTGACCTGTCCCTCTGTAACTTACTGTCACATGCACTTTCTACCTTTTCCCCTTGCTTGTCGGGAACTCTCCACTCTGACAGTAAGACACTTACCTGCTCTTTACTTTTGCTCAATTCCAGTATAAGTGTACAGTGACTTCAGAATTCATATTCCCAATTCCTGTGGGAAATAACTTTACCAACTAGAATAAGACACTTTTGCTATTTAGTTTCTCAGTCTCCACCCATTTTCAAAGTGACCTAGGTCAGCACGGTTTCTTCAATTCTCCACAGATTCTTTCATCATCATCTACATTCTATCTTAGGATTGCCCAAATGTTTAAATGCTTTTGTCTTTTGTTGATATATTCTAGGTTTTACTGGTGTGCTGTAAAATTCTATGGATTTGGCAAATGGAATGTGTCATGTATCTATCATTACAGTATTATGTAAGGTTATATTATTATATAATATGTCATTACCCCAAAGATCCCCTGCCCTTTATATATTCAATGCTCCTCCCTCCCCAAAGCCCTGGCAACCACTGATCGTTTACTATGTGTATAGCTTTGTCTTGTCTAGAATGTGACATAAATGGAATCATACAGTGCACAGCCTTTTCAGACTGGCTTCTTTGCCTTAACAATAAGCACTTACAATTCGTTAATGGTTTTGTGTGAACCGATAGCTCATTTCTTTGTCACTGAAGAGAAATCCATTATACGGATACACAACAGTTTGTTTATCCATCCACCTATTGAAGGGCATCCCGGTGGCTTCCAATTTTCACAATTTGAATAGTGCTGCTATAAATATTTGTGCTCAGGTTTTTGTGTGAACATAGTTTTCAAATTAGTGGTGTAAATACCTAGGAGCGTTAGTGCTGGGTCCTATTTACCTGCTCTGCAAATGAAGGCCCTTGCGTGAGATGGGCAGGTGCAGACACTCTTACCTTCTCTTAGTTCCTCAGAAAGCACAACGTTTCTTCCAGCCTGGGAGTCATTCCATAGACACTTCTCTCTGCTTGAAAAGCTTTCCCCTTCTTTATTTAGTTAACTCTTACTTCACCCTCAGATATCTCCTGAAATGCCCTGTCCTTTACAGTCTGTATGACCATTTGCAATGACTTATTCGGATGATCTATAAGCCCCGCGGTGATGGACGGACCATTGTCCGTCTGGCTCAGTGGAGTCCTCGCCCCTGCCTAGCAGAGCACCAGGTCCACTTCCATGGAATCCGCTTAAGGGAAGCTGTGAACGCTGAGCAAGATTCTGTGGCACCTCTTCTCTTAGATCCAACATATGTTTGTTGATTTTAATGGAGGCAGGCTGATTTGAAATAAACCAGTTTTGAAACTGGGATACAGAATACCATGCACAGCATTGTGTGCTTCCTGGAATTAGTTAATTGGCTTTTTACATGTTCAGATAAGAGTTAAAAGCACCTTAAATTAGAGGCTTGTCCATCAAAACGAGGGCTTATCACACAAAACAAATTGCACGGGGATGCAGACTGTCAGCAGTGGACCCAGATGACCCTTCAGGATAATTTCAGAAGAACACACCAGATATGGAGGGAGCAAGTGAGAATCCCACACACCTGTTTCTCCTCAATGCTTTTATGCATTCTGAAAAGTCTTCCACCTGTCAAATATACTGCCCCCGTGGAGCCGAGATATAGTGCCCATCACGGTAGTAGATCAAGAATAGCACCGATTTAAGTAGAGAGCATAAAAAGTCCCAGGACATCATTTTTAGAAAACCTCTAATACTCTATTACTTTAAGACCTTGAGTGAGAAAGAAGTAAAATGCCTCTTGAACTCAGTACGGGAATATTTCATTATTTAGAGGTCATCTAAATATAATGCACTGTTTGGGCCATAAAAAGCCATTTTCTCTACAAAGTTGACCACAGACACACGCGCGCGCACACACACACACACACACACACACAAGCACACACAGAACATAAAGATATGATACATATCTCTTACATAGTTAAAATACAAGTTTGGAAGTTTCAGGTTTTCTCATTTGCCTGCATTTGAGTTGAGCAAGTCGGTGCACAGCAACATTATTTTCTCTTAGTATCATGTCAAAGATAAAAAAACCATTTTCTTCAGTGAGGCAGAATAAACAATGTGCTGAGAGATTATTTATAGCTCAAATAAATGTCCCAATGGAAGTTTGGGATTTATTCCATTCCTAACAATAACTCCACACTGAATATTATAATCGCCCTTCTTATCTGTGTTTGTAATTAATAAAGGGAAAATGTGGGAATTTCGAATGCCAGAGATAAAAGTTCAAGCTCAAGTGGAGCAGGTGTGAGAGGTGTGAGGTGAGCCAGGGCACTGAGCCCCTGCTGTATCCCGCTGATGGAATGGCCGGGCACCATTATGTGATGACAGGGAGACGCACGGAATTGCTTTTACATTGTTACTGACCCTTAGATTATTTGTTTTGAGTCCACTTACAGAATGAACTGATTGAAATAAGCAATAATTTTTGTTTCTCCTTTCACTGAGAGTTAGAATAGCAAAGATCTTTTGGAGTTTGGCTATTGCCGTAGAGAGAGAGGTCAGAACTCAATCTTTTCCATTTATTTTGCTTTGTTTTGATTTTCCCCAGTAAACTGGCTGTGAGGTGGAGATTTGTATTCAGGGGGTTTATTAATGCCTGTTCTTGGAAACAAAACCCCTAAGGGTGAGGGGTGCAGGCTTGAGAAGGAAGAAGTTCCCTTCAAAACAGAGGCAACTTCAATCCACAGGGGGTGATGGCCGAGGAAACAGAAACAGAGAGAATGTGGCAGAGAAAATGAACACCGTGGACTCAGGGGCCTGCGTGGATGGGCAGCCAGTGTGGCTATTATTTAACTTATACAATCAAAGGTAATCCAGGATGTTTGGGTGGGAGGCTGAGGAGCCCCCTTGATGTCAGCAACTTTTTACCAAGTTTCCATATCGAGCCAGTTCTTAGATCTGAAAATCAATGAAGGAGAGACTGGGTCCTAATGGAGCCCCTGGCAAGTAGAAATCATGGCCAGCATATGTGATAATGATTCCTTCACACCTTCTCCAAAATGATTCCTAGCCATTTGCAGGTGCCAGAGGGCACAGGATCCTTGAGAACATCGATACCTAGGAACCCCAAGCGTTATCATGACCCCTGTTGGAATAGGGGCCAGAGAGCCCACAGAATCCTGTGTCAGGCCCAGCTCAGCGTAGCTCCACAGGCCTAGCCTCCTCAGTTTTTAGCCCTTGAATATACAATTGAAATGGACATATTTGAAGGTTGGTAAAACCATCCTCATTATTTCCTTGGCCTTTATGATAAGAGTTATACAGTGATGATGAAAGGCAATGGGGGAATCTTTGAAACTGGTCCCCATGCCTACACCACTCAGCCAAGAAAAATTAAAACAAATCTGTCCCAGATAAAGAAGTAAAGATTCATATCAATTTTGAAGGCCTAAATATGCAGGGTTAGTGGCTTCCATCATATTTATTTCACCACGCTGGCCTTTACAAAAAATGTAAAGTATAAACAGTATACTTTACAGTATAAACTCTATATAGTAGTATCCTCAATTTATTTTGTACAAATTTACACATCAGCAAAGTAATATGTCTATTTTAATTCATCATATAATTTAGCTAGAGATTGGATTACTATACAGCTGTGGGAAAATTAATTCTCCAAGAAGATCTTCTCTCACTTAATTTGGTTTGAATTCTTTCAGAGGTGCATTGGTTGTATATTTGTTCAACAATATCTTATACTTTTCTGCAATGTCTTTTTTCCAGTTTTTTACCATTTATTTCTTCTTTCATTTTCAGCAGTTAGTCATTCCCTTAGTATCTTTTTCCCCAATAATTTTTCCTGTCTTTTCCCCCTTTATTTTTGTTTCTATTTACTAAAAACTCGAGACAAATGCAGTTTAGTGAATTTACTAATACCTTCCTTCTTGTCTCTTGAAAGAATGACTGAAACATGAAAAGATATAACTCCAGAAGAGCAAGTAAATATTATAGACCACATGAGAAACCTGGTGCACTCTCAAAATAAACCAATACATTAGACTGTAGCTTCAGTGGTTACGTACGTTTTGATGATAGTTTAAAAAGTGGAAGATGCCCCGTCCATGTCACTTCCAGACACTCTGCAAACAGCGAGCCCAACCTTACCCGCTGCTGATGCGTGTGGCTGAGGCGAAGTATTCGTGCTTTGAGAGCATTCACTTCATAAGCAAGTAAGAGCTTCCATTGTAGAATCTGCACTTGTGTTTGACATGCAGTAAATAAGTTTATTTATCTTTTCTCTAAATTAGGAAGAAAAAATGCTTAGCAACTTTTCTTTCTTAAACTAGGTCAGAGTTACATGTTTTATTATACTTTTGTTTCCTATGCTCTTGTGCATGTCTGAACTATTTAATAAATATAAGAAGAAGAACTGTGTTACCCAACTAAATTACCTTTGTTAGTGTGAAGATGGTAAAGGCATGAAAATCAGACAGTTCCGTGACTGTGAAATCATGGGAACAGTGATCAAAACTGTGTATCTTATTTCTTGTAATTACTGTGATTCTAGAGCCTTTTGAAATTAGATAATTGAGGAGGAAAAGATAAGATTATAATCGCATTAGAGAGATATGAGTGTCTGCTAGAGAAAAGCAGTTCTTGTAAGATAAACCTGAGGATTCCACTTAAATTCCTAGAATCGGACAGCTCTTAACAGGAGATTTCTCATAAATTACTAATGTGGAGGCTTTTGAGTGATTTTGACGAGAGGTTATTTGCTAATTAGAACCAAGTGAAATCATGTCCATGTGGTTCAGAACGAAGAGAGCTGCTGTTACATTAGACTGCGCGTAAGAACAGAGATTACAGCAGCCACAAGGTGATTACTGAACACACGGCAAGTTGGTATGCAGTTGACTGTATTGTGATAGAATTGCATCCCTGTATAAGACTGAAGGTAAAAATAACCTTTCCAAAGTATTATCTCATTTTTACAGCTCTATTGAGGTATAATTGACAAATTATAAATTGACAAATTAGGAACTGTTCTAATTCAAGTTGTACAGGGTGATGATCTGATAGACATACATATTCTGAGATGATTACAGCAATAAAGTTAGTTATTGCCTCCTTCGCCTCAGACGGTTGCCTTCTTTTCTGTGGGTGGTGAGAGCCTTTGAGGTTTACTTTGTAAGTAAATTTCAAGTGCATAGTACAATGTTATTAGCCACAGTCACCATTCTGTACATTAGACACCCAGAATTTCTTCATCTGAAATTAAAAGTCTGTACCTACATCATCCTCCAATGTTGTAGCAACATCCCCCACCTCCCAGCCACTGGCAACTATGATTCTATTCTATGAGTTTGACTTTCATTCTTTCCTTTTACTTTATTGCAAATTTAACAGCTATTTACAAAATATAAATTTTATTAATTTTGCGGTAAAGTAAATCTTTTCTATAATAAAAAGTAAAATTATAATTGTACAATGGCCTTTGTCTTGACAAAGTTTACTTATTTTGAGATCTAATAATTTTTCACTTTTTTATTGCAACATGAGCTGAAAACCTGACATACACAAGTGTATATTAGCAAAAGGAACTAGAGTTGCCATGGACACGTAAATATAGACTGTGTCAAAGAATTCTATAATTCTTAAAGACTCCTCAAATGAATTCAAGTTATATGTAACAATGAGATCACCTTTGAAAATGTATCATTGAGTAAGTTTGTAAGTAGAATAGTGTTATGGTCTGAATTGTATCCTCCCAAAATTCATAGATGGAAGCCTAGCCCCCAATATTACTGTGTTTGGAGAGAAGGCCTTTAAGGAGATAATTAAGGTTAAATCAGTTCATAAGGATGGAACCCTAATCCAATATGACAAGTGTACTTGAAAGGAGAGGAAGAGACACCAGGAGTGTATACGCAAAGTGGAAAGGCCATGTGAGGACACAGCAAGAAGGCGGCCATCTGCAAACCAGAAAGAGAGTCCTCACTAGAAATCCCCATGCTGGCACCTTGGTTTTAGACTTTTAGCATCAAGAACTGTGAGAAAGTAGACTTACGGCGTTTAAGCCACCAGTCTGAGGTCTTCTCTTATGGCAGCCTGAACAGACTAATACAGATTTGAATTTAAATTGTATATTTTTACATTGACCTCTCAATAGAAGTCAGAACAGTAAAGAGATTGGTTTTCCTTGTGTCTGAAGACTCGTATCTATTGGGAGATTGAAAGGCTTTATAATTTCGGGCCCTCACCCAAGCGGGAACTGCTCCAGCATTGGAAGCTCATTATGTACTCAGGGTTTTCACCTCCCATCCTCTTTCATCCCAGAGGCTTGACCAAAGCCCTGACTTTTCAGCTGTATTCCTTATGGAGGCTGACAGGTGTTGATCAAAAGATCCATCTTATTTCAATAGATGAAAAGTTTGCCAAATCCTCTATTTGAAATTGTTTTAATAGAGACCTTCCAAAATGTGAGAAATCTATTTGAAGTTCAATATTGTCTTTTAAGACTTGTCCTTAAAAATGAGAGTGAACTTGTTGGTAGTCCGTAAGAGCTTCATAGGCTGAATCGATTTTTGATAATACCATTTAAAGAGACAGTGCTGATGAATTTGATCAATTTCAGGACAGTTGATGACATTTCTTTCAGATATTTTGGCTGTGTTATTAATGCAAATGCATGCTAACACAGAACACAGTAAAACTTGATGTGTTGCCAAGGACTAGAAGTGCTTCATCTAGAGTTTCCAAAATTTTGCCTGAGTAGAGGTTTCACATTGTCAATAAATCTTCCACCATCACAAGGATGTGGTAGCCCTGGCAGCTTTTACAGTAGGGGTCTTTTTGGACATCATAATGGTGAACATATTAGGTAAACATCAGTACGTGACTGGACTAAAGGGCTACATAGGTTCATATTTATAAAAGCTGAAGGCGAATCACATAGCCTCCTGTCCTTGTAGCCATTATATAGCTGACGTGTTTCAATATATTATACAAATATATGATTGATTCCGGAAGGAGCAATGTCATCTGACGGCAGCATTGCTTTAATGCTTTTTGCTCTGCTCTAAGGCATAAACAAGAGGGACCATTTAGAATGCACATGACTTCACCGCTAATCTACATTCGCCAAAAGTAATTTCCAAATTTTAATATGGCAAGAATCTGAAATGATTTTAGTCTGCACTTTCACATATTTAAAATACATATTAAGCTCTTCAAAAAATTGTTCACTAATGAGAACACTGAGATTTTTTTACAAAAGGCTTCCTTAGAAATGTCAGAGTGTGGGGGTGGCCAACTAAAGGAAACATATCTGTAGTTCAGGCCTTAAATCTAAAGCATCCCTCAGACCCTTGAAGGGTGTCCGACTCCCAGTGTGATTAGAACCAGAGCTCCTCTATGATACTTACTTCTAGGTCACCAGCTAGGAACTACATTCACTTTGAGAAGATCCAGATAAGTGGTATTAGCACAGTGAAGCTAATCAAGTTGATATATAACACCATTCCATGGTTTTAATCACACCAGGGTATTAAGCAGCCATTCCTAATTTCCTTTTCAGTCTCAGGGAGGAAAAATATTTGGAAATTCAGGTTAGTTCTTTCATCCATAGATTTGTGAGCCAAAGTAGTGATTGTAATGATTCCTTTGGAGCACCTATTACAAAAGAAAGACTCACAAGTCGTGACCTGTGTTCTACCCTTCGACTAGATACATTTTCTCCCAAATCTCATGAATGGACCTGTAGCCACCAGTGTCTGTAGGGTGCCAAAATGAAAGTATATAAATCGAAGAGAGATTGCCATTTAGGGCCATCTTTGTGAAATCTTTAGGAAAATATTTTAATAGTCATATATTTAAAAGGCAAGTAGTGAGGCATAATTATGCTTTTTTGAACTAGGTTCCATCCGCTTCAATAGTATCCTATAGAATATTCTGCAGACAAAAGTAGAACAAAGTTGAAGAAACCATCATTGCATTTCACTGAAGCTGGTCAGGAATTCTAAAAGGCAGCAATTGCATTGGATTTACTGGACACATGATCTTTTTCTCTCTGCCCAGCACGTGGTTAAGTTGCACATTGAACGTTACAGCTACTTACATGTTAGCCTCAAGTTGTGCAGTGAAATGAACTTAACATTTGGGAAGACAATTCAACTTAAGTGAGAAAATATCTTTTCCAACCCCACTGTGTAGACTTTGTCTACAGAGAAAGTGTAAAATCAACAACAAGGGATGAAAAACCATGTGTATGTGTGGGGTCCATTACTTGCTAGTGTTAGAGGAGTAGAAAAATGAATGTGGGTGCTCCTAAGGCTACAAGTTAGCAAGGGATGTAGTATTCTAAGGAACTCAGGTGCTATGTGCAGAAACAAGAGAGACAAGTTTATGATAAAACTCCAGGCTACATGTAAAGGCAGCAGATGTGGGCAGGGTCACTAGTTTTGGTGACAAATAGAATGAGGTTTTTATGAAGGAGATGACACTGGACCTGGATCTTGAGGGAAAGGTAAACTTTCATTCATTTATTTCTATATTTAAAAGAATTCAGAGACAAGTATAGCAACGTCTATCTATCTATAGCTAGATTTTTAAAAACAACAAAGAACATAAAAGCTAAAACGTAGACATTAAACAGAAAACAAATCAACCTTCGATTGTGAAAATGCACATCCTGTGGAAGGAGGGGCATGGAGATGAAATACACTTCATCCCACAAACGCTATTGGCCTGAACTTTAAAGCCCAGGGGACCTAGGCTATTACATGACATGGAAAACGTGCCATGCTCTTGAGTTGAAATGTGGGATTAAAGAGTGCATTCAGAGTCCACCATCTGGGGGGATTTGGCAGTATTTATTAGCATCAGAATGTGGAGGAGTTCAGAGAGGGCACCAGAAACCGTGCAACCAAAGACTCTGAGTTATTGCAGCCAGGAGAAGGTGGGAATTGATATTTCCCCAGGGTCAGAAAGTTCAGGATTTTTCTGGAGCATCCAGCTACAAAGATTCTGGTCTTCTTTGGAGCATGCTCAGTTTGACTGTGCATCATAGGGTCTTTGTGCTCTCAGGGTGTCCCCACCGCAAGGCTCCAAGGAGGGGACTCCAGGGCAGGAAGCAGCACCTGAGAAGTCCGAGAGCCTCCTAGGACCTCGAGATGTTGTCTGAGAGTAAGTGTGAGAGGAGAGGGTGGTAACATTGGTTGAATCAAGAATGTCAATGACCTTAAATGCAGGACTAAAGGATTTAGGACTTTCATCTTACAGTCCCCAAAGAATTATTAACACTCCATGCACAGGGTGTGATGAGATTTGTGTTTCGTTAACAGCACTGCAACGGCAGCTTCAGGCACAGATCACAGCTCAGGTTTAGAAAGGGAAGAAACCTGCCCTGGAGAGACACAGTACAAATTCAGGAGGCAGCAGGGCTGTGAAAAGGAAAGAACTGCTCTAAGTGACATTTTGTCAGTGACTCTTTGTCTTGTTTTTTTTATTTATTGTTCAAGGGAAGGGGTGGAGTTAATAGTACACCTGGGGTTACAGCTTGGTGATTGGGAAGACAATGACACCATTACTGAAGGGGCACAGCTCTGGAAAGAAATAAAAGAATTTGGGTGAAAATGACGGATTAGTCCCACATTAGCTGCCTTGACTGAAAGGTGCTCATGAAGATTCATGTAGGACAAGCCACATGGCAGTTGACAATTTCAGTGGCGTAACGTATTGGAAGTTTATGTCTTCTTGGTGTGATTTTCAAAATAGGCACCCTGATGAGTGGGCAGCTCTCCTGCAAGCCTCAATGGTAGAGGCCAGGATCATCCACAGTGATTTTAACCATGGCCACTAAAGTCACTAGCTTCACTGGCATCATCCCTGCATCAGGGAAAAGAGGAGAATCAGCCTGGGAGGTGAGCACGGCCTCGGCCTGGAGGTGGCGGTTAGTGTGCACTTCCACGCGCATTCTAATGGCTGAGCTAAGTTGCGTGGCCACATGTAGCTGCAGGGAAGCTGGGAAACACCTTCTAGCCTGCGTTCTGCACTCTTGACTTCTAGGCAAGCCTCTCAGTGAAAGGTGTATTTAGGAGCCACCAGCCAGTGGGTGGTAGATGAAAAGGTGAGAGCAGATGAGAGCGCAGTGCTCAGACCTGGGCAACGGGCGTCATTTCCTAGGTGCTAAGGTTTGGAATCCTCCAGATATTACAAAGTTTAATGCTATTTTTTTCAACATGGATCAAACAAATGCTACAGGGGGGTAGGAGTTGCATGACAAAGGGTAGATTTTATTCTTTGCACTTTAATTGTGTCATAAACCACAATGATTAAGGAGTTAATTATCTATATAACTCAGAGAAAAATAGCTTTGCTCACGCTGCCTGTTGGGAAAGGCAGTGTTTCTATCCCAAGCTTTAAGGCATAGGAATGTACTTAGGTTGGGTTATGCCTTCTAAGGAAACCAAGAGTCCACAGAGATTGTGCTGTACTTTCTGCCTCCCGGAGGAGTATGTACCCCTGATTCGGACTTGGTTTGTGCGCCTTTGTCCTGCATTGAGCCTGTGCCTCACTGAGCATCTGGGCAAGCCCACAGCTATGACTGTCTTCTGTGGGGAGGGGGTGGGCCACCTTCCGTTGTGTCCCAGGAGGGGCGCATACAGGCCAATTGGCCTGCGTGAGCCGCCGGGAGGGTCCCTCTGTTGAGGAGGTACCAACGCCCACAATCGATAGGCCGATTTATTCAGCTACCACCCAGGATCTGCACGGGGTTAGCTCGTTAGGAATCGTTGCCTAATTCATGTCTTCGTGTGAGCACAGCTGTTCTCTACCATGGCTTGTCTAGCTCTCCAGTCCCTAGTTAAAGCACCATTTCTGGTTTCCTGAGATCCCAGGGGTGAATCCTCGGGATAACCCATTTGTCCTCAATTCTCCAGAGGCATACATCTCTAAAAATTAAAACTCAATCACACAGCTTGGAAAGCTCCAGTAGCGCAGATGTGATCTATCCCGTAGAGCCAGGTGAGCTATAGCGCCCTCTCTGCCCCAGCCCAGCCCCCGGGGTGTGCCCTTGGGACTCGCCTGGAGCTGCGCTGGATCCCACGCCAGGATTTCCCGCGGCCTTTGCTCTACCCGCCTGACTTCTGTCTGCTCAGGTGCCCACGGGCAGGTGTGCAGCCCCTGGGCCTCAGCCTGACCTCCCTCCCTGGGGAGCAGAACTCCGGTGAGCTGGGCTCCGAGGCCAGGAGCCGGGTGGTTCAGCACGACCTCATTATTGGGGGGCCTTTCCTTGGTCCTTTCATGTGAATTCATCCAGAAACTGGAAGTGAGGCGCTGGCAAAGTCCATCGTCGGACTCGCCTGCGTGCATGAAGTTCAGGGTGCGCAGAAACCACAGACAGCGGGCTCAGCTCTGGGAAGGGACAAGCGCCGAACAGCGTGGGGCCTAAAGCCAAGCAGGTGGTGACCAGATTCGAGTTCAGCTTCAGAGAACCGTTAAATACCCTGCCTTTCACTCAGCTGTTTCCCTTCCCATCTACTCCCCACCCATGTCTTCCCCACTCTAAAGTCCAACAGACTCCCCAGACCCCACTGGCCACTAGCTTCCAGCTCAGTTTGCCCAATGGGAGGCACCGGCAGGAGTCTCGAGAACAGGATGAGGGATGGGTTGGAGTGTTTCGTTCCTGGTCTGCTTCTCAGGGCTCTCTGGAAGCTTCTGGGCCCCCTTTGGTCAGCTTTGGTGGGCCCCAGAAGCTTCCAGAGAATCCAGCAAACCTGTAGTGGCTCCTGCTTACAGGGGTGTCTTCAAGTTCACCAGGTAGACCGTGTCCTGGGCCTCCCTCTTCCCTCCCTCCCTCGGGGCCCACGGTCACTAGAATTCCTTCCTTGGGCTACTATCTCAATTGACTCGCATCCTTTCTTGAACTTTCAGCTTTTTCATCACATGTAAGATTATCTGGGCTCAATTTACTGTTGAAAACCACGTAAAATTACTGATATTGGATTGAATCTGTTTAACAAAGATGACAATCACATATCGTTTCAGCAGATGTCCAGGGATTTCTGTTTCATGTCTGGATCCCAGCGATTCACACCCAGACCCAACCTGGGGAAGCTAAGGTTGCTGAAACCTCTCTCATATGTTGTGTGGGTTGAGTCTTGTGAATATTTAAGAAAGAAATACTATTTAAACTGAAATTTTAAAGTTCAGCAAAAGGTTGCCAGGTAAAATTTCTTTGTGGAAGGACAAGCTCTGAGATAGCTTCTTGGTCAAAGGGCAGTTTGCCTTGGCTCTAGTTCACAACTTAAACCTGACAGCAACCTGGGCATCATAATACCAGGGTGTTAGTTTCCTTACGTTGCCCTAATAATGCTCTTTAAGGAAGGTGGCCCCACAGTTCTGAAAGGTACAAGTCTAAGATCTAGGTGTCATCATGGGTGGCTCTTTTTGAAAGCTGTGAGGAAGAATCTCTTCCAGGCCTCTCCTCTACCTTTTTATGGTTTGCTTGCAATGTCTGGTGCTTCTTGGCTTGAAGTCACACCAAGCCAATCTCTGCCTTCAGTTTCGCATGGTCTTCTCCCTGTGTGTCCAAATGTCCCCTTCTCATAAGGACACTGGTCATATTCAATTTAGCCCTGCTCAAGTGATGTGATTTTACCTTGATCGCCTCTGTAAAGACTCTCTCTCCAAATAAGGTCACATTTCAAGCTACTATGAGTGAGGACTTCAACGTCTGAATTTGAGGAGGAAGCCATTCAGCCTGTACCAACCAGTTCTGACACTTTCCCATAATTCAAGCAGGCAATAAAGGGAACCAAATCAATTACAGGTAGAATACTGAGAAACAATATTTAAACTGTAGCCCAGCCGGGCATGGCTCAGAGGTTGAGCGTCAACCTAGGATCCAGGCGATCAGGGCTCGATTCCCGGTCAGGGCACATGCCCGGGTTGTGGGCTTGATCAATGACTCTCTCATCATTGATGTTTCTATCTCTCTCTCTCCCCCTCTCCCTTCCTCTCTCTGAAATCAATAAAGATATATTTAAAAAAAAATAAAATAAACTTAAGTCAACAGGGATGACAAATTGAAATGTGAAAATCGGGTTAGAAAAAAGGAAAGCATTAAAGTTGACATTAAATATTCTTTTCAAGGAAGCTGGGGAGATGGTGAGAACCTTATCTGAAGGAGGAATCAAGAGAGAGGCAAGTTCACTGTAATTTTGAAATATTTATTGTTTGAAAGATAGGGATTAAACGTATGCAATGTTTGAGTTTTGATATGTTGAATTTTGAAGTACATGCAAAGCACTTCCTGGAGATCTCCAGTTGGCCATGAGAACTTTGGGTGGTGACAGCCAGAGGGAAAAGGGGAGTGGGGCTAAGTGGAGGTAGGCAAATGGTGGGGATGTGGACCTATAGAGACTTTACTTGGGGCGATGGACACACGATGCAGTGTTCATATGATGTTTTATTGAGTTGTACACTTGAAACCTGTATGATTTTGTCAACCAATGTCACCCCAATTAATTCAATAAAAAAACTGTCATGTTCTTGTTGCCAGAATTATAATTATAAATCTTAGTTGCAATGATAAAACTCAACTAGTAATCTCAAAAATGTGTTTCATATAAATCCCACAATTAAAGTGTTTACTTTTCAATATACTTCAAATAGGATAATTAAATCTAAAAGCAATCAGTTATATGTAAAATTGTAACCAATGTCAATAATCCAATAATTACGTTACCTGCTTCACAGAACTGTTATAATAATAAAATGAAATGATGAAACGATTGTTATTATTCTTGCTAGTAAACAGAGATTACTTAGTGATTCTGGGAGTAGATGGAAAAATTCCAAAATGAGTGCCATTGATATAATAAGAAAGCAAAAGCCAAATTAGAAAACATATTATTTATATTTTGCATATAATACTACATCTTCCAAAAAACAGGTTTACTCACATTTCTGATTTTATTTTATGACACGTGTTTACCATACCTTGAAATAAGAATCTTGCTGTTCAGGAAGGTTTTTTTCATGATTGTAAGTATAGAGAATAAAAATTTCCTATATAAATTTAGTCACTGCCATCAAAAAGTTATACAAATATGGTAAATTTTAACATGTTAATATGAGTGTCACCCAAATAAGGCCATTTATTGGTTTTCCATATATACATATAGTAGACATGCACATATCTATGTATATGTATATCATGTGCTCATTGCAAGCACGACTTAGTCCTTTGGATCACAAGGATACCCTGCTGACTAGACATATACAAACTAGCTGCCACTGGACTAAGTGACTTATTACACTAAAATATGATAAGTTTAATTAGGTAATATGAATACTATTTGAGAGAGTCATGAATAGAATGTAAGTCTGAGTAGGAATTTATATCAAGGGTGAAAGAAAGAAGAAATTCCGAGCAAAAAAGACAGCATTTAAAAAGTCACAGCTTGGGCAATTTCTTGCGATTAAGGAGTAGTTTAGGATAATTAAGATCTTTGTCGGGAAAACAGTGAGAAAGAGGCTGAAGAGGTAAGTCGAAGCTACATTGTGGGGAAAATATTTATTAGCCGTGGGTTTAAGCTAGGGAGTGAACCCATGGTAATGCTATTACAGGGCACACTCTGATTCAAGCTGAAATTATTGGGGTATTCTGATGATTAAAGATTTAAGACTTTACAATAAATACAAGAGCCGTAACCACGTACAGTGATATTTTCATCGTGATCACCATTATCGCTGTCTACTTTGCTCATTAAATTGGGAGCTATAGTGAAGCAGGAACTGCAAGCTGACGGTCTAACGGTGGAAACAGGCATTGGTGAAATATTCAGACAACAGCTCTGTAACCATAAATGCGAAAACGGCAATGGTGGGCATGTACGGGTCTCTTCACAGGTAAATGACACGAAGATGCGATTCAGGCTTGATGTCCGGAAAGAGCTTGGTGAGGGATGGGCCTTTAAGAGAATATCTGGAATATTATTAGGAGTTATGAAGGCCAACAAAAGGTAGGGGATGGAGGGAAGGAGGAGAGCATGTTCTGGGCAGTGATGGATGGGCCATGAGTGGAGAATTTTGGCACATTGGGGAAATGGAGGAAGAATAATAGAGAAAATTGGTTACTTGCAGTTTTGGAACCTACATTAGTAAGGTGACTGCTCGAGAGACCATCACCCAGGGAACATAAAACAGAATAAACCAATACAATATGTAAGGTGTGAATTATGTTCAGACTCCACGCGTCCTATTGAAAGCAGACAAAACGAACCTCTGTAGACTCCTGTAGTTCTAAGTTTATTACTTGTTTGAATTACAAAATCTCTATGCAGGTACTTGACGTTATTTGAGTGTCCCTCAGAGTGGAATCCATGGACCATCTGAAAAGTAACCGACAGAGAAGCTTATTAAAAATGCGTATCCCGGGACTTCCATACGCCTCGTTCACACAGACTGACTCTGTAACTCTGAGAACAAACTCACCCATCAGCATTTTAATAAACTTTCGGGGCCGTAGTTTCGCACCCTGAATTTTGAGAATCACACATGTAGACTCTAGGAGGCACCTTTTACTCGTCCGCGTTCCTGCCAAGATCACTAAAGAAATCATTTCTGCTTCCTTTGCCACTTGACCAAAGCTGGAACAAGCGCTCCAGGCCTCTCCACGCCCTCTGCTTTGTCCCACCCGCCGGAGGAAGCAGACTTGCTGGTCGATGGCGGGGAGCAAGCCTGACACCCCAGAGCCTCCTGGCAGAGGCAGCCCCGCGGCATTAAATGAGCCGGGCACAGACGGGCTCCCATTTCCTTTCTATCTAACTGTCACCATCTCAAGCAGAGCAATTTTTTCTCTCTCTTTCAACATTCACGTGAGAAACCCACTGAGGCAGGATCTTCCCCCGGGTGGGGGCCTTGCCATCTCCAGGGAAAGGGCATGGCAGTTCGTTCAAGGGGGAGAAGGGGGAGGCAACGTCACCTCCAAATCCAGCTTCATCGGGAGCCTTTGCTGTCGGCAGTGAAGCTGTGGCTTCATTTCCTTTGCCCCCTTGCAGCTTGGCCCGAGCCCGGCGTGTGGCAGGTGTTGTAGTGTTTCCCTGAAAACCTCCAACACCAACTGAAAGTCAAGTAAAAATCTCTATCATTTCTAGGGATTTTATCTTCCAAAAAGGAAGGCGGTGTGGTGCTTTATTAGAGTCTGTGACTGGGCTTTATCAAGTTTATGTGCGAGTTACTACAAGGGACATAAATTCCCTGATACTAGCCCCTAGCACAGTGAGGCTACCAAGTGCCCCGCACCCACGCGCTGCGTTGCCTCTCCTCTTCAGCAACACTGAAAATGCGGACGAACAAGGCGTCCGTGAAATAGTTCAAAACAATTGCCCACAACTGAACGCCGCAGGTCTCCAGATCAAAGGGCCCAGAGAGTGGGTAGATAAAAGACAGCTTGGCTCCCAAGGCCCATGATTTTAAAACCTTAGATCCCTGAGGTAATGAGGGGATTCTGCAACCTTCCAGAGCACTGTGGGGAAAGAGCCCAACTGACTTGCAAAAATGAAGAATCAGGATGATTTTTGAATTCTCGACAAGAATGCTGGGAGCTAGAAGGCAATGGGGCGAGGCCTCCAGGTCCTGAAGGAAGGTGACTTTGCCACCTAAAATTCCACAAGTAGCCAAACTATCAACCAAGTATGGGGCTGGAAGGGGACAGTGCAGGGTTTCAAGATCGTTGCCTCCCACGGACCTTTTCTTGGGAAGCTCCTGGAGAATGCTCTCCACCAAGTCACTAGGGTGCATCCTCAAGGAGCAAGACCTGCCTACAGAGAGCGGAGCACTGATGCTGGTGGAGACCGGGGAGCGGTGAAGGGAACCATGCGTTTACAGCAGCTGGCCCGGCGAGCAGTGCAATTAGCCAAATAAAAGATCCCCGACACGGACATGTCCCAGAGAAGGAAAAGGAACCTGTGAGTCACCTTACATGCTGGACTTGGTGGAAAATAGTCCTGAAAGGCCTTGTTTGGTGTGGGAAGAATTCACAATAGGTAGCAGGAAATTAAGCAAAGAGAAAAGGAAGCAGTAATTAAATCCTGAAAAACTAGCACAGGACACGTGATCATGTGCATTACAGCCCTCATCTGGGAGTAATATTTTCTTGAGGCCAAATGTAACACCGAATATGTTCATGTATAATTTTCAGGCTTAAGCCAGAGGATTAGATGGGGTGGTAGGGTAAGTGGGCTAAACCACCATTCACTATAACGTGAAACAGCGATACCTAAAACTGACAAATCCAAGACAACATTATATTAAGTATTCAAAAACACATTTACTTTGCCACTTTAAAATATGCTTTTTCTGGGGTGTTATTTTAAGCTGGTTATTTTTAAGGAACAAAGGACTCAGGCGGAGCCTTTGGCCTTCCCCTCACCTGCCCACAGGGGTTGAGATGGAGTAACCTGTTCAGGAAGGGAGCTGTCATCACAGATAATGATAGTGAACTAAGTGTGGAGACAGGGAGGAACCAAGCCAAGTTCCTTAGACTCTTCTCTGTGTCCCTCTGTTTCTGGGTGGCTCAGCAAGAAGCCATTTACCAAATGTTTGCTCTTTTTCATCTACTTGTAAATTGCCTACTTTTCCTTTAAAGCCCAAACCACTAACCCCCTTTCTCCTGAGCTCAAAATGGCAAATAAGCCGACATTGCCCATTCTGTTCTTTGGCCCCATATGCTGATAGAACCCCTGTATGTGCCTACACCATAAATGTGGTCCTATTAATCCATATCATGATAATTTGATTATTAGAACAGTCAGAAGGACTTAGAAGCAATAAACAGCCAAATAAATTGAAAGTGGTTGCTCTGAGGGTGGATGACGGATGAAGTAGGGAGAGTTCTTGCAGGTGCATATTTTCTAGGTCTTTTGGTACCATCTGAGTTCTTAAACTATGTAGTTCTTTGGAAAGATAATATATTCCATGAAAATGAATTTTAAAGGTATGACAAATGTTCAATAATATCAATTAAATATAAAATCCTTAACATTGATAATAATCTCTTACTAAATAAAAGAGAAACATTTCTTCCCCATAAGATGAACAAAGTTTAAAAACATAGTATTCACATTTGATGAGGAAATGTTGGTGAGGATATAAAATATCCAGGAAGACAATTTAACAAAGTATATCGAGAATCTGTAATATGCTCTTTGCCTGGGAGAATAAATAGACAGCTATGCAAAAATCAAAGACAGTTTTACTGTAAGAATCCACCTCCGAAGACTAGCCAATCAGGCCCTTGCTAAAATGCCATCTATCTTCTTCTTGGGCTTTCTCCAAGCAGGCTAATTAAAGCAGAAACCCTCAGACCCCTTAGCTAGTCCTTCTAGTTCCCTGCGCTCCACTTTTCTGCATAGCACCTGGTCTACTCGCTGGTTACTGATGGGAGCCCCTTCGCTCTAGACTGTAAACGGCATGAGGACAGGGACCTTTTTTATTATTACACATAAATGCATCAACAATACCTGATGGCATTCTCTCAATGTAGCAGATGCTTAATAGATATTTTCGCTAAGATAATATAACAGAATAGTGAGTAGATGTTCTTTTATGAGGCAGAATTAAGTTTATTGCTATGGGGATGCATTTACTGTATATTGAATAGGAAAGAAGGATATTGCACATAATATGAGACCGTTTGACTTTTATAAATTGTGCCTAGAGAAGGGAGAAAATAAGGTGCATTATGTTAATTTATGTGCTTCCACTTTGCTTATTTTATTTCCTGAATTTTTTCCCAAGGAACATATCTTACATATGCAATGAAAAATCGAAATCGTTTCATGTTTGATTCCTAAGATAACCATTGCGAGTCTCGGTATTTTAGGGATGCGACAAGATACGGCCCTCTCTCTCCACCAGTGCAGAGCCCAGGTTGATTTAGTGAGTGTATCACCTTGATTGCCGAGCGTCTCACCCTCCAGAGACCAGAAGCAGTCGCCCTGCAAGGCAACATGCTGGCCTGGCAACTTCCCAGTTTACAAGCCGGCTACCAATTATTGGGGGTGGGCGAGGATTCCAAAACGTAAATGAAAATCAACGTTCATATTCTGGGCAATAGGAAAACAAGAGCAACTTGCCGACTAAAGCCTCCTGCGCCGCCTCGGAGCAGGCGCCTGGCCACCTCCCTTTCGGTGGGGCCGCCTGCTTCCTAACTCAAGCACCCGAGACACTCAAAGCTCTTCTGAGAGGGGCAGAACAGGCTGTGAGAAGGACTCAGAGTCTAAAGCTGAACTCCCTGGTTTTAAACTCCAGCTCCGCTGCTTACTAGCCTGGGGGAGACCTGGGGTCATTTGTAGGAATCAGCTGAGCCTGTCTTTCTCCACTGTGGGGCTAATTGGAATACTGTTTTCGGAGTTATTTTATTACATGACTTACATAAATTACTATCAACAGTGCTTAGCACATTTCTCTCTCGCATATATATAAGCATTTACTTATTATATTACCTATATTGATGCCTGTATGGGAATATATCCGAATGTTAGCACTGGCTGATACGTATTCTTTATATATAACCCCATTGGATGCCAAGGGTTAGCCAAAGGGTTCCCACCTGATTTAGGCAATGATTGAGGACAAGCAGTAAGGCCTTACAAAGACATGAGGACAAATATTAAAGTGTAACAAAAGCAAACATTATTATTTTTTAAATGAGAAGAATTACTCACAGGAGAAACAAATAAGAGCCCAAAGAAGGTGAGGGAGAAAGGGCAGGGAGCAGGGTCTACAAGGACAGAGGTAAGCTGTCTTGCGGTTTTTGTTAGGAAATTGAAAATGGCAAAAAGAGAGAACTGGAGGGGAGGATATCGAGAGTGTCAGAAATTGAAAATGAAAATTTTAAGATATCTTTGTTTTTATGTTTTTGAAAAACAACCCAAAATTGGAGAGATTTTTTCCTGGGACTATTTCTCTGAATTGCCACCGCACGCAGGCTGAGCTATGCGGATGGCACAGCTCTCCAAAGGGTGGTTACGTTCCGCAATGAAGTACCGAGCTGCGAATCCCCTCTCCCCCAGACTTGCACCCTGCCTCTAACCTACCTCTGAACCAACAGAAGCAACCAGGTCATAGGAACGGTGTGTTTCTCCACAGTATGCGGCTCCTTGTGTTTGTTTTCCAGTTTGCTTCCAGCCTTCCATGGTCTCCCTGGTTGTTATTTCCCCCCATCCGCATGGCCTGAGACTTAAATAGCTATTGAAAGAATTAACAGAATGTCAACCGAAACAACCGTGCTCACTTGCATTCCACAGAGTGGGCTAGCACCAAATTACCATTTTGCAACATGTATCTGGACAAGAATTATGCCTGCAGCTTTCTAACTTCTTGTTGATACTGGTTCTTTCTCTACAAGAATAGCTTTTAAGGTTTTTTGGTTTTTTTCTAATGTGTGACCAGAAAGTAGTTTCCTTCAGCTTGAGTGGGAAATATTGGGGATTTTTTTCTGCTTTCTGGAGATTTATTGGGAGGTCTGATTTTCTCATAACGTTTCTTAATGTCTTCATGCTATCTACATAACATATTCTCAGAAGGACTAAAGCCCAGTTATGAGCAATACTCTAGTCACTGTTCTGAAACCAAGGGTAGGAATTCGTTGAGGGAACGTGCTGGTTTTAGTGGAAGGAGCACGTGGAATCAGAATACTGAACTTTTGTAAGGAAGCAGTTTAGACTCTGAGGGCCGTGGTGGAAGAGATTAAGGGCCAGCTGCATGGATTGCTTCTCACCAAGGCTGACTCAGCTGCCACTGTTTTTAAATGTCAGCAGAGACTGACCCTGAGTCTCACTAAGGTACCATTCCTCAAGCACGCAGGTCAGCCCCTGAATGGCAAGTGGACTATAATGAAATTCCCCCCTGACTGGGGAGGGAGGCAGCAATTCACCCTTGCTGAGGTTGATGATATTTCATGATGAGGTTGCCATCCCTGTCCCTGGTTCCTCAGCCAGATTGCTATGCGAGTGCTCACAGTGTGTGATTTATCATAACTGGATCCCATGTAATATCCCTTCGGTCAAGGATCCCCCTCAGTAGTGAAGGATGTGCCACAGTGAGCACCTGGCCACAGGATCCATGGTTCTCTGAGTTTACTGCTCCATCCAGAAGACACTGGCACGACGGAATGTTGAATGGATCCTACAAAGCACTGGATTGGGAATAGTGACAATGTAAGTTCAGGACACTGTCTTTCAAGATGTGATATATGTTTTGAAGGAGTAACAGTTATACTGTGCCAAGATCCTAATAGCTATCAAGAATTTTGTTTTATTAATATAGGAAGTGTTATCCAGGTAAAACTCTTAAATAGCACCATTAACACACTAGCTGTTATATGAGTTGGATAGTATCAAAACTTTACATTGTACATTTAACAAATATAATCACACATGATCTGCTATCTGAAAAGGTTGAAAAACTTTCTATTGGTATGGGGTGAGTGAAGAGATTATTCTAAACTGGAGACTCATATACTCTACCACTATCTTGCTGTTAATAATCTTATTGTATTACAACATTTAACTTCAATTTTCCTTTCTGAAATTATTGTAGAATGACTGGTAACCAAGTATAATATATGTTGACTTCATAATAAACCAGTGCCCAAGCCGTGTTCTTTTATGTAGGAGCAAATACAATGGGTCACATTTATAAGATTTTGTAGCTTTAAAGTCTCCTCTGTTATGAATTTTTCATACCTGATTTACTTGCTAATTTCATCCCTCCATAGGGAAAGCAATATTCATTTATATGGAACTTGACACAGTCACCTGGCAGAATAACTAAATCAAGATCACCTCTGGAAATACCTTCAACAAGAATTATTTCCTAGAATGATGTAGTGTCATTCAATTGGTCCCATACATGTTGTATGTGACACTGTGATACTAAATTCTAAAACATTGTTAACATACTCTCTCACCTTCTGTCTAATATAAAATAAAGGAAGGATTAAACAATTTACATTCACGTTTGATGTCTGATTTATAAATTCACATATTCAAAGACCATCAACTAAAGGGCAAGGGATGAGATGCATAAAATTCTATTTGGTTACCCAGTGTTGGGTTTGATATATATATATTTCCTTAGGTCCATTTTAAAGCTGCTTCATAATTTTAGAAAACAGGTGTGGCATAAGTGAAAAATATATTAATATTTAATATACACAAGATTTTATGATAGAGCGATTTCAATAAGCGAGACATCAGCCAGGTTGCACAGGCTGGAGCTTCACTGGGTATGGTATATCTCACTAAGGACTGCAGAGAGGTGCACGAGATTAAGTCCTTCAAAAACTAGACATGAAAAGATAAAATATACTCACTTTGCCCTTGAGGAGCACATAGTCTAGTCATACATAGTCTAGTGATACAGCATCACGAAAGCTTTAAAAGGAAAGTGTTTAGGAAGCTATGGTGACCCTTTGGATAGTATGGCTCATCCAGCAGGTCAGGGGAAGGGTTGGAGAAGGGACAAAGCTGGTAGTGAGTCTGACAGGACTACAAGTTGGCCAGAAGGAGACACAAGAGATCTTCAGTGCTCAGGCTCGCAGGGTGAAGACTTGGGTTTACCAGAAAGAAGACACATTTGGATCAGGAGACACCCTCTGATAGGGCTGGGACACAGGCACCTGTCAGGGGATTAGTGGGAAGGAGTCTGAGCAGGCAGGAGGAGAATTGCTCTGTAAGATTGCTCCATTATCTTTAAAAAATTATGTGATATCTGAATTCTTCTACTTAAAATGACCATTTTGGTTTAATATAAAACTACTTCTACATAAAAATATTCAAATGAGAGATTCCCTGAGGATCTGACAAGTTCCTTTGACTGTTTCACATCCATACATCATATCTCCATGTGCCTTTGAGGGTCTGAGAAGCAGAAAAATCTGATACGAGGCTCCAAATAAATGAGCACACCTAAGAGTTACTGTAAGTATTGGTTAGTGCTAGAAAATTTACCACTGGACCTCCCTGGCTATGCCTCCAGACTATGGAGAATTCCTTCTACCTTCTATTGTATAAACTGGGATTCCGCTGTTGATTTCTCAGCATTGCCTCAGTAACTCTAAATGAGTTCCAACCATGTACTTACGTCACGGAGAGCTTTTTATATTCTAGGGGGGAAAGTACATATTACGCTAAAAGAATACCATTTCTGAAATGATTCTGGTCATAACATAAGGCAATTCATTTTCTTTTCGTTGTCAAAATACCATAGTATAGTGTTTACAGGGAAAAGATAAAAGTGCATTCTGTTCTCGGAATAAAACCAGCATCTGAACATTTTTTCTTGTTGTTGTGACCAATGAACAATAGGCTTTTGAGAACATTTATTTTGCTGAAAGGCTTGGGAAGTTTAGCTGAATCCATTGTGTCACTGAAAAACTAAAATGTTTGTAACAGTGCAAGAGGCCAGGAATTCAGGTATCAAGCCATTTTCTTCAACAAACTAGTATATCATACTATTGGATTTTGTAACTAAAATAATCACCCTTGGGTATTGTCTCAACCAGCTGAAAAGGTTGACCTTATGGTAGTTAATACCTCTTAAAACAGTAATAAAATAGTCTCAGAGCCTGTTTTCAAATGAAGATGAAAATTTTTGATACAAATTTGTGGAATTGATGACATACCTAGGAAATTTTGCTCTTGAGATGAAATTTTACATTTAAATATTTGCCTCATCTTTCCTTATAGGGACATATTAGATAGTAATCACGTTATTAAGCTTTTAAAAATGGCAATAAAGGAAGTTTTTGACATTTTGTATTGTCAGAATAAAAATGCAAGGCTGTATTAAATGCTAGAAATATGGGTGCCTGAAGGGCCATTGTTGGAAGCACCGAAAATCAAAAAAGACCCTGAAGATACTCATTGAGCTGCTCTAATTCTTCTGAGGACATTTTCAAATCAGACCATTGATTGATTCTACCATTTAAGTCTGTCCAACCAATAGATGTCAGAACAACAATATGATTCCAGAATCCATTTTTTATAACAGCATAAAGTTAGTGTGCATGTCATGAAACACGAATTGGTATTGTGCACGACTGCACTGAATAGCCGTCCTCTCTGTGATAATGGTAGGGACTCAGTCTTTTCATTTTCAACGTATTCAATCAAGTTTATGCCAACATGGTCAAACTGAATGGCCCAGATGCTTGATTTCAATGTATATGGAGAAGGCATTAGTGCTTTAACAGGCTCAGTTGCACTTTGTACTAGGTCCAAAGGTGGTGAGAAATGGAGTTCAGTGTCCTCATTAATCTTTGCGGTTCATGCCATGATGACCCAGGTAGAATATGATTCACAAAAGTGTAGGAATTAAGATTTATACTTTTGGGAAAAATAAGTATGCTTTTATTTTCTTTATTGTGCACTGAAAAAAAAAATGGGGCTAGATAAATTGAGTTCAGTTCTCCTTTTGTAACCCCTGGTGATTCATAGAGCTGGTGATTCATATGGTCATTCATCCAGTCACAGCAAACTTCCTGATGGGGTGGTCGATGGCCGGCACTGTGCTGAGCGCAACCCTAAGTCATATTAGCCGGGGAGCTACTCTGTAAGTAGAGTTTACTTAAACTTGTCAACCCTCAGTTTCCTAACCTGTAATGTGAGACATTGGTTCCTTTTCCCTAGTAATAAGGATGTTAGCTATCTTTACTCTATTAAATGTGGTTAAATAAGATGTATTCACACAAACACATGAGTGTGCACACGCATGTACACTCCACATGTAACTTCTTTCTTCAAATTTTTGAATTCTATAAAATAATTTTACCTCTTTTTAACCAGATAACATTTCCCACATGCATTTGGAACATCTTTTTTTTAAAAAAAGGTAGGGGTTTTTTGTTTGTTTTTTTAGAAATATATCTTTATTGATTTCAGAGAGAGAGAGAGAGAAACATCAATGATGAGAGTCATTCAGCAGCTGCCTCCTGCACGCCCCCTGCTGGGGATCGAGCCCACAGCACCATCATGTGCCCTGACCGGGAATCGAACCGTGATCTCCTGGATCATAAGTCGATGCTCAACCACTGAGCTATGCTGGCTGGGCTAAAAAAGTTTTTAAAAATGGTATCACAAAATTTAACTTCAAATCCAGAGTAGGTAGATTCATAAGAGTTGGGTAATCACGTTGGCTATATTTTTGCTTAAAGGTAGGTAAACAATTTTGATGTATGAAATTAGATTTTCCCCTCTGAGAACCATCTGTTACAACATTGGAACAGAGCCCGTGCCTCTTCTGATAAATAGACAAACGATTAATTCACTCTAAATTCTCAGTACGCAGGTTTGTCCAAGGCTGACCTAGTTGGGACTTTAGAAACGGATTTATGGTTGAAATTGGATAGGAACCCAGGAAGAAACCGAGTGAGTCATCATGACCCTTGTGAATAAAATAATTCACACCTATGGACAAGAGACAAAACTACCAATGTATAGGGAACACTGACTCATAGACAGCTCTCTGAGTCATCCTGTTGACTAATCATAGTTAATCAAAGCCTCCCAGATGTAGCCTGCCTAAGACAGAAAAACGAATATATGAGCACTGACGTGGAAAGCATATTGCAAACCTTGATTCTGAGATGTCACCTATAGCCGGGGTTACAATCAATGCCCAACAACATAGGTCCATTCCCAGGTATATGTTTCTTATCTCTTTTTGTCTCAGGGCAGTAACATAAAACTTTATCTACTTTAGTATAAACACTAGTAAGAATATGTCTGATATTACATGTAGTCTATAGATTGAAGGTTATCCCTATAGTTACTCTGATCTCGCTTCAGAATTCTTCAAACGTTGCTGCTTCTAAAACCTTTCCTATTTTACCAATTTTCATGCTTATCATATTGTCTTATTTTCTCTTCAGATGATATACCATAGATGGGTGTGGTGACCCCACTAGTTATTCTTCAAATATCAAAAAACAAGTATATATCTCAAATCTGTCTTTCTAGTCTGATCCTCTTTACCGAGCTTAGGATTCAGATTTTCAGCTGCTCACTGGCAATTTCCAAAATGATGTCCAAGGAGCATCACAAACAGTGTCTAGAAATAAATTCAGTATCTTGACCTCATCACTCAAGATCTTTCTCTTGTGTGTGTGTTTTTTTTAAACTCACTTAATTAAATAAGTATGATGCAAATGACCTATATCAGTAACTACACGCCAACATCCATGTATTCAATCCTTAATTATTTAGACTCCCTAATTCCTCATTCTTCCTTGTGTACATAAAATCTTTCCTAATTTTGTTTATATTATCTGCCTGGAATACAATTCAGATCACGTATTACAGCTAGACTCTACTCTCCTGAAATCCTGGGTTATGTTCCTTACAATATCTCAACTTTTAGCATTGTCTCAGACACATAATTAAAAACTGGTTAAGTGCTATTTTAGCAAATTTATCTGCCTTCCTTAGAAATTTCTAGTGTTATGAAAAGGTCAAAGCCAAATGCTTTGTATTCTGCCCCAAAAGAAGAAAAGGAATTTAAAATTAATACTTTGGAATCTGTTTTCTTGACTGCTGAATATGAAATGACCCATCAACAGAACCACAAATAATTTCATTAAAATAAGTTAAGTAGAAAGGGTTGGTGTGAAAAAGACCTACCCTCCACACTAAGAAAATAATTTTTGTATATCTTTCTGGCCAAAATCAAACCCACTTTAAGATTGTTCCATAAGAACAACTTGTTATTAATAGACATTGAAGAAACTTTCTCAGATGAGTCCATGAATAAACATCTAACTTTCAATTTTGAATAGACTTCATCACTTATACTCAGCACTCTTATAAATGTTCTACTTATGAAGGATGTATTTATAGGCAATGTAAGAGAATTCATCTTCTCTTTATTTTAATTAAGGAAGCAAAGTTGAAATTATACTAAATCTGATTTGCATGATATATTACTTGCTACATCTTGAAAAAGGTACACAAACAAAATGTGGTCTTATAAGAGGACCAAACTGTGACTCTCCAAAACAAAGAAACAGCCATAGCCGGGTAGCTCAGTTGGTTAGAGCGTTGTCCTGATACACCAAGGTTGTGGGTTCGAACCCCGGTCAGGACCTACACAGGAAGCAACCAATGAAATACATAAATAAGTAGAACAACAAATCAATATTTCTCTCTCTCTCCCAAGCAATAATTTTTAAAAAAATCAAAATAAAGGAACAAATTAAAGTGTGATAGTAGTCCAACCATTCATCACTTTAATGACAAAACTGATCTTGTCCTTTAAAGACAACTCATTCGACTGTGGAAGTGATGTCAGGTTTGGTCTGGCCAGTGCTTCTATTCACTGTTTCATACAAAAACGGCTGCTGCTGCCAAGAGCCAGCTTCAGGTATTTCTTAGCCACTTATCTCTCCCCACACGGCCTCCACCTCCTCAGGGCTGAGCCTCCCCTGTCCCGTGAAGAGGCTCTCCCCTCTCACTGCCCGGGTAGCACTGCGGCCCCAGCGTGCACAGGGAGAGCTGCTCCAGAAACCCCCGGGACGATGGGCGGAACCGGAGGAGGGTTCAAGGGCCAGTGGAAAATCTCGTATGACTCCTGCCTCCTTGCAGGAATCTAGTGTTATGATAATATAAGATAATGAAATAAACTTTTCAAAACATATACCATGGCCCAGCCGGGCGTGGCTCAGTGGTTGAGCGTCGACCTGGGATCCAGGCGATCGGGGTTCGATTCCCGGTCAGGGCACAGGCCCGGGTTGGGGGCTCGATCAGTGACTCTCTCATCATTGCTGTTTCTCTCTCTCTCTCCTCTCCTTTCCTCTCTCTGAAATCAATAAAGATGTATTTTTTTAAAAAATACCATTTAAAACATATATCATGTAGTATAGTTCCTAATCTTCTGAGAACGGACCCAAACTTAAAAGAAAGCCTGTGGGGTAGAAATCTCGGCGGTGACCCGGGGACCTCCCGGGCACCCCGGACCCGGAGGGGCACTGAGGGGAAGCGCTGGGAGGGGAACAAGGCTCCTCGACAGCTGCCAGCCGGGCGCTTCCAGGAGGCACTTCGCCCGCCTTGACCGCTGACCGAAGGGTCCGGCCTTGCGGCCCGCAAGCAGCAACCCAGACCCGAGCAGTCTGAAAGCTTTGGGGTCACGCACGGTTCTGCCGCACCCCTGCAACGCGTCAGCGCTCGCCCTGATCCGCCTGGAGCCCCGCACTGTCCCCCGGGGAGTGGGCCAGCCGCTGACAGGCGACGGGAGGGCGCCCTGGCCCGCGGCTCGGTCCTCTCCCGGCCTCCTGCGGGGCTGTGCGGGCCCAGGCTCCGCTCCAGGGGACGGCAACCTGCCAGGTTGAGAGGCCACTACCGGGGAACTCGGCTGCTCACAGATAGGTGACGCCTTTATCAATAAAACACGTTTTGACCCTAATCTGCCTTGTGCCTCAGTTGGCCAGGACCGCGGTAGGTCAGATGAACACCGTCATTTGGGGGCTCTAACCTCCCACTTTCTTGATGCCTTAAAACTCCCTCCTAGCGCCGAACACAAACCCTACTGAGCACTAAATGAGCTAATGAATGTGACACGCCGGGGACATTAGTGCAGCGCCGGGGACACGGCCCCCTCCTGCCTCCTTCACCCCCTCCTGCCTTCGCTGCTGCCACTAAGGCTCCTCTGCTCCTCCTTCAGCTCCTACGACCGTCACCACAGCTGCCACCATAGAGGACAAACTAGACGCAGCTTCACATCGGCGTTGTTATTTTATTTCACGGTGGCCGCTGTGTCCTATAAAAGAGCCGCTCTGAAGAAATGGCCTTTGTGCCTCCAGGTTGAAAGCTGGGCTTCCGCATGGTGGCATTTGTACCATGTCTGTATTGTAGGTTATCTGTCAATCTTCTTTCTTGCCTCATGATTTTTTCTTAGCTTTCACACATCTCCTACATTCCTAGTTGTCCTGAATGCTCCCAAACCCACCGATAAATCAATGGGACGTAGGCCGGTGCGTTTTAAAACACAAGGTTTCAATGGAAAGCCCGTCTCAGCCATGGAGCCTGAACTATTACCGTTAGGGAACCGTGCACGTCTGATCATCTCGACCTTCCATTACGTAAAGCCAATAACTGAGAAGCACAGTGGACGGTTTTGCTGACCTCTCCCAAGGTGATTCTATTCTTTTCCAAAAATTAAAAAAAAAGAAGAGTCATTGCCATAAATTTTCAACACTAGAGCAGCATGCTCTCCAGAATTTTTCTAAAATGAAATTAAAAGCTACTAAAATGATGCTGTGGTTATATCATTTGGATATTCTGTCTTCTAAGTAGCCAAGTTGGATGTTTTTCTTGACTTACAGAATATAAATCAAGGTAACACGGGACATGCAGCAGGAATTATTTGTACAATTAAATTTTGCTCCTGCCACAGTGCAATCTTGCTATTTAGCATTCATTAGTGATAAGTCTACTAAAAACCCATTTAATAAATTTAATATTTGTCCATAAAAAGCTCCATTTTCCACTTGTTGGACTGCGTTTTATATTGAATTCACAGGCTGAATCAGTAAGTGGGTGGTTCAGCATCCTAAAGAAAGCCTCCTGGTTCTGTTGGTGTGGAGTGGTGCATTCCTCTTTTATCATTTTAGGATAAAATTTATTAATTAACGGTTAGAAGTTCACTCGTTCACTCATTCACCAGATTCTTAGTGAGCACCTCAGATGGCCAGAGCCCTGTCATAGCTGCAGAATGCAAAGGTAGTTAAAATATGTTTTTCCATAACGTAAAAATCATTACTTTAATTCCAGTGAATATGTTGAAAAAATTCTAATTATTATTGTTTTAACAAAAATGCACTTTGTCCTAAAAGTACAAATAAAGGGACATGACTATGTCTATAGCTGGCAATATAAACAAGATATAGCATGTGAACTATGAGTGGTGCTAAAATAAGTCATAAGGAAAGTTTGGAAGAAAGATGAGTTCTCCCTGGGAAAGCGTTTGTGTAGAGGATGGTGCTTAAGGGTCAGCAGAGTTTCTATTTCTTACGATGATACCTGGGGGGGAGGGTAGTCAAAGTCCAAGAACTGGCCTGTGAGCGTGACCGAGTCATACAGTGCTGTCCTTGACTTTGTACCACCGGGTTCTTAATGATCACATACATGGTGGTCTGAATTTATTTTGATAGCTAGTGAGGTGGCTTTATGCTACTAGAGGAAAAAACACCAGATGTGTTCAAGTTGTTCATTTTTAACATACAGCCTCAATTATGCTATATGGTTATACAGACAATTAGAAAGCTTCCAAATTAAAAATAAATGTAGCTCAGTCACCCACAAATACTCAGACTCAGTGTAACACATCACGCTGAAGAGTGAACCCCTCGGAAAAGTGCGAGGCCACACAGGCCAGTTTTGCCAAGAAATGCAGAGGGAGCTCACCCCTGTTCCCACTCCCTGGTATTTTCAGCCAAGAAAAGTGTTTAAATGGGCTAGGAATCAATCCCCTCTTCTTATCTGCAGCTACCACCTCACATTTCAAATTTTAAAAAATCCTATTTTCAGTATTTGGCAGTTAAGGTCTTTTGGAAAAAATGGAAAGGAGCCATTGAACTGATTGTGGATTGATAGCCTCTCTCATTTCAAAGGGTATGCCTGTGATGCCACTCAGTTTCTCAGTTCCCTTTCCACAGCATCTAAACTTCTTTAGGAAACTTTTAATATTATGTTTTTGAACTTTTTTATTCTTTAGAGGAAAAGACTCAAATAATTTATGGTATTTCCATTCATTGTTATAATATTTCACAAGTGTTTATTGTCAGGAGTGAGAGCAGGGGAGTCCTGGAAACATCCCAGCCCAGAGTCTGCCCCGGATGAAGCCTTAGCTACAAATGCCTCGCAAATAAACCGTGGCCCCCATGGGTATTTATTGGCAATGACGTCTAATCACTTTGCTTTCCACAGAAAATACTCAGAGTAGTCCAGATGGCATTAATGTTAACTCCTTTATTTACCGAGCAGTATTGCTTCAGTCCAGTCAGACATAAAACCAGAAGATTAAAGAAAGCCAATTAATAACAGGCGGGATTTAGGAGGCAGAATCTTGAATGCTTCCTCGGTCATTATTTTTGTTACCTGAGAGGAAAATGGAATTGAATGAAATAACGGGCTGGATTCCGCCCCTGCTCCCACCTTGGGCTGACTGCAGTTTGTCACAGCCCAGGAGAGAACATCACTGCTTTTGAGATTGAATTGATTGTACCTGGGTGGAGAACTCTGAACTACTACTTCTGCAAAAACGCACAGTCCATTTGGTAACATGTTTTTAAATTTTAAATTTAAAAGTTAAAACAAGGAATCATTTTACTATTTTTCCTTGTGGGTTTTGCTTCCTAAAAAGAACCTTATTTAACCTATAAAGACACCCATGTCATATACTATTATTAAAAAATATTTTGCCATGTTTGTAATCGTATAAAATGCCACAAGACTTACTCCATAAGGTGCGTGATTTCCATGAAGGACCTATTTGGCAAGAGTGAGTCTTATAAAACCTTAAAAAGACGGTATTATAATCATCATGTCCGTCTTTCTTCAACACCTTTGCAAACTATTTTTTAAATTTTGATTTGGTTTCTTATTTTTATTCCTTCTCATATATTTATAGTACTCACCAGTTTTAGAAAATTAATGTGCATTGTAGGGCTTTGACAAAAATATTTATTTTTGTGTGTCTCCTTGTTTCCGAGGTATTTCCTCAAACCTGTGTCCTCACGGCCACAGCCCCAAAGTAGGCGGCTAAGTCCAGAGGGAGCAGCGTTTAGCCCCCCGGCTCGGTCCTCCAGCGCTTGGCCTTGCAAATTTCTAAAGAAGCAATTGCACGATTTATATCAAATTGGGGGAGAAGGAGGAGTGGCTGGGTCACCCAAATGTATTCAAAGGACACCAAGAATTTATATAACTGCCAACATTTCCCCATTATATTTTTTATCTTGTTACAGTTGAAAATTCATCACACAAATTGAGGCTGTCCTCTCCTGATGCCACTAAATCAAGTGGAATTTTTGGTTTTCATCAATAGGCAATGTGAGCAATTGCTTAAGCACTACAGAGGGGAATCAATCATCTCTCTCAAGGCCCTAGTTGTTAAGATCTAGTCCAGTATTTACAGTTTCAATAAATGCAAGTCCTATGTAAAGCTCTGATAAAAAAAGTAAAAAAGCAAGGAGAGGATATCTCTGAATTCTGAAAGTGAAATAAATCAGAGAAATGGTGCCTATAGCATTTCATTCTCTGAAATTCAAAATGTAGAGTAGGCTATCAAAGGCTAACACACACCATAGATGATGATGATGATAGATATAGATGATAGAAGATAGATGATAGATATAGATAGATAGATAGATAGATAGATAGATAGATAGATAGATACAGATAGACTGACTAATATTCTGTGGATTGACTTTGGGAAATGGTGACCTTGTCACACACCAGGGAACCCTCTTTGGAATGACCCACCCTCTGATCTATGAAAAATATACTTGAAATAGAGTTTTTCATGAGAGTTGAAAATTCTTACTACTCTGCATTTTCACATGAATGAGTTTCTATTATCCAGTTGTAAAAATTAGTTGTAAAATATATTTATTTTTCATATCTTCTACATGTTCTAGATAAAGGGTGCTCTTTTAACTATAACATAGTATTGTGATATATATGTAAATATCATCTACTTATGTATTCTACATTGTAATCAAAATACTTGTTACATCCTATAAAAATTCCCTATTCAAAAATAACATTGAGAAGAATCCAAAGATAATAAACTATGATTTATTGAAGAACTATTTCCAGATGGTTTACATATTATTATCATATAAAAACTGCTTCACTCTGAGAAATCATATAAAACAAATTATATGTCATTCTAGCCATTTACTTTCATTTGGTCCATTGGGGATCTGCAATAATATTACTGAGATAATCACTATTGAGCATGCATCACTCCCATGAAGAATGATTGTGTTTTCAAAGGTATTGATTTTCTGTGTGAAGGCAATTTACAAATAAGAAAATCTGAGATTTTCTGCCACAATCCCACCACCATTTTTTTAACCTTAGAGGATACAGGTGTGCCCTAACAACAAATATTTTTTATAAATGTATCTTTAATTCTGCTGGCGAACTTAGCGGATACTCTGGGGCGCATATCGCTAAGGACAATATGTAGCCACCGAAACCGAAATACGGTCTTTCGTCTTGGGACCCTATGTTTCATCTGTTTTAGGCCCCAGAATGAGGCAGGGAGAGCGAGGTTGCATCCACCCTGACCACGGTCCCGTACCTGGGCTGAAGCCTGGCCTTCGTGAAGCGACTGAGCCAGGCCTTCCTGCTGTCCTGTCCGTCTGTCTGGTCCTCAGGGGCTCACACCCTCTGCCCCGGGACCGATTCCTTCACTTGTTTGGGGCATTAGGGGCAGGTTGCCTTCTTTCTGAGAGTAGCACCCTCCCTTTTAGAATGGGTTTAGAAGCCATTCTAAACCACCTTCTTCAACTTGGTGGACCTGTAATCTCTGAAAAACTTCATGAGATTACAAACAGAAATACTGAGATATATTTTTCCACAAATTTGGAAAACTACAGGCATAATGAATATAATGCATGTATATATGGTGCATGCATAAGAGAAACTGGGAAGGGGGAAATGAGAAATGAGCAGAATAAGCTAGTTAGAGAAACAGGCCCAAACCAAGAGTCCAGAGGCAAGAGGGGCAGTTAATTAAGCAGAGACCCTTGCTACCCAAGACAGTGAGAAGGCCTCTGCCCGGCTCTGCCACGAAGGCCATGGGTGTGGAGAGACATGTGCCCAGTTAAGGGAGGAATCTGATCTCCTCAGCTGACGGTGCGAAGGACAGTAATTCTACTTTTGTAAGTTAATTGGACACTGTTTATACTCATAGGCTTCATTAGCAGAGCTCAGTTACTTTATATTCAAGTGTGAAAAATGACCTTTTCTTTAGAAAACAGAGCTGGTCTTAAATTTCAGATAAAAGATCCTCTCGTGTAAATGACCGTGCATTCTGGGAGCAAATTAACTCTAGGTCTCCCAAAGGTCTGTTCATGTAAACTACCCTACTCCAGAAAGTCAGATAGCTTTGCAGCAAAATGACCAATCAAAAAGGATTCGATTATCGCTTATTTATAGATGACATTCTTAGTATAGTACCCATAAAGTGATTTAGTTATGGGAGTTTTTAAATAACTTAATTATTCTTTTTACTTTTAATTGCTTAGAACGTTTCTTTTGAATTGTACTTAATATTTCACGTCAGTGTCTGTGACCAGTAGGGTGAACATAAGATAACAGGTCAGCAAATAGCTAACTGTAGTTCATACCTTTAAGAAGTAGACGTGTTTACTCCTTTGGAATAATTTGAGATAAATATGGCAAAATGGATATATTCTGAGAATCTCAGAATCTAATTTAATGCATTATTTAATTCTCAGTCAATGCTTCAGGTGCAGACTATGCCACAACAGTCAATGAGAATATACAAACTTGTAGAAATTTGGCACCAAAAAGCATTTTACCTGCAATTTAGAAAGTTAAAGGTAATGCTTTTTTCTTAATGTACCACAGAGTTCGCTTTACTGATCTTACGAGAGAAAGCTCTGTATTTTGTGGTCAGCCTTGTGGGTTCACAGCAAGACAAAAATAGGTTCCATGTAGATATCTACTAAGCACCTAAACAAGATGTATCTGTACATTTATCTAATAAATCAACAATAGCAATAAGTGTTCATAGAATATGAACTAGCTAGTCTGTCACCAAGCAACCAGTGTGCTCAAAACACTGTGAGTTTACAGGCATTTATCTCAGCTCTATTATGGAACAAAAAATAGTAAGTGAGAATATATAAACTTGTAGAAATTCGGTACCAAAAATATTAGATGTGAATATAATATTTTCAATTATAAGAGAAAGTAAATCATAGTGGAATTGTCAATAATAGACTAAAAACTTCAAATGAAAGGAAAGGTATTTAAATAGTTTAATACATATGCAATTTGGATTCAGCAATAAAGCTATTTTGATCTCTCCTCTCTCCTCCCATCATGTTATTTATTTTAACAACCATTTACATGGCACTTTCTATGTGCCAGACACTGTTCAAAGTACTTCACCAACATAAACTCATTAATATGAATTCTAGTCAACTCTTAGTTCAATTATTCTGCTATATTCTACCATATCTCTTCTTCATGATAATAAAAGCTAATAATAATCTGTTTTAGAGATAACCTTAAACTCAGGCGTGAGTGTCTCACGCAGGGCACTTTATGCGAGGTTCCTCCCCGCACTGTCATCGATTTATTGTCACTCTGTGGGATTCCTGTGTGGAGAGCTGACCGTGTTAGGCTGTCCCCAAGGACTTACTGAGCCGGATCCTCAGTCTGTGGCCTGTCCTTCTTCCCTTCCCCCCTAGACTGGAGTTTTTCACTGTCGTCTATTGGCCAGACCCCTAAATTGCATGTAGTATATCAAATAAATGCATCGTATCAGCACTCAACCCTCAGAGCGCACTAGTCTTGAGGGATTCTCTGGCAAACAAAAGAATTTAAAGATGGCATAACATTGGCAATAATTGTGTGAGCTGCTCTGTGAGGCCTTGCGATCTAAATGCCTGGATAATCGGGCTGAACCAAACGTGTCCGGCTAAAACATTTCCCCCTACCTGGTTTTTAATTAACACCTTTGCTGGTTCTGAACAACCAGTGCTCTAGAGGGGACACGCTGAGCAACACTGGTCTGCACTAGATTCAGCAAAACGTTTGGCTGGTGTTTACCCTTCCTTATTTTTCACCAAGGCAACGGCTATGGTTTTGTTTTTCAATGTTCTATCGTCAAGGCTTCCTACTATGTGAGAGGTCATATATTTTACCTGATATAAAAACTGCAGTTGCAAAGCTCTGAATAAATCAGAAACAACTCTAAATACAGCCATTAATGCAAGGGAGGAGGCTAGGACACAGCCCCCGAAGCATTTCATCGGCTGGGGCTCCGTCCGGGTCCACATATATCCCAAGCACAGGAATAAAAACGAAAAAGGGATTTACGACACTCTGTGTGGAGCTCGTGTCCAGACATATGCTTTATAGGTGACTCGGGAATCTCAGCTCTACGGCCGTGCGATAATTGATCAGGCCAGTCAGTGGGCATATTGAACTACCTGCCCGGCAGTCATAACAATATCCTAATTTAAAACATCAGCTTAGGGACTTATTTTTTCACACTGTGAACTTTTTAAACTTTGAAATGCTTTCTATGTGATCAATGCGTTAAACTTTATTATTTATTATCTTATCTAATTGTAAATTTTAATTAGATTTTAATAAAAAATTATAATTCCTTTTTCAAGTTAAATCAATGTAAATCTATTTTGGCTTTTTTGGTGCCCTTTTAATTCTTGACAAAGTATAGTATTCTCTGGTTTTGCACATAAATGACATGGCAATCAATAATAATTAAGCAACATCAAGCCCAAACAAGAAGTAAATTTTCTCCTGGAGAGGCAGTAATTCTCACTGGAAAGATCACAAGTGCCAAGAGGTATGAATGTTCTTAATTCCACCTTTAATATAATGTGACTTTTATTAACTAAGTTTCTGTACAACCTCAGTTTTCTCACCAATACAAAGAAAAAACCATATATTTTGAAGTCTTTTCAACATCTCAAATTCTACATTCCCTGCAATTTTAAAGCTCATATATTACAAAAGAGCAAAATAGTCATAGATTTAACTTAAGAGATATTGGCCAAATACAAATATTTTATTTTTTTATTGTTTAACTAGGAAGTCATATTTATCAAATATCCCTTTACAGATGCTTTCTCCCTCCTTCTTGCTCTTTCTCTCTTTCTTTCCCCCTCTCTCTCTTTCTCTCTCTCTCCTTAACAAAAAGAGATTTTATTAAAGACATTACTCTGGAACTTAATTTTTCCTGCCAGTTAACTATGTATGCATAGATAGTCCTTCTGTTTAGTACATCAACGTCTACCACATTCTTTGTGATTCTGATATATTATTGGTAATATTGTACCTTTTGATGGGCATTTAGAGTCAGAGTTTTTCCAATTTGTTGCAGCCAGAAACAAAGCAGTAATCCTTGTGTATCAATATCTGGACAGTGCTGGTACTTTCAGATTAATAAAAATGACCTTCAAAAAATGTATTGATGAGACAAGATATGCTTGTGGTTTACATTTGAAAGGATATCATTTAATACTTCCAAAGTAATATAGGACATATATTTTGCACCCCCATCCCCATGCCCGGGCACTGGCCAGAGTTCGTCTTATGCACCTTTCTGAGTGTGTGGGGCTGGTGGGAGGTGAGCTTGGAGCAGTGACATGGTCCATTTTTCATTTTTGAATGATGACCAGCAGTATTGAGGAGATGAACTACAATGAAGACAGATTGAAGCCAAAAAGAATCCCAAAGAAGTGCCGAAGAGTCTGAGTGTGATAAAAATAAAGACCTGAGCTCGGGCGCTGCTGAATGATTGTCGAGAACAGTCAGGGGGATAACTCAGGAGACAGACGTGAGCTAATGTTGACGGTTAGGTCATAGAAAGTGATCCGGTGAATGGAAATGGATTCAATGTGTTCAGCTTTCATCTTCTCATTCATTCCCAACAAGTATTCATTGAGTGCCTACAATATGCCGGACACTAGTCTAGGCTCCAGGGCGACAACACTGAACAAGTCCCTGTTCTTATTAAGCATAATCTCCACTGAGAAGAAAGAGATCATTTACACCACGGAATCCTATGCAGCTGTAAAGAAGGATCCCTTACCCTGCGGGACAGCATGGGGGGATCTGGAGAGTATTACGCTAAGCGAAACAAGCCAGGCAGAGAAAGACAAGTGTCACATGATGTCACTTATATGTGGAACCTAATGAACAAAATGAACTGAGGAATAAAACCGGTCCAGTGACATAGAAGCATGGATCAGACTGAGGGATCTCAGAGGGAAGGGGGGGGTTGGTTGGTGGGAGAGATTAACCAAAGAATTTATATGCATATATGCAGAACCCATGGACACAGACAATAGTGTGGGGGAGGCGTGGAGTGGGGGGTGAGGGTGGGGTAGAGGGGGGTCAATGGGGGGCAAAAGGGGACATCTGTGATTTTTTCAACAATAAAGATAAATTAAATAAATAAGTAAATGAGGTAAAAAGTATGTCAAAGAAAAATACAATAAGTAAGAGGGAAAGAGAGTCATAAGCTTGGAGGCCGGGCATTTCAAATGAGGCGAGCAGGCAAAGCCTCCGTAGGCAGGAAGCTTACAGCACAGACGTGAAGGGAGGAAAACCTGAACGCGGTGTAGAAAGCCACTCCGCTCGCAGGAATCGAAACGGCAGCGACAGAAAACTTTACCGAAGTTACAGTTCTAAGAGTCTGAACGTGAAGACAGATGATTAATGGGAAACAATTTGGCACAATACACAATGGAAACATTTGGGAAATTAAAAAATAACACACTTTCAGGCCCTGTTACTTAAAGATGCATTCTATTAAATGAGCTAGGATTTTGTCATAAGAAATGATCTCCAGGCAACTTAATAAATGACCCCATTAGAGCAGAGTTTGTGAATCTGCCTACAAAAGCAAATGCTTTTAAAAATTACAGGCAGCTCATTAAAATAACGCTGCTAATTTGGAGTGCGCTGAAGGGCTCTGGGCGCCCCGCGGAGAGCCTGCACCCCGGCCCTTGCGGGGACGCCCCTCTCTCCCTCCTGGGCTGTCTGGGCAGAGCTGCCCTGTTCCCAAGGCCTTCTGCATGCGGATCTGACAGCGCTCCGCTGGGCCCTCCGCGGTCCCTGCTGACCAGGTAACCGGGGCCTATCCAGAGGCTCCGAAGCAACAGGGAGCCGTCCATTTGCGCACCAGGAAACCGAAGCCTCCCCAGGGCTGGCTGGCTGGAAATTGTTTGGTCTCCCTTGGCCTACAAAATACGAGTTAACAATACATTTTGAAAAAGCACATAATTAAGCCAGTAAAGAAACGTGTTTCTTTTAACTGTAACACTTGTTTTCTTAGCATCTGGGAAAATTTTATAAGAGGCATTTCAGGTTTTGCTTTAGCAAACTCCCTGCCATTATTTTTGACCTAAGGAGAGAGTGTTTTATCTATCTCCTCAAAGTGTGTATATAATTGATATATTTATTCATTTTACTGGTTTTAATCTTTACTTGGGGAGCATATTTTGCAATATTTTTATTATAATGACCTGACAACTATTAGCTGGATATGTGTCACACAAAGAAATTAACCATGGAGAAAAGAGAAGTGGACCTTTAGATATATTCGAAAATAATCGAGTAAGGGGAATTTGTTAGAAACTGAAGTTGGTAACTAAATCTAAATCAATTTCTAATAAAATCGTTCTAAGCCACCGGTGCATAAAAATCAGTTTACCACTGCATGAGATAACATTTTAAATGCATTTCTTTCTATTGAAATGGACACCCATCATTTGGCACCACATGAAATAACATTTTATAAGATTTATTTTGTTCTTAAAAACTATCTGTGCTCTACTTTTGAGCTTGATTTGTTTCTTATATCCTTTTGGTAATATTTTTGTGCTGGCTTAGAGGTCATTACTTACACAATTTCAACCTTCTCCCTCTTTAGCATCTTCAAACGCCTCTCATTCCCACCTTCAAAGGGTTTCAGGCAATAACAGCACCCATGGTTTATGCTAAAGATGTTTAATAACGTAAAGAATTGCATACTGACATGCAAATCATGCTGTGCTCATCCATTATAGAAACAGCACTAAATTTTCCTTTATCTTGAAGGAACCTGTAACAGAAAATACCTGCCTCCAGAATTACCTTATACAAGTTCAGTCAAAGTTCACACTGACAGGTGCAAAACAGTCTGACCCCAATTCTCCCTCCCGTGAATATTTACAGAAAGAATCTCAAGTATGACGCACTCTCCTTCCTGATGGACCGAGCGGGGAGCACCACCCATGCGAGGTTCTCATAATGTTCTTTGCCTCAAGTCACAAAAGTCAGCTTTTCTCAATGATGCAGAAAGAAGTGATAAACTAAATGTATATTTTATATTGAAATCTGTGGATGTCCAAGTGCCGAAGGCAGAAAATTTTAATTAAAACCCTTGCACTTTGAGAGAAGGGTGAAACACAATCTAGGTTTTTTAAAAAGAAAAACAACAAACAAATCATACCCTGATGTAGATATTAAATGACCAGAGAAATATTGTTCTGCTTGTGATAGAGGGGGAATAGTCATTCAACAATTTTTGAATTCCATTTCTTGGGCGGCCTGTTTTCCCTCTTGTTCTCCCTGCCCCGTCTCTCCTCTCACTCAACAGTGGTAACCCTCCCCCCCACACCCCACTCCTGCATGCTTACTTCTCTCCTTTACATACTCTTCCAAATCTTCATTCATGATTGAAAAAAGTATTTAAGCACCGTAAGAGAATTCAAAGACTTGCTTGAGAACCCATCAACAACCTTCTGAGAACAAATGTTACGCCTCTGACACTGAGTGAATTTGGGGAACAAGACCAGTAGGTGGCTTTATCCCACAGTGTTCCTTGCTGTAGCTGATGGCAGAGGGCAACGTGACCCACGTGAAAGCTCATCACATTTTCAGACTGATAGCACCTACCACACAGTAGCTGAGCACCAGCACCTACCACACAGAGTAGCTGAGCAGCAGCACCTACTACGCAGAGTAGCTGAGCAGCAGCACCTACTACGCAGAGTAGCTAAGCAGCAGCACCTACTACGCAGAGTCGCTGAGCATCACCACCTACCACGAAGAGTCGCTGAGCATCACCACCTACCACGCAGAGTAGCTGAGCAACATCCCAGGGGTACCCACACACACTATCTGCATGTAACACAAGGTACAAGAGCGTATCGTGTGTTACAGCTTTATGGTGTCAAGTGCTACTGAAGACCTTCGGTAAGGCCAAAAAGGAGTCAGATTGACATGCTTGGGGTAATGTGGAGTGTGACATACTATCGAACCTTTAAAGAAGAGTTAGCACCATCCTTTTACAAACTCTTCCGAAAAACAGAATAGAGGAAACACTACCCCAATAATTCAAAGATATCAGTATTACCTTGACACTAAAACCAGACAAAGAAATCGTAAGAAAAGAAAATCATAGACCAATATTCCTTACAAATATAGATATAAAAATTATTAACAAAATATGATCAAATCAAATTCTCACTATCTAAAAAACACCATATACCATGACCAAGTGGAATTTATCCTAGGAATGAAAGGTTAGTTTAACATATGAAAATCACTTAATATAATACACCATGTTTATAGAACAAAGGAAGAAAAACACAATCTTCTCAATAGATGCAGAAAAAGCATTTGACACAATTCAACACATTTTCATGATAAAAACACCCAATAAATTAGGAATAGAAGAGAACTTCCCCAGCCTGATAAGAGCATCTAGGGTGAATCTGTAGCTCATGTCGCACTTAATGGTAGAAGACTGAATGCTTTCTCTGTAGATCAGAAACAAGACAAGGATGTTCATTCTTGCCACTGATATTTAAGATTGCTTTGAAAGTTTTATTCAGGAAAAATAGGAAAAAATAAAAGGCATTCGATTAGGGTACAATAAGTAGTCTTTAAAGATGTCATGATCTTGTACGGGGGAATCTACAAAAAAAAGTAACTGATGAATGAATCCAGTAAGGGTGCAGAATACAAGATCAGTATACAAAAATGTAAACAAAAATCCATTGTATTTTTTACACTAGCAATGACTGATCTGGAAATGAAATTGAGAAAACAATTCCTTTTAAAATAGCATCCAAAATATATTTAAGGTTAAAGTTAACAAAGTACAGCACTTATACACTGAGAACTAAAACATATCACTGAAAAAAATTAATGAAGACCTAAATAAATAAAAAGACATTTCATGTTTGTGGATTGGGAAGCTTAATATTGTAAAAATGGTAATAATCTCCAAATTGATCTACAGATCCTACACAGTCCTGGTCAAAATCCCAGCTGCCATGTGCAGAAATTGACAAGCTGATCCAAGAACTTACACAGAATTGCAGGGGACCAAAACAGCAAAAGCAATCTTGAAAAGGAAGAACAAATTTGGAGGGTTCATAATTCAATTTTGAAATTTACTACAAAACTACAGTAATCTGGGCAGAATAGTCTTGTCATAAAGATACACATGTTGATTAATGCAAAATTGAGAGTCAGAAATAAACTTTTACATTTATGATAAATTGACTTCCCACAAGAGTGCCAAGAAAATCCCATCACTGTGCTGCTGGGAGAACTGAATATCCACTTGCAATAAAATGAAGTTGGATTTCTACCTCATGCCACATGCATAAAATTACAAAACGTACCATAGACTTACATAAAAGAGCTAAAACTATTAAAGTATTAGAAGAAAACATAGGCCAAAATCTTCATGACCTTGAATTAGGCAATGGTTTTTTAAATATGACACTAAAAACACCAGGACAAAAATATAAGTGAATTAGATTTCATTAAATAAAACACCTGTACATCAAAGGACACCATCAAGAAAATGAAAAAACAACCCCCCCAAAATGGGACACAATATCTGCAATTAATACATCTGAGAAAGAACGAGTATCCAGAATAGGTAAAGGACTCTTAAAACTCAACAACATTAAGATTTCAGTAGGAGGAGAGATGACGGTGGTCTGAGATGGCCAAAGAAAGAATCAGAAAGCAATGGAGGTTGGATTAGGCCTCAAAGGAGGGGGAAGGGGAGATGTCAACAAGGTAGTTCTGCGTGACTCGTTTGGTCAACCAGTTGTATGTTAAATAATATAATAATTAATAAATAATAATACAAGAATAAACTCTGTGTTTTGTGTACACACAACTGTAAACCTACTCTTGCCCACCTTGTGTGTATGTATGTATAGATGTGTGTGTGTGTGTGTGTGTGCATATGACATGTATGTATTTCTAACTGATCATCTCTTGAGGACATTGGAAGTGGAACTCCCTGTTACTATGTCCCTCATAGTGTTTGACCTATTGTAGTGCTTATCAGATTCAGGGATTGATTAGACAAGAAAGACAGAGAAACAATTTGTATGCGGCATGTTTCATGTACACTAAGGCTATTTGAAGTAACATGTTTTCATTCAAATGACAGAATTACAAAATGTGTTCCTTGCACATTACATATTCTACTTTTATAGATTCTTTTTAATAACGACAACCATATTTTTTAACAAAAGCAGGACATATGGTCTGACCTGCAGGAGAGAAAGGGCGATTTTAAACTAGAAGTGCATGGATATGAGCCAAGCGTGCCGGGTATAAGAAATCAAACTGAGGGAAGTGCTGGTGCCACAGAGGCCTGGCTGCGGGCCTTTCTCAACATTATTAACTAGTTTATCTTTGGGTAAGTTACTTAATCTTCCAGGGTGTCATTTCCCTCACCTACAAGTGGAAGAAATCACTGATTTAGTAGCAGATGTTGTAAAAAATCAAGAGACAATCCCACTAGAGTAGGGCTTTGCCTGGTCTGGGTACACAGCCAGGCCTAAAACAGCTTCAGCAGCCACCGTCGCTGAGCAGCGGTGGAGAAAAACCATCCCTGCGAGAGACAGGTCTTCGCCGTGAGCCACTCTAGACGTGTGAATAACAGAAATGGCACTGTAAACCTGCCATTGGTGGATTACATTGGTCACATCTGGAAGGATCTTACTTACAGATCATGCCTTTTACTGAAAAATCAAATGCCGGAGACCGAGCTGTCCCCACGTGTAGGAAAGCAGAAGCTCCTCTCGCAGGGCTTTATGCCCAGTCCTGAGAAGGCAGGCTGACGGTCCACCTCCCTGTTCAATATTTCGCCTTTTGACAGACAAATCTACTAACCAAATATAAAGAAGGGTGCGATCCCCTGAAGATTACAAGTAAGAAAGTGGAATGATAACCCAGAGACAGCTTGAGCAGGATTGGAAGTGGCTCTAGTGCCCCCTAGCGTTAAACTCCTCTAGATTATTTTTTAATAGGTGTTTTACTAAAGGATTTCAAAGTTTGAAGCAGCTAAGCTTTGTTCAAAGGTTCCTCCATATTGCACTGCCTCAAAATGCACATGCACAGAATTCTTCCAAGACGGAAAAGCCTTAAGCTCTAAAAATGCACAGGATGGTTATTTCACTAGAGAGGCCGAAGTGCAAATGAGGGAGACATATATTTAGCAGGGAACATAAAATTCCAATTTTAAATATGTTCATTAATTGGGGCAATCACATAACCAGAGCGCATACATTTGAGTTTAGCATGTGAGCCTAAGGAACTCCAACTGCAGCGGTGTAATGATGGACGCTCATGAAACTCCCCGGCCAGGCTATTTTCGGTGGAAGTGCTGACATCCTTAATAGGAGGCCTGAGCACCCCTGTGCCAAGAGCACACAGGGCCTGCAGGCGAGGCTCGCTAAAAGGTGCCGAGTGAAGTTCTTAGGTTTGGGGCTTTTATTTCACGAGGGTGGGATATTAAATCCATGACCTTCAAATGTCTTAAATGGTTGTAGGTAACCACTGAATTTAATAACTACGTTCATTTTATAGTTATTAATAGCACTGAAGGAGCCTCAAAGCTACAGAAATTAGAAATTACTTTAATAGTTTAGTCAGAATACATTTGGTACATCTGTTGACTGAACTTCATCTTCAAAGAGTGGCAGATGAAAGTTTAAACTATTTCAGAGCATGTATAACTAGCTAAGCAGAACCGAAAGAGGTATCATGAAGAAATACTAAATCGGCTTGATTTCAGTCTGACGTTCCTATCACTGTGATTATATTAGAAGAGATGTTTCTTCTTTGAAAAGAAAACCTCATCTGATGTAAAGCTGCTCTTAAAAAACCTTGAGTTTATTTAAGATAATTTTTTAAATATGTTTTTATTGATTTTAGAGAGAGAGAAAGGAAGGGGGAGACAGAGACAGAGACAGAAACATCAAGGAGAGAGAAACATCAACATGGACTGGCTGCCTCTTGTACCATCTGGGGATCGAGCCCACAACCCGGGCGTGCTCCCGGACCAGGAATCAAACCAGTGACCTCTGGTGTATGTGTCAGCACTCAACCACAGAGCCACAATGGCCGGGCTATTTAAGACATTTTTATCTTTATTTTGATACAGCCAGTCCAAAATTCTGGGAAGAATGCAATACTTCCACTGATTTTTAAAGTCTGTTTTTGCATCTTACTGTTGTTCTGGTAAGGATTATACTCAAAGTTTTGTGTGTTTTTAAAAATTTTAAATTACACCTTTAAAATCTGAGGAAGGGGGCGGTGAGCTGCCTGCCATTCAGAGTCCACAGCCAGAATGACTCTTTAAGCACTCAGGCCACACGGCCTTCCCCCCACAGTCCCCAGCACAGTCCCTCTCTGTGCGCTGCGCTTCCTCTGCTTGCTGGCTCCTCCCCAGGCCGTTCTTACAAGACTCCTAATGTCTTTGCAGCCCGGTCCTTCTGTATCCCTTAACTCAAGTGCAGAAGAGTTTAAGGTCCTGATTCTACTTGATAAGCGTCTCCTGGGGGATGAGTCCCATTAGTAAAGAGTGACAGTTTTTTTCCAAGAACAGACACTGAAGTAATTGGTAACCTGAGAGCACCCTTGGTAAGAATGTGGACATAAGTACTAGAAAGTTTTATCAAGAACAGGTGCTTAGACTCTGGAGAGTAAAAGTCCAACTATATTTTCATCCGCTGGCTTATATATTCCATAATGTTTAATCAAACAGTACCATGACGATTAGCTATGCGTGTTACTCACATGATTGTACATGATAACCTCTGAAATAAGACATAAAATAGTTTCACGATCAATGGGATCTCCTTGCACTTATCTTAAAGGATATTTTATATTTAAAAACCTTGCGTACGGATGAGACATTTTAGTAGATCAAAGTCATAGTAAATAATATGGAAGGGAGAGTAGAGAGCAGGTGCCGTGCACTTAGTCTAAACACCGAGAATTAGAGGTGCCCATGGAATAGGATGGAGCCTGGATTTTGAAGACTGGTACAAAATTCCAGTTTTTCATTCTGTTATGCTTTCTCCCCCGACACCTTTCCTAGAGAGAACAGTGGGCTAAATCAATGAAATAGGAGCCTGAATCGCTAAGGCAACAAGCACGATCATGCTAATGGGCCATGAGGCACCCAGTCGGGCCACTGCAGCGAGGTCATCACACAGTGACCTAAGCACAACATTCTTACAGAGTCATGGCAATAAGAAAATATAAACATTTTAAAATAATAACACCCCAAAACAGGATATCTCTGATTTAGGAATTGGAGTCTCTGCCACCATTATCCGCTAGCATTGCTAAACAGGTGAATATCTTTGGGGTTTGTTGAAAAACAACAGACACACAGCTTCTGTCCTCTATAGAGTTAGAGGCCAAGCCGCCGTCACCCACGGGGTGCACAGAAAATGCACGGGGCGCTTCCCGCTCGGGGCAGGTGCCTCCCACTCAGCACTTTGTTCAGGGGCTTGGGAATGAGTCCCAGGCCCCGGAGTGGGGCTCAGTTTCCAATTAACTAGAATCGTGACTTGGACTTGTCACATCATGGTGACCGTACCCATTCCCCAGGCTAGGTCTCTGGACCCTGATCTTCCCGCTGTCCTGGACCCCGGCTGCCTGTTCCCACCGCTTGCCCGCTTGGCCCCAACAGTGGTTCTCGCCAGCTCAGTCCAGCGTAACGCCACTCACGGACCCGCCCTCCCAGGCTGCCCTGTTGCTGAGTAAATGCTGGCGGGGTTGCTCTGAGTTAACGTCAGCGGGGTAGACGTAATTATCTCACAGCAGAGGGTTACGTGTTACTTAATAATTACACCATGTAAAGGTCACAACCAAGATGACAGAAAACTACAGTGTCAGGGTCAAGACTCAGAAGGGCAGCCATGAGGTTTCAGGTCTATCAGTACTGAGTGACATAAGTGAGGAAAGTTTTCCTTAGTGGTTCACGCAATGCTGGGCAGAGAGCAAGTCTTCAATAAATAAATAATGAACAGTGGAGGGAAAGAGAGGGGAGGAGGGGGAGACATGAAAACAGTAGGAAGGAAGGAAGGGTTGTGGCCACCCTCAGCCAAACTGGAAAATCAGCGAGTCACAAGCTCCTCGATAAGCAGGAGTCAGAGCGACCTGGTCGCCTACAGCCCGTATCCACAAAAATGCCTGCCAAGGGACCCGAGGCAATGTGAGCGAGGGTTAGAACAAATCCTGTTGAACCGCTAACATTTATTAACAAATATGCAAAATAAAATAAAATGCCAGTGACAGAATGTGCCCCAGGAAGGGCTGGAAACTCCACCCTGTCCTCAGACAGGCACCGGCCTCAGGTGAGCGCCTGGGGCAGGCGGAGAAGCGCCCCTGGGAGGCACCGTTTCCCGGGGGTCAGGCCAGGCCCCCCGAGCCCCCGGCGGCCCCGGCGGCTGCACGGCCCTCGGGCCAAGGCCTTAAGCCCCACGCGCCTCATCGCAGGGAGGCAAATGCTCTGGGACGCACGTGATGCTCAGGAGCCCGCCCTCGCTGTGGATTCCGATGCTTCTCTTTGACTCTCCAAAGTGTCGCCTCCGGATTAGGATGTCCCCAACTCTACCTCGCTGCCCTTGAAGCACACGCCAGGCCCACATCTGCCGCGGCGCGGGCCCTGGAAAGTTCCAAAGCAAGTGACCAGGTGGAAAGTACCGGAGGAAGGAGCGAATGACGGGCGGGGAAGGGCGGCCAGAGGGAAGGACAAGGGGACGCTGCAGCCCCTCAGCCTCTCCCTGGAGCAGCCACTCTTCCGAACATGTTGCATCACTTGTCCCTAATACATTTACGCCACGACTTCGGACAGTCTCCCTGCTGGGATTTCTTCTCTTATCTCCCACTCCCCAAAATAATAGAGCAATTTAGCCACATGGTAGTTTTATTGACTTTCACATAAAAAAGTCAGCTGCTTTGAACTTTTAGGTAGAATCAATTACTCCCTTTACTCCTTTCCCACTCCCCAAAAAACTACGCTTATTCATTTCTCAGAAAGCATGTGTGAGTGTGTGTGTGAGTGTGTCAGTGTGTCAGTGAGTGTGTGTGAGTGTGTGTGTGTTTATTATTGATTAGGCAGAGCTGTGTCTATGTTCCCTGGTATCTTCTGAGCTCCTCGGCTCTTTGGAATTCTTGGACCCTGGTAAAGGGCCTATAATGTAATTATTTTTTTCAGAGAATGTTCGATTTAATTGCATTTTGCATTAAAAATGTCTCCTACGCTGTGACGAACTACAATATCAGTTTCAAGAATTACTTTCCCATTTAAGGATGAAATAAACCATTAGACAAGAAGGAAATGGCGAGTAGAAGGGAAAATCATGGTACAAATGGACGCAGCAGAGTTGGAGCAGCATCTGAACATGATAAGAGAAAATAAAGCCAGCAGTTTGAAATGTCCATTAATGAGAACAAATCGCCTTTTAAAATCCAAGTTGAAAAACCTTCTCTAAAATGTCTATTTCATTAAGTGTCAAATTTATTTCTTGGAACAGTTTCCAACTTTTAAAATTTAAGCATAACAATTTAATTCATATTTTGCACTAAAGTATTCATTTTTTATCCACAAATCTTAGATGTTTTAATCATTAAGTTATTTTCAAGTTCAAGGTTCAAACCTATCTGGCTTTAAGAAAAATTACACAGCGAGAGTTCCTGGTGGTTGGCGACCACTGTGAAGAACATTCTTTTCTTAATTTTATAATTGATAGAACATTTAACAGGGTCAAGGTTATGTTTTAGAATCTGTTTAACATTTCCTGGCGCTTATTCACAGAATACTATTATGATCATCTGGATTTAAGATGAAGGAAAAAATATACTTTTCCCCAAAGGAAAATTGATGGGTGTCCTTGCAGACAGGATGTCAAAGTACCATTCTACTAACCTAGATGCAATTGGGGGAGTTTGAAATCAGCAACTTATAAATAACAGACGATTTGAAAGGATCCATAACGCACCCTTCCCTGGCACCCTGTTTCAGAGGTTCTCAGTCCCCTCTGGGCAAAACAAGCCACTGGGAACTTTTTAAAAACAGAGATGACCCACCTTCACCTCCGTAGCATCTCATGTGACATGTCTGGGGGAAGCCCAGGTACTAGTATTTTTATAAAGCATCTATTTTTTCCTAACATGTTGCCACTATCCCTAAGATTTATGCCAGAACTGGAATATCCGAGAACTATATTTGTTGTTAATAGTCCTCAGAAGTTTTTACTGATAGACTTATAGCTTGTCTTTCCAATGCAGTGGCAGCCAGCTAGATGTCACACTTCTAAAAAGAATACTTAGGAAATGCCCACCTACAGACTTTTGATTACTCTTTGCCCTGTGCTGAAAGGCATCATCTGAGTGAGTGGTATGAATGCGGGGAAGAGCAGAAGGGAAGGCGGAAGGTTACTGTCTGTCCTGGAGCAGTCGGAGCTCGGCCTCTTACAATCCAACATTAATCAATCGCCAACTAGCATAAATCCCCAGTGGAAGAAATATCTGATCATGACCGTATTTAGAGCTAAAATCATGGCATGAAAATGTATATTTAAGGAAGAAGAGAGTGTTGTGTAAATAAAATCTTAATTAACAAATTGAAACAGAGACTTGAATAGGTCACCAGGGATCTTCAGAGGCAAGATCACTTTTACCAACTATCCGGACGAAGGGAAAAAAACAACAAACTTCAGTTAACCAAGAGTTAAGGGAGCAGAATCCTAAACAGTTATTGCAATACTTGACTTTTAGAAGAAAGACACTATTCCCGAGTCAGCACAATATATCTGGCAGACTCTCCAGTCCTAGGACTCCAGGTTTACCTTAGACGCAATGGGGATACATGAGGTTCGCCCATGGGCATCTTTCTCCACATGAGACCTGCATGCTGTCCCGTGGCTGACAAGCATCCCTCATGGTAAGACTGAAATCTTTCCTTTCATTCTACTATTAAATGTTCCATTTTGTGTTCCACTCCATGAATATTTGCTCTCTATATCCAATGGTGACAAACTAGCACATGCTTAGGTTTCGTGGTTAATAAAGAACAATCTTATCTCTTGGAGGCTGGATGTGCATCTCGAAGGGAACTCTGAAGATGAGCAGGTTGAGAGTTCGGGTCCCGAACCTCCATTCTGTTGAGAATGGGATACCAGAGAGGAGGGAAATCTCCCACTGCCACCTCAGTCACTGTACTTGGCCCACGTTGCCAAACTCTAGCTATGGACCTCTGGGTTTTAGGTAAATGCTGAAAAATAATAAAAGTGATGCTTTATAAATTTAGTAAATCAATATAGAAATAGGAGAATTAAATAAAACCCTGGAATGGATCCATAGCAATGCCCTCAGTTATATTGCTCTGTAAAGAATGACATTTGCCCAACTCCTCCAGCCTTTGTTAGATTAAAAACACTGCAAGCAGATTAAGCAGTCTGATATTCAGTATGACTTATCGAAGTAACAACCTCATATTTAAATATAAAATGGGAAAATATTCCGTGCTCAGCACTAGCCATTGAGAAATTTTTTCCGATGCATACTGTATTTTACTGCCAATGAACTCCACACCTATCGTCAATTACAAAAAGCTTAGTTACCATTTAAAACAGATTTATTTCTCATTTATATTAGAATAATTAATCTCAAAGAAGGCTGGCAGACTCGATTTATATTATATTCATTCAGGACAATTTGTGACTGCAAGTCTTTGTTGAAAGTCAGTCCCACTAAACATTAATCAACAAATCAGTGAAATTAGTTGCAAGCACAAACAACTGCAGGCAAACACTATGTATCATTGCTATACTTGACCAAGGATAGATCTGAATGATCAATAGCTCTTTCTCAAGATATTTTGATTATATAAATGTACCCTGTTGGACAACATTTATATAAATTGATTTCTTTATAATGAAGCTCTCTACATAGCTGATAAAATTTAGAGTTCAAATTTTTGTAACTGTAATATAACACTGAAAGTTCATTAAATAACATTTTATTTCTCTTAAATTTTTAGAAAATTAAAATGAATGAAAAATCACTGCAACTCGAAGGTTCATAAGATTGATGAACAATATGGAAGTTCCTGATGCCCTGGTTTGAAATCAGTCAAAATTAAATTAGAAATATATTAAACATGAAAAAACCATCATACCGTTGGCCCAATATTTCTAAGATTTTGATGTTAGTCATAAAATTCATCATCTCCATAAACACTGAAATGTGTTAAAAGACCTGGAGGCAATTTCACGAGCAGGCCGCAAGGGGGACTTGAACGTGGCCTTTCAGCAGCAGCTGCCCCCCCTCAGCACCTGCCGCCACTTTTCATTCCCCAGCCCCGCGGGCAGTGGACTCGGGGTAGGAAACTGGGGTAACTTATGCTACGCGCTCACTCTGCTTTTTCATTCCTGTGATAGCATTTATTATAGAAATACTTTATCCAGCTCGGAGCTCTCTGTTAACTGAAATCAGATTGTTCTGAAAGTGCTGTCGCCGCTGTGTATTTGGCCCCCGACTCCCTTCAGTTCCAGGCTCCTTCCTCCCCTCGTTGCCAATGGTCCTTATTCTGCTCACTCCCTGCCCAGAGCTTCCCGGAATCAACCTCGGGAATGTGAGTCCCCCGTGCCCACGCTCTGCCCTGTTGAGAATGCACCCACCCAGCCCCGTCAAGAGCTCCCGGCTTCTTAATCCAAAGGAACAGGATAAAACACCCCAACCCAGGGTGACAATGATGCTCACAGGGGTGTCCACACATGCAATTTACCTCCTGCAGGCCAGAGGCAGGGCTATCAAAAAACAGCGCTTTCATAGTGGAACTTCTCAGTTGTGTTAACCAAACCTTTCAATGGTCATCCCACTTCACACACACACAAAACGCATCCTTGCTTAAGCCACCTACACACAGGACGACCCGCGACAGACATTCCAGATCCCGCCAAGGGGTCCCGGCTCTTCATAAAGCAAACCTCGCCTCGGCTCCACCTCTGCCATCGTTTCCCCCTTGTCTTCCCTCCCTCTCTGCTCTCCCTTCACTTTTTAGCTCAAGTCTCTCTAGTTTTTTCCATGATTCCTAAGACCAGCCTGGAACGCAGGAGGTTGGCCTTCCCGGCAAGACAGGCAACGCCGATTGGGTCACTTTGGGCGTTTGGCATACGGGGCCCCTCAATTATAGTTTTAGGACACAGGCTGTCGGTTTTTGTTTCTATACTTTTTGATAGATTCCTTCAGGTTTCCCTGGGGGCTTACCAAGGGCTAGATCTAAATTATATTACCCCTTCTGCACCCCAGGCACCTTCCAAAGATGTGTCCATAAACGCACGCAGAGATGTTCAGTTTGCCTTCGAAATGACCTCACTCTAATCCTCAGAATTTCAAGGCCTTCGATGAACCCCTAAATGCTAACGGGAAGATGTTTTCAGCTGTGCTAACATTTTCCACGGAGGAGTAGCTTTGACCAAGCGATTGTCTGCCCATAGCTTTCCTGCCATGATGTGATAGGACCCAAAGACTCACTGAGCTTCATGCTGGTCACCCGTCAGAAGGCCTCCAGTCGCCGAGGTGGCTCGGCCGGTGCCTGGGAGGGGGCCGAGCTGTGACGAATGCCTTCCCCAGCACCCGCGTGAAGCGAGGAGCTGTCACCCACGTGATCTCAACCGTCTGCCTACTTTCAAGCACACTAAACGTGTGGATGATTGAGGAGAAATTACGTTTTTTTTTTATTTTCCTCCCGAGAGTGCCCTCTTTTATTGCCTGTGATGGATTTGATGCCAGATTTTTAAGATAAACAAAGCAGCTAAAATATCCAGCAGATGCATCCACTGAAAGCTCTGCTCAGACACAGAAAACCTGGTAAGTTCCTCCTGGGAGCCTTCCTGTGTGCAGACAGCCAGGGCGGGGATGATTGATTCTACGGAGCTGAAAGCAAATCCCAGCGTTGAGACAAACCTGGCCAAGACCAATTATATTTTATATTGAGCCCCCAGGGAAGACTGGGAAAGTATCAACCTAAACCCATAAAAAAACACTGCAGAGACATGGCTTAGGACGCATGACCACCTGCATATAAAAGCAAAACAACACACACACGAAAAGACCAACTGCCTGTACTTGGGAAATTTGTTTTCAAAAAAGGTGAAATAAGACAATCTTCACAGTTATTTGTGAAGCTAAAATAAAATGAGAGTAATTGCTCATTTTTAATGAGAATCTATGATTTGTTTGCCTCCTTGTTAGAGTTTACAGAGAATTAATCCCTGACATCATGGTGTGCTGTCGGGAGCGTAACTTCTCCCTGTCTCTCCTTTTTCTGTCTAAAGTGGTTATTTACTAGTATGTTCTTTGGATCGAATGGCTTGAGAAATGTCACCAATAAGATTAATGAAGATTGTGGCTGCAGAGAGCTAACAAGGTTGTTATTAGCTTTGTCTACATTCATCAGATTTTGTTAAATCCTATAGGAGATTTTCAATATTCACCCTATGTTTTCCTTCTTTTTACATCATAGAAATAATATCTAAATCTAACCAGTTATTAAAATTTCAAAAAGAACATAAAGTAAAAAACAGAAACATCCTGTTCTGATATGGAAAACCTATTAGGTAAAATTAAGTACTCATTCATAATTTTAAAAAATGCAGCTCTTCAAATAAAAATTGAAGGGACGTCATTCTATATGTTGAAAATATTTTCAGACATTAAGATTTTTCGCAGTAACTGAGCTTTATTGATCAGTGGATGCTGCAATCTTGCATAACCAGCCTTTCTTCAGACTCTTTTCATTAAATAGTCTAAGACTAATGTTGAATAAATTAATAAAGATTGCTGTTTAAATAATAATGACTGGGGAGTTGACAGTGGACAGGAAGGCCAAGATTAACATGAGCAATAACCTGCTTCTCTATTTTTTTTCCTATTTTTCTCATAGCCTCCAATCTAGTACTGAAATGCTATGGGCTACAGTGCACTAAAGAGGTACCATCTCAACTTAGATTTTTGCCAGGCATTTCAATGGATGCTGGGGAAACACTGGCCATGCAGACAGATGTCAACCCTACTCTCAGTTGCATATATACCTTTAGCAGAGAAAATAGTGACAAATTAAATAATCACACAATTAAAAAGAAAATTAAACCCTTGATAAATTCTCCTAAGGAGAGGCATACGGTTCTATTAAGGACATATCCAAGAGAATTGATCAGAGAGGTTAGAAACGGTCTCTTGGAGGGGAAAGTGATAAACCAGCTATGTGTAAGGCAGACAAGGGAATGAGGAGACATTCCCTAGAAGAGACAAAAAACGAGTTCAAACACCTTGTGTCAAGGTACAGAGAGCAAGGTCTGTAATCAAGTTGGAGGAAGTGAGAAAAAAAGAAGAGAGAGAAATTAGGTTGTTGCTCATGTTAATCTTGACTTTACCATCCACTGTCAACTCTCGAGTCATTAATATTGAAATAGCAATCTTTATTGATTTATTCAAATTTAGTCTTAGACTATTTAATGAAAAGAGACTGAAAAAAGACTAGTTATGTAAGACTGCAGCATCCACAAATCCATAAGGCTCAGTTACTGCAAACCATCTTAATGTCTGAAAGGATTTTCAACATATAGAATCTGTCACTGTAATAGTATTTCTCTATAATCCAGTTATAGTTTAACAAATATTGTTGATTTTTATATCTCATTTTTACTCTTTTTTTTTTGGGTGGGTAGAGCCTGAAAGAGCTGGGAAATTGTTCCTGCTAACATGAAAAGGTAACTAACAAAAGAGCGCACAGTACTCGGTGTCTTTTCAGGATTAAAAGCATGTTATTAACTATCATTTAAGTATGATTTGTCAGACTGTAGAACAATTGATATTTTTAAATATTACAGGAAGAATTATCGCCTTAAAAAGTTTCTTATTCTAAGGGCTTCAATAGCTTTCTACATAACTAAATGACACCAATTTTCACCATTCAGTATGCAATGGCCTAACAATACAACATGAAATATTTTTCAGGTACAACAGATGACTATCTGCGGATCTAAGAATAAGTCATCTATCATGTTTGTTTTTAAATGATGAGTTTGTTTCTATTCTTTATATATAATCTTCAGCGGTCTTATTTTCTCCACATCACTGTTCAAACACATAATTTGTGTAGTTCTATGAAAACAATCTGGGACATTACATGTGCTACCTGATGGGAGAAATTGAGATAAGTGATATAAACAGTGTTTATTTCAATTGAGTACATTCTGTTTTTGCTCTACCCCTATATCCACCACGTGTCATAGGAAGAGTTCCAGACCTGGAGTTAAAGTTTATACCTGGGGTTTAGACTTTTTTAACTTTATTCTTATTGTTGGCACTATTACAGATGTCTCCTTCCCCCCGTGCCCACCTCCACCCAGCCTCCATCCCCCTTCCCTGTGGCCATCGCCACACTGTTGACTGTGTCTCTAGCTTGCGCTCATATGTTCTTTGGCTAATCCCTAATTCAACACTCAGGAGCTATGTTACACTGTGTCCGAGAGTCCCCATCAGCAAAGCTGGAATAATAATAATACTTTATAGGTTTTATGGAAGAAACAAATGAGATGGCATGCACACAGCACTCCTTGAACCTTCTTGGAAGTAAGGATCACGTGTTAAGGTTCAGTGCCGTCTTAGTAATATGTGGGGCACTCCCTTGCGTCTAGAATATGCTCGATTTACATAGAAAAATTTGATTTAATGAGTTATTGGGATTACAATTTCAAAAAGAACCTTTACTTTTTAAGTAAGTTGAAGGGATAAGTGAAAGACCATTTTTCTCCCAGACTTATCAAGAAATTTCACAGAGTGTTGAGCAACACAGATGGACTCAGCAGCATCTGTCTCCCAGCTTCTTTTCCGATAGAGCTAAAGACATTTCACGCCTCACTTACAAGTGCAGGACTTGGGAAAAAAAAGATCTTGGAGAGAGATGTTGGGCCGTGATTGATCATGGGGGGGTTGCATTGGATTCTGCCAACGAAGGAAGTGTCCTGGGAGAGAAATGTATTTCCCTTGTCCTCTAGTTCTCAAAAGGATGTCAGCTCTGAGATGTCCTCGGTCTCCTTGATTTTAGAAAAGACTGATTCGCAGGTGTGAGTGAATGGAATCAATACTTTCAAAATTGGAAAACAATGAAAAGCTGCCAGTTATTTCTAGAGCAGAAGCTGCTGCTAATATGCGTGTAATATTTTGAAAGGCTTGATATTTTTAAAGATGTCAGAGAAGTTTCTCACATGTACAAGTCACTTGCATATGCAGAGGTGTTGCATTTTCGAGTCAGCAGTCATTTGTATTCAGGTACGAAAGACAGAACGAGGCATCTGGCAGCCTGCAGGAAAGCAGGAGAGCTCGAGCATCTGGGGGACATTCAGAACAGAGGAGGGTGATTCAACAGTGAAGGCAAACCTTGTGTGGCTAGGGACTTAGAATGTGAGGAGCATTTTTTAAAGCTGAGATTTATTACATATGCATTTAATTTGTTTTCTGAAATTCAAACTTGGCTGTGATGATGGAAATGGACACATTTTTCACGCCTGGCAGCGGAGGGTTTTTCTCAGGGACACCGTGAAGGTGCCTGCAGCCACCTGCCCTCAGTCGGGGGAAAGTGTGAGCTAGAACGAAGGTGGCCCCAGTCCACTCTGCCTTGCCTTGTGGCTTGGTTCAGAGTCTCCGAAAATTTGAAATTCAATGTGTTCCCTTAAACAAATTTTCCACAAAATGATATGCTATAAAAAACAACAACACTACAAGCTGAATACATTAAAACTGCAGGTGCTGAAAAATCCTAGAAACTGTAAAATTGTTGGTGGGGGGACTTTAGGGGTTCTATCGCAGCCCTTTATCAGCGGGCTCCTGGTCTCCTGCATAAAAATTATGGGGATAGCTGTTAAAATGTAGATTCTTGGACCCCACACGGACCTAGTGAATCAGGCTCTCTATGGGAGAACTTGGGATCTATACTTGTCACAAACTCCCGAAGTGACTGTCAGATGCCATCAAGCCCGAGAGCCCGTGATGTGGGAAAGTGCTGTCCTGCGTAGTAGCCGCAGCCACAGGGGCTCTTGGGTCCCCAAAATAAGGCAAGTGTCACCTTGGAAGCACAAAATAGACAGGGGTGCCTCTGTTTTCGAACGTCTCCGTGGACAAACATTTCGGGTTATGAAGCCCTAAGCCCGGGAGTAAACGCTTCGGTTCTGGAACATGCCCGGGGCCCCCCTGAGGGCAGGACCCTGAGGCCCGGCCGGCGGCTGCGGCCCCCGGTTCCCGAACCTTCCCGAGCCTGCGCGGCCCCCGGAGCGGGTCACATTCGAAAACCCAGGTACCCTGTGCTCTGGAACTTGAAGGTTCATCAAAAATAATGCCTTAATAATTTTACGTTGATTACGTGTTGAAACTATATTATTGCAGATACACTGAATTAAATCAAATATATTAAGATAAATTTCACCTGTTTCTTTTTTACAGTTTTCATGTACGTACTAGAAAATTTGGGATGACATATACATCTTGCAAGATACTTATTTTTCACAGTGCTACTCTCTAGACCGTAGATGTTGAAAATAACTTTATATATTTTATTCAGCGTTACACTGAAACATTCATATTTTCTTAATAACTTGTTAGACTGCTTAAAGGATATTCACTTTTAATTTTCATTTGTGACATCCAAGTACTAAATTTCATTCTTATCACATCAATATAAGCTAGTTGTTCCAAATGATATGCATTTTAATGTTCAGAAAAAAATTAGTTCTATAGATAAATTTGTAGCATCCTGAATGCATAAACTGGAACAATTACCAGAGAAACTTAAATTAGGCTACTTTACTAGCAAGACCTGACGACCTCTGTCTGTGGATGACACTGCGAGCTCCTCTTCAGCATAGTCCTGAAGCCCAGCCACAGCGATCAGACAAGAAGACGACACACAGGGCATCCAAACTGGAAAGGAGGAAGCAGAACTGTCATTAATTATAGATGACATGATACTGTATATAGAAAACCCTCAAGATTCCACCAAAAGCCTATTCGAAACAATAAACAAATACAGTCATGTTGCAGGATACAAAATCAACGCACAGAAACCCATTGCCTTCCTGTGTACTACCAACAAAACTTCAGAAAACAAAATGAAAAAAACAATTCCTTTTGCAGTTGTTCTGGGTTTACCATCAGCCGTTTCCACTTTTGCTCACATACATTTAATAGAAAAAAAAAAAGAGAGAGAGAGACTGAGAGAATGTTCCGTGAGGAAAGTGATGAGAGAGGCCCTCTGGATCCCGATTTCTGGAGAAAAGCAGTTCCCATTTTGTAAAGTCAGAAATAAGTTTCTAAAGGAGTCAAGAGTATTTCTCATGGAGCCTTGTGACTGTATCAATCCATAAGAAACTCAGCAGTTTCAAAATATATGCCCATCAGCATTTGAACATACATCCCAGCTTTGAGAGCCCCAATTTCCTCTGACCTTGGCACTCTACCAAGCAGAGGATCGTCAAAAGTGCTGCCTCAGTCACAAAAACACTATTTTTATATTATAAAGTTGAGTAGCTGACAAATTCTGAACTTATTGAAGAAGTAGAACAATATCAGGATTTAGCAAAGGCTGAGAAAGAATATTGCTTATCATTAAGAAGGCATCTCACATTTATTGCTCCATTGAAATAAGCTCAATAGTCAAGACACTTCAATAGTCACTGGAAAGTATTTTGGCACCAACAGCCAACTGATTATTTTAAAATACGTTGGTGCTTTGGAAAAGAGGATGGTGAGTCTGGTTGAAATAATGTTACGCTGTTCGCCTTACTCATTTCACCATGTCCCAGTGTTTTCAAATAATATAATATGTACACATATCTGTTGAGCACATACCATGATTTCTCTGGGCATGAACTAGAAAAGACTGATATTTTACCACTTACAAGGAAACACAAATGAACAAAATCAACTACATGGTTATGGAGATCTACAGACCACAGAAAAGTACAAGAACCAGAAGTGAAGTCTATGATTTATCTCTCTTTGGCCAGGTACTGGGATTATATCCTTCTTTGACTGAGAGGCTCATGGGCTTTTCTTGTGGCAGAAGAATTCCGAGGAGATCAGTTCAGACCTCAAGGCCTTTCGAGGCGGCTGCGGGGCAGGAGCGTCTGTCTGGAGAGTGAGAGGGCTGCTCTGCTCTCGATTCCCTGCAGCTCCGTTTCTCCGATATCACCCCACGCAACCGGGGTGGCTAAGAGCAGGGCTAGTGACAGTGCGACATCCTTCAGACGCCTGCTAGGACCAAAGGGATTGTGCCCATTCTTTGGCAGAATCTTTAAATAAAATAGCCCAGAAATCCCCCCGCCCCCAATGTCAAGGTGCTACTTCCCCACTGTCCATTCCTATGCTCTACTAAAAAGGGCACTACTTTTCTACCAGCTTGTTCTGTTAGTTTGAAAATTTAAGAGATTCTAAGATGTATAGTGGCTTTAAGAAGTCCAATGATATAAAATTATTCTAAATTAAGGGTCACATACACAGATTAGTGTTAATCATCTTTATCCATTTCTTTCTCTTGGCCAGTGAATTAATCAGCTAATTACAGGCCTAGGGAAAGTAATTTAAGCTCTATATTTTGATGTTTGCAAGGAGTTGATTCTCAAACCTTGTCCCAAGGAGGCCTGCCTTTCCCTTGAGCCCTTTCAAAGTTCTCTCTATGGAGGACTCTGGAGCACCCACACAAGACACATCTCCATTTCTATTTGCTTTACACACAGGGCTTTGGGCAAGATTAGATCTACACAAAGTGTTATCTATCCTGGACCAGATGCACTCTAGGGATCCCGACTATCATCAGGTAACACGTCTGTGATTCTAGTGTAACATCCATCACCATACGCTATTACAGGAGAACGTTTGCAGCATCTAGCCAAGAATATTCCTCTTCTCTAAATTAATTACTCAGGACTCTTTGCTGCAAATGACAGAAAACCAACTCAAATTATTTTTTAAAACTAAGGAAAATTAATTGACTCACTGATTGGGAAGGACTGAGATGAAGCTGACCTCAGGCAGATCTAGGACTCAGATGATAAATCTGGTTCTCTTCCCTTCCCTCTTCTACCCTGTCACGTCTCTACTTCCTTACAAGTTGGCTTTGATGTCACTTGGTGCACTTGGACTTCCTCTGAGCAGAGGAGAACCTGGCCACTGACAGCTTGGGGTGTCCATCAGCCAAGCTGGGGAGAAAGGAAAAGGAAGGTGAGAGTTTTGACTTCTCGCATGTAAATTCCAGACAGGCGATGTCTGAATGGTTGGTCCCAGATCGTGTGACTAGGTCCCATTCCACATCTTGAGCGGGGCTGATAATTTCTGACCACATTAAGTAAACACACACACATACTTTCTGTGATATAGGAGTGAATTTTAAGGAAAATATCACAGTTGGTTAAAGAAAGTGATTAAAGCTACTGTTACTTGGATTCCTGTCAATATAAATAGACTCTTTGAGAAAGAGTGTTGGCTGCACTTGTAACACAATTTTGACTATTTTTAGTTCTTTTGTTTTCAACCCTGTACTCCGGAATATGCTTGATTCTTTGAATGACTTCATTAGAATTATTCTCTGGACCAATTATCCTTTCCTTTCACCTAGACTTTTCACAGAAATGCATTCATCCTTCGTTCATTTATTTAATAGATATCTCTAGGTAGTTTAGAAAGCTGGATACAGCAATGAACAAAACAGAAGCCTAGCAGTTCTAACACTATGCAGAGAGCTTATTTTTTTTTAATTACTAGAGACACATGCTAAGCAACTAGACAATACGTGGTATAAATTCATATAGTAATAAGGGCTCTGAAAGAAGTAAAGCTGGTGAAGGGGTAGGAGGTGAGAAAGTGAGGGCAAGGACGCTGGCTTGGAGAAGAAAGCTGCTTACAAATCCCAAGAGAGAGCACCCAGCGTCCATTTGAAAGGACTCGCTTGGCTTCTCTCAGGGCCGGAGTGACTCCCGAGAGCCTGCAGCGGCGTGGGCTGGCCCGGGCCGGGAGCACGGGTGTGCGTGGGAAGAGGGGCAGCTCGGGCAGGCCTGTCTCGCCGCAGTGAGGGTGCTGAGTGTTCTTAGAAGTGGGATAAGAAACCCCCGAAGGACTGTGCCAGAGACTCTCCACTGCCCTTGTGGGGGGTCGCTGCTTGCTGCGTGGAGCAGCGATGGCCAGGGGCTAAGAGCAGAGGCCCGGACCAGTTAGAAAGCAGGCGGCTGCTGTAAGCCATGTGACAGACGGCGGCGGCCTGGTGCTCGGAACAGAGTGGGCGGAAGCGGCCAGAAGGGGTCCGCTGCCAGGCAGACTCTGAGGGTGAGAGTGACGGCATTCGCCCTGGATCGGATGCAGGGGAGGAGGCAAGGGAAAGAGGGACAGAAATGACGCCTGGGGCCTGGCCTAAGAAGCTGAGCGCCGGAGACGCAGAGGCCGAGGCCTGGATGGGGGCGCTGAGCTCACCCTGCATCGCTCAGTCCGTTCTCTAGGCTAAATTCCAACTTGTGCAAGAAGAAGCCTAGAGAAAGACAGTTTTTATAAAGATCATCGTGGGGATACCAGTCAGGAATTTCAGACCAATCCCAACAACTGCTCATGAAAACACCATTTCTGATCTGCGGGACTGGGAGGCATTGTTTTCAGACATTCCGGCTGTTTTCTCCACTTGCTTGTCTTTGTTGACTGTGGTTGGTGTGATGGATGGTGATTATTTTTGAATTTTCAATATGTGATGACTTTTTCACTGATTTATTCTGCTGCATTCCAACACTTGATTAAATCTCCACTAGTTTCCTACAAACGTGCTCTTCTAATGTAATTAAGATCTCAATAGTCTGGTTATTTACAATCATTCCCCTTTATAGTAGCCTCCGGGCATTTTAACTAGAATATGAAAAGAGATTGAAGTTTTAAGCTGGATGCAGTTCTATAGATGAGAGAAATCTACTACATCAAGTTACCCCTAGAAACCTGAAGATAATACATCTCCAAGATTTCTGACGTATGCAGAGCTCTGAGTATAATATTTGTCATTACTTTTAGGTTTGATTTATAAAATTCTAGCTTCACAGTAATTCACTCAATTCCTGTGAAGCAAATGATTATAATTACCTGACGTTAATCTCCAATGCACGCTGCGGACCAAGATAAAAACAATGCAACTATCGAGGATTATTCAGCTCTCTTACCCATCAGTTCTTAACTTTGCTCTTGTATTGATTAATCTAAGTAATAAATAACATTCAACATATGTCAGATAAGCCCGGCAGACCTCCTCCTGTTTATCAACTACTCTCACGCTCCTGCCACACTCACAACCCTTCTGACACCAGATTATGGGGGTTTCCCCCTGCAAATGATTCAGTGACACCAGCTGGGTGACCAACAACTTAAATCAGTTCTGACACTATCTCCCGGGAAACAGCATCAGATACCATAGGTTAGGGCTCAGGCCAAGGAGACTGCCCTCCACGTCAGATGTCAGTCCCCAGTGACCCACACCTCCTGTCTGACCTGGCTGCAGAGCAGAGGTTCCCGAGGCCTCCTCAGGCTTGATTAATTTGCTACAGTGGCTCACGGAACTCAGGGAGACACCTCCTTACATTGACCAGTTTTTTAAAGAACCTGGTAAAGGACACAGATGAACAGCCAAGTGACGAGATATGCAGGGTGAGGCCTGGGAGGCCCTGAAAGCAGGAGCTTCAGTCCCTGTGCAGCTGGGGGTGTCACCCTCCGCGTGTGCCTGCGTTCACCCACCTGGGAGATCTCCAAACACGGTACTTTTGGGATTTTTATAGAAGCTTCGTCGTATAGATATGATCAATTATTAATTCCTTTTCCAGCCCCTCTCCCCTTCTTGGAAACCGAGGGGTGGGGTGGAACTTTCAAGCTTCCAATCTTGGCTGTTCTTTCTGGTGACAAGTCCCCATGCAGGGGCCCACCAAGAGTCACCTTGTTAGAACAAAAGCCACTGCTACCAATCACCCAGGAAATGCTAAGGGATTTAGGAACTCTGTGTCAACAACTGGAATCAAAGACCAAATATTAGAATAAAACATTCTCCTATGGCTCTTATCACTTAGAAAATTACAAGGGTTTAAGGAGCCCTGTGCCAGGAACTGGGAGCAGACATATTATATTTTATATTATTATATTACATTATATTAATTATATTATATTAATTATATTATATATGTGTAATATGTTATATATTATCTATCTATATATATATATATATATATATATATATATATATATTATCTCACAGCAGACACACATTCTAAATACACAGGGCACACTTGTATTCTACTGATCCATAGATTCTTGCTAATAAAAATGCACATAAAACTGAAAGGAATTATTTCAAAATGTTCTAGTAGCTACCTCTGAGTCTTATAATTATTGATTTGTTTTATGGTTATTTTCCTTCCTTTTCTATATCAATTATATAGCTTGAACACATTACTATTATCAGAACAAGAGTTTAAAGTATCTTTTATGTTCTATATATTCTCCTATACAGCATCCCCTCCAAAACATCGGTTACAAATTCCACCTCAGCGATGAAGGTCTTTGTCCCACTACCAACTTCTCTCTCATCACTTTCCTCTTACTGTGGAAACGCGATCGCCTCAGTCTTTGAAGCCTTTATCTCTGATACTTTGTCTTTTTTCTCTCCCTCGTTGATAGTCTTACAACAGCCCAATATTTAAAATCTAATCATTCTTTTCTGTCTCCATAGTTCAGCTTCTCAATTGTACATTAAATATCAGAGGGTTTAAAAAAATTTTTTTTGCCTCTGTCTATACTTAAGATGTAAAGAAATATGTAAGATATTTATCTTAATAATGACCACATAAAATTGAGAGTAAATTAGGGCTATTACTTTACAATAAACATCTCATCTCATTGTCTTTGACAATGCAGACAAATTTCATAATTTCAAATTTCTTCCAGTCACTTTTATTCATAGGAAGTTACTACTCTGAGTAACTATATTTAAACATTAATAATTTATACTAGGGATGCAAATTTTTCAAATTTCCTTTTCTTGTTGATCTGATTATGTCAGTTTCTCAGCTCGGTACTTAAATTACTTGATTTATGTGCCATGAAAATAATCTAATAACACTACTGAGCTGTATTAATTTGTTTTTAAATCCTGAATGTAGATAATTTTTTAATGCCTGAGGGTTTGTCCATTATGTTCCTTAGCCCTGTCAAGTTCTACATTTCCATAAAATACTATTTCTAATGAAAATGGACTTAGCAACTCTTTCTCGTTAACAACAACAAAGGACACGTGGGGAAAAGTGGTCCTAGGTCAAACCACATCTACTTGCGTCAAGGTCACCTGTGGTGGCTTCGTGATATTTTGCAGTTCCAGAGTCTTACCCTTGAATGCAATACCAAAGTCGAACAGACCCTCGGGGAGAGGCCTTGTCACAGTACCCTTCACTTTTTTCACTCTTTCCCAATTGCCTTATCATTTTTTTAAAAATTTCTTTATGTATTTATTTACTTTCAGTCTCCCAGCTTTAAACTCAATCCTGCTTTGAGACACAGAGCACTTGGGCTTCTACCCTGCTGTTGTCTGGAAACCCTAACGTGGGACCCAGTTAATCAGCGACCATGGTCGATGCCCCCCCCCCCTCTTCTGAGACTCCAGCGCTGCTCCCGCTCAAGCCCAGAACCTGCTGCCTCTCAGGAGCTCAGGTCCAAAGGATTGAGCATCAGTTTGGATCCTTCCCCAAGTGCTAATTAATAATTTATCTAAAACTGTAGTTCAAGAGTATCAGACCTTCCCCTGAGGCTTCATGCAAGGACTAAAGACCTCCTAGCCAAAGAACAATCTCTCGACAATGACCTCCTGCAGATGGAAATTCAAAATAAGAAAGCTCAGCCTCTAGAGCTCCCCACTGAGCTCCCGCACCTCGGCCTTTTCCTGTTAGGGTGATGTATATAACCCCGAGGTCCTATTGCTAATTCCAATAGCTGGGATCAATAATGCATATACAAGTAACGCGTGCAGCTGTAAGACACCGATTGGATACTTCTTAAAACAACTGAATGAAGTAAAATTGAAATCCACTTTTAATAAAGGTTTTTGTTTTACCTTTTGCAATAACAAGCTGTAAGGCCACGAGCTGACACTTTATCCCGTGGAGCCTATTTCCTTTTAAGCAAAAGGAAACGCTTGGCTTAGGTGATACTTACGGGTTCCATTTGCTCTAATATTCCTCAGTCACTTTTTATATAATTTGAAAACTTACAAAATAGATTTATCCCATGAAGAGTGTTCTCATTGTGAACAGTTATTTAGTGAGGAATTAAGAGGAGTCGGATATTGAAAAAATACCAAGTTTTGGGGTCAGATAAGCCTTCCGTCCCACTTATTAATTGTATGCTTTTTAATTAGTTAATAATTATCCTGAGCCACAATCACCTAAATTGCAAATATACATAATGAAGTACTACAGGGTTGGAAAAATTACATTTAATCATTTTTCTAGGTTCATCTCACACAATACCAGGTGCCAAGGAACCATAGATATATTTTAGGCCGATCGCTTGTCTATTTTTCCCTCACCATTGATGAAATAAATCACTAGGACATTCTTCTGAGTTTTTTAAAGCCACCTGATCTGTGGTATTATGTTACAGCAGCCTGAGCTGACTAATACAAGATTTCATTCTTAAAAAACACTAATTTTGAAAACCCAAAGTCAAAGAAACTTGCTTTTTAATGCTAGACCTGTGACTGTTTTAAATGTATGCAGTTAAGTGACAAGGTTTTTATGTAAAGAAATGGTTGAGAGAAATCTGGCATTATCATAGGAACTTCCAATGAGGAAATATTGTCAAATATGAGGGTTCCTTAAGTATTTTTATTTTTCCCTGTCAATTAATTCCCATCTTGATTTCCTTTACTTCTAACAGAGAAAAGCAAAGTGACAAAATCAGATGCAGATTAAAGCACCAGATTACAACACATAAGAGTGCAGTTTTCAGATGCTTTTAATTTTCCCCCCAAATTTATTCACAAAACTCTCTGAATTTCATAACATCTATGTTTCACAGCTAAAGAATAAGCATTGACTAATTTGCCTCAGCAGGGAAGGACACTTATCTAAGCGTAATTTATAGTTTTGTTTGCCTTTCTATTGTAAAAGCGAATTATTTGTCTGAGTAAGGTTTCTGCCATGATAAGTCATTGGTGAGGGACAATACAATTTAAATGTTATGTGTGCTTTCAATTCACAGGCTTTATTTCTCTCACTGGGGACTCAGATCCCTTCAGGACTTTTGTGAAGGTATATCCCTAGAAGAATGAACAACCCTTAAATTTTAAGTCATGGCCAGCAGGAGCTGAAGTAAGCGCTGAAGAAGACAAAACCCAAGTCACTTGAGTTGCAATGACTCGATTATGTGACCACAGCTGCAAATTACAAGCCTCGTCATCTAAACGGCTCTATCTGAGATGAATCAAGAAAACATCTTCTTCCTATTTGGCTAGAAATGGCCTGTGGACTCCCTCCCATCAGTAATCACAAACGGCCCCGGCGCATTACTCCTAGACCACCCCATGTGTCAAACCAACTCAGCATTCAAGGCCTGGAACTAAAAATAAAGGGCTGGAGAAACACGGGGAAAAGCAACAGGACATCAAGTATCTTAAATCCTTGCCTTCTGGCCCCCACCACCCTCTGCATTCATTTGGGATAAAGGTGGTGCCGCAGATCCAGGGCTCAGAGCTGCTGTTGAAGAGTGACTCCGCTCTGCGGTCCCCCACTTCCCCGCTCTGGGGGAGCCCGAGGGAGGTGTGATCTTCCAAGGGGAGGGGGCGAGGTGGCTACAGTTTCTGGCTCTACAGATGTGTGCTGTTAACAGCAACGCCTATTTCATGGATCCTGATGAGGCTCACGCGAGATAACATGTATGTAAGTTCCTTGCAAACGATAGTGGTGCTAGCAGTTGTTTCAGTATGTTGTACATGTCTTGAAGTTTTTTAGAGAGGGGATCCGACCATGGTGTAGTATTAATTAAGAAGTACCTCAAAATTCTGTGTTTTGCAGTAAAATCAACCAAAACATTGATTTTAATTAGTATATAGGGCATCCCCCAAAATGTATCCACACACTTCGGATAATTATAGAGGCAGTGCTTATTAAAATACATTTCATTTTCAAACTTGAGCAATCAGCTGTTAAAATGTGTATACATTTTTGGGGGACATCCTGTATAATGACAATTAAATGAAACAGACAACCTTTATAGATACAGATGATTTTACCAATATTAGTACATAAAGGTACACTGGGGCTTTAGGATTACACTTCGGCGACTGCTGATGCTATTAATACACACACTCCAAAGGGAGGCCTTCCATTAAGGAATGAGAATTCCCAGCCAAGGGTCACTTAGTCAACCTCATTTCTAAGACTGGCATCTGCTCATTTTATTATTTTCATTCTTCCCATCTGTGTAACCACTGGAAGGAAAATAATTATGTCAAAAATTAGTCTTTCTAAACCTTTAGAAGAAATCAGTGGGAGATATAAGATTTTTAAAGACAAAAATTCACACAATTTCAGTGATTCCCCTGAAGCTGTTTGTTTGCTTCCACTGCCTACAAATCAAAAGGAATTGTTCATTAATAAAACAATAACAGCGGGACTGTGCCACTTCAAGATGCCATTGTGAATTGGTTACGCATTGCTCTTTAGTTTACTTTTCTTTTAGAAAGTGACGCTCCTGGGACATTCAATAATCCCCTTAACTCACTGTTCCTGATTTCATTCTCTGTCAACCCAAAAACTCTAGTTATGTTCAGTTAAGACTAAAGTATATTTGGGTGAATGACCGGTGAGCCAGGAGAGGCATGAAGAATTGAGGAGACACCTGGGGAAAAACCCAGCTCCTATTAAGAGAAGCAAAATGCATCAGCAAGGAGGCTGCCAACCCAGCCCCCTCACCTCTCCAGCTTCACTTCCTCACATTCTATGATCTTTTCGTTTTCTCAGACTTTTAGAACAAAATACCACTGAGTGGGAGATTTAAACAACATAAATTTTTCTTCACAATTCTGGAGGCTGGGAGGTCCAAACTCCAGGTCCAGTAGGGTCTGATTTCTGGTGAGAGCTCTCTTTCTGGCTTACAGACGGCCACCTTATCACTGTCCTCAATGGTAGAAAGAGCAGGCAGGCACTGTCCCTAGGAGGGTACTAATCTGGTAATGAAGGTCCCACCTCCCTGTCCTCACCTAAGCCTAATTACCTTCCAAAGGCTCCATCCAAAAACCCATCACACTAAGGGTTAGGGCTTCCACACATGGATTTCAGGGGATGCAATTCGGCCATAGCAGCTGGTTCTTTCTTCTCAGTTTCTAGCACGTTGCCTGTAATTTCTTCTGGCCCCGACGATGCTGTTGCTTCAGTTCCATTGTCCATGCTGCTCATTCGACAAGGACTCACTTCTTTACCCACCCAGTTCCTATATTCACACTTGAAAGCTCAACCCTAGAATCACCTGCCCGTGGAAGATTTTCTTTACCTTTTTAAGAAGTGACTTTCTTTATGACTTTATAACATACCTTATATATACATATTGTTGCATTTACTATCTGAATCACAAGTAGCTGTGCATTTCCGCTCCCCCCCCCCCACTAGATTGTGAGATCCTTAAAGACAAGGGCTAGGTTTCATCCATCCCTCTCTCTCAAGAATCTAATACTTGGTGGGACATGGTGGGCTCAGGAAGATGGGTGTTGGATGAATTGATACCTGAACGAACAAATGAAAGAAAAAATGGACCAGAGAGTCTGAGCCAACCTCAAAGTGAACAGGAAACATTCAGTGTAGCATATTTCTCAGTCTGAAACCTATGCAAAGACAAAGGAAAACAGCAATGTATCAAGAAACACACAAAACCACCAGAGAATATGGGAGGAATTTGTTATTGCTGTTGTTTTTGTAATTGTCTTTTCATTTCTGCGCTCTTAAAATTTTTTTACATGTATAAACAAGCAAACTTCTTTTCTTTCTGTCCCTAAAAGCGTTGACACACGGAGAGTGATTCTAGTGTGTGTGGCGTGTGGGTGACTGTGTGTGTGTGTTATCAGGGACCCTGAGGGTAACAGGGCTGCTGTCAGGTCAGTGAAGAGGGTGAGATATCGTCCTTGGATCTCCTTATGCTGAGCTCACTCTCAGAGGCCCTAGAATCCTGCGCAGCCAGGGAGCCGTGTGACTCTTGGCGCATCTTTCAGCCTACAGGCTAGTTAGTTGAAAATGATTTTAACATTGCTTTTCCCTCTGCTTCCCTCAAACACAGGCGCACACAGGAACTCACGCCCACAAATCATTTCAATGTTCAGCAGTTAAGCTCACCCAAAGTTCAGAAACACTGAAGAGCTAATCCCTGCCTGTGCACTCTGCCTCCCACACGCTCGCCTTGATCACAAAGGTAACTATTTTGGTCCTTATTTGTGGTCTTTTAGTATAATTAACATTTTTATTTTTATTTGATTTCTAAACTGTCATAATGTTTCGTTGCTTAAACTAAGGATAGGGATTGGAGATTAAAAATAGAAACCTTGAAGCATAAAACTCGAGGCCAGAGCTAGCAGGCAAGGGGATGGGAATTCGGAAACCTGCAATCAGCAAGGACTGTGACAGACATCACGATGACCGTTGTGGCTGTGACACAGGGGCCACAGCGTTGGATTATTTAGCCAGGATTTCTTCCAAGGCCCCCTCTCTTCTCCATCCTTCTACTGTATTTCTGATTCAACGACACAAAGGCCAATTATGTATTTACATATATTTCCCTAGCTCTTTCATATTTTATTCTTTTAATCACACATTTAATGAATATCAAGTATGTTCCAGGAATCATTCTAGGCAATGACAAAGCAAGATGAATAAAACTTGGTCCTGCCCATAGTCCAGGGAGGGAACCAGATTTACAAATAAATAATTAAAATGAGTAATTTATGTGTTAACAATGATGTCGACTAGAAAGTACGTGTCTTGAGGGAGGACACCATCTCTCTCGTTTTTCTTTAAGTCCCCTGAGCAATGATCACCATGCTGAAGAATTGCTAGATATTAAATAAATGGTAGTGGTAAAAATTATTAATATGATTATATCACATATTGTTCTTATCTTATAATAGGTCTAACAGCAATTATTTTCTAAAGTAAAGAATGCTAAAGCAATGTGGTGAGATATACAATAACAATGATATTTTCCTATGTTGTAGAAGTAACGTTCAGGGGAGATGCCTCCACCCCATTCCAGAGGGTGTAGCCCTTGTGCCTCCCAAGGTCCCCAGGGATTCAGGGGTGGAGGGGGAGAGGAAGTGCCTAAAAGGGGAAGGGGAAAGGGGCGGGGCCAGCAGAGAGCAAAGGGGTCAACTACGTGGGGATGGAAGACTTGACTTGGGTGGTGGGCACACAATGCAGTATACAGATGGTGTACACTTGAAACCTAGGTAATTTTATTAAGCAATGTGACCCCAATAAATTCAATTTTGCAAAAGGAGGGGAAGAGATAGCTTTTCCATTCAACTCTGGCTCTGAATTCGTGCTTCAGCTGAACTAAAGCTCTGTGTAGTCCCATCGTCCTGTGTATGTACCCCACTTTTCAAATGGGAATGCTCTACCAATTTCTGTTTTACCAGAAAACACTCATTCCAGAAACAGGTCTACAGAAGACTATACCAGAAGGTAAAAGGCTTATAGCTGCAGTTATGCATGAACAAATATGAATTTTAAATTCATCTATGCTTGAACGTCTCTAGACCATTTTCTTGTACAGAGTGATCTAGCCCATCTTCCACTGTATTCCCTCCTCTCTGATCATCCTCTGGGGTCCAACTCTTCAAGGTGTGTTCCCAGCAAAGCCCATTCTGTCCTTAGGAAAAATACTGGCTAAGTCATTTTAACGACTGTAAAATCTAGGTTTTGTGAAAATATCTTCTACGTCTTTTTAAAACTACATTTGCAACGTTTCTGTTTGTGCATATATCTTCTGTAAGTTGATAAATGCTGAAAATCTATTTAAACAGGCTTAACGAGAATTTATTTGGGCTTTACAAACTCTGTGATTGCGAATGGGATGCAGAGAACAGGGTGACAATTTCCTCAGGTCATTTTCTGTGATGGCAATCAATCATCAAGGGGTGTTACAAACCAAAGCGTGGGGTGGGGGGAAGATCATTTTTAACAAGAAACATTCTGGCGCAGATAAACAACCCTGAGTCATAACAAGTAAGTGATAATTTATCATCAATCTCATTATTAACAAATATTCACTAAGTCTGTCTATGGTGTTCAAATGCTTTGTATAAGATGCTTTAGTTTCTTGGCAGGTTAATGTCCCTGAAGACCCTGAAAAGGAGGAAAGATTTATAAATATCTTAGAAATGGAGAGAGGCTATTATCAATTCCAAAATTTAACATTTAGCTCTCCAAGTAGGCCAGAACTATTTCTGGCATATACAGAGTATGATGCACATTTTTATTAAATTAAAAGGCAGCAGGTTTTCTGAATTTATAATTTAATTAACAAGCTTTAGTCAGTGTCTATATGTTGTTTATATTTAACTTTTCGAGACAATTTCAGTTTTTTGGTTTTGGTTGATTTTGCTTCATATCATTTAATTCTGCAGTAAAAGAATACCACTTAGGTGGGCTAAATGAGTCAAGTTTACATGGAATTTTGGGTGTTTTGATAAGAAAATCGGAGGATCCTATTAGGTTACCAATCACTGCTGCAGGTTTGTTGCTCAGTCCCTCTGGTAGAGCACAGGCTTGTACCGCATTGTATTCGCCGTAGGCTGAGTGGAATCTAGGCCGAGAGCTAAGCCTAGTTGATGGGAGAAAACGGTGAAGCACTTAGATCTCGAGTGGAAGCGCTTCTTTGAAGGGGCAGCGTAGAGCAATCGAGGAAGCAGTGGAAGAGACGCTGAATTGCAGATTTCGTTAAACCTGAATTAATCATATTCTTATAAAATATCCCCTCCACTTCTTATCATAAAGAACCACACCTAGCTTGCTGTTTACTTGAAAACACAGTTGAAATCAAATTGAGAAAGAGAGATCACCACATTTGGAGTGAGAAAGCCTCCGTCCTGGTTCTCGCGTCTAGAAAGGTAGCCGGTATCAGCTTCACTGGACGAGCCCCCTTCATTTCTCTGATCCTCGGTTTCTCGCCCAGAAAGTGAGGCGTGGGCCTGCAGCACCGCTGCGTGGCGAGGCTCAGCGCAGGCCTCTCGAGAGGGAGAAGAGCGTATGTGCGACCAGGATCTTAACTTTTGAATGTGGTAAGTAGTCTGGACTTGCTGCCTCCTGCATCTTGCTACTTGTTTGCTTTCTATCGTTTTGTCCTTGGGCTTCCCGCTGTCTTTACTGGGGTTTGGGTTTCTGCCTTCACCCAGGAAGCCAGGCCGGGCGACACAGCAGCGGTGAGCTCCCCTCCGGGCCTCTCTCCCCTTCTTCAGCTCTCAAGAAGAGGCAGGGAGGTTCTGCAGCCCTGGCGTTCCTGAGGCAAGGCCGCTGTCCTCCCCGACACCGTGCCTGTCACCGGCCCGCTCTCCCAGTCCCTGTGCCCGTAACGGCCAAAGGGGGGGGGCACGGGGCCGCAGCTCTGTTCACAGAAAGCTCCCATTTCGCTTCCCCTTGAATTTTGACCACGTTCCTCTGACTTTGGGCTTCTTGCTTCCCTGAATTTAGTTTTCCTGAATTCAACCTTCATTTTCCTCTCTGGTTTTGAATTGGGCTCTTTCCGTTCGCTGTCCCTTCACTCTCTGACCTCTTTCTAAAATACAAATCGCTACCCCAATAGAGGAAATGTCGCCTGGATTAGGGCCTTATAACACAGACAAAAACACACGACAAATGCCATAATGCAACATGGATTAACCACGGTGAGTCTCCACTCCCCAAACAAATGTGTAGCGATTCCTGAATGAGAGCCCACGGTCCACGTGCGAAGACAAGCACAGGAGAGGAGTCCCCGCATCACTAGACACCAGGGGTGCGGGAATCCAAGCCACAGAGGCGGGCACTCCACCCCCCGGGATGCCCACAATCAGCAGTGAGACAGTAGCAGCGTCGGTCAGGTTGGGGAAAAGCTGGACCTTCGCACGCTGCCGGCGGGGGGTGAAATGGTGCCGCGCCTTAGGACAGCCCGGCAGTTTCTGAATAGGCTACACACAGTCACCATCTGACCCACCAGCTCCACTCCTAGTGAGATGAAAATATATGTCCACGCACAACAAACCATCTACACATATGTTTATAACAGCCCCAAGGTGGAAACAACCCAAACACCCATTACTGGATGAACGGATCATAAAATGCAATATATCCATGCCGTGAGATATCGTTTGGCAATAAAAAGAAATGAAATACTGATACGGGCTACAACCTGGATGAACCTTGAAAACATATGCTAAGGGAAAGAATCCAGTCCCCAAAGACGAAAAATTGTGTGATTCCACGTCTATGACACGTCCAGACAGGCAAGTCAAGAGGGAAAGTAGATTAGTGGCTGCCTGGGATTGGGGGGATGTGTTGGGGGGAAATGGAGAGGGACAGTTAATGGGTCCAGGGCGTCTTTTTGGAGTGACCCAAATACCCCGGAATTGAGTGTGGCGATGGTTGCAGAACTCTGTGAATATACTAAAAGCCATTGGAATGGTGTAAATGTATGGTATGTGAATTACATCTCAATAAAGCTACTCTATATAAAAATAAGAACAAACACAAGTGCAAAGCCGAAAAACAAGTTCTTAGTAATTTCTTTTCTATCTTGTATTTGGAGATAATAAAATCTGGGCCAGCGCTCTTAATTCTCAATGCTTATATGAAGTGAATCTCAGATTCTTGGCCACTTCCACAAAGAATAAAGGGAGTGAAAGGATCCCGAGCCTAATTACTGCGTTGTGAAGCCCGGCAGTGAAAAGTGAAATGATCCAAGGTGCTGTTTTTCTTACAGTTGCAAACAATGAAAACAAACGACCACTCATTTCCTCCAGACCCAGGGTTGCCCATTTAAGCACAGCAAACAGCAACGCTGGGTTATAAATGCAAGTAAGAAATTTGTGCTTTAGAAAATGTTCACAAAGCCGCATGAAGTGAAATGATTCCGCCCCAAATTCGCGAATGAGCCATCAGTGACCAGGATCCTTTCCAGGGGAGAAATTATTCCCACCCTAATGTGTGTGCAGGGTTCCAAAGCACCTCCGCGCACGCATCTCACTTCATCTCAAACAGAGGCCTTTCAGGCTTAGAAAAATCTGCTGCAGAACTTAGGCAGAAGTGCAAGGTAAGAGCGACAGATATCATTAGAATCTAAACATGTCCGCAACGTTATGTATATACGGTGGAACCTTGGTTCTCAAATTAATTAGTTCTGGAAGGCTGTCTGAGAAACGATTTGTTCAAAAACCAACCAAATCATGTTTTCCATGAGAACAAAGGTAAATTGAATTAATCTATTCCAGGCTCCCAAAGGATTCTGTTTTAACCTTCCTTATATACAGTACATGTCTAATGTACTGTTTAATCTAGAAAAAAAAACCCTTAAAAACAAAAGGGACGTGGAATGTAAATGAAAATCTAACGGAAAGGAAGTGATCAGACGCGCGCACACCTCTATCACACTTGGCAAGTATTTCTTTTGAAGGTCTATTGTATTCTCATAACTTTCCTTCTCGCTTTGCCGCTGTCACTAACTTCCTGAGGACTCGTGGTGACGAACTGTATGTGTTTAATAAAACAAAAGCAATAAAACACAAAAATATTCACAACACAATTTCCTGAGACGGTAACAACCTGACGTTTAGGGGTAAAGCTCAGCGAGATGGCTAAAAACCAAAGCTCCCTCTGTTATTTTTGGTTGAACCAAAATGACAAGTTTCCGGCCACTTTCGCAACGGCTTTTAGAATCAAACACCTGAAAAGCCCAGATTCATTTAGGTCATTGCACCTCCAGCTTAAACATGAATGTGTTTTCCATTCAGTGGTTTTCCCCCCGGAATGCAGCATAATTAAGGAGCAAACTATCAACGTGAAGCTGTTTATAAAGATCAGTGTGTGCTGCCCCATGTCATTTGCAGGGAAAATTCTGTGTGAATTTTTTTCACCCCGAAATCTGTACAAGCAACTTGAACAAACGTTAAGAGTGAAGTTAAAAAGCGACTTAGACGGGGCTTCCTGGCCCCGAGCTCTGCGGGGGGCAGTGAGTGTCTTTCCACGGGAGTGAGTGTCTTTCCACGGGCGCCCGTGGCCCGTGGCCCTGGAGCCGGCTCGCTCCCCCTGGAGGCTGGTGGAGGCCGCAGGGCCAGGCGGTGCGTGGCGCCCGCGGCCTCTGTTCGCGCCGTCTCGTCTGCCTGGTGCAGGAGCACGTCCAGCAGAAGGAATCTCAAGTCAAAGGCGTCCAATAATAAAGCTATTGTTGTGTGGAAGAAACTGGGCATTATGGCAGCAAGTAAACGCCTTGTCATCAGGAATATTTCAGGCTCCCGGAGGAAGCAAGGGCATCACAGGGGCTCCATTCTGCCCCGGCCTTCAGCCCACAGCCCCCACTGCTCCCCGGCTCCCAAACACCCGCATCCAGCCTCCCGCAGGAGGGGGAGCTGAGAAGCTTTCTGCTGGGTCTCTGTGTGGCATCGATGAGGAAGAAAGAGGGGACAGGAACAATGACTCACACCGAGTATGACCGGCTGGAACCCCAACTTTATGCAAGGTGGCATATTTGGAAAACATTTCGTAAGCACATCCAGGCAGCCTGATTTATTAAATAGCTTTGTCTCCTATTGCTGAGTAATTCTACTATAGATGGGAAAGGCACCTAGGAAACTATAGAGTGACCCATGTGACCGTCTAACCCTCATAAGTTTCAGGAGTTTCAGTAAATTAAATAACCAGGAGGCCTTTTGGTTTTGTGTTTTCCTTCAAATGCTCAGTTACTTTGGTCAACGAGCCTAAACAAGTCCCAGGTGAAGAACTGAGAGCTGGGATAAAGGCAGGGTGTGGTATCAGAGGAGGCTGGAGACACCGCCTCTGCTTGCATCTTTGACTGGAAGAGCAGCTGTCCTCAGGTTTGATCCACGGGAACTATTTCCGTGGGGATTTCCAATACATGGCATTTCAGCATAAAAATGATAAAACAGCAAAATGTCAGGAACAGTAGCAATGCAATGGTAAATCGGTATGCCATTTTAATTACATTTTTGGAATACAAAGAAATATATATTGATTGTGAAATAAATCTGGAAACAGAGAACACTAGTAAGAGGGAAATAGAAATTTGAGTCTCTAGAGATTTATTGTCCTATTACAAATACAATATATACTTCAACACGAAAATAACTTCAGAGCTACAGAACACAGAATGAAAAGAGTTATTCATGGTTCTTACAGATCAGGGAATAACTATAGTTAGTCACTCTGGATTGTTCGGTCACACGATGTGATTAATTTTTTTGTATGAGGGACATTGAATATTTACTTGTTAATTCTCATAAAATCTTGGATTTCATTAAGCCTGGCTTGGTTAATACTAAGATAGGATACAGCAGATCATGCAACCATTCCACATTTTGAATACATGTACGTAAAGCTAATAATATTCGAGGGTGTCTCATGGATCATTCTCTTTATGGAGTCAAATTTAAGAAGCAAATTCAGTACCATAAATTAAAAAAATCATCTTGTAGAGTCTTCCACACCCAACTGAAATCCCACATGAACACTTTGAAGATTCCCCCCTTTCACTGCCTAATTCTCCGTACCCAGCAGCAGTTGCTGGTGACCTCTTACAAAAAAACAGCAAGATTTTCTTTCCACCCTTCAGGTTCTTAGTGCACAATCTCAGTGGACGAGCTCTGGCCAGTTGCACGCCCAGCCCAGCCCAGCCCAGCCCAGCCCAGCCCAGCCCAGCCCAGCCCAGCCCAGCCCAGCCCAGCCCAGCACTTGCAGCTCCCCAGCCCATCTCTCTTCCTAAACACTGAGAAATCACAACAAGAACTTTCCTTCCCTCCGAATGTGGGGAAGGAGAGAAATTTGGTTGCAAATCACTGTGCAGGGTGGGGTGAGGTAGCTGGAGAAAGGAGAAACTGTGAACATTATTGTCTGGTGGTGACTTTTGCTGTCATATGATGAAAATTTGATGTTTTTTTGTACTCTGTTTGACACGTCCTATTTGAACCATGAAGTTGAGGCATATTTTTTACTAGGACCTAGGTATTATAAAATATTATAATAGTGAGCCACATTAAAACATTGCAAAATGTATGTTTTGGGTAACTGCGTCATTTTACATGTTAGTAAATAAATAGTGATCAATACAGGGTTAAAAGGGAGCTTTGGAGCTTAAATAAATACATATATTGACTAACGTTTATCAAGAGCAGAGATGCCCAGGGTGTATGTTTGCACTTTACTAGAAACCTATCTATAAGCGGGGAAAGCTTTTCACGAGAATGGTCTATAAGGAGTTATAAATATTCATGCAAACAAAGAGAATTATAACTTTGAAAAATAAAAAGGAAACCAAAGTGAAATAATATGGCAATAAAAGGGAAAATAGCATTTTTAAATGAAAACCTCACACATACCAAAAAAGAACAATAAAGTTACTGGGATTATATGTCTTCTCTTTATCTCTCACATTGTGTGGAATGCAGACCGAACATGATTAGATTTGAATTAACTGTCAAGTAGCTGGATCAAATGCACGCTTCATTAAGTATTATTATAGCTTAAATGATCATTTATATCAACTCTCCTTAGTGAATATTAAGGCAATTCCCTTCTAGTAACAACATTTTGGGTGGAAAACATTGGGCAAATTTCAGATGTGTCAGGAGAAATTTTAATAAATTTTGTTATGCCAAGAAAACTATATGCCACAGAACTACCAACATTCTAAGCCTCACTGAATAATTTTAGACCAAATTTAATATCTCTGTTCCGAAACACACTGAATTATCCTATTTGACTATCTACAGCTCACCAATTGAATACGCCTGAGTCAGCGGAGAGGGATTCTCGTGGAAAGCAGGCGCTCCCTCACTGGGCGCTCGGGGCTGCGATCCCGTCGCTCGGAGGTGCCACGCTTGTCGCCTCTGTGGGTGCGGGGCCCTGCTCCCGGCCCACACCTGAACACGGTGCTTCCCCAGCACGCCCGTCAGCAATTTCAGGGGTTCTATACCTGCAGAGGGCTATGAGCACCTGAAGTGTGGTCGCCGTGACTGGGAATGTGAATTTGCATTTTATAAAATGTCAACTAAATTTATATAACCGCACGTGACTGGTGGCCACCCAGCGGAGAGTGCAGGACCCTACAGTCGATCGCTGAGAGAATCGTCCCTTGAGTGCAGGGTGTACAAGTACACACGGCCGGGAGCGCCGCACCCCCCTGCGCCCCCTTGCACCCCCCTGCACTCCCCCTGCACTCCCCCTGCACCCCCCTGCGCCCCCTTGCACCCTCCCGCACTCCCCCTGCACCCCCCGCGCCCTCCCCCTGCACCCCGCTGCACTCCCCCTGCACTCCCCCTGCACCCCCCTGCACTCCCCCCGCACTCCCCCGCACCCCCCTGCTCTCCCCCTGCACTCCCCCCTGCACCCCCCTGCACTCCCCCTGCACTCCCCCTGCACCCCCCTGCACCCCCCTGCACTCCCCCTGCACTCCCCCTGCACCCCCCTGCACTCCCCCTGCACTCCCCCTGCACTCCCCGCGCCCTCCCCCTGCACCCCGCTGCACTCCCCGTGCACCCCTCTGCACCCCCCTGCACTCCCGCTGCACTCCCCGTGCACCCCCCTGCACCCCCCTGCACTCTCCCTGCACTCCCCGTGCACCCCTCTGCACCCCCCTGCACTCCCCCTGCACTCCCCCTGCACTCCCCCTGCACCCCCCTGCACTCCCCCCGCACTCCCCCGCACCCCCCTGCTCTCCCCCTGCACTCCCCCCTGCACCCCCCTGCACTCCCCCTGCACTCCCCCTGCACCCCCCTGCACTCCCCCTGCACTCCCCCTGCACTCCCCGCGCCCTCCCCCTGCACCCCGCTGCACTCCCCGTGCACCCCTCTGCACCCCCCTGCACTCTCCCTGCACTCCCCGCGCACTCCCCCTGCACCCCTCTGCACCCCCCTGCACTCCCCCCGCACTCCCCCGCACCCCCCTGCGCCCCCTTGCACCCTCCCACACTCCCCCTGCACCCCCCGCGCCCTCCCCCTGCACCCCGCTGCACTCCCCCTGCACTCCCCCTGCACCCCCCTGCACTCCCCCCGCACTCCCCTGCTCTCCCCCTGCACTCCCCCCTGCACCCCCCTGCACTCCCCCTGCACTCCCCCTGCACCCCCCTGCACTCCCCCTGCACTCCCCCTGCACTCCCCCTGCACTCCCCCGCACCCCCCTGCTCTCCCCCTGCACTCCCCCCTGCACCCCCCTGCACTCCCCCTGCACTCCCCCTGCACCCCCCTGCACCCCCCTGCACTCCCCCTGCACTCCCCCTGCACTCCCCGCGCCCTCCCCCTGCACCCCGCTGCACTCCCCTGCACTCCCCCTGCACTCCCCCTGCACTCCCCGCGCCCTCCCCCTGCACTCCCCCTGCACCCCCCTGCACTCCCCCTGCACTCCCCCTGCACTCCCCGCGCCCTCCCCCTGCACCCCGCTGCACTCCCCTGCACTCCCCCTGCACTCCCCCTGCACTCCCCGCGCCCTCCCCCTGCACCCCCCTGCACCCCCCTGCACTCCCCCTGCACTCCCCCTGCACTCCCCGCGCCCTCCCCCTGCACCCCGCTGCACTCCCCCTGCACCCCTCTGCACCCCCCTGCACTCCCCCCGCACTCCCCCGCACCCCCCTGCTCTCCCCCTGCACTCCCCCTGCACCCCCCTGCACCCCCCTGCAACCCCCTGCACTCCCCCTGCACTCCCCCTGCACCCCCCTGCACTCCCCCTGCACTCCGGGGACGCGGGGGCACCGGCTGTGGACAGAGCATCCCATTGAGTGTCCGGTGACAGCTACTATCCTGGCAGCTCCTCCCCGGGAGGCCCCCTCCCGGTGCTCTGAGGTTCACCCGCTGAAACTGGAACATAGGAAATGAGCCATCAAGAAACGGGGCAGAGGACCCAGGATCCTTTAAGGCAAAAGACTTCTTTCCCGTTTTCCTTTCTCTTTCTGCCGAGTGACACAGCCACAAGGGCACACACGGGACGGAAGCCGGAGCGGGTGTCTTGCGTGTGACCAGCTCGGGCCTCTGCCCTCTCGGCGATGCCCGGTGGCGGTGTCCTGCCGCCCTGTCCCAGCCCTGCCGCAGGCCCCCAGTGCCAGCGGCTCAGCGACAGTTCCCGTCAGCGCAGACGCTCCGGGTTCCTTTCTCCTGAATAGTTAGGACGGGTTCCTCCGCTTAAAATGCCTTTAACTTTTTTTCCGTTACTTCTGGAGAATAAGACCACGCTCTTGCTCAAATGTTCGAAAGGACTGCTACAGGCTCCTCCTTAGTGGCGCTGCGCCTCATGTGGCCCCGCAGCTCCAAGGGCCCTCGAAGCAACTTGCCCTGATTAAGCTGAGGACGTTTTTGCGTTTGTAGTTGTTTCAGTTCTTCTGAGGAACCCAGAGGGCTCTCCGCTCAGCTTGCTGAACCGGGAAAGAATTCAAATGCCAAACGTTCATGTTCTAACGTCCGCGACCTTTAACTTTCTCCGATGTACTTCGGAAATGATTCTTTCCAATATCTGACCCTTGGCTGTGCGTGGGTTTATTTCTTATTAAAAAAGCAACTGCTGCGCATGCCTGGGAAAGTTTGAAATTTGGTATTACCCAAGAACTGTGGAGCTTATACAATGACTGTCCCGTGAAAGCATTATAGTCCTAGAAACCCATAAAGCCCGCAATAACCATTTTCTAATAAACGCTGGGCTCACCAGAATAACACCGCGGTGACGTCGCACAGCAGCAGGGTAAGCAATCAAGTCCACAGTCCCGCGTCGGCCAGGGAGCAGGGCGGCGGCTGTTTTCTTTTTTTTTTTTTTTTTTCATTTTCATTTGATAATCTAAGGGAAAAAAGGTCAGTGCCCCTGACTGAATAGTCAGGTATCGCATGTTTTAAAAATTCTTGCAGCCCACCAATTGAAAAATCGCTGGTCCAGAGCCACACACAGCTCTCAGGCAGCCATTCAGGGTGAAAGACTGAGAATGAATCTAAACAAAGAACGTGAGGGCCGAGGGATTTAGTAGGAGGACTGCCGAGGCCCTTACGTCTGTGACCCGAAGGGCCGAATGTGCGAGACAGGCAATTTCCAAGCACAGCAACTTCATTTCCATTTTAATTTGCCTGAACAGGATACTCAATACAGCAATTAGTCCTCAGGTACATATCACAATCTAAAAATGGAAGTTAGGTTATTTCACCTTCCTTTGACTTTGTTTTTCTTGTTTAGAAAGATTTTGTTTTAGCTGATCTGGGCATTGTGACACTTCCTATTATTAACCACATCGATTTGTTTGATGAAGGGAGCTTTCAAAAAACAAGTAGCTTATAATCATTATGTTTCATGTATTATTCCCAGGAGGAAAAGCTGATTGTAATTCATTTGAGGACTATGACATTGTTCAATAGGATTTTAAGTCAAGGATATATTTTTTAATGAAACATGACAATTTCTGACTTTTTAAAAACGTGATATATTTATAGTTCATCTACTATGTCAAAGACTAAACAAGCATGTGAGATATCTATTCCTACTGCAATGTGGAAACCCACAGAGCTGCCATGGTTTGGTTTACTAGATACAAACTAATGTCCATTCTGGCTGGAGAAGAAACCCACGGCCTCCGTGTAGGGGTCGTCGGCCTGCTGTTGGAACTAGATTCATTTAAGCTTGAACAACAACAAAAAAGAGTAATTGGCAAATAAGGATGTTTAAAGGGATAGAAGGACTTTCAAATCTGTATTTTAAAAATATATAACAACCCCGTTGGGCATGGCTCAGTGGTTGAGCATCGATCTACATATGATCCAGGAGGTCGCAGTTTGATTCCTGGTCAGGGCATGTGCCCGGGTTGCGGGCCATGCAGGAGGCAGCCAGTCAATGACTCTCTCATCACTGATGTTTCTCTCTCTCTTCCTTCTTCTTCCTGAAATCAATAAAGATATATTAATATATATATATAAGAAATTGTCATCTAATCAATAAGGATACACTTATCCCAATAGCTTTGGTGGCCTTTTAGAATTCACCTCGAGTGAGATCTTGAATCAGTCACTAGCCGATTTTTCACGTATGTGCTGTTTCTTCTATGTGGAAACTAGTCGGGCCAGTGAAGGCACAGGTGGTCACAGCAGGCTCTGATTCCACCTCCAGTGACTGATGTCAGGGTACAAAGTAGTCACCTCCTGCTGGAGCGCCGCTTGGAGACCCGCCCCGGTTGCCTTGCGCGTGTGTGCGCGTGAGTGTCATTTTCCGCTCAAGGGCAGTAGAAATGCCCGACTGAGACAGCGCCTTCTTTCTGGCTCTTATCACGCAGCCTAAGCAAAGGGGTTTGTTCGGGAACCGACACCTTGCATACGTGCACACAGGAGATATGCATGGATGAACAAAGCAGGGCACGGCAAAGACTGTAGGCGACTCGGGAACACGTGTCCGCGTAAAGGAGCCGGTCGCTGCTCAGCTCCAGCTCCCTGCTGTTCTGAGCCCCGTTTGGTAAGAGCACCCTGCTGCTTTCTCCCCATCTTCTCCCCTCCCTGTTCCTCCTTCATATCATCCAAATCTCGATTTTTACATGTAACCTCATTTTGAAAATAACCTGGGCAAAAATGCATAATAAGCGAAATACATACAAAGATGCATGTTGGCGGCAGGCCGCCCGTCCAGTCCACCCTTGTTTCACAGACGGGAGACAGCGAGTCTCTGCGAACACAAAGGCGGACGTGGCGAAGCCAAGGGCGAACCCGGAGCTGCTGCGTCCAGGCCGCGCAGTTCTCCGAACCGCGGCTGCTGCGCCACGACTGTGGTTGTCACATAAACGCAGTCGATCGCACGTCTCATCCACCAAAAGTAACTATTCTAATGCCTGGTTTCCTTTTTATAATCAGTCTGGGTCTTTCATTAACTCTATATATCTTGTTGGGAAAATATAATTAAACCCGAAATCTCCTCCCAACCCAGGAAAACTACCCACAAAGGTAACAGTTCCGTTATTAAATAAGTATTAAGCCAGAAGGCAAGCTCGTCACAAGCATTTGCTCAGAGACTGCAAGACAGAAAGAAAAGGTGCCCTTTTATGTAGCCCAGCAGATACAACTCCTTGCACACCATGTGTCCCAAGTTCACCCTAAATGTACCTGGTCATTGGGTGACCGTCTGTGTTAGCTGATTGACTTTATCCAAGAAAATTAACTTCTCCTATCTTTATGACAAGAGGAAATTTGGCTACTCAAAGTAAGACACCCACCAAGTTAGGTCCCTCCTGTCCCACAGACACTGGGAGATGAAGACACTACCTGCCTGGATTGCATTTCAAAGAGATGGTTCCCAAGTCTTGAGAAAGACTTTCCTGGGTCATCAAGCTGGCAAGACTTATGCATTTATTTTTTTAAAGATTTACACATATTTCAAAGAGAGGAAGAACATACAAATTTTCTAAAGTAAATGTTCTAAGAAAAAAAAAGGGGGTTCTCTATTCTTATTTTCGGCAGGGAGTATTAAACCTCTTATTTTTAATCTGTATCTGCCCTTAGAAACCGCATAGAATGTTATATGTTATAATTCCAGGTTGAATTGAATTACTCTGGCATTTGCAGCAATGTAGCTCTTTAAAAATACTTATTTTTAAAGATAACTTGAAGTTTTATGATTTTTGTAACTGGAAAAAAGTTCCTTCATCAAGAGGTAGATATCTTCCCCACCCCCATATCAAAGCTAAAAAAACAAACACTGAAAATTCTAATTTTTACAGAAATAGGGCAGCCAGTGTGCTTTGGAAATCACGTTTCTATTTCCAATGTGGAGCCATTTCCCTGATAGTCTAAACACACATGCGTTTTGTAAGGTATCACCAATTGCTGTCAATCACCAGGGTTAGCCTTATTTAATGGACTTGCCTCCTTGGCTGTCTTTCTCTTACCTGATTGAGTGGTTAGAATTCCTTATTTTTCTTTGATCCAATGTGTCAAACTCTGAATATTTCTTGTTGTTAATGTGTGTGTGTGTCTGTTTTAGTTTGTTAATCTTTTTTCTATTTTAGGTTAAATATAAGGAAGTGGTTTTAAATATGTAATTTTTACTATTTTATCCACATTGTAAGCTCTGCTATCAGCTTTTAAAAATAAACATTTTCTTAGGTTTTTGTGGTACATTGTTCGATGGCTGCCAACAATCCCTTCCATCGCCGGACACTCCTGCCACTCGATCCATTAAGAGTGGAGCCTCTTTCCTCTCGTTTGAGTCTGGCTGGCCTTGTGATGTGCTCTGACCAACAAGACAGGGGAGAGGACTCTGTGCCTAAACACAGAGATGTGTCAGCCTGTCCTTCCCCTCTCCGGGAAGCCAGCTGCTCTGCACACTTGGATATCCTGCCTGGGGCGCTGAGCCCTGGTGGATGAGCCACCATGTGGAAAGAGAGGTCACAGGAGGAAAATGACACCTGAGGGACCTGAGTCCAGGACTCCATGAAAAGAGAGAGGGCCATATAACACATGGCCATGCCGGCAGGGGGCCCAAGGTGAGGTTCTAGCATGTGACAGAGGTCATCTGAAGTCCTTAATCCCAGTGCGGTTGTCCCCGGCTAAGACCTCATGAAACAGAGGAGCCATCCCCACTGAGCCCTGCCTGAATTCCTGGCCCACAGGAGCAAAAGTATTTTTTAACCATTTTTTAGTGGTTATAAAGTATTATTTTTAACCACCACATCTTAAGGTGATTTATTATGCAGGAGAAACGCACTGAAACAGTTGAGCTCACACAATATGAAATAGAGATAAGAGCTGGTGATCATCTAATGAGTTGGGCTTCAACAAACCACCACCAGCAATTACATGTCAATGTTACAGAAAATGTCCTGTTCATAAGACACTTTAATAAATATTTTACATGTTCTACTTCAGAATTCCTTATAAATCCACAGAAGATATACTATTTAGGTCATTAGATGGCTAAAAACATTGAGGCATCTAGAGGTGAAATTACTTGCACAAAGACACACTAAGCCAGGGAACGAGGGCTTGGCCATGAGCTTGTGAGCTGAACCAGTGTTCTTTCAAACAAAATCGGTTTTTAAAACTTCCCAGGCACTAAACTACTTGCTATGTAACCATACTGACCATATGTACCAAATAAAGTATTTATTCATTCAATTCAACAAATATTTGGGGACTATTCTTGCACAAGGCACCATTCTAAGTGCTAGAGAGAGAAAGCCAAGGAGACCAAGCCCTGCCTCACAAGGCTCTCATTTTAGTGACGTTAGCAGATATCCAGCAAAGAGGGACATTGCAGGCCGGGCGGGGTGAGGTGCCACTGAGCTACGGAGAGCAAGCAAATGGGGACAGGAACCCAGGGGATGCAGAGGAAATGCTGTTCCAGGGAAGGAGGGCCTCTCTACAGTTACCTTTGAGAAGAGGCAGAAAGAAGAGGCTGAGTTTTGTGAAAACCTGGGGGAAGGCTTCCCATCGGAGGAAAGAAGCGTGGAGGCCTTCGGATGGGGCATGTTGGGGAACAGAAGAGAGGTCCAGGCGGCGGAGCAGCCAGGGTGGGGACGGTCGGAGGAACGGTGTGCAGGATCCCAGCCCCCCAAGCCCGTCATCGGCGGTACAGTCCCATCGTTTCGGATGGGTGGAGTGTGGGATGGCTTCTAGCAAAGGACCTAGCACAGGCTAGGAGGGCCACTGCCGGGATTAGTTCCTTTACACAGCAGAGGCGGGGGAAGCTCTCCCATGATTAAGCCGCACAGTGCGACCCGGCCAAGGACACTGGAGTGGGGACTCACCTCTCTGACCGTGAAGAAGTGGCTGCCGTGTTGCGGGAGGACCACACGGGAAAGACCCGTGGACGACCCCTTGGAGCTGAGCGCAGCCAAGAGCCAGTAAGAAAACAGGAGACTCAGCCCTACAAACACAGAGAGGCCAATTCTGCCATTAACACTAGGGAACGGGCAAGTGGCTTTTTCCCGACAAGCCCCCAGAGGCAACGCAGCCTGGCTGACCCCTGGCTGCGGCCGGTGAGACCCTGAGCATAGGGCCCCTAACCCGCGAAAGCTGAGATCGCACGCGTGCAGTTTTGAACGGACTAAGTGTGTGGTCGTTTGTTGTGCAACCGTAGAAAATAAATCCGGAAGGCAAGGAGCCTGTGGTGGCGATGTGGTGGGTGGGAGGAGGGGCCCGTGCCCTTAAGACCTGTAAGTCACAGTTTAAGATCTTTATGACGCCACTGTCCCCTGTCTTGACTGTGATGTCTATGGATTCTATCGATGTCAAGTGCCTGGATGTGACGTTGAACTACAGTTATGCAGTATGTTACCTTTGGGGGAACCTGGGGGGTCTGTATATGAAACCTCCTGCAGTTTCTTACATCTGCATCTGAATCTACAATGATCTCAAAACAAAAACTTTTAAAAATAATAAATGTTGTCAAGGGGAAAGAAGGGAGAATAGAGAAAATTTGATGGGTGAGTTGGTCAGAGGGAAAACTACCCCAAGTAAAATGAAAAACCATACAGTTTTTTAAACAAGGGAGTGACCTATGTTGGTATTTGTTTCATGAAATATCTTGGATTTATTTGTTCCCCTCTCCATTATTGTTTTCCCCTGTAAAGACCCTGAAGATTATTTTCCCTCACCAAAAAATAAATAAAATAAAATCTAATAGCTACCTAACCATCCATTTCAACTTTTCTTAAATTATTCTATATTTTTCTTATTTTTCCAATTGCAATATAAATTTGAGGGGTTTTTTGTTTTATCTGTGATTCTGTAGTATCTTCCATTGCCTCTGGAGTCCCCGGGCCCCTCAGGAACCCGGACGGGCTGGCCCTGACCTCCTGCGCGACTGGAGAGCACACTGGTAGCTTTGAGATCTCCAGATGACGTTTCGAGAATGAAACCGAACAAAGCTCACCTTCCATGTCTGCCCCAGCTTCCACTTTCACTGAACGGCTCAGTCTCGGCCTGTCGCAGGGTGTGAGGAGAACATCAGGAAAAGCAGGAACGATCTTCCCGCGGGTACTGCCTCGGCCCTTCATTTACAGGTGTGTGTCCTGGGGTCCCCTTCTGTCCTCCCCTTACGGGCTTGTCCCCCTTGACTTGGGCCCTTCCATTTCCAGCCTGGGTAATTTGGAAAATTCCTTTGTTCAGTCTATGATTTCTACATGTGGACTCAAAGAGCTTGGGGAGAATACGGGAAGCACTGGAAGATAAAGGGATTTTGTTTTAATATTAGTTAAATCTCTGTTCAATAGGGAAAGAGCAGTGTACAGGAGAGCGACTGGGAGGACACATGAAGCCCAGAGCAGCTCTGACGTTACACCTGCAACAGCCCCGCTCGTTTCCCGCAAATTTCACACAGCGCAGCGCAGCTCAGCCCTTTACAGCGTTGCCCCCCCGCGCTGTTCTCGCCGCCCAGGCTCCGAATCCCTGTTGGGAGGAATTGGTCATTTGTCTTCCTCCCGGTCGCCTTTCTTCCTTTCCGCACCCTGTGCGTGCATTTTTACAACCTGCACGCGAACCAAAGTTCTCCCCACAGTTGTGCCATCTTCTTCCCGGGGCCTTCTTCCTTCCTCCGTGCGATCGTCTGAGATTTGCACGGCCGCTTGTGCCATTAGCACTTCTGCTGCCTTTCTGAACATCCCTCTGAGTTTCCCACGCCTGAAATTTCCGCAGCCTTCCTCCTTAAAGCCTAAAGAACCTGTCCAATGAATGCCACCCCCGAGATATTCCGAATTTTATAAACGACGTGGTCGGTTTATCCACAGTCTCCTGTCACAGGCACTTTGTGAACGAAATTCTCCTTGCTGGTCAAATTAGGCCAGAAATATTAGTTCCTGTAATCGCTTCCTTTAGCCTTCGGGGCAGGAAAATGTCTGGAAGACCAGGCAAGGACTTTTCGGTTGTCTTGCTTGTGTGGAAGACTTCCAGAAGATGAAGAGGTCATTGAGGTCTCTACATCACTTCTGTAGTTTAAATTACAACAGTTTTGTGATGGTGTAATCACCAACTAATTTCCTTAGTATAGGGAGCCATAGTGTTGGCCACATCCAAATTACCTTTGCTATTTTTTCTCTTTATCTCACTTAAGTAACACTCTCCCACCTCCATCCATATTAAGGTTTATAGATTTCTCTGCACAGTTGTACATTTTTATAGTGTAAAGGGAGGTTTACCATCACTCCTGATTACATGATTTTGAAGTTTGGGGAGTCTTGTTGAATATACAGAACCCAGAGTGGTAGCTGACACAGAGCAGGTGCTCATTAAATATTTGTGGATGATTTTTATCACTAGGAATTATCTAGCATCTGTCCTCCTGCCTATCTCCCTGTGTTTCATATCGTCATCAATCAGCAGTGATGTGCCTCGCTCACCCTTCCTGAAGACTGGGTTACGGTGGGAGACGGGACAGCTGAAGACTGAAGTCCCTGTAAAAGATGCTGTCACTGTCCAGCCTTGAACTCATTATTTGCACCAAGCTTTTGAAGCCGTCAGAGCAGAGCACACACTCTGGGTAGAGGACACACAGAAACAGCAGCAGGACATGGCCATGATTTCAAAGAAGGAGCCCGAGAATGAGAGGCCTTCACCTCTCTGTTTAACTGGAAGGCGGACAGGATGACAGTGCTCCCAGATAGACAGGGGTGGTCAGCGACGTGGCTTGATGTAGCATGAAAAGACTAGGAATTTATTTTATAAAACCATATTTTCCTCCAGGTATCAGGCACAGCTGGCCAAATAAACAAAATCTGCAGCTTGTGATTCACATGAACTCCTCTGTTAGGTAAAGGGTTCCCAAACGTTCCAACCATGGGTGCTTTCATTGACTCTAGAGAGAATTCAGATTTCAGTAGGTGAATTGTTACCCTGAATGGCAATAGCAGAGTATCTGTGGGTTAGTAATCAAGAATAATGAATGAATTCTGTAAAAAGTGTTAGCACTTCTAAAACATTGGACAATTTTAGACTTTGGTTCTGCAGAAATGGAGATACATGTTTCAAAGTAACCCTCAAAATACCCACTTTTCACCATGAAAATGAAAACAAAAGATCACTCATAGTAGGTGCTTTATCTGAAGTTAATTATGAGCTCCAAAAATATATGCTATGGTGTTTGTTCCTATGCCATCTGTTATATCATTTGATGACTTCTGTTAATATTCCATGTGAAAAATGCCTGGAAGAATTTACTTTCTTTGAGAATATGGTATGTTTCTCATGAAGAGTGAAATTTGTATTAGTGGTTGTGTTGTCCTTTTAGCCTTAATGACTACAAATCACAGAGCTAAATATATTACTCAGGTTGAGTAAACTTCTAGAACTCTGCGGTGTGTCCCTGTGAATCCCTGGTTTTCCATTCTAATTTATATTTTCCCAGGCACTTGACCACAACTTATTCTTTATACATTTAATTTTGTGGCATAGTCTATACTATTTAAAACCTGTTCTAAAATGAGACACGGTATAAGGACATAAGGGAAGAAAAAAGAGGTAGAAAAAGTGCAAGCAATAAGCACATAAGGCAAGCTGTAGATAATTTAAGAAAACTAGTTAATCAAATAGGTGGACTTCACGGCTGTGAGGAGAAGTTCAATATCACAATAATCAACACCTACAAAAAATGTCCCACTATTTCCATTATTCTGTTCATCAGGATATCCAGGAACTAAAACTGCACTTACAAAAGGTAATCAGAAAAAGCCACTAGCATGTAAAGGATTTGCACTGGTAACATATTTCTACGGTTCCATCCGGAAGAGTTGCGAATGCAGTTACAAAAATAAAATCCTAGAACTAGTAACTGCCTGTTGACACCAGGAATAAAGCACCGATGGCCCACTGTTTCCAGGTTTCTTCGCGAGTCCCCTTTTGTAGCTTAGTCGCCCTTGCATTGGGAATTTAAAGATTCTAAACATTCGGTAAGAAATTACTTTAGAAGTTTACCCTGGCTTTCGTTTATTCCAAATCAACTCCAAAGGGGCATCTATCACTCCAATTAAAGACAGGTCTGTGGAGATATAAGAAACATAAATCCAAACATGTCCCCTCGACTCAAGCGATGGATCTAAAGGTGGGAAAAAGATGTAGCCACACAACAGTGGGCGTGAAATGACTAAGACAGAGGCCGGTGAAGAGCTGCTGCCACAGGGAATTCCTGGTGTCGCCGAGACGCGCAGGCGGGTCGTCTTCAACACAGAGCTTCCAGAAAGGGGCCCTCCCTCACCGAGAGCAGCTGCGCCCACCGCTGGGGAGAGTTACGCTCATCTCAGGGTGACAGGGGCTTTTTCGGTTCAGTCATTCAGCAAGTTTCTCAGCATCTTCACAAAACCCAAGTAAAAAGCTGACCCCAACATTGCCACACGCAGATAGCTAAATGATTATATTCTATATGACTGTTACGGTCAAGAATGGTAGCCAGCTGGAAATTCAATAATACATTTTCAGTATGCAGTAACCACACCATTGTTCACCTTAATTTCACAAAATATAAAGTCAAACCGTGACGCTCACTATTTTAACTGCAGTGTAACTTAACATGAGCCACAGGCGAATGCTCACCCTGCCGCATAAGGACAATTTCTTAGCAGACTCCTTGTATGTAGTAGACAAAATTAATTTTGAATAAACTAATGATTGATTACTCTTAGTATTATATTAGTTATAGTGATATACCTACCAAATTTAAATCATTGGTTCTTGCTTACTTGTATGGCATTTGTTTAAAAAAGCAGAGAACAAAGATGGGAAGAAAACCAACATTTATTCCCACTTTTTCCACCCAGCACTTTGCTGGATGTTTTACATGCGCTGTTTCGGTTTTATGGAATATTTGGTCCCATGACTCTGCCCTCAGCATGGCAGCAGGTATCATTATGAAGCTAAAAGAAGCGTAATTAACCTTTTTGAAGTGAAAGAAATGACTAAATAAATGGCACAATTTAAGAAGCAGAGAGGAAGGAGCCTATATCTTCCTAACTCTATTGTTTTATTTCTTCTTAAAAGAAACCTCCTTTATCCCGAGGAGAATTCTACCCGTTGCTACCTAACCGTTCTAGCTAAGAGACACTTGTATAATGTAGAGATGGAAAAAGACAGAAAATAATGTAAAATCAAAAACCTACGAAGGCTCTTCCTATAGGCATTAGCCCCGTGTTGGCTACGGCTCCCATTGCAAGTGTCACAGACTGGGCGGCTAAACACAGTTCATTCCCTCGGTTCTGGAGGCTAGAAGTCTGCCATACAGGTGTCGGCAGGGTTCGTTTCTGGGAGGCCTCTGTCCGTGACTTAGAGGTGGCCGTCTTCTCCCTGTATCGCCACATCATTTCCCTCTGCATGTGTCAGTGTCTGAAATGCCTCTTATGAGGACACTCATTCACACTGGATTATAGCCCAACGTACTGACCGCCCTTTACCTTCATTACACTTTAAAGACCCTGTGTCCCAACACTGTCACAGTCTAAGGTACTGGGGTTAGGAGTCAATATATGGGGGAGGGGGCAATTCAGCCCATAACACCCAGCAAAATAACACACAAATCAAAACAAAACAAAAACACTAAGAATTTTGTAGTAAAAATTATGATTACAATTTCTTCCTGTTACCTCTAGCTTTCCAATTAAAAATCAATGGAAGGAATGTATTGAACAAAGTTGCCCAAAGCCCATCTGACAAGCTTAATAAGCTCTTTAACCTCATGTGTTTAGGGGTGGGTCCTGTCCATCACAAAATTAGACAACTCTTCCACAGAGCTGATCCACACTGAAAAACTTTGACAGTAACACACACAAGGGTTTTGCTTTCATATTTATTTTTGCTTTGTTGCTTTGTTTGTTTTGGTTTTGCTCTTTTGGGGGACAAAGTTATTATTTGGATGAATCTTTTCCTGCATTGCTTTAAAAGAGAAGAGAGAAGTGATATATTTATTGTCTTGATCACATCTGAAATTTACTTTTTTATTTTTATTTTTTTACTTAAAATATTACAAATGTTCCTTTATCTCCCCGATGATCCCTTCCACCCCATCCCACCTCCCTCCCCAGTACCCCTCCCTACCATTGTCCCTGTCCTTGGGTTGTGCGTATATGCACATAAATTCTTTGGTTACTCTCTCCCCCTCCACCCACCCGCCCTCCTCCCTCCCTCTGACATTCGTCAGTCTCATCTATGCTTCCATGTCATTGAATCTATTCTGTTCATCAGTTTACTAAGTTCTTTAGATTCCACGTATAAGCGAGATCATGTGATGTTTGTCTTTCTCTGCCTGGCTTGTTTCACTCAGCATAATACTCTCCAGGTCCCTCCACGCTGTCCCACAGGGTAAGGGACCCTTCCTCTTTACAGCTGCGTAGTATCCATGGTGTGAATGTCCCACAGCTTTTTATCCACTCATCTCCTGAGGGGCACTTGGGCTGTTTCCAGATCTCAGCTATTGTAAACTGTGCTGCTATGAACATCGGGGTACATATATCCTTTCTGATGAATGTTTCAGGATTCTTAGGATACATTCCTAGGAGTGGAATCATGGGATCAAGTGTACAAAGAACTCATACTACTCAGCAAGAGGAAGACAAACAACCCAATTAAAAAATGGGCAAAGGACCTGAGTAGACACTTCTCCAAAGAGGACATACAGATGGACAAGAGACACATGAGAAAATGCTCAACGTGGCTAAACATCAGAGAGATGAAAATTAAAACCACAATGAGGTGTCACTTCACAACTGTCAGAATGGCTCCATCAACAAGTCAACGAACTACAAGTGCTGGCGAGGGCGTGGAGAAAGGGGAACCTAGTGCCCTGCTGGGGGGAATGCAGACTGGGGCAGCCACTGGGGAAAACAGTGTGGAGGTTCCTCAAAAAATTAAAAATGAACTTTATTTTTAAAATGCCAAGGTTAGTCTTTGTGTTTTCCTAGTTATTTGATTTCTGCCTCTTTGTAGATGGTGAGGCTCACTGTAATTGTACTGAAGATGTAGGTGAAGGACCTAAGTGACAGGAAAACACTGAAGGAAATATGCTACTGGGTAGGAAATGAGATATTCTCTAAAAAACAATCAGCCCACCAGGAATGTTCTGTGCGAACAAAGCAGTTAGTTCATGCTTTCTATAAGATCATTTACGGATTATTTTAAAAATGGGTCTTGCAATTTCAGTTTTGAAAGAGACTTCCTCTAAACTGTAAAAGCACAACCTTACTCAAAATTGTACTAAATGATGGCTTCTTATCTCAAAGAATAATCATTTCTTCTCAAGTCATATCATTGCTAAGTACAAAACTAAATGATTATCTATAATTTGTAACTTTCCAAGATGTATCATTAAAGAAATTAGAGGCAATTACATCTACAGTGTGTCAGAACCCCTAAAACATGTAAAGCTACCTTCAGACATTTTTCAAATACATGAAAAAAAATTGACTAAAATTGAGCTTTGAATGGCAAGTGACTTTCATCATTTATGTTTTTGTAGCCTATATGCAATAATAAAACATTATTTTATTACTTTCTAGGGGAAACATCATAGTTATGCCTCCCAAAATTGAATATTCTTACTACCACCTTTTGGATTAGTATCATATATCCAGAGGTGCTTAAAGGAGACGCTTAATGAAGCTGTGGGGAGTGACAGTGTAGCCTCCGAGCTGCGGGGAGGATTACTAGAGACCGGCACATTCACATCGGTTGTGTGGGGGGGGCTTTGGATCAAATATGTACATTTACAGAGGCCTTTGAAATCTCCGGGGGGGAATAAGTAGTAAGAGAGTCTTCTGGCTCTGAAGTACTTTAGGAATGTTTAAAATTTTAGAAATTTAGTAAATAGGACAATTTATATGAAGCTAAATTTATGCCAAGTGGAGATATTAGTGTATTTACAGGCAAGTTATTTCAAGGAATCCTCCTAACTCCCAAGACCTTTGCCTGCAGCTCAGAAGGCTTAACATCAGATAGAAGTGCAAGGGAAGGAAACACATGTTTTATCAATGTGTCTCCATCTAAAATCCCATTAGTAGCAGGATAAATAAGTAAATGATGAACTATCTTGCAGCAATGAGAATGATCTACAGCTACACACAATGACTGAACAGACTCACGAGTATAATACTGGACAAAGAAAAAGCCAATATAGCTCGTATGCTCATTCTGTTTCTATAATTTCAGAAGTAGGCAAAATTAACCCCTAGTGATATAAGTCCGGATAGTAGGAGTTGCCTGGTGTGTGGAGGGGGGAAGGTAATCAAAGGGGCCACCAGAGGTCTCCTGGGTTATTGGATGGAAATGGTCTATTTCTGCAGGTAGTGTTTACACTAGTGCATGTACTTTGTGAAAATCCATTGAGCTTTACGCTTACGGCATATGCCCCTTTATGTGTTATTATAACCGGTACGTGTTTAACAACTCGCTCTCCTCTGGCTGGGCAGGAGTTGCGGAGCGGGGAGGTGCCTGAGCTACAGCCTGGTCTGTTTGAAGTCGCCTCTGCGACATCCCTGAGCACAGAGTTGGGGAGACTCAGGCACAACCTGCCCTGGCGGCAGCCCCAGCACCCCAGGGTGCGGGTTCCGGTGGCAGCCCAGAGGGGAAATGCCAGCACCCCTTCAGCTCCGCCTCCCTGTCCCCTGTCCCTCCCTCTTCCCCCTTCTCTCTCCAGAGCGGGATCTCCTCCTAAGGAGGCCACCCTGAGCGCGCTCAGGCCATGAAAGCGCCCTTGCCCCGTGCACTGCGTGGGGGCTGCGCTCGTCCCCCGCAAGGCCCAGGGTCTTCGTGTGTCCTGCACACTCAGGCCCCCTTGGGGGTCAGCCCCTTGGGAGCACCACGGCAACCGTCTTCCCTGGGGACATTCAGGGCGTAAGTTCTTATAATACATCAGTCGATTCACCAACAATTAAAACAGTTGTTGTATGAAACTAGGTGTCATTAAATATTAATTAAATAGAAGCATATAATCTAACCTGAAAAAACAATAGGATGCTAAATTTCTGACAACATATGATTGGCAAAAATGTCCAAGACAATTTGACTGTTTCCAGAGACAAATGCAAGAGCTTTGTTAGGAAAACACTAGAGAGCAAAGCTTATTTTTGCTTTTTTCAGAACAGAGGGCATTGTCAGGAAAATCTCTAATGTTTTCCGAGTGTAAAAAGCACTTATTCTGTTCTCTGATACCTGAAGAGTTGTTTTCTAAGTGAGACAAGCTCTCTTTGTGAATTATATATCAAAAGTTAAAATCCACATGTCTTTGCAGGGCTGAATGAGTGAGGGATTTGCCACTAGGTGAAGGCAAACCTGTCTCTGCTCGTTTCATTTTCTCAAATCTTCACGAGTTTCAGGCTCTAGTCCTTAGATCTGCTGCCAACATAACCGACTAGTCAGGACACTTCTATTTTTAAAACCCTGTCTCGCAGCAGCTTTCATCCACCAGAATCGGTCCCACCTCTTTGGCGTCATCCTCTGAACAAATAAAGCCACAGCTTTTCTGAGTGGTGCTCAGAGCACACCTTTGCCTGTCGGCACTGTATCCATCACATACCACGCAAGAGCTTTTCTAATTTTCAAGTGGTTTTAAAGCATTTTTAAAATTTCCTGTTTACCTACAATATAAAGAAAGGGAATTGAGACTGGTCATTGTATATGTATTACCATCGCTAGGGGGAAGAAATCCTACTGTAATACATACATGTTAGGCCCCTACGGGCGACTTCTAACCCTCTTTGACTGTCTAGTCACTCCCACGGAAGGACCTCATTCTGTGTGAAGACGTTAGCTGGGTAAAAAGGCAATATTGAACATGCCTGGGAGATAGGACTCATTTGCATTTATTAAGCCTCTTTCCACTAGAAGCGACCACGTGGGGTCAGTATTGTTGGCTGTGCCACTCTGCGCATGTGTTTAAGAAGCTCCATCCATGCAAATGGAAGACGGCACCGTATCTTTTTGACCCGGGGTCCTGCGGTTGTCACCTGCGAATGGGCACTAACTCAGCGAGGCCTGGGCGGGCGGAAGGGACCGAGGGCACAGAGTGAAGGGGCACTTACTCTGGGGGTCTTGCCGTGCGGGGCCCTGCTCCTGGCTCTGTCACTCAGCACAGGAGCAGGGAGCTTCATACGAGATTGGCTACTGCCTGCGACACCCGTCAGGGCGGGCTGGGGCCACACGTCAGTCCAGCGTCCCTCAAATATGCCGCATGTCCCAGGAGGCGTGTTACAAGCAGCGAGGGAAAACCTCACAGCCGCAGGGACAGTCTCAACACGTCACTGCGCTTTGCTGTGAGGTGGAAAACGGCTTCATCCACAGCGTTTCCAACAACCGCCACCTGCGTTGCACGTCTGGCTGAGGTTTACTGAGCTTTCGGTCATCATTCGCAGCTCCTCTGGCACCTCTGGACGTGGCCTTGAATGCCAGCGGTCACTCAGGACAGGAAACAAATGTCAGGGACAGACCCTCGGCTCCTTAGAGTGGCCCAGCTTCTGATCGGGCAGAAGCAGGTGCCCCGGCCATCCCTATTCTGTCCGGTCATCCGCGGTGAGTTCCCCTCTCCCTGTACCCACCCCCACCCATCCTTCCATCAACCATCAACTCGGCAAACGTCCGTGGCGAAGCCAGCGCCTAGGAGCCAGGCCCAGCGCGACGGGGGCTGGGAGCGCAGCACCCCGTCTTCTACCCTGACGACCGCCACTGTGAGATGAACAAGGGCGACAGGCTCTACTAGGCAGAAGCGGTGGCCTGGCCTCCCTCCCGGCGCTGTGGACAGCGTGGCAGCCACGGCACGCCAGAGGGTGGATGGCTGTAGAAAGTTCGTGAACGCTGGTCTTAGCTCCTGCACTGCTCCGCTAGCTCCACGGCCTGCGTCCCCTGGACAGAACGGCTCCCCCTTCACCAGACAGGATGGAGTTGGTTTGTTTTGTCTGCCTTCAGAGTCTCCCTGCAAAAACCGTTCGGGCTGCGAGTCTGTTTAGGCCACGGGCCCGCTCGTAGCTGCCGGCGGCTAAATAAGTCTCCAAACACTGCATTTGGTCTCTGTGTGAATTAGTCTCGCGTGACCCGGGGGTAACAGCCTGAGTGTGGGACAGGGACTGATGGTGTTCCTGGGATGCTAGGAGACTGGCTCACCCATCCCACCAAATGTCCAGAGTTGTGTGGACCTTTATATCCAATCAGGGGTCCCCTTTAGTTCTACAAAAGTAAAAAAACACACAAAAAAGCAGGTTATGTTAAAAATGATAGTGGTTCTGCAAGTTCTGATTAATATAGGAGCATCTCTCTTAATAATGTCGGAGCAAATATCTTCTCTTTATTTCAAAGATTTCCAATCAGCGTAAGATTGGTGCTTAGACTGAGGAAAACCTTTTGTTTAAGTGAGTATATTATATGGAAAAATAGTTATTTATCAAATAGTATATTCCATTGATTACGTCTGCTCTAGATTAAAAACATATCACAAAGTACATTTTTCTTAGAACATCTGGACAAAAGCCTGAAGACAGACAAAAATGAAGCAAGTAAACTCTAAGCCAGGGAAAGACGAAGCGCTCGTGGTGGTGATGATCCTGAGGACAAGTGAAACAATTGGGTTTCTCTGACTTTTAGAAGCAAACAGACAAAAGCGTCAAGGTGAAAGCGCGCGAAGCTTAAGCAGGAAGTGAAACTGCTCTTCTGCCCTGTGCCGAATTTACCTTGTTACATATCGCTGTTCTTGAAACTGAACATAGTGCTCCCAGACGTAATTTTTGCTCATATAATATTGTACTAAATGCAGTCTGTCTAGTGCCACCTGCGGGAGGAATGTTGTGAAAGTCATTGAAAAAAAACTCATTTTGCTTTATCCGATTTTATTTAGGTGGATCTCTTGCTATATAAAGCTGGTGCTAACTTTATAGAAGTCTTTATTTTGTGAGGGTCATCTTTTTGAGGGACTAGGATACAATATTAGTATAGACTAAGATCAGATGGTTGTTTCATTAAACAAACAAACCATAATGATAAATAATTATACCACTAAAACATTCCTGGCATTTTAAATTAGTGAAATAAGCTAAAGTATTTAGTGTAATTTAAGTAAAGAATGAACTATAATCACATTTGGTAAACCTTGAAGTTTAAGAAACAATCCTAAACATTTTTGTTCAAATAATTGCTCAGTACCATGAGTACATCTGTCAATTACTTGCTAATTTACTGAAATGGGACTATGTAGCCATGCCATCTGTCACCATTCCCAAAGCCAGCTGGTCCCTTAGTGCTAAATGCAAATTGACCTGTTCCTTCCACTAGTAAATTTCATGTGTTTGAGGTAATTTTTCCAGATTGTCACGCTTTTATACTCACCACACACCTGGACATATTTTTGCCATTGCAGTGGTGGTGTCAATAAACATCAAATTTTATATCATTCAATTACCGTCCCCCTCTTCACTCTCAACACACCTTTAATATAGATCCATCTGACCCTTAGAATTTAGCCATATTATACTATTTAATAGTCAGACTAACTCTCCTTTACTTATAAATTTAACCCAGATTAGTAGAAATATTTCTTAACTACCCAAGTCGTGCACTCGTACAGTTGAAAATCTATTAGGGATAAAACAACAGAAGTATGGAAACTCTTCAGTGGCTTTTCCACTGAAGTTCTGAGTATTTATTTAAGGTCTGAAATAAAGGGCTGTTCCAAGCTCAACATGTAGACATGACTTTATTCCTTCACTAAAATATGGGATTCTGCACTAATTATTCTCATTAAAGCTACTGATCATCTTGACTGTAGCTTCCCTGGGGCCTCAGCGGGAAATTAAAGGCTGGCATTTCTCAGGTTGCCTAATGACAAAGAGAACCGTGCTATAGAGTAATTTGGATGCTCTCCGCCCCTTACAGGCCATTGTTTTCTCAGGTGGTTTTAAGGCTCCACACAACACACGAGCTGACCACCACTCCCTGCTGGCTTTACAGTGCTGGAGCAAGAGCCAGGCGCCTCAGGCCGGCGGATGCCCGCTGTGCGGCCCAGGGCCCTCCTCGGACGGAGACGCTCATTCCTCCCACTGCTGTGAATGCTGGTGGCCAGCAGCTCCCTGCCCAGTGTCTCTCCAGAAACTGGCCTCAGCCAAAGAGAGTAGACGGGCCCAAGGTTAAGTCCCTCCCAGGGCGGCCTGTATTCAACGACTGGTGACAGAGGAGGCGAGAAGCCTGGCTCCTTACCTCAAGATACAAAACCCTGGAGGAGCCACCCAGATACAGAGCTTCCTGAGGACTGTCTGAGCCACGAAGCAACTGCTCACTCCTCACGCGCTTCCCCAGCTCAGTATTGCTGCGACCGCCTTTCCTAACTGTTCCTGAGACGATCCAAAAACAAGCCTCCCGCTGGTACAGCTCAGAGTCTCAGGGTCTGTTTCCTGGGGAGCCTGTCCTCTGGCTCTAGTGTCCCTGACTTCAGTGACGTTCGCTGGAAGTGACATAACATCTCATGATCTACCTGGAAAGGGCTTCGCGGTTAACGGAAGGAGCTAGAAGGAAAGAACGGGGTGACCTAGGTGCCACAGTCTGGTCCACTGGGGACATCAGTCACATTGTCAGTTGTCAGCAGGGATTTTTCAGAAGCATCCACAGAAACTTGTTTTCTCAAAACAGAGGATGACATTTCTAAGGAATGTAGCAATACCGCAGAACCACCGAAAATGAAGAGGGGGAATTTTGCAGCGGCATTTAATTCACTATGGTGCATGCATTTCTTCTGAATAATGATTTGTCAGAGAAACACTTCATCATTTACACAAAGGGAAAAAGAAATGCCATATGTAGTATATTAATGAAACAATCTAACTTAGCTACATGGAAATGCACAATGCACACAACCTGGACTCCACAGTGAGGTAAGGTAAAGGTAATGAGAGTTAAGCTAAATCTAAATTCACTCCATGACAATCTGGTCTCCGCCAAGGCTGCTGAAATATTAGATCATTGTTGTACTTGCTGAAATGGCAAAGAAAAAGAGCCGATTTATTAGAAATTCCATTTAAAGAACCCTGGATTCTGGGACAGGTCAGCACCTGCCTCCTCACAATTTGGGAATCCCTAAGGAGGCAGCTCATTTATGCCACCTAAGCATTGCTCCGGCCAGAGATTATGCAACTGCAGTTTGTTATATAAATGAGGTCCATCTAGCCCAGGACAAACATACTTACAGATGTTTCACTGACTTTAGTCAGTGGGAAAGCAAGAGCTCCCCATTAATAAATCAGAAACTGATAAATCAGCACTACATGTGTCCAAAATTTGTTTACTCAGATCAAACACACACAAAAGAATCATTGCAGTTTTGCTCTTCTAAGGCGTATGGAAAAGCTCCCTCTCCATCAGAGCCTGCGATTAATCGCCAACAGCTGTGCCTTATCAGCTCCGTCTACGAACCAGAAGACATCGCCTCTGGGAGCCCAGTTCTTAATCACGCTGACGGTCTGGGCTGTACTGACAGGTGCATGTGTGCTGCTAAGCAAATAGAATAATCGAGTTCACATCCTACAGCTGAACTTGCCTTGCTTTCATTCTTACCGGTAGTAAAGAAAAAATATAGAGATTTATGAAAAGCATTGGCACTTGAATTCATTCTATAAATACGAGCAGTTACATTTTATTTGTAATATATCCATTCTATGTATGTGTGTAGCAACCTCAGATCTACCGATACTGAAGTGACGTAAAGGCCTGTAACTTGTCCTTGATGTTTTTTCTTAGATCGAATTAGAGAGAGCAATCAGAGAACTTATTCTTGAGCCAACAGATGGCTACGTTAATGTTGTGGCCATAATGACAACCAGGAAAGAAACTAGGATTGGGGACAAATAAATCTATATTACTAAAGAAGGGCTATAAAACACAGACCACTGAAAATCAAACTTTGTGACTAGACAGAATTCATCCAGTAATAATGACAGCAAATTTTGTGGATAATTATCAGATCATAGGATCCCACTAATAGCCCTAATTTTCAGACTTTACTTTTTTTTTTAGGGCATTGCCTTTGGAAGATCATGATTTACAAGTAATTCATTCAAGAGGGATTATTTGCAGCCCCTGCGTGCCTAGCATTATGTTGTTGTGGGGGATATGAAAGCGATTAAGATGAAATCTTGCCCTCAAGGAGTTTTGTCTGGAGGAGGAAAGATAAGTCAAGAAATAATGACAATAAAATAAGAACAAATACTATAACAAAGGCACAGATTGCTATGATAGCACCAACAAGGGGAAATGAATCCTGCCCAGGTCAAGGGAAGGTGTGGCTGGGTTAAGGCATGTGAAAGGGAGACTAAGTAGAATTTACAGATGGTCAAGATAGGAGGGGGATTCCAGAAAAAGGAGTGCATGGGACTAGATCACGGAGGCATGGAGTGTATGGCAAATTCTAGAATTAACCAGGGGAAAGTGAGTGAGAGGTGAGGCTGGAAAGGTAGCCCAAAGCCTTTACTGAAGTATAATAATATCTATTCTTCTACATTATACTCCATCTTTCAATTTTCTATGGCCTTTATATTAAAAATAGCATTTCAAATAATTAATTAGTAATCATGGCTCCAATCAACCACGTCACTAAATTAAAAATATATCTATATCTATATGTTGATCAACTTCACAATTGCTTCCTCTCTGAACGTCTCATTAAGACTCGATGTATCACAGAATTCCACTGAGTTGAGAATTAGGAGACCTGGGTCCGTCCCACAGACTAGATAAATCATTTCACTGCCTTAAATGTCAGCTTTTTACTCCTCAGTCAATTGCTGGTTTGAGGTTCAATTTTGCCTTAAGGTCTCTTGAAGTTCCAAGACTGATTCCTATTGAACTGAATTTCAACCCTAAAAGAAAGCCCACTAAAGGGAAATTGTTTTTCTGAAAAGGAGAAAGGCAGGTTAAGTGAAAATACAATAGGCAAGGATTCAGGGGTCCAACGGAGAACACACTGAATATGAGCTAGAAACACCACACTCCTCGAAAAGTTAACCATTTCTGTTTAATGGCAAATCCTGCTTTTTCCGAAGGCTGCATGTAGAAAGTTCTTTGAAGGTAACTTGAAGTATATTTTCAATTTCCCTTTCACCTAGTTATAAATATCTATACAGCATCTACACTCCCTTTGGGGGGTTTGATAAACACCATTCCTAAGTGCTGACAGCAGGCTCTTGTGAAAGGCTTCCTGGGGTAACAAAGGGCATTGGCTTTGGAACCTGGCTCCTGACTTCTCAAGGCCATGGCTTCGGGCAAGCATGACACCTCCCTAGGCCCCAGCTCTTAGATATGTGACAATGGGATAAAAATGTTAAAACCAGCCCCTGGAATCCAGAGAAGAAAACAAGGGACAGTCCCTGTCCTACACTAGCAGGCGCCTGGCAAAGGGGCGGGCCCTCAGGAAGCACTGGCTCGGCTGATGCTGATGTCGGGCTGTGGTTCTGCGTCAGTCCCACCAGCAAGCAGTGAGAACTCTCTTCCTTGGGTGAGGAATTTGGTTCTTCAAAAATAATCTTAAAAGATAAAATTTCAAAACACTGATAAGTTTAGAGACAAGTCAGAAAGACTTTTATTCCGCCCTCTCTTTTTTTACCCAAAACAATATCGCAGAACTTCCAGGTGTTTATAACTATATTGATTTTAAACGTCTGCTGGTGAGAGATATGTGTATATTGATCTGGATATTTCCTCATCTTTTCCAGATGCAAATAAGATTTTTCTTACAGTTGGATGTTTATTTGAAGGAGGAGCACACGCCAACATTTATTTTTTTCAGCTGAATATTGGGGTTTCGGGCTAACAAGGCGTGTAGCATGGTGCTGCACAGATCACAGACCGACAGACCTGCTCTTAGGCCTGACACGCGTGCAACTGTCCCTGTGGAGCATCTAACTCACGGGCAATCCGTCATGACTTGGAAGTGACTATCCTTCTAATTTCATACGTGGAAACCATTTAGTCGACTCCTAATTATCTGAAGTGCTACTAAAGAGAAACAGGTATGTGTAATCTTAATCGTAAAGGGTGGCTTATCCAAGATAGCAAACCTCGCAGGGAAACGTCTTTCCAGCCATGTCTGAGTCACCGGGAAGGTGGCGATTTCATGAAGGGAGCACAAATGCACACGATTCAGTCCTGGCTTAGCAACCTGTGGTCTGCAGGCCACGCGGGACGTTGCTAACGGGAAGGGGAGCACAGGCCCGCGTGAGACAGCCTGCGAGGGGACTGGCACCAAATGTCATGCGAGGTGAGGGGAAGGAGAGGACCTGTCAGCCTGTGGGGTCAAAGCGGTCTTCACAAACGCGACGGGGCTTGGGCTTGGTCTGACGCGGTGGGTGGGACTCGGACGGGTGGTGCCGGGGGCGGTGGTAAGTACAGGCGCACGGTGGCCATCCCATGGCCGTGTGGGGCACGGTGAGCCGTGACGGGAGTCCCCTCGAAAGCCAAGGCCGCTGGCGGGCTGACCCTTCTGGAATTCCGAACCTGGGGACCCAAGGGACCCTGGGGCACCGCCAGCCACTCGCGATGACCCGAACATACGGATGCGTAATCCAAGCTACACGTTTACACACAGGAACTGCCAGGCTTCAACACAACACTCAGCCATGCGCTGAACATCTGGTAGGAGGATCCTAGCCGCCGGCTCGGGGAAGAAGGGAAACGGTTTTCTGGCCCCGCGAAGCAGCAGGCACATTGGATCAGCCAAGGGACATGCACAGTGTGTGTTGAGATCTTCCTACAGACTCTGCGTGACAGTAAATAAATAAGTGGATAAGCAGGCATTTGATCCTCTGTCCAAAGCACGCTTTCCCGTTCCAGGCACAAGTGACCTTATGGTGTGGACACCGCGTCTTTCTCTCCCCTAGATGTCCCCTAACTTCCCCCTCTAGGCAGGTGGTGACAGGGCACATCAGCGAGAGAACTTTCAGAGGAATGCGGCTGCTGTCAGGCAACCTAGGACACACACACGCAAGTTTACAAATAAGCATGCTCTTCCAAGACACTCTTTTAAAATCTCTTGAACAACAGACCCTTTCTTTTTAACTCTGTGTCAGGTTGACATCAAAAGCGTAAGGTTATTGAATTGTTTCCCTGTTTGGAGCAGCTCCTCGGCAGGCGGTCACAGACATAGCTTGTTTCAAGACTTATGAGGCAGATAAAAGAGATCTATTTGGGCTGATCTCCCCCTCCAAGGACAATCTAAGGGAGTTTGCCCGGGCACAGTGGGCAGTGCCCGCATGAGACAACGGCCGTCTGACTCGAGGGCAGGAGACTGAGTGTGCCCATGCCCAAGTAACCCATCTGTAGCCCGCTGTTTTAATTACTGGGAACTGCCTTGCGGATGACACAGATAACAACGTTATGGCTTAAGAAGGGGGAAAGTTATCCTAATTGACCTTGGGAGAATTCCTGTCTTCAAACAGCTTTCGCACACCAGTCTGCCCAGGTGGCATCGGCTGCTCCAATGAGAAGGTGTTTTCTTCCGAGAAACGGACAGTGCACAATATCATGATAAGAAAGCTTGCGAACAGGTTATTGGACAGATTGACTTATTTATAATGATGTATTAATTCTGCTCATTTTTTTTATTTCATCCGTCTCTAATCAATTCTTTCTCTCATACAAATTCTTACATAACTTCACCTTTTCTATTCAATGCACTTAAATGTCCTGTCTCCATTTCTATTTCCTTTCCTATGTATTTCAAAGGTTTAATTGTAACACATAGCTTGTTCCAGCATTATCCATAAGAACAAGTGATAAATAATGACATTATATAGGCCAATAAAACTGTACTAAGCAGAATCCCAACAGGGGTCAGCAAGCTTATTCTGGAAAAAGCAGGATAATAAATAGTTCAGGCTTTGTGGGCCGTACACCTCTGTTTAATTCTGTTGTAGCACAAACCGCAGCCACAGACAATAAATGGGATGGTCTGTGGTCTAATAAAATGTAGTGAGACCAGGTGGGCAGGCTGGGTTTGGTGGTGCTAGTGAGTTTGTTCATCCCAGACGTAGATCATTAAAAATGGCCCTGGAGATGGAAAGGTCCCTGAGAAATGAAAACCACGCTCTAAGCACTAGGAGGGAAGTTCAGACGGAAAGGTTCCCTTCAGTCCTGACAGTGAGGCTCAGTGCGGGCCTGGCTCAGCCTCTCACAGAGCTTGGTCACGTTTTTATTACGAAGGGGAAAACCTCACCACGCTGCAAATGCTTCTTCGACGTGTTTACATCTGTCCCCACTCAACGTCAGGTTAGGAGCCGAGGAAGAGCTGAGGGGACTGACACCAGCCAACTCCCTTTTCGGTCGGTGTGAAGGCCGCAGTCTCTCATTCAACGTCAGCACCCCAAACGCATTAAGTCCACAAGTGGAGTCTTCCAAAACCCTGGTTAACAAGTAAAGTGATACTAGAAAGAAAGTCTATGCAGAGCCCCGGAAGGGAGAGTAAACGCCACGGAGCTCTGCTCTGCCCTCTCTCTGGAACATTCAGCCCACGGAGACACCCAGCGCCTTCCCCAAGGAACGGAGTCGACAGGGCTGGCTTCCTCCACGGGGGCTCCCATCCCTGAGATCAGTGTGTTAGATCTGCATTTCTGTTTTCATGGCTTGAGGCAGGTTGGGAGAAAGTGAGTATTTTCCTCTGCTTCCCATCTTAAGCATGAGCAAGACTCAGGAGCCTTCTGGAGATATCTCCTACTCTCCTTTCAACAGACGGTTAACCTAGTCATACATAGGAAAAAGCATTTGCCTTTGATAAAGGAGCTTTAGGTGAGAGTAGGAAGATAAAGCAATTAAATAAATTCAAGTGAAGATTTTTATTTAAATGCCTCATCAGACAACCTTGAAGGAATGGGAAATCTATTTCTTTGGTTTCACAAAATATAAAACATTTAGGATAGTAGTAAGCTAATGTTTTATAGATATTTTATACTAAAACGCCTTGATGTGAAGTTCGCCTGTTGTCCATGAGTCTAAATAAAATTGAGCCAAATAGTCCTGTCACTTATATGACTATTTCAATATCCATTGACCTCCCTACAGCTCTTTATTCAACCAGCACAACTCTACGCAATTCCTGCTAGCCCTGGACACCGTCCCTGGCTCTGAGCGAAAACATAAGGGCCTTGCCTTGAAGTTTTGTGACAAATTAGACGTAGTATTTTTTATACTGTAACTTCACTTCTCGAGTGCGGTAACAGTCTTATTGTATAAACAGCCAAGGAGAGTGATAGGAGACGACAAAGGTCACCTCCACGCTGAGGGAACAACTCATTCAAAGGCCCGGGGGTTTCTCTAAAATGTCAAGTTATGGGAAGTGACAGGCGTCGGTGTGGCTGAGCAGAGTGTGGGGAGCGAGGAAAGAAGAGTCCTGGGGGTGGATGGAGAGCCATCGAGTGGTCTCATCAAGACCCCGCGGACGTCCACGATGGGGAGGCGGCAGACAGACCAAACCCGGGGAGGGAGTGAGTGAGAGGGAAGGAGGCCGGAGGCGGGTCCAGTCTGTTTTATTTCCTATTCAAACTTACAGAGCCTCACAGGGAATCCTGCAGAGCAGAAACCCGGGGCCTCCAACTCTAGAACCCAGCATTGTCTTTCTGCAGCACTTGGCACCATGTAGGCCAAAGACAAGCAGCCCTGTGACTAGAAGACCAGCAAACGTCTAGGAAGAACCTGAGTCCCTCAGGGCAACTCTGCTAAGACCCTGAAATGTAATTCATCTGCATTGGGCTGCCGTCTTCCTATTTTGAACGGCTTTATAACGCTTTCCAGTTTCCTACCCTACAAAAGCATTAAACACACAAACGTTTTCTTGAACACACCATAGTAACCCTCGCCCCCCGCGGGCCCCTTCTCATTAGATTCAAAAGGTGAAACGTGCCACCTAAAGCAAGAGGGGGGGGGGCAGATATAAAAAGTCCATCAGAAAACAAAATGAAACGTTTTAAATTGTTTCCCAGACCTTTGTGTGAGTTTATTTCTTGAACCCTGATTTGGGAAACTCTATCTGCATGTGGTTAATGATTAAGTAACCCATGAGCATGGAGCCGATTTCTGCCCTGGCCCTCTCTTCGCCCTCAGTATAAAATACTCAGAGACGAACTTCGCGATCTCACGGCACACAGAGCCCACGGAGCTGGCTGGCTGCGGGCTGGGCGTTTCTCCACCACCTCCCACCTGGCCCAGCACGTTTCCCTCCCCCTCGCCAGCCACCAGTCTCGCATGTGTATCTGCCTTTTTGGTGAAATCTCTGATTCCCCCTAAGTTAGGTACCTCTCTCTGAGGTCCCATTGCTCTTATTATTACCATCTTTCAGGTGTAGAGTTTATAAAGTTGAGCTGTAATTCTTTGCCTTTTTCCAGCAATCACACTGTGAATTTCTTGAAAACAGTGGTCACGTGTGATTGCGATTTTTATGTGTGCCAGCACTTAGAAAAGCTGCAGGCATAGAGTAGCCCCTGGGTAAATACTGAATAAGAAATTAAGGTATAAATACAAAAGAGCAGTGAAATCAGAAAATCCTAAATTAAGTTATTATGCAGATGGTAGGATCCATCAGTTTGTTCAAAGTCATTTTCTTTCTTTGAAAAATTCAAACAGGGAGCTGTTTTTCTAAATTGATATAGAATCTTTGCCTATCTTCGCTTTCGAATGATTTAGAGTAAATCAAAGGAATTAGCCCAGATTGTCTCTTAACCTTTACATTTAAAGGCAAATTTAGGATTTTACGTATAATGTATACATATTGCATTCATAAATACATGTAAATAAGTGCAAATGGTAGTGAATTTTCACTGTTATGTAATATTAATAAGAGTTTTCAATCATTGCAGTTCTCATCAGAAACTCTGCAACACAAAGTAAAATGCTTAGACAGGGACTTTATCTAGAGTATAAACCCATAACATTTTAACTGCCTGCATTTGCGGGCTTGGTCTTCTTTGTTTCTCTCTTCTTGGTCTGAGTTCTACCTGGCAGAAGGGTTTAGCCTTGAGACGGCAGATCACAAATAATTTCTAAGTTCTTGTGCAAATTGCTTGCTGAGAATTTGTCAGCTTTTGTGGGAGGCTTTTCCCCCTGGGTGGCCGGAGTCCAGCTGCGACAGGCCCTTGGCCGGCCCCTGGTGGCCAGGAGGCAGCACTGCTCACGTCACACGCCGCAGTCCCCGAAGCCAGCTCCCCTCTGCGCTCTCCCTTCTGATCTTTCCTTTCTGTTTTGCGGAGAAACAGGTCACTAACTAAGTTTCCCAGCATACGTACTTCTCTTCTAATGATTACTTTAGCCTTAGCCTTTCCGACTATAAAGCGAGCTGCCGACGTAAACAAGCACAACAAAAACCAAGACTAAGCTCGGGGAAGACTGGCAACAGAGACAGCTCCCAGGTCTGAAGATTTGGCACGAAAAGGAGGCACGTTTATCCCACATCACCCCCGAGGGGTGAAGTCGGACCAGAAGAGTGTAGCTCAGTCCACAGCCCCCTGCCGAAGGCGGGAGGAGCATGCAGGAGGCTGAGCTTTGGAGCTCTAGCTGGGGAGCTGTTTGCCAGGCAAGCCGGAGGCCGAGCTGCGCACTGACCCCGCCACCCTGCAGGCTCCCTCCCTCCGGTGCTTGAAAAGGTTCGTCTACAGTTCAACCCACCCTTGTAAAAAAATCCTTAGTAGGGTATCATTTATATGAGCCACATACAGTTACAAAATTAGTTTTACATGCAAATTTAGGTAAATTTCTTCTTAATCTGGGACTCAGTTGCCTCCTATGCCAAAATGAGGACCTGGTGCTCAACCAGACCCTGAGCATCAGAACTGGGTACAGAGCCATACTCACCGCACTTGAAGCCTCCAGGGTGGGGTTTTGTTTTTAACTTTCTCTCTTTTTTTAAATTTAATTTAACTTTATTGTTGACAGTATTACAGATGTCCCCCCTTTCCCCCCTCCTCCTATCCCCTGCCCCCCCCCCCCAGGCCTTCACCACACTATTGGCTGTGTCCATCGGTCATGCATTTTATGAATAAAAGCTCTTTGGTTAATCTCTTCCTGGGCCCCCAACCGCTCCCCTGAGATAGGTCAGTCTGTTCCATGCCTCCAAGCCTCTGGACCTATTTTGTTTGTCAGTTTATTACGTGCATTAGAATCCAGAGCTTCTGCCATCTGGCTTGTCCCCTAATCCTACCTGGAGGCTGCTGGCCCAGCCTTGACTACACAGGTTCCAGGCCTCGGTGTTCCTTCTCGGACAGTGGTAGTGAGCCTCTTGGTTCCCAAGAGTTTCCAGTGGAGCTTCCCTGCCCTAATCCAGGTCATCTACTTGCCCACAGTCTCTGGAACAGTGTTTCTTAGCCTTTATTGATTATTAGGATCATCTGGAGACCTAATTAAAAGTGAAGATTCCCAGAATCCTCTCCTAGCTGGATCCCTAGATGGGGGCAACCTCAGGGATCCAGTTGTATTTGCAATGACCGCCAGGGACACTTAGGACCAGCAAGTTTGAGAATCAACCCTCTAGAAAAATACCTGTCAAAGCACAGTCTGCAGAGCACAGTCCGACAGGGAGCATGTCGGAAATCCGGACTCCTGGACCCCATCCCATCCTTATGACCATGGAAACCATGCTGGTCTTGCAAAGAGGATTTTCTCAGTGCCTGGAAGAGCGCAGCTTACAGCCACAGAAGAAGGTGGATGATTTTAAAAGCAAAAGGCTATTCTAACCCCCAAGGCCAGACAGGAGGGTGACTGGCAGTAGAAATGGTAAGAAGTAAAAACATGTTTCAGTGCTTCTTAAAACTACACAAAGAGCATTGGATGTTGGCTTAAACCTGTAAAATGTGGGTTTTTACCCTTCCTTTCCGTTGGCATCCTCGGTAGATGCCACCTTCCTTTCATTTCCCCAGTTGCAGGATATATTTTACAGGTAAAATTTTATTCACTCTTAATTTTTCAAAATAAAGTTATACTCAGGATCATAAAAAAACACAAAAAGCTGAAAACAAGAACAAATTTTGTCACCACAATGTGTAATAGTCACAAGAACCATTGCTATAAACAAATCGCCAAACGCCATGAGTATTAGAACTTGGTTGAGTAAATGCCATAAATAATCTGGCAACAAATGATGAATCTTCAAATGGTGCAGGTCTCAATTCCATATATGAGAAATAAATACTGTTTTGTCACCCAACAACTATACTTTTTTTCAAAAGTAGAACAGAGCAACGTTCAAAAATTGCCATAATCTTACTACTTATCTCCCCTCAGAATTAGCATTTTATTATACAAGTAGAGGTCGCCTTTCCCACAAGCAAATGTAATGATTTGGAAATGAGTATTTGAAATTTTGCTGTTATTATACGGATCACAATGTTGAAAAAATCTGTTTCCTAAAACTTAAATGTCTAAATAAAAATGTTTCTGTTAAGATGTTCTACCAAAAAACAAAAACAAAACCCAACAGCCCTAAACTGCACAGGTCTAAGGTTACTCTCCGGTTTATGGAGACCGATGCGGCTCTTCCCATCACGTCTCATTCGCAGCCCTTCCTCTCTGCTCCCGGTTTCCCCGACGCGTCCAATAAAAATGAGTCACATTCTGCACGGGGCCAGGCGCTGCGAAGCGCTGTGTATTCAAATGCATTAGATGAGGCGGGGTGGGCTGGGGGTCCCCAATTCACAAGGTGAGAGAGACTAGGGTGACCTCTGCCAGACGGGCAGTGGGTGAATCTTATCAGACGCAAGGCTCAGCCGGTCGCCCCGAGCTGTGGCCCAGCCCCTGAGGTTGGAGCAAGGACGGGGCAGGCACAGCCTAGCGCAGGGTGGGTCAGGGAGCCGACGGCGGGGACGGGCCTTTCCATGGGCCTGAGCTGCAGATACGGGCCCTCGCTCTGGCCGGGGTCCGAGGGGCTGGGTGGAGACGGTTTTATAACTGCCAAGGGGGTGCAAGCGCAGGCGACACAGGAAACAAGCAGAGGCCGGCACAGAGCCAACAGCAAAGCAGCTGAGACATTCGCTCCAAGTGAAACAAAAGCGGGGCGCCCCGAAAATGCTTCTAAATAATTCCGTTTATCGCCCTTACGGGGCCTGAGGAAGAGACAGCACTCAGCAAAACGGAGCAGGAGACTATGAAAGAAGCGTGAAGAAGTGATGCAGGAAGGAGCGAATCCGAAGGCGAAATGAGCAGTCCTGAGACACGACCAAATGAAGTCACCGACATCGAAAACAAGAATGAGGTGAACTCCAGCCCCAAGTGTTGTGAACAGAAAATTACCACATCCAAAGGTGCTACAGAAAAACGCATTCAGAAAATAGACTAAAGAGATGAAATAGAAACTTTAAAAAGCAGGTCAAAGACAATGCACATTATAGTAATTCCAAAAAGGGGCAGAATAAAGTAAATACATAAAACAAAAGGACATATATAAGTTTTTAAAAAAGCAAACGCAAATCTCGCTGGATACTTGCGCCAACAGATATACCTTAAAAATGACACAGAAAGTTTAACAGTGGGGAGTGACAAGTATCCTCCAGGAATATAATAACCCATAACCAACAATAACCAGTACAATGAAAATGGATTTACGGGCAGAGATGATTAATAAGGAGGGGATTCATATAATAAAATAAAAAAGGACACTCGGGAGAGATAATCATTGTCACATAAGCACATGGAAGCTTAAAATATGTCAAGTGACACAGAATTACAAGAAAGTGATAGAACCCACAAATACAATTCGAGGTTTAAAGTATTTCTGTTATAAGTAGATAGACTGAGTCAAACAATTACTAACAGAGAGAATTTAAAGAACATTATCAACAAGCTCAAATACACTGACATATCACGGAGAATCCTGTACTCAACAAATAATCTTGCAGGGAACATTTTCGCTATTTAGCTGCACTATCAAAAGATAATTTATATTCACTTAAAAATTATGAAAAGAAAGATCCTCCCTTGATTCCTCCCGTGCTCAGTCCATAAATAAAACAAAACTATTCAGACAAATATCGCAGCTCTTCTCTGGAGACGCCGGCAAATTTCGTTTTCCTCTATTAGAAAATACTGACTTTTGAACATTAACAGGAATTGCTTCTGTTTTGAAAATGTGGAGGGAAAACTATCTTACAAGGGGAAAACTCTCACTGCAAACCGGATGCCACTTTAACACCTACTATGAATCCCTAGTCTAATATTTCATCTCTATTCTCAGTCCTGTCTAAAAAAGAAAGGACACAGATAAATTCTGATGGTAAGAGACATGCAGCCCCTCTAGCGGCCCACAGGCTCACCCCGGTTCCCCAAGGATACTTAGATGCCCCCTGCGGCTGGCATCTGGCTGAATAGGAGGAAATGCGCTGCCGGGGAGTCTGGGCGTTTCTGGGCCCCGGGCTGGTGTGAGCAGTTTCCAGGCCCCACGTTCTTCAGGAAATGACTCACTGTGACTGAGGTGCGGTCCCGTGGACCCTGATGAGCTGGTTGGTTGGTTGTTTTCTATTTTATCTTTTCGCAAGGACAAGGAGTCATGTTGGGGGACATAATTTGTGGACCACTGGACTGGCACTAAAATAAATGTCTGGTACACCGTTCGAGTGTCGTGCCTTTCACAATTCGTTCCCGAATGACCAAAAGATTCATAACTGCATTTAGTCTAACCGCTCTCTGTGGTCAATCTCCACTTGCAGATATAAGCACATTTTGAAATTAACTCACAATGTCGTGATGTAAAAGAATTTATCTGAAGTTTGCTCCCTCCTTAACTTACTTTCTTCTGATTACTTTGATGCAGAGGGACGCACACGTATAACCTAAACTAATTATGACTTATTACACTTGTAATAAAATATTTTGCCAAGTCAGTGTGCGCACATTTATTCCTAATTACATTTTCATTTTTAATCATATTGAGGTCCCAGCCCCAAATCTGCTGAACATTCTAAATAGACAGCAGCAAAACATTATGCAATTAGAGCACCATTAGCGTAACGATGTTGGGCAGTAAATATATCTGTAAGTGTAATTTTTCCTACGGGTTTTCTTCTGCACTCGGACGCGCCTTGCCCTCACTCCCCTTCTCCTGCGTGCAGGCGTCCCCTGGCCGCACCGATGTCCCCGGGTGTCGGCTCCCCTACCGGCTCCCACGTTCCCTTCCTCTGTGCCTTGCGAACCTGTCCAAACCTAATGCTCATGCTCTGCGAAATCCTTAGCCCAGGGCGAGCTCCCAGACACCGCTGTCTGAATCAGCCGCTGTGCGTAGGAGCAGGCTGGCCCCCTCAGCGACCTGCAGCACCCCCTCACTGGGTACCGCTGGCATCGCCCTGGACCACTCCCCTGCCACCTGCCAGGCCTAGCGACCCCAGTGCCACCTCAGGCCCAGCGCTCACACCGTCCACAAATCTATTCAGTCTGCATCGTCGGGGTAAAGAGAGCAGGGGAGATTTTAAAAACTGCCTTTTATGGGCTGGTTTTGATTTTTTTGGACGGCTCACTGTACCCTCCGACAGAAGGCTGGGTGCGATGAAGGGGGCGGGGGGCAGAGGAGGGGCGAGGAAGGGAGAAATGAAAGGAAAGCTGTCGGTCATTAGAGTCAACTGATGGAGAGAGAATTTCCTCGGGAAAAGCTGTTAGAAGTCAGCTCTGAGCCGACACCTCCCTCCCCTCTGCAGGGCCTGGTCCCGCTCCGCTCGCGGGGGTGAAGGGGAAATGAGCCCCCCAGGGACCCCGGCGGGCCAAGGAGCCGCGCGGCTCACTCGTGACGTGGTGAGGACACGGTCCGTAGCCCCTTCCTGCGTCCAGCTGCTATTTCCACAAAGGACAGTGTGGCCTCGCCTGAATCCAGTGCCCCAGGCACAAAGGGAGGTGCCATTCTTCACTCTACCTTCCAGGGACATAGTGGCCCCAACTGGCCCCCTGTGGACAGCGCAGAGCTGGGGGCGTACAGGATTCCTGTCGCTCTTCTTTTGGCTGGAATTTACTTTATACCCACATGAGAATAAGTCCACCTCAGGCATTTAGAAAAATATCATCGCATATACTTCAAATTAGGAAATCTGATGTTTTTATATAATATTTGCCACTTAGGGGAACATGGCTTTATCTATAACTATTTTGAAGCTGGTTCTTGATAAATACTAACTTTTAAAGTACAAAATCAATGATATCTAATATTATTTCTCTAAATTACATAGCCTTCTACTCTATAATAAGAATTTTGTCCATTCCCATTACTATCTCTGGAAAACTCCACTTGGCTTCATTGGAGAAAAAATTGCTTTCAAGTTTATTAATAGGCTTTATTTTCCAAAGAACTTGAACTCTCTTGGGTGACATATAGAGTCAGAGAGAAAAGCAACATGTTAATGACAGAAATAGGAAAGTTATATAAAAAATAATGAAAGATTCAGGGTTCCTTAGCTGTCTAACCACAGAGGAATGATAACAGGAATTATGGGACATTAACCCAGTAAAATATTTTGCATATATTGAAAACTATATCCGTGAGAATTTTATAATAATATAGGAAATATAAGATATGTTAATTGAAATAGTTTTGTTGAACTCATGTGATCACACATATGAAGCTAGACCTAAATATCTTACTAATTGGCATATTGTATATTAGCATTCAAAATGGGAATTTTGTGTACATTGGGAAAACTCAGGTGCCTTTTGGGTGTGAAATTAAGATACTGAATAGGACAAGTTAGAAAGTAATAAAGCAACAACAGATCCCCTGTCGTGATAGGCTGTGTAATAAAATTGAGTTTTTCAAACTGAGAATTGCCCTAAATTGTCTCAGGGGCTTATAAATTTTAAAATTTTACTTTTTAATTTTAAAGGGAAGCCTTAAAACTAATTTTGACAGTATTGAAAGCAAACCCACTCTTTTTCAGTGGTAATTATTGTGTGCAAGATATTTTAAAAGTATAAGCCTCTGTTTCCTAAATCAGTGTTTTTCAAACTAGTGAACCTTGGGATTACCAGGGATTAATCAGAAACTTTCTGAATATTGACATGAGGCCTGTAAGTCCCAAGTTTCCCAGTGGTAGGACTCATGTGAGGTTCATTAAATAGCACGTAACTTCCCGGCCTCTGCCCTGAAGGAGCGAAAGTGTTCAGGGGGCATTTAGATCTAGGAATCTGAGTTCTCAGACAGGGATATGGCTGAAAGCTGAACCCGGCATCCTTGGTACATGCAGCGACTGTACCAGAGAGCAGAGTAAGAACGGAAACAAGCCAGGGGATCAGCCGGATGAGCAGCCACGGTCACGGACGGAACCTGAAAGCGCGCGTGCATCTGACACTGGTGGAAACACACACAAGCCCATGCAGAGGGGGTGGCAGGTGCAGAGTCACAGGAATAGTTTTTAGACACCGCCACCGCCCGGGGGCCCCCAGGGAATGGGGTGCAGGAACGGTTCCTTAGCGAGAGTGCGAGCAGGACGGTCGGAGACGTTAACACAGTGATGGACAGCAACGGTTCCTTTCTACTGCGCCGAATCCGCGAGGAACGCCCTGCAGGTAATAACGGCGATAACCTCACCCGCCCACGCGAGTCCGTGCGGTGAGAGCTGTAACTAGCCCCACTCTACGGAAGACGAAACTAACACTTAGAGAGTGGGATTCGAACCCAGCTCTTCCCACCCCAGGGCATCTGCGTGCACATTAAATTGCTGGGACAAGCCCTGACACCTGCCAGCACCTTGGGGATCTAAGTTCTATTTCTCGCATTGCTTCCACAGGAAAATAGGTTACAACTCCCCAAAATTAATTCTCAAATAAAATTCTAGAACACAGCCTATTTATAGCCACATGGAATTGTCCATGGGTTTAAAACACCCTCTTTCCTCCGAAGATGACGTTTCCCACGGAAGCAGCAAAATCGCAAGGTACCTGACGTTTCAAGGCAGAGCCTATGTCGTTGCGAAATGTTCTAATTCTAACCTGTTTGGAAAATGTAACTGAGCATCACTTCATTATTTTTTCTTTTGCATTAATTCATATTTCTCCAAACTTATCTTGACCGGTAACAATGTCTATGAAATAAACTATCCCCAAATGTAGCAACCTGTATGAATGTAATGTTCATATTAATTATCATTCACACCCAAGTTTGGGGTCTGAATTTCTTTTGCATTTAGTTAAATGCATTGGGGTGACATTGGATAATATTATATAGGTGTTATGTGTATAATTCTATGATACACGGTCTGTCTATTGCATTGTGTGCCCATCGGCCACAGTCAAATCTTCTTCCATCACCATATATTTCACCCCCTTTGAATTTCTAGTAACCTTTGACTTTCAAAGCTTTTGCCTCTTAAACCTTTGTCTTACCAACTCTTCTCCGCTTTATAAAGCATGAATGAGTCTCTTCCACCCAAAAACCACACACACACACACACACACACACGTCACACACACATAGTATTTCCACCGAGCCGTCAGAGTTAGCCCGTCCCGCACACATTTTCTGAGACCCCCCCCCATGTGCCAGGCACTGTGCTAGCCAGTGGGGCGGAGCGCTCGATGCAAGAAGCGGGGGGTGCCATCCATGCGTGTTCCAGCTCGAAGTCAGGACGGTCTTCTCAGTGGCACGGTCGTCTCCTTGGGCACACCCCTGTCTTGGACACAGCTGCACTACTTAAAATGTGAGACTTCACGTTTTTTCTAGTTTCCTGTGGGTGTTTTACAGCTATTGATTTAAATACAGAATCCAAAACAGTAAATGTCTGAGAACGTAGAACTAAAAATTGTGAACACCAAGTACTTCAGAAACAATATTGCCAGAGATGTTGTCGAAAGAATTAGTAGAGCATAAACCTACGACTTTCAAAGAGAAAAATACACAAATCCAATATTGTGCCTTAAATTATTATCAGCACGCATTTTGTTTTTAATTATCTACCATTTGTAGTTTTAGTGAAATTTTAATTGTGGGGTTTTTTATTATTATTATTATTTTAAATATATCTTTATTGATTTCAGAGAGAGGAAAGGAGAGGGGGAGAGAGAGAAACATCAATGATGAGAGTCACTGATCAGCTGCCCCCTGCACGCCCCTGACTGGGGATCGAGCCCGCAACTGGGGCACGTGCCCTGACGGGGAACTGAACCCCGATCGCCTGGATCCCAGGTCAGTGTTCCACTGCTAAGCCACGCCTGGCAGGGCAATTGTGGGGGTTTTTATGGTGGCTATTTCTCTAGCACTGAAAATAAGAACTAAATTTTGAGAACTGTATATGAATAAAATCAACGGGATTTGGATTTTTTCCTTCAAAACACTCATAATTTTGTACAAGTTTCCATCAGATTGAGTCTTGACTACAGCAGTGAAGAAAAAACAGGCAATTGACTTCTATGCTGCTAAATAATAAATGTAACATTTACTTCCAGAATATTCAAGTTGCATGGATTGACAGCTGAGAGTTTTAATCCCTGATGACTTAAATGTAAACAGAAGTTAAATCTGGAGCTCTCGGTGGTTCTTAACACTAATGTAAACCCTCTGCTTTGCTGATTTACTGCTGAGGCCATCGCTCAGGTAACTCACGGGTCCTGAGCTTCTGCTACGCCCGGAGTCCCGCTGGGCCAGGGCGGAGCTGTGCTCACCGCACACGGAGGGAAAGAGGCGGCCGCGGGTCCCCAGCTGAGAGGCACTGTGGCTAAGGACTGGGAAGTGGAGCAAGGCCACCTCGGGTCAGTTAATGACACTATTCCGTCCTCGCTCTGCGGCCATGGACCCCACCTCCAAACTGAGAATGGGAAGCAAATGGAGAAAACCCGAGGCAGGCGCCCAGCCTGCGGCCTGGAGAAACACAGCGCAGTGCAGACCAGGACCTGTCACAAAATAACGCACATCGCTGGCAGCACGTCGAGCATCTTACACGGTTACCTCATTTAATCGTCACCGTCACACTAAAAAGCAGGTCCTGTTATCACCCTCATCTGATATGCAGCTGATATTCTGCTAAAGAGAGGGGAAGGAGGGAGGGAGGGAAGGGTGGCCGAGCTTCTCGGAATGAAGAGATTAGGTGGCAGAGAGAACTTGTGTTATCCTGTTTAACAATTCTGGATGTTATAAAAATATATAAACAATTTGCCCGGCTGGCGTGGCTCAGTGGTTGAGTGTTGACCCATGAACCAGGAGGTCAGGGTTCGATTCCCGGTCAGGACACATGCCCGGGTTGAGGGCTGGGTCCCCAGCAGGGGGCGGGCAGGAGGCAGCCGATCAATGGCTCTCATCATTGACGTTTCTGTCTCTCCCTCTCCCTTGCTCTCTCTGAAATCAATAAAAAAAAATTAAAAAATATATAAACAATTAGCTGAATATTCTTAGCTTTTCATTACAAACACTTCTCATTTATTCAGTGCCACGTTAGGAAGCCTATTTATTATCTGGAAATTCTATAGCTTTCCCTCTCCATCCATTTCATGATACATATAGTTGCTGTGGGAAAATAAAGCCAAGTCAGACTTCGGAGCAATATAGAGCAATAGCACACGCTTAGCAATTTACGTTCATGGTTTGGTGAATGTCCCCACTGGGGGCCACGGGGTGGGGGCTGAACCAAGGATGTGGCAGAGCCTGAACCAACAAAGGCAGGTGGGGGCGAGTAAAGATACATGCTCCGTCATCACGAATCATCAAGGTAAGTGTTTAAAAACATAAAAATAGTTAAAGCTTCAAAGTAAAACTTCCATTTAAATAACCATTCCCAGATTAAATACATACATTCTATTAACATTTCCTTGGGCGTTTTCCTTTCCTGCCACTCCTTTGACCTCCTTAAAATGTGTCTGCATTTTTTGTCTCTGGGAGTTGCTCCTCAGGCAAGTTTTCTGAGCTACATCTCTGAGGTCAGGTAGAGGGGAAGAATGCATCCTGGGAAAATATTAATTTTCCCAGCCCTATGAGTCTCTGCGCATCCTGGCTTATTTACCATGGTAGATTGCTTCGTCTCACACATGCATTTGACTAATTCATCAATACAGATGTGGAAAGAACCTGTGTGTTTGCATAGCATGCACACCATTCTTTCCCTGTTCTGTGGACTTTATTTTGGGTCCTCATATAGCGCATCTTTGTACATGTTTATCAAAGCATACCCAGGATGCATAAGGTTTTAGAAAGAGTGGTGGCCTTAGAACTGGAAACACCTGGATTTGCATCCTGGGTTTCCCCTCATTGACTATGTGACCTTAAAAAAATCATTCCATCACTCTTAGATTTAGTTTCCTGTTCTCTAAAATGATCTTTGTCATAATTATCACATAAAGTGTCCCGAAAGCCCAGATATATGGGATTTAAAATAAATTAAATCTATGGTATTATTATAGTATCTCTAGGTTTAGTCTTAGAAATAAGAGATCATCTCAAGTAATTAAATGAAATATGAGTTGATGGTCACAGGGTTGGAAGTCTCAGCTGTTTGAAAACTCCTTCCCACTAAATGCTTAGCCAATGACCCTGACAACTGGGACAGGTCTCCGACAGAGTAAACAGCATCGTGTTCTTACTGTATTCATTCCTTCTTCTCTTGTTGAGTTGGATCATAATCTTTAAAGGCGTATAATTATCTTATTTGCACAGAATGAAGAAGCTTGTCCGGACACAGGGCACCTGCTGCCCTCAGCCCATTTCACCAGTGTCTGGATGCTACGGACCCAGGAACTCTGAGCACCTCCCACTTCCTTTCCAGCCCACCCTCCAGGACCATTTCTCAGCTGGCCCCTAGCAGCAAAGATCAACTAACACCATTTTTTGTGTGTTTTTCGTGGTTAACTCCTGGTAGCCACCAACCATGAGCTGCCAGATCTACCAGAATTATTCTGCCAAGGTACAGGCCACTGTCAACAGTCTTGTCCACCTGTCTTCCTTCCTTCCTTCCTTCCTTCCTTCCTTCCTCCCTCCCTCCCTCCCTCCCTCCCTCCCTCCCTCCCTCCCTCGCTCCCTCGCTCCCTCGCTCCTGCTCTCTCTTTCTTTTTTGTATTCCTGCCAAGAATGCAGGGACACATCCTTGCATTAAGTCTGGTCAGGAGGAAACACCAGTCACACTCAGGCTGAGGGTCATTCTACACAATGAAAGGCTGTTCTCTTTAAGACCATCAAGGGAATGGGAGACAGGAAAAGCGACAAACGACTTCAGAATGAAGAAGACCTATGGCCCCTAACGAGTGAATGCCACATGCTCCAGATTGGATCCTGACCCAGGAAGGAAAAAGACATTGATGCCACATTTGGTAAAATTCAAAGGAGATTTATGAGTTGTATGAGAGTGTCGTATTACTGTTGAATTGCTAGTTTAAAAGATTTTATGGTGAAAATGTAGGAAAGTTTTTATGTTTGGGGGCAATCCATCTTGGAATTTATTTATAAACTACATGCTAAAGAAGAGCCTCACAATAAAGCGTGAAAGTAGCCAGGCGGCCACGTTCTGTCTGGGGCACAACCTGTGCATGAATCTTCCAGGGTCCGGGAGGGAGCAGAGGCACGCTCGCCCTGGGAACTGAGGACAGTTTCATGACATGACTGCTTTAAAAGGTGTGGGGGTTACGTGGAGAAACCGCAAGTGACGGCGCGATGCCCTCAGGCTGGGCTAGCAGGATTCTGTGTGGAAAGGCTCGTCAGCGATTCAGGAGACACGCAGGGAACTATTAGTCTTTCTCTGATTAATTTTGACTCCAGTAATTTCAATCACACCCCACATTTCCCCGGTGCTAGATCTCTCCAAAATCTTCCCCCAGCATTCACTCAGAAGCCACGATGACCGTGCTAGCGGGCTCCATTTAGAACCTGAAGCCTCGCTTTATTCTGATTGACCAAGCGACCACATGTGAAGATAGCCCACTTCTTTCCTCTTCCCTGAGGCTCCTGTGCGCTCCTGAATTCACGGCTCACCCTGCCAAAAAGGAACTGGCCACTGGCCTAGTTTCTGGCACTAAGCAACTCAGTTGACAAAAGATCACTTGAGTGGTGGTGCAGAATGTTAGGGGAGTCCAACTGCTGGCACCATTCGCTTGTAATGCAGAAGCCAACATCTGTCCTGATAATCCGCATGAAATTGTTGCTGAGCTTTTCTGGAAATGCTTAGTGATTGTGCAACTAACCCCATCCAGAGTCACTGCCACAGCAATCAACAGGCACACAGGGCTCCTACCTTCGGATTCGTGGAGAGCAACTTAAGTGTCTTTTTAGGCACATAATTGATTTTGGCTATTGGTATCCACCCAAGTGTTACATGCGGCTGTTACAAGGGTTGTTGCTAACACATCGGCTTTTTATTTGCATCACTTACTGCTCTCTGAGGCTTGTTTAGCATTTGCCTCCAATTTTGCCTCGTGTCAAAATTCAAAAGTGGAGGACATGGCAAAGATAGTGTAAATACAGTCAAGTCGCCGTCTTGCCATAGTTTTCAGCACTTTGTTCCCAAACCCAACTATCTGAATAAGCACATGTTTCAAAGCAGGACTTTTGAGCTCACTGTAATATAAATAAATGCGTGTCTCATTTAGACAAACCACCGAGGACTTTGTTTCACTGCACAGATATTGCCTCATTTTTATTTATGTGCACACCATGCCTGGGTGTGTGTTTTTGTGTTTGTGTGTGTGTGTGAGAGAGAGATAAGGGGGGGGGGCAGCAGGGAAGGGCAGAGAGAGGGGAAGAAGAGTGTTTAGATATAGATGCAGGTGTAGTTTAAATACCTACGGCTAAACACACCTGGGAAGGGTACTGTGGTCACCAAAAAGATTCAGAGCAGCAAGGCCGCTCCTGGCTTCACAGACCACCCCCAGCCACTCCTGAGCTGCTGTAACAAACCACCGCACACTTTGTGCATCAAAATACCAGTAACCTTCTCTCTCGCGGGTCTGAACCCCCGAGTCCAAAATCAGTTTCGCTGGGCCCACATCAAGGTGTCAGCAAAGACTGTGGTTTTGATGTTGTCGTTGTTCTTTTTTCCCGATAAGGGAACATACACGTGTCAGGGGTTAAGACGTGGGTATCTCCGGGGGCTGTTTTTTAGCCCACCACACCCACCAACACCCATTCCAACCACTCCCCTGCTGCCGTTACCAGATGTTAAAACTTGTGCAACGTTTTTGGGCACAAAGAACCAGGTCAGTCGGGGAAAAGACTGAGCCTGAAAGGATGGGGCAGGTCTGTGTTGTTTATCGTGGAAACAGTCTTCGCTCCCACTGCAGCTGAGGGCTCCTTGGACACGGTCTCTCCCCTGCGCTCCCCAGACCCTCCAGGCTCGCTCAGCTCAGCGAAGCCCACGCAGCCAGGGGCCGTGGGACAGCGAACACGCGGGCTGCTCCCTCCCTGCGCCTCATGCCTCTTGGCGAGCCCGCGCCTCCTCCCGCCGCCGGCCAGTGGTGCAGCGCGGGGCTCCGTCCGCCCTCCAGGCCCAGGCCCGCTCCTCTCGGCCTCAGGGCCTGTCCCGCTCCCCTCCCCGCGCGGAGCTCTGGCCCCTTCCAGCTGCCTCTTCCTCAGCCTCACAACCACACCCACGGCAGCCAGGCCGGCTCTGCTCCGGGGCTGTTGGCTCCAGCACCGCAGCCCTTGAGCAGAGGCCTCGAGTGACAGTCCTTCGAGGGTGGACTTCGCCGTCAGCCAAGGCACGCCGTCAGGCCACCTCCCCTCCTCTGTGCCCTGGTGTCCTTGTTACATTCATCTCTGAAACTAAGAGAAACTCCCTTTTTCTCCTGTAAATCAGCAAGTCACACTGAGTATATTTGTCCAGGGCACTTTCTGCAAAGCTCTTGCTCTGCTTTGAACGCGATGTTCAGAGGCCCTCTGGTTTCAGCCGCGGCTCCACCCGCTCGCCGTGACCCCCCACTCGCACCACGACCCCCACTCTCAGCTCCGCGTCAGCCGCACCATCGCTTCTCCTACCTTATTTTCTATTTCCCAACTCTAAGGACCTCTTCGGGCTTTGTTTTCTGATTCTTCATCTCTATCTGTCAACCAAAGAAGAAGAATATATTCAGCTATGGGGCTGGGGGAGAGAGAAAACCAGAGTCCAATCATGTCACGTCTGAGCCACATTTGCTCAAAAAGAAAGTTTCTCTCCGGATTCCTTCCCAGAGAACTGTGACCTGACGTGTCTGTGGATTTTCTGTAGGATTTGGCGCCACTTGAGCAGCCGCCATCTCCTAATTTAGGTTCAGATTCCGACCCATGAAATCATTCCGGATAACTGAGGTTTCCTTCCACAATGGTCAGAACAAGGTAGAAACAGCAATCACCTGACTTCTCACGCAGAATAGACAGGCGTCTCATAGGCAAGAGATCATCTCTCAAAGACCTGTCTCATCGACATAAAAAGACACGAAGCTCAGCATTATTCATGAAAAACATGAAGAAATATAGGAAAAAACAGTAGAGGAAAAAGCAGGTGAGTGAAGAGAGGAAAGTGAAGCGAAGGGACTAAATATGGGCAAGTGACGTGCCCAAGACCACGGAACTAGCAGAGCAGTAAGGACAGGGCTGGAGCCAGACCTCTGCACTCCTGGCACGGAGCTGGTTCCTCTGCCCGGGCCTCCCAGACGGCATGTCCAGAGCGGGCCAGGGGTATGGAAACGCTGAGTCCTCTGCACGGCCAGATGGAGCCTGGGATGCGAGAAACCACAGCCAGTCGCTGCTGATCAAAGCCAACCCCGTCCCGCTCACAGCATGTGCGGAGCGAGCCTACATGCCCGTGTGCTCTGCTACACGAGTGGAGGTTTGGGAGCACTGCGGGGTCCTCGCCACGGTGACACCTGGGGAGCGCTCTGGCCTGGGATAGCGCGCTTCCTCGCCAAACTGCCCTGCCTGGTGAATCCGAGAGGACCTTGGCTGGACCTGTGTCTGGCATCCCGAAGCCAGTGACCCCTGAGGTTCCGTGGAAGGAGTAACCGTGTCTGGGATCCTGAGCCAAGGCTGAGTGGCGGCATGACAGGTGGGAGGTGCTCCACAAAGACAATATTGTATTGAGAAGACCTATGTTAAGGAAAAAGATTCCTTGAAGTTGTGATAAAAGGTAGTGTTAACCTCTGACCCATCTTTTCATGCATCTGTCATTGAGCAACCAACGCTGACCCCTTCCAGCAGGCCAATCGGAGGGCCACCGAGCACTCCTGCAGGGAGCCCATTTCTGCTGCTCCCTCCCAGCAGATAACAGAGAGCTTTCCGCGTGGCTGACGCGAAGGTTCTCACTGTCCCTGCTAATGAAACGTTAGTGAGGAGGCCTTCCTGGAACAGCAAGAGTGGGCGCCTCAGAGAAACCTCGAAAGCAGCACTTGGAGAGCTGGCGACAGCAGCCACGGCTCAGTTAGAGCCAAGGACCTTCACAGGGTCCTGATCTGGGCAAAGTGGGCAGAGAGTTTCTCTCATCAGCCTCTTTTGTCACCCCCTTCTGATTTCGGTGGCCTTCAGCCCATGTAGCCTAAGGCAGTTTTAAAACATGAACGCAAAATCCCTTGCTATTCTTGCCATCAAGAAGTGGGGCGCATGCCACCTTCCCCTGAACTTTGCTGGGCTTCTAACTGCCTTGAGGATTGATCTGGGTGGAGGTGATGCTCTGGGGCTTCTGAGGCTCGGTCAGAAAAGGCTGCGGCCTCCACTATTTCTTTTCAGGCACCCTCTTATGGACCCGCAGCCATCATGGAAAGCCCGGCTACCCTAACACCCTGCTGTGAGGAGGCCCAGGCTACGCAGAGAGCCCAAGCACATGTGCTCTGGCCAACCAGACACAGCTGAGATCCCAGCCAACGGCCAGCACCAGTTGCCAGACATGTATGTGTGTGCAGATGGACGCGTTCAGGTGCTGTCACCCTGTTGTTTGAGTCCTACCAGGTGAAAACCCAGACATCGTGGGGCAGAAACAAAGCATTCCTGCCACAGGCCTCTGCAAGCTCCATAGAACAGCACGAGCAACATCCTGCCCCCCTGGGTAAGGTCAATGCTGATTCCGACTCCAGGACGCCAGCTCCCACTCACGTCTTTTCACTTTCCCCCTCATGTCCAACATCCCTCTGTTGCCGGTGTTTTGCTATTTTCAAATGGTCAAACATTTGTACTGAAGACTTGTAAATGACCCTTTTAAATAAGAATTAATTAATCATTTCTCACCCTGTCTCTCTGGATTATTTAGCATTAAAATACATTTTCAGATGGAGAAATGATGTATGGCCAGTCACTGATAGAGACAGAATAGCCGGAATCTAGTTCCCAATCCCCTGAGTGGTGCTGCATCCCCGGGGAATGCTCAGCGACCGTCGATACAGGACAAAGAGGATGGGTGCAGTAATGACCCCCGTTCTGTGTCACGCCTTTCGGCATCTCCATGCTCAGTACTTCTCCCAGGGGTGATCATTTCTTTACTAAAAATATAATCCCTTCTCGACAAAATCGATGTGTTCCTACAAGACACTTGACAACTCTGAAAATGGTCCATTTTGCTACTTGAAAGCCCATTTATCTCGCTTGTCAAGAAAAGATAATCTGGATTCCAAGGTATTCGCTGAACACTCTATCTCCAGCTGTGTGTGTGCTCTTGCCCGGTGAGTTGGCTCCGACTGCTGGTGACTGTGATGAGCGATGTCCACTCGTCCCGCCCTCAGCAGCCCTGCTCAGCCCCCGCGGACCGGTGGCCCACGCACCTGAGAGAAATACATTCACGGTGCCCATCTGCAAGTGCCGCTGCTGCGTCACAGGGCGTGTTCTTCCGCACAAAGCAGAGCCCACGGGCCGCACTGATGGCCTGCGGGTGTGAGAGCTCCCTCCCCGCATCCAGGACGATAGGTGGCCTGAGACATCCTAATGTTTTCCCAATCCGGTGAGAATGAATTAGGAACTCATTCTTTCACTTGCATTCCTTATACTGATGCTGAGGTTAAGATTTTTTATAGATTTTCTTGGCACATGACTTCATTTTCTGAGAACTGCCTTTCTTCCAGTCCTTTGGACAGAACCCCCCCCTCGTACGACTCCGACTTTAAGTGAATGAGGGGCTGCGCGGTTTCGCTGTGTCTAGCCCCGTCTTTAGCCGTGTCCGTGCCTCCTTCCCCCACGAGAGGGTGGAATGCTCACCCCACAGCCCACAGCACTGAACTTTCCATGGGGGGGAATAACACAAGCACATAGGAAGACGGTTAAAAATGTACTTGAAACTGATGAAAAGAAAAGGAGAAGGTACCCAAATAACCTTAAGAGATTTATCTAAGATGAGTACAAAGAAGCTACCAAAAACCAGATTGGAGCTCGAAATAAACATTGTCTAGCGGTCAGTAGAGTTCAGACCTGGAACGTGGCTGCCTTGGGAGGTAACAAATCTCCCTCCATCGGGAACAGAGGGAACCAAGAATTTGTGCAGGTTTTCAGAGGCTACCTGAGCAGTGAGTTAAGCTTGATGACCACTAAATTTCCTTCTAGTCTCCAAGTTTATGAGTGTAGCCTCAGGGGCTGTCGCCGTGAGGAAAAAGGTTTGAAAGAAATATCAGGACTGAGGAATTCAGTGAAAGGGTAAGCTAGACCCCACAGCACTCTCCAGCTCTTAAGAACTTTAGCATTTTGTCGTTTGCAAACAGGTTTCCAAACTTTTTTTTAAATAATGTTAATGGCAAAGGACATCTGCCGCGACAGGCTTAGAGGGAATGATTCATCATCCATCAGAACTGGGAGGGACTCTGAGGGTCTTCCTGTCCAACCCTGCCATTTATTAGATGAAGTAGCCAAGTTTAAGAAGGGACTGGTCCCAAGTCACTTGGCTGGTAATGCCGGAAGCAAGATGTCAATCTAGGTCCAACCGTCAAACGGATGGTGACACTTGTTTACATTTCAGGTGGCATGAGAATTCGACAAAAAACATTTTGAGGGCATAGCTCTTTCAACTAACATTTAAAAGTCTAGGTTTCAAAGTTGGCAACACATTATACTTCACTGAGGATAACTGTATAGATATTTTTTATTACTTTTAGGGCTTTCCAAATATACAGATTTTTTATATTTGCAATTATGAATCATACCCGGTGAGATACAAAAATCTTGCAAATATATTGAAAGTCAAGATTTAATCATCTGTGTACTTGTGAACTATTCCAGCCTTAAATAAATTTACGCCCACATTGCTAATCTTAAGTAATTATCATGCTTGAGTTTTTTATAATTGAACATTTTGTGCTTCTTTTCCCCCCATAAATAATGTGACCTTAATATTATGGAAACGTCATGTGAACATATTTCATTTTTAGTGTGTAATACTGTCATTATTCAACCTCCTTTTGAACACCCCGAGAAAACTATTTAAGGGATATAGGAAATAATATTCCAGGAAAGTGATTATGAAATAAAAATATAAAACCATGTAACTATAATATAATCTCAAAATGTAAAATATCAACAAAAATGCACAAATATAAGGCAATAAACCAAATATAAGGCAATAAACCAAAATGTTCACAGCATATCACCTTCCCCTCTACTGTTTTTTTCAAATTTTCTATAATGATCATGTATCTTACAGCAACAACGAAAACAGTTTATATTCTACAGATTAAAGTGAAACTAAAAAACAAAACACTATGAAAATCCGATTTCCTAAACTAAATCAAAAGCTTGTCTCTTCCCCACCTCAGATGATAGTTCATTAATGCCCAGGATATGGTCTGATATATATAAATAAGTTCACAAGCGGGCCGGGCGCTCCTGCAGAGGGTGGCTGTAGATGGTACTGTCCACGCGCCCCGGGGAGGCCGCGATGGGCGGCTGGCCCGCCCCACGGGCAGGTTAAGGGAGCGTGAGTGCTGCGGGCCCACCGCTCCCAGGCCCGCGCAGCCTGGCGCTCAGCGGCTCCCCCTTGCCTCCCGGCTTCCTGCACCGGCCCGCACTCATCACGAGTCCAGCTGGAGAGCACTTGCAAACCAAGATGCAGCTGATAGGAACGTTAAATCTACAAATTCTTAAAAGAGAGAAACATGATGACAGCTTACATAGGACTTTGCTCATCAAAGATTACAGGTAACTGGTTTTCCCAAATTGCTGTTTCCTGTTCAACTCTGCCAGTCAAAACGGGTGTTTCAGACACAGTAACAGTTTATTAAGGAGATTTCCCATTATAACTAAAAGACAGACCACCTCTGAGATAAACTAAAACTGGCTCTGGACCTGCAATTGTGTCCTATTCCTTTTAGGACATTTAAACTACTGAAACGTATGCTAATTTGAAATATATTTACAAATATTACCGTCTCCTGAGGTAATGGCCAAACTACACTTCTCAGAAATAAATATGACGCCTGCACCTTGAAAATCCTGAGCAAACAGAAAACAAGCAAGATAAAATAACGTGCGATAGCTATTAGTTTATAGACACACATTTCTGACTATTCACTGGCACATTGATAATCAACACTGAAAATATCAACTAAGTGACACATTATGGAGAGCTTTTCACAGACTGCTCCAGACTGGTTTCCACTGACCTCCAGTGGAAGAAAAAAGGATTTCTAAATGCCTGTCTGATCCTTTGTTTCTTTCCCTAAGTTTCCTTATTTTTGAGCTCCTCCATTCAATTCATATCCGTCCTTGTTTACCCTCTCTACACGCCACTTTGTTTCTGGGCGGAGGTAAATATCAACTCTCCTTCCTGGCCATGGCAGGGTGATAAAATTCATGAAGACAAAGTTCATGAAGACATTTATGATGGGAATTTCATAACCTTTTGTTGGGGACTCTAAGATGGCCCTCAGCGACCCAGGCCTCCTCCGATGCACCCTGGTGTAGTCCCCTCTCCTTGACGGACTGGACTTGGTGACTTGGCCTTGGGTCAGCAGTCTTGTTGGCAGACTCTCCCTACCCTCCCTGGCAGGCTGCCATGCTGCAAGCTGCTCTGGTGGAGTGGCCCGTATGGCAAGGACCTGGAGGATGCCTGCAACCCGCAGCCAGTAAGAACCAAAGCCCTCAGTCCAACTTGCTAGAGGCTAAACTTCAATCAGATCCTTCCCTAGCTGGACCCTCAGATGAGACCCCACCCGTGGCCAATACTCAGCAGCTTTATGAGACTCAGAGGCAGAAAACCCAGTTAAACCGCACCAGGGCTCCTAACACAAAAACTGAAGTAACGCATGTTGTTTTAAAAAAAAAAAAGTGTGTTGCCTGGCCAAGCGTGGCTCAGCAACTGAGCATCGATCTAGGATCCAGATCACAGTTCGATTCCTGGTCAGGGCACATGCCTGGGTTGCAGGCTCGATCCCCAGTAGGCGGATGACTCTCTTCATTAATGTTTCTCTCTCTCTCCATCTCCCTTCCTCTCTCTGAAATCAATAAAGATAGATTTTAAAAATAATAATGTGTTGTTTAAAGTTTGCAGGTTTTTATCATGCAGAATAGGCAACTAATACAATGGTTCTGGTTTCCTCAATCTGAACTTAATCCTTCATTTCCTCCCATTCATCCCTAATACAATGCTTTGAATTCTTAATTTTATTTACCGTTTTTTTCTAGTTCTCGAGTTTATATTTGGTGCTTTTGGAAATCTGTGGTTATATTTTTTAGTTTCCAATATTACAGTGAAATTTTCCATGTTATTATCTCCTTGAACATAATATAAAGTCTGTCACACAACCCAAATATTTGGTGCCACTTTGGATGTTTCTATTGTCTGCTGTTTCTGTCAGTTTTCATTTCTGCTGGGTTTCTCCTCCTGTGCTGTAATACGGAGATACTGTATTAGAAAAACTGTATTACTTGAGGCCTAGAAAAATGTTTTCTCCAGATTTGCACCTTTCAGATCCCTAGTGCACTAGTTAACCCACATTTAACATTTCCGATTCCTCTGGCCTATCTAGGTGACTCAGTTTTAAGCTACATTCTACATGGTTTACTTCTGGTCCACCCTAACCCAAGGATGTGGTTCTTCAGATTACTCCACCAGTGTCCCTGGAGGTCCTTCATGCTCACAAGGCTGTTAAATGCTACTCACCCTCTCAGCCTCCTCCTCTTAGTTACAAATCCCCCCTTCACAGCAAAAGAGGCTCATTACCAGGCTCACCCTTCTGGACTTGTTCCTTCCAGGCACCAGCCTGCCAATTATTCACTTCCTTGTTAGCTCTGTAATGCCTCCAAGTCGGTTTCCAAATAATCTAGTCCACCATTTAGGGAAGCAGAAGTTGTGTTTTTTGTTGTTGTTGTTGGTTTGGTTTTTCGAACAGGTTAACTGGAGCTTCCTGGCTAGTCCAGGTTTGAATCACCATTTGGGTCCCTTCTTTAGTCAGATGGGCTCAACCTTATGAGCATCCTAACCCTTTTTCCACAGCTGGGAAGTGTGGTGCTGGAGACAATCTGATTCAGGGTAGAAGGGACACTAAATACCCAGTGTAGTGTCCAAATATCCCCTGGTTGCCAATTTTAGCTCCTTAAAACCAGACAAAATTTCTCCCAACCTCCTCAGCAAACTGTCAAAACAAAACAAAAATCAGGATTCACGTTGCCCTTCACGCAGCCAAAGAGGAAAGGAACAGGGCTTCATGTATTTTGTCAGGTAACTTTCCATATCATCCTCTACCTCAAAAACCAAGTTTAATCTGGTTTAATTATCTCAAACAAAATTGAATTCTTCTGAACTTACCATTACTGGAATGTTTATTGTTGGAGAACTGAGATTTCTAAAGCCTAAAAAGTAACTGTAAAGGCTAAGTTTTGCCACCAATAATGCAAGTTCTTAGCGATCTTGACCTCAGGGGTCATAAACTCAAGGCCTCAGAACAAAACACCTAACAGAAATTAGTGGGGTAGAACTAAGAAGCGGGAGGACAATGACAGAGAGAGAATGTTCCCTGGAAAGGGACCCAGAACAATTTCCAGTTCCTGTCTACTGTTAATATGCAAGAATGTAAACCTTAAGTCACCAGATCTTAGGTTTTAAAAAGAATCTGATGTGTTTTACAGCCCCTCTTAATGCTGACAATGAAAACAAAAAACCCAGTGTGGGGCCAGATGAAAGGCATAAACAAAACTCAGTTGCTAAACTAAATGACCCTGATACCCATTTGTTCCAGCTCTAAATGCCATCACCTTCATTATTAGCATTATTCATAAGAGAACACTTGACTTTCGAAGATCCCAACAAAGTGCTTACAGCATATTTTTAGTTTACAAGTAAAAGTTTCACCTGAAGATCCAAAGAAATACTTTCAAAGTGGCTAAACATAAAAGCTTTCATTTTCCTAAGATCAGGAAGCTTTGTAGCTACTCAAACCTAGCATTAAAATAAATTAAGTACAGCTTGCTCATTTATAAAGCTATTTGGGATGCACACTGCTGCGTTACACATCTGTACTCTATAATGTAAGGTCCTAAGTCCATAGCACAATGAGTGTGGCAATTCCCATTTTTAATATGTATATGTATCACATCTAAAAGACAGTAATTTGTGAATATCTTTATATCAACATAATTTTCATAAAAAAATATTCTGAGGATGCATGTTTGAATTAAATCATTAAAGCATCATTTATAATCATTACATACTGATTTTTTTACAAAAAAGGATGGTTACTTTCTTCTGTCCTCAGTTTTCTAAACTGACTGATATGTGAGTTTTTGCTGATTAAGTCTAATATCACCAAGCAAGCACTAAGGTAAAACTTCCTTTCTTTTGTCCAAAAACTAAAAAGGCAAAAAACAAAAACAAAATAACAAATGAGATCCTATTTATCAACTTGGATTTCCCATAAATTCATTTCTGAAGAATGTTACACTTGCATTTTCAATCCAATAGCAGTTCCTTTACGTATTCTTAAAAACAAATAATTTTCTAACTGTAACCTTTTAAAAATGCAAAAGGTCAAAATCACACCTACCCATTAAACCTCAGGCCTAGGTACACACTTAGAAAACACCAACCTATTTCTGAATCTCCATGACTAAACTCTACCCTACTTTTCATCACTGTGGAATTTGGTAATTAGCACTTGGGATTTCTGCATTTGTATTGAAATGTGCACTTAACCTATGTTTTTTAGTGATTTATAAAAAAAACTTGGACAAGCTTATAAAATGACTTGAGTAGCACTCCAAACACTAGGTTTGTTTCATGGAAATTTTCTAGAATTCACAGACTGTATTGCTCTGGGCCCTTGTGGAAGGTGTCTTAGAAGTGAAATTATAGGACATCCTGGGTAAACTGAAAGCAGTGGGCTAAAGATGGAACAGAACACACACCTTTCAAAGTCAACACTCTCAAATGCTGTTCCTTCAGTTTAGCAAGCACTGTGACAATTGTCCCCAGGCTTCTAGCTGAGGTGACTATCACTATAATTGTGACCTGTCTTCAAATAAAGAGCTCAAGGGAAGGGAGGGAGGGAGACAGGGAGGGAGGGAAAGAACCAGTATTAGTCATGTGACTACAGTACATAATGGGGTATTTTAACTATTCACAATAGGTTATATAAAATGGGAAGTGTAGGCATGCTTATACAAAGGTACATTCTTTTGTTCACTAAAAATGTTTTGAATTAACCTTAATTCTCAGTAAGATTAACAACTTTACCACCTGGCAACTAATTTGAAAACACAGCAAAGCTAGTTTCCTAATCTTAGAGCAAATAACACCGACTGAAACATGTGAGCATTACTGCTAAGTGCTAAGCACCCAAGTTGCCAAATTACATCACATCAGTTATGCTATTAATCATTTGTTAATTTAAAAAAAAAAAAAAAGTCACTTAACTCCCCTGGGACTGACTGAGTTTCTTCTATCTGCAAAATACCATTTATGTTTAAAAGGAGTTTGAATAAGACTCTGAAAGTTCTATTATCATGTTAACAAAAACGTTTTAAAAAGGAAGATATTAACAAAACATCCACATATGCATCAGCAGTTGAATTATTACCCTCATACCACCTTTAAAATCACTTGGAACACCAGGTATTGAAAACACCTAAATCAGTCTCATCAATTAGTCATTTACAAATAAAATCACTTTTAAATCAACATACTATCTCTAAAACTAAATCTTTCAGCATGTATTTTGAGAATGAGAGGTCTAATCACAGGTTAACATAAATCTTTGTTTCAAAACCAGTGCATTTAACATGTGGCAGTCACAAGTCTCGTCACTGAAATTCGTTTTATTGTTGCTTCAGTGAAATTTAAAGGTTCCCAAAGCCCCAAGTCCAACGCTTCTTCTTAGTTTTCCAGCAGCGGTGATGGTGACTTGTCTTCTTTTGGCCTGTTCAGTAGGAAGTGAACTATCTGCAGCAGAACATCATCATTAAAACCTTTCACATCATTGTCTTCGATGGCTTCATACAGAGGCATACTTTGTGTCCCCCAACATATATTTTTACGAGTGTTATTCTGATCAGCTTGTGCAGTCAGTGCCAGAGTGTTTAACTGGTAGCAGAAAAAGGAAAAGTATTTTCCATCTGTGATCACGCCCTGAGAGACAAAAGGTCGAGTAACATCTGCTTCGCTCCAGAATCCTAGAGAAGAAAGTTACACTGAAATTTGCACAATACATTTTACCCAAACAAAACATACACATTAGAGGGTATGGAGTACCTGCTAAAACCTAGGTATTTACCAAACACTTTCCTAAAGATCTCATCAAAAAATAATCTCCCCCCCTCTACTATCCCCAACTCATGACCCATCTTTTCAACAACTTCTGCCTTCAAGAGCTTTCAACCTTAACTCACTTCATGGAAGAGCAGCAAGCTGTACCTATGCAGACTGCCCTTCATCGGAATTAACTACATCACTGCTCACCAACTTCAAATATGTTCAAAATTTCCCCACACCAGTAACATCTACTATCCAATAACCACAACAGCCACTTATTTTACCAAATCTACACACAAAAAAACAAAAAACCCTTCAGAAAAAACTGCCTTTCTCAGGACTTCAACCATGGCCTTAAACAAATTCTGTGTCTTCCTTTTCACATTCAAAATTGGTTTTATGAGCTGCTGTCATTTCACTTAGCAAGTCTTACGTGGTAAGGGTCAGCCTTCAGTACTCAAATGTTCCAACTGCTTCTTATCCAGGCTGACTTCCTTTAATACTTTAAAACCCACTGCCAGGGCCACCCAGTAGCTTGATTTCCACACACTTATAACAGCCTTAATGGAGACAGTCAATAATGTTGTTAAAATATGGAATTAATTATACTGCAAAAGGTATTTTAACTTTCATGAATAAACAGTGCCATTCTAAGATCGTCAAGAAAGATTCCCCACTTATTTCTATTATAGAAATGCAAGTCAACAATTTTTAGTATAAGGTTAAAATATATACATAGAGGAAAAAGGTGAGCTTGGCAATAAATGAATCCTTATTAAAATTCCTCCTAGGTACTTACACAGAATTAAGCTGGGTACACAGCACACTACTTCAGGTTTTGTAATAGAAGCCAAATTCCCCACAATGGGCTCTAGAAGTCCTGTGTGATGAGCCCTCTGGCTCCTCCCTTTCTCCAGCTGCCTTCACGGTCCTGAAACACTTTGAGTCTGTTCTGACCTCAGAGACTGACTTGCCCTTCCGTCTGCCTGCAAATATCTTGCTCCCAAGTTTACACTTAGGCTACAGCCTATCACCACTGCTTCTGTTTAATCATTTTTCTGGAGCCCTCCTCTGGATTATTATGTTTATGCAGGTTCTGCCCCACATCTCATTTATACCTGCACCCCATTAACCAGCCCACCCCTCACCCAGTAATGTTCTTCAAGGTATTACCACCGCCTAACATCACCTGCCTGTTAGCCTTCACTCTCCTCACTGTAACATAAGCTCTAAAGCCTGGGATCTGACACTTTATCTCCCAGGCCAACAGTGCTTGGTGCACAAAAACATCCACTATTGACTGAATGAACAAAACAACTCCTAATCCGCATCCTTCAAGTAAATTATAAAGTAGAGCTATGAGTGAATCTAAAATTCAATCCACCACAGCATGTCCTTTTCTGGCTTCAGAAAGCTGTTATTGTCTACAGAGCTGACTGAGCTGGCTATAGTCTCTGAAATGCTCGAGAGCACCATCAGAAAAATACACGTTCACACTACAGTGGTCCAAGTAAAAGGTGACGGAACTACCGAAGAGCCACTTGCCAATTGCAAATGTAAAATATTTAATTATGAATTTTAAAAACAAGTATGTTTTGTGGTAAGTTTTCAAAACGTTAAGATTCAACCTACATTTTAACCAAGGAAATAAACTATTAAATTTTTAAAATGTCACCTATCTTCCAACAACAATGCCATAGTTTTACCTTGATACATAGCTTGTGCTCCAGTCCAAGCAAAAAGGCTGGCAATAGCATTAGCTCTAAAAACAACTTCTATCTGATCAGCACAGTTTATTTTCAATAGTCTTTCCCTTTTTAACTTGTCTGGTAACAGGTGAAATTGGGTATGACCATAACAGTATGGATCTGCTGTCTTTGAGCCTGAAGAGCAAAAGAGAAACATGTGACATGAAATGACATATAGAGAACACCTGGAGCACCTGCCCTCAGTACCTGCTCTAAACCCATTCCTCTCCCCTATACATCATGTGAGCAGTATTCAAAATATGGAAACGGGAAGGTCAGTTTACTTATTTACTTATTGACTACATTAAAGTTACATTTCACAGGAAGTATAGTCTGCTACCTTCATCAAGCCGCTCACCATGACACAAGATAAGCCAAAACAATGTAAAATGAATTTAAATTTCCTATTGTTTCAGTTTTTTCAAACACATTAGTCACCATAAGGATACAAACACTTATTCACCAAAGGATACACACGCTTCATGACTTTAAAAACTTACCTTATTATTTCATTTTACCATTATTTTTTAACCCTCACCAGAGGATATGTTTGTTTTGGGTTTTTTTTATTGATTTTTAGAGAAAGGAAGTGGGGGAGAGAGAGAGAAACCGGATGTGCGAGAAACATTTCAATCGGCTGCCTCTCATACCCTCGGTATGTGCCCTGACCTAGAACATTGGAACCTGCAACCTCTTGGTGCACAGAACGACGCTCCAATTAACTGAGCCACCCGGCCAGGGCAAAAACTTACTTTATTATTTCAATGTAATAATTACATACTTTGTTCCTAATTTTAAAAATATAATTGATTTTTAATCTACATTCTAAATAAAAAAAAATAAGGGCCAACATTTTATAAAATGCTGACATTCCTGACTTTAGTGATAAAGTCAAAAGTCCCCCATAATTCACTAAGACCACAGTGATAGAGAAAGGGCTGATAAAATAGGTCTGGAGAACTAGTTTAAGCTGCTTTCTTAGAATATTCCACAAGTCTTCAGCTAGGAATTAATAGCTGAAGAAAAAACAGCAAAAGAATAAACTACATAAGGGGAGATGTCAAGGCTTATTAATTTTATATTCCTAATTGTAGTCACACTGTGAGACAAACAGCAGACTTCCATAAAACGCCAATCCCTGCCTCAAGTCCAGTTCTGTACTTTTTACTTTTGGAAAAGAACACAAATTACTTTTTCTATATAATACATCAACAAAGCCTAACAAGTATAACTATTTTCTGAAGTTAGATATTGCTAATTCAGTAGAAACAAGTAAAAGTTTAAATGGTGAGTTGAAAGAGTATTTTCTTCCCAACTTTCAGGCATACTGCAACAACCTGAGACTATGAATTATGTTTCTTGTGGACTATCTAAACCTTTGGTCATCAAGAATTAATTATGCAAATTAATCAAGGCACCTGGGACACATTTATGGCACAATACATCAGAAGAGAAACTTACCAATAAATATGGTATTTTCATATTGTCGCTTGAATAAGGGAAGTTTATCTGGCTTACAATTCATAACAGGAATTTCTATAGGTACAGAATAATCCAGCGGCACAAACTTAAAGAAAAAGTCACAGTGAATTCACAGCAACACTTGTATATATTTTACTCACATTCTTAATAGATTTAAAACTCTTAAAATGAGACGTTTTGCAAAATGATAACACTACTATCTAATGATGGGCGCAATCCAGCCAGCCAGCCACCTGTTCTTACAAATAAAGTTTTATGGTGAATGGCTGTTAGAACTGAGATAAACAGTTGCAACTGAGAGTTATGCCCCCAAAGCCTAAAGTATTTACTATATGGATTTTTAAAGAAAAAAATGTGTCAACCTGATATGGACACACAGATAACACTAAAATACACTTGTTTTCTCCAAAAGAACTGTAAATACATAAAATGACCAATTTATAACTGTAATAAAAGCCTTGATATGTGATTAGATAGTGTAGATACCGTAAATTACAAGCATAGCTATTATTAGTTTTTCATATTTTTATATTAAGGGGAAAAAAAAGATCTGTATGTTCCTCAAAACTGATGCCTTAACCTCACTTAAAATGATTATTTGACCTGGGGAATACATACACCACAGCAGGTTACAAAGCTGAAAAAGAATTTCAGACGAGTTGTATCTGAATGAAACTCAAAAGGCAGGTGATCCATCCAAAACCTTTTACCCTTCCAAGCCCTCTACCTGGCCTGCCTGACACTTCCGCATCAGATAACAGGTGCACAGGCAATCCTTACCTCAGGGAGTTGTTTGGCTATGCGGATCTGGTTGTGCGGCTTATCATTTATCTGGTATCTCAAAGCGTCAACTCGCCCTTTCCGATGGCCACGAGGAATAATTTCTTCACCACGCCACCAGTAGAAGTGAACTGGGCGTTTACAATCTGCCAAAAGGTATTTAAAACTTTCTTATCACTTAGATGAATTTGGTTATTATAATACCAATAATACAGAACTCAAAAATGATTTTGCCAATTAAAAATAGATCAAAATTACCCTCTGATGTAAGATAGTCTGGGTTAGTGATAATTTAAGTGATCATGACAAATACAAGGCTCAGATATTTATTTTCTACTTGAGTCAACACTGCATCGAACACTCTAACCAGTTTTCTCAATGACCAGAAGAACAAGAATATCATACACCAGAAATAAGAAGTTTATAGGAGTCAGAGCTGCCTTATGAATGACCAATTCAACCTTCCCAGCAACTCTGAAAGGTATGTTTAGCTGTCATCTCCATTTCACAGAAGAGGAACCTGAGTCTTGAGAAGATTAAGTTTTCCTAGGCCATCAGTCAGGAGTCCAAGTCCACGATGCTTCCCCCAGGACCACTTCCTTCCCAAGGGGGGGGAAGCTAAGGCACAATGCAGCACGCAGCACACACATCTCCAGTAAGGGAACATCAACTCAATGAACATTCACTAAGATGCCTACTGGGTGGCAGACACAAGTGATGAACACGTCAGAAACACTGATTTTTAAAACTATCTATCCATTCATTATTTTTCACGTCTGCACCTAAGACAAGCTGCTGTTTACTGGGAACCCAGATGTCTGGGTCTGAATCCTGACCCCAAATCTACCAGCAACAGGCTCTTCTGTGTAGGGACCGTTTACACTTCTGTGCCTCAGGGATTTGGGGTTTTTTTTTGCTTTCATTTATAAAACCATGCTACCTACTGTAAACAGCTATTGTGAGGGTTATTTAGTTGGCACCTGTAAAACTCAGAACAAGGCCAGGCCCACCGGTGAGCTCTGAATAACGTAAACAGTAGGCATCTTAATCAATGATGCCTTCCATCTTCACGATCCCATGGCAGGGCGCTCTCACCCTAACTCTCCTCTTGAAAGCCAGAGAGATTACGGTAAGAGAGGTTCACAAGTTGACCTGTGGTCGGGTAACTTTTTGGCGGAAGAGCCGAAAGGCAGCCCGCGTCCGCCCCACTGTCTGGGGGCCCCTCGTCTGAAAGGACGCTGCTCCGCCCCTCGAAGGGGCCGTCGCCAGGCCGAGTGGGGACCCGGGTCCCGCAGACCTGGGGTCCCACCCACGGCCGGACAGTGAGCTCGGTGGTGGCGCCCGGCCTCCAGGTTCCTAGCGCAGCGACAGCTACTCCACCGCGCTGTCCCCAGCTAGGGGGCCAAGGGGGGGGGGGGAGGACTGTGACAAAGAAGCAAAGCGGGGGCAGGTCAGAGGCAGGGGGACTGTGACAAAGAAGCAGAGGGGGCAGGTCAGAAGGGGGGGACTGTGACAAAGAAGCAGAGGGGGCAGGTCAGAGGGGGGGGGCTGTGACAAAGAAACAGAGGGGGCAGGTCAGAGGGGGGGGGCTGTGACAAAGAAACAGAGGGGGCAGGTCGGGGGGGGACTGTGACAAAGAAGCAGAGGGGGCAGGTCAGAGGGGGGGGGCTGTGACAAAGAAACAGAGGGGGCAGGTCAGAGGGGGGGGGCTGTGACAAAGAAACAGAGGGGGCAGGTCGGGGGGGGGACTGTGACAAAGAAGCAGAGGGGGCAGGTCGGGGGGGGGACTGTGACAAAGAAGCAGAGGGGGCAGGTCAGAGGCGGGGGACTGTGACAAAGAAACAGAGGGGGCAGGTCAGAGGGGGGGGGCTGTGACAAAGAAACAGAGGGGGCAGGTCAGAGGGGGGGGCTGTGACAAAGAAACAGAGGGGGCAGGTCAGAGGGGGGGGGCTGTGACAAAGAAACAGAGGGGGCAGGTCAGAGGCGGGGGGGCTGTGACAAAGAAGCAGAGGGGGCAGGTCAGAGGCGGGGGACTGTGACAAAGCAAAGGGGGGCAGAGCAGAGGCGGCCCCCGCCCCGCCCCCCGCGCGGCGGCCCCGCGCTCACCCAGGGCGGCGGCGGCCAGCACCGGGTTGTGCGGGCTGAGCAGGCCCACGAGCGCGGCCACCAGCAGGTCGAGGAAGGGCGAGGCGAGGGCCTGCGGCTCCCGGCCCCGGCGGCGCCGGTACCAGTGCTCCTGCAGCAGGCAGTCGCGCGCGGCGGCGCGGAGCGTCGGCAGGTCCGGGCCGGGCGGCGGGGCCGCGGGCTGGGCGGGCGGCGGCAGGCCCGACAGGAACACGGTCTTGGTGAAGCCCTGGTACCAGCGGTCGGCGTTGAGCGCGAAGGTCTGCGGGTACACCACGTACTTGAGGAACTGCATCTTGGTGAGGATGCGCATCTTCTCGTCGGCGGTCGGCGCCGCGTGCACCGCCGCCTGCCAGCGCTCCACCCGCCGCTGCCGCGCCGCCTTGCTCTTGGCCGTCAGGGAGGCCACAATGGGCGGGTAGCGCGCGACGGCGGCCGCCGCGACCTCGGCGCCGCCGGGCGCCTCTGCAGCCCCGACGGCGACCTCGGCGGCCGAGTGCAGTGACCGCCCCGGGCCGCGGGGCACCAGCCGCCAGCACCTGCACGCCGCCATCTTTGCCCGCCGGCCCCGGCCGGAAGTCGATGCCTGCCCTTGGTCCCGGCTCCCTGGCCGGGAGGGCCAATCGGAAAGCGGAATCTGAGCCCGGCTCCGGGACGCCGGTTCTCAGTGGGCGCAAGAAACCTGCGTCACCCGGTCTTAGCCAATCGGATCGCTCCTCCAGCTGGAGCCTCTGTGGCTGAGTGGCGGGCCTCCTGGCCAATAGGCTCCCCGCAGCGTCTGGCGCGCGGGCGTGAGACCTTTAAACCGGAGACCCCCGCGGCCTAGACGCGCTCAGCCTTCCGTCCGCTAGTGTCGGTGTAAGGACGGGGCGGAGGCGCCTGAGGACCGCTGGACACTAGTTCTCGTGATGCACCAGCTTCATTTGTAAAACAGCCTCTGTTGCCCGGCTGGTGGGCTCAGGGGTGGGGCGGGGACCGCGAGCCCGGAGGTCGCCTGGCTCCGGGTCAGGGCGCGTGCCCGGGGCGCGCTGGTCCCCAGCAGGGGGCGCGCAGGAGGCAGCCGGTGGGTGACTCGCATCACTCACGTTTCTCCCTTCTCTCTGAGATCAATAAAAACATAGTTTGTTTGGTAGGTGTTTTTTTAAAAAAAAAGGTAAAATACTTTTTTTTAAAAAACACACCTATTGGAATAGTAGGTAAGGTTTTTTTTGTCCCAGCGCCCAGTTAACCCTGGGCTCCCTGCTGGAGGAGTTGTCATTAGTGAATGGGGAGAATTCACCCGCTGCCAGGGTGCCGCTCTTTATCGTTTGCACCGCTCCATTCATGTTATGTTCTCGTCAAAGACTTGCTGGATGTTGACTGTAAAGTGTCAGGCGTAGAAATAAGTGACTATGACTCGTCCCTATGCTTGAGGCGCTCAGAGCACTGAAACGAGTTCATAAATAACTGGAATGCAACATAGTAGGTGTTACCTTAGGAATACATACAAAATGGTGCGCAAAGTGGTGTTTTTAGTTCTACCTGAGATTAGCCTCCCCATAGCTTCTCACCTATTCAATTTTGGTTCCTTGGGAGAACATGGATTGATTGTGGCAAATGCTCTTGGACCCCGGTGGTCACCCCACTGCTCCCCTTCTTCCCAACTGCAAGAGCCTTAGCTGTGTTCAGGGAGTTACCCTTCAGTCTGCAAAGGTGGCACTTCCCCGGCCCGGGGTGGGTCCTGATTAGCCTGAGCCAGCTGTAGCACTTGGAGCCGCTTCTCAACCATGGCTCAGAAATGGGCCTGTGACCCAATCCTGGTCCGTGAACACTGAAGGGGAACTTTCCCTGGGGCTTCAGGAAAAGATTGTTTGGTGGTTTTTTGTTTGTTTGTTTTTTAAATAAAAGGAGACACCATCTTCCCCAGATGTTATAGTTACTGTATCTCCATATGATGTTTGAAATTGTTTTAGCATTTGCAACCAAGTGTGGAGACATCACAGAAATGCTAAGGGTGACAGAATGGAAAGACGGCCCTGGTTCCTTTACGATATTTTTATGTTGTTGAGTTAAACAACATGTAATAAAGGGTTAATTGACCAGGTTTGGGGTGTTCAAACCCTGAATATGAAAAAAAAAAAAAAGGACTGGCCCTGGGTGTGGCTGGGACATAACCTCTGAGCCCTTGGAATGGCCTACTTGAGGAAGGTGTTTTTTGTATGACTGGGGTCTTGGGTCATGCAACGTCAGCTTTGACCTCTGGGAGGCTGGAGAATGAATAATGCCAGGAGAGCAGGCACTCTGTGCCTAAGTGACTGACCTCTAATTAAAACTCTAGACGTCAAGGCTCGGGTCAGCTTCCCTGAGTGCTGGCAACACTTCCTCACACATCATTGCTGAGAAAACTAAGCATCATCTGTACGACGTCATTGGGAGAAGACACTTGGGAGTTTGCACCTGTTTTCTCTTGGACTCCACTGTATGCACCTCTTCCTCTACTGATATTAATCTCTATCCTTTTACTATAGAAAAAAAAAAAAACAGCTGAAAGGGAATTGAGTATAAGCTTTTTTCAGTTCTGTGAGTCCTGGAAAATCAACCTAAGGGTGGCCTTGCCCAAGACTACAACCCCAAAGCATTTACTTCCATGGTCCTTACCAGAGTTAGGGTTGGGGCCTGGGAGACTTGGCAGACGTTTCAAATTCATCCTGAGTTCAGTCGATTCATACTGAGTTCCTACTGAGCTAACTCCAGTGCCTTCTCACAAGCACCACGACTCAGCTACAGCCCCTCCTCTGTGGTTACCATCACTGAAACACAAGGTTACCACTTAACACTTACCCTGCTGGGTGTCATCTTATTCAAGTCAACTCTATCCAGGGTCCTTTTTAGGTCCCGATTCTGTTACCAAAATGCTTGCTATGATTCCTCCCTCACTATTTGCCGAAATATATGAAATGTCGCCATTCCTGATCACATCTTTATACCTGTCCCATAATGTACATTCCACCAGAGCAGGAATCTTCTCTGTCTTGTTCGAAGCTATCTCCCTAGGACTAGAACAGACGCTTGGATGAAGAAGATGTGGCACATATATATGATGGAATATTACTTGGCTGTAAAAAAAGAATGAAATCTTACCATTCATGACGAAACAGATGGACCTAGATGGTATTATGCTCAGTGAAGTAAGCCAGTCAGAGAAAGACAAATACCAGATGATTTCACTTATATGTAGAATCTAAAGAACAAAAAACAAAACAGAAGTGGACTCATAGATACAGAGGTTGCCAGGTGGGAGGAGGTTTGGGAGATTGGGTGAAAAAGGTGAAGGGGTTAAGAAATACAGGTGATAGTTACAAAATAGTCACAAGATGTAAAATACAGCATAGGGAATATAGCCCCTATGGGAACATTGGGAATATAGAGAATATTGTAATAACTATGTATGCTGCCAGGTGGATACTAGGCTTATCTGGGGATCACTTCATAAATTACATATGACTAACCATTATCATGTACACCTGAACCTCACATAAAATAATACTAAGTGCCAACAGTAATTGAAAAATTAGAAAAAAAGAATTTGAAAAATTTTAAAAAAGTACATATTTCTGTAGTCAATGAATGAGAAGACACTTTGATCTCTAGGTGAATTTCTTTTAAACACATACATAAACCCTAATAATAATAATATAATAAGCCTTCAACATACATGTGCCACCAGGCTACCTGTTGCCTACAACTAGCTAGGAGAAAGCCTAGGAACTGAATGTATTAAAGACTTATTTTGGTGGCGGTGAGGTAAGAAAGAGGGAAGCTGTTGGAAGCGTGGGAAACAGTCCGTGGAGGAAAGGTCTGGCTGGAAAACACAGCAGAAACCTCTCATTTTTTTGGTGGCCACATGAGCATGCTGCACTCCGGAGCAGAGGAGGGAGAGAAGAGGCCTTGGGCCAGCACCCTGAGCCAGGCGTAAGCGAGTGTTTCACTCGCCTCCAGTACAAACCTAATGGGAGCCAGAAGCTCAGTAATCAACATAAATGATATCCTATGACACATCTGAAAAGTCAAAGTTAATGCAAAAAGCTGATGAACAAAATATCAAAATTAAAGACAGGATCAGCAGAAGCACATACCTGCTCACAGCTCAGAAGTGAGCCCCACCCGCACCTCCCCCGGGCCACGCCTAGGATTCCTCCTTAAATATGACGAGTGAGTTCTCTCCACCCTGTTCTCTCTGCAATGTTTCTGGTCCTTTCTCTCCAACAAGGACTTCTTGGGGGATATTAATGAATTTGAATATACCTTTTGGATATAGGACCAGGTTTCTATATGGCTTAGTGTCCTGCCAAACTGATTATATTCCCGATTCTACTCCAAACATGGAGCTATGTATTTTCTTACTTCTCTGTCATTGAAATACGAACATGCTTGTGATATGAATTATCTGAAATGCAAACATATATTTCAAATGTGCTTTCAGCTGACACAGCACAGGTTCCCCGACTCATGCACATGGCAGTGATCTGTTACATTTGAACATATGGCCGCATTTGACATTTCAAATGTGTTTCGCAAGTGAAGTCATCACGCAGGTTTATGGAAACTTGTCTGCAACATGCCATAGGAGAAGAACAACGATTTTCCTCTCATTACTCATTAGATTTCCTTTTAACTCACATCAATATAAGTTGGCCTAAAAGTTATTTTTTTCTAAAATAACTCAAGTCGTTAAAATAGCCTCCAGTGACTTATAAATAGGCATCGAAGTATGGTATTCACAATGAGAAAAGAAATTGTTACCACCTTTCTGGAGAGTACTTTGGTGATACAGTTCAGCCTTCTAAAATGCCCACGCTGTCTATCCCTGAGGAAATAACTCATGTTCAGTCAAAGAAAGTGACTCGATATAATTTTAGAAATTAAAAAATATGTATACAAAGTGTAAGACCGTCAATGGGTCCATTGACCCCTCTCCCAGGAGAAAGGGGTAGTGCTGCCCAGGTCAAGGTGGCAGCCCCTCTAGGACGGCTTGCCTGTGAATCCTTCACAGAGCTTCCCGGCCTTCTTCCAAGAACAGTTTCCAAAACAAGAACAGACGGATGGAAACAGAGGCCAAAGGGGAGGGTTCCTAGAAAGGAGGGTGGAAAAGGTGAAGAATATAGTCAGTGATACAGTGATGGGTTTGCACGGGGACAGACGATCACTGGAATAAGTGGGGGGGTCACATCATAAGGCATAGAAATGTCCAATCACTATATCGTACACCTGAAACTAATACAACCAATATAAGATTGTATACCAACCATAATTAAATAACTTTTTTTTTTTTTAATTTTAAAGTTTTAAAAAAATCTTTAAACTTTTCAAAGTTAGTGTACCTCTGTGCCTTCTTTTACCCTCTGCCTCGTCTCCCCTTTCCTCGGGCTCAATTTTATAGTCATCCTGTGGGAGGAAAAACAGCCTGGACACATTCAGGACTCTGAACACGGCTTAGTCCAGTGCGTGAGGCAGAGAAATGGCATCGGGGAAAGTGAGAGGGGGAAAGGGAAAGACGTCGGGAACAACTGGCTGACGCTTGGTGGCATAATCGCGCCCCATTTGTGATAGCTGGGAGCAAACATAACAGCAAACATTTGTAATAGCAAAAAGCACACACACGATATCTAATAAGAGGGACTGGTTAAATAAGTTATAGCACCTTTAAATTAAAAATGAATTTAAAACCATATATTAGAAATGAATCTGAAACCATTAAAACAAAATTTATAAAACAGTAAATTGTTTTTCCCTAGACTAATAAATCATTTTCTCCTGGACTACAGGCAGCTGAGGCCAACGGTGGTGACGCTCCTGTAATAACTGAATTTCTGGGTTTCCTGAAAGCAGCCTCCTGCCTCTGTTTCCTGCATGAAAACTTTCTGCTCTGCGTTTCTAGGCTGAACTCTGACTCTTACAAGGTGGTCGAGGGAGGAGCCAAGCGTAGAAATTTGGATTTGCTGGCGGCAATCTAGATGCTTCTAATTTTTTCCAGCAAGGGAATAGGAAGTCAGTGGGGACCCACAGAGGGGGTGTGACGGTCAGGAGGAGATGGGACGTTAAGGTTAATAGGCCAAGTGATTAGCACGATGCACGGGGGGGTCCAGTGTGGACAGGAGGAAGGTCTGTTCACACACACCTACGTGAGCACACGTGTAGGCACACACAGTGGCAACCCTCGACACTCTCATGTCTAGTTCTGTACATTATTAAGCAAGTATTAATATGCCTCCAATGCCTTTTGTACAATGAATTTGAACTTTAATATAATAAAAAAGAGAATAAACTTCAATCTCTAGTTCAAAACATGCATGTCAAAGGTCCTTAGAATGCATAGCACGTAGAAGTCTATGAGAATCAGTCTATTCAAGGACCTAAATTACATGTATATTGGGTTCATCGGGGAATGTCATGTCTGCAGTGACGTTGTGTGAAAAGAGAGGTAGACATTTTATGACCGTGACCTTTAGGTGCTTGGAGAACAATAGGAATGAAACCTCTGGTGGTGATTCACCTACGTGTAGGTTAGAAAGATGACACTGACCCCAGTGACCCATGTGCTCTGATCCCAGGAGCCCCTCTTTCTCAGATTAGCAGATAAGTGTGCTCACTGGAGTCAGATGCCTTGGTAAAGGCTGTGATTTTAGTAGTTTCAGCTTTGCCATCTTGGGCAGGTCACTTGCACTTCCTGTGTCCCCTTAATTCATCTTAAAAATAAAAATAATAACGTTTCTACTTAACAAACATGTTGTTATCTTTACATGGCATGATATCTACCTCAAAGTGCTTGGAAGAGCGACAGGCACACGGTGAGTGTTCACCAGTTTCGCTGCTGCGGTGACCGTCTAGCATCAGTGAGATTCAGGAGAGGGCCCAGGAGATCAAGCGGTCCGTCCACCCTCGTGAGATAACAGATGCTGTTTTTCCCGATTCTGCCCTCAGCCCCTATGACTCCAACACCCACACAATATTCATTTCATGTTTGTGGGGAGTTTTCATTCCTAACACCCCCAACATATGCCTCTTAGCATCAAGGGGAGAATATGCTGCGGGGCAGTGATAAGCATTGTGTGGTCCTCACACTGGCGCAATCGGCGTCATCTGGGAACTAGTGAGAATGTAAATTTGGAGGCCAAGCCTTAGATTTACTGAAATCAGAAACTGCGGGGGGGCGCAATCCATATTATAACAAGTCCTCTAGGGCATTCTGATGCTTGCCAAAGCTGGAGGACCAGCGCTCTAGCTCTGGGGTATCATTCTGGGTTATGGCTGGAGAAACAATTCACCCCACGTGGTACAGATGAAGATATTGTCATCCCCAGACTACTCGCAAAGGCGTGGGCAGGACCGGGAGAGCGAGGGATGGTGAAACAGCGGGGGCTGGGGGAGACGTGCCCCCTCCAGGCCTGAAGGGCGACGGGAAGGCGCGCCCCCAGAGCCAGCGAGACCTGCAGCCTGAAGGGCACCGCCTCACAGGAGCTGCCACCACCTCCAATCCAGGTGCGAAAAGGGGGAGACACCAAGGTTAACACCCCGCCTTCTCGGCTCCCCTGCCTTCGCCGAAACCCAGCTGGAAAGCAGCAGCGAGGAGCCAGGCGGCGGCCGAGGGCTCAGCTGTCGGTGCAGAGCCCCAGCCAAGGGCAGGGAATGGGCTTGGGAGCCGGTGCTGATGGAGGAGAGCCAGGGCGACAGCCCGGGCCCCAGCGGAGGGGACAGAGGCGCTCCGAGGGTGCCCCACTGCAGGCTGTGGCCAGAGGACAGGGCCCTTCCCTGCGCCTCCCCTGGAAGGCCCAGAACAGCAGCCGCAGGTTCGGAGCGAGGGAGGTTTAGCTTCACAGAGCAAACACCAGGGCGTGCGTGTCACCATGGGCTTGACTGCAACGGGCACTGGGGACCCAGCTGGGAACAAGCCAGGGAAACTCCTCTCCTGGAGCTGACGCGCTGGCCAGGGAGATAGAAAAGAAATAAAGGGGCGATGTTCCATGTGGCGGAGAACCGAAGGGAATGAAGGAGCCCGAGGGTCTGAGGACAGGTCCGGGCCTGCAGATCAGCAGGTGCCACATCCTTGGGGGGGGGGGGGGGAGGAGCTGGAGCAGTGGGGGAACAGGGCGGGAGGTGGCATCAAAGCAGCCCAGTGCTTCCTCGAATTGACCATTCTGTGATGAATTACCTTGTTTGTGGCTGGAAAGGCCAGGAAAGAGGAATTCAGGAATGTGGCATCGGGGGTTAAGCCCCAAGGCTTTCGGTAAAGAAATAAGATTTTATTAGTTGAATTTTTACAGCAATGCAGGCTCACTGCAGAGATCAGAAACATTTAGAAATTGCAAAATTTTTTGTTGTTGTTTTGGTTTCTTATTTTTGGAAAGGATAGTGTGTCCCACCCAATACGTTCAATGATATTTCATAATTTGAGAGTACTCTTAAATTTAAACAAACTTTTTAAAATCTTAGAATAGTTTTAGATATTCAAAACAGTCGCAAAGATAGTATAGAATTATATTGCCATGTACCCCTCAACGAGTTTCTCTTATATATTTTTTTAAACTATATTTTATTGATTTCAGAGAGAGGGAGAGGGAGAGAGAGAAACGTCAATGATCAGAGTCATTGATCCGCTCCCTCCTGTGTACCCCCTGCTGGGGACCGAGCCCACAACCTGGGCATGTGCCCTGACCAGGAATTGAACTCTGATCTCCTGGATCGTAGGTCAATAACTGATGTGCCTCCCCCATGAGCCCCGATAGGGGCTCAGGGATTGAACCTGCACCCATGTAAATGCCCTTGACTGGGAATTGAGCCCATGACCCTTCGTTGTGAAGGCCTAGGCTCTAATCACTGCCCCACACTGGCCGGGGCAGATTTTCCTTATTTTTAATGAGCTTGACAGTTTGAAAGAGTACTGGTCAAGTTGTGTGGCAACTACGTCTCCTGTGGGTTTATTTGATATTTCCCTCGTGGTGGTTCTTGTGAGTATGGGTTTGGGGAGGAAAACCACAAGGCTGAAGTGCCTTTCCCATCACAATGTGTCAAGCACACACACTATCAACATGACTTATGTCTGTGATTTTAAGCAACTAATTTAACAACAGTTAAGGATTTGTGAAGTTTTAAAAGTACAAACTCTCCACAAGATGTCACTGTTAACTTATGTATGGGCAGGAAGGTTGCTTCTAAAAGCAGTTAAGTTTTTCTGGGCATATGTGGTTAGAAACCATTATTTAAAAACCTTGGCAATAATGAACCCCCTAAATGTTTCATTTTTACAAAGCCACTAGAATGTTTAGAGTTTACAATGTTAAATTTTTTTTCTTTGAGTTTTGCAAAATATTTTCCCTTGAATTCACACCCAAGCATATATATTTGGATATTTAATTTAAAACGATATGGTTTGCAAATGAAGTTGAATGAATAATAAAATAAAAAACAAACCCACATAAATTGCTCTGAGTCTATGTAATTCTCTTAACCAGTAACAATCGCTTAATTTTAACTGATGAACATTTCTCCCACAAAATATTTGATAGAAGATGGAAAGCAGAGCTTCCTACGAGATGCTTTACCTGACTTGGATGGGTCTTATCCCCAACAACAGCTTAGAAATGGAAGTATTAAATGTGTACATCTTGCATTTTTTTAGCTAAATAACAAAAAATTACTCTGCAGGTAAAGTAGAAAGAAATCTATTTTTAAGCTCCCAGTTTAAGCATATTTATACTTAAACCTTCCTGGATGTAACAGTTTGGATTTCCAAAAAAGATCCCATAGCTCTGACTCTTATAGTTTTGACATTTTATTCTCAATGTCTCCGGTTTTTCTTTCCCCTCACTTTTCTTCTCCTGCCCCTGACAGCACCTTTCACCCCACCCCCAGTCTTTGTGAATTTAAGGAAGGTCTCCCATTGTTGTATGGTCCTAATGGCTAGAAGGTTCTCTGTGGTTGAACCAGATATCGACCTCTCTGTAGCTTTTCCCCACTGGCTCTAATTCTGTCTTTGGGAGCCACACAGACCTAAGTCCTTTCCTGAGTCTCCTTAACAGCTTTTCAGATGTTGGTAACATTTGTCATTTAAATCCCTAAGCTCCTCTTTCATTTTCCTAAACTAGCCCAGATTTTCTGGCCACTTAAATATTAGTACTACTATTACACCTTCGTCATCTGGATGCTCTTCTTTGATATAACAGACTTGCAAGATCCTCCTCAAATGTGATGCCCAGAACCGAAATTCAATACAGCAGGTGTAGTTGGAGGCGCCAAGAATATAGTGGGACCGTTGCTTTCCAAAATTATTTTGGCAGCCTAATGCCGTTCTTCGCTTTATTAATTAATCAACCTTTTGTCAACCCTCTGCCCACGATATACTGCCACCGAGGTTCCTGCTGGTCTGGTGAGTGTGTGTGTCTGACCCTTAGCTGCCTCTCCAGCCCTATCGAATCTTAAAGCTTCTGACCTCTAGGCTGAGGCTGATGGAGCAGAAAAAGAGGTTTGTCCTTTCAACTCCATTTCTTCTTTTAATAACACAGGTCAAGATGTGCATGTTTGAGATATAATTTTACGTATCCATACTATCTATCCAATGAGTTCTTGTTTCATTCATGTGGAATCTGCCCATAGGATTATCAATAGCACAGAAATAGCGATGGTCCTATTTGGTGGATTTCGTGAAAGCATCCAAAGCAGGCCAGCTGTAACGGGGCCTGAAATCCCAAATGTCTGAATTCTCATCTAAATTTAAAACCTACAACCTCAATTAACCTATGAATAAACACACTCTTTTGGAATATATCACCTGGTCTTGAATGGATATATAGAAACAGAAAACAAGGGAACAGCAGCGTAATGAGGTTGCTTAGCATGTGAGACTAAGAAACCGATAGGCTGGTTCAAATCTTGCGGCTCCCACCTACCAGCTACGACACCCTGGGCATCTTACATATTTGATTTGATACCTACCCCTGGTGTAAGTGTAAAGGTTGACTGAGATGAGAGCACACAGGCTCCTAGCATAGCTCCTGGTCCTGAGGGCACACTCAGTAACATACAACTATTATGATGAATAACAAACCCTTCTCAAACACGATTGTACTTCCTGTGTATATAGAATTGGCATATATTTAAAGAAACACGTTGATGGATTTATGGCGATACCAGAATACCTGGCCCTTTCTGCGATGCACACACAGTCAGAGCTTGTGAAAAGGCTGTGATGCAGCAGAATTACCTCCCCCCCCCCAGGATTAATGTCTAAGCGAGGCTCGATCAGGAGTCTAACCCACTAATCTTACTCCTTTGTTCAGTGAGGCCAAACAGGATCGTGTTTAGCTCTGCTTTGCTGGACCACCAAATTTTAATCTGCACTGGGTTACGAGGGAGGGGGTAGCCAAATCTCCTTCGTTTCTCTCCTCACTGCCTCTTTATACTAAACTCTGAATTTTCTTTTCAACTTGGGCTCTCCAGAAACCGAGGCTTGCAGAAGGAAAATAAACACCTCCTTATGATATACCGCACTTATGTCCTCAGAATTTTAGAAAGTGATTCCATTGAGGTCAGGGTCTCGGCGTTTGTTGCTCTAAATGAGGGAAGTTTGGGGGATCTCCAAAGGCTTAGCATGACCTCAGGGCCATCTTAGGGGTGCTTGTAAGTAGCCAGTGGGCAGGCAGGCAGGTGACAAGCTTCTCTTCACTGTGCCGTTAACTAAAGCTTCACCGACTCGCCTCCCATGCTCCGTGTCCGCTGTCGCCCAACTTTCCACAGAAAGTCATCCTCTGGGCCAGGTCGTACAATATTTTGCCCCGACACAATTTGGCTGTGTCACAGTGACAGTTTTCTCTTCATTGATAATTGAATGATTTACTCAGATTGATTTCTGCCAAAAGGATGATACTAGAATATGTTGCAATTACAACAAAGATAAACTATTGTAAATTGTGTCTATTACTGAGTTTTCAAGAAAGCGGATTGAGCCAGATCCCCTCACAGGCTCCGTGACGCACCCACCTTTAAATTGGGCAATTTTAGGAAATGTATGGATTCTTTCAGCAATTTATTGAATAAGTTCAATCATCACAAAGATATTGTCAGGGAATCTCAAACTTGGATTCATAGTCTCCTTCTCCGCTGGTCTCTGAGAACAATCTTGCCTGAAAGGAACCTGTGCAGCCCGGTGCGGCTCAGGGGTTGAGCGTGGACCAAGGATCCAGGCGATCGGGGTTCGATTCCCGGTCAGGGCACAGGCCCGGGTTGCGGGCTCGATCCCCAGCGGGGGGCGCGCAGGAGGCAGCCGATCAATGACTCTCATCATTGACGTTTCTCTTTCAACCTCTCCCTTCCTCTCTCTGAAATCAATAAAAACATTTTAAAAAAAAAAAAAGAAGGAACCTGTGCACCATCTTGAGAGGCAATACCGAGAGTGTCTTGGTGAATGACAAGCAGAATCTCATTACATCCCTGTAATTTAATTTCAGGGATATCGATTGTACCTGAAAGAGACATTATTCTTTATTTTCTAATCCACAAGGCTGCACACACATGGCTCTGAACCCCCGGTCCCTGGCCTCTTCCTCCGAGGACAGGCAAGGTCAGCGATGATGCGTGTTCCAGGACACGGTCAGGAGGGAGAGTCAAAGGTCCCCGAAAAGCTGCCCCTCCGCCTGTCTTTGCGTATCTTGGAGACCTGGGGGGAACTGTCAGCCAACGCAGTGCGGCCGCTGGCTCGAGCCTCCGTGTCCTCTCCCCTGCTCGGCACATCTGGGGCGGGGACAGCACCTCGGGGCTGCGGGAGGAGCACTCCCCAGTGTGCTCACAGGCCCCGCGTGCCAGGAAAGCGTCCCAGAGCGCGGCCAGTGACTAACCGGCCCCAGACGCCCCAGCAGGTCTCCTGGACAGAAATGAAATAATATGAGCTCTAAAACACGATGCCTCTGCAATCCAATAAATCACTAAACAATTTATATTATGATGTGAACTCAGTTTCTAAACGTGGCTAATGAATACCAGGAGTGCTGCGCAGCCTCGGACGCAGGGCCGGATCTCCCTCCGTCCTGCTTGCCCGGCATGAGATAGCCCAGCAGAAAGAACCACAAACTTGGACGCACACGTATGAGATGCAGTTGTATCACAATCTAATTATAAATGACAAATTTTCGGGAGAGTGGAGGGTTATGATGATTAATTTCCTCCTGTGCATAGGCTTCTATGAGGTTAAAAAAAAAAAAATGACCATTTTCCAAAGAAAAGTCTATTTTTCTTCCTGCTGAGCAGATACCTCAGGCTCTACTCACTTGCGCACCATGGGCCCCAGTGGGGAGTCTAACCCAGGGAGTCTGTGCCAGCCTTCCCTTTACTCTGCTCGGAATGCTTTTGGATCAGGGTACCCCCTTGAAATTGATACTGGAGCTGGGCACACAGCCTTCAGCTAACGTCTTGAGTGGAGGTGGCCCCTTGGGCTTCTGGCGGCTAAGAGTTCCCATTTGTACCTCTAGATGATTCCCGCGGATCATGGGAAAGAACTGGGTGGTAAAACTGTCACCTAAAGCTACCTGTCACCTGCACGGGTTAGACGCCGCTCTAGTGAGGTGGGCTGGATTGGCTGTGGACTTGCCATTTCTATAGCAAAACCTAACCGGGACCTGGACCATGGCAGTGTGGCTGGTCCCTGACCTTGCCTTTGTTAACACCCGTCGTTACACAGCCCAGTGGCTTCGTCCCTCCTCATTCCGGGGCATCTGCCACATGTTCACCTTTCACCAGCACTTAATTCTCTATCAAAATATTTTTCCAAGATGAGAAAAGAACCAACTTCCAGGCAGGAGAGGGAAGAGAGTGCGTGGGTCTCGTTAATGACTTCCAGATAAGCGCTGGCTTGTTTTCCTAAGGGCCCACTGCGCTCTGCCGAGGCGTCGCACAGCAAGCAGAAGAGATAACTTTCCTGGGAAAGCCGTCTAAGGACCTCAGGACATCAGCACTTCTGTCTACATGAAACAGCTTTAAAAATAAATAAACGAATGGGAGCTGCAAGCCAGTAAAATCCAAACCCAATGTCACCAGGCCTTTATGCAAAATATTTTCATAGCCTGTGAAATCGATAGAAGCAAAATCCCTGAAGCCTAAATGCACAGGTTTTTTGGGGGGTTTTTTTTGGTCTACCACAAAAACAGTATTTCCAGCCTTAAGAGACAGTGCGAGAAAGGTGTGGATGTCGCGAACACCCGCTCGTTGGCGGGAAGGCGAGGCTGAGAATGCCAGCCTGGGGCTGCACCGTTCAGACGTCCCTGGCTGTGTCTCTGCCCTAATGATCTGCGCTCATCTCCCGGGACAGTCGCTAAGGTGAAGCCCCACTAAGCGAAACGCATACGCCGGACCAGCGGTCACGACGGCCTTCAGGTCACACAGCGCTCTGGCCGCACCGACGTGCAGAGGGGGTGCTTTCCAGAACCCTGGCAGGCAGCGGAAAGCCACCTGTTGCTGGGAACAGCGTGGGGTGGTGGAAGGGAGCCCCCAGACTCATTTAGCCTCATCACCACAAATGAACTAAGTAGTGATGATAATACCAACAGGAGCAGACCCGGCTGTCACCTGAGGAAAACACGGCAGTCTGTTTTATGAGGGTTCACAGCTACGGAGAGGAAAACAGGGAGCTGGGAGGAACCACGGGCACTATTATCAGAGGCGCTCAGCAGGAGGGTGCCTTACCTGCCCCCAGGAAAACAGCTGCTTTTCGCCCTGTTTTCATCAACCTGTAAACAATGCCCAGGGTGGGGAAAGAAGTCTCACTTTTAAAGACATACTGTGTTTAACGTTTGTAAAGTGGTTTGGTTGCTTGGAAGAAAAAAATAAAGTGAAGTAAGAAGTATTATTACAGCGTTTGCGGCATTTAAACCTATAATTAAGGTGACTAAATAGTTTCCATAGGCCCCCTTATATTCTGTCCTTTAAAATTTTTTTGCAAGTTTATAATTTGAAGCCGAAACTTTCCACATTCTACATATCAGTGAGTATGTATTGCCTGGAGTCATGTAAACTTGATTCGAACAAGTTTGATTTTGGTAATTTGTCTTTTCTTGGATAATTTGAAAGTCACTGATGTTTCAACATAAAGCAAAGAGAATGCTTTATTTCATTTTGGATTAGACCTTAAAATCAAGTGTAGCATACAGGGAACCAAAGGGAGCTCACATGAAGTTGGGAAAGAGTAGTTAAATGAAAATAATGCCATTTTGTACATTAACACCGTGATCTAAACATGTTATGTTGCAAATTTTACATTGAAAAAGCATTCTTGCTACTTAAGTCCTCTCATTCGACTAATTTCTTTACTCACTGGTTGTTCAAATGCTGTACAGAAAGCTTAGAATATAATAATTTTTATATATTGCAAAAGGTTGTATTTCTAGAAGCAGTGTATATTCCAACATTTTTCAATATTTTCCTTCCCTTCATTATTTAAGAGAAACGGTATGCAAATTTCTGAGATGACTTACTATCTTGTAAATACATCCCATAACAAAATTTAATCGCAGATTAATGATATTTTAGTTTTAGCTCTCCAACCCTCAGCCAATAGGTTTACGGGACAAGGGGTACAGAATGGGGGTAGAGAGGGAGAAGGCGAAGTCTTGATAATCTTTTGTTTTACATATTATGTATATATTTCTTTAAATTTGTTTAAAATCCAGGAACCAGAAAGTGCAATGGGCTAGGCTGTTCACGCCACATTATAAATGAAAGGAAACAAGCTGATGAAGATTTTTTTTTTTACACTTATAACTCTCAGAGGTTTGGAAAGATCCTGGAGTAGTTTGTACACGTACATTCAGAGCACAGATCGTTACTCACCCATTTATTAGGAGTCTGTGTCCCACTTTTTCAGGCACAAGCACTACCCAGAGAATGAGACACAAGAGAGGGTTGTTTCAAGTAATTGAGAGGAACCCAAAGTAGTTTCAATAATGTTGCCTTAGAAGAAAATCTGTAGGGCTCTGAGATCACTCGGGAGGAAAGTCATGGACAGTTGGCAGCTTAGAGATTGGGGAGCTATCCCTGACTTTGTTCTCTATGTTAACTCTCCCTTCTAGCCAGTCTCCAAATGCTCTGGAACTTAATAAGCTCCCTGATTCTCACACTGTGATCCATAGCCTGGCAATATCGGCATAACCTGGAAGCTTGTTCATATATGAATTTTGGGGGCCCCAACCCAATCCTACTAAGTAAGAATCAGCATTTTAAAGAGATTGCTAGGTCAGTCACATGTGTATTAAAGTTTGAGAAGCAGAACTCCGGGTTCTGTCCTTTCCTCCAGCCATGCAGTGTATTTATGCAGAGAGAATGGGCCCAAGATGACTACTGACTCCATTCCCCATGGCCTACATGTGAATGGAAAGAGTTCACAAGTTCCCAGTTGTGAAGGGCATGTAAAGGTGATAATAAGAGACCTGAAGATCTGAACACACATAGGAATGGGTCTGGGAAAGGGCTGGGTACCTGGGGCTTTTGACTGGGGGTGGTGACATGGCCATGGGCATTTAAAACAGATGACAAGGCCAGAAAGAAATGGATACAGCAACAGTGAAGACCAAAGGACTGTGAAAACAGTTGGTGGAAAAGAGGCTTTTCCTGTTCCACTCTTACAAAGTCTCTCTTTATGCTCTACAGCTCTAGGGGGAAGCTGAAAAAAGAAGGTGGTATGGATGTGCCTGGGAGAAAAAGGGAAGAGAGATCCTTGCATTGGCCCAGTTAACCTGAAAGAGACCACGTGCTAAACTGGAAGAAACTGAGCTGCATTGTAGGGCCAAGATTCTGGTTGTCTCCCTCTACTAGCAGATATGGGGCTATGAGCAAAAATAATTCTTTTAAAGAAAATAAAATTTCACTTCACATCTGAAATTTCACTTCACATGTGAAAATAAAATATAACATGCACATCTGATTGACAATATGACAATTTTAAACCATAATATAAACATGAGATATCTTTGCTTAAAATCCTTCAGTGGCTTCTTCTGGCTACTAAATGATAACTTGGCACATACCATTTTATTTGGTTCTTGCCTACCCTTCTAGCATCATTTCCTGAAGCCAGCAATTGAAACTAGAGGAAAACAGTCAAAGAAATAGAAGGGAATTTTAGTGCAAGTTCTAAGCTGGTTGACCTGTACTCTCTGTGTGTGTGTGTGTGTGTGTGTGTGTGTGTGTGTGTGTGTGTGTGTGATACATATGACAACATAGGCTCCTTTATCAGTTAATTCTGGCCAAAATAATGTTGCATTAAAAACCATCCCAAACTGAATTTGAGTGAAAATAGAGGGCCCAGTGTATCACTTACATTAAGAACCATGTAAAAATTTTGTTAAGAATGCCAATTCTTGGAACAAAAGTGGTTAAAAACACTGAATCATTTCTTCTCACACGTCTACACACTGGCTACCGGTTGTATAAGCCAGGCTTTTTTGGATGGCTCTCCTGGTTATAACTGGGCTCACTCAGGCTTCTGGAGCCAGCTGGGGTCAACCAGGAAGTTTTATAACCTCCTGGTGGGAACAGAAGCTGCCCGAGCATGTCCCTTTCACTGTGCTGACAGATGTTCAACAGCACAGGGCCAATCGTGTTACAAGCTTCTGTTTATGTCACAGAGGCTAATTTCCCACTGACCAAAGACAGTCACATGAAAACACCCTGCGCTGAGGGGTGGGAGCGTCTGCCCTGCCAGCGTCAGGTTAGGGAGGGGCCGCAGTATGGATTCATTATTCAGTCACTGTGGGGGGAGGGGAGGAAGAACAGTCCACTCCGCCCCATGTCTCTTTTTAAAACAGCTCTCACTGTATCATAAAGTTCTAGCAGTTAGAGATGCAAAGTCTGACCCGTGGGGGTCCATGTCTCCAGAAGATAGCCCCATAATCAAGTCTTGTTTTCATTTTCTCTCTTGTAGCAGAAATCTTATTTACAATTTTAAAATTGATTGCCCAATTACGTTTCACAACTTACACATTTATAGATTTGACTGTCTCACTTTCGTGTATAGAGGGGTCAATAAGCCACACCCCACAGGTCAAATTTGGCCCAGCACCTGACTTTTTAAATAAAGCTTTATTGAAACACGGCCATTGTTCATGCTTACTTATTGCCTATGGCTGCTTTTATACAACCACAGCAGAGTTGAGTAGTTGTGATAAAGACTGTATTGCCTGCTGAGATATTTAGTGAAAAGCTTAAAATATTTACATTCTCACCCTCTGCAGAAAAGTTTGACACCTCGATTTATCATATTTAAGACATGTACACAAGTTAATTCCTGTTAGATGTCACCAAGACCTATCTCCTTTTAAGAAGAAGAAAGTTTAATAACTTATCAGAATCAGGATCTGAACGCACATCTGACTCCGATCGTAGTTTGAATCACACATGTGAGCCACAGATGTAATTTTATTCTTTCTGGGAGTCACTTTTTAAAAGTAAAAAAGAAACAGGTGAAATTAATTTCAATAGTATATAACATATATTAATTTACCCAATATGTCAAAAATATGATTATTTCAACACTTAAGCAATGAGCTAATTTTTTTTATGCTTAGTCTTTAAAATCTGGGATGTAGCCCTGGCTGGCTTGGCTCAGTGGTTAGAGCGGGGGCCTGCAGACGGAAGGGTCTGAGGTTCGATTCCATCCAAGGGCATGTACCACAGCTGCAGGCTCAATCCCTGGCCCCGGTTGGCACGCGGGCAGGAAGAAACCAATCAATCTCTCTCTCTCTCTCTCTCCCTCCCTCTTCTATTCTCTAAAAAGCAATGGAAAAAATATCCTGAGGTAAGGATAGAAAATAAAAAATAAAATCTGAGATGTATTTTACACTATGGCACATCTTGATCTGACGTAGCCCTATTTCAGATATTTAGTAGCCACATGTTCCTGTGATTGGACAGTGCAGGTCCTAACACCCCCTTAACATCCAAAAACATTTTGGGCTGAAGGGTTTGTGAAACCCCTTTAATAAGGGGCAAACATTGGCGATGTGAAATGGTTAAGAGGAATGGACAAGAATGCTTGTTTTAGTGAGAATTTTTCAATATGATAAGGCTATAAAGGATGTTTCCTTGCTTATGCAATGGAAACAATAGCAAATGTTCACACATGTGGGGACGCTCACGCGTGCGCGCACACACACAGCAGCTATCTAGGCTCATCAACTTTTTCCATCTTGAACAAAGTATGGCTAAAAAAGTTTAGATTTATTTCACTTTTTAAAAAATATATATTTTTGTTGATTTCAGAGAGAGGAAGGGAGAGGGAGAGAGAGAGAGTCATTGATCGGCTGCCTCCTGCATGCTCACCCCCGCTGGAGATCGAGCCTGCAAACCCGGGCATGTGCCCAGACGGGGAATCGAACTGCGATCTCCTGGATAATAGGTTGATGCTCAACTGATGAGCCACTCTGGACAGGGAATTTATTTCACTTTTAGAGGCCAGAAAACTACTCTTTCAGAGGAAAGATAGGTCTGGGAAGGCTTCAGTTGGAAGCAAGAAAAGTGTCATTGTTGGGTGAGCTTTAAAGGAGGGAGGGAGGAAAGATGGAACATCTCCAACTGCAGGAAGAGAAATGGAGAAACGTAGCATTTCATTGTGTGATATGAATGCAGTCACCCTGGTTTATCCTGTGCTCTTGCTAGAGATTTAAATCACGCTTCAATTTGTTGAGACGTTCAGCTGATGGTTTTAGGATGTGGCATGACACCTAGATGGACATAGAAGCTGGCTGGGTTTACCTGGTTACATTTACATTCACAGGGGCTAAGTGACCGGTGATAGAGCTTTATTTCTTTAAACGTTTAATCTGCTTGTCACCAGTGATATAGTGAACATATTTGTTTATATTTGATAACAATGTAAATTAAAGTCACTGTTTTGCCTTAAAAAGAGAAAAAGAAAAAAAAAAGAATAGCTATATAAGTAGTCTTGGAAGGTAGACATTGTGTCTCCCCCTGGGGTAAAAGGCGGGTGTAATAAAATCAATGTCTCTTTCCAGAGCAATGTCCAGCAGGCTTACTGCCTTGATAAAAGATTTGGGTTTCATTAGCTTGGAGTTCCTCTCCTCTAACATAACCTACTGTGTGCTCAGGTGCAATATGGCCCTTTTTAGTCACCCCGTGAGAAGTGAGACTTGTGTAACTAGCACAAAAGTGATAATCCTCTGGCTGCCATTATTGTTGGGAGTAATCATCTATCTTTTAGCTCAGACCAGGAGTCTTATGCCTTTTACCAGCATTAATGAAAATACAGGCAGCTGATTTGTCTTATATTTTTTCAGTTTTTGATAGAGAATACAGAGTGTGTGTGTATATATATATATATATATATATATATATACACACACACATATATATATGAGAATGTTGAGAAAAGAATGCTTGTGCACTGTAAGTGGGAATATAAATTGGTATAGCTCCTATGGAACATAGTATGAAGGTTCCTCAAAAAATTAAAAACAGACCTATCATTTGATTCTGAAATTCTACTTCTAGGTATCTATCCAAAGGAAATACAAACATTAACTCAAAAAATATATGCACCCCCATATTCCTTTCAGCATTACTTACAATAGCCAAGACATGGAAGCAACTTAAGTGTCCATTGATGGATAAATGCATAAAGAAAATGTGGTATATATTGAAATTTCATTCAGCTATCAAAAAGAAGGAAATCCTGCCATTTATGACAACATGGATGGACCTGGAGGGCACAATACTAAGTGAAATAAGTGAGACAGGGAAAGACAAATACCATGTAATCTCACTTATATATGGAATCTAAAACAACAAACAACAAACTGTATTCATAGATACAGAGAGCAGATTGGTGGTTGCCAGAGTTGAGGGTGGGCGGTAGGAGAAATGAGTGAAGGTTGCCAAAAGGCACAAACTTTCAGTGATAAAATAAGTCCTGGGGATGTAATGTACAGCACAGTAACCATAGTTAATGATACTGTATTGTATATTTGACAGTTGCTAAGAGAGTAAACCTTACAAGTTCTCATCACAGAAATAAAATTGTAACTATGATGAAGAATAACTAGACTTATTTTTATGATCATTTTGCAATATATATGTCAAATATCAAATTATTATGTTGTACACTCAAAACTAATATAATATTATATGTCAATTGTACTGTATCTCAATAAAAATGGTAATAGTCCACCACAGTTCATCCCTGGTTCCAGTGATGTTCATCTCCTTCCCACGTGTCAAATACACTTACACACCCTCCTGTAAGACCCCCCGAGCCATGTCACCTTGTGGCCTTACACTCAGGCTTGGAGTCCAGACTCTCATCTTCGGAGTCTGACTCCAAAGTAATTGATGAGACTCTTCAGCTGCAGTTTCCCCCTTATCTGAGGACCTGTGAACTAAAGTTTATCCATTACCCAGATTGTATGTTGAGAGTAAAACAGGGACATACAATGGTGAGACAGGGACGATATGTTGTTCAAAAATGAGGGGCAGGGGGATGAGAAGCACATAGTAGTTACTGATCCATAGCAACTCTGAAATCTCACCCTGTGCATTGCTCTGAGGACAAAAAGTATGCTCTTTAGGACTGAGTCCTGCTCCCTGGGTGTGGTTTCTGCAACTGTTGGTTCCACCCTCTGGGCTTCTCTGAGACAGCCTTCATTTTGCATTAGAATGGCCTGTGTTTGCATGAGAATAGTTTCCATAGCCTAGTTCTGGACCATAGCGGGTCAAGAGCTCAGAGCTCTTTTTTTTTGTGGTTGTTTTAAATGTCTGTCTCTTTTAGTCCAAGCTGATATAATTTCTTTAAAAGCTTTGTGGGTTTCCTGATGATCAAATTATAATCCAGTCTATTAGGCAAAAGTGAAGCTTATAAATCTCTTAGGAACAGAGCCCTGTCTAACTCGAGTGCTATAGATCAATTCCCTTAACAAGTCTTAAGAGCCCTTTGGTCTAGCAGAGAGTGTAAGACGCACACTCATAAAATTCTTCCAGGTTTTTTGTATAGCAAAGAGGCTACAAAGCACCAGCTTGAATATTTCTCAGGTCTCAAAAGGTACAGTCTTTTAACTGTACCTTCGACTTCATTGTCACCCAGAAGTCACATCTCCTGTAGATACTTTGTATCAATATTTGCACTGCGGTCTTTTCTAACTTTGAAAACCTTTTGTCAACTGGAGATCCTGTAAGTGAAAAAGTTTCATTTTCCCAACCTGTCCTGATTTGTAAATAATTCCTCTAAATTCCACTGAAAAGTTGGACATTTCCTTCCTTAGTTCATTTTTCTTTTGAAATACTTAATCAAAGACAGCTTAAAAAAACAGATTATGCTTTTAACATTCTGCCTAAAAAGTCACCTTGTCCAGTGATTTATTAGGCACTTTTTATGTCTTCTAAGTTACAGCTAGTGACAGTCTCACCAATTGTTCCAACAACATGTGACACAAATCCCCTCCAGCTGGCAACAGCAATCCTTCCCCTGCACATCAAGCCCTCACCAACAGTGTCCTTACTGTCCAGTCCCAAAGCCACTGCCCATATCTGAGGTCATTCTTACAGCAGCAGCATCCCCCACTTTTAGATATTGATTTCCATCTCAGTCATCTATGGCTGTGTAACAAACAGCCCCCAAACTTAGTGAGTTAAAACAGCCATTGTATTTGATCACGATTCTATGGATTGGCAGGGCCTAGACTAACCATTATTCTATTGATATTGCTTTCAGTCAGAGGGTGGCTGGAGCTGGAACAGCCAAGAGGCTTTGTTCACATGCCTGGCTCTTTCACAGGGTAGCTGGGAGTCTGAGACCTCTCTCTCTATTTGGCTTTCTCCATGTGGCTAACTTGGACTTTGAATGATGTCTGGATTTGAAGAGCAGAGTTCCTGAAAGACCAGCTCCAATGGACAAATGCTCATGAAGCCTTTGTCTGAATTATGCTTTCATATATCCCACTGGTCCAACTCATAGTCAGTCTTGGAGATCAAACTCAGTTGTGAATGATGTGAATACCTTTAGGACTAGGTCGCTGGGGGCCACAGTATAGTAAGATTCTACCATATAACCCAATAGGGTTTTCTGTATATATCTCTCCTACTGCACTAATAACTTTGTAGTTTTGATTTTTTTTTTTTTTCTGTTCATCACTGTGTCCACAGGAACTAGAAATGGGCCTAAAATGCAGTGGGTTAACAATAACTTTTGTAATTCTTTATGAATTAAGGAATACATGAGGATCTCTTAAGATCAAAACTATTAAAAACTATCAGATAGAGCAATTCATGGACAAGGGCCCACTGCATTAAGTAGTAATTCCGTAACATTGTACTCATGTTAAAGTCTTTAAGTTGTATAGTGAATTCTCCAAAGAAACACAAGGTTTGTTAGTACTAAAATATACAAGGTCTAGAGAAACAAATTGATTTATCACATGGAAAAAAAAATTATTTAAGAACACCCCAATTCTCCCAGATAAGAGAAAACACAGAAGGAAAACTTATAATCAGGAAAAGCTGTGCTTTGTGTGAATGTTCAGCCTATAATAATGGTGATTCCTATCCCTACTGTAACTAATTAGCACCAAGTTATTGACTGAAAACACCAGGCATTTATTCCTTATAGCTCTGAGGTCTGAAGTCCAAAATCAGTTTCTCTGGGCTCCTGAGGGTCTGGGGGCAGGCTCAGTTCACCTGCTCTTTCAGCTTCTGGTATTCCTCAACTTTGACCTCTGTTCCCAGCCTCCATCGTAAAAGTCATTGACACATCCAGGTCTCTTGTGACCGGGATTCCTTCTGGTCCCTCATAGAAGGACCTTTGTGATTGCATCAGGCCACCTGGATAATCTCTCTGTCTCAAGGCCCTTAACTTAATCTCATCTGCAAAATGCCTTTAGCCTTATAAGGTAACATTCACAGGTTCCGGGATTAGGCTCATATGGGTGTCATTACTTAGCCCAGCACACTGAGATACTAAATGATCCACACTACCCTAAAATTATACATATATACTATACTAAATGATATACTTTCTCTCTCTCTCCTGCTCACCTTTAAGATTTTAAGTTTGGGACAGTTTTAGAGATGGTAGCAAGCACCAGAAAACAGAAACAAACTACAGATATTTCTAAAGTTTGTTTTCTGAGAATCTAAATCTTAAGTGAGTTTAAAGCAAGTGATTTTAAAGAAGATTCACAGATTAGGACAACATGCCCTGGAGAGATAGATGGATGGGGTGTCTACAGAGAGGGTGGGAACTTTCCCCCAGAACAGAGGTCCCCTGAGCTGCCAGGGGAGGGTGAGGTCTGTGTGTTCCGGCCTCACCAAAGAAACAGCAAGATGCCAGATGGGAATGAGAGATGGGCGCGTTGACAAGTCAGAAAACATTCCCCCTTTCAAACCTGGCACAGAAGCAACAGGCCTGAAGTGGTTTTGCAAACAGCCACACGATGACTGAATGATGTCAACAGATGTCACCCAAGGCCTTGGCTCTGGAAAACAGCCTGCTGTCCAGGTCAGGGGACACCCACGGATGATGACAACTGAGTTTTCTTCATTTCACCGGGAAGAGAAAATGGAGTCTCAGAGTCAGAAACTAAGTTGTAGAAAATTAAAAAAGAAAAACAAAGATCGTTCTTGCGTATTAGAGTTTGGGAACTAAGAAGGTCCATCACTGCTTTTTCCTCTCTCTCTTTCTCATGTGTGATCATTTTTCACATTGTTCCAAATACATGCAAAATTACCATTACTTTATGCTATATGTAAAAAGGGATACTCTAATTTTGGTGTATGAACTTTCCTTGGAACAAGGGCATAAACATACTCTTAGAAAAACATTTGTCACCCACTCATTGACTAATTACTCTTCACTGGTCATGCCAACTAGGTGACTTCTGTTTTCCTTCTGACAGTAATGTGCTCATTGAGTTCCAGAGACAAATGTCACAATTTCTCGCTGGACTTTAAGTATCTTAACTCCATAATTTCCTGTCAGTAATATCCATCAAAAGTATTACATTTACATTTTCCACTCAGGGGAGGAAATACACAGCTCTATGTTCTTATTTTGGTGTATTGCTTCTGAAGGCTCACCGACAATGGAGATGAGGGGTGAGGCTTTCCAGCGGGGAGAATGACTGCAATTTTCAGGGGGTTTTTATATAAACTGCGCCATCTGATTTTCACAAGAACATTGGATAGCACAGCCGGCATTTTCATGTAAACTTCACCAACTCAATTGTTTTGAGAAACTCACGTGGGCTGCTGCGGGGGTTAGAAACAGACAGGAGGGGATCTAACATATTCTAACTGCTCAATCCGAGGGGGCCATCGTCGGTATGTTTTCTGCAGGTGAGACATGAGCTTCAAAGTGGTTCTGGCCTGGTCCCGGGACCTCTGACTCATAGTCCCAAATGCCACCCTCAGTGCCTCGAAGACTCCCAGTTAATTTTTCCCTTCAAAGACTGGGGATTGATTTAATAATAGAGCAACAACAAGAATGATCCCACCCATTGTATTCCACCTGCAGGACTTCGAGTTTGCAGGCTCAACAGTTACTTTTGAACAAAAAGGCTCTGCCAAGTCCCTGATCCTCTCCGCCTCCCACACTCCCAGTGTTTATCTTTAGAGCAGAAAAAAGGAATCCCTTAGAAAAGGTCTTAGTCCCTTCGCTTCAAGGTGGGAGAGTCCTTTTGAAAGGACTCTTGCTGTCAAAGTTCAGGCCTTGATTTGTGAAGCCTGGTCACAAAGCACTAAATCAAAGTAAAATGGATTTACGTTTGTAAACCACATTTCCACTTAATGGGATTAGAAAGACCACTCACATTAAACAAACAAAAACAGCAGTTCAGCAGGAAGATGTACAGAACAGTAAATTAACCGAACACAGACTCGGAAGCCCAGGGTGAACTCAGGCCTAGACACTGTAAGAGGGTTTCAGGGGTCAAGAAACTTCCCCGGCCTATTTAGATGTTTTCACACCTCTTTTCCCGGAGCCACGCGCATCGGTGGGAAGAGAAAAGCCACAGAGAGGGGCACGCGTTGTGCAAGGGGGTGGGGTAGCCGCGGGAGGACAGGCCTCCCAAGCCTAAGCCTCTCCGGGTGTGAGGCCTGAAGGCGAGGTTTAAACTCAGAAAGAGGCAGCAATGCCAGCGCTCCCGGACAGGCAGGGGCAGGAATTCCTTATTTAAAAGGAAACCCGCGTAAGTATTCCCGAGGAAATCAGCTTTGGGTCGTTCGGGCCACCGGAGAGCCTGATGATGATTATTCACATGCCTCATCACCTGCTTGCACTTCTAACAGCACTCCCGCAGTTTTCATTCCATATGTTTACATTTCTATCTGTCCCCAAGAGGGCCCGGTGGGACCTTCCCTTCTGGCCCTGGTTCCCACTGACGGCGGGTTTCTCCACGTGGGAGTCAAGCAAAGCAAAGCAAAGCAAAGCAAAGCGTGCCACATAAGAACCGCAGAGTGTGCGTTTTTATCAGTTTGCTTTGTCTCTGGCTTTGCCTATGGAACACCCCAATTCAATTTGTAAGTTGAAGCAATAGTCGCATTTCAGTTGAGAGAGAAGAAACAGTCATGTCAGGGCTTGAGAAGCCACAGGGCAGGCGAGGGGACAGAGTTGGTAAAACAAGAAAAGAGGCTAATACATGGGTCCAAAGTCTCATCCAGAAGCTCAACCGAGATAGAAAGTGGCACACGCTGCAGGACAAGGTCAGCGAGGGGACTGGGCAGCTGGGTTCGAGGACCAAGGCCAGGTAGGTGACCAAAGAAACAGGGACCCGAGTCAATGGATCCGAGTGACAAGAAGGTATCTGGGCATAAAGTTTTGAGCGACAAGGAAGGAAGAAGACAAGTCGATGCCGAGCAAGGTCTCTGAGTTTCTCACAGATGCTTCGTTTTCAAGGACTGACTGAAATAGTCAGAGGGCCTTTCGGGGTGCCCGGCGTTTTAGCAAACATCTGAAAGTGCTGCCGTCCGGCTGCGTGTCGCCCTGGGAATGAATCGCCAAACCAGCTGATCCTGATCCTGATCCTGATCCTGATCCTGATCCTGATCCTGATCCTGATCCTGCTGCTGCCGACATCTCCGTCGTGAAATCCCTGTTAAAATCGCTCCGTAGCCCACTGAAAGCCACAGAGAGGTCGACGAGGTGATGCACGAAGAAGGCGGGCGGACCCTGGGTTTATGCTTGAGCCCCCCTTCAGCCCCCCCCCCCGGCTCCCGAAATCTCACCCCCGCCTTCCCCATTGTCTCAAGTAACGATGAAAGCACGGGGTAGCTGTGACCCAGCGCAGCCACGAGACACTAGACAATGCTGGGCGCCCTGTGAAAGCGCCGCAGGGTCCCGGCCATGGAACTCGCCCTCTCCGAGGGTGTCACCCAGGAGCCCAGCGAACGCTCTACTGAACAAATACACCTCTCGCCACCCTCTCTTGGGTGGCCCAGGTCCCTCGGCCGGACCGCCACTGGCCTCTGTGAGTCTGCTCCCTGGCAGAATCCTTTCCCAGGACGACAGACCGAAAGCAGGCGGCTGCCCCAAACTCAGCCAGTGTCGCAGCGCAGGGCCGTCCCGCAGCTCTGACCTCACGCCTGGACCTCACGCCTGGACCTGCAGAGCCCTGAAGGTGCAGAGCACTTTCAAAACTTACGGTATCCGCTGTCCTCAGCTCCTTCTTCTCTTTCCGTCACACTCTACTTGTAGGGACTGTACCTTCTAGGATGTTCTGCATCCCTGGGCAGCACCCCCAGCATAAACCCCACGTGCACACACGCTCGGACCGGTGTTTCCTGTTTGCACAGAGTCTGCAAGGAGCTGCGCCGACAGAGACAGTCACGGCAGTGACAGCCACGGGGTCGTGGGCAGGGAAGACGAATCTCAGTGCGGCACCCATGTGGTACATGCTGGCTGGTTTTCAGACGGCGGAGATTTAGTTCTGAAGCACGGAAATAGCAGAGACGGGCAGTTTTATCTCCTTTTAATCAGGCAAAGGAAGGCTGGAATGGCTGTTGCAGTTTTCAATCCAATTTTCTCAGCTTTGCCATTCATGAAAATTCTCCATGGGTCCTGGTAACGGGCTGATTGTCGATTCTGGTTGATAGTGTTCTGGCTTCTGTGATTTGCCTCTGCCTTCGCCCACATTTTTGTGCAGAGGAGAGAGCAGCTGGACTGTGGGCTGCAAACCATATGTCACTTTTACACCAGAAACTTCTCTTCCTCTGGGCCTGCTTGCGATTACTCCCGACTTCTGATTTCCTGGACTTCGGGCACCTCGGTTCAACTTCTGCATCAGCTTCTCGCCCACTTGGCTCGATGAATACCTCTTTCCGAGCTTCTTGGACTTAGGTTCTACACTCTCTTCTGGGTTCTGTTCATTCCTCTGGCTTTGATGACATCTATCCCCATCTCCCAACCTGCTAGCATTCCAGCTTTTGTACTGATACCATCACTCAGTGAACTTGCCCCCAGAAAAACAGCCCAACACAGGATAGTAATGACCATTGCGTAACAGTGCAGCCCACATATAGTCCTTGAATCAGGTGAGTTTGTCTTTCTATGTTATTATTATGTGTTAATGTTTTTGTATGTAGTCTATGGCCTTTTGCCCTTTAAGATAGTTTCCTCGTGGTACGCACTCAATAGATAATATATAGTGTACCCCCGAAATGTATACACACTTTGAATGATTATAAAATCAGTGTCTATTAACATACAGTTCATTTTCAAAGTTTAAAAGAATCCACAGAAATGACTAATTTTTTGTCAACACCTGTTTTCAAACTGATCACCGTTCTGGTCCAGGCACTGCTGATAACGTGAAGCAATGGAATTGCAAATGTAGGAATCATTTCGTTCAGTATTCGTGTGCCCTCAATTCATCACCTGTTGCCGGTTTTGTACCATAAACTTTACCTTTGATGTATCTCCACAAAAAAGTCTAGCAGATAAATTATTTTTGTTCAAAGCTTAGTCTAGTTTCACCCATTATTTCAAATCAGCTAAACCTGAAAAAGAGTGAAAATGAAGTGAGTTATCAGCTGGTAAAGTGTGTGTACATGTCTTTGGGACACCGGTATTTATTTAGACGAGAGTCTTTGAGGTGAGATCTGCTGTGCCAGGGAACAGGCCATGCCTGGAAGACAAACGCAGCACTGCACGTGAGGTGATGCTGGGAAGAGCCCAGGAGGCTCTGCGTGTGCTGGGCCTCGAGGTCACTGGGCAGAGCCCGACTCCGCTCGCTGCACCGGCTGACTCAGAGCATGACTGTCAGGCGCGTCATGCGGAGCCTTCCTCCTCTCCTTGGTGTGAGCAACGGGAAGAAATGAGAGTCCTGATGTTTGATGTTCTTGCCCGAGCTTTGAAGCAGTTTACAAGTGAGCGAGGGTTCGTGCTTTTGAAATCACTGGGAATAACTTCACAGTGGATCTTAAAATACACCAGTCAGATATTATTCCAAAAGGCAATTATCTAGTTATCAAAACGAAGCACCGTAAGTCGGTTGCGATTTTTGGCAGCCGAGAGAATAATGGGAATGACCTAGGGAGCTAAGAGAATTCTTCAGATATCCACCAAAAATCAGAAAGCCTGGTCCCCCAGCAATGACATCATTATCTCCAAGACGAACATTCTGGTAATATGTTATCTGTGTATGTCCTGCCTCTCCGACTCTTTAAACACTCATTGTCATGCAGCTAAAACATCTGCATTATTTATACGTTTCTCTGAAACAGTATAAATGTCTTTACTCATCTGATTTTTAATCCCACTTGGGTTATAAAAGGCATGAGATAAACAAATAGCATACTTTTGAGTTACCATTTAATTTGTTCTTTGTTGTTACAGATCCCTTTTCCTTTGGTGAAGGGACTTGACATTTTTATTCCTTTTTTCTTTAAATGTCTCCTTCACGTTCTTTGGCAAATGAGGTCAGCATGCCTTCAGATATTACGTCGTTGAACCTCCAGTCCTAATCTGATATGACCTAGTGTCCCCCTTAGGTTTCCAGATATCTAGCTTTTAAAATTGATTTTGTATGCTGCTGTAGATGACATTTAACTTCTCCTACCAATGAACAAATACGATGAGGTCTTTTTTAGTTAGGGTTTTGTTTTGGGGGGGGGAGGTCTGTTTCTTTTTTAATGGCAATGTGTACGGTTTTTTCTAGAAGCGTCTGTATTTCAGAACATACAGTCTGCCAGCGTGGATCCGTTTCATCGATGCTTCCCTGGGGTGCCTCATGTATCTGGGGGGTTCATGGATACTGAAGAGGGGCTGCCCGGAGCATGCAAGAGGAGCAGACCCCAACAGCAGATGACCTACGGCGAACTACACAGAGAGAGCAAAAGCCGAACAGAGGAAACTAGAAACTGGATCAAAATGCAAAATCATATGGGAGAAATAGGGACTAGAAGATTTTTATAAAGTGGCTGCTGAATACTGATCAACTTTTAAGTCCTTACTGGCAACAGAGTTTTGTGTGTGTTTTTAAATGAGAAATGGTATTATATGTATAACAGTAGGAAGACATAAGAAAACATTAAAAAATGACAATAAGGTTAATGGAAGGTTTGTGAATCTTTTTTTTTTTTTAATTCATACCAGAGGATATTTTTTCCATTGCTTTTCAGAGAGAGTGAGGGGCGGGGAGAGAAAGAGAGAGACATTAATAGGTTGCCTCCCGCACGCACCCGACCAGGGCCGGGATAGAGCCTGCAACCAGAGCACGTGCCCTCGACTGGAATCGAACCCGTCCTCGGGCTGACCTCTAGCCACTCAGCCAAACTGGCCAGGGCAGGTTTATGAATCTTTTAAAAAAATTTTAAATCTTTATGAGTGTTTCTTTTGTTTTATTCAGTGAAACATTGAAGTTCTACTTTCCTAGCAAATTTCAATTATATAATACAGTGCTGTCAACTACAGTCGCCGTGCTTTACATTAGATTCTCAGGCTTTCATCATCTTATCACTCAAAGTTTGCACCCCTTTATCAACGCCTCCCGATTTCTTCCAGCCCCCAGCTCATGACAATCACTTTTATACTCTTTGTTTCTATAAGTTTTTATTTGTGTACATATGTATATTTAGATTTCACACATAAAGTGATACTGTGCAGTATTTGCCTTTTCATTCTGGCTTGTTTCACTTAGTGCAATGCCTTCCAGATCCATCCATGTCGTCACAAACGGCAAGATTTCCTTCTTTCTCGGGGCCGACGACTGTTCCATCCTGTATATGTCACATCTCCTGTACTCATGCATCTGCTGACGGACGCTTAGGTTGTTTCCATAGCTTGGCCGTTGTGAATGATGCTCTAACGAACATCAGAGTGCAACTCTCTTTTTCAAGTCCCATTTTTATTTCCTTTGGATTACACCCAGAAGTGGAACTGCTGGATCACGCGGCAGTTCCATATTTAACTGTCTGAGACGCCTCTACCCTGCTCGCATAGCGGCTGCGCCAGGTTACATTCTGGCCAAGAGCGCCGAGGGCTCCCTCTCTCCACACCCTCACCAGCGTGGGCTGCCCCTTGTTGGCTGGTGATGCCCCCTAACGGGTGAGGTAATAGCTCACTGTGGTTTTGATTGGAATCTCCCCGATGATTAGTGATGTCAAGCAGCCTGTCATGTGCCTGATGACCGTTTGTTTGTCTTCTTTGGGACAATGTCTGTTCAGTTCCTCTGCCCATTTTTTAATCAGATTGTTTGGGTTATCGTGTTATTGAGATATATAAAGTTTTAAAATATATTTTAGATATCAATCCTTTGTCAGATAAATAATCTGCAAACTTATTCTCCCATTCCATAGGTTGCTTTTTCATTTTATTGATGGTTTCCTTCGCTGTGTAGAAATTTTTCAGTTTGATGTAGCCCCACTTGTTCGTTTTCGCTTTTGTTGCCTTTGTTTTCGGTGTCAAATCTAAAGCGTCATTGCCAAGACCAATGTCAAGGAGCTTTTCACTGTACAGTTTCTGTACAGTTTTGGCTCTATTTTGTTACCATACTGTGAATCCTTAAATGATAATTTTACAAATGAGCTCAATTGTTAAATTCAAATCTGTGAGTGATTTGAAATAAGTAAACACATATGTATATTTATTTAAAATCTATTAATGATAATGGATCATTAAAATTAACTCTCTCAAATGAGAAGTCATGCATATTAATAGTTCTGAAGATTGTTATCTAAACATGATTCCTTTGGGGGGAAAAAGAGAGAACTAACCATAAGTAAAATAACATTTTAAGTAACTTCTGCTCTGTTATTAAATATTTCAACCAAAGAAAAGCTGTTTCTTGGCATCAGACTTTACGATAATAATAATAATAATATTAATGATAGTGCAAGCAAAAAGAAAGTGGAGGGTGCCTCATTCACTGACTCTTGTTTAACTTACCATGCGGACCACTTTTGGAAACACATGTTCAGACGAGTTAAGACACTAAAACACATAACGCAGTTACTAATTCTTGATATACAAATGCTAAAAATAGTTTGTTATTAAAAGTCATCCAAGAAATGCAGATTTATACTGTTTTTTGGATTTTTTTTCATATAATTTTCATATAATTTTTTTTCTTGATAAAATGAAGAAATTTAACCTGATCCTATATTTGCATCTTTAGCTGCCCAGAGAATGAAAAAAATATTTAAAAAATTCAGAGACAGTATGGATCTAATTTATGGTTTACTGTCTTGCTAAATTAAGTAGATATAGGTAACATGCAGAACACATTTTTAAACTGAGAAAATGTCGTTGATGCTATCTGTGACGGCTACTTTTCAATTGAAAGACAACGGCAGGCACATGGTTCCTTAGGGAAGCACCGTTTCTATGGGACAGAAAGAAGTGATCATTGAGATGAGGTTTCTAAGTAAGTGCCTGATTTCACACTTTTGCAAAAGCACTGTTTTTCAGGTCAAGCCAGCAAGAATTGAGAAAGATTAAGAAAGTGTTTAAAGATGTTCATTATAAAGTAGTTATAAAAATGTGAAAGAGACAGCACCGAGCTTGCCAAAGAGAGTAAAACTGTCATCAAAATGATTCAGCAGCTCTGAAAAGAGCTCTTCAAATATGCCATTTATTTTCTCGATAACAAAATCTATGAATTCCAAATTTCCACATTAGTCGTGTCTAAAGGCTGAGATATTCACTTGTTGCTGTTTTGCTTCTCAACTGGTAATGGTACCAGGTGTATGACATTAGAAAAAAAATCATAAATCATTAGTTCCCAGTTAGAAGAGCGATCCTAAACTAAGCAATGTGTTTGGCATTTTCAGAAATGCTTTATTGGCCTGATCAAGGGGTTGAAAGACTGGAGTTAAGTATAATGATCATTTCCCTTAAATGGGAGAAGGTCATGATGAAAGTTGCTTTTTATCAGTAATTAGAGTTCTATAGCAGCAACATGTCCTAATTACGATATTTAGACCATTAGTAAATGAACAATGTTATTTAGATTCTGCTGTGGAAAATGACCCCAGGCCATGCGGCATCCTATGGAGTGATTGAGTATCATGCTATTTGCGGTCTACATCTCATGCGCTTACCCAGCCCGTCTCACATACACACTCCATCTGGACTCGTTTATTAAGGGCACTTCAGTGTTCAACGTAGAACTTGAAAAGTGGCACCTCAGTGGGCTTAGGCATGAAAACGAAGATCCCTGTATCTTATTAAATTTTGCACAACCTAGAAGCCAATATGAATGGTGAGATACAGTGAAACTGTAGTATCTAATGAGCTGTAGACATTTATGAATGAGCGCAATGCCCTTTGAATATTCTTTCAGAAAGGCAGGCAATGAAATCAGAAGGATCTCGAATCAGAATTTAGAAAATACCTAGCTATTACTTTAAAATGCTTTGCCCTAGCATATTTTTTAGGATAACTTCTCAGACACATTCATTCATCATTCCCATTCACAGTGTCAGGCTCTATACCAGACACTGAGGATGGGAAGAATCCTGCTCTACAGATGCTTTAGTTTTAGAGGAGTCCGAAATGTAAAAAAAAAAGTCATTCTACCCAGCAGATTATAAAGATGAATTGTTGGTACAGTTTCCTGGATATTTTGCATTTTTTGAGAATAAGAAAGCTGTCACCCTGATGGGATGTTCCCGCCCGCACAGCTGAGTGCTAAGCATCGAGAGAATGTCCCTCGTCTGACTTGGGTGGCGAGCCTGACCCGGCTGGCCATGGTCGGGCCATCTTGTGTTACCTGACCCAAGTGACAGCTCAATCACTTTGGTCACAGGACAGCAGTACTTTAGAGTTCACGAGCTCTTTTGTTTCAGGAAATTTTGCCAATTATTCAATCTAAGGTTTCATTTGCTTAATGACTTCCTTGTTTTACCATCTGACATGCTTCCTCCTTCCTTCATCTTTTTGCCTTTTTATTTCAGGTAGTTATTCTTTGGTCCAGCTATGGTTGATCTAATCTTTCCTCCTAGCTCAGTGCCTCTAACCCCTGAAGGCACAAGGCCAAAGGCCAAAGGCTTTTAACTGCCAATGTATGAAAACCCTCAGAGCTCGGTGAAGTGAGTGTCATTACTGGGGGCACGTAAATGGAGGGGGGACACCAAGACTGTCAGTCATGGTAGAGTGTCAACTCTGAGCCGCAATCATTCAAAATGAAGTCCTTTCATTGGGGTTGGAGGGCTCTTAAAGGTCTTCCCTTTCTTGTTTATTTAGGCATTTTGTCCCATTAATTGGGTGGGAGGGACTGAAGAGTTTATAGGAACAAGTTCAGTGAACACAAAGGGGTGTTACCAACCCTGGTGATGTGTGGCCTCTCGGAGCTGTCAGAGGCAATGTGTTTTGTAGAGAAGTCTTAAACACAGTTCTGTAAAATGTTTAAGAGAATTCGTGCATAATATAATACTTTAAAAGTTTTACTAGGTAGATTACTTCCTAATTTGTAGTATGACAAAACATATGAAGCGATGGGAGAAATCTTAGGGACTTTAAGCATGTGTCCACTGCTCCTTTGTCAAATCTGTGATTCTCTTTTCGTCAAAATCAATACCAGATGCATAACAGTACTTTAAAAAAGTTAGTTAATGGGATAATTTTTACTTATAGTCATCACAATTTTCTTCTTTTAATTATCTGTGGCTTTGTGTTCCGTGAATTCTAATCTTATTTTGCTAGTCTTTCTTTCAAGTTTTAATATTAAGCTTCCTTTAATTTCTTTCCAATACCTTCAGATTTTATTGCTGGAATTTACACTTCATGCCCTTTTTTGTCACTTACTCAATTTTGTCTTTGTTCCATTTTGGACATTTTATTTTTGCTATTCTTTGCCAGTATTTGTTGTCTTTGTAAGTGAGCTTACACTAATTTTCTTTTAAACAGCTTAAGATTTTCCACAAAATTATTCCACTTTTGTTATAAAATTTATGTTTCGTAAGATGACTTTTACAGAAATTGGAGATTGAAAAATCTGTGGTGTTAAGATATTGTGTCATTTTCCATACAATAAATGCACAATTACCTTGAAAATCCTAGTTCTTTCTTCTAAGACAATTTTTAAAATCAATATTTCATTAGTAATTCTCATTACTTTATGTCAGACACTATACTGTATTTGGCATGCAGTACCCATTCAGTAAATGAAATTTATTTTCTGTTATCTGATATGCTTTGGGTCCTAGGAAATCACTTTTACATAGGATTAATTCTTCATATGAGGTAGAATATTATATTTGGATCAAATTGTCAGGGATATAAATAAAGTAGAGCTTCCCCTTCTCCTGTGGGTCATTTCATCTCCTTTAGGTTAATGATCAGGTTCAGAGTATTTAAAGGAATTTGGTGTCCTTTTGATATAGCTAAATGAACATCTACCAGCAAGTGCAAGAAAATTCTTCCAGTGATTCTATTAGGCTAAACCACGTTAGATGTTTGAGTGTTATTACTCATGGAAAACACCATATATGCTGTCACTAAATATAGACTCAAGAAAATTGGTATTAATGAGTATTTCCAAACACCACAGACTGGACCAGGTTATCATCTGATGCTTGCAGATATCTTAACAACTGAGCTAAAGTATCACATATTCCATTTGGTGGTAGCAGCCATCAAAATAGCCAAAATTGCTACCCTGGCATGCCAGGTCCAGTCTGGCAGTAACATATAAACATGATCATCATTAGCAAATATGGGCCAGATGTTCCTCCCCTAAGAGCCTATGGAAATGATTACTTGTGTTATGCTGCATAGTCAGTCTTGACATGAAAAAAACAAACTTAATTTAGCATAGAAGAAATACAAAATTTCAAATAATCCTACTGCACCTCTGAAAAAACCCTATATGAAATTTTCTTAAGTATAGTTGATATTTTTGGATATCGATGCCTATTAAGTTGCTCAACAAGACAAATCTTTGCATCTATTCCCAACCGTGGTTCCCTAGATGCAGCATCTGGTCTACTTTGTTAACAGAGCGAGAACTGTTTGCTTAACTTGGATAGCCCTTTCTTCAGTTATTCTAATTTTACCACCTACTAACTTTATTAAGGGAGGCATGTCAATGAAGATTGATTTCTTAATTAGCTTTCCTTGTTAAAGAAAATTACGATTTTGTCCACATGACTACGCTCTATAGCATCAACTGTCTTCAAGACAAAACTTCAGGAATAACCCTATAAAGTGTGGTATTTGTAGTATTTTCGTCTATTTTGTTTTCTCATTGATGTGAAGGCCAGAGAAAACTGTCACTTTTTAAATTCTGTTTCTGGACATTGCCGACCCTTTTTATCTTACACTGATGTAGAAATAGAAACTCACTACTATGGCTTAAAATATTTTTTTTTATACATGTAAAAAATCACAAAAACTGCTGCAGAGAGAAAAGTTTTCAAACACTGTGCTTGATGTCAGACTGCTGAGCTGTGTTATAGCGAGGTATTTCATTAAGTCATGGCTGTACTGTGAAACAGTATTACTTCGCGGGCATTAAATTAGTTTAAAATTTACTGTAAGGACATGCATCAAATAATTTTTCCTACATTCCAATTGTTTCAATGAAAAAATGATAGATAATTTTAAGCTTGAACTCATAACCTCATAAGTATGTACTCTGACTCTCCCTCTTAATGCTTTCCAGAAAGGGATCTATGTCCATTTATCAGAATAGCTGTGTTTGGGGAAGTCAGTGATCCATGACTTTCAAGGTTTTTGGACACTGGGTTTGAGGTAGATCCTGGAAAGCCAGACTATCACTGTATTGGCTATAAAGTGGCTCACGGGAGTCAGGTGCGAACTGGAAATTTTCCCCTTGCCCAGTGTATGTCACACTCAGTGAAGCTCCCAACCGAAGTTATTCTTTATTTCCCAGGCTCCAAATAAAATTAATATTCTAAGAAGCTGGCAGAACCCTCACTTTACGTATAAAATAGGGTCATCATAATAGGAGATGCGAAAGAGACCCCCCAGGACCTCCCCACCTGGATTTAGAGGCAACAAACAGGTCCGTTTGCAGGATGACCCAAAGGGCTAGCAGTTCTGATGGGGCCCAAAGGAATGAGCTCCTGCCACGAGGCCTCAAGGTCCAGTGGAACCAGTGACTCATGAAATGTTTGTGGGGTGCTTTACAGAGCCAGCAGCAAGCCCTGAGAAGAGAACTGCTGTGAGGACCCCCCTACCGGAGGCACATTCTAGCCTCTGCCAAAGATGCCGCAGCTTTGAAGCTAAAGTTAATGTTACCCCCAAACTGGAATCTTCTGGAATTCATTCTGAAGGTGAGGGTAGATATGATGATGAAAATTCTGCCCCATCTCCAGTAATCGAATAGTATTACACAGGGCCAAGTGTCTGATGTCACTATCTTGGGCAGGGCCAACTTCCATCCACGCTGACAGCATTCTCTTCGAGCTTTTCCTGGCTGGGCGGCCTCCCTGGGTCATCTGGAGTGTCTGTGAACTGTCCAATGCTTTTATAATAAATATCTTTCTGTAGAATATGTTCAGAGTTGGTTTCTTTTGCTTGCAACTTAGAATCCTACCAATCACTTACTGTGTCATTCAAATATTTTTTATTGAGAATATACTGGAAGGAAAAGGTGGCGTAGAGCACCCTAGTATGAGCACTACGTGGGAAAAATAACCCCCTGAAAAACGTGGGAGTGTTGAAAAGATTGATGGGCTGATAGATTTGAAACTACAGAGTTCAAGTAACTCTAAAATTAAAGATTTCTCATGAGATTATGAACAATTAGTTTTATAAGGTGAAATCAACAGTGATAAATTGCTAATTCTATAAATGAAATCTAAGGCCTTTGTTATGCACATAAAGCAAAGATTTGGCTTTTGTTTCTTACGTTTTTAAATCATGTGTCTTTCATACTTAGAAACACATAATGACTCCCTAATGAAAGATTTACAATATATTTGAAGTTTTAACACTTTTTTTTATGTTTGGTTTTATGACATTTTCTGTACTCATTTTCTAGAAGTACTCAATAAAAATGATATTGTTTTCAAAATTTCCCAACACTTTTTAAAGTTTAAATAACAGAACTAGAAAAATAACCCGAGAGTCTATCAACTGGTCCTTATTTGCTTTAACACTTAATTCTTATTAAGTCAACTCAAATTAGACTTTAGTCAACCAAATATTTTTAACATCGTTTACTTAGAGATATACATTTCCCTGTTACCTTGTTACATGTCATTGCACCCTTATAAATTTCCTTTCTATTCTATGCTTTATATTATTCATTTGAAGACATGAATCAATAAATTTTTTCTAAATGCTAAAATTTGTGTAGAACCACAAAAGATCCCAAATAGCCAAAGAAATCCTGAGAAAACAGCTCAAAGCTGCAGGCATCACCTTCCTGATTTCAAACTATGCTGCAAACACATCATACTAAAAACAGTATGGCACTGGCACAAAACTAGATACATAGGCCAGTGGAACAGGAAAGAAAGCCCCGAATTAAATCTCAGGATGTACGATCAATTAATATTCGACAATGGGGCCAAGGACACCCAGTGTGGAAAGGACAGGCTCTTCAAAAAATGATGCTTGGAAAACCGGAGAAACACATGCAGGACAATGAAATTAGACCCCTACCTCACACCACTCACAGAACTAACTCAAAACGGATCAATGACTAAAACATAAGACCCAATACCATAAAACTAGAAGAAAACATAGGTAAGAAGCTCATTGATAGTGGTCTTGGCAATGGTTTTTTTGGACCTGATGTTAGAAGCACAAACAACAAAAGCAAAAATCAACAAGTGGGCCTTCATCAAACTTAAAAGCTTCTGCACAGCGACAGAAACAGTTAACAAAGTGAAAAGACAGCCTAAGAATGGGAGGAAACTTCTGCCAATCGTGCATCTGGTAAGGTGCTCTATGAGCTCGGTGCCTAGCACTTTGTGTACACTGAATAATAAAGATGATGCGGACACTAGATTTTCTTTAGAGAAAGAGGGATGAGCATTTTCATTGGGTCAAGGATTTGAGGAAAGGAGGGGGCAAAGGGGTTAGGATGAAGACTCATAGACCAGTAGAATCCTCCTTTGTGGCCCTACGGAAAGGATTTAACTATGGTGTTTAAAAGGGTGGGGCCAGAAGGTAAAGTAATCATTTAATGACCTCACCATAGACGCTAAAAAAATGAGCGCTAGCTTGCCCAAGCGAGAAAGCATGGCCCAAGGCTGGAGAGAGAGAAAAACACTTTCCATGCCTCTTCATGAACTCAGAAGCAATCTGACACCGAAACGAGACACAGATGTGCAAGTGTGTGTATGTATGCACACATACATGTTACATACAATAATAACTTATAAGGGATTGGCCCATATGACTGCGGAGGCTGAGGAGTCCCATGATTTGTCGTCTGTGAGTGGAAACATCAGTGGTGTAATTCTAGTCTGAGTCCGAAAGCCCGAGAACCAGGAGAACCAATAGTGTACGTCCCAGTCTGTATCCAACCAGCAGCTCTTCTCACCGCAGTCCCCGTTCAAGGGCAGAAGACGGACGCCCCAGCTCCCCCAGTCAGGCGGGAAAGCAGGGTGCTCCTCTCGCACCGTCTTGTTCGGTTGCGGCCTCAATCGCCTGGATGGTGCCCGCGCGGGGGAAAGGACACGTTTACTCAGTCCGCCACTGGCATGCGGGCCCGTCTGGAAGAAGCCTTACACACACACTCAGAAACAACGTTTAGCTAAACGTCTGTGGCTCTGTCAGGGGGAAGCAGGAAATTAACCATCAGAGGCGGAAAGGTGGCTTAGAAGAAAGCATTGTTTATGCAGATACCCCAAGTTTCACAAGAAACACCTTCACAGGAGTAAATGTCATTCCTTCAGGAGACTGTGGACAGAAGGCAGTGAGAAATGGGAGCCAGGACAGAGGTGGAAGAACAGGTGTGTCACAGGGTGACTGGAGCTGACAGTCTGCGTTGGGGGTGAGGCACCCTTTGGGGGACACTTCAAAATAGCTGGAGCCACACTGTCAGTGGAGTTAAGGCAGGACAAGGACGGGTGAGAACAAGAAGAACATGGACCCCAGGTAAAGCCCAGTGATATTCTATTTGGTTGATAAAAAGCAATAGTTGCAATAGTTAGTATATATGTTTGTTTTTATAGCCTATTTCTACATTACATTTCTATTTCTGTTCTGTGCCTTCCTAACTATTTTGCAAACCCATCAGCTGGTCTTTTGAGAGAAAGGAAAATTAAAGAATGCATTTTAGGTTCCTGTTAGAGTACTTAAAACTGCTCAGTTTACAACTGTCAGTAAATATTAACTGATATATTTCACAAAGGATTTAAGGCAACTCATAAAGATCCCTGTGGAACTTCAGAATTAAAAAAAAAAAAATAAGTGAGGAAGTTTGAGGTAAAAAACAAAACACAGGTAAGAAAATTAAATTGAAATTTGGATAAAGATTATACCCCAAATGTCTTGTATGTTTCCTAGGGGTGTGTTATAAATTTCCTTTTATGATTCATGGTAGCCAAGGTTTAAAAAACTGGAATCTTCATTAGTTATATGTGTCAACATCCATAAAATAAAAGCTAATTTATCTGAAGACATATAGTTCATCCTTGTATGAAGACCTGAGGGCCACTTCTTCCCTGAAGACGAGACCAGTTACTTACTGAGCACCAACCATATCGTAAATAGTATGATGAGGCCCTTAGAGATGTTTATTCTAAGTTTAAACTCAGGCTCAGAGGTAACAGGAACACCAAGATTAGGAAATTCTAATCTTTGAGGCATCCAATAGTTGCTGCGTGTGTCTCCACTCCCTGCAGGTCTGGCTTCCTCCCAGGGTGACGTTAGAGTGTCTCCACAATCAGGCTGTCTTTAGGAATGTCCCCCTTTACAATTGTGATTAAATGTGGTCGGGAACAGATTCGGGGTATATTCTCCTGCAATGCCCTGAGGAGCTGAGCAATTGTCAGGCAAACTCCGGTAAAAGAACAGCAGTAACTTCAAAAACAATGGCAGTGTTGTCTTAATTATTAGAATCTTTTTGATGAGGGTTGTTTCAGGCAGGATGCTAAGGTCCTGAGGGTCCTGCCTGCAGTCACTTTCATAGTAATCTCTTCCACGCAAATGGGAGCTGGGCCTCTGAAGATGATGGACATCACTCCTGTGATTAGATTGGGTGAAAAGATTTGCAGATGTAGTTAAGGCTGTAATCAGGGGATGCTAATATCATCAAAAGGAAGATAATCCTGGGTGGGCCTCACCTAATCAGGCAAGCTCTTTTTAAAAGACTCATGTAGCAGCCGCAGTTTGCCATGTTGCGGAGAAGGCCAAGTATCTTGGACACAAAGGTGACCTACTGGAGATGAGAGCAAGTCCTAGCCAACAGCCAGAAAGAAAACAGGGGCCGCAGCCCTACATCCACAAGTAGATGAATTCTGTAAACAACTCGAACGAGCTTGGAAGTGGGTTCTTACCTAGTCAAGACTCCAAGTGAAAAAGTAGCCCATCCATTGACTTCAGCTTTATAAGAGAAACGGTTGAACTGTGGCCAGACATTAAGCTTGAAGAACTCTGAGATAATAAAAGGGTCCTGTTTTGATAATTTGTTAAGAAACAACAAAAATCAAATACAGGGGTATTTAAGTCAAAATTATAACTAAACTAACTTGGTGCTCAGTGCTACATAAAAGAAAAGAAAAAAAGCTTACCTCTAAATTTACTTCAATACATTACTAATCAAAATCTGATATCAATGAGAAGCAATAGGCTAACAGAAGATTTAATGATTGCTAAGCAGTTATGTAGAACATTGAAAATAACATATCTATAAAATACACTGACTTGGGGTTTAGAGCTTGTGGCAATGATAAAACACCGCAGGTATTTGCTCCCAGGCTTTGACAATCACAGTGGGTCCCCTGTGGAGCTGAGCGATGGCCACCTCCCGTGACCGCTTGGAAAGATGAAACAGGCGCAAAAGGAACCAGGAGCTGGCAGGGTCAGCGAGCCAGGTAAGAGGCCTCTGACCTGAGGGTGAAGTGAAGCATAAGACATAGGATGTAAGAAAAACACATCAGACGCTGGCCACGAGCATACGTGGCCATAAGAGTGGGAACAGGTTGAGGGGCTCCCGCGGGGAGAGCAGGAGTTGAGGGGCCTCCTCTGAAATGCCCGGGTGACGGTCAGAGCCGGGGGGAGCCAGCCGAGCGGGAAGCAGCAGCCGCTTCCTGCAGAAGCCCGACCGACTCGGCCAGGTTGTTTAGGAAATGTCGATCAGAAGGAGACTTTTATTCATCACGGTTAATTAGGGCCCAGTTAAGTCCGTGAGGGGGCTCTGCTGGCCCTGGAACTCCCGACAGCCTTTGTATAGCCTCTCGCCTGCCCCTTGGCACCTCACAGCTTTGCCTGTGGACAGAGGACAAATGTCACTGGGCCGTGTGCATTGAGGACCAGGGAGGGGGCTGCCCGCGGTGCAGAGAAACACCAAACAACCTCTTTGGTCGCAGGGAGTTTTAAAGCAGGATTCTGAGTAGCTGCTCCCGCCAACAATAAAAACCCTCTAAGGGACCCTGGTCCCCTGAGCTGCCCAGGCCGCTGTGGCTCTGGGGCTTAGTCCACTCCTGACAGCTGATGCAAACAGGCTCCTGCAGTGACAGATAGAGAGGGGATTCAGACAAGACCGGGGAAGGCGCATTTTCCATCAGCTTCGAGATGCAACAACCCACTTGACGAGAGGGATTAGAAAGCTACGGCCACGTGGTGTCTGCTAAAGTAATTCAAGCCTATGTTATCTTTTTAATAATTAATTGGTCTAAGGCTTCAGTTGTGCGAAAATCCACAGCAGAGCTGTTTTCACAAAACTACATATGAATCACATGTTACTATTTTAAGTAATATTGATCTTTAACCTGGAAAGGGTTGGTTGAATCTCCAAGGGCTAATACTTATTAATGTGTCAAAGATTTTTACAGCAATTTTTCTTTTTTCATCATAAAAACCCTATGAGGTAAACAGGGCTAGAAACATTATCATTATTATTTTTTAAAGACAGGAAAATTGGACTGAGGTGGTTAAGGAACTCAGCAGAGGTGATATGGGGAAGCTGGTGAGAGAAGCCAGGGTTTTCTCCCAGGACAATGCTTTGTTACAGGACTACATTTTCTTGCTTAAAACAAAACAAAACATTATTATTATTATGGTCAAGAGAAAGCCATTTCCCAGGAATATTATTAATTTCATTTCTAACTATAAAGATATTACTGTGGTGTTGGAGGTAAAGCAATTTAGCTTTGTCAGGAAAAGTAGAAAAAATTGCAGGCCAGTGGAAGCCATTGCGTAGTTGTTAACGTCACAGATTTCTGGCAGACTCTCTACCTCTTTCCAAGCTCGGTTAACCCTTTGGGGGACCGTGTTTGGTAAATCAAATAGCTCCTTTAATAAAGGAGCTATCTCACTGGGTGATAACATGGTGACATACACTAAAACTAAAACAGTGTGGTTGACTCTGACATTTACAGATTTTTGATACTTATTTTTGATTGCTTATGATGAACTTGAAGCTATGTGACGTGGAATTTGTGACTTCATTAGGTACCCTTCGTATCGTCCGCATTAACTTGGTAAAGAGGAAATTGTGTATAATGCTGTAGCAGTCCGTTGACTTTTACTTTCCGATGGTATAAAAATCATCTTTCGGCATCTCAGTACTATTGTTATAAATGCAGTTGTACAGCTCTGTGTCCAGCAGCTGTGCTAGGCACTAGGTAGTCACACAAATGCCAGATTAAACCAGTTTTTTCTCAGGGAGAAACAGAAGCAGCATTTTACATGTTAGTGTAAATTAAGTTTGGGGGTACTTTTTTAATATTTAGTTTAGGAAACTTCACCATATTTATCCTTCTTAGGTCACCAATATGGGGTGTGTGTGTGTGTGTGTGCGTGTGTGTGACTGCAAGTCCCAGGGGCCTCTCTGCTCTCCGTCGCTTTGATGATCTGCAGCTTTGCAATGGGCGACTCCACCCGTCTTGAACTGTCTTACTGGGCTGGCTCCTGCGAAATGAGGCCCCACTTCGCTTCCTGCTCCTCTGATTAATCCTGTTTCCTTTGCTGGCTCCTGGTTAAGCGCTGACACTTCCAAGTTTCAGCTCTGGGACCTTGCATCGATGTTCTTGTTTTTCAACTCTGTTGATGACTTTCAGATTTGCACTTCCAGAACTTTCTCACCCAATCTCTGGCTCTCTGTATGTGCCTCCTGATAACTGCAAACTCAGTGAGCTCAAAGGTGAACCCATGGTCTTTTCCATCTCACATCTCTAGCGGTTCTTACCTGGGACGGAAGGGGAGAAGTCATCTTTAATCCATACCTTTCTTTCACGTATGTAATTGGTGAGCAGTCAACACTAGTTCACATTTTATTAGAATTTTTAACCCGGTTTTACTTCCATGCAGATACTCACATTGCTGCAGCATAATTACTTAGAGGATTTTCCTCTTGCAAAATCACTGCCAGCCTGAACTGGACCTACCACTTGGATAAAGTTTCTCTTCTCTGAAACCTGTGATAGCTCCCTATTTCTTTTCAAAGTAGCTCGAGGTTACTTGACCTGGTTGAAGGTTCCTGCGACCTGACCCTATCCTACCTGTCCTGCCTACTTCCCTTCACTCTCTGCTGTCCGCCTCTCTCTTCCAGCAGGGAAGTCTCTGTTCCTGGGGCACACCACGCATCCTGTGCGCCTGCGATCGCGCCGCGGCTCCCTTGCTTAGCCGGCCTTCCCCTTCATCTCTCCGCCTCCGCATTGCCCACCTACCTTCCAAGTCTCCAGCTCAAGTCCCACTTCCCTATGACAAGAGTCCTGCCTAAATATGACCTTCTCTGAAGTTGTTCCAAATTTAATAGGGTTTAGAGTGTCTATCCTACAACATACTACTCAATCATGTTTCAGTTTAGGTGGGAAATCTCGGGGGCTGGAGGTTAATAAATAGGTGTGTCTGACCCTGGCTCCTAGATTAATGTAAGTAAAACAGGTGATGAATAATGAAGAGATGACCGAAAACTGATTTCTCAGATTCCGTCATCCCCATTATTTTAATGTCCCGCCTTGTCATTTGGAAAAATAAAGTGGTACCTCAAAGCTTTAAGGAAAAGTGAAATTATGTCCTCTCGTTTAGTTAAGAACACAGCCGTCCAGTTCACCGTTGGGGAAAAAAGAATAAACATTAGGCCCTTGATTTTTTTTTAATTAATGGAACTCATTCCACAGGTCTGGCTCTGAGTCTATCCTAATTTATTAACAGGAAACACCTGAGCATAACTGCTTTCTGGCCACAGGATCCCTTTTTATTATTATTTTTAGACTTTTCTATTTAAATGCACATATAGCTTTGATAAATATTGTAATCACTTATGTTTAGAAAATATAACACTCTTTGTTTCTCTGGCTGGCTTAAATTCTTTAATTAAAGGTGATTTTATTTGGAAATTCAAGATGTTATGAATTAAACTCCACTGTGCTTAACTGAGACGAGAAGGAAAGTATTTGAAGTGTGGTCTGGGTGTTCTAAGAGCTATGGAAAAAATGCCCAGTATAATCTTAATATAGTCATTAAACTGAAACTCTTTTTGTATATTTACAAAAGTAAAATTTACTTTGTCGCTGAGTTGAGTAGTTTATGTTCTTCCAGGCTTTTCACATTAAAGCTCTTTCATGTTTTAGATTTGTCAGGCTTATCTCACATTATGTACCCTAACTTTTACCCATCGAAATGAGTTCAAATTGTTATTTTTGTTTATTTCTTGCTAATTCAACATAGGAGTCCGTGATTCTAGCTGCCAATTGTTATGCAGGTTTGAGTGGGGATGGTGAGAAGAGCTGGGGAAGGGGAAGGAAAAAACAAGGGAAATCAGGTATCGTGGAAACAACTCCCTGGCTCTCTGCTGAGGTAGAATAGCCCTCTAACAGGATCCATAGCGGAGCCAGAGTGAGTGCGACACATGATCTGTGGGCTGGCACCTCACATTATCGGAAGATCGAGTTACGCTCAATGGAAGGGCAGCATTTGGGGCCGCACTTGAGTGCACTCCTTGGGGTTTCCACTTTATATTTGGCAAGAAGACACTCTAGACGTGCCCAGTGTTTCTGCAAAATCTGGTGGTGAGACACAGTGAGAAGAGAGATGGAGAAACCTGAACTTCCCTTTATAGAAGTTGTCTGACGTGGAGGAACCTGCTATTAGGAAAATAACTTTTGAAAATTATTGATTACAGTAATTGTACACAAATGCAAGCTACCTGAAAAAAAAAAAAAAGTTGGAGACATTAAGGATAGAGCTTTAGTCCATTTTGAGAACATGATTTTCAATCCTAGTCCTGTCTTCTTCCTCAGAAATACAGGTATCAACTTGCCGTGTGAGCTTTTTTAGTCAATGGGTATGCACACATATACTCTTCCAAAAGCAACGTAACATTAATTTATAATTATATTTCTAACAACTTTATTGAGATGCAATTCACAATATCATACAATTCACTCATTTAGAGTGTAGAGTCCAATGGATGTGTATATTCAGAGTTGTGCGTCAATCACCACAATCAATGTTAGAACATGGCCCCCGAAAGCAACCCTGCTCCATTAGCTGTCGCTTTCCTCAATCCCCACCCCACCAACATACCCCTCAGCGCTAGGCAACCACTACACTAACCTACTTTCTGTCTTTATAGGTTTCCCTATCCTGATGATTTCATATAAATGGAACCACATGATGTGAGATCCCTCGTGACCGGCTTTTCATTTAGCATGTTTTCCAGGTTCTTCCATGTTGGACATGCACCTGAACTTCATTTCTTTTCTTACTGAATGCTATTCCATTGTATGCGTATACATTTTATTTATCCATTCATCACTTGATGGCCAATTAGTTGTTTCTACTTTTTTTTTTTTTAATTCTCACCTGAGAATATTTCTTCCATTGCTTTTCAGAGAGAGTATAAGGGAGAGAGAAATATCGATGTGAGAGAAAGGTACCAATTAGTTGCCTCCCACATACATCCTGACTGGGGCCTGCAACCAAGGTGTGTGCCCTTGGCAGGAATTGAACCTGGGGCCCTTCAGTCCATGGGCTGGTGCTCTGGCCACTGTGTCAAACCCACTAGGACAGCTGTTTCTACTTTTGAGCTATTACGAATAATGCTGTAATGAACATTCCTGTATAAGCTTTTGTGTGGACATGCTTTCCTTTCTCCTGCCTATATACCTAGGAGTGAAATGGCTGGGTCATCTCTATATTTCATCTTCTGAGGGACCGCCAGACTGTCCTCCATCACATTTTTGATGATTTTGAAATCTTGATATATACTCGTTTATTTAATAGCTGCAAGTTCCTCCATATTATAGATAGGCAATAATTTCTTTAGTTATTCCTCTTTCCACACACTTACAGCTTGTTCCCAATTTTTCACTGCTAAAAATACTACCTGTATGATGAACACATCCTTGTGCAAGGGGGTTTTTTTGTATGTATGAAAGTATTTTTTTAGGATGGAAAACTAGAAATTGAATTACTCTTACAGAGAATATACAAAATATTTATTTTAAAATATATCAAATATACTGTCAACATACTGGCAACCCTGATCAGTGACTAAGCCTAGTGCTGGTGCTAATGAGAGCTTGCTCGTATGAGTCATGGGATTTCTCAAACGGGCAACTTTGGCTCAAAGGCTCCCCACTGCCCTGCCTGCAAACTCACGGGGAAATGTGTGAGGATGGTGCTGCGGTCTGGAGACTCTCGCCGCCCAGAGCTTCCTCCGTGCGTCCTTTCACAGCCCGCACCTACATGAGGACTTTCCCTGCTACTCCTGCTTCTTCCACCCACTTTCACACATGTCCCTCCAATAGTTTTCTTCCAAGTCCAGTCCATTCTTGGCGTCTGCTTCTTAGAGGACCTTGGCTTACACAGAAATGAGTGGCTAACACCTCTCCCTTGCCAGGGCTGGGAGGCTGGGCCAGTGTCATGACAGCTGAGCCGAGGAAGCCACTGCTGTTGGGAGATGTGCAGGAGAATTCACGGCAGTGGCGTAAGTTCAAAACCATTAACATGCCCCTCTCCCTGCCTCATGATTTCCAACATCATCTTTCTATCAAGGAGGGGCCCTTATTCTAGAATTATTGACATTATCTAACCCACACAGAGAGCCAGCGCCTGGAAGGCGCCTGCGTACCGCGATGGTCAAGTGAACGTCTCTCCGCCGGCATCAGGATGAAGCCTGCCCGCACGATGCCTTTGAAATGCAGGTTTTGAACTTGGAAGTGCGATATCACATTTTTCAGAGCTCAGAGGAGGGGTGCGGCTCAGTGAGGAGGCAGCAATGTCTCCAGGAACGTGCTCCTCACCCCTTGGCTCAGGGTGAGATCCAGACTTCCCAGCCACCTGAGAGCCATGGTCAAGGTGAAAAATAGGTGTGGTAAGGCCGATCTGACCGGAACGGCGCTGCTTGGGCCTCTCCCCCTTTCCCCAGCTAACGCCCAGATCCTCACCAGGCTGCCAGCACGGGGAGCCCTGCAGGGAATGGTCTTACTCGGAGCATGTTTTTAGCATAATCAGCTTTGGGCAAGCACCCAGCCAGCCTCTGCGGAAGGCAAACACTGGCCTGGTGCCATTTGCCCTTATTACACTGTCCCTGGGTTCTGCTGTAGGACTGCTCCCAGGGACACGGAATAGCCATTTTATAATCTGCCAGGGGCCACGTTCTGTGCTGCCTGAGCAATGAAGAGAGTCCCGTTGCTTCTGTGGAAGGGTCATAATCATCTAATAGCAACTCTACCAGTAACCAAGAAATCTACAAAATCTCCTTTCTGATGAACTTAGACGCAGCGCCGACAGTTGCAGCCCAGCACTTTGAGTGGTTTCCAGTGACTTGGGCTTGGACAGCAAGACAAAATCATTTCCCTCTCCTGGACTACGTTAGTTATGATGAGAGGGAATAAAAAACCCGTACGTTTTATTGGAGTTTTAATGTCAGCGTGTCCAAAATAATCCAACGCTGGCAATGGGACTACTCTTCATGCAGTCTTTCAATGATAACCTAAGGCAATCCTACCACTTCTCTCAACCCATCTGCTCATGAGCTCCCAATATCACCTCTTAAATATTACTTGACTCTCTTCCTCGAGGGAACCATCTTAAAGCTAACCCTTCTCTCTTGCCTTGACTATGAAAAAATTCCCAAACCTGAATGCTTGCCTGCAGTCTGCTTCCCTTTCAATCTTTCCTCCTCTTTTCCTAGAGTCCTCTTTTATTTTTTATTTTTATTTTTTAAATATGTTTTTATTGATTTCAGAGTGACGAAGGGAGAGAGAGAGGTAGAAATATCAATGATGAGAGAGCCATCTATCAGCTGCCTCCTGCACGCCCCCCACTGGGGATTGAGCCCAAAACCCAGGCATGTGCCCCGACCAGGAATCCAACTGTGACCTCCTGGTTCATAGGTCGATGCTCAACCACTGAGTCACATGGGCTGAGCCAGAGTCCTCTTTTAAAAATAATAAATCTGAGTTGGTTTTTCTCTTCAGTGGCATTCTACCTATGTCATAAAGCCCCCGCCCCCCTGACCGATCACTCTGGATCTGGCCCCTACTTCTCTCCAGCCTCGTCCCAGATGCTGTTTTCTCCGACAGAATGCTCCAGCATGCCAGACTATTTCTATTTCCCCAACCCAACATGCTGTTTCAGTCTCACTGCTTTGCACACGAAATCATCTTTACCTGAAATACTATCTCCCTGTGCCTTCTGCAAATGTCTCAGAATGATACACCCTTTAAAAGTGATATATGCATTACACTAAAGCTGGTCACGGAGGACTGAGCAGCGCATAGTGAACTCTGAATTACTTGGCTTTCTTGCATTTGGATGACTAACAATTGCATCGATATAAATTCTAAGTAGTTCCCACCCTGTCTTCTCCATCACATCTCTAGGGTTCCCTATGAAATAATACTGTTAAGTAAGTACGTAAGGAACCCTGGCTTAGAACTGGAAAAACCTGTGTGTGAATGCCAGCCTTTATATTGACTAATTCTGTGACTCTAAAGCTCAATTTTCCAATGAAAAAGCCAAGTCAACATTAGCACCTCACTCACAGGGGGATGGGAATATGAAATGAGATAATGCATATAGAGAGTGCATAGTGCCTTGTACAAAGTATGAAGCCCATAATATTACTTGATGTCAAGATATGCTATCTAAAGTGTTGTTGTTTTTATTTTATTTTATCCCTGGTCTTTGACTGTGGTGACTCAATGTACCATCAGCTCCTCTAAATGTCAATTCTTCTACTCTTGGTTTGGTCTTCAAACCAGCACCATCCAGCATCTCCTGGAAGGTTGTGAAGACGTAGGCTCCACCCATATTCCTGAATCACAGTTTGCATTTTAATAAGATCTCCAGATGATTTGCATGTACATTAAAATTTGAGAAATACTTAATTTGAGAGCACATTTTATAAGCCTTGCACCTGGTAATATTTACTACACTGAACTATTCAACACATGGTTTCCTGACAAGTACTTAGTACAGTTATAGTAATAAGTTTAAATACAACAAAATATTATCATCATGTATATCAAATATTGTATCTAGGTTGCAGGAATCCTGGGAATATCAGTGGTTAACTGCCCACCTGCCACAGTCATCATCAAGGGTGCTAGGATCACTCTCTGATGTTTCTCTGGCCGTACGTCCTTTGTGTCAGGTTTCAGAGATATCTAAAATTTTCACCCATTTCAGATTCCTCCTAGGTCAATATTGTATACGTCTTTTTAACGCATTACTTCTTACATCTTAGGACTTATTCTTAAAAATCATGCCCTTAGTTACTTTGTTTATGGCTAACTTTTCATACAGGCAAATGCGTCTTCAAGGTAAAATTCAGTGATATGCAGGACTAAACTGAAACACTCTTAAGAAGATATTAATCTAATGTATTTTCAAAATACATGTGAATAGAGTGAAAGCTCATTAACTGTTGCAATAATGTTAGTAAAAATCACCATGTTATAAGCTGTGAATTGTAATTATAAATTCGCATTTATAATTACATCACATACATCATTTTGGGTCTAATTGATGCAAAATTTATTCTTAATTCAGATGTAATTTACAATTAAGTTAATCTTGCATTATCTTAAAGAAGGCATAGTATTATTGAATAAGAGATTGGAGCTAAGATTTTTTAAGTTTGAAGACATTTATGCACTTTAAAAATACCCATTTATCTGTCATGTTTTGAAATATCACTCACCAGTCAAAAGCCTTAACAAGCTTTACTACATAAAAAATTCCTTTTAAATGGAACATCCTTGAAACTATTATTATAATATAGCTTTTTAAAAAATAATCTGTCATAATTTAAATTCTAATAATTTAATTTTCTTCAAGTTGTGATGATTAATTAAGGTCTTGTATATTATGCATTTTCATATTCCATTCATAGATTAATATCTATAAAAGATTCTTTTTCTGTTCTTTATCTTGTGCAATACAGATTTTTATAGGGAAAGAGAAAGGAAATATGTTAAGGATTAAGTGGGCTCAGGTACGGCATGTACTTCCTCTGATTCTTGTGATTAAAATTGTGGTTTCAGGGGATTGTGTGGGATGGGAGACTGGGGAAAGACAGTTGAAGACGGTCATATATCCTTAAAAATCATCTCAAATTCCAGAGTGGCACCTCCCGATGGAACTACGGTCCTGTGCAGCACCCGCAGCCCGGGGACACACTGTTCTGGGTCAGCCGCTGGGGCGACCGTCCTTTGAAGGACTCGGCACGGATGTGCCTAAGGCAGTCACTGAGCATTCCACAAGCCTCCTTATTTCTCTCTGGCTCCCCATCTGCGGTATTTGAGTTTCAGGTCAAGCAGTTCTCAACAGCAAGGTAATGTCTCCTGACCGCTTTGCAACTTGCTGCCGTCGATGTTTCTGAGATTGAGACCCAGGCATAGGCCGTGCTGTCGGTGCCGAGGAGAGGCAGGGGGTGGGGGAGGCAGGCAGGGGGTGGGGGAGGCAGGCAGGGGGTGGGGGAGGCAGGCAGGGGGTGGGGGAGGCAGGCAGGGGGTGGGGGAGGCAGGCAGAGGGTGGGGGAGGCAGGCAGGGGGTGGGGGAGGCAGGCAGGGGGTGGGGGAGGCAGGCAGGAGGGAGCCAATGCTCAAAAACAATGCAAATGGCCTTGAACCCTGCGAACTTACTTGGGATGACCAGGCTGATCATTAAGACCTGATACTGTTCTAAGCAGAATGAGAAGAGGGGTTTGCTATAAACAATGCACTTTGCCACTGAGAAATTCCCCCTCAGGACGCCTCCATTGAAGGCAGGGGTCACTTTTTATTTGCAGGTCCTCCTGTGTGCTGACCTAGAAACGGGCGAACAAACCTTTCTTTAAAGAACTAAGAGAGTACCCTCCTAAAGACAGCACTCAGTGTAAACGAAAAGGAAAGCGTGGAAATAATTTTAAGTTGCATAAAACACACTGAAAAGAGTACTTGGTTCCCTAGAAATTGATATTCTTAGATCAGTGGAATATTTTAACCTCAGATTTAAATGGTGTGCATATATATATTCTGTATATCATAATAGAGAAGAAGAACATATATAAATATATGTTCTTCTTCTCTATTATGATACCTCCAAGGACAGGCATATTTTTAAATAACACATCACTGTAGAGGTATTTACCTTAAATGTGCGAATGTATCTTTGGCTATCAAAGCCTGGATTCTGATCATAAGAGCAGGGAAAACATACATGAGAAAAAGGAGACAATTTTTTAAAATATTTAGATAAAGGATTTATGTTCCCCCCAAATGGTAAGTGCTCAGTACATGAAAATAGTCAGGATCCCCCAGGGAGTGAGTCCACGTTCCCACTAACGCAGCTGCACAGACCTGCTACGGAGGCTGGACACAGTGGCCCTAACGTTCCGCACCTGAGGGGTGAGGCAATGACATGAGCAATGGCTAACATATGTCCCGCATCGGTTTCTGATTCCGCGTCAGATGAAGTCATCCCCTCTCAACCCGAGGCCTGCTCAGGACAGACGAGTGAGTTTTTGCCAATCGGAGGAGCTTTCAGGTCTACATTTAGCCAGATGTTTCGCTTTTTCCAACAGATGGCCCTCAAAATCGTTATTTCTCCCTCAGCCGCCGCTGCCGGTTGACGTGCTTGCCGACTGCCTTCGGCGTGTCCTCCTGGGAGCTTGGTGGCTCGGCGGTCAGGCAGCCAGGCTTCCCAGCTGTGCGGGTCACACCCGCACGCAGAAGGGAACGAGTCGCGGGCTGGTAGCTCCAGGGGCGCAGGCTGCTCAGTTATCGGACGGGCTCGTATTCGTGTGGAAGGCCCGTGTGCTACGGCAGGTCACCTCCACACCGGTGGGGTCCAGGAAAGAACTGTAACAGGTGCCCATCACAGAAGGGTCGCCTAGCCATTCATGAACCTTCGGTATTCTGAACAAGGGGCCTAGCGAATGATGTCACCATCCACCCCACCAGGCTTTTACCATTTCAGCCAGTTTAAACCATCTATTGGTCAGGGTTAGGGTGATTATAGCCCATCAATATCATGTTCAACTAATTCGGATCCACACAAGAAATACCTGTTGAAAGACACTGCAATGAAATCTGTTACAGACCAAATATTGATTCTTTTAATTGAATAATATTGTCTGGCACAACGAGCAGATCAATAATAAAACAATACAAAACAATTAATCCATAAATCTAACTGCCTTATAACTGAGAGCTTTATATTTTACTTAGTTCCTCCGGTGAGGATACATTTTTACTTGCCTTTTCTCATCTATTCTCTATCACAGATATTCTTGAAGTTATTGCTATGATCATATGCACTATGACGGTTCTAGAACATAAGCCAATCACCTGTTTTTGTAAAAAGAAGTTTTGTTGGCACACAGCCACACCCAGTGGTCTCTCTATTGTCCAGAGCTGCTTTTGTGATACAACAGAACAGTTGGATATTTGCTACGCAGACCATCTGGCCTACAGCCTAACAGATTTATTAGCCTGTCCTGCAGGAAAAAGTTTGCTGACGGGTCATAACACTGCCATTGGACAGGAAATTTCTTTCCAAGTCTTTTCCATATTATAAAAAATTCCTATATATATTTATGTGCATATAAATTTATTCTCTTTTTATATTTTTTTAAAGAAACATATAAAAATATACATATTTTTGTTCCTTATAAAGTTGATTTCAAAAGTTTTGTACAAGTGGCCACAAGTACAAATTAACACAAGTAATATCTCAGTTGACGAGATTGAATAGGATTTTGCCAATATTAAAAATTATGTTGTATTTTAATTTATAAGAGTTTTGTATTTTTTATGATAAAAGAAATACAATACTGACAAAATTTTAAAAATAAAATGATAAATTGATTCTAAAAATCATCTAGAGGAGAAAAAAATACAAGATTAATTACCTGAAAAACATAACTATGAGTAACAGGAGCATCTTACCAAATGTGAAAACATGCTATAAAGCAATGGTTAACAAAATAGTGTGGTCTGGGCATAAAATTACACAAATGAATTAACTGCAAGACTTTTGAAAGATACAGACCTACATCATTTTGATAATTTTGCATATATTAAATGTGGCATTTGAAGTTTTTGCTCAGTTTTACTGTGTACCTAAAACTGCTCTAAAATATGGTTTATTAAACTAAAAAAATGTGGCATTTAAAATTTGTGGGAAAATTATGCACTGTCCTAGGAATGGTGTTTTAATAATTAGCCATCTGTTACAAAAAAGTTAAATTCTCACTTCACATCATACACAAGAAACAAATTCCAGAGGATTAACTACTTATACATGAAAAAAAAACACTAAAGTATTTAAAAATAATTATTAAAAAATTTACTTGAATTGGTGCAGGCCTACTTAATTAGGAAAACATGAAACTCAAATATCTTAAAGAAATAAACTAACAGGTTTGTATACATTTTAAAAGAAAACCTCTGTGGGAAAATATTCATACTCCGGGTTTTATAAAAGAGCAACAGTGGGTATTTATTTGGAACCTATTTATAACACATACACACACATTTATTAACTCAGTATGGGTATCCGTCCATGAGCTTTTAAGGGCATTTGGAGTCGCATTAAAATGCGTCTATCCTTCAATTTAATAATTCAACATATACAGATTCTGAAGAAATGCTTGAAAAGTTATAGTAAATGAAAATTGTAACTAAACTAAATCAATGTGCAATAATTAAATATAGTTAACATATCCATATTATATTATTATTATTCTTTTCCCCTAGGGGACATGTGCCATGCCTGGAAACATTTTTCTTGCTACAACTTGCGGGGAGGGGTGTGGTGCTGGCATCGAATGGATAGAGCCCAGGGATACTCCTGAATATCCCATAAAACACAGGACCCCTCCCCTACAACAAAAAATTACCCAGAACAAATGTTAATAGCGCAGAGACTCACAAATCCTGAATGAAGCTAAAATTAATATGGCAAAAATTAATCAACCTGGAGTCACCTTCTGGAAGAGCATCGAGCAGAGGAGGGAGCCCCAGCCCGTGTCCTCCACTAAGAACTGCCGAGTGCCCTTGGGGAGTGGGAAGGAAGCTCCTGGGCAAGCGGAGGGGACAGAGGCAGCGAGCAGACGGGGTTCGCAGGAAGGGGGTGGGGTGCATCTTGAGTGCAATGAGGAGCCGGGAGAGACTCGTTCTGGAGCTGAGAATGACCTGTTGTTCGCATTTTCCAGCCATCACTTTGGATGCCGCTTGGAGGAAAGAAAACAGGGAGAGGGCCAGAGGGTTAAGTAACTCAAGAGAAGAGATCATCTCAAGGGGAACAGGACACATCGAGGCCTTGCATGGAATGCTGCTAAAAGTCCGGTCATTTTGTGATGTTAGCATTTTCGCTTTTTTATTTGCATTTGTCTAGTGCAATCACCCAGTGAGCTGAGTCTATCACTGGACTCTGTGCTGAAAGTCACACATGCGTCATGTACTAGAAGCTGTGTAACAAGCGTGTGAGCAATGACATCTCATCTTAACCACAACAGAGGTCAAAGGGTTTAAACGAGGCACCTGTCACCACCCAGCTGCGCAGGGTAGAGTCGGGCTGGGACTCACCTGCATGTCTCTGTTGCATGCTTGCACTCACTCCCTCTGCGGGATTCTGGGTGCGAGAAGCCAGGCAAGAACTGGGCGGTGCGTTAGCAAGGAATCCTCGATTTTTAAAGACAACATCTTGGTCTCACCCAAACAACATTTAATAATAATTTTTAGCATTTTAATGTTCTTCAATCCATCACACAGACCCTGAGCAAACTGTATTTTATAATAACCGTTGGGTCTTCAAGCTCCCCCAAAGTTTCCTTCTCCTATGTCCTTGGGAGGACAGGCGTTGCTTTCAGGTGGCTGTTATTCTGGTAAGACGCCTCTGACCGCTTTCTCGGCCCCACTGTCCTACTTGCTCCTCCCAGGGTTACTCTCTGGGTTCTCACGCTACTCCTTGTGTGATGCTAACACTTTCCCTGCCCACCCCACTCCAGGATATTGCCTCTCAGCTGCGACACCTTTAAAGAGCTCATGGGCCAGTCTGCCCCTTGTGAGTCCCAAGTAGAGCCGGGTCCTGACAGTGTCTCATTCCCGGTTTTGAATAACTACAGGGGGATCAGGGGCACGGAAGGGAGAACTTGAGGGAGACCCCCCCCCATTGCCATACACAAAATGTTTTCTTTTTTCTCGTTAAGTAGGAAGGAGGCCCTACCTTCTGACCATCAGTTACCCCGAGGTAAATTCCCTGGTACCCCTGGACGCCACCTTGCTCTCCCTACTCCAACTGCACCAAACCTTTTTTTAGTGTAGCTTTCAGGGCCCTTATTTTATTTATGTGCACCAATCTTATTCCCAGGGTCTCTGTGGCCTGGTCAGCATTCATGCGCTTGTTTTTGTTTTCTTTTTTTTTTAAAACATGTTTTTATTGATTTTTTTGGGGGGGGAAAGGAAGGGAGAGGAAGAGAAACATTGATCGGCCGCCTCCTGCATGCCCCCTACTGGGAAAGGAGCCCACAACCCGGGCATGTGCCTGACCGGGGGTCCCACCGGCAACCTCTCGGTGTGGGAACAATGCTCAGAAAACTGAGCCGCACTGGCCAGGGCTCCTGCATTTGTTGAGATTCTGCTTCATCACATTCGCCTGAAAGTCTAATAAGTGAACATACATCCTAGTGGCCTCCTGATATTAAAGATTGCGAGCAACATATGTGAAAGTTAGATCCTCTCTGTGACCTACATCTCACTAGTGATAACCACTGAAAAGTAACGTGTGTTAAAAGCGTGGCCGTGGAAACGTAAAATATGATTAATCCATAAACTTAAACCATATTCCAGCCCCATTCATTTCTATAGCTGCTGATCCTTATGTTAAATATTTTCATTGTTATTCAAGAAAGTGGTAAAATATGGGTGACGATAAATATTCTAGATAAATTTCCAGATGCTACGAAATCTGTTTCCTTCCGTGTGGCCGCATTTACTGCACACAAGATTGAGGGAAAGCCTCTAAAATTCACATGGTCCGTTTCTTCTCGTGGTTTTATTTTTATTTTTTGAAACACATACCCAACTCTACCACAACTGTTGTGGTCTTGAAAGCGATAACATAGTTGAATGTGCTTTGAAAACTATAAAAACAAAAACTAGGCTATTCTTACAGAGAAGTAAGAAATGTGTTCACATTGACAGACGACCTAGTTACAGTTAAGTCAACGTAATGTGTGCGTAGTCGCAGGTTCCAAGTATTTAGAGTTTGGGAATAATCGCCATCCATCTGAAAGACAAATGGGTCACCTTCCACCATCAGCACCGTCACCCAGCAGAGATCAAGTTCTGTTCCAACCAGTTTGGCACCTGTGCTAATCTCTGTGCGTCACGGTGACATTCTATTGTAAGCATCAAAGTTTTACAGGAATGAAAGAGAGAAAAGGGCCAGGCATTGGTTTACCTGACACTGAGGTATGTAGGGACCTAAACGCGCAGCCTCTAATAAAGAGGCTGAGGCTTTGTTCTCAAAGGCGTTCACGACAAGGTTCCTCCTTTCTCCAGAGCTAAAATGGACAGAGGATTGCGGGGGAAGATGAGAGAGATTAAAGCCTTTATTTCTATATTGTTAAATTATCGCAGCTTGAGCATATGGTTGTCATCTAATTGAGAAGTTCATTCAATGGAGTGGTACCCAATTCACCCTGACACCTGATTTGTCATGGAAGATAAAAACCTAACGTTTGCTGGATCCGTTTTAAGAAACTGGCTAAAGAGAATGGTCATCATATCTTTTCTGATCCTTCCTTGCTTACAGGATTGCACTTCACCATCGCTCGGGAAGTAATGATGGATGGTGACATAGGAAATGTCTTCCTCACAAACCTGATATCTCCTTTTTCCCAAAGGAATTCCTTTGATGTTGCATCGTTTAGAGGGTACCTAGCAAAGCTTAGACACATGAAGAAAATTCTTAGCATTTTTGCGAATGGAAAAGACAATCTGATGCATAATTTTGTACCAAGATCAACTAAGCCTGGAAAAACAATGGAATCATTTTGTAACTGTTGTTGGTATTTTTTTAAATGGCATTTCCTATTTCTTTATCTAATGCTAACAGAGCAATAAGTAGCTCAGCTCCTCTGTCTTCATTTATCAAATCGTTGAGTTCAATAGGTACAAAGCCTTTGCCTATAGAAGCGTAGAGGTTTGGGTCCCAGGCTTATGATACAACATAGAAGTAGGCAACTGTATCTCTTTAACGGCTGCGTCAAAAATGTGGACCAACAGATTCAGCAAAGGCCATTCCAATGCTGTAACTGATGGACTAACATCACGGCACCACCTTCGTAAGGACATTATAAAATAGTTATGGTGGATCCTAATTTAGAGCTAGCTGGTTTAGTGGATTTAGGTATGTCTAAAAAAATAAATATATGTTCAGTAAAAGCACTCGCCAATTTGTTTAAGACGGATTGATTGTGTCAGTTTTAACGCATTTTAATACGGTGTATATAACATGAACCTCTCAGCCATCCACGAGGTAACCGGACCAGCACATGAGGAAACCTAGACTCAGCTGCAAGGTCAGGGGCCTAGGAAGAGACAGGGCAGTGCTCACGGTTCCTCTCCCAGGTAATTTCCACACGTTTCAGCTGCTTATTTTCCCCCAGAGTGTTGTGATTCAGAATTTCTCTTCCTCAATATTTAACTCCCTATATAAACTATACCTTCCCCTCCCCCGTCCGGGACAACTCTTGTGCATTTCCATCCATAGCTCCTTCGTGCCCCCTTCCTTTTGTGGCCTGCTCCAGATCTGCATTGTCCTGGTGACACCCTGGGTCCAGGACGGGGGTCCCAGTCTGGTCGCAGGCCCTCACGGAGCATCGTCTCTGCGCATGGGGGATATGGGGAATAACCTCACTTCGGAGGGTCATTGTGAGGGTGAAAGGACACCTCACAGGGAGAATGTAGAAGGTGTGACCAGAGAACCGCCTGTGTCACTGACATGCAGAATTTGCGTCTCATTTGAACCTCACTTGGCGGGAGGTTTAGTTGCTTCCTATGTAAGTAGCCTGTATGAATCCCCAGGACGCCCGTAAGCCCCGGGGTGATCTGTGTTGTACACATGTGCAGCATCCTTCACATGTAAGTAGCCTGTATGAACCCCCAGGAGGCCCGTAAGCCCCGGGGTGATCCCTGTTGTACACACGTGCAGCATCCTTCACATGTAAGTAGCCTGTATGAACCCCCAGGAGGCCCGTAAGCCCTGGGGTGATCCGTGTTGTACACACGTGCAGCATCCTTCACATGTAAGTAGCCTGTATGAATCCCCAGGAGGCCCGTAAGCCCCGGGGTGATCCCTGTTGTACACACGTGCAGCATCCTTCACATGTAAGTAGCCTGTATGAATCCCCAGGAGGCCCATAAGCCCCGGGGTGATCTGTGTTGTACACATGTGCAGCATCCTTCACATGTAAGTAGCCTGTATGAACCCCCAGGAGGCCCGTAAGCCCCGGGGTGATCCGTGTTGTACACGCGCAGCATCCTTCACGTGTCTAACGAGGCGTGTGTGTGCAGGCGCAAGCAGACGAGGAAACGGGGGAGTGGATAATGGACGGACGCTCTCCGCCCGGCCCGGCCCGGCCCGTGCTTTCACTGTGGCAGGTGCTCGGGGCACACTAGTTCGCACCATTGCTGCAGAAAGAGCGCTATGGAGACGCACGGCGTGTAGAATCCACACGACCAAGATTGAAATGCCTCCTGCAGGACCGACAGGTACATGGGTGCCTGCGAAGCTTTGGAATATTTTGAACCAAATACCCAGTATGTCCCTTAACTCTCTCTCCCTTCACACTCTACCCCCCCCCCCCCCCGAGTGGGCTGCCGAACCAACTGAAAATACCAGCAAACATAATTCCCTAAGTGATAAGCTCAACCAGGCTTTCCCTGCCGACAACGCCTACTTTTATAAATAGAGAAAAACATTTAAGTCCAGCATTTCAAACGTGCCGTGCAAGTTACCCTCATTTCCGTTTCATTTTGTCTTCATTTTGCCTGAGAGGGGCTAATAGCCGGGTCGTTAATAGAGAAACAACGGGAAGAATGTTTTCTCTCTCCAACAATGCGAACTTAAAGTGTGTGTGTGTGTTTTCCTCCCAACTAGCCCACGTTTTATGCAAAGCACCCTTTCCGCCGCTTTCGGGGCGCTGGCCTCCCACCAGCATTTGGTCAGCTTGGTTTGGGGCCCATGTGTTATTCCCTGTCCTGCTCAATGTCTCACGGCAAAAACCAAGAAAAACAAACAAGAAAACAAAATTCCAACCACCACCACCAACCAAACAGCAGCCACAACAACTAGTAATAATAACGCCACACCCTCCGAAGGCCAACAGAGAGGCTTTCTGGATTACCCACTATCCGGGATAATCTTCCCCCCCAATCTCCTCCGTGATAAGCATGCAAAATTGAGAATTCCCTGCATGTAACCCGACTTCTCTGCAGAGCAACCATGAAACTCTCTGGCCCTTCGAGCCATTTCAATGAATGAAATTAATTAAGAAAAGGAATCTGAGGTCCTGGGATGGGAATCATTGCAACGCACTTTCAAATTATAGCGTCACGACTGGATATTGGAGTGAATTCTTTGATCTCCCCTCTCGTTAACGAGATGATACGATATTTTAAAGGCAATCACTCCATTTTGCAGGTCTGCTGACATCACAGCCATCCGAGCGCGGTATGGAAATCAGATACCTCTTCCCTCTCCGTCCTCTCACCGATTTCACGCCCGCGACCTTGGCGTTATTAAATATAGGCCAACTTGCCCTCTCAGACCTCGGGCAACGTCTTTCTGAAGTGATCACTTACTCCCCCAATGTTTCTACTAAAATGTGATGCTTGAAGATCTCTTAATGGAGGGGACCAGCTTTTCCCTTGGGTGGTCCCCCAGGCCTGTCTCTGCTGTTTCAATACAATTACAAAGCGCTTCCAGGCTCCGTGAACTTGGTTATACAAGAGGGTTATGGCAACAAAGGCTGTTTTCTTTGGGAAATTGTTACAAAGCGCTGACCTTCCGAAAGTATACAACAGTCTGAAAAGCCGAAAAGCCCAGATGCTTAACACTGGAGAGGCAGAGGCCAAATTCTAGAACCAGGGGCGTGCGTTAGAGCGCAGGACGCATTCGCCCGAGACCAGAAGGCAGAAAACCTTCTTTCGGGAACACTTGCTTCGTGTCCTGCAGCCTGGACTCCAACAAAATTCCTTCGTTGGCTCTCCAGCACGTTGAGGAGAATCTGACCTCGGAACGGCTGTGCGTCTCCTACACAGAGCGGAGCTGGAGCAAAACCAGGAGGATCCGGGGGGACTGCAGGGCGAAGCAGGGGCTCCTTTGACGCCCGGCTGCCTTCGTGTTAAATAGCAAGAGCCCGATTCCAACAAGGCCGTCCACCACCCAGGCAAGACAACAGATGACTAAGAAAGGAAGCCTTGGTTGCAGCCTCAGGCTTTGTCCACGCGCTCCAGGGCCTCCAAGTGGAAGTCACAGCTTGTTTACAGAGAGAGGCATGTTTCCTAACCTTGCAGGCAGATGTGAGGGAGGGTGTTCCCTGGGGCCTGCAGGGAGGGACTGGGGGTGGGGAGGTCAGCGAGAGTCCCCCTCCACCCACAGAAGCAATTACTGTGCCAGCGGCTCTCACCCCCATCCTCTGCAAGGGGAGGGCGAAACATTATGGGATGCGCTGGACACTTCAAATCCACAGGGACCTCCCATTTCCATTCCGTTTACGCGGCCTGCTCTGCGGTGCAATGAGGGCGCATAAATGAGTAAGACAATAGCTCCTCGAGGCCTGGGATTTCCAAAGCATCTCTGCAAAAACAAATGGCCTGGGCAGTGCTGCAAGCAGCAGCCTTAAGGCTAGAACATCAAGGGTGTAGTGACTTTGTTATATAGGGATTTTACTGGAATTTTCAGATGCATTCACAGTGGTTTAATAAGTGGTTGTGTGTGATCATGGGACTAGAACTTCTTCCAATGCTCCACAACGTCCTTAACTATTTCTTTACTAATAGGCTTTTATTAGTTCATTTCTTTCTTGTATTTTTATGTGCTTACATTTTATGACGTATCGCGTGAATGCTGAGTGTTTCTCTTGTGAGGAGTGTTTGTAGGGCAAATCCTTAGGACAGAAGTGACGGGGCAGAGCACGTGCCTAATCCTGGTTCTTGGATGTGGTTAGGTCGTCGAGACTTAGAGAATAATAGAAAGAAAGTAAATCGATTCTCTTCTCTTCTTCAACTTCATCTTAAGAACAATTATCTACATATTAAAAACATTGACAGTTATCATTTTAGTAGCTCTGTGATAATCGCCTTCCCTTGAAGAGGGGCAGACTCTCAAGGTACTTGGAGAATTGCAAATAGATGGCTCAATAACTGTCTGTTAGCCTGAAAAACTTGTGGGGAGGCCTTGGGGGATGTAAAGTGAGTAAATGTCATCCTCATTGTAAAAAAGTGAGAGCCTTTCACTTACTTTAACTGGAAGTCAAATAAGTTGCGACTGAAGCAAAGCATGATATTAGACAGTTGGCGTTACCTAGTTTTACTGCATATTTATATATATTACATATATACTGCATATACATATAAAATGTATACACACTTTAACAGCTGATAGCTCAATTTTGAAAATGAAATTTTTGGAACACCCTATATATATAGTGGGTCTGGGATCTGGGGTGAGCTGCAGGTTTTCTTTAGAATCCAAGAAAAAGGGCAGGCAGCCCCTCCTGGGACATGCCAGTCTGTGGCAGAGAGAAAGAGCTAGAGAGCTGATGGAAATAGGCAAAACCTACTGAGCTCTGCTCAGACACGGCCCAGGCCTAAGATGAATGGGCAGGAAGGGACAACTCCATCGCAGGAGGCATCGGTCAAGTGGTGAAGGAGATGGATAGCCTCTCCACCGCAAGGACAAGGAAATAATGGGAAACAAAGATATAATCAAGCACACTTCATTTATTTTACTCAACAAATATATGTTGAATGTACTCAATCTATGTGGTAGGTATCGTGCTAAGATTCAAGGATTTAGCTGTAAAGACATACAGGTCCTACATCAGGGACCCTACACTCCAGAGTGGTAAGTATACATTAAACCAATAAATTTTATAAGTAGCATAATCATAATTTCATGATCCACAGTAACTTCTGCCACTAACAACCTGAGATGTATAATGCTTATTTAATTTGCGACCCATTAAGCAAGATCATCTAAGACAGAGAATAATAAGGCCTCAGATATCCTCAGACCCTTGCCCACTTTACCCAAGATTTACTTGCTAGTGGAATGTAATTATACCGGCCATATCCCACTGTAAATGTGAACATAATATAAAGGATTGGGCATCCCAGGAACGTCGTTGGACCACAAAGTAACCTACATGTATTGACAGCTATGGCCAAAGGAGTGAAATATTTGAAGGACTTAAATATTTGAAGATACCATATAAGTTTACAGACTACACCTCCTGTCTTAAGGATTCAGCTGGTTCCAATCACGGTGCAGAATTTACCTTCAGTAAGGTGCCAATGTCACTGGAGACACCCAGTGCAACGATGGGCACCACCATGGGTCGCCCTCTCGTTTACTGACTGCTCAGCCTCTGTTCTAAGCACCACTGTGCCTTATTCCCACTCCTTTCTAATAAGAATTCCATGCAGAAAGCACCATTAAAGGCCCCGCTTTTATGCACACAAATGCCAAGGCACGCACTTTAAACAGCCAGCTGAATTTCCACTACTATGAGACAGCAGAGCTGGGTATAGTACAGTAAAAAGAATATAAAGTTCCACGTGAGAAAACCAGGTTTCAATTCCTCGCTCCTTTCTTGCTGCTGTGATGGAACAGGCAAGTCACAGAGACTCTGACAGAGGACATAGAGGACCTGGGTGGAGGGAGACTTCTACCTGTCGCCCCCAGGAAACTTGAATTTTCAAACACCTCTTAAAATTAGAGTAAACATTTACAAGCAGTACTTCATAAGGTCAATATTATAAAATAAAAAAGCATACAACTAAATGTCAA